>NC_088410.1:87339591-88690841 GCF_034236695.1 Oncorhynchus nerka
GGCTCTTTCCCCTGTTGCCTCCATCATCCTCCAAATCCCACCAACATCAGCCGCCTCAGAACGCAACTAGTCCTTGTTTGGGAACTCACACACCAAAGCACGAAACAGGCTGACCAATAAAAAAAAATGGTTGAAAGAATGGTGGCCATCCGGGCAAATTTGAGGCTTTTTGAGCCTGATAACGAACCATCCTCAACAAGGTTGGAAAGTGACAGTGAAGATGAGACCTCAGAGTCTTGTGTTCAAGAGGTGGTAATTGAGGAGGTCCAGGGAGAAGACATGGAAGCCTGAGAGGAAGACAACCAAAGCTTTAGTTTCTAGACTATCATTTTACAGATGTATGTTGAAAACGTTTTTGGAAGATGAGATGTATCATTGGGGATCTTTCAATATTCCCTTTTTTGTTGTTCAATGAAATCACCCCATGTGAAGAGTCAGCTCATTTCATTAAAGTTCAATTCATAACTAAATCGTTTTTTTTGTTTTTCTATTGGAAGGATTTAATCATTTGCAATTATGTCTACTTATGAATAGGTAAAAAGTTTATGTTTGTCTCCATATGATATGGTAAATATGCATACATTTCCATTAATTCACATATATTGCCGTTAATTCCCACAGAAAGTGTCCACCTCTGAATATTCTCTAAAATGTGCAACCTTAGTTTTAACCATATTTTGATGCTATAACTAGTGTTAATTTACATTGTTAACAAACATTGGAGCAAAACAATGTTATATTTTAAGTTCTGATAGGGTACAACAGTTGAACTAAGCTCATGAGGCATAAGTTGTATCCTTCAAGAATCAATGGGTGTGTATTATTCATCCAAAAACGGACATAGCGTCTAATTTTTCTGTCTAACTATCTGTTTTCTTCTGATACCTCTCTCCCCATCTAAAACACAAACACAGACCTTGATCTCAGAAACCCACAGAGCAATGATCTCTTTCAACGTTCGCTTCAAAAGATACAGAAGAGCAAAGTCAACAGAACTTCCAACTCAACTAACAAACAAGAGGCTCCCCAAACATGAACCGTGACTTGTCACATGATCATGTGTCCCAGGGTTTGACCAAATATAAAGTGTTTACAAAAGTTTCAAAAGTTCAAAGTTTTTTTTTATCGCTTTTCATTCACATTTATTAAGCAACAGTGGCGTCACAGAGCTGCGCATGTTTAGATTTTGGTTAGATGCCGTCAATTCAATTGGTTTGTGTACAAACTAATTGTTTGTTAGTCCGCTAATATCAACTCTTTCTTTTCATGCCAAAATTGAAGGGGTTGATTGATGATTGGTTAACAACGGTATGGTCCAAGTGAGGACCATACTGAGAGGATATTTAAACCCTGTTATTCCTCTGGCAGGGAGACAGGGGACAGGTTCCTACATGCCTCGACTATAAGACCATGGTACTTGCCTACGGAGCAGCAAGAGGAACTGCCCCTCCCTAACTATGCTCAAACCCTACATCCGTGCACTCCGTTCTGCCATCTCTGGTCTTTTGGCCCTCCCACCCCTACTGGAGGACAGCTCCCGCTCAGACCAGTCCAAGCTCTTCTCTGTTCTGGCACCCCAATGGTAGAAGTCCCTACCCATCTTCCCAAAAAATCTGAACCCCCCTCCCCTACCCACCTTTCATGAACTAACACTCGCGCATCACGTTTTACCCTCTTACTAGCTCTGACTTTCCTGATAGCTACTTTACTGAGAGAAAAAAGTACTTACTATGACTGTGATATGTGGTTGTCCCACCTATAGTAGCTATCTTAACTCTAAGTCACTCTGGATAAGAGCATCTGCTAAATGACTAAAATGTCAAATGTAAATGTCTCTTAACAGGCATGATTGAAGCCTGAGTATTGAAACCTGGGAAATGCACAGTGGTGTAAAGTAAAAGTACTACTTAAGTAGTTTTTTGGGGTATCTGTACTTTACTATTTCTATTTTTGACAACTTTTACTTCACTAAATTCCTACTGTAAGTAATGTACTTTTTACTCCATACATTTCCCCTGATACCCAAAAGTACTTGTTCAATTTTGAATGCTTAGCAGGACTGGAAAGTGGTCCAATTCACCCACTTATCGAGAGACATCTCTACTGCCTCTGATCTGTGTCCCTGGTTATCAATAAATAAATAAAAACACAAATTGTGCTGTCTGGTTTGCTGAATATAAGGAATTTGAAATTATTTAAACTTTTACTTTTGATACTTAAGTATATTTTAGCAATTACATTTACTTTTGATACTTAAGTATATTTCAAACCAAATACTTTAAGACTTTTACTCAAGTAGTATTTTACTGGGTGACTTTACTATAACAGTATCTTTACTTTGACTCAAATATGATAATTGGGTACTTTTTCCACCACTGTAAATGCAGCAGATTGCCTTAACCCTGTGAGAACCAAGCATACATCCAAATCAGGGGGAAAAAAATGTATTACCCTTCAGAAACACTTGTAATTAGGCCTCTGAATGTAAATGTAAATGATTATGAAAATAATGTGTTTTTTGAATTTCAAGGTTGTAGAGCTTGTAGAGAAACTGAACCACTGTATCAGCAAAACACTTACATAATGTACTGACAAATCATATTAAAAAAATGCTGTACCTACCTAACATTTTGCAGTGAAGTGATTCCCAACCAGGGGTACTTGGCCTATCCACAAAGGGTACTTGAGAAGACTCATGAGACCATCAGCCTACTGGTAAAATGCACATGAGTGGGTACTTCAGGGATACTCCGGGCAGAGCAAAATTCCCCCCTTCTTGCCCTCAGAACAGCCTCAATCTGTTGTGGTATGGACTCTACAAGGTGTCGAAACCATTCCACAGGAATGCTGGCCCATGTTAACTCCAATGCTTCCCACAGTTGTGTAAAGTGGGTTGGATGTCCTTTGCGTGGTGGATCATTCTTGATACACACGGGAAACTGTTAAAAACTCAGAAGTGTTGCAGTTCTTGACACAAACTGGTGCGCCTGGCACCTAGTACCATACCCTGTTCAAAGGCATCCTCTAACTGGATTACTGCAACTCGCTGTTGGCTGGGCTCCCTGCCTGTGCCATTAAACCCCTACAACTCATCCAGAACGCCGCAGCCCGTCTGGTGTTCAACCTTCCCAAGTTCTCTCACGTCACCCCGCTCCTCCGCTCTCTCCACTGGCTTCCAGTTGAAGCTCGCATCCGCTACAAGACCATGGTGCTTGCCTACGGAGCTGTGAGGGGAACGGCACCTCAGTACCTCCAGGCTCTGATCAGGCCCTACACCCAAACAAGGGCACTGCGTTCATCCACCTCTGGCCTGCTCGCCTCCCTACCACTGAGGAAGTACAGTTCCCGCTCAGCCCAGTCAAAACTGTTCGCTGCTCTGGCCCCCCAATGGTGGAACAAACTCCCTCACGACGCCAGGACAGCGGAGTCAATCACCACCTTCCGGAGACACCTGAAACCCCACCTCTTTAAGGAATACCTAGGATAGGATAAAGTAATCCTTCTCACCCCCCTTAAAAGATTTAGATGCACTATTGTAAAGTGGCTGTTCCACTGGATGTCTTAAGGTGAACGCACCAATTTGTAAGTCGCTCTGGATAAGAGCGTCTGCTAAATGACTTAAATGTAAATGTAAATGTAAATGGCATACATACACAATCTATGTCTCCAACAATGATTACCAACAATGACGAGACAGCCTACAGGGAGGAGGTGAGGGTCCTGGTGGAGTGGTGCCAGGAAAATAACCTTTGAGTCTGGAAAGAGAGTTTACAGTCTAGCCAGACAAAACGAAGGAGCTGATTGTGGACTTCAGGAGACAGCAGAGGGAGCACGCCCCTCATCCACATAGACGTGACCGCAGTGGAGAAGGTGAAAAACGTCAAGTTCCTCTGCGTACACATCACTGACAATCTGAAATGGTTCACCCAGTGCTTAATTTGTAAAATTGGGAGGTTCCAGAACAAATAGTGAGCGTGCGAAGGGGGGGGGGGGGGTCCGGGGGCTCTGAGGTACCGGAACACATTGAGAAAAAAAGGGTAAAAACAACGTGTCAGCGTGTCACTCCCCAAGGTGCTGATTAAATCAAAGCATTTTAGACATCTCAGGGATTAGGAACCTCCCCAGGCGCCGAAGACGAGGGGTTGGGTTAAATGCGGAAGACACATTTCAGTTGAATACATTCAGTTGGACAACTGATTAGGTATCCACCCCCTCCCCTTTCCCTAAATTACACAAGTCTGAATTTCTTATTGCCTAATTTTCTAGACATCAATGTACAGCAACATTTTGAAATGACACTGCAGAACACCTGCCATATGCATACATACTCAGCTGTGGGGTTTACAAGACCTGAATTTCATATCATTTTCACGACATCGACGTAGCAGTAGAACAAATATCACAATATCGGAATATAACTTCAAATAAAATAAATCAATGTAGGCTACAGCAAAACACATTAGAATATATAGGCCTCCTGCCTATGTGATAATATGAAGCACATAATCAGATTACCTTCACAGTACTGAATAAGTTTATAAAGAAGAAAAAAAATTGTACCTTAGTTTTCTTCAAGCCATGAGCGGGCATGTGGCTGTGACATTTAGCCTCCTAAGGCTGATCTGAAGAATCTGGCTGTAGTGTCTATTTTTTAAATTAAGAGTGTACCTACCAGACGAGCTAAATGCCTTTTTTGCTTGGTTGGAGGCAAGCAACACTGAAGCAAGCACGAGAGCACCAGCTGTTCTGGATGACTGTGTGATAACGCTCTCGGTAGCTGATGTGAACAAAACCTTTAAACAGGTCAACATTCACAAAGCCGCTGGCCAGACGGATACCAGGGCGTGTACTCAGAGCATGTGCGGACCAACTGTCAAGTGTCTTCACTGACATTTTCAACCAGTCCCTGACCAAGTCAGTAACACCTACATGTTTCAAGCAGACCACTGTGCCCAAGGAAGCGAAGGTAACCTGCTTAAATGATTACCGCCCAGTGGCACTCATATCGGTAGCCATGAAATGCTTTGAAAGGCTGGTCATGGCTCACATCAACAGCATCCTCCCGGACACGCTAGACCCACTCTAATTCGGATACTGCCCCAACAGATCCACAGATGATGCAATCTCAATTGCACTCCACACCGCCCTTTCTCACCTGGACAAAAGGAAGAATGTGAGAATGCTGTTCATAGACTACAGCTCAACGTTCAAAACCAGAGCGCTCACGAAGCACATCATTAAGGACTCTGGGACTTAGTGATGTGCATTTCATAAGTGTCAAAGGCTTTTATTGATAATGACAAGAAGATGATGCAAAGAGTCAATATTTGTAGTGTTGACCATTCTTTTTCAGGACAACTGCGATCCGCCCTGGCATGCTGCCAATTAACTTCTGGGCCACATCCTAACCAATGGCAGTCCATTCTTACATAATCAATGCTTGGAGTTTGTCAGAATTTGTGGGTTTTTGTTTGTCCACTCGCCTCTTGAGGATTGACAACAAGACCTCAAATGGGATTAAGGTCTGGGGAGTTTCCTGGCCATGGACCCAAAATATCGATGTTTTGTTCCCCGAGCCACTTAGTTATCACTTTTTCCTTATGGCAAGGTGCTCCATCATGCTGGAAAAGGCATTGTTCATCACCATACTGTTCCTGGATGGTTGGGAGAAGTTGCTCTCGGAGGATGTGTTGTTACCATTCTTTATTCATGGCTGTGTTCTTAAGAAAAATTGTGAGTGAGCCCACTCCCTTGGCTGAGAAGCAACCCCACACATGAATGGTTTCAGGATGCTTTACTGTTGGCGTGACACAGGACTGATGGTAGCGCTTACCTTGTCTTCTCCGGACAAGCTTTTTTATGGATGCCCCAAACAATCGGAAAGGGGATTCATCAGAGAAAATGACTTTACACCAGTCCTCAGCAGTCCAATCCATGTACCTTTTGCAGAATATCAGTTTGTCCCTGATGTTTTTCCTGGAGAGAAGTGGCTTCTTTGCTGCCCTTCTTGACACCAGGCCATCCTCCAAAAGTCTTCGCCTCACTGTGTGTGCAGATGCACTCACACCTGCCTGCTGCCATTCCTGAGCAAGCTCTGTACTGGTGGTGCCCCAATCCCGCAGCTGAATCAACTCCTTGCGCTTGCTGGACTTTCTTGGGCGCCCTGAAGCCTTCTTCACAACAATTGAACCGCTCTCCTTGAAGTTCTTGATGATCCGATAAATGGTTGATTTAGGTGCAATCTTACTGGCAGCAATATCCTTGTCTGTGAAGCCCTTTTTGTGCAAAGCAATGATGACGGCACGTGTTTCCTTGCAGGTAACCATGGCTGACAAGAGGAAGAACAATGATTCCAAGCACCACACTCCTTCTGAAGCTTCCAGTCTGTTATTCGAACTCAATCAGCATGACAGAGTTGTCAACTTCCGGCGCCGACAGATATGGCCGCCTCGCTTCGCGTTCCTAGGAAACTATGCAGTTTTTTGTTTTTTTTACATGTTATTTCTTACATTAGTACCCCAGGTCATCTTAGGTTTCATTACATACAGTCGAGAAGAACTACTGAATATAAGATCAGCGTCAACTCACCATCAGTACGACCAAGAATATGATTTTCGCGACGCGGATCCTGTGTTCGGCCTTTCAACCAGGACAACGGAATGGATCCCATGCGGCGACCCAAAAAAACGACTCCGTAAAAGAGGGAAACGAGGCGGTCTTCTGGTCAGACTCTGGAGACGGGCACATCGTGCACCACTCCCTAGCATTCTTCTCGCCAATGTCCAGTCTCTTGACAACAAGGTTGATGAAATCCGAGCAAGGGTAGCATTCCAGAGGGACATCAGAGACTGTAACGTTCTTTGCTTCACGGAAACATGGCTCACTGGAGAGACGCTATCGGAGGCGGTGCAGCCAGCGGGTTTCTCCACGCATCGCGCCGACAGAAACAAACATCTTTCTGGTAAGAAGAGGGGCGGGGGCGTATGCCTTATGGCTAACGGGACATGGTGTGATCAAAGAAACATACAGGAACTCAAATCCTTCTGTTCACCTGCTTTAGAATTCCTCACAATCAAATGTCGACCGCATTATCTACCAAGAGAATTCTCTTCGATTATAATCACAGCCGTATATATTCCCCCCCAAGCAGACACATCGATGGCTCTGAACGAACTTTATTTGACTCTTTTCAAACTGGAATCTATTTATCCGGAGGCTGCATTCATTGTAGCTGGGGATTTTAACAAGGCTAATCTGAAAACAAGACTCCCTAAATTTTATCAGCATATCGATTGCGCAACCAGGGGTGGAAAAACCTTGTTACTCTAACTTCCGCGACGCATATATCCCGCCCTCCTTTCGGAAAAGCTGACCACGGCTCCATTTTGTTGCTCCCTGCCTACAGACAGAAACTAAAACAAGAAGCTCCCACGCTGAGGTCTGTCCAACGCTGGTCCGACCAAGCTGATTCCACACTCCAAGACTGCTTCCATCACGTGGACTGGGATATGTTTCGTATTGCGTCAGATAACAACATTGACGAATACGCTGATTTGGTGTGCGAGTTCATTAGAAAGTGCGTTGAAGATGTCGTTCCCATAGCAACGATTAAAACATTCCCTAACCAGAAACCGTGGATTGATGGCAGCATTCGCGTGAAACTGAAAGCGCGAACCACTGCTTTTAATCAGGGCAAGGTGACTGGTAACATGACCGAATACAAACAGTGCAGCTATTCCCTCCGCAAGGCTATCAAACAAGCTAAGCGTCAGTATAGAGACAAAGTAGAATCTCAATTCAACGGCTCAGACACAAGAGGTATGTGGCAGGGTCTACAGTCAATCACGGACTACAAGAAGAAAACCAGCCTAGTCACGGACCAGGATGTCTTGCTCCCAGGCAGACTAAATAACTTTTTTGCCCGCTTTGAGGACAATACAGTGCCACTGACACAGCCTGCAACGAAAACATGCGGACTCTTCTTCACTGCAGCCAGGTGAGTAAGACATTTAAACGTGTTAACCCTCGCAAGGCTGCAGGCCCAGACGGCATCCCCAGCCGCGCCCCAGAGCATGCGCAGACCAGCTGGCCGGTGTGTTTACGGACATATTCAATCAATCCCTATACCAGTCTGCTGTTCCCACATGCTTCAAGAGGTGCCACAATTGTTCCTGTTCCCAAGAAAGCTAAGGTAACTGAGCTAAACGACTACCGCCCCGTAGCACTCACTTCCGTCATCATGAAGTTCTTTGAGAGACTAGTCAAGGACCATATCACCTCCACCCTACCTGACACCCTAGACCCACTCCAATTTGCTTACCGCCCAAATAGGTCCACAGACGATGCAATCTCAACCACACTGCACACTGCCCTAACCCATCTGGACCAAGAGGAATACCTATGTGAGAATGCTGTTCATCGACTACAGCTCGGCATTCAACACCATAGTACCCTCCAAGCTCGTCATCAAGCTCGAGACCCTGGGTCTCGACCCCGCCCTGTGCAACTGGGTACTGGACTTCCTGACGGGCCGCCCCCAGGTGGTGAGGGTAGGCAACAACATCTCCACCCCGCTGATCCTCAACACTGGGGCCCCACAAGGGTGCGTTCTGAGCCCTCTCCTGTACTCCTTGTTCACCCACGACTGCGTGGCCACGCACGCCTCCAACTCAATCATCAAGTTTGCGGACGACACAACAGTGGTAGGCTTGATTACCAACAACGACGAGACGGCCTACAGGGAGGAGGTGAAGGCCCTCGGAGTGTGGTGTCAGGAAAATAACCTCACACTCAACGTCAACAAAACTAAGGAGATGATTGTGGACTTCAGGAAACAGCAGAGGGAACACCCCCCTATCCACATCGATGGAACAGTAGTAGAGAGGGTAGTAAGTTTTAAGTTCCTCGGCATACACATCACAGACAAACTGAATTGGTCCACTCACACAGACAGCATCGTGAAGAAGGTGCAGCAGTGCCTCTTCAACCTCAGGAGGCTGAAGAAATTTGGCTTGTCACCAAAAGCACTCACAAACTTCTACAAATGCACAATCGAGAGCATCCTGGCGGGCTGTATCACCGCCTGGTACGGCAACTGCTCCGCCCACAACCGTAAGGCTCTCCAGAGGGTAGTGAGGTCTGCACAACGCATCACTGGGGGCAAACAACCTGCCCTCCAGGACACCTACACCACCCGATGTTACAGGAAGGCCATAAAGATCATCAAGGACAACAACCACCCGAGCCACTGCCTGTTCACCCCGCTATCATCCAGAAGGTGAGGTCAGTACAGGTGCATCAAAGCTGGGACCGAGAGACTGAAAAACAGCTTCTATCTCAAGGCCATCAGACTGTTAAACAGCCACCACTAACATTGAGTGGCTGCTGCCAACACACTGACTCAACTCCAGCCACTTTAATAATGGGAATTGATGGGAAATGTAAAATATATCACTAGCCAATTTAAACAATGCTACCTAATATAATGTTACATACCCTACATTATTCATCTCATATGCATACGTATATACTGCACTCTATATCATCCTTATGTAATACATGTATCACTAGCCACTTTAACTATGCCACTTTGTTTACATACTCATCTCATATGTATATACTGTACTCGATACCATCCCGGAATCGACTTCCGGGTTGGAGCGAGCAGTCGCATCCGCACTTCGGTCTGCACTTCGGTCTGCAGGTAGTATAACTTTTCATTACATTTCATTACATTTCATTATAGTACAACGGTTTGATTTGTCTAATCTTAGCAATTTCTTCTTAGCTAGCTACCGTCTTTGTATCAAAGATAATTGCGTAATTATCGTATTTCGTCGTCCTAACGTATCTGCCCAGCAGCTAGCCAGCTAGCTAACGCCCACCGTCTACATATCTAGCTACATAGCCGTCTCTGTATCAAAGATAATTGTGTAGATAATTGTGTAGTCTAGAGCGATTTTCTAGGTTACCTAGCCAGCTATTGTCGTTCTTTTAACGCAACGTAACGTAATCAACACTGCTAGCTAGCTAGCCAGCTAGCCCCTGAATCAACAACGCAGCCAGCTATTTGTCGTCCTTAACGTAGGAGACACTGCTAGCTAGCCAACAGCTAGCCAACGTCTACCAATTAGAACTCAACAACCCGGTCGCATTCCGCCTCGCTCCACAGGTAGTATCACATTTTCATTTCATTTCATTACAGTACAACGGTTTGATTTGTTTGATCGTAGCTAGCTACATAGCCGTCTCTGTATCAAAGATAATTGTGTAGTCTAGAGCGATTTTCTAGGTTACCTAGCTAGCTATTGTCGTTCTTTAACGCAACGTAACGTAATCAACACTGCTAGCTAGCCAGCTAGCCCCGAATCAACAACGCAGCCACTGCCAGCTAGCCTACAAAGTCAACAACGCAGCCACTGCCAGCTAGCCTACTTCAGCAGTACTGTATCATTTTTAATCATTTTAGTCAATAAGATTCTTGCTACGTAAGCTCAACTTTCTGAACATTCGAGACGTGTAGTCCACTTGTCATTCCAATCTCCTTTGCATTAGCGTAGCCTCTTCTGTAGCCTGTCAACTATGTGTCTGTCTATCCCTGTTCTCTCCTCTCTGCACAGACCATACAAACGCTCCACACCGCGTGGCCGCGGCCACCCTAATCTGGTGGTCCCAGCGCACGACCCACGTGGAGTTCCAGGTCTCCGGTAGCCTCTGGAACTGCCGATCTGCGGCCAACAAGGCAGAGTTCATCTCAGCCTATGCCTCCCTCCAGTCCCTCGACTTCTTGGCACTGACGGAAACATGGATCACCACAGATAACACTGCTACTCCTACTGCTCTCTCTTCGTCCGCCCACGTGTTCTCGCACACCCCGAGAGCTTCTGGTCAGCGGGTGGTGGCACCGGGATCCTCATCTCTCCCAAGTGGTCATTCTCTTTCTCCCCTTACCCATCTGTCTATCGCCTCCTTTGAATTCCATGCTGTCACAGTTACCAGCCCTTTCAAGCTTAACATCCTTATCATTTATCGCCCTCCAGGTTCCCTCGGAGAGTTCATCAATGAGCTAGATGCCTTGATAAGCTCCTTTCCTGAGGACGGCTCACCTCTCACAGTTCTGGGCGACTTTAACCTCCCCACGTCTACCTTTGACTCATTCCTCTCTGCCTCCTTCTTTCCACTCCTCTCCTCTTTGACCTCTCCCTCTCACCTTCCCCCCTACTCACAAGGCAGGCAATACGCTCGACCTCATCTTTACTAGATGCTGTTCTTCCACTAACCTCATTGCAACTCCTCCAAGTCTCCGACCACTACCTTGTATCCTTTTCCCTCTCGCTCATCCAACACTTCCCACACTGCCCCTACTCGGATGGTATCGCGCCGTCCCAACCTTCGCTCTCTCTCCCCCGCTACTCTCTCCTCTTCCATCCTATCATCTCTTCCCTCTGCTCAAACCTTCTCCAACCTATCTCCTGATTCTGCCTCCTCAACCCTCCTCTCCTCCCTTTCTGCATCCTTTGACTCTCTATGTCCCCTATCCTCCAGGCCGGCTCGGTCCTCCCTTCCCGCTACGTGGCTCGACGACTCATTGCGAGCTCACAGAGCAGGGCTCCAGGCAGCCGAGCGGAAATGGAGGAAAACTCGCCTCCCTGCGGACCTGGCATCCTTTCACTCCCTCCTCTCTACATTTTCCTCTTCTCTCTCTGCTGCTAAAGCCACTTTCTACCACTCTAAATTCCAAGCATCTGCCTCTAACCCTAGGAAGCTCTTTGCCACCTTCTCCTCCCTCCTGAATCCCCCCCCCCCCCCCTCCTCCCTCTCTGCAGATGACTTCGTCAACCATTTTGAAAAGAAGGTCGACGACATCCGATCCTCGCTTGCTAAGTCAAACGACACCGCTGGTTCTGCTCACACTGCCCTACCCTGTGCTCTGACCTCTTTCTCCCTCTCTCTCCAGATGAAATCTCGCCTTGTGACGGCCGGCCGCCCAACAACCTGCCCGCTTGACCCTATCCCCTCCTCTCTTCTCCAGACCATTTCCGGAGACCTTCTCCCTTACCTCACCTCGCTCATCCCTGACCGCTGGCTACGTCCCTTCCGTCTTCAAGAGAGCGAGAGTTGCACCCCTTCTGAAAAAACCTACACTCGATCCCTCCGATGTCAACAACTACAGACCAGTATCCCTTCTTTCTTTTCTCTCCAAAACTCTTGAACGTGCCGTCCTTGGCCAGCTCTCCCGCTATCTCTCTCAGAATGACCTTCTTGATCCAAATCAGTCAGGTTTCAAGAATTGTCATTCAACTGAGACTGCTCTTCTCTGTATCACGGAGGCGCTCCGCACTGCTAAAGCTAACTCTCTCTCCTCTGCTCTCATCCTTCTAGACCTATCGGCTGCCTTCGATACTGTGAACCATCAGATCCTCCTCTCCACCCTCTCCGAGTTGGGCATCTCCGGCGCGGCCCACGCTTGGATTGCGTCCTACCTGACAGGTCGCTCCTACCAGGTGGCGTGGCAAGAATCCGTCTCCTCACCACGTGCTCTCACCACTGGTGTCCCCAGGCTCTGTTCTAGGCCCTCTCCTATTCTCGCTATACACCAAGTCACTTGGCTCTGTCATAACCTCACATGGTCTCTCCTATCATTGCTATGCAGACGACACACAATTAATCTTCTCCTTTCCCCTTCTGATGACCAGGTGGCGAATCGCATCTCTGCATGTCTGGCAGACATATCAGTGTGGATGACGGATCACCACCTCAAGCTGAACCTCGGCAAGACGGAGCTGCTCTTCCTCCCGGGAAGGACTGCCCGCTCCATGATCTCACCATCACGGTTGACAACTCCACTGTGTCCTCCTCCCAGAGCGCTAAGAACCTTGGCGTGATCCTGGACAACACCCTGTCGTTCTCAACTAACATCAAGGCAGTGGCCCGTTCCTGTAGGTTCATGCTCTACAACATCCGCAGAGTACGACCCTGCCTCACACAGGAAGCGGCGCAGGTCCTAATCCAGGCACTTGTCATCTCCCGTCTGGATTACTGCAACTCGCTGTTGGCTGGGCTCCTGCCTGTGCCATTAAACCCCTACAACTCATCCAGAACGCCGCAGCCCGTCTGGTGTTCAACCTTCCCAAGTTCTCTCACGTCACCCCGCTCCTCCGCTCTCTCCACTGGCTTTCAGTTGAAGCTCGCATCCGCTACAAGACCATGGTGCTTGCCTACGGAGCTGTGAGGGGAACGGCACCTCAGTACCTCCAGGCTCTGATCAGGCCCTACACCCAAACAAGGGCACTGCGTTCATCCACCTCTGGCCTGCTCGCCTCCCTACCACTGAGGAAGTACAGTTCCCGCTCAGCCCAGTCAAAACTGTTCGCTGCTCTGGCCCCCCAATGGTGGAACAAACTCCCTCACGACGCCAGGACAGCGGAGTCAATCACCACCTTCCGGAGACACCTGAAACCCCACCTCTTTAAGGAATACCTAGGATAGGATAAAGTAATCCTTCTCACCCCCCCTTAAAAGATTTAGATGCACTATTGTAAAGTGGCTTCTCCACTGGATGTCATAAGGTGAATGCACCAATTTGTAAGTCGCTCTGGATAAGAGCGTCTGCTAAATGACTTAAATGTAAAATGTAAATGTCTGTATCTTGCCTATGCTGCTCTGTACCATCACTCATTCATATATCTTTATGTACATATTCTTTATCCCCTTACACTGTGTATAAGACAGTAGTTTTGGAATTGTTAGTTAGATTACTTGTTGGTTATTACTGCATTGTCGGAACTAGAAGCACAAGCATTTCGCTACACTCGCATTAACATCTGCTAACCATGTGTATGTGACAAATAACATTTGATTTGATTTGATTTGATCTCCAGCCTTGTCCTCATCAACACTCACATCTGTGTTAACGAGAGAATCACTGACATGATCTCAGCTGTTCCTTTTGTGGCAGGGCTGAAATGCAGTGGAAATGTTTTGGGGGGATTTAGTTCATTTGCATGGCAAAGAGGGAATTTGCAATTAATTGCAATTCATCTGATCACTCTTCATAACATTCTGGAGTATACGCACATTGCCATCATACAAACTGAGGCAGCAGACTTTTAATATTTGTGTCATTCTCAAAACTTTTGGCCACGACTGTACATCCCACCCACTCTTTTGCTAGTTTAATACCTCCAGTCATTTTTAGACCCAAGCTCCCTACCTTTTGCATGTTGTATAACCCAATGTTTTATTCTGCATGACAAGCCAGGTGTTATACGTTTGCTTGTTCTTGAACTGCAAATTGCACCTGCACCGAGCACTTTGTCGGTGGATGCACTGCCCCCTCCCCCCAGCTCCGCGTCTCCCTCTGTGTCTCTCGCTATTAGGCCTACATTCTGGATTTAATTCACCATCTTTCTCTGGATTTTAGGACTTGAAAAATCTCATCAAACTCTATTGCCTTTTCTTATCCATTTTTTATTTGGCTTTCTCACGATTCAAATTCAGTAGGGAGATGACTAGCCTAGGCTATGTAGTGTGATCCTTTAGGGACCTCTTCACTAGCTGACCACCACTACCAAGACCTGTGTCAAGATCAGTTACTTACCCCACCGGCCCTCCCCATAACCTCTATGTACAAACAAGAAAGCAGGTTGGAATCAATGTTGCAGGATAGGATGATGACACAGAAGGATCACGGTGCTTTTACATGATGGTCTGTCTGGGGGAAATAACAAGGAGGCAACTTGATTTAACATTGATTGCTTTTATTAGAATATCTACAGAGTTACCGGGTCCGGAAAAATACGGGCCGGAACAAACAAAGTGCCAGATCAGATGCACAATTGAGAGCAACCTGTCTGGCTGTATCACCACCTGGTACGGCAACTCCACCGCCCACAACTGCAGGGGTCTCCAGATGGTGGTACGGCAACTCCACCGCCCACAACTGCAGGGGTCTCCAGATGGTGGTGCGGTCGGCCCAACGCATCACCACCTGGTACGGCAACTCCACCGCCCACAACTGCAGGGGTCTCCAGATGGTGGTACGGCAACTCCACCGCCCACAACTGCAGGGGTCTCCAGATGGTGGTACGGCAACTCCACCGCCCAGAGCCGCAGGGGTCTCCAGATGGTGGTGCGGTCGGCCCAACGCATCACCACCTGGTACGGCAACTCCACCGCCCACAGCAGCAGGGCTCTCCAGATGGTGGTGCGGTCGGCCCAACGCATCACCGGGAACACTGCCTGCCATCCAGGACACCTACAGCACCCGATATCACTGGAAGGACAAAAAGATCATTAAGGACATCAACCACCCGAGCCACGACCTGTTCACCCCGTTATCATCCAGATGGCGGGGTCAGTACAGGTGCATCAAAGCTGGAGCTGAGAGACTGAAAAAATAGCTTCTATCTCAAGGCCATCAGACTGTTAAATAGCCACCACTAGCCGGCTACCACCCGGTTTCTCAACCCTGCACCTTAGAAGCTGCTGCCCCTATGAACATAGACATGGAATCACTGGTCACTTTAATAATAGAACACTACTCACTTTAATAATGTTTACATACTGTTTTACTAATTTAATATGTATATACTGTATTCTACTATATTCTAGTCAATGTCGCTCCCACATTGCTCATCCTAATATTTATATATTTCCATTCTTTTACTTTTAGAATTGTGTGCATTGTTGTGAATTGTTAGATACTACTGCACTGTTGGGGCAAGGAACACAAGCATTTAGTTAGATACTACTGCACTGTTGGGGCAAGGAACACAAGCATTTAGTTAGATACTACTGCACTGTTGGGGCAAGGAACACAAGCATTTAGTTAGATACTACTGCACTGTTGGGGCAAGGAACACAAGCATTTAGTTAGATACTACTGCACTGTTGGGGCAAGGAACACAAGCATTTAGTTAGATACTACTGCACTGTTGGGGCAAGGAACACAAGCATTTAGTTAGATACTACTGCACTGTTGGGGCAAGGAACACAAGCATTTAGTTAGATACTACTGCACTGTTGGGGCAAGGAACACAAGCATTTAGTTAGATACTACTGCACTGTTGGGGCAAGGAACACAAGCATTTAGTTAGATACTACTGCACTGTTGGGGCAAGGAACACAAGCATTTAGTTAGATACTACTGCACTGTTGGGGCAAGGAACACAAGCATTTAGTTAGATACTACTGCACTGTTGGGGCAAGGAACACAAGCATTTAGTTAGATACTACTGCACTGTTGGGGCAAGGAACACAAGCATTTAGTTAGATACTACTGCACTGTTGGGGCAAGGAACACAAGCATTTAGTTAGATACTACTGCACTGTTGGGGCAAGGAACACAAGCATTTAGTTAGATACTACTGCACTGTTGGGGCAAGGAACACAAGCATTTAGTTAGATACTACTGCACTGTTGGGGCAAGGAACACAAGCATTTAGTTAGATACTACTGCACTGTTGGGGCAAGGAACACAAGCATTTAGTTAGATACTACTGCACTGTTGGGGCAAGGAACACAAGCATTTAGTTAGATACTACTGCACTGTTGGTTAGGCAAGGAACACAAGCATTTAGTTAGATACTACTGCACTGTTGGGGCAAGGAACACAAGCATTTAGTTAGATACTACTGCACTGTTGGGGCAAGGAACACAAGCATTTAGTTAGATACTACTGCACTGTTGGGGCAAGGAACACAAGCATTTAGTTAGATACTACTGCACTGTTGGGGCAAGGAACACAAGCATTTAGTTAGATACTACTGCACTGTTGGGGCAAGGAACACAAGCATTTAGTTAGATACTACTGCACTGTTGGGGCAAGGAACACAAGCATTTAGTTAGATACTACTGCACTGTTGGGGCAAGGAACACAAGCATTTAGTTAGATACTACTGCACTGTTGGGGCAAGGAACACAAGCATTTAGTTAGATACTACTGCACTGTTGGGGCAAGGAACACAAGCATTTAGTTAGATACTACTGCACTGTTGGGGCAAGGAACACAAGCATTTAGTTAGATACTACTGCACTGTTGGGGCAAGGAACACAAGCATTTAGTTAGATACTACTGCACTGTTGGGGCAAGGAACACAAGCATTTAGTTAGATACTACTGCACTGTTGAGGGAACACACAAGCATTTAGTTAGATACTACTGCACTGTTGGGGCAAGGAACACAAGCATTTAGTTAGATACTACTGCACTGTTGGGGCAAGGAACACAAGCATTTAGTTAGATACTACTGCACTGTTGGGGCAAGGAACACAAGCATTTAGTTAGATACTACTGCACTGTTGGGGCAAGGAACACAAGCATTTAGTTAGATACTACTGCACTGTTGGGGCAAGGAACACAAGCATTTAGTTAGATACTACTGCACTGTTGGGGCAAGGAACACAAGCATTTAGTTAGATACTACTGCACTGTTGGGGCAAGGAACACAAGCATTTAGTTAGATACTACTGCACTGTTGGGGCAAGGAACACAAGCATTTAGTTAGATACTACTGCACTGTTGGGGCAAGGAACACAAGCATTTAGTTAGATACTACTGCACTGTTGGGGCAAGGAACACAAGCATTTAGTTAGATACTACTGCACTGTTGGGGCAAGGAACACAAGCATTTAGTTAGATACTACTGCACTGTTGGGGCAAGGAACACAAGCATTTAGTTAGATACTACTGCACTGTTGGGGCAAGGAACACAAGCATTTAGTTAGATACTACTGCACTGTTGGGGCAAGGAACACAAGCATTTAGTTAGATACTACTGCACTGTTGGGGCAAGGAACACAAGCATTTAGTTAGATACTACTGCACTGTTGGGGCAAGGAACACAAGCATTTAGTTAGATACTACTGCACTGTTGGGGCAAGGAACACAAGCATTTAGTTAGATACTACTGCACTGTTGGGGCAAGGAACACAAGCATTTAGTTAGATACTACTGCACTGTTGGGGCAAGGAACACAAGCATTTAGTTAGATACTACTGCACTGTTGGGGCAAGGAACACAAGCATTTAGTTAGATACTACTGCACTGTTGGGGCAAGGAACACAAGCATTTAGTTAGATACTACTGCACTGTTGGGGCAAGGAACACAAGCATTTAGTTAGATACTACTGCACTGTTGGGGCAAGGAACACAAGCATTTAGTTAGATACTACTGCACTGTTGGGGCAAGGAACACAAGCATTTAGTTAGATACTACTGCACTGTTGGGGCAAGGAACACAAGCATTTAGTTAGATACTACTGCACTGTTGGGGCAAGGAACACAAGCATTTAGTTAGATACTACTGCACTGTTGGGGCAAGGAACACAAGCATTTAGTTAGATACTACTGCACTGTTGGGGCAAGGAACACAAGCATTTAGTTAGATACTACTGTACTGTTGGGGCAAGGAACACAAGCATTTAGTTAGATACTACTGCACTGTTGGGGCAAGGAACACAAGCATTTAGTTAGATACTACTGCACTGTTGGGGCAAGGAACACAAGCATTTAGTTAGATACTACTGCACTGTTGGGGCAAGGAACACAAGCATTTAGTTAGATACTACTGCACTGTTGGGGCAAGGAACACAAGCATTTAGTTAGATACTACTGCACTGTTGGGGCAAGGAACACAAGCATTTAGTTAGATACTACTGCACTGTTGGGGCAAGGAACACAAGCATTTAGTTAGATACTACTGCACTGTTGGGGCAAGGAACACAAGCATTTAGTTAGATACTACTGCACTGTTGGGGCAAGGAACACAAGCATTTAGTTAGATACTACTGCACTGTTGGGGCAAGGAACACAAGCATTTAGTTAGATACTACTGCACTGTTGGGGCAAGGAACACAAGCATTTAGTTAGATACTACTGCACTGTTGGGGCAAGGAACACAAGCATTTAGTTAGATACTACTGCACTGTTGGGGCAAGGAACACAAGCATTTAGTTAGATACTACTGCACTGTTGGGGCAAGGAACACAAGCATTTAGTTAGATACTACTGCACTGTTGGGGCAAGGAACACAAGCATTTAGTTAGATACTACTGCACTGTTGGGGCAAGGAACACAAGCATTTAGTTAGATACTACTGCACTGTTGGGGCAAGGAACACAAGCATTTAGTTAGATACTACTGCACTGTTGGGGCAAGGAACACAAGCATTTAGTTAGATACTACTGCACTGTTGGGGCAAGGAACACAAGCATTTAGTTAGATACTACTGCACTGTTGGGGCAAGGAACACAAGCATTTAGTTAGATACTACTGCACTGTTGGGGCAAGGAACACAAGCATTTAGTTAGATACTACTGCACTGTTGGGGCAAGGAACACAAGCATTTAGTTAGATACTACTGCACTGTTGGGGCAAGGAACACAAGCATTTAGTTAGATACTACTGCACTGTTGGGGCAAGGAACACAAGCATTTAGTTAGATACTACTGCACTGTTGGGGCAAGGAACACAAGCATTTAGTTAGATACTACTGCACTGTTGGGGCAAGGAACACAAGCATTTAGTTAGATACTACTGCACTGTTGGGGCAAGGAACACAAGCATTTAGTTAGATACTACTGCACTGTTGGGGCAAGGAACACAAGCATTTAGTTAGATACTACTGCACTGTTGGGGCAAGGAACACAAGCATTTAGTTAGATACTACTGCACTGTTGGGGCAAGGAACACAAGCATTTAGTTAGATACTACTGCACTGTTGGGGCAAGGAACACAAGCATTTAGTTAGATACTACTGCACTGTTGGGGCAAGGAACACAAGCATTTAGTTAGATACTACTGCACTGTTGGGGCAAGGAACACAAGCATTTAGTTAGATACTACTGCACTGTTGGGGCAAGGAACACAAGCATTTAGTTAGATACTACTGCACTGTTGGGGCAAGGAACACAAGCATTTAGTTAGATACTACTGCACTGTTGGGGCAAGGAACACAAGCATTTAGTTAGATACTACTGCACTGTTGGGGCAAGGAACACAAGCATTTAGTTAGATACTACTGCACTGTTGGGGACAAGGAACACAAGCATTTAGTTAGATACTACTGCACTGTTGGGGCAAGGAACACAAGCATTTAGTTAGATACTACTGCACTGTTGGGGCAAGGAACACAAGCATTTAGTTAGATACTACTGCACTGTTGGGGCAAGGAACACAAGCATTTAGTTAGATACTACTGCACTGTTAAGGAACACAAGCATTTAGTTAGATACTACTGCACTGTTGGGGCAAGGAACACAAGCATTTAGTTAGATACTACTGCACTGTTGGGGCAAGGAACACAAGCATTTAGTTAGATACTACTGCACTGTTGGGGCAAGGAACACAAGCATTTAGTTAGATACTACTGCACTGTTGGGGCAAGGAACACAAGCATTTAGTTAGATACTACTGCACTGTTGGGGCAAGGAACACAAGCATTTAGTTAGATACTACTGCACTGTTGGGGCAAGGAACACAAGCATTTAGTTAGATACTACTGCACTGTTGGGGCAAGGAACACAAGCATTTAGTTAGATACTACTGCACTGTTGGGGCAAGGAACACAAGCATTTAGTTAGATACTACTGCACTGTTGGGGCAAGGAACACAAGCATTTAGTTAGATACTACTGCACTGTTGGGGCAAGGAACACAAGCATTTAGTTAGATACTACTGCACTGTTGGGGCAAGGAACACAAGCATTTAGTTAGATACTACTGCACTGTTGGGGCAAGGAACACAAGCATTTAGTTAGATACTACTGCACTGTTGGGGCAAGGAACACAAGCATTTAGTTAGATACTACTGCACTGTTGGGGCAAGGAACACAAGCATTTAGTTAGATACTACTGCACTGTTGGGGCAAGGAACACAAGCATTTAGTTAGATACTACTGCACTGTTGGGGCAAGGAACACAAGCATTTAGTTAGATACTACTGCACTGTTGGGGCAAGGAACACAAGGATACACTGCACTGCAATTTAGTTAGATACTACTGCACTGTTGGGGCAAGGAACAAATTTAGTTAGATACTACTGCACAAGCATTTAGTTAGATACTACTGCACTGTTGGGGCAAGGAACACAAGCATTTAGAACACTGCACTGTTGGGGCAAGGAACACAAGCATTTAGTTAGATACTACTGCACTGTTGGACTTTAGTTAGATACTACTGCACTGTTGGGGCAAGGAACACAAGCATTTAGTTAGATACTACTGCACTGTTGGGGCAAGGAACACAAGCATTTAGTTAGATACTACTGCACTGTTGGGGCAAGGAACACAAGCATTTAGTTAGATACTACTGCACTGTTGGGGCAAGGAACACAAGCATTTAGTTAGATACTACTGCACTGTTGGGGCAAAGGAACACAAGCATTTAGTTAGATACTACTGCACTGTTGGGGCAAGGAACACAAGCATTTAGTTAGATACTACTGCACTGTTGGGGCAAGGAACACAAGCATTTAGTTAGATACTACTGCACTGTTGGGGCAAGGAACACAAGCATTTAGTTAGATACTACTGCACTGTTGGGGCAAGGAACACAAGCATTTAGTTAGATACTACTGCACTGTTGGGGCAAGGAACACAAGCATTTAGTTAGATACTACTGCACTGTTGGGGCAAGGAACACAAGCATTTAGTTAGATACTACTGCACTGTTGGGGCAAGGAACACAAGCATTTAGTTAGATACTACTGCACTGTTGGGGCAAGGAACACAAGCATTTAGTTAGATACTACTGCACTGTTGGGGCAAGGAACACAAGCATTTAGTTAGATACTACTGCACTGTTGGGGCAAGGAACACAAGCATTTAGTTAGATACTACTGCACTGTTGGGGCAAGGAACACAAGCATTTAGTTAGATACTACTGCACTGTTGGGGCAAGGAACACAAGCATTTAGTTAGATACTACTGCACTGTTGGGGCAAGGAACACAAGCATTTAGTTAGATACTACTGCACTGTTGGGGCAAGGAACACAAGCATTTAGTTAGATACTACTGCACTGTTGGGGCAAGGAACACAAGCATTTAGTTAGATACTACTGCACTGTTGGGGCAAGGAACACAAGCATTTAGTTAGATACTACTGCACTGTTGGGGCAAGGAACACAAGCATTTAGTTAGATACTACTGCACTGTTGGGGCAAGGAACACAAGCATTTAGTTAGATACTACTGCACTGTGTTAGCAAGGAACACAAGCATTTAGTTAGATACTACTGCACTGTTGGGGCAAGGAACACAAGCATTTAGTTAGATACTACTGCACTGTTGGGGCAAGGAACACAAGCATTTAGTTAGATACTACTGCACTGTTGGGGCAAGGAACACAAGCATTTAGTTAGATACTACTGCACTGTTGGGGCAAGGAACACAAGCATTTAGTTAGATACTACTGCACTGTTGGGGCAAGGAACACAAGCATTTAGTTAGATACTACTGTACTGTTGGGGCAAGGAACACAAGCATTTAGTTAGATACTACTGCACTGTTGGGGCAAGGAACACAAGCATTTAGTTAGATACTACTGCACTGTTGGGGCAAGGAACACAAGCATTTAGTTAGATACTACTGCACTGTTGGGGCAAGGAACACAAGCATTTAGTTAGATACTACTGCACTGTTGGGGCAAGGAACACAAGCATTTAGTTAGATACTACTGCACTGTTGGGGCAAGGAACACAAGCATTTAGTTAGATACTACTGCACTGTTGGGGCAAGGAACACAAGCATTTAGTTAGATACTACTGCACTGTTGGGGGCAAGGAACACAAGCATTTAGTTAGATACTACTGCACTGTTGGGGCAAGGAACACAAGCATTTAGTTAGATACTACTGCACTGTTGGGGCAAGGAACACAAG
Organism: Oncorhynchus nerka; assembly: GCF_034236695.1. Lineage (NCBI taxonomy): Eukaryota > Metazoa > Chordata > Actinopteri > Salmoniformes > Salmonidae > Oncorhynchus > Oncorhynchus nerka. The sequence continues at coordinate 87,362,469 of NC_088410.1, forward strand.
CATTTAGTTAGATACTACTGCACTGTTGGGGCAAGGAACACAAGCATTTAGTTAGATACTACTGCACTGTTTGCAAGGAACACAAGCATTTAGTTAGATACTACTGCACTTTTGGGGCAAGGAACACAAGCATTTAGTTAGATACTACTGCACTGTTGGGGCAAGGAACACAAGCATTTAGTTAGATACTACTGCACTGTTGGGGCAAGGAACACAAGCATTTAGTTAGATACTACTGCACTGTTGGGGCAAGGAACACAAGCATTTAGTTAGATACTACTGCACTGTTGGGGCAAGGAACACAAGCATTTAGTTAGATACTACTGCACTGTTGGGGCAAGGAACACAAGCATTTAGTTAGATACTACTGCACTGTTGGGGCAAGGAACACAAGCATTTAGTTAGATACTACTGCACTGTTGGGGCAAGGAACACAAGCATTTAGTTAGATACTACTGCACTGTTGGGGCAAGGAACACAAGCATTTAGTTAGATACTACTGCACTGTTGGGGCAAGGAACACAAGCATTTAGTTAGATACTACTGTACTGTTGGGGCAAGGAACACAAGCATTTAGTTAGATACTACTGCACTGTTGGGGCAAGGAACACAAGCATTTAGTTAGATACTACTGCACTGTTGGGGCAAGGAACACAAGCATTTAGTTAGATACTACTGCACTGTTGTGGGCAAGGAACACAAGCATTTAGTTAGATACTACTGCACTGTTGGGGCAAGGAACACAAGCATTTAGTTAGATACTACTGCACTGTTGGGGCAAGGAACAAGCATTTAGTTAGATACTACTGCACTGTTGGGGCAAGGAACACAAGCATTTAGTTAGATACTACTGCACTGTTGGGGCAAGAAACACAAGCATTTAGTTAGATACTACTGCACTGTTGGGGCAAGGAACACAAGCATTTAGTTAGATACTACTGCACTGTTGGGGCAAGGAACACAAGCATTTAGTTAGATACTACTGCACTGTTGGGGCAAGGAACACAAGCATTTAGTTAGATACTACTGTACTGTTGGGGCAAGGAACACAAGCATTTAGTTAGATACTACTGTACTGTTGGGGCAAGGAACACAAGCATTTAGTTAGATACTACTGTACTGTTGGGGCAAGGAACACAAGCATTTAGTTAGATACTACTGCACTGTTGGGGCAAGGAACACAAGCATTTAGTTAGATACTACTGCACTGTTGGGGCAAGGGAACACAAGCATTTAGTTAGATACTACTGCACTGTTGGGGCAAGGAACACAAGCATTTAGTTAGATACTACTGCACTGTTGGGGCAAGGAACACAAGCATTTAGTTAGATACTACTGCACTGTTGGGGCAAGGAACACAAGCATTTAGTTAGATACTACTGCACTGTTGGGGCAAGGAACACAAGCATTTAGTTAGATACTACTGCACTGTTGGGGCAAGGAACACAAGCATTTAGTTAGATACTACTGCACTGTTGGGGCAAGGAACACAAGCATTTAGTTAGATACTACTGCACTGTTGGGGCAAGGAACACAAGCATTTAGTTAGATACTACTGCACTGTTGGGGCAAGGAACACAAGCATTTAGTTAGATACTACTGCACTGTTGGGGCAAGGAACACAAGCATTTAGTTAGATACTACTGCACTGTTGGGGCAAGGAACACAAGCATTTAGTTAGATACTACTGCACTGTTGGGGCAAGGAACACAAGCATTTAGTTAGATACTACACTGTTGGGGCAAGGAACACAAGCATTTAGTTAGATACTACTGCACTGTTGGGGCAAGGAACACAAGCATTTAGTTAGATACTACTGCACTGTTGGGGCAAGGAACACAAGCATTTAGTTAGATACTACTGCACTGTTGGGGCAAGGAACACAAGCATTTAGTTAGATACTACTGCACTGTTGGGGCAAGGAACACAAGCATTTAGTTAGATACTACTGCACTGTTGGGGCAAGGAACACAAGCATTTAGTTAGATACTACTGCACTGTTGAAGGAACACAAGCATTTAGTTAGATACTACTGCACTGTTGTTGGGAAAGGAACACAAGCATTTAGTTAGATACTACTGCACTGTTGGGGCAAGGAACACAAGCATTTAGTTAGATACTACTGCACTGTTGGGGCAAGGAACACAAGCATTTAGTTAGATACTACTGCACTGTTGGGGCAAGGAACACAAGCATTTAGTTAGATACTACTGCACTGTTGGGGCACTGTTGGGGCAAGGAACACAAGCATTTAGTTAGATACTACTGCACTGTTGGGGCAAGGAACACAAGCATTTAGTTAGATACTACTGCACTGTTGGGGCAAGGAACACAAGCATTTAGTTAGATACTACTGCACTGTTGGGGCAAGGAACACAAGCATTTAGTTAGATACTACTGCACTGTTGGGGCAAGGAACACAAGCATTTAGTTAGATACTACTGCACTGTTGGGGCAAGGAACACAAGCATTTAGTTAGATACTACTGCACTGTTGGGGCAAGGAACACAAGCATTTAGTTAGATACTACTGCACTGTTAAAGGAACACAAGCATTTAGTTAGATACTACTGCACTGTTGGGGCAAGGAACACAAGCATTTAGTTAGATACTACTGCACTGTTGGGGCAAGGAACACAAGCATTTAGTTAGATACTACTGCACTGTTGGGGCAAGGAACACAAGCATTTAGTTAGATACTACTGCACTGTTGGGGCAAGGAACACAAGCATTTAGTTAGATACTACTGCACTGTTGGGGCAAGGAACACAAGCATTTAGTTAGATACTACTGCACTGTTGGGGCAAGGAACACAAGCATTTAGTTAGATACTACTGTACTGTTGGGGGCAAGGAACACAAGCATTTAGTTAGATACTACTGTGTTGGGGCAAGGAACACAAGCATTTAGTTAGATACTACTGCACTGTTGGGGCAAGGAACACAAGCATTTAGTTAGATACTACTGCACTGTTGGGGCAAGGAACACAAGCATTTAGTTAGATACTACTGTACTGTTGGGGCAAGGAACACAAGCATTTAGTTAGATACTACTGCACTGTTGGGGCAAGGAACACAAGCATTTAGTTAGATACTACTGCACTGTTGGGGCAAGGAACACAAGCATTTAGTTAGATACTACTGCACTGTTGGGGCAAGGAACACAAGCATTTAGTTAGATACTACTGCACTGTTGGGGCAAGGAACACAAGCATTTAGTTAGATACACTGCACTGTTGGGGCAAGGAACACAAGCATTTAGTTAGATACTACTGCACTGTTGGGGCAAGGAACACAAGCATTTAGTTAGATACTACTGCACTGTTGGGGCAAGGAACACAAGCATTTAGTTAGATACTACTGTGTTGGGGCAAGGAACACAAGCATTTAGTTAGATACTACTGCACTGTTGGGGCAAGGAACACAAGCATTTAGTTAGATACTACTGCACTGTTGGGGCAAGGAACACAAGCATTTAGTTAGATACTACTGCACTGTTGGGGCAAGGAACACAAGCATTTAGTTAGATACTACTGCACTGTTGGGGCAAGGAACACAAGCATTTAGTTAGATACTACTGCACTGTTGGGGCAAGGAACACAAGCATTTAGTTAGATACTACTGCACTGTTGGGGCAAGGAACACAAGCATTTAGTTAGATACTACTGCACTGTTGGGGCAAGGAACACAAGCATTTAGTTAGATACTACTGCACTGTTGGGGCAAGGAACACAAGCATTTAGTTAGATACTACTGCACTGTTGGGGCAAGGAACACAAGCATTTAGTTAGATACTACTGCACTGTTGGAGCAAGGAACACAAGCATTTAGTTAGATACTACTGCACTGTTGGGGCAAGGAACACAAGCATTTAGTTAGATACTACTGCACTGTTGGGGCAAGGAACACAAGCATTTAGTTAGATACTACTGCACTGTTGGGGCAAGGAACACAAGCATTTAGTTAGATACTACTGCACTGTTGGGGCAAGGAACACAAGCATTTAGTTAGATACTACTGCACTGTTGGGGCAAGGAACACAAGCATTTAGTTAGATACTACTGCACTGTTGGGGCAAGGAACACAAGCATTTAGTTAGATACTACTGCACTGTTGGGGCAAGGAACACAAGCATTTAGTTAGATACTACTGCACTGTTGGGGCAAGGAACACAAGCATTTAGTTAGATACTACTGCACTGTTGGGGCAAGGAACACAAGCATTTAGTTAGATACTACTGCACTGTTAAAGGAACACAAGCATTTAGTTAGATACTACTGCACTGTTGGGGCAAGGAACACAAGCATTTAGTTAGATACTACTGCACTGTTGGGGCAAGGAACACAAGCATTTAGTTAGATACTACTGCACTGTTGGGGCAAGGAACACAAGCATTTAGTTAGATACTACTGCACTGTTGGGGCAAGGAACACAAGCATTTAGTTAGATACTACTGTGTTGGGGCAAGGAACACAAGCATTTAGTTAGATACTACTGCACTGTTGGGGCAAGGAACACAAGCATTTAGTTAGATACTACTGCACTGTTGGGGCAAGGAACACAAGCATTTAGTTAGATACTACTGCACTGTTGGGGCAAGGAACACAAGCATTTAGTTAGATACTACTGCACTGTTGGGGCAAGGAACACAAGCATTTAGTTAGATACTACTGCACTGTTGGGGCAAGGAACACAAGCATTTAGTTAGATACTACTGCACTGTTGGGGCAAGGAACACAAGCATTTAGTTAGATACTACTGCACTGTTGGGGCAAGGAACACAAGCATTTAGTTAGATACTACTGCACTGTTGGGGCAAGGAACACAAGCATTTAGTTAGATACTACTGCACTGTTGGGGCAAGGAACACAAGCATTTAGTTAGATACTACTGCACTGTTGGGGCAAGGAACACAAGCATTTAGTTAGATACTACTGCACTGTTGGGGCAAGGAACACAAGCATTTAGTTAGATACTACTGCACTGTTGGGGCAAGGAACACAAGCATTTAGTTAGATACTACTGCACTGTTGGGGCAAGGAACACAAGCATTTAGTTAGATACTACCGCACTGTTGGGGCAAGGAACACAAGCATTTAGTTAGATACTACTGCACTGTTGGGGCAAGGAACACAAGCATTTAGTTAGATACTACTGCACTGTTGGGGCAAGGAACACAAGCATTTAGTTAGATACTACTGCACTGTTGGGGCAAGGAACACAAGCATTTAGTTAGATACTACTGCACTGTTGGGGCAAGGAACACAAGCATTTAGTTAGATACTACTGCACTGTTGGGGCAAGGAACACAAGCATTTAGTTAGATACTACTGCACTGTTAGGGCAAGGAACACAAGCATTTAGTTAGATACTACTGCACTGTTGGGGCAAGGAACACAAGCATTTAGTTAGATACTACTGCACTGTTGGGGCAAGGAACACAAGCATTTAGTTAGATACTACTGCACTGTTGGGGCAAGGAACACAAGCATTTAGTTAGATACTGTGCACTGTTGGGGCAAGGAACACAAGCATTTAGTTAGATACTACTGCACTGTTGGGGCAAGGAACACAAGCATTTAGTTAGATACTACTGCACTGTTGGGGCAAGGAACACAAGCATTTAGTTAGATACTACTGTACTGTTGGGGCAAGGAACACAAGCATTTAGTTAGATACTACTGTACTGTTGGGGCAAACACAAGCATTTAGTTAGATACTACTGCACTGTTGGGGCAAGGAACACAAGCATTTAGTTAGATACTACTGCACTGTTGGGGCAAGGAACACAAGCATTTAGTTAGATACTACTGCACTGTTGGGGCAAGGAACACAAGCATTTAGTTAGATACTACTGCACTGTTGGGGCAAGGAACACAAGCATTTAGTTAGATACTACTGCACTGTTGGGGCAAGGAACACAAGCATTTAGTTAGATACTACTGCACTGTTGGGGCAAGGAACACAAGCATTTAGTTAGATACTACTGCACTGTTGGGGCAAGGAACACAAGCATTTAGTTAGATACTACTGCACTGTTGGGGCAAGGAACACAAGCATTTAGTTAGATACTACTGCACTGTTGGGGCAAGGAACACAAGCATTTAGTTAGATACTACTGCACTGTTGGGGCAAGGAACACAAGCATTTAGTTAGATACTACTGCACTGTTGGGGCAAGGAACACAAGCATTTAGTTAGATACTACTGCACTGTTGGGGCAAGGAACACAAGCATTTAGTTAGATACTACTGCACTGTTGGGGCAAGGAACACAAGCATTTAGTTAGATACTACTGCACTGTTGGGGCAAGGAACACAAGCATTTAGTTAGATACTACTGCACTGTTGGGGCAAGGAACACAAGCATTTAGTTAGATACTACTGCACTGTTGGGGCAAGGAACACAAGCATTTAGTTAGATACTACTGCACTGTTGGGGCAAGGAACACAAGCATTTAGTTAGATACTACTGCACTGTTGGGGCAAGGAACACAAGCATTTAGTTAGATACTACTGCACTGTTGGGGCAAGGAACACAAGCATTTAGTTAGATACTACTGCACTGTTGGGGCAAGGAACACAAGCATTTAGTTAGATACTACTGCACTGTTGGGGCAAGGAACACAAGCATTTAGTTAGATACTACTGCACTGTTGGGGCAAGGAACACAAGCATTTAGTTAGATACTACTGCACTGTTGGGGCAAGGAACACAAGCATTTAGTTAGATACTACTGCACTGTTGGGGCAAGGAACACAAGCATTTAGTTAGATACTACTGCACTGTTGGGGCAAGGAACACAAGCATTTAGTTAGATACTACTGTACTGTTGGGGCAAGGAACACAAGCATTTAGTTAGATACTACTGCACTGTTGGGGCAAGGAACACAAGCATTTAGTTAGATACTACTGCACTGTTGGGGCAAGGAACACAAGCATTTAGTTAGATACTACTGCACTGTTGGGGCAAGGAACACAAGCATTTAGTTAGATACTACTGTACTGTTGGGGCAAGGAACACAAGCATTTAGTTAGATACTACTGCACTGTTGGGGCAAGGAACACAAGCATTTAGTTAGATACTACTGCACTGTTGGGGCAAGGAACACAAGCATTTAGTTAGATACTACTGTACTGTTGGGGCAAGGAACACAAGCATTTAGTTAGATACTACTGCACTGTTGGGGCAAGGAACACAAGCATTTAGTTAGATACTACTGCACTGTTGGGGCAAGGAACACAAGCATTTAGTTAGATACTACTGCACTGTTGGGGCAAGGAACACAAGCATTTAGTTAGATACTACTGCACTGTTGGGGCAAGGAACACAAGCATTTAGTTAGATACTACTGCACTGTTGGGGCAAGGAACACAAGCATTTAGTTAGATACTACTGCACTGTTGGGGCAAGGAACACAAGCATTTAGTTAGATACTACTGCACTGTTGGGGCAAGGAACACAAGCATTTAGTTAGATACTACTGCACTGTTGGGGCAAGGAACACAAGCATTTAGTTAGATACTACTGCACTGTTGGGGCAAGGAACACAAGCATTTAGTTAGATACTACTGCACTGTTGGGGCAAGGAACACAAGCATTTAGTTAGATACTACTGCACTGTTGGGGCAAGGAACACAAGCATTTAGTTAGATACTACTGCACTGTTGGGGCAAGGAACACAAGCATTTAGTTAGATACTACTGCACTGTTGGGGCAAGGAACACAAGCATTTAGTTAGATACTACTGCACTGTTGGGGCAAGGAACACAAGCATTTAGTTAGATACTACTGCACTGTTGGGGCAAGGAACACAAGCATTTAGTTAGATACTACTGCACTGTTGGGGCAAGGAACACAAGCATTTAGTTAGATACTACTGCACTGTTGGGGCAAGGAACACAAGCATTTAGTTAGATACTACTGCACTGTTGGGGCAAGGAACACAAGCATTTAGTTAGATACTACTGCACTGTTGGGGCAAGGAACACAAGCATTTAGTTAGATACTACTGCACTGTTGGGGCAAGGAACACAAGCATTTAGTTAGATACTACTGCACTGTTGGGGCAAGGAACACAAGCATTTAGTTAGATACTACTGCACTGTTGGGGCAAGGAACACAAGCATTTAGTTAGATACTACTGCACTGTTGGGGCAAGGAACACAAGCATTTAGTTAGATACTACTGCACTGTTGGGGCAAGGAACACAAGCATTTAGTTAGATACTACTGCACTGTTGGGGCAAGGAACACAAGCATTTAGTTAGATACTACTGTACTGTTGGGGCAAGGAACACAAGCATTTAGTTAGATACTACTGCACTGTTGGGGCAAGGAACACAAGCATTTAGTTAGATACTACTGCACTGTTGGGGCAAGGAACACAAGCATTTAGTTAGATACTACTGCACTGTTGGGGCAAGGAACACAAGCATTTAGTTAGATACTACTGTACTGTTGGGGCAAGGAACACAAGCATTTAGTTAGATACTACTGCACTGTTGGGGCAAGGAACACAAGCATTTAGTTAGATACTACTGTGTTGGGGCAAGGAACACAAGCATTTAGTTAGATACTACTGCACTGTTGGGGCAAGGAACACAAGCATTTAGTTAGATACTACTGTACTGTTGGGGCAAGGAACACAAGCATTTAGTTAGATACTACTGCACTGTTGGGGCAAGGAACACAAGCATTTAGTTAGATACTACTGCACTGTTGGGGCAAGGAACACAAGCATTTAGTTAGATACTACTGCACTGTTGGGGCAAGGAACACAAGCATTTAGTTAGATACTACTGCACTGTTGGGGCAAGGAACACAAGCATTTAGTTAGATACTACTGCACTGTTGGGGCAAGGAACACAAGCATTTAGTTAGATACTACTGCACTGTTGGGGCAAGGAACACAAGCATTTAGTTAGATACTACTGCACTGTTGGGGCAAGGAACACAAGCATTTAGTTAGATACTACTGCACTGTTGGGGCAAGGAACACAAGCATTTAGTTAGATACTACTGCACTGTTGGGGCAAGGAACACAAGCATTTAGTTAGATACTACTGCACTGTTGGGGCAAGGAACACAAGCATTTAGTTAGATACTACTGCACTGTTGGGCAAGCAACACAAGCATTTAGTTAGATACTACTGCACTGTTGGGGCAAGGAACACAAGCATTTAGTTAGATACTACTGCACTGTTGGGGCAAGGAACACAAGCATTTAGTTAGATACTACTGCACTGTTGGGGCAAGGAACACAAGCATTTAGTTAGATACTACTGCACTGTTGGGGCAAGGAACACAAGCATTTAGTTAGATACTACTGCACTGTTGGGGCAAGGAACACAAGCATTTAGTTAGATACTACTGCACTGTTGGGGCAAGGAACACAAGCATTTAGTTAGATACTACTGCACTGTTGGGGCAAGGAACACAAGCATTTAGTTAGATACTACTGCACTGTTGGGGCAAGGAACACAAGCATTTAGTTAGATACTACTGCAAGCAAGGAACACAAGCATTTAGTTAGATACTACTGCACTGTTGGGGCAAGGAACACAAGCATTTAGTTAGATACTACTGCACTGTTGGGGCAAGGAACACAAGCATTTAGTTAGATACTACTGCACTGTTGGGGCAAGGAACACAAGCATTTAGTTAGATACTACTGCACTGTTGGGGCAAGGAACACAAGCATTTAGTTAGATACTACTGTTGGGGCACTGTTAGATATTACTGCACTGTTGGGGCAAGGAACACAAGCATTTAGTTAGATACTACTGCACTGTTGGGGCAAGGAACACAAGCATTTAGTTAGATACTACTGTACTGTTGGGGCAAGGAACACAAGCATTTAGTTAGATACTACTGCACTGTTGGGGCAAGGAACACAAGCATTTAGTTAGATACTACTGCACTGTTGGGGCAAGGAACACAAGCATTTAGTTAGATACTACTGCACTGTTGGGGCAAGGAACACAAGCATTTAGTTAGATACTACTGCACTGTTGGGGCAAGGAACACAAGCATTTAGTTAGATACTACTGCACTGTTGGGGCAAGGAACACAAGCATTTAGTTAGATACTACTGCACTGTTGGGGCAAGGAACACAAGCATTTAGTTAGATACTACTGTACTGTTGGGGCAAGGAACACAAGCATTTAGTTAGATACTACTGCACTGTTGGGGCAAGGAACACAAGCATTTAGTTAGATACTACTGCACTGTTGGGGCAAGGAACACAAGCATTTAGTTAGATACTACTGCACTGTTGGGACAAGGAACACAAGCATTTCACTACACCTGCAATACATTTAAAAAAAAAAATCTAAATATGTCAAAGTGACCAATAAAATGTTATTTGATTTTAATTGTCTCGAGGCTTAAAAATCCTTCTTTAACCTGTCTCCTCCCCTTCATCTACACTGATTGAAGTGGATTTAACGAGTGACATTAATAAGGGATCATAGCTTTCACCTGGATTCACATGGTCAGTCTATGTCATGGAAAGAGCAGGTGTTCTTAATGTTTTGTATACTCAGTGTATATACAGTACATATATGAAAATAATAAAGTCCTATTTTGTCTGAAAGACACATTTTTTTGTATTTCGCTATCCCCAAAATATTTTGAAATGACAACTATTTTGTGGGTTTTCTATGTATAGAGAACATTAACTCACTATACTTTTAGTAATATTTGGTGGTCCTTTCTCACTTAATTTGGAGAGATAATCGACTTTCTTACGTCTTTACCATAAAATGAATGGTCGTCAATAGCCATATTCTGACATCATAAACCACTTTTTTTTTTAAAGATATACATTTTTGTTCTTTTGATGTGTAGAGGGGTCACCAAATTTACTCTTTGAGTATTTGGTTGTGCATATTTGCAGAATTTGGAAGGGAAACAATCTCTCTAACTTGTCTATCAATAAATGAATGTGGCCCTGCACTCTTAGAAAACAAGGTGCTGTCTAGAACCTAAAAGGGTTCTTCTGCTGTCCCAGTAGGATAACCTTTTGAAGAACCCTTTTTGGTTCCAGGTGGAACCCTTTTGGTTTCAGGCAAAAAAATAGTTCTACCTGGAACCAAAAAGGCTTCTACCTGGAACCAAAAAGGGTTCTCCATGGGGACAGCCGAATAACTCTCTGGGAATGCTTTTGTTTGCGTTTTTGCAACACTTACCAAACTACCTCTAGATCAAGCTCAGAATGTTTATTTCTGCCCCAACATATATCTACATAAACACCACATCTTAGAGAAGAATTTCAAGTAAGTGACTTGCATAGATGGCCTACAACATATGCTTGTGTAGGGGACCAGTGTGGTGCCAGACGAGGGGACAGATTTAGTTTCTAATGTTTTAGAGCAGGGTCCCCCAACGCGAGGGATTTTATTTGGCCCCCCATGTATTCTGAGCAAAAATACATAAACAAACTTTTGACATGAAAGACTGTAAAAACATCAGCAAATCACAATTAAAATTTTGGAAATATGTCAAAAAGTATTCCCACTCATAATAGAGCGATATATGTGATCGTATACAAATGTAAGCAAGGTTTTAAATGATTGTTTTATTCAAATATTATATCCATTTAGGTTTCTTGCGGTCAATTAGCAGTCTACAAATGATTTGTAATTATGGTCTGGCCCCCTCACTATCCACTCAAGAAGAAATCTAGTTGAGGATCCGTGTTTTAGAGGCTACTGATGACACAAAAATCCCACTAAAACACAACAGAGACTACTATAAGAGACTGATCTGGGTCTAAGGATATTCATTATGTAGTGTTTGACATTATTTTTGAGTATACAGAACGCAATTTAGGAAAAGTTGCATTTTTACAATGTTGGGTCTCAGGGATAAAAGAGACTATAATATTGTACCTGGGTCGCTGGCGTGAAATGTAAAACCTTAGGTTAACTCACTTGCTGGGAATTGTAACATTGCTCATTCGTGAGGATCGATACACTGCCCCCTGCGAACGGGACGGTACAAACTTCGACCACTTCAGCCTCCTCACACATCCGGCAGTGCATTATGATGGCCTCACAGCCACCATACAACTTCTGAAACCAATGTAGCAAAGAGAGGAACAAAGACGCAAACCTGGGACGCTGGCGTGAAAGGCAAAAAACCTAGGCATCGCGGAAGTAGAGATAACATGGCTCATTAGCGAGGATCATTCCAATATAAAGCACTGTAAATGTGAATATGCTCTCAATCAACTTGCTAAGTCATGTGCTACACCTCACTGAACCCTTCTATGTAACCCAGGATGTCTCATTCAACAGTGAATATGTTTATTATGTTTCCCAAGACACTGAGCATAAGAGAGTTTTCACAGAACCCTCGTGACCTTGCTACACCACATCCATTGTTCAGAAAAAACCTGCCTGCGCCACAGCACACACACATGCTCTGCTGGAAACCTGAGTAAAGCTGAGACCTCTGGAAATAATGAACCCACAGAATCGCGCCCATTGCAATATAATGGCGTAGATAGAGAGGGAGACACAATAATGTACTCTGTCTCATGAAGAATTGAAGTGATGTAGTATCTGAATGCCCATGATAAATTCCATTGGTCTTTTCACCAACAACACTGTAGAATAGTAGTGGCCTTGGACAGTAAAGGCCTCAAGGTTATCAGATTTCTTAAAGATAAATCATGGGCTATCATGCAATGTGTCCATGTCATACAACAAGAAGAATGAAAAGGCACTTTTATAACTTCATGGGAGGCACGTGCACAGATAAGAGGTCAACCAGTGCCCTCACCTATGTCCTTTGAACTTCTACTCTTAACACCCACCTATGGTTTCAGAGCTGGTCATGGGTGCACCTCAGCCACGCTCAAGGTCCTAAACGACGTCATAACCGCCATCGATAAGAGACAATACTGCGCAGCCGTATTCATCAACCTGGCCAAGGCTTTCGACTCTGTCAATCACCACATCCTCATCGACAGACTCGACAGCCTTGTTTTCTCAAATGATTGCCTCGCCTGGTTAACCAACTATTTCTCTGATAGAGTTCAGTGTGTCAAATCGGAGGGCCTGTTGTCTGGACCTCTGGCAGTCTCTATGGGGGTGCCACATGGTTCAATTCTCGGGCCGACTCTCTTCTTTGTATACATCAATGATGTCGCTCTTGCTGCTGGTGATTCTCTGGTACACCTCTACGCAGACTACACCATTCTGTATACTTCCGGCCCTTCTTTGGACACGGTGTTAACAACCCTCCAGGCAAGCTTCAATGCCATTACAACTCTCCTTCCGTGGCCTCCAACTGCTCTTAAACGCAAATAAAACTAAATGCATGCTATTCAACCGATCACTGCCCGCACCTACTTGCCCGTCCAGCATCACTACTCTGGGCGGCTCTGACTTAGAATACGTGGACAACTACAAATACCTAGGTGTCTGGTTAGACTGTAAACTCTCCTTCCAGACTCACATCAAGCATCTCCAATCCAAAATTAAATCTATAATTGGCTTCATATATCGCAACAAAGCATCCTTCACTCATGCTGCCAAACATACCCTCGTAAAACTGACCATCCTACCGATCCTCAACTTCGGTGATGTCATCTATAAAATAGCCTCCAACACTCTACTCAACAAACTGGATGCAGTCTATCACAGTACCATCCGTTTTGTCAACAAAGCCCCATTCACAACCAACTCAGCTCACTGGTCACCATAGCAGCACCCACTCGTAGCACGCGCTCCAGCAGGTATATCTCACTGGTCACCCCCAAAGCCAATTCCTCCTTTGGTCGTCTTTCCTTCCAGTTCTCTGCTGCCAATGACTGGAATTAACTGCAAAAATCTCTGAAGCTGGAGACTCATATCTCCCTCACTAGATTTAAGCACCAGCTGTCAGAGCAGCTCACAGATCACTGCACCTGTACATAGCCCATCTGTAAACAGCCCATCTATCTACCTACCTCATCCCCATACAGTATTTATTTATTCATCTTTGCACCCCAGTATCTCTACTTGCACATTCATCTTCTGCACATCTACCATTCCAGTGTTTAATTGCTATATTGCAATTACTTCGCCACCATGGCCTATTTATTGCCTTAACTCCCTTATCTTACCTCATTTACACTCACTGTATATAGACTTTTTGTTTTCTTTTGTTCTACTGTATTATTGACTATGTTTTGGTTATTTCATGTGTAACTCTGTGTTGTTGTATGTGTCGAATTGCCATGCTTTATCTTGGCCAGGTCGCAGTTGCAAATGAGAACTTGTTCTCAACTAGACCACCTGGTTAAATAAAGGTGAAATAAAAATAACAAAAATGAGGAAGTGCCCTCGCAGCTCATTGATTTTGTTTCCAATTCATTACTTTAAAAAATATATATTTTATAAAAAAATGTCAATGTAACAAATTCTTCAAACTTTCATTTCATAAGTGCACGTACGTATATTGTATTGTACTGTACCACAACATCTTCTGCACTTGCATCACCATGTGTAAAAGACAGCTAGCTTTACTGTCCATTTCAAAATTGCATACACATGCCAAGTGAGTTAAAATGTCAACAGACTAGGTATTGTTTGAGACCATCGTCATGTATTTTTAATAACTGTTTCTCAATTCCTACAATGTCGTCTCTGTGGATGCCAGGTGCACACAACATCCTTTAATACCATGTGATACATCACATGCAGGCAGCATTGTAAGTAGGTGTGTTGTTCTTTTCCCAAAGGGAAACAGAGCTGGGATAATGAGAGCTAAACATGAGGCCATCAAGTCGTGTGTAGACAGGCTCCCCCAGTCAGCTGATATTCCCCTGAACACGCCTGATTCACACTATAACGCCTACGAGCCAAACCAAGTCGAGCTGGTGCTGGTCTGGCCTGGTTAAGCATCCCCCATAGATGCTGAAAGAGTGCTGGAAAGGACCGTGTTAAAACAAAATACTAGAGCCAGGCAGCACAGTATGGTTTGGGTCAGCCCTATAGTGTGATTCAGGCAAGAGTGTCAAATCCCACTGCTGACACCCACCCCTACCTCACAACTACTACCAACAGAGACTTGACCATAGAAAAACAATGAACATGTTTGGAAATTCTATCCCAGGCGATTTGACGGGTAAACTCATGGATACACTCACAATGGCTGCCTTTAATTCCAGCCTGTTCTCGTAGACTAGACGTAACATAGTGAATGTACATCCGAGACACTCAAATTAGTAGGATACACTATATATATATAAAAGTATGTGGACACCCCTTCAAATTAGTGGTTTCAGCTATTTCAGCCACACCGTTGCCGACTGGTGAATAAAATCGAGCACACAGCCATGAACTCTCCAGAGACGAAACTGGCAGTAGAATGTCCATACTGAAGAGCTCAGTGACTTTCAATGTTGCACCAATGGTTTAGGAGGAATAAGGGTCTGAGGCTGTTTTTCATGGTTCGGGCTAGACCCCTTAGTTCAAGTAAAGGGAAATCTTAACATTACAGCATACAATGAAATTCTAGACGATTCTGTGCTTCCAACGTTGTGGCAACAGTTTGGGTATCGCCCTTTCCTGTTTCAGCATGACAACACCCCCGTGCACAAAGCGAGGTCCATACAGAAATGGTTTGTCAAGATCGGTGTGGAAGAACTTGACTGGCCTGCTCAGAGCCCTGACCTCAACCCCATGAACACCTTTGGGATGAATTCTAATTGCCCAACAACAGCGCTCGGCCTCACTTATGTTCTTGTGGCTGAATGGAAGTAAGTCCCCGCAGCAATGTTCCAACATCTATTGGAAAGCCTTCTCAGAAGAGTGGAAGCTGTTATAGCAGCAAAGGGGGACCAACTCCATATTAATGCCCATGATTTTGGAATGAGATATTCAACGAGCAGGTGTCCACATACTTATCATGTAGTGTATGTTGCATTTGGTATGGTTACTTAAGACAGATGGTTACTTAAAGCAAAAACAAAAGTAGGGTGAATGTATAACCATAACGTCCAGCAACCCAAAGGTTGCGATTTCTAATCTAATCGCGTACAATTTTAGCATTTTAGCTAATTGTCACATTTTTAACTACTTACTACTTTTTAGCTACTATGAAACTACTTAGCATGTTAACTAACCCTTTCCCTAACCCTAACCTTAACCCTTTAAGCTAACCCTTCTCCTAACCATAGTACCCTCCAAGCTCATCATCAAGCTGGAGGCCCTGGGTCTCAAACCCGACCTGTGCAATTGGGTCCTGGACTTTGACGGGCCGCCCACAGGTGGTGAAGGTAGGAAACAACATCTCCACTTTGCTGACCCTCAACACTGGGGCCCCACAAAGGTGTGTGTTCAGCCCCCTCCTGTACTCCCTGTTCACCCACGACTGTGTGGCCACGCACGCCTCCAACTCTATCATCAAGTTTGCAGACGACACAACAGTAGTGGGCTTGATGCCCAACAACAACGAGACAGCCTACAGGGAGGAGGTGAGGGCACTCGGTGTGTGGTGTCAGAAAAACAACCTCTCACTCAACGTCAACAAAACAAAGGAGATGATCGTGGACTTCAGGAAACAGCAGAGGGAGCACCCCCTATCCACATCGACAGCAGTGGAGAAAGTGGAAAGTTTTAAGTTCCTCGGCATACACATCACAGACAACCTGAAATGGTCCACCCACACAGACAGTGTGGTGAAGAGGGCACAATAGCACCTCTTCAACCTCAGGAGGCTGAAGAAATTTGGCTTTTCACCCAAAACCCTGACAAACTTTTACAGATGCATACTCGAGAGCATCCTGTCGGGCTGTATCATAGCCTGGTACGGCAACTGCACCGCCCTCAACCACAAGTCTCTCCAGAGGGTGGTGCGGTCTGCACAACGCATCACCGGGGGCAAACTACCTGCCCTCCATGACACCTACAGCACCCAAATGTCACAGGAAGGCCAAAAAGATAATCAAGGACAACAACCACCCGAGCCACTGCCTGTTCACCCAGCTATCATCCAGAAGGCGAGGTCAGTACAGGTGCTTCAAAGCTGGAACCGAGAGACTGAAGAACAGCTTCTACCTCAAGACCATCAGATTGTTATAGAGCAGTCACTAACTCAGAGAGGCTGCTGCCTACATGGAGACCCAATCACTGACCACTTTAATAAATGGATCATTAGTCACTTTAAACAATGACACTTCATTAATGTTTACATATCTTACATTACTCATATCATATGTATATACTGTATTTTATACCATCTATTGCACCTTGCCTATGCTGCTCGGCCATCGCTCATCCATATATTTATATGTACATATTCACATTCACCCCTTTAGATTTGTGTGTATTAGGTAGTTGTTGGGGAATTGTTAGATTACTTGTTAGATATTACTGCACTGCCGGAGCTAGAAGCAGAAACAAGCATTACGCTACACTTGCATTAACATCTGCTAACCATGTGTATGTGACCAATACAATTTGATTTGATTTGACATGCATATTATTAATGCTAGCTCTCTGTGTACATCTACATTACATTTAAGTCATTTAGCAGACGCTCTTATCCAGAGCGACTTACAAATTGGTGCATTCACCTTATGACATCCAGTGGAACAGCCACTTTACAATAGTGCATGTAAATCTTTTAAGGGGGGGGGGTGAGAAGGATTACTTTATCCTATCCTAGGTATTCCTTAAAGAGGTGGGGTTTCAGGTGTCTCCGGAAGGTGGTGATTGACTCCGCTGTCCTGGCGTCGTGAGGGAGTTTGTTCCACCATTGGGGGGCCAGAGCAGCGAACAGTTTTGACTGGGCTGAGCGGGAACTGTACTTCCTCAGTGGTAGGGAGGCGAGCAGGCCAGAGGTGGATGAACGCAGTGCCCTTGTTTGGGTGTAGGGCCTGATCAGAGCCTGGAGGTACTGAGGTGCCGTTCCCCTCACAGCTCCGTAGGCAAGCACCATGGTCTTGTAGCGGATGCGAGCTTCAACTGAAAGCCAGTGGAGAGAGCGGAGGAGCGGGGTGACGTAGAGAACTTGGGAAGGTTGAACACCAGACGGGCTGCGGCGTTCTGGATGAGTTGTAGGGGTTTAATGGCACAGGCAGGGAGCCCAGCCAACAGCGAGTTGCAGTAATCCAGACGGGAGATGACAAGTGCCTGGATTAGGACCTGCGCCGCTTCCTGTGTGAGGCAGGGTCGTACTCTGCGGATGTTGTAGAGCATGAACCTACAGGAACGGGCCACTGCCTTGATGTTATTTGAGAACGACAGGGTGTTGTCCAGGATCACGCCAAGTTTCTTAGCGCTCTGGGAGGAGGACACAATGGAGTTGTCAACCGTGATGGCGAGATCATGGAACGGGCAGTCCTTCCACGGGAGGAAGAGCAGCTCCGTCTTGCCGAGGTTCAGCTTGAGGTGGTGATCCGTCATCCACACTGATATGTCTGCCAGACATGCAGAGATGCGATTCACCACCTGGTCATCAGAAGGGGGAAAGGAGAAGATTAATTGTGTGTCGTCTGCATAGCAATGATAGGAGAGACCATGTGAGGTTATGACAGAGCCAAGTGACTTGGTGTATAGCGAGAATAGGAGAGGGCCTAGAACAGAGCCCTGGGGGACACCAGTGGTGAGAGCACGTGGTGAGGAGACGGTTCTCGCCACGCCACCTGGTAGGAGCGACCTGTCAGGTAGGACGCAATCCAAGCGTGGGCCGCGCCGGAGATACCCAACTCGGAGAGGGTGGAGAGGAGGATCTGATGGTTCACAGTATCGAAGGCAGCCGATAGGTCTAGAAGGATGAGAGCAGAGGGAGTTAGCTTTAGCAGTGCGGAGCGCCTCCGTGATACAGAGAAGAGCAGTCTCAGTTGAATGACTAGTCTTGAAACCTGACTGATTTGGATCAAGAAGGTCATTCTGAGAGAGATAGCGGGAGAGCTGGCCAAGGACGGCACGTTCAAGAGTTTTGGAGAGAAAAGAAAGAAGGGATACTGGTCTGTAGTTGTTGACATCGGAGGGATCGAGTGTAGGTTTTTTCAGAAGGGGTGCAACTCTCGCTCTCTTGAAGACGGAAGGGACGTAGCCAGCGGTCAGGGATGAGTTGATGAGCGAGGTGAGGTAAGGGAGAAGGTCTCCGGAAATGGTCTGGAGAAGAGAGGAGGGGATAGGGTCAAGCGGGCAGGTTGTTGGGTGGCCGGCCGTCACAAGACGCGAGATTTCATCTGGAGAGAGAGGGGAGAAAGAGGTCAGAGCACAGGGTAGGGCAGTGTGAGCAGAACCAGCGGTGTCGTTTGACTTAGCAAACGAGGATCGGATGTCGTCGACCTTCTTTTCAAAATGGTTGACGAAGTCATCTGCAGAGAGGGAGGAGGGGGAGGATTCAGGAGGGAGGAGAAGGTGGCAAAGAGCTTCCTAGGGTTAGAGGCAGATGCTTGGAATTTAGAGTGGTAGAAAGTGGCTTTAGCAGCAGAGACAGAAGAGGAAAATGTAGAGAGGAGGGAGTGAAAGGATGCCAGGTCCGCAGGGAGGCGAGTTTTCCTCCATTTCCGCTCGGCTGCCCGAGCCCTGCTCTGTGAGCTCGCAATGAGTCGTCGAGCCACGGAGCGGGAGGGGAGGACCGAGTCGGCCTGGAGGATAGGGGACATAGAGAGTCAAAGGATGCAGAAAGGGAGGAGAGGAGGGTTGAGGAGGCAGAATCAGGAGATAGGTTGGAGAAGGTTTGAGCAGAGGGAAGAGATGATAGGATGGAAGAGGAGAGAGTAGCGGGGGAGAGAGAGCGAAGGTTGGGACGGCGCGATACCATCCGAGTAGGGGCAGTGTGGGAAGTGTTGGATGAGAGCGAGAGGGAAAAGGATACAAGGTAGTGGTCGGAGACTTGGAGGGGAGTTGCAATGAGGTTAGTGGAAGAACAGCATCTAGTAAAGATGAGGTCGAGCGTATTGCCTGCCTTGTGAGTAGGGGGGGAAGGTGTACATCCAAGGGCTAGCCGTGCTGCCCTGTTCTGAGCCAATTGCACCAGACCACACGACTGAACAGTAGTCCAGGTCTGTAGAAGTTACGCATGTTTGTCTTCACAATTATTGACTGATATAGCCAAGAGAAGACCTTCAGTGAACACCTTGAGGGTTCATGCTCTATCTGTGTGTGTGTGTGTGTGTCATGACAACACAAACACAATCTGGATAACCTGTGAAAAGACAGTGTCCAGGGTTTTAAGGACATTGTGGACAGATTGAAATGTAACAGAAGGTTGAAACCCACAAATTACTAACATTTCATAAAAACATCTCTCTCTCTCACACACACACACACACACTTGGTAAAAACATTCCTCAGGTGATATAAAAATGTCCCAGAAAGGGTGCCCATTGTAAACTTAACCAGGAAATTAGTTACTGTGAATTGTCATAAAATAACATATTATTACTTAATAATGTCATATCAAATGTATTCTTTAAGTTCTGATTTGTGGAGAAAATAAAAGTTTTAGGACAATGGCACAATGCAGTCCATGATAATCCATCATCCTGGCCTAGACTCCTCCGAGTACAGAGGGGCTCACTGTAGCCATACTTCAGGGGATCCCTGCAACGTTTGGTAGTCTTTGGTAAGTGTCCACAAAGTTGCCCAGGAATCAACCGTCGAAATCTTTCTGGTGATGGTGCCGAATAAATGGTTTTCAGACTTGTTAATAACCAAATACTTGTTTGAAACCCTGCTTGGTTTGACTGTTGCAGCAGCACAGCCTGTGTTGTGGGGGGCATTCTCCATTGAGAATGACCTCGACACCACAGAATCATCAGTTGTAACATAGATCCAATTTGTAAGTCGCTCTGGATAAGAGCGTCTGCTAAATGACTTAAATGTAAATGTAATCTCTTTTCCAACGACAGATTCATTGGCACACACCTTCTGTGTCAACATTTTGAAAAGATCCTCTTCGTGAAAAGGATTTCTAAGAAAATCACAGAACTTACATGGAAGCTTGGTTGTCTCCCCAACTTTCTTTCTGACGCCTTTTCCTCACTCCTCTTTTGTTGAGGCTTTTAGACCATCTTCTTTGTATCTGTCCCACTCAATATTGATTGTATTGCAATTGGTGCTCTACCCCAGGCTGGAAGAGACTACAGCCATATTTGCCAAATGTGGAAACTTTGCGGGTGTGCATCAAAAGAAGAAGGCACAGGTGGGTAGGAATCTACAGCGATCAGGCCTAGCATGTAAGATCTGGGGGCAAGTTAAGCATGCTGTTATTTGAAAGGGCTGGAGGACATTCGTATTCTCGGGAGAGAAAAACTCATGCAGATTTCCATCTCGGAACTTGATCGTTTGCTGATTGTTACTTTTTTCTCTTTTGTGACTGGCTTTGCCTTAACATTGTTAAGCAGTGGTACATTATTCCTCTTAATGCTCTGTTGGAAGGATGTACTGTTTGTGTTCCTATCCACAATGATTTCCTTCAAAGATTTCAGATATTGGAAAAGTGCATAGTTTCTCAATGGTGCGAACAGTTCTAATGACATATTTGCTTGCACAATTGTGTTTGTATCCAACACCAGAAGCTCTAGACATTTAGCTTGGAATGGACTCCCCTTGCTTGAAATTGTTGCAGCTGGCCACCTGTTTTTCTAATGTCTACTGGTGTGATGAACTTTGCTCGTGTTAAAGATTGTGTTAAAGGGGTCTCTACATTCAAAAGCTGGGATTCAAAATCAACCGGTAGACTAGCCGGCTCAGGTCCTGCTTTTACCATCCATCTCCAGAAGGCAGTGGGGTTCTCTGTTAGACCAATGGCTCCCCCTGCCCCTTTCACCAGCTCATTGTTTTGTTCATGGGCTTGGTCATGCAGCACGCATGAGATCTTGTATTTTTGTCAGGATCCAGAAGTATTACAATTCCATGTATCAAAAGAAGTGCTTGTGCATCTTTCAGGAGTTTTGACAATGAAGTGTAGTACCTTGAGGGCTGTACCTGGTTTTAGTCAAGTGTGCTGACTTCAAGAATGAGTCTTCTTTTCCTGAACGAAGCTGTCCAACCTGAGCCATCCAAAAGTTATCCTATTGTGTGACATAGGACAATCTATATGCAGTCCACCAAACAAAAACTTACTGTAACAAACTTAACAAAAACGGTGGTTAGCTTTTCTTGACATGGATACGGTTTCAGTTTGATAAGTTGTAGCGTAATGTAGCCTGTTCGAATATGACAAACTGGAGATGGTCGTTCTGAGTAAATTACCCATTTCAGTGTACTTAATGTAACTCCTAGGGTGTGTTCCAATTTTAACTTGATAACAAAAGTCTATAAACTGTTAAACACCATGTTAAGGTGATTCATGTTATAGTTAATCAAAATTCTAGTGATTTACAGGTTGATTTCTAGTGTTTCCAGGTCATTTCTGGCACTTTAGGCAGGGTGCTGATGAAATATAATGGCATATTGTTGAAGACTGGTCTACTACTCACAAATACACAATATTTGTTGTATAAATGGCAACAAAAATGTAACAGCAATATCACCTTTTGAAAAAATCTGATTCAGTATTGGTGGAAATATTAGATAAAAAATATATATAATAATAATAAGTGGTGCCATGACCCAATTTTTGGGCACCCCTTTTAATATCAACAAATACATCCCAAATTTGACGCTTTAATCCACCGCTTAATGGTTTTGTCCGTTTTTGAAGCTAAGGCCCCGGACTACATGCCCTGAGAAACATTAACTACTGGTAGTGGAGAAACATTAACTACTGGTAGTGAACAATGAATAATGCAATAGACAGATTATTATAATAGTATTTGTTTGAGGCAGCCAAGGGTTCTTGCAAATGCATGCAAATCTGCTGAAAATGACATAACGACATCCAGATACTGTGGAACAGGGGCAGGCAGATCCAGTGCAAATCCCAGGGTACACTTCGCTGTAGATATGTTAGTGCAGCCGGCCAGCCAATAGAGCAGCACCAAGAGGACGTAGAGGCGACCAGTCAGCAGCATGTAGGGGAGGATGGGTGTGGAGGACAGAACCAGGTCTAGCAGGGTTTCGAGGAAATTGACCACGTGGCAGTTGATGCTGAAGGCAAAGAGGGGGTGGCGGGACATGGGGTAGTTTCCAGTCCAGTACAGAAAAGAGACGGTGAGGGGGCCCTGGGAGATGTGGAGGAACCACTGCAGCCTCAGAGAGAGGCCCAGGGGAGCAGGAACGTATCAGGAGAGAGAAAATCTTCCTCTACTCTGCAGGATCTATGGGAGGTTAGCTACATTATATTACATTGTTAAGGAGACAAATACATTCCATGTTTATAGACTCAACAAATTGCATGAGATCTATTTTCTGATATATAAAGTAGGTCTAGACTAGTTATTGATGGGTTATTATTTTAGTTCCAAAACATTTACACACAAATCATTCACAAACATGAACCTGATCCCTAGAGACACTGTATTCACATGACATACTGTACAGGCATCTACCAGCAGAGACATCGCTCTGCTCTGGCCGACAGTCTCTTGGTGATCATGAAGGCAGCAGCCAGGTTCCAGAGGGCACACAGGTAGTACAGGGGTCAGTTATTTCCGGGATCCTTGGGACATCCCTACCCTAAATCCTAACCCCTACCATTATCCTAACCTTAACTCTTACCATTTTAAAATGGACATCCCTACCCTAAATCCTAACCCCTACCATTATCCTAACCTTAACTCTTACCATTTTAAAATGTCAACTTCAGTGGGCTAGGGACATCCCCCGAATAGCAAGGACTGTAGTACAGGCCCATGAGACAGTAGGTGAGGCAGCTGAGGAATAGGAGGGTATACTAAGGGGACATTGAATAGCAGGGCTGTGTACACACACCAGGCCAGTGTATAGACCAGCATGTAGAAGAACTGGCAGAGCAGCCAAGCCCAGGGAGGAATGTTCCACTGGGGATAGATGGGATAAAGGGAGCATAGGATATGGGATAGAGGGAGCGTAGCCTAGTGGTTAAGAGCAGAAACCAAAAGGTTGCTGGTTTGAATGACTGAGCCGACTAGGCAAAATATCTGTTGTTGTGCCCTTGAACTAGGGTCTTAACCCCGATGTCGCTCTGGATTAGAGTGCCTGCTAAATCAGTTTCCCAAACTCAGTCCTGGGCTGCTTAAGAGCTCCATGGAGGGGAACGCCATTACCTGGTAGTGAGTCACCGGGGAGGAGAGGAACGCCATTACCTGGTAGTGAGTCACCGGGGAGGAGAGGAACGCCATTACCTGGTAGTGAGTCACCGGGGAGGAGAGGAACGCCATTACCTGGTAGTGAGTCACCGGGGAGGAGAGGAACGCCATTACATGGTAGTGAGTCACCGGGGAGGAGAGGAACGCCATTACCTGGTAGTGAGTCACCGGGGAGGAGAGGAACGCCATTACCTGGTAGTGAGTCACCGGGGAGGAGAGGAACGCCATTACATGGTAGTGAGTCACCGGGGAGGAGAGGAACGCCATTACCTGGTAGTGAGTCACCGGGGAGGAGAGGAACGCCATTACCTGGTAGTGAGTCACCGGGGAGGAGAGGAACGCCATTACCTGGTAGTGAGTCACCGGGGAGGAGAGGAACGCCATTACCTGGTAGTGAGTCACCAGGTAGGTCCTGGTGGAAAATTGGTAGCAGGTAGTTCAGTATTCTCTAGCTTCAGTTTGTTAGAATGGCCATGCCTGTGGTAAGAGGAAAGGAAGTGGGGGGTGGGGTGGATTGCATCTGCAGAACATTTATTTTAGGTTGAAATCAAATGTAGTGGCCCTGCTTCAGGAGAAATGTGACCCTAGAGCCCACACTATAAATGTATTCCAGATTTCCTCAATGTTATGTCTCTTTACTGACCGGTTGAGCAGCCAAGTTTGGTATGTGACTCTAGATTGCATGTTCTCGTAGTCAATTAACCTTGCATTGAACTCAAATGTTAAGGATTCAAAGTTGAACATCTTGTGTAAATTCATATTTTAGTAATTTAGCAGACTTATCCAGTGACTTAGTCATTGCACTATACTGCACAATACCTGGAGAGCTACGCTCATCACTTATAACCAATGTTCCACACGAATTGAGTGATCGATCTTATTTAATATTTTCTGTACAAAATGAGAAAGCATATCATACAGAATGTACAATAATTTAAATACTATTGCCACAACAAAAGGAGAAAAACATGTCTATATCTTCATTCTTACAGAAGGAAATAATGACCTGTGCGTATATATACACAAATGATAAGTTACATAATTCATAGTTTTACACTTTCTCCAATAAAGACCAGTCCTTTCTTTATGTCTCTCTTCCCTGCTAGGCTAATGAGTACAGTAAACATAATTCTCCATCCAATCCCCTTATCGAGCGTGTCATCTTCTCCATGCCGCCATTACAATCCCTTCAGCTCATCTCAAGGTGTCTTTTAATGGATGACTGTAGGGAAGGATTTTAGGATACCCCTGGATGTTGGTCCCACACAGAAAGGAAGGGAACATAGGAGCAGGGCCCAGATTTACAAAGTCTTCTTATGAAGACATTTCTTCTTAACTGCCATTTTTTCCTTAACTAAGTAAAGATGCTATTCCTCAAAAAGGGTTATTGGAACATTTCTTATGCTTCTCCTTAAGCAAAAAGTTAAGAAATTAGATTATTGAAAATAAAGTTCATGGAAATGTTGTTCATTCCAAGATAGCTAAACCCTTGTCTTAAACTCAGGGCAGTGAGAGAAAATGCAATTGAAAACAATTGAACATGTTTAATTCACACAAACTTCATCTGAAAGTATCAGTATTGATTATTTAAACCCAAGAACATGTTTTAGAATAGTGATCTCAGTAAGAAATACGGTAACATGATTGGCATTGCTAGTTAAAACGTTTGCTTAGCAACAAACATCCCAAGAAGATATTTGAGAAGATGGTAAGAAATCATAAAATCTTCAGATACGGTTGAGGAATTGCACTTACAAACATCTTTTTATATCCTTAAGAAGCTTCTTAAGTTTTTGCATAAGTGTTTTGTGAATCTGGGCCCAGGCCCAGAAGGATGTGTCCATTCTTAGGAGGCAGGTAGATTGGGCAAATCACTCCATTTCAGTGAAGCGGGCAAACATGGCTTTGCGGACAGCGTCTTTGTATGTGTCGGAGGCAGACAGGCCGTAGCTGCTGCCTTTGGTTCCAAGACCAGCTCCCTTTGCCCTCAGCTGAGCCTGTAGAGATGACAGCAGGCCTGTGATCAGTAAAGCAATATGACACTGGAATCACTGGCATATTAAATAACAAAAAAATCTCTATCCATCTCTATATACTTATTTTCCAATATATTGCTTAGGTGTTTAAACACATTCAGACAATAAGGAAATTAGGTGGAGAGAAAGACAGTGGGAAGGGTGTGCCCAGGGATTGAACCCTGGTCTCCGGTGGGAAGTTGTATATGTGATGTGACGTCTCGGGGAATGTTACCTCTACCACGGCTCTGCATTTATACAGCAAACTTAACAGACTTGTTGTATATGAAAGACACCTTAACAGTTTCCTTATGTTTAGCTGTTGGGTTGAAGCAGCACTATTACTGGTTTAACTGGACGAGATTCACCTCTATAGGTGCAGTGATGCCCTGCTGGTTACGGCCCAGACCTCTGCCCTCCTGCCATCCCATGGCCTGCAGCATCTTGTTCCCTATGTTGTCACTGTTCAGACCGTCCTTGGTGGGTTGTTCATAGTTACTGCAGAGGGGGAAATGACACAACAATCATTATTACCCAATCTCATGTCACAGAACATCAATGTAGGTTCTTGAGTCAAAGTATGCTTTGTTCACACTGCAGACCGTAATGCTCAAAGCAGTTTTGTTTTTCAAATCTGTTTTGGAATACTGACTGTCCAAACAGCAAGTTACAAGCGACCAAATCAGGTGTTAAGACAGCAGTAATTTGCTGACATGGCTATGCTAGTTGTCATAGTAACGATGGGTGTGTGTGCAGTGGTGTGGGCTGACTGGTGGTGGTGCTCGTGCTTCCTATCAGTTAGAAGTTATGTAGCACGTTAAGGTGACAATGCCTGCCATATAAGTTTCCCAGTTGCTTTGAATGTTCAAAATCATAGTAGAAGAATACTTAACACCTCAAAGGATAAGATTAACCAACTTTCAAAATGAGTCCTTTTTGGCTAGCCACAGCAGTCAACTAGCTGGCTAGTGGTTTAGCACATTTACATGGTTCTTTTCACCTATGAAGGTGGTTTGAAATGTGTCTTGGAATATCAGAATATGGATTTGAGTCACTTCAAACTGACAGTGTGAACAAGGCTTAAGAAGTATGTGCACGGCATAACACTAGCACTAACATGACTGGTGCTGGCTGTGCGGTGAATTTCTTCTTCTTGGGTGCTGGGGGTTCAGGGATGCCGTATTTTTCTCTCCTCTCCGCAGCCCGGTCCCTGTACTTCATCTGAGAGCAAGAAAGAGACACAGAGAGTGTGAATGAATGTAGAAACAAACCTGATAACAGGGTTTCTATTAACTGGACCCCAACTAAAACAGTTAAAGCAGCATCGTCTCCATGTCTGAGCCGTTACCTCGGTCTCTCTCCTCTCCTGCTCCTCCAGCTCAGCCTCACTCAGCTTAGATCTGCGGTGGACCTCCAGGTTTTGCTGGGATAAGACAAATAAGTCAAAGACCTTTACACTTCATTCATACATTTCAAGCTCTTCCTTTCCCAGATTAGCTTTTCATAACAGTTGAGAAAGTGGACTATTTTGGAGTTCTTCCTTTGAGTCAGTGATAAGTACCTTATGGAGGTCTGAGAGCTGCTGGTGGCGCACCAGGCCATCCTTATTGGGGAACTGTCTCCTACACAGCAGGCACGCCATCTTCTTCCAGTCTGTCAGCTGGTCCTGCTCACCACCACCATGCTCCGGCTCTGCTGCACCCCCTTCCTCTGGGTCACTGTCTCCACTATAGGCTGCCACCAGACCAACCTGGAGAAGGACAACCAAATGGTTGTATATTAACTAGGTAGTTACCATACCAGACTGGAAAATGTACTCTAAAATTGCAGCTCATACATTGGAGTCTAGTAACAATATCTTACCTTGGCTGAGTTGGTTGGGGCCTGCTCCTCAGGGCGCTGCACTGCTTCTGACATCAGCATTTCCAAGCTTCCAGCCTGCTGTGAAGTCACACCACAACACTACTCAGTCCACCTCGTCAATCTACCATCAAGTCAATGTTAAGATTTCCTGGATGGGTTTTCTAAAGGATTCAAACTATCATGGATAGACTTAAAATGGCTACCTTCTTCTCGAAGAGTGTGAAGCCTGCGTCAGCGGCCGCGGCCTCTTTCCTCTCCTCCTGGCTGACGGGCTGGAAGCTGCTCTTAAAGTTCTCCTTCTGCTTGTTCAGACTCTTCGCCCAGCGCTCCATGTCCTTAGCGATCTGAAAGGCCAACCAGAACAACTCAGACACACCAACCACGGTATTCAGCAGTATCATTGTGTATCACTGTAATCCATGTGTATTTAATGTGTGTTAAGTCTTGTGTGCTCCTCTGCTGCAGAACCAATTGCCCCCTCTTAGACAAATACACTTGAACAAACTACACACAATTATCACAAGTCTAAAGTTATGCTGTCTCGATATCCCTCTGCCTACCTGCTGCGCCGTCTTGCTCTTGGGCTTTTCTTGTTTCCTCTCCTTGGATTCCTTAGCCTCGTTGCTAGCTGCTGCTGATGCATTCGCACTCTGCTCAGTTTGGTCGGCGGCTGAGGCAGGGACGTACGTCTGCTTCTCACTGTCCCAGTAGAGGTACTGCTGCGTCTGGGAGTTGTAGTAGTACTGAAGGAAAGGAGAAACTACAACTATCAAAACACATACATCCACAGACCAAGTGTTCGCACAACTCAGACGGCATTGTGCAACAATGCAGAACAGCAAGAGAAAACACAGACTGGTGTGTGGGTACTAACGTGGGTATTTGGGTCGTAGTAGAGGCCGGTTTGAGGGTCGAAGTAGAAGCCAGAGGATTCGTCATACTGGTAGGTAGAGGTATCAGGTACAGCTGAGGATGCAGACAGAGTATGGCATATTAAAAGAGTCAAACACCTGGCTTGAACAGAGTAGATCATTTTACATCTGAAAGGATTCCACAAGTGTTCTATTCTTTTCAATTCTGCACTGGTACCTGCAGTGTCAGTCAGACAGGGAACATGCAGTGTCAGTCAGACAGGGAACATGCAGTGTCAGTCAGACAGGGAACATGCAGTGTCAGTCAGACAGGGAACATGCAGTGAGACAGGTAGGCGAGTGAGGCTCTAACCTGTGTCAGTGGCCAGTCCAGAGAGTGTCGCTGTGGCTGTGGAAACCGGCGCTGTCATCGCAGCTGCCGAGTGAATTCCGGTTTGTTTTGCTTCCAGTTGCTGGGCCAATTGCAACGCCTGCAAAGACACAATTGGTAATTATGGGAATCTTTACAGCGAGCACATTGTGAGTTGTGCAGTAAATAAGGCTGTGTGTCGTGA
This sequence comes from Oncorhynchus nerka, assembly GCF_034236695.1. Lineage (NCBI taxonomy): Eukaryota > Metazoa > Chordata > Actinopteri > Salmoniformes > Salmonidae > Oncorhynchus > Oncorhynchus nerka. The sequence continues at coordinate 87,391,957 of NC_088410.1, forward strand.
CAAGCTCATAGGTTAAATACATAGGACTTACTTGTGTGGCAGTGTGACTGATGAGGTTGGATTGGTAGACCTGTGCACCTTGTGAGATCACCACTCCTGTAGCTGCTGGGACACCTGGAGCCGCTGTCAATACAAGACTCCCAGGCTTTATAACATGCTATTACCAACACCTCTTTTGGAAACAGATCTTTAGCACCTGATGCCTTACCATACAAGTCAATGATTGTTGTAATGCTTCCAATGCTTCCTACATCCTTCACAGTACAAGTAGTGTCAACAGCGTACTGATGTATAACACTGACACCACCACCTGGGATTCCAACAGCCCTAACCCTCTTTATCCCTAATTATTAAAGCAGCTAGGGGTTCTGTAGAAACCCTGTACAACAAAGCTGACAAAATTACAGCCCCGCCTTACTGACCTCTCTACAGGGAAAGTATCTGTTAAAGGTATCGACACGGAATGAATTGCAGACTGTATGTTTCCTCTTACCTCCCAGTATTCCGTTCCCCTGGGAAGGGTCTCCTGCTGCCTGCTGGTAGTAGGCTTGGTAGTCCTAGCAACACAGAAAGGAAGTCAGTCAGTCACATTGGAGCATTTGCAATAAACCCCAGGGATTTCCAGACTGGGGTAACCTCCCCGCCGATCATCATACCTGTGTGTAGGGAGCGTAGCCCTCCTCTAGGTAGCTGTACTCTGACAGATGTCCTTCAGCACCCTGCTGAGGCTAGGAAGGAATACACTGCATCTTAGTATGTGTGTGGCAAAACAAAAGACAGTGGCTGAATATGAGCGGTGTGTGGGTTACCTGGCTGGAGGACCACTGGGCAGCAGCGATGGCTGTGCTGGCCACAGAGAAGGCACTGATCCGGTTACCGTCTGGGAGCAAGAGATCCCTGAAGAGAGAAGAGTCAAGATTAGAGACGCTGTCTTCACTACGCCCTCTGAGGACATAATTTACTGAAAACCATTGACATCTGTGACAGGACACTCACTTCCTGGCACTCTTGGCATAGTCCACACCAATGGTCTTTCCATCCAGCTTGAGAGGAGGCTGTAGTCCTTGTAGGATGGTTAGAAGCTGAGATGCCTCCTGTGACGCATAAAAAAACAAAGCACTTAAGACTATTTTACACAGATTTCACTTAATCAAGCCAAAGATGAGAAGCACCAGTCGAGCAATATGGCCATTCATAATCATAAGGGACATCAATGAAGTTAGAGGATGTTCTGTAGAGAAACTAAAATCTAAGACCATATCATGTGTATATGTGGAGACGTCTGCTTAAAGGATGGCGTACCAGAGGGGAGGAGAGCTGTACAAAGGTGAAGCCTCTGTTCTGGCCCGTCTGTTTGTCCTTAATGAGACGGATGTTGCTAGGTGACAGGTTGGCGTAGGGGGCCAGGGCTGTCAGGATGGCCTCCACCGTGGTCAAAGGGGCTATGTTCCTCAGGATGATTGCTGGAGAGGACATGAACACATACAGTCTAAAGTCTCTCACTGGCTCTCCTCAAACCCCCCTTCCCCATGACATCTGACAGGACATTATGGGTGTGTCTGTGGGCTGCCCATTTGTGGAGAGGTACTCACTGTCGCCGTAGTAGTCTCCACTCGGCTGGATCTCTGTGACTCCAGTGGTGTTGGTCTCACCCTCTGTTGAGGCAGACAGAATGAGAGCAGGGCATTAACGTCATCTCACCTTCAGTACCCATGAGAGTCCAGGACATGAGTTAGAGAAAAAAATCCGCTCCACAGGGATTTGACATCCTCGCTATTCCGCCAGTCAATTCTCACGTACGTTTTCAGCTAAATCTGATTTGTTCACAATACTAAGGAATATGATTGGTCAGTGTTTATGGGGGCATGATGACAGTCGTGTTAATAGGGTTGGCATTTCTAAAGTATATATATCAGTATTCTGTACTGGTCCTGTGCGCAGCCCCTCTTGCCTGAACATTGTCTCAGGCCATCCAGATGGGTGCAGGCAGTGGCTTCCTGGTTCAGGAACTACTTACCAGCTTTAGCTGCTCCACACCTGAAGCACTTCAGCCTCCTCCGGAAATTGTACAGGCCGCACTGCAAGCAACCGGTCACATCATTTTTATTGATAATACAGCTACTTATGTCCAGGACACTGCTGCCTCAGATGAATAGCAAACTAACAGCGGTGCAGCATACGGTACTTACCTGAGCCAAATGCTCACCCTGGCAACTAATGAAATCAGGGATCCCTATACCTAACGACGTGCTCCAACTCATTTGGCAGGAGCTCATTCTGGACTCTAAGGTAACTAACAATTGAGGGCCTAACGTTGTCACTACAGCATTTCAGATAGGAGTGGAAGGTAAATATAGTGTGGGCAGCAGGGTTGGACATGTAGTCAAGCCACAAAAGAAACTTACAGTGTTGCAGAGCCAGTCTTCAAACTTGTGACGCGGGATGCTGTAGTGCATGGCCACACTCTTGCCTTGGATGACCAGGAGTTTCTGCAAGAGGAGGTTCAAAATGTTGGTAATTTCAAGCTTCCTGGCAGGCACAGGTCTCACTCTAGCTGCAACCAAAGAACAAGCAGTGCTGGCAGGTAGGGAAGGGGAAAGGGACCCCCGGTTGGAGTTGGTATCAAAGACAGACAGAAAGATGTGTATGTGAGCTTGTGTACAGAGGGTTCTTAAGGTGTTTGGGACCCGAGTGTCCAGACTGAGCCGGAGCAGTGTGTATAATGTTAACATGAGAGATACTTTTATCAGCTTTCCTAGAACCAGGGATAAGCCTCCCACAACAGACATTGGATGAAAATTAATTTGCTAAGCACAGCATAAATCAAAGAAATCAAAGGGGGGGGGCTCAAATTTGGAGAGGCCCCTGGGCTAAAAGGAGTAGAAATTCACCATTTGTCCCCCGAAGGCCTTAGGCCAATTTTATTTAATCAGGAAACTCTTACCAGCCATACTGCAAGGTGCTACAATCTCAAAGCTAGTTTGAAAATCAAGTGTTTTAAGTTAAGCTTCCGATAAATTAGGCTACATGGGGGGGGGTGAAATGCTAAATAAACCTCTAAAATCATGCAGTCTTTCTGGATACCATATTCAGATTCCAATATTGTATTCTCCAACTACAAATCCACATTTCCTTCAAAACCTCAGTTCTTATTTATAATCACTTTGGTTGCCATTTGGTTGTCTTTTTTCATAGCCCCAAGGTAAAAAAAACAAGTAAAAAAACTAGACTTGGCGATTGTGAAGCAACCTGATTGGTCTCCATCCATCGGGTAGCATCTTGCAAGTGATAAAACTCCACGAAGACGAAACCTCGGCTTATACCTAGAGACAGCATTCAAATATAGACGGGAGGAGTGTTAGTCAGAGTCCATGGGCACAACATTCAAACTCTGTCACAAACTGCTTCAGGGGCCAGTACGGCAAACAGTGGGCCCTTCCTTTTGGATTTTGCCATAGCAAGAAATGCTGCAGGATGACACTGGCCCAGACATACTCAGTGTGCCTCTATGACCAGTGTCTCGCTCATTTAAAACAGCTTGGCTGGCTGATGGCCTTTCTTACCTTTTCGCTCCACATTTTAAGACAAAATAAAATTGTTTCTTTGCTTGACATTAATTCTTAACAATTTCCGATTTTTATGTTGCTATAGCAAAACTGAAGTCAACTGAAGCAGATTGGCCCTGTAGTCAAATATAGTGTGGGGGGAGGGGGGGCTGCGTGGTACGCCTGGGTCTCACCTGTCCTCTTTTTCATCAGGCGGACATCTATTGGCTGGGGTCCCTCCAGCTGGTCCAGGGCAGCTCGGATCTGGACGGCAAGAGAAAGACAGACATTAAATCCGTAGCCTTAAGTTCTGGAACACATTTCACTTGACATTATACATAGTTACTACTGTGTCCTTTAGTTTTACTCTTCGCAGAGTAGGCTATACAGTAGTGCCCCCACCCTTCTTCGCAGAGAAAATGGCAGCCAACCAAACCACAGGTGGTGTGTCTAAAGCAGAGAAAGAGAAACTTACGTCTCCCTCTGTAATGTGAAGAGACAGGCCCCGGAGCATGATGGTTTTACTCTCCTTCTCCTCCCCTGGCTCCTCCCTGTATTCCTGCTCAGGGTAGTCTCCATCAGAGTGGTAACAGTCTTCAGATCTATCGCTGTTCCGTCGCTTCCTGTCTCTCTGCTGGAGTGGATAAAACAGTATGCATCAGCATGGACCAATGCTAACTTTTGTCCTCACTATCCCAAATAACCAAAAACTTACTGTCCAGAACATAATTTCTACTGGCTAGGACATTGTGTAGTTCTTAAGTTCATTGGGTTCATGCAGGGCCTATAGGTTGACATGCCTTCTCGCCATATTCAGCTATTAAATGAGCTACATCTGGTTATTATAAATATGTATATTTATTAAAGGGGCAGTGCAGTCAAAAAGGTGCTTTCTGTGTATTATATATTCAAATCAAATTGTATGTCACATGCACCAAATACAACAAGATGAATAAAATATACAAGAATGGAGCTATATATACAGGGAGAACCAGATCAATGCGCAGGTGTAAGAGGTATTTGAGGGAGGTAAAATGAATGAAAGCAGTGTAAAGTGACTAGGCATCAGGATAGATGATAATAATAAAGGTATTTAAGGTAGATGAAGGCAGGGTAAGTTGACTAGGCATCAGGATAGATAATAAGGCTTTAATAAGGCAACACTAGATGTTTGAACATTGCTGTGAGGACTTGCTTCCATTCAGCCACAAGAGCATTCGTGAGGTCGGGCACTGATGTTGGGCTATTAGGGCTGGCTCGGTGTCGGCCTTCCATCTCATCCCAATGGTATTCGTGAGGTCGGGCACTGATGTTGGGCTATTAAGGGCTGGCTCGGTGTCGGCCTTCCATTTCATCCCAAAGGTATTCGTGAGGTCGGGCACTGATGTTGGGCTATTAGGGCTGGCTCGGTGTCGGCCTTCCATTTCATCCCAATGGTATTTGTGAGGTCGGGCACTGATGTTGGGCTATTAGGGCTGGCTCGGTGTCGGCCTTCCATTTCATCCCAAAGGTATTCGTGAGGTCGGGCACTGATGTTGGGCTATTAGGGCTGGCTCTGTGTCGGCCTTCCATTTCATCCCAAAGGTATTCGTGAGGTCGGGAACTGATGTTGGGCTATTAGGGCTGGCTCGGTGTCGGCCTTCCATTTCATCCCAATGGTAATCGTGAGGTCGGGCACTGATGTTGGGCTATTAGGGCTGGCTCGGTGTCGGCCTTCCATTTCATCCCAATGGTATTCGATGGGGTTGCGGTGAGGCCTTTGCGCAGGCCAGTCAAGTTCTTTCACACCGATCTCGACAAACCATTTCTGTATGGACCTTGCTTAGTGCGAGGGGGAATTGTCATGAAACAGGAAAAGGCCTTCCCTAAAACTGTTGCCACAAAGTTGGAAGCATAGAATGGTCTAGAATGTCATTGTATTCTGCAGCGTTAAGATTCCCCTTCACTGGAACTAAGGGGCCTTGCCCAAACCATGAAAAACATGGCCTACCACTTTGCGGCTGAGGCGTTGTTGCTCCTAGACATTTCCACTTCACAATAACAGCACTTACAGTTGCCCGGGGCAGCTCTATCAGGGCAGAAATTTGACAAACTGGAAAGGTGGCATCCTATGATGGCGGAACGTTGAAAGTCACTGAGCTCTTCATTTGGGCCATTCTACTGCCAATGTTTGTCTATGGAGTTTGCATGGCTGTGTGCTCGATTTTATATACCCGTCAGAAACGGGTGTGGCCGAAATAGTTGAATTCACTCATTTGAAGGGGTGTCCACATACTTTTGTATATATAGTAGTATAGTTTTTCTTTACATAAAAAAACATTAAACCAAAACATACACAGAAAATGGCTTCATTTTCATCAGATGACAACAGATGTGCAAAGCTATTTCACTAGCAGTCACAAGTAAATGAGCTAACAATGAAAAGGCAAGGTACATTTATAATGTTTTTCCTAGAAAAAACATAGCTAGCTATATTTCCCCATGTTTAGCTTGAAGTTAATCTTGCATTTTACTGGAAAATAAATAAATAGGCTACACGAGAAAAGTAGCTACACATCAAATCAGACCGCTGTCTGCTGATAAATTCACCAATGGTCATTCTTCATCTGAGTGGAGAATTGCAACTGAAGCACAAAATTTGTATGATGCAGATCATACAGTAGGCTAGCCAAGACTAGTTGTTTTATTTGTAGCTTCTTTTTGTAGACTACCAACAGTAGCCAGCATTTTGTTAGTATGTTCACTATTGAAGGTTTACTTTTGTAAATCACGTTCCCCTAAAATAAATAAGCTCAGCGAGTAGATTGATGGGCACTTCTTTTTCCTCTGGACAGCTCACGTGTAATGTGTGAAGTAGAGGTTGACCGATTATGATTTTTCAATGCCGATACCGATTATTGGAGGACCAAAAAAGCCGATACCGATTAATCGGCCAATTAAAAAAAAATGTATTTGTAATAATGACAATTACAACAATACTGAATGAACACTTATTTTTTTACCCCCTTTTCCAATTGTTAGTAGCTACTATCTGGTCTCATCGCTACAACTCCCGTACGGGCTCGGGACAGACGAAGGTTGAAAGTCATACGTCCTCCGATACACAACCCAACCAAGCCGCACTGCTTCTTAACACAGCACGCATCCAACCCGGAAGCCAGCCGCACCAATGTGTCGGAGGAAACACCGTGCACCTGGCAACCTCGGTTAGTGTGCACTGCGCCCGGCCCGCCACAGGAGTCGCTGGTGCGCGATGAGACAAGGATATCCCTACCGGCCAAACCCTCCCTAACCCGGACGCTATGTCAATTGTGCGTTGCCCCACGGACCTCCCGGTCACGACAGAGCCTGTGGGAAAACCCAGAGTCTCTGGTGGCACAGCTGGCGCTGCAGTACAGCGCCCTTAACCACTGCGCCACCCAGGAGGCCCATATTGAACACTTATTTTAACTTAATATAATACATCAATAAAATCTGACAAGGAAAAAAATCTGTCGTTCTGCCCCTGAACGAGGCAGTTAACCCACCGTTCCTAGGCCGTCATTGAAAATAAGAATGTGTTCTTAACTGACTTGCCTAGTTAAATGTAGGTATAAATAAAATAAAAAGATTTAAAATAAATCTGCGCCCAAAAATACCGATTGTTATGAAAACTTGAAATCGGCCATTCTGATTAATCGGTCGACCTCTAGTGTGAAGGCATCAACTCATGTACTGCTTGGAAAGTTGTGACTCGCTGGAGCATGGTGGTGTTAGAATGAAAGACCAATCAAATTGTTCAAATTGCATGAATTTTCCACTTGTAGTCTTTAATGCTTTTCAATGGCAGAACGCGACACTAAAGGTAAATGTTGAACCGGAAGGCAAAAATGTGCTGAAAAGTTACTGGCCAGGTCAGGACAGAGAAGATTCACCGGCCCCGGCCCAGCGTTGATACTGGTACCTGATCAGTGGACTCTACTAGTAGTCAATGAGATTGGTTTTGGATGCACTCCCATTACAAGTCATGTCACTGGGTGCCTGACTCAGAACACATACCTCTGGACTGCCTCTGCTCCCCCGGCGTTCTCCTCCATCGTAGCGTTCGCTGTGTCTCTCTTCTCCCCATCGGCGCATGTCCTGCTCTCCCCTCTCACGCCACTCTGACTCACCCCGGCCCAGATCGTTGCCGCCGTATCTTCCGCTACGCTCTGTGCGACTCAACCTGTGCACAGTCAGGCATGCATACAGAGTAAAAAGCTGATTGAAATTTGACACACTCAAGGAATAAAGAATGTGTTCCAATGCAATTGTATATTGGTCAAGATAACTTCCAAGTACTTTTATTTACAGTTAGAAATGTAATCCTCCCAATTCTGATTTATTCTTCAAGCTGAAATTGTTGTGTGTGGATTTAGTCAAGAGGTTTATCCAACAAACCACTGCATTCAAGTCTGGTCTCAGACTAAATACGAAATGCTGAGACCTGGTTGTGCGTTCTCATACTGAGAATGTCACTGATGATGCGATGCCTAACGCCCTAGCCAGTTTAATATGAGGGAGAGTTTCTTACTAGCAAACCATGGAATGGTAAACATTACTGCCCCTGAACAGGCAGTTAACCCACTGTTCCTAGGCCGTCATTGAAAATAAGAATTTGTTCTTAACAGACTTGCCTAGTTAAATAAAGGTAAAATTAAAATAAATAAATAAACATAAGCCAAAATCAGCAAGCTAAATTACTTTGACCGAAATATTATTGCAAGTTAGCTAACTTAGTAGGTTCGATCCCGGGCTGTATCACAACCGAGGGTGATTGGGAGTCCCATAGGGCGGGGCACAACTGGCCCAGCTTTGTCCGGGGTAGACGGTCATTGTAAAATAAGAAATGGTTATTAACTGACTTGCCTAGTTAAATAAAAGGTCAAACAAAAAAGTAGCTTGTTAACGTTAGCTAACTTGCTAGTGAGACAATACAGTACCTACAATATTTTTATGCTGATTTAAACTCACCGTCCCATTTCAATGGTTGTCACGACTATCAAAGGGTGGAGATGTGTGGAATTGGGGGACAAGAAAAAAAACGTGTATTATTATTCCAGCATGTAAATACAACCTAGTTAGCTAGATAGTTTGCTTGTCTGCTGAAAGCAGAGGCAAGATGGAGACACAATGACGTACGCTTCAAGCTAACGTTAGCTGATTGAGACTTGCCTTGAGCTAGCTGGTACCTAGGTTAAGAACACAAATAGTAACGCATAGGAGTACAACTATACAGAAGCATTGTAACTCACCAGTTTAAACAAGCTTTAAAATAGTATACAAATATGTTTGAAAACAATTCAAGGACTTGCACATTTCAAAGGGAAAATGGTGTTTGACTCGTCAACACTTTCTCCTTCCCAAGATGCTTAGGGCTGGAACGTGGAAAAAGACGATGCATGTTGGGTAACGAAGTTTTTTCAAGGGTGATTGGTGCCTTCGTACGTGGCTAGGTGTAGCCTGTCCTGCCTGGTTTTCACAGGCCTAAAACATTTCACACAGGTCTATAACATTTAATGAAAGGCAACATCGGGAGCTTGTGAGCGTGAGAATGAATAATCTTTACTACTCAAACCTTTTGTCTGGAGAAAATGACACATAGCTGCACTTTCAATGTTAGTTTCTTTATTTTTTGCCATAAAACAATTGTCACTATGTACTGTACAAACATGACCATGAGATAGTAATAGAAGATTAATAAATACACACAAACAGCAGTGTCAACTTGGCACTTGGGGACATAAGCCTCTCATTTTGATTTTGTCATTCATGATTCACAGCAGGTAAATCAACTGTTCAAATGTTTCAAACACAGGTGGATGTATGCTTAGACATTCACTTGGCAAGATAAACAAAGCAAGAATGCAGTTGTACAGTGATTTCTTGAGTGATAAGCTTGTCCTTCTCCACTCTACGATTGAGTGCACATAATACACTGTTTGAACCATAAAAATGGATGAAATAGCCTTCTCATGAATTTAGTATGGAGTTTAAAACTGTTAACACACAAAATAGTCAGGTATATGTTCAGAATCAAACAAAAAAGGTCCAAAACAAATTGAGCCAAATGTTGCCTCTTCATTGAATCAGTGAGTGAAATACTTACACACTTGTCACTAATATGTAGGCTCAGCATTCCCAAACAGTCCCATTACAAGTCAGAATGTTAAACAAACTTCATTTCAGCTTACTTTACCTGTTGCCTGCCAATTTTGTCCCTATGTCAGAGGTAATCTGATACAAAATATCCACAGGTAAGTATTGTATTTTGTATTTTATTTTCAATACAGATGTAATTTGCACTTGACAAACACTTACACAATATGGCTGAGCCTAACTTAACAGCAAACACTTCCAGCTGATTGCGAGGAAATGTTCTTCGGTCGACTATATTCGGCTATTGTCTACATATTGTGCATCACGTGCAATGCATCGATAGATTGAAAATACAAAGCGACAGAACCTACTGGCGCCACAAAAAGTAAGGTAAACAACACTTTCCTGTGGATACCCTATCTCCACCTACTGCCAAAAGGACCAACAGCATGTACAACTGGTAGAGTAAGTGTAAATATAATTTTAGTAAACATTTTTTGTAGAGACTATTGCGTCTTTTTAACAGCGAATTCTTTCAGACGGATATCCATGGAGTAACCATAGGAAAGTCTGATGTTTAGGCAAAGCCAAATGTAAACTATACAGTAAGTACGTATAAAATAATTAACAGAAAATTAGGAAAAGTGGTGTATTCATGGTGTTTCAGCAGTCATCTGGAGGTCTAGGTCAGGGTTTCACCTTTAGTAACCTTGGGAGTGAGAAACAGATACATAATGAATTTCAGATGTTCCAACTGAGATTTTTTTCTGTATCAGTATTTTATAACCTCATACCATCATTTCAAAACCACTTACCCTTGCCTCAATGTATTCAATCCTCCGCTCCAAGGCAGTTAGCTTCTCATTAAGAGTGGCTAACCGGGACCGACAGGACATATCTGGAAAATAAATTCACATGAAAATTGACTTTATGTTTTCTTATTATTCATTTCATATTGTCCATTCCAGCAAGGTTCCAGCAATTGTGATGGATGTGTAGCCAATGCCAGCTGAGTACAGTTTGGCTTAGATTGGTTTGGCCCTATTATTATTAAGCTATTAGGGTCAAGTTCATTTAAGGTAGATCACTACAGTAAATATAACATCGAGGTCATAGCACAATCCACAGGACACTCAATTCAAACATATGGATTGTGTGATGCCAGACAATAGTAATAAAAAAAAGTATAACAATATAGCATTAACCTGACCCCAGATCTCTGTATGCAATGTGTAACTGCTTGGCATGCCAAATTAGAGTTGGCTAAAGTAGGCATGTAGATTACATCTGGGACCAGGACATTCATAATACCACTGGCAATTGTTGTGCAACAACCACTGCTACCTAAAGCTAGCGTCGTATGCGGGCTAGATAAGCAACCATCAATGGACTGCACCAGGGCTATGCTCTCTCAGGTCATGACAAGCTCACAAGACAGTAACAACATTACACGCTGGCCAGATATCAAATACTGTTACCGCTACCCGTACGTACTCCAAGCTAGCTAGCAAGTATTCGTTAGCTAGCTAACTAGGAGTGGTCGATTGCTTGTTTAGCTAGATAGCTAACGAGCGAGCCACTGGACGAAAGCAGGAAGGAATGCCTTGGGTAAAGCTTACCAAATGAATTTAGGAAATCGGCAATCTTCTTGATGCTACTCGTGATCACTTCTATATACTCGCGATTTGCCCAATCCTGATGGATTTCTCTTTGAACTGGGTCATCCTGGATAGACATCTTTACGAGTTTGCTAAACTCAATACTTCCGCGGTCTGGTAGGGTGCGCCAAATGCTGTCACCAAGGGGGGTTGGTGGGTTGATCGCATGGTAAGAGCTATCCGGGATACTTGGGACGTCCATACCCTAACCGTAACTACAACCCTTCCCTTCTTTAACTATTTGAAATGGCAACTTCAGAAACCTTTCCAGCAACATAAACTCACACGAAAGAGCTTACATATTCATAATCAGTTTGCTCACGAGCCACATTCAACACGTTCAACTAGCTACTTAATCACGAGACAAGGATGGCGGTTGCAGATTCCAAGACCTTCAGAAGTTTAGCAAGTTCGAACTTTAAAAATCAGTCAGAGTTATCAAACGAGCAGCATCAGCAACAATGGTGAGGCCAACAAGCACTAACCCGCACCACACACAAGAGCTAATGTTAACGTACTTGTTATTTCAGATCGCTTGACACGATATATATATACATATATATGCTAGCTAACACCCGATCGCTGTTCCATGGTGCTGAAATACAAAGGTAGCTAGTTTAGCTATGTTTTTTGTTGCTATTAGCTTGAAGCTTTAGGCATACCAACAATGACAATTTCAATACTTCTATAATCATTTTAAAAAATAGCTAAGAAACTTGCCTTATCAAATGTCAAGGGGGTCAGGGTCAATATGCCCAGAAACATGGGTCATCCCATCCTAGGCCTTGAGTGCCTGGTCAGTAATTCGGCCATAATTACTACAAGGTTTAGATAAGCTGGTTCGACTAACTCACCTAGTAAACTATAAAATGTTAGTTGACATGGGCTAATTGTAATCCAGACTGTATTACAACCGGCCGTGATTGGGAGTCCCATAGGGCGGCGCACATTTGGCCCAGCGTCGTCCTGGTTTGGCCGGTGTAGGCCGTCGTTGCAAATAAGAATTTGTCCTTAACTGACTTGCCTAGTTAAATAAAGGTTCAATTAAAAAAAATATATAATAATAGACTCTGTCAGGTACTGACTTTAAAATAGGACAACTGCTGATGCACTTCCAGCGGACGCTATGGGATATCAGCCACTATTCTACCATAACCATTTAATTTGTACAGCATTAGCCTCTCCAACAAGCCTGAAACAGTGTAAACAAGGACAAGGGCTAACTGATGCCTTGGACCGTGCAATGGAGGATATTACAGCACTAGAGATCTCTACACCTTCTTCTCTTGATAAGTCCAGCAAGGACTCACTCAGTCACTCACAAACAAAACTCCAATTTGAGGAACCACTTGTCAGGTATAGAGATTATGGCTACATAAAAAGCAAACAGACTTAATTACAATAGGCTATACCATAACAATGTTATTTTGAGGTAATTTGTCATTTTGTCATTCAAAAGGCGAGAGAAGTCAAGGCACAAAAGGGAGGGCTTTGCACTGTCAAGCAAATCCGAAGCTCCATTCCCTAAAGATCTACTTGAAGTTTTAGGTTAGTATTAAAACACCAACTAATTAAAGATTAGTTCAAACACAATTTGTGATGTTCACGCGCTGGTGGTTATTTTTCATTTTTCCACATTTCAATGTTAAACAACATGAATGTTTAAGGTCAGCCCTTGTACTAGTTTAAAGACACAAAAGCTATCACATAAAGGAGATGGCAAACACCAACCACTCAAAGCTTGCATTGTGTCCCCTGCAAAGGGACTTCAGATATCCAGACTCTGGAGAATCTAGTGGCTAAACTGGAGTTTGAGAATGAGCTGCACCGTGTGTGTGGGAATCAGGACGTAGACAAGGAGTTTCTATCACCAGAGGAACACAGTTCAGACAGCTTAGTAGAGGACAGAAGCAGCAGCAATGGAGATGTGTCCAGTTCAGAGGAGGACCACTGCATGTTAGAGATTGTGTTGCAGATGGAAAGGGAGTATAATCTTTCTGTTTATTACAATGACTTCTGTACTCAATGACAAGACCCTCATTCAGCCAGTTATCTGTACACAGAGCATCGTGACATAGGTTTCTGTTGATAACAACTCCTCAGGAAAGATTTTCAAGACAAACCTGTCTGAAATTAGGATTAAATCTGGGCTCACTTTACAGTACATAGAACAATCAGAGAAGTGAATTATTCAGCAGCAAACTTGCTGTTTTTTATGTATCCCTCTACTTTATTTTGTAAAGAGACATCTAGGCTGTCATATTTCATTGGTTTAAGTTACTGTAGTTCCTGTTTTTTATACACCATAAATTCAGTTTATAGTATTTATAACCAATATTACAACTATTTGATTGTAACAATCTATAGAACATTGCTCTATTGTAAAAACTTTGATTGTATGTTAATATCAACCATCAACCTGTTATCACTCCTCAAGTGACTTATTACTCCTCAAATGTAGAATTACATAAAGTTAAAGGAAATGAAAACCAATAAAAACATGTTTTTATTACATTTATTTCTCCACTGACTGGTCTTTGCTATACATGAGTAATACACTACTGTTAGATTCAGGACTTTACATCTTTATCAGAAACTCCCCTCACAACAAAGGTTTTAAGGAATGTCTTCATTCAGTAAAGAGTCTAAAAAAACAAGAGTATCTTGCACAGGAGGGCAAAGCCAATTGAAACAAATGCAGCAGGCGTATTCCTACAGAGGCAGATGCTAGTAGCAAAAGCCGTTGGTACTGGTGAAGGGATATTGTGATTGTGATGAAGAAAATGTGCGACTGCTGATTAACAGGAGAGTGAAGACATTCTGTGTTGTCCCTGTGGCCCTCTACATCCTTATCACCACCACCACTGTACCCCTGTGAGAGCTCTGCCTGGACGGTTTATTTAACATTGAGTAGCACCTTAATATCTGCCTCAATGTCACTGGTCGGGAACCTTCTGCTGTAGCGCTTGTAAGGATCTCCATCAGGACTGACCAGGAACTTTTCAAAGTTCCAGGAGATGTCATTCCTGCAGACAGGGCTCCACATGATGAACTTGGGGTCGCTCATGAGGGCCATGGAGTCATCGGAGGGGAATGGCAATTTATCCTTGAGATACACAAACAAGGGGTGGGCATCCTTCCCATTCACATCCATCTTCTCAAAAAGTGGAAATTTGGGCTCAAAGCCATTTCCTGGACGGATATACTTCAGGGACCTCAGGATCTCATCATTCTTACAATTCTCCTGTTTATACAGAATCAGAATCAATAAACAATCAATCTGTTTCAGAAATCTTAATTGAAGCATGTTAACAACATGGGGGGGACTAAGAATGTTTCAATGATGAGTCCCAAAAGTATTACACAGACAGAGTTGAACAATATTGTTGTTATTACCAATCTACAATGTTGCAACAACTGCGGAAAAACTACATTTGGGCTCGCAGTCTGAGAGTTGACCACTACTTGACCACCACATTTCAAATATAAGACTGAATAATCTGCAATATTCATATAGAAAAATAAGTGAATGCCTACCTGATGGCCAAACTGGTTGCAGGGCACCCCAAGAACCACGAGCCCCTTTTCAGAATACTGCGAATGGAGCTCGTTCATCTGAGTGTAGTCCCTGGTTGTTGTTCCTCAGAGTGACGCCACATTTTCAATAAGCACAACTTTATCCTTTAGGGAGGAGAAATGTAGCAAATCTCCAGACAGCAATTTAGCTGAAAAGTCGTAAAACTTCTTTATTTTCCCAGCCATTTCATGAAGCAACGACGTTTAACTTTCGGATGCCTTCCGTTTTCTTAGCTTTTGTACAGCAACTGAAAAGGGGAGGTGCGACTTTTCAAAGTTTGAGGAAGTCGCAGTTTCGAGAACCACCGATGGTGAAAAATGTGGGAGAAATTAGTTTAAAATAAAGTTAAAGTATTTATGTGGAAATAATTATATGGAATGATCCATCTAACGAATGTCCTTAATTTGAGTATATATTAAGGTTGGAGTAAATACAAAACATTATGAAGCCGTCTCCGGCTGTACCAAACTAGTTAGAATTTGCTGCCATCTATTGGCAATTTTAGAGAGGTTCCTCCACAGGATGAATTCTAGTCAATCACAAACATCCCTAATCCGATTTTTTTGGTCCAATCTGAAAAATCTATAACACACACAGCAGTGCCTTTTGAACCTCTTAATTTTAAGGGGGAAAAAAATAAAAAATAATATGTATATTCCTTCAGAAAAAAATTCTTAACAGGGTGGAACCTAACAAAGTGGACAATTTGGAGATTATATTAGCCATAGCTCCGTGAGTGACCAAGATTGAGCTAGAATAATGGTAAACACTTGAACAGGATTTTAACTTCTCTATCGAACATAGTTTAACATTTCGATTTTTTTTTGTATATATAATTTTGCCTAACAAGGTGTAAATGAGTGGGAAATACAGACTAACAACATGAAACATGGTAAAATAGATACAACTGAGTGTTTATATTTATTTATCTTTGCACCGTTGTTTTCCCACCAAATAAATGATGACACTTCCTGAATGTGGTGTCATTGTAGGAAAGGGTTGTTTTCTTAAATGGAAAATTTACAACAAACTAACAGGGTGGAAAGTGATATCAGGGACACACAGTAAATCTTAAATAAAATAATAATAAATACAATAATCATGTAAAAAAGTTATGAGAGAGAATTTAACTAGGACTATAAAATAATGAAGAATTTTTTTAAATATTGTATTATTTTATGGCTTATATTTCTCGTAGAATTTGATGAATAACCTCCGGGGACATGGCAAAAACTCCTATGTCCACTGAATTCTTTTTTAGAAAATGCATAAAATTCGCTTTTTAATATCCATATTTGTGAGTTTTTAAGGTAAAGGACACCTGACCTTATATTTAAAGCTTTTTGAAATCCGCATGTCCGACTACTATACACTAAATAAGAAGTGATATTTCCTGGGGACAGGAAAGGCACCGCATGATAGCAATAACCCAACAGTTAACAGTAGTGTTAATATAATCCATCTTCATCTAAATATTGAGCGATACACCATTTTTTCCCCTTTTCAAAGTAAGATATTGACATTTTCAGATAAACACAATTGCGGTCTATCAGTTTTATTTTGCCTATTTAAAACCAGCTTACCTTAACCAGGTAAGCTAGTTGAGAACAAGTTCTTATTTACAATTGCGACCTGGCCAAGATAAAGCATAGCAGTGCGACACAAACAACAACACAGAGAATAAACAAGCGTACAGTCAATAACACAATAGAAAAAAAGAAAGTCTTATATACAGTGTGTGCAAATGGCGTGAGGAGGTAAGGCAATAAATAGGCCATAGTAGCAAAGTAATTACAATTTAGTCAATTAAAACTGGAGTGATAGATGAGCAGATGATGATGTGCAAGTAGAGATACTGGTGTGCAAAAGAGCAGAAAAGTAAATAAAAACAATATGGGGATGAGGTAGGTAGATTGGGTGGGCTATTTACAGATGGACTATGTACAGCTACAGCGATCGGTTAGCTGCTCAGATAGCTGATGTTTAAAGTTAAGTCTCCATCTTCAGCGATTTTTGCAATTCGTTCCAGTCACTGGCAGCAGAGACCTGGAAGGAAAGGCGGGCAAATGAGGTGTTGGCTTTGGGTATTTAAAAATATATATATATTTCACCTTTATTTAACCAGGTAAACTAGTTGAGAACAAGTTCTCATTTAGAACTGCGACCTGGCCAAGATAAAGCAGTGCGACACAAACAACAGCACAGAGTTACACATGGAATAAACAAGTCAATAACAGTCAACACAATAGAAAAAAGAAAGTGTGTGTAAAAGGCAATAAATAGGCCAGTAAGTAGCAAGCAATATACCTGCTGGAGCACATGCTGTTATTGTGACCAGTGAGGCAGAGCTTTAGACTTTACTTTTTTTTTTTTACCCCTTTTTTATTTGTGGTATCCAATTGGTGGTAGTTGCAGTCTTGTCTCATTGCTGCAACTCCCGTACGGACTCAGGAGAGGCCACATGGCTCTTGACCGTTGCCTCTCTGCTTCTTGACACAACGCACATTCAACCCAGAAGCCAGCCACACCAATGTGTCAGAGGAAATAATTTGTGACCTGGTCAGCGTGCACTGCGCATGGCCCAACACAGAAGTTGTTAGTGCGCGATGAGACAAGGATATCCCTGCTGGCCAAGCCCTCCCTAACCCGGACCAATTGTGCGTCACCCCATGGGCCTCCCGGTCGCAGCCGGCTGCAGCAGAGCCTGGGCTCGAACCCAGAATCTCTGGTGGCACAGCTAGCACTGAAATGCCTTGGACCACTGCGCCACCCGGGAGGCCCTACCTAGCATAGACTTATAGGTGACCTGGAGCCAGTGGGTCTGGCGAAGAATATGTAGCAAGGGCCAGCCGACTAGAGCGTACAGGTTGCAGTGGTGGGTGGTATAAGGGGCTTTGGTAACAAAACGGATGGCATTGTGATAGACTACAGCAAGTTTGCTGAGTAGACCGTTGGAAGCTATTTTGTAGAGGACGCCAAAGTCGCCAAAGTCGAGGATCGGTAGGATAGTCAGTTTTACTAGGGTAAGTTTGGCGGCGTGAGTGAAGGAGGCTTTGTTGCAAAATAGAAAGCCGATTCTAGAGTTGATTTTGGATTGGAGATGTTTAATATGAGTCTGGAAGGAGAGTTTAGTCTAGCCAGACACCTATGTATTTGTAGTTGTCCACATATTCTAGGTCAGAACCGTCCAGGGTAGTGATGCTAGTATTTGGTTTTACTAGCGTTTAAGAGTAGTTAGAGGCCACGGAAGGTGTGTTGTATGGCATTGCAGCTCATTTGGAGGTTAGTTAACACAGTGTCCAAAGAAGGGCCAGATGTATACAGAATGGTGTCGTCTGAGTAGAGGTGGATCAGAGAATCACCAGCAGCAAGAGCGACATCATTGATATATACAGAGAAAAGAGTCAGCCCGAGAATTGAACCCCGTGGTACCCCCATAGAGGCTGCCAGAGGTCCGGACAACAGGCCCTCCGATTTGACACACTGAACTCAGAGAAGTAGTTGGTGAACCAGGCGAAGCAGTCATTTGAGAAACCAAGGCTATTGAGTCTGCCGATAAGAATACGGTGATTGACAGAAAGTACTCTGACACTGAAAAGAGCCTTGAAGCTATAACCCGACCTCCAGTATGTATATTCTGTGAGAGTACAGTATGTATATTCTGTGAGAGTGATTGATTTGAGATTTAATCAGGTGTGCTAAGGCAGGCTATGAATGACGCAAATCATGTGACTCAAAAGCGTGGCTTTTCCTCTGCCTCCCCCTGTTGCTCCTAAAAATGGTAACAGGATGAGGAAGCACTTCGATATCAAAATAGGGCAAACCAACAAGCTATCTACTTAAATATATCACACTAGAAGCACTGAAACTGTGCGTCGTTCAGTTCCATATTCGTCAGATACTGTGAGTGTTTTTTACGTTTTCAGAAAAAACATTCAAGTGCGAGAAGGGGACACCTTGGTCCTTGCACGGACCCCATGTCCGCTAACGGGATGTGAAAATAAACAGCGAGACTGTTATAATGGTGTTTCCACGCTCAGTCAGTGTTAGGTAATTGAATTATAACCGTTATGGGAATGTGCCATAGTTTTAGATCTAGGATTATAGGACCGCACTCATCGATAACCTACAGCGGGCGAACGGGTGCTAATGCTGGGCTAGATGGCGAGCCTGGGCAGCAGGATAATTGTTCCGACCAGGAGCTTCGGGATCAACGCAGAGTGGAGGAGAAAGCACGGATCAAAGCAGAATTAAAGAGAAGTCGGAACATAGACAAGAGTCTGAAAGCAGAGAAGAGGGAGTACAAACAAACCCACAGGCTTCTGCTATTGGGTAAGTTAATTGAACTGTTAAACGACCTCATTTAAAGTGTTGTGCTCTGCACTGCATATTTGGCCATATGTCCATAAGGATCTCAGCTTTGTGATCATTTACTAACTGGACAAGTAACCTAACTGATCTGCTATGACTGCTAATAAGCTTGTTCTGTGTTTTTATTCAGAAGAATATTCACACTGAAATTGGATATAGTTACCATATATAGGCTAGGCCCTGCACTTGATAAATCACTAATGTCATTTTACCAATATATCAAGAGTCAAGACATATACGTTGTAGTTCCCTCTGATATCGAACTGGCTATCTACACTGAAATCTCAGCTGCGTTCTCTACACCATTGTGGGTGATGCTTATTGATGTCCAAACAACACGTTATTTTTGAGGGACTTATTTTTGAGGGACTGTTTGTTGTAAGTGTAAATATGCAACAGCAGTACATACAGCCCTATTCATCGCTTGTTATTACAAACACAAGACTTATTGTAGCCTACAGTTTATTTAGTGAGTGAATTAAGAAACGACATGCTATCATGGCTTTCAGAGGCTAACGCTGCCTTGAGGGTATATGAGAACAGGCAGATTCTCACATGCTTGCTTTTTGAGAAAAGAGACCAAAACAAGATTCATTTACACACACACACACACACACATACACACACACACACATACATATATATATATATATGCAGAAAATTATCCATAAGGACAAGTAATAACTGCTTATGCCAGTTCTTGTGGAAGGCGTTGTTTTGATTTGCTCAAGTGAAGGAGAACAGGTTTCATTAAAAAAAATGGAATCAAAAGTGTTAGCAAAGTAAGACCTTGATACAACCTATAGTTATAGACTGTATCACAAGGAGACCCTTAGCTCCTTTGCCTTTTATAGAAGCTGTCCCTTCTTTCCACGTTACACAAGGAAAGGAGGGCAGTCTGCAGACACAAGTGGAAGAACTGTGTGGGCTCTGTGACCAAAATACACCAGTCATGCGGGGCTGCAGGTTTAAGAACAGACTGGACATGAGCAGAATGAGAACCTACTTATGCTTATGAACAATCAGGTGTGAGTTAGTTAGTTATTATCTTAATCATTGCTTCTCTTCGTTGTTCTGCTGATGATCTCCACCCTGTTAGCTAAGGCTATCTTCTGTGTCCTTAGGGGACCTCTTGTTGGAGTTTGAAATGTTGTTTTTAGAAAAACAGAACAAAGTAGAGGTATGATTGTGCTAAAATGCTAATTTGTAGAAAACAAAAAAGGAGCTACCTTGTAATAAAATTAAACATCTTCTTAGCCAGATTAATTGTTTTGAAACTCAAATCCGGTGGCAACATGTCATTCAGAGCAGGTAGGGCAGAGCCCCGCCTATTTTGAGCCCCACCTGTTAGGCTAAAAACACACATATATATATATATATATATATATATATATATATATATATATATATATATATATATATATATATATATATATATACTTCAACTGTGAGAGATGGAATCTAAAACAAAAATCCAGAAAATCACATTGTATGATTTTTAGGTAATTAATTAGCATTTTATTGCATGACATAAGTATTTGATCACCTATCAACCAGAAAGAATTCTGTCTCTCACAGACCTGTTAGTTTTTCTTTAAGAAGCCCTCCTGTTCTCCATTCATTGCCTGTATTAACTGCACCTGTTTGAACTCGTTACATGTATAAAAGACACCTGTCCACACACTCATTCAAACAGACTCCAACCTCTCCACAATGGCCAAGACCAGAAAGCTGTGTAAGGACATCAGGGATAAATTGTAGACCTGCACAAGGCTGGAATGGGCTACACGACAAGAAGGCAACAACTGTTGGCGCAATTATTAGAAAATGGAAGAAGTTCAAGATGGTGGTCAATCACCCTCGGTTTGGGTTTCCATGCAAGATCTCACCTCGTAGGGCATCAATGATCATGAGGAAGGTGAGGGATCAGCCCAGAACTACACGGCAGGACCTGGTCAATGACCTGAAGAGAGCTGGGACCAAAGTCTCAAAGAAAACCATTAGTAACACACTACGCCGTCATGGATTAAAATCCTGCAGCGCACGCAAGGTCCCCCTGCTCAAGCCAGCGCATGTCCAGGCCCGTCTGAAGTTTGCCAATGATCATCTGGATGATCCAGAGGAAGAATGGGAGAAGATCATGTGGTCTGATGAGACAAAAATTGAGCTTTTTGGTCTAAACTCCACTTGCAGGGTTTGGAGGAAGAAGAAGGATGAGTATAACCCCAAGAACACCATCCTAACCGTGAAGCATGGAGGTGGAAACATCATTCTTTGGGGATGCTTTTCTGCAAAGGGGACAGGACGACTGCACCGTATTGAGGGGAGGATGGATGGGGCCATGTATCGCGAGATCTTGGCCAACAACCTCCTTCCCTCAGTAAGAGCATTGAAGATGGGTCGTGGCTGGGTCTTCCAGCATGACAACGACCCGAAACACACAGCCAGGGCAACTAAGGAGTGGCTCCGTAAGAAGCATCTCAAGGTCCTGGAGTGGCCTAGCCAGTCTCCAGACCTGAACCCAATAGAAAATCTTTGGAGGGAGCTGAAAGTCCGTATTGCCCAGCAACCGCCCCGAAACCTGAAGGATCTGGAGATGGTCTGTACGGAGGAGTGGGCCAAAATCCCTGCTGCAGTGTGTGCAAACCTGGTCAAGAACTACAGGAAACGTATGATCTCAAAGGTTTCTGTACCAAATATTA
This sequence comes from Oncorhynchus nerka, assembly GCF_034236695.1. Taxonomy (NCBI): domain Eukaryota; kingdom Metazoa; phylum Chordata; class Actinopteri; order Salmoniformes; family Salmonidae; genus Oncorhynchus; species Oncorhynchus nerka. The sequence continues at coordinate 87,413,927 of NC_088410.1, forward strand.
CGTTCTGCTTTTCTGATGTATCAAATAAATGCAAATTAATTACTTAAAAAATCATACAATGTGATTTTCTGGATTTTTGTTTTAGATTCCGTCTCTCACAGTTGAAGTGTACCTATGATAAAAATTACAGACCTCTACATGCTTTGTAAGTAGGAAAACCTGCCAAATCGGCAGTGTATCAAATACTTGTTCTCCTCACTGTATATATGTGTGTGTGTGTATATATATATGTGTGTGTATTTATTCTTGCCTGTTTTGCATGGTATTTTGGCATTAATACATGTCCGATATCATGTCCGATATCAGTTAGCAAGCAATGTAAAAAATAAAAATAACAATTGAGTTAATAAAGCCGCATACAAACATGGTCTCTTTTTGTTTTGAGTAAGGCAGCTCCAAAATGCAGGTGTTTCAGCCTAGCTCAGTGCTTTCTGTGGTGGTCGACTCAAAAAGAAAAGCTTACAGGAGTATCCTTTAGGGGTTCTTCAAATTGAAACTGTGGGGGAACCCCTATAAGTTCTTCAAAGAACCCCTTTTAATGGATCCTCAAATAACCTTTTGGGATTAATTTTTGAACTACCCCCCCCCCTCTCCCCTATTATTACTAATAAAAATATGCATAACAATAACACAATATTTTAGTTGTCAGTGTTTATTATGATTTTAGTGGCAAAGCAGAATTTTAAAAAAGCCAAATATGAGGTAAACCCCAAGTCTGGCGTGTTGATGTTCTCCGTATCCATAGACAGAAAAATGTTGCAGTGCATGGTGATCGAACAGGTTTCCTGTTAAATTCATCAGAGGTGTAGGGAGGGTAAAGTCTGTGAATCCAAAAAATAGTACTTATACAGATGATTAACAAAACATGCACACAACAGTATACATACCTTGTTTTTTGTGGTAAATGTGAATGGAAAAAAACTGTTTTGATAATGGTTTACATACACATAGTTTGTCCATATGGGATTTTCATTGAAGAGGTAAGGGAGGAGAATGGTACATGTGATCTGCATAACATACCACAATTGGCATGGTATCATCATCAAACCATATAAATTTAGATCATACAAGGGACAAACCTTACCTTAAATTGAGGAGATCTTTACATTTTCAGTTAAGTGCTATCCTTTCAAATTCAAATGTTTCAGTTGGGCAGTTAGGTTCCTGCAAGAACCCCCACTAACTAAGGATGTTCCTCGATGAACCACACCTCCTATGGGGTTCTTGGAAGAACCTTTTGGGGGCCATTTTCAGTGCCAAGAACCCTAAGGTTGTCACGCCCTGACCTTAGAAATCTCTGTTTTCTTTATATTTTGGTTAGGTCAGGGCGTGATTAGGGTGGGTACGCTAGTTTTTGTATTGTCTAGGTTTTTTTGTATATCTAGAGTTTTTGTAGGTCTAGGTGATTTGTATGTCTATGGTGGCCTGATATGGTTCCCAATCAGAGGCAGCTGTTTATCGTTGACTCTGATTGGGGATGATATTTAGGTAGCCATTTTCCCTTTGGTGTTTGTGGGATCTTGTCTATGTGTAGTTGCCTGTCAGTACTCGTTTGTATAGCTTCATGTTTCATTTAGTTATTTTGTTAGTTTGTTCAGTGTTCATTCTTTTAATAAATAAGAATGTACACATACCACGCTGCGCCTTGGTCCGATCCTTATAACGAACGTGACAAAGGTTCTTCAAAGAACTTTGAGGATCTTAGAAGAACCCTTGTTGAACCCCTCATTTTTAGAGTGCTCAGGGGCTCCCGAGTGGCGCAGTGATCTAAGGCACTGCATCTCAGTGCTAGAGGTGTCACTACAGATCCTGGTTTGATTACAGGCTGTATCACATCCAGCTGTGATTGGGAGTCCCATAGGTGGCACACAACTGGCCCAGCGTCATCCGGGTTAGGCCGTCATTGTAAATAAGAATTTTTCTTAACTGACTTGCCTAGTTAAATAAATAAATAAAAATACAGAGGGTAGGGGTGGTAATGTTCTCTAGTTACGCCATAATTGGCTCAGTGTTCTGTCACTCATGGGGACACTACGTCACTGCAGAATCTACAGGGAGAGCTATAAAGTTCAAGCCCCTTGGGTGCTGTCATAGATTTACATTAGAAGTGCCCATCCAGCATGACTTCCACTGCTTTCAAAATAACTGGAAACTCGGAACTGGAAAATCTCAGACTTCAGTGATTTCAAGACAACTGGGAACTCTGGGGGGGGGGGAAGAAATGAGCGCCGACTGGGAAAATACGTTGTGAACGGTCATCCAAATCTGAATTCCAAGTCGGGAACTCTGGCCTCTTTCTAGAGTTCCGACCTTAAGATCCCTGACGTCATGATTCAAACTTGTTTTTTCCCGATATCCCAGTTGTCTTGAAACCACCATAAATCCAGAGAATGGTGACAAAATTTGCCCACAAGAAGGACCGCCATGCCACCTTCCTGTTCAAGTGAGCACAGCACAACAAGGTGAGTCCAAAAATGTTTTGTATTCTGCCTCATAAATTATGTAATATGACAGGGAGATATGTATACTGTAGCTAAGAAAGTAATACTAAGTGTATGCCTAGTTAAATAAAGGTTAAATAACAAAATAAATGTAAGCTGTTAGTAGCCCATGTGCCTCACCCTATTAATTTGGTCCCGTTCCCCCTCATAACTTAACCTACTGTTCTGACTTGGTGGTCCACATGTAGGCTATAGCCTGTTTTAGAGAATTGTTATCATCGAGTTTTGCAAGAGATTTCATTGTCTGCTTATGTGCCCCCTTTATTTATACTACTGTTCTAACTTGGTGTACAGGGAGAATACTGTAAGAACGGCCAATGTTCTGAATTCTGTCGCTGTACATTTCAGAAGTGCTGAACAAAGTTATATTCATTAAGTCCGTCTTAGCTCACTCATTAATGTCTCAATCTAAATTACGGATTGCCTCTTATCTGCTCACCGTTCCCTCATGCCATAGTTTGTACATCTCAATTGTCAGTAGAAACCACATTTGTTCAAGCAAGTCAGCCATATCAGCTATGTTTTTTAAAAAGGCAGTAAATGAGGCTGAATGAACTGTTTCGCTGCCAGTCAAGGCTCCGCTGATAGCCAGGTGTAGAAGTGGTAAGGATTCACTCCATGGTGCTGAAAAGAAAGCTCTGCTGTTAGGACAGCTTTATGTAGGCTCTAACAGTTTGTGGGCACTGTTTGTTACTGTTACAGTGCAATTAATGTATTGTTTTGCTGTCTTGTGTAGTGGCTTTGCTGGCATGCATATAATTGTTTTTGTTGAGTTTTCCCCATCAAGATTTACATGCTAAAATCGCCACTGCTCAAATCCTAGAATCCATTGTGATTGCTGAGAAGCCTCAGGTATGATACAACTGTAACTAAATTCTGCCCCGTACTGGCAAGAGTTGGACATTGCATTTGAATGTAGAATACTGAATCATTTTTGCTCATCGATAAAAAAATAAAACCATACTTTTCACCTCAGTTCGGAATTTTCATTATCAGTTAATCATATGTAACTATTTTATTACTTTTGCTGCAAAATAATTAGGCACAGGTTGAAGTGCTTAGACATTTTCTTATTGTTGTTACGGTCCCCCTGAACACAAATAATGTGTACATACACAATACAGAGAATTGCCCTGTATTATGAGGTAAACGTCCATTAAAGAAACAGAGGGATCAAGGCAGACACACAGGGATTCCACACAGCAATGCTCTCTAGTAAAACATTTGAACCACACCTTAGCCACGGAAGCTGCATTTTGTGAACTCCTTGTTCTCTTTCAGTGGTCATATTTCATGCATGAAGTGGCCTTAAACCTATGCAGTTACATGTGTAATTATAGTGTAGGTACGCATTGTAACAGTTTACAATGTAAGTATATGGGTTTTATGCTTCTTAATGCGAAGTGGAATCAAATAATCACATTTTCACATTTAACCTTGTATGTATAGTACACATATCCAACTTTTTGGTGGATGAAAATGTATCTGCTATTTGCACAATTCTGTTGCAAATGTTGAAAAGGGTTTCCTCCTGAAATGTAAGCATCTTTCAGAGCCTCATCATGATGTACAGGTACCTGCCAAAATAATGGAAAAGCTTAAGTAAATGAGGAATACAAATTCTATTGAAAACACGGGCTTCCATACAGGTGTGGTTCCTGAGTTAATTAAGCAGTTAACATCCCATGCTTAGGGCCATGTTTAAAATGCTGGGCTGGCCATTATTTTGGCTACCATGGCTATGCCACCATAAGATGACAATGCCGCCATACACAAGGCACTAGTGGTCACTGAATGGTTTGATGAGCATGAAAACAATGTAAACCATATGACGTGGCCGTCTCAGTCACCAGATCTCGACCCAATTGAACACTTTTGGGAGATTCTGGAGAGGCGCATGAGACAGCGTTGTCCACCACCATCAACAAAACACCAAATTATGTCATTTTTCATGGAAGTATGGTGTCACATCCCTCCAATAAAGTTCCAGAAACTCGTAGAATCTATGCCAATGTGCATTGAAGCTGTTCTGACTTGTGGTGACTCAAAGCCCTATAAAGACACTTTATGTTGGTGTTTCCTTTATTTTTGGCAATTACCTGTAGATTTGAAGGTTGACATCTTTTAGGCCTTTGGAGATGAACTACTCACACCATGGTGAAATAGTGACGATGATCGGATGGTTGAAGGAAATATACCGGCCTGTATGATGGTTGAAGGAAATATACCGGCCTGTATGATGGTTGATGGAAATATACCGGCCTGTATGATGGTTAAAGGAAATATACCGGCCTGTATGATGGTTGAAGGAAATATACCGGCCTGTATGCTGGTTAAAGGAAATATACCGGCCTGTATGCTGGTTAAAGGAAATATACCGGCCTGTATGATGGTTAAAGGAAATATACCGACCTGTATGATGGTTAAAGGAAATATACCGGCATGTAATGATGGTTAAAATAAATATACCGGCCTGTATGATGGTTAAAGGAAATATACCGGCCTGTATGATGGTTAAAGGAAATATACCGACCTGTAGGCTGGTTAAAGGAAATATACTGGCCTGTAGGCTGGTTAAAGGAAATGTACCGGCCTGTAGGCTGGTTAAAGGAAATGTACCTGCCTGTAGGCTGGTTAAAGGAAATGTACCGGCCTGTAGGCTGGTTAAAGGAAATGTACCGGCCTGTAGGCTGGTTAAAGGAAATATACCGGCCTGTATGATGGTTAAAGGAAATATACCGGCCTGTATGATGGTTAAAATAAATATACCGGCCTGTATGATGGTTAAAGGAAATATACCGGCCTGTAGGCTGGTTAAAGGAAATGTACCGGCCTGTAGGCTGGTTAAAGGAAATATACCGGACTGTATGATGGTTAAAGGAAATATACCGACCTGTAGGCTGGTTAAAGGAAATGTACCGGCCTGTAGGCTGGTTAAAGGAAATATACCGACCTGTAGGCTGGTTAAAGGAAATATACCGGACTGTATGATGGTTAAAGGAAATATACCGGCCTGTATGATGGTTAAAGGAAATATACCGGCCTGTAGGCTGGTTAAAGGAAATGTACCGGCCTGTAGGCTGGTTAAAGGAAATATACCGGCCTGTATGATGGTTAAAGGAAATATACCGGCCTGTATGATGGTTAAAGGAAATATACCGGCCTGTAGGCTGGTTAAAGGAAATATACCGGCCTGTATGATGGTTAAAGGAAATATACCGGCCTGTAGGCTGGTTAAAGGAAATGTACCGGCCTGTAGGCTGGTTAAAGGAAATATACCGGCCTGTATGATGGTTAAAGGAAATATACCGGCCTGTATGATGGTTAAAGGAAATATACCGGCCTGTAGGCTGGTTAAAGGAAATATACCGGCCTGTATGATGGTTAAAGGAAATATACCGGCCTGTAGGCTGGTTAAAGGAAATGTACCGGCCTGTAGGCTGGTTAAAGGAAATATACCGGCCTGTATGATGGTTAAAGGAAATATACCGGCCTGTAGGCTGGTTAAAGGAAATGTACCGGCCTGTAGGCTGGTTAAAGGAAATATACCGGCCTGTATGATGGTTAAAGGAAATATACCGGCCTGTAGGCTGGTATATTTCCTTTAACATTTTTTTATTTACACAAAACAGTGGGATACTCATTCGACCATATGAGCTGAAGGACTTCCTAGTTCACAAAATAAGTTCAAAAACACTAAAGGAAGAAATTGAGCTCTGATATTAGTCACTCATTGTTATTGACAACACACATGACAATATGTTACACAAATGATAATTGGGCAACTATCAAATAACCATAGACATAGTCATTTTTTAGAGAACTTACATAGAGTGTATATTGCTGGGATTCAGAAACAGACTCCTGGTGTCTTCACGCCACATACTCATGCAGTCTGTGCTGTGGTCAGATAAATGTTGTTAAATGCAGTGGGAAATCTGATCACAATGTGGGCACATTTATTTTCAAGCACGCTAATAGAGGCTGGTATTTTTTAAGGCTGGGCTGATATGTCACATATTTGGGAATGGCAAGACCCAGTAAAGCATTAAACTTACTAAGCCTTTATCTGGCAAGAAGTGCAATGTGTTTTTATTATTCATATCTACAAATGAATCCATAAACACATGTATATTAATATACTGCCATTCTTTATAAAGGGGTGGTTTATAATTAGGTTATTATTAATTTTAAAGATGGTTTATAATAAATGAAAACAAATGGTTAAAATGGTGTACTTACCCGTTTTAAACTACCCCTTTACAGATCCTTTTATGTTTTTTAATTTTATTTCCACTAAAACATTCAGAGATTTAGAGAGGGAATAAAGAAGTCAAGACTGAATAGAGATCCGGCAAGTATTAATACATTCTGTGTATTCATGTTATAATGGTTACGATGCATCTGTTGTGCTACAGTCGTCCACTTGCCCTGTATGGACGATCAGTTCTTCAAAGAGGGCGCCTTTTCTCTTCGGAATCGCAACTTCATGACGTCTTGGGCAATCATGTGATTACACTCTGGTCTTTCCCAGGGTTCAGTGAGAGCTGTTTGCCCCACCCCATCTCTTTAACGCTTTCTATCTCAATGTACAATTCTCAGAGAAAAGGACAAAAATGCATATAAATACTTCAAAGAAACTAATGTATTCACATTTATGCAAGAGCAGATCTGGCCTTTACATGAAAAAATAACTGTCATCGTTGGATTAATTGTTATGTTGGCCTACCGCGGTATGTTCATATATCGATATGCACATATATCCAGGTTTAGGCTACCATACGAATTCAAAAGGAATACAAAGCTTAGACTGACAGCGGGCTCTACCCACGAGAAAAACAAGAAAATAACGAATGATTTTCATAAATATACCTGAATCGGGGAAATTGCATTGCATACAACAAAACCTACTGAAGGCAATGTTCGCCTAGAAAAGCTTACCGATGTGAGGAGAAATACAAATTACAGCGGTAAAGAAAAAGACCGAGAGAAGGGCCTTTTTGATCTGGACAACCCCCAAAAGCAGCCAACATCTGTGACGAGGAGGGGAATTAATATTAATATCATTGACTAAAACAGGACATATTTGACAAAGTTACAACAAAAACGTTTTGTCTTGGATTTAAAATACATTCGGATGAAGAAGGAAACCCTGCATAATCATCCACATGCCGTCATTTTAGTGGAAATATGAATATTTTTTTGATCCACCCTCTGTATCTGCTTTGCCTGTCACGCTGGGGCTGAGGACGGATTGAACAAGGAAAAAGGGAAATACGCAAATGTTTTGAATGGCAGAATTCTACGAGTGAAACCAATGATGGATTCTAGATGAGACATTTGCTAGAATTCAGTGTGGATTTCAGCTCTACGACAACTCGAGATCATTTATGTACATTGTAACGCTGAAGGATAATATTCAACACTGAAATTCATCTTGATGACTATATTGCGGATTTACAGTGAAAACATTATAGGAATCAACTGTCTGAGAGGGCGGCCTGAGTGTCGTGATTAGCACCACCACTCTGTTCTCACTGAATAATCTATTGTAACCGGTAGATATTTAACACTAATAACTGTGATAAAGGCTACGGATTGGTTGGTCTTGATCTTCCGCAGGTTTTAGTCTGCAACTGGCAATACAGATGTCACCCATCTTGAGCAAGGTGTCTTTCTCTTGGCCCAATCTAGGAATCTAGAAATTATTTATTATATGAATCCCCCCTCCCCCGAACCTTTTTATTGGGTTTTTGGGAAGATGGGTTGTCTGGGCAATAGTAAATCCGAAGACCAACGTAATGAGGAGAAGACACAGAGGGAAGCTAACAAAAAGATAGAGAAACAGCTTCAAAAAGACAAACAGATTTACCGAGCTACTCACCGGCTTCTGCTATTAGGTAGGTTTCTGACATTGGTTAAGTGTTTCATGCCATGTTTAATGTGGGTATCCCTGCCATATACCTATTGTGGCATTTGAGGATGACAAGGGTCTGACGTAGTAAATGACCGTATTGTATGTAGGCCCATGTTCTTCCTAGGCAGTCTATTAAACCAAGACTCTTCCATTTGTTTTATTGCAATGGGGGTTTACATGTGGCTTTGCTGTCATTTTCGATAGGACTTTGTTCTTGTAAAAGACTTACACTGACAACACGTGTGTCAATGCACACCTGTCATTTCAAGCAGCTATTCATGAAAAGCCACCAAAAGGATTTGTACCCTTATTTTACAACATTGTTGCATATGATGCCATCTGACTAGTGGAATTATTGCTTGTGGTGTAAGCCTAGCAATGTGTGTCTATGCCTGACTTAGGAAGAGTAACCTATATATTATAGTGGATAAGAGCGTCTGCTAAATGACTTAAATGTAAATGTAAATGTAATAGTCCTCAGAAATGTGAGTTTTCATCATCATGGACTACGTTTTCCTTGGAGTGTTTTTAATCATAATCGTTGCTAATACCAGGACTAGAGTACAGTAGTCGTAGAGTAATCAAGTTGTTCCTAGTCCTACCTATGTAATAACACTGTAATTACTCAAGTAACACCATTGTATTAACGTGTTGTTTCATAGTAATTGCTTTATAATTGTATAGTAATGGAGTTATTCCAATTACACAGGGCTGGCTCTAGGATTTGGAAGGCCCTAAGCAAGATTTGGTTGGGTGACCCCCACACCCACACCTCACAGAAAACCATTTTAGAAGCCCCTCTCTTGCCAGTGGAGAGAGAAAGTGTAGTTTTAAAGTTCATGTCCTGCAATTCTACACATTTTGCCATGGAGCATAGATAACATGTTGCAGTTTTAAAGGCCCAGTGCAGTCAAAAACATGATTTTCTAGTGTTTTATATATATTTCCACACTGAGGTTAGAATAATACTGTGACATTGTGAACATGATGATAATGGACCTTTTACTGTTTGAAAAGACTCCCTGAAATTTGAGCTTTGGGGTAAATAAGAAAGATAAAAAACAGAGTTCCAAACTTCTCTGACAATAACAGCTAATTTTATTTTTTCCCCTCCCTATGCCCACTCCCAAACAGTCCTAGCAAAATTGCTTGAGAAATAGCTCTTTGCTAAGAAGCTATTTTTGTTTATTTTTGACCATTTTAAATGAAAACAATCACACTAAGGTAGTTAATTGTTACACAAAATTATTTGATATTGAGATAAAAACGTCTGTATAGTTAGCAAGTTTTCTGCAATTCTACACATTTTGCCATGGGACAGAGAAATTTCCTGCAATTCTACAAAATATTTCTTTAATATGATATCTGACAGAGTGACTAACAAAATCAATGGTGGCTCCGGAGGTCAGGACCTCTGGGCACATGCCATACGTGCCCGGCCAGGATTCGGCCATGATTACAACAAGTTTGGATAGCTGGCTAGACTAACTACTGATCTTTTCCTTTAATTGGCTTGATTTGGTAGGCTCATCTTTGGAGCAATTTAATCCTCATTGGTATTACAAACAACATGAAATCACGTTCTATGTTTTTGACCTTACAGTATTAGGCCTAATAACAATACAGACATTGATTCTAGTCTGAAGTGACAATGACTAGGGTCCCTATTAACTTATCCAAAAACAACATTCTTCATTCACTAAAATAATTCACATTCTTTGGATACATTAATTCAACAAAAGCATGTTCACCATACAAAACAAAAATAAATGTAAAAGCTGCATATTTATTCCAATTCATGTTTTTTGTTGCTGCACAGTAAGAATGTGTTTGACCGGATCCCGGAAACCTGGTTACCATTTTGGATTTTATAGGGGCCTAGGTATTTATGACAAGTCTACCTAGTCAACTCGCTACATTATTGGTGTGTTTTCCCTTGGAGAGAAGTTAAAAAAATTTAAAAATTAAAAAAAAAGATGCTCAGGCCCAAGTTAGGATCTGGTCTGTTTGCTTTTCATTTTCATTTAGCATGTAGCATGCTGTTAGCACGAAGGAGCAGCGTTTGTTCTCTCCGTTCCTTAATGTGTGGGGAATGACTGTTCCGAATATCCCCGAATGTTCCCAGCATTCCATGTTCCGTGGTTAGTGGACAGTCATCACTAGAGGTTAGGATTTCTTCCTAACCATATTATCTGACCAGGAAACACCCTGGGACCTAGTTGTAGTAGGTTATAACTTGGTTGAACACTGAAGTAATGTGTGATTTGCATGCCTAGAATTTAGCTCAAGGGAATTGATATCGCCCTAAAGAGACCACTGTCAAGTGAGGTGTTTTTTGAAAGGTCTTTAGATTTATCTTCCTGTTCTCTCTGTTTGCAGGTGCTGGTGAATCTGGGAAGAGCACGATAGTTAAACAGATGCGAATATTGCATGTGAATGGCTTCAACGCAGAGTAAGTATTATTTCCTCTCATTTCATAAATTTTTGCAGAACCGTGTCAAGCACTAATTATTTTCTAGGTGCCACTGAAGGCTTGGGCCGGGACGATACCAGTATAGCAATATTATTTTCACAGAAAAAATGAAAAACCGAAGCAGGTCAAAGTCTATGGTCCTTTTAAATAAATGTGACTCTGGATGACAAAATAATAATGCTTGCTTCCATCATTAGGGCTGTTTTCTTAAAGAAGTTAAATCCGCTTCGGGTTTTGTTGCACGAGACTAATGAGTATCGCGATGCTGGTATCGTCGCAGCCTTACTGAAGCCCATAGGGTTCTTACTCCTTTTGTATTACACAGACTTTAAACTGGTAACCGAGGCCCTAGGATTCTCTCAGGCTGATTAATTGTTGAGATTTTACACCTTTATAATCTGGGTGGTTCAAGCCCTGAATGCTGATTGGCTGACAGCCGTGGTATATCAGACCGTATACCACGGGTATGACAAAACATTTATTTTTACTGCTCTAATTACTTTGGTAACCAGTTTATAATAGCAATAAGGCACCTTGGGGGTTTGTGATAAACTCAGCAAAAAAAGAAACGTCCTCTCACTGTCAACTGTGTTTATTTTCAACAAACATAACCTGTGTAAATATATTTGTATGAACATAAGATTCAACAACTGAGACATAAACTGAATAAGTTCCACAGACATGTGACTAACAGAAATGGAATAATGTGTCCCTAAACAAGGTGGGGGTCAAACTCAAAAGTAACAGTCAGTATATGTTGTGGCCACCAGCTGTATTTAGTACTGCAGTGCATCTCCTCCTCATGGACTGTACCAGATTTGCCAGTTCTTGCTGTGAGATGTTACCCTACTCTTCCACCAAGGCACCTGCAAGTTCCCGGACATTTCTGGGGGAATGGCCCTAGCCCTCACCGTCCGATCCAACAGGTCGCAGACGTGCTCAATAGTATTGAGATCCGGGCTCTTCGCTGGCCATGGCAGAACACTGACATTCCTGTCTTGTAGGAAATCAAACACAGAACGAGCAGTATGGCTTGTGGCATTTTCATGCTGGAGGGTAATGTCAGGATGAGCCTGCAGGAAGGGTACCACATGAGGAGGGAGGATGCCTTCCCTGTAACGCACAGCGTTGAGATAGCCTGTAATGACAACAAGCTCAGTCCGATGATGCTGTGACAGACCGCCCTAGACCATGACGGATCCTCCACCTCCAAATCGATCCCGCTCCAGAGTACAGGCCTCGGTGTAACGCTCATTCCTTCAACGATAAACGCAAATCCGACCATCACCCCATCACCATGACTCGTCAGAGAAGAGCACTTTTTGCCAGTCCTGCCTGGTCCAGCGATGGTGGGTTTGTGCTCATAGGCGACGTTGTTGCCGGTGATGTCTGGTGAGGTCCTATCTTACAACAGACCTACAAGCCCTCAGTCCAGCCTCTCTCAGCCTATTGTGGACAGTCTGAGCACTGATGGAGGGATTGTGTGTTCCTGGTGTAACTCAGGCAGTTGTTGTTACCATCCTGTACCTGTGTGATGTTCGGATGTACCGATCCTGTGCAGGTGTTGTTACACGTGGTCTGCCACTGCGAGGATGATCAGCTGTCTGTCCTGTCTCTCTGTAGCGCTGTCTTAGGCGTTTCACAGTACGGACATTGCAATTTATTGCCCTGGCCACTTCTGCAGTCCTCATGCCTCCTTGCAGCATGCCTAAGGCACGTTCACGCAGATGAGCAGGGACCCTGGGCATTTTTCTTTTGGTGTTTTTCAGAGTCAGTAGAAAGGCCTCTTTAGTGTCCTAAGTTTTCATACCTGTGACCTTAATTGCCTACTGTCTAAGCTGTTAGTGTCTTAACGACCTGTCCACAGGTGCACGTTCCTTAATTGTTTATGGTTCATTGAACAAGCTTTGGAAACAGTGTTTAAACCCTTTACAATGAAGATATGTGAAATGATTTGGATTTCTATGAATTATCTTTAAAAGACAGGGTTCTGAAAAAGGGACGTTTCTTTTTTTTGCGGAGTTTATATTGCCAATATACCACAGCTAAGGGCTGTGTCTGTAAAAGGTCTGGGTGTAGCTGGTGCAGAGGAGTCAGGCGCAGGACAGCAGAGATGAGTAATAAAAGTAACTTTACTCAAAATGACCAAATACATGTAGTAATACCAAGCCCACACAATCGGACCGAAATGCATAAAACAAACATGCACAAAAACCATGGGGAAAACAGAGGGTGAAATAATGAACATGTAATTGGGGAATTGAAACCAGGTGTGTAAAACAAAGACAAAACAAATGGAAAATGAAAAGTGGATCGGCGATGGCTAGAAGACCGGCGACGTCGACCGCCGCCCGAACAAGGAGAGGGACCAACTTCGGCGGAAGTCGTGACAGTGTCCAGGCAGTCCACGATGCGTCGTGCCTAAGAACAGCCCTTCGCCGTGGTATATTGGCCACATACCACACCCCCCCCCGTGGCTTATTAAATAAATAGATATTGTAGTATATGGCTTGAATGGCAATCTCACACTGGCATTCGCCCCAATCAGGTTAAAGAGACAAGAGGGTTCACACTTCTTTTTAACCTGGGGGTGGCATTTTCATTCCGGGTCGACCAAGTTCAGGACCACAGTCGAAACGTACGAATGCCTTTTCATAAATATTGGGGTTCAGCTTGTTTAGGGGTGAGCGCGTACCTGCCATTGTCCCGTGTGGTTCAGTTGGTAGAGCATGTTACTTGCAACGCCATGGTTGTGGCTTCGATTCCCACAGGGGACCAGTATCAATGAAAATGTACGCACTCACTACTGTAAGTCGCTCTGGATAAGAGTGTCTGCTAAATGACTCAAATGTAAATGTACGCACTCACTACTGTAAGTCGCTCTGGATAAGAGTGTCTGCTAAATGACTAACATGTAAATGTACGCACTCACTACTGTAAGTCGCTCTGGATAAGAGTGTCTGCTAAATGACTAACATGTAAATGTACGCACTCACTACTGTAAGTCGCTCTGGATAAGAGTGTCTGCTAAATGACTAACATGTAAATGTACGCACTCACTACTGTAAGTCGCTCTGGATAAGAGTGTCTGCTAAATGACTAACATGTAAATGTACGCACTCACTACTGTAAGTCGCTCTGGATAAGAGTGTCTGCTAAATGACTAACATGTAAATGTACGCACTCACTACTGTAAGTCGCTCTGGATAAGAGTGTCTGCTAAATGACTAACATGTAAATGTACGCACTCACTACTGTAAGTCGCTCTGGATAAGAGTGTCTGCTAAATGACTAACATGTAAATGTACGCACTCACTACTGTAAGTCGCTCTGGATAAGAGTGTCTGCTAAATGACTAACATGTAAATGTACGCACTCACTACTGTAAGTCGCTCTGGATAAGAGTGTCTGCTAAATGACTAACATGTAAATGTACGCACTCACTACTGTAAGTCGCTCTGGATAAGAGTGTCTGCTAAATGACTAACATGTAAATGTACGCACTCACTACTGTAAGTCGCTCTGGATAAGAGTGTCTGCTAAATGACTCACATGTAAATGTACGCACTCACTACTGTAAGTCGCTCAGGATAAGAGTGTCTGCTAAATGACTCAAATGTAAATGTACGCACTCACTACTGTAAGTCGCTCTGGATAAGAGTCTGCTAAATGACTAACATGTAAATGTACGCACTCACTACTGTAAGTCGCTCTGGATAAGAGTGTCTGCTAAATGACTAACATGTAAATGTACGCACTCACTACTGTAAGTCGCTCTGGATAAGAGTGTCTGCTAAATGACTCACATGTAAATGTACGCACTCACTACTGTAAGTCGCTCTGGATAAGAGTGTCTGCTAAATGACTCACATGTAAATGTAGCAGCAGATACAGGTTGTTACCTTGACAACAGAATTACACATACTGATATCATCAGTGAGATCTCCTGAAGTAAGAGGCATTGTAAGTGTTGTTGTCCAATGATATGCGTACTCCAACATACAAAATAAATAAAAAAGTGACAAGGTAGCAAGGAACAGTAAATTCACTGTGAGGGTATGTGCAAGTGTAATGGCGAACTTTGGCTAATGCATATTCACCTGTTTCTTGCAGTGTAGCTACATTTTCAATGATCTTGGGTGTGCAATTCCACCCATTTAACATTACATTTAAGTCATTTAGCAGACGCTCTTATCCAGAGCGACTTACAAATTGGTGCATTCACCTTATGACATCCAGTGGAGCAGCCACTTTACAATAGTGCATCTAAATCTTTTAAGGGGGGGTGAGAAGGATTACTTTATCCTATCCTAGGTATTCCTTAAAGAGGTGGGGTTTCAGGTGTCTCCGGAAGGTGGTGATTGACTCCGCTGTCCTGGCGTCGTGAGGGAGTTTGTTCCACCATTGGGGGGCCAGAGCAGCGAACAGTTTTGACTGGGCTGAGCGGGAACTGTACTTCCTCAGTGGTAGGGAGGCGAGCAGGCCAGAGGTGGATGAACGCAGTGCCCTTGTTTGGGTGTAGGGCCTGATCAGAGCCTGGAGGTACTGAGGTGCCGTTCCCCTCACAGCTCCGTAGGCAAGCACCATGGTCTTGTAGCGGATGCGAGCTTCAACTGGAAGCCAGTGGAGAGAGCGGAGGAGCGGGGTGACGTGAGAGAACTTGGGAAGGTTGAACACCAGACGGGCTGCGGCGTTCTGGATGAGTTGTAGGGGTTATATATATATACACCCCAGAGAGTATATGGGTGTTTGTCGCCAGAGACTGGGTGTTTGTTATGACTATAGGTGAAACTGCTTGAGTTAATTGATAATATTTACAAAGTGTATTGCTCTATGAATTGCCTATTTTATAAACTGTTTTTTAAACAAGTGTTTTGCTAGATGGCACCAATTATTCAACAGATCCTTGAAATAGTTTTTGAATCGTTTGAAATCACATGCATAGCCTACTGCGTTCAGGCTAGTAGGTCTTGTAACCCTGCTCATCGAGAGAAAATGCTGACGATTTTGGTTTCACTAACTTCTTTTCCTAGTCAGTATAGTATGTCATATAGTATGCCAACATCAATACTGTAGGACCTCTCATTAAAAACAGTAATTTGCCTTAAGCTTTTGTTTCCCAACAATATGACTTCACTCAGGTTCCATTTCCGTGGATTCTCAGGTTACGTACAGTGGCTGTATTGTTAATTCTGATCATTCCACACCTTGGCTTCCCCATATGGCACAGTTGATCAACTTTATTGTCCCAGAGGGGGGCCTTTTTGTTGGACGTACAAGAACGACTGCTCCTACATGACATACGCAACATATAATACTGATCACCTCATAGAAATAGTGCAATTTAAAAACATAGTAGGTCAAAATTACATACACACACACACTTGCACACACATCAGCCAGTCAGTCCATAGCAGGGACCGTATACAGATTGTATTGATGGTCAATTCAGGACAGTTGTTGTCCGGGTTTGTGTTCCACAGCCAGACACCCTGGTGTATGCTATTGATAAATATATGGAGGGAGGGGATCTCTATCGTTCTTGCTTCAGTTCCGTGTGGTTGTCTCAGCCTGCCCCTCAGACTAGAATGTTGTACCTACCTACTGGAAGTTGGACAGGCAGTGCCAGTCAGTACAAGGTGCTGGAGAGTGGGATGAGGAGGACAGAAGGTGATGGGAGGTGGGGAGTGACAGAATGATAGGGAGAGTGGATGATAAGGGAGAGGAGTGGAATGGCAGAGGTGAGAAGAGATTGGTATGGCAGTTTATTTTAAACGGGGTGTTTTGAGGTCTTAGTGTGAGGAATGTAGTGGAGCCTCCTCTCAGTCATACAGTGCACTGCTTTTACTCTGTCACTAAACTCCTACATTCTATCAGCCCAGCTACACAGACTGATGAAATGCATGAAGAATGCACTATTTATCTATCGTCCATCAATGCATGAGCCCCATAGAAAAACCATTGGCAACCATTTTTTATGGATGCAAAATCTGTGTGGTCTGGCCCTTATTTAGGGTTTGCAGACTTCATCAATGAGTAAAGATAGCCATTCTTCTTTTCCATGTCAAGCATTGCTACACCTTTATGGTGATTTTGATGACATTAAGGTGGTATGCTGTTATACACTGACTTCCTCATTATCGTGATTCTAAATATCTATTTTCATGCTTCACAGGGAGAAAAAACAGAAAATTCAAGACATTAAAAACAACATAAAAGAAGCTATAGAGGTCAGTAATTGGTGCTGTTTACTGCTGATTTCTCCCTCTTGGTTACATTGTTTACATGAGTTAGCAGTACTAGTATCCCAATAGAGGAAGTCTTTAACACATTTCAAGATTTACAAAAACATACATTTTTTTTCTGTAGATTTTGTAAATCAAGGTTTTTCTATTTTTCCTCCATTCCAGACTATAGTGACAGCCATGAGTACACTGACGCCCCCAGTCCGGTTAGCCAACCCAGCACACCAGTTCCGAATCGAATACATCCTAAACCTAGTAAATCAGAAGGATTTTGAATTTACATCGGTAAGTATTTTTCTAATTAATAATGACTTATTCTCCCTGTCATGTTGGCATGTTTCCGGGTTGTTCTCTGATGGTGCTTATTTAGCTCAGTGGGCTAACACAGACTAGTTCAAACCCTAATTAGATTCTGCAGTCTCATTCTGAGTTCTTGCCCCAAAGAAAAATGTCCACCTCAAACTGTTGGAACTATGAACATTAGTCAAACTGGCTGCTAACATGATATAGGTCTATGTGTTTGAATTTAAGGCAGGATGGAATAGACCCAGTAAGTGAATGGAGGAATAGGACCAGTCAGTGAATGGAGGAATAGCCAATAAGTTCCTCGAGGAACATCACATCAGCCATGAAAGCTGCTACAGTATGGTGTCTGGCTGTTTTGTGGTTCAGTAATTAGCAGGTGTGCTCTCCTTGGGATGCTCACAATTGAATGAGGCTCTCACCTGAGAGATGCATGGCCTGCGCCTGTTAACACTGATTGTGTTTAATAACACTAAATGAGTCTGATGGGAGTTCCCCTCTGAAACACCAGGACCCTCAGGGATTCCTTCCAAACTGCCTGTTCCCAGGGTTGGCAGGCAGCTGGGTAAGCAGACAGACAGACAGGGAAACAGGCAGGATAAGAAGGCAGGCAGGCAGGCAGGATAAGCAGTTTTCCTATTCTGAATCAGAAGTTACATCTTTAGGTGAGAGTTTGCCCCCCAATCCCCTCTTCTGTAAAACTTGTAAATATTGACTTGTGACTTCCTGTATTATACTGATGCTAAAATGTTTATTCTACTGAGCCTTGTATTATTTCTTATTGTTGTTGCATTGTCGAAGGAACCTGCAAGTAAGCATTTCATTGGACGGTGTATACCATGTGTATCCTGTACATACGACTAAAACGTGAAACTTGGTGAGAATTTGCCCTGATGCTTTCTATAGATTTGAAGATATTTTATATGGTCTGTTGCTGTGCCAACATAATCTATTCGGAAACTATTCAGACCCCTTGACTTTTTCCACATTCTGTTGCGTTACAGCCTTATTCTGAAATAGATTTAAAAAATAATAATTCTCCATCAATCTACACACAATACATAATGACAAACCAAAAATATTACATTAACATAAGTATTCAGACCCGTTACTCGGTGCTTTGTTGAAGCACCTTTGGCAGTGATTACAGCCTTGAGTCTTCTTGGGTATGACACGACAAGCTTGGCACTCCTGTATTTGGGGAGTTTCTCCCATTCTTCTCTGAAGATCCTCTCAAGCTCTGTCAGATTGGAAGGGGAGAGATTTGCTGCACAGCTATTTTCAGGTCTCTCCAGAGATGTTTGATCGGGTTCAAGTCCGGGCTCTGGCAGGGCCACTCGAGGACATTCAGAGACTTGTCCTGAAGACACTCCTGTGTTGTCCTGTTGTTAGGTGAACCTTCACCCCAGTCTGAGGTCCTGAGTGCTCTGGAGAAGGTTTTCATCAAGGATCTCTCTGTACTTTGCTCCATTCATATTTCACTCGATCCTGTCTAGTCTCCAAGTCCCTGCTGCTGAAAAACACTCCACAGCATGATGCTACCACCACCATGCTTCACTTTAGGGATGGTGCCAGGTTTCTTCCAGATGTGACGGCAGGTAGCCTAGTGGTTAGAGCGTTGGGCCAGTAACTGAAAGGTTGCTGGATCGAATCCCCGAGCCCCTGAACAAGGCAGTTAACTCAGTTCCCTGGTAGGCCGTCATTGTAAATAAGAATTTGTTCTAGTCTAGTTAAATAAAGGTGACACTTGGCATTCAGGCCAAAGAGTTCAATCTTGGTTTCATCAGACCAGAGAAGTCCTTTAGGTGCCTTTTGGCAAACTCTAAGTCAGGTGCATTTTACTGAAGAGTGGCTCCTGTCTGGCCACTCTACCATCGTCCTGATTGATGGAGTGGTGCAGAGATGGGAGAACCTTCTAGAAGGACAACCATCTCCAAAGAGCAACTCTTGAGACAATTCCTTCAACCTCATGGCTTGGTTTTTGCTCTAACATTTACTGTGGGACCTTATAGGGGCAGGTGTGTGCCTTTCCAAATCATGTCCAATCAATTGAATTGACCATATGTGGACTCCAATCAAGTTGTAGAAACATATTAAAGGTGATCAATGGAAACATGATACACCTGAGCTCAATTTCGAGTCTCATATCTAAGGGTCTGAATACTTATGTAAATAAGGTATTTCTGTTTTTTATTTTGAATACATTTTGCAAACATTTCAAAAACCTGTATTTGTCATTATGGGGTAGATTGATGAGGATTTATTTATTTAATCCATTTTAGAATAAGGCTAATGTTAAAAAAAAAAAGAATAAAGTCAAGGGGTCTGAATACTTTCTGAATGCACTGTATATTGTGGATTGGAATGTCTGTGGCTTCTGACTACTTTTCTGAAGCATCTAACTCATTATATTAATGTGGGTTTGTGTGTTTGGCCAGAGAAGACTATCTGATTGGCTGCTGCCGCCTCCTCCTCCCTCTCGCCCTCCCCCTATCTCCTGGCCCTAGGCTAGGGCCTACCAGGAACCAGTCTGACTGGTTGACTCTGCCTGCCGCTTCGCTCCGCTCTGCTTAGGGTTCTGACAGGGAACAGGGACAGGAAACCTAAGCTTAGCCAATGCCTTGAATATACTGACTACATCCCAGTGTCTTCCTTAGAGTTTGGTTTCTTCTACTGTACGTAATGGCCTTTTGTCTCACTGAACTTCCTCAACCCATATGTTCGTTGTCCTCATCTGTCTCCTCCTCTTCTGTACTTCTCTAAATATAACATCAGTTTGAACCAGGACAGGTGTCTTGCTATCTGTCAGTCCTCAGCTATGTACGCTGATGCTATACCTCAAGAATAGGGACAGGAGTTTTGGCCTACTTGGTTATAATATTTTGGGGGGTTATTATATTTGTCCTATTACACACAAGGGTGTAATGGAAATGTGTTTCTTGCCTATCCCATCTCCCCCTGAGATACCCTCAGGGAGAAGGATCACAGCCATTGTACAGCGCCCCAGGAGCAATTAAGGTTAAGTGCCCTGCTCAAGGTCACAGTGACAGATTTTTCACTTTGTACCCTTTTCACCTTGCTCCGGGATTCGATCCAGCGACCTTTCGGTTACTGGCCCAATGCTCTAACCTTAAGGCTACCTGCCACATGGTTAGGAGAAACACTTGACCCTACTAATTAGTCACTAGCGTTAAAATGCTCCTTGATTGATTTACAACATGAGTGAATGTCAGGATTTTAGCGTGGTCAGTGAAACCAAATCAAATCAAATTTTATTTGTCACATACACATGGTTAGCAGATGTTAATGCGAGTGTAGCGAAATGCTTGTGCTTCTAGTTCCGACAATGCAGTAATAACCAACGAGTAATCTAGCTAACAATTCCAAAACTACTACCTTATAGACACAAGTGTAAGGGAATAAAGAATATGTACATAAAGATATATGAATGAGTGATGGTACAGAGCGGCGTAGGCAAGATACAGTAGATGGTATTGAGTGCAGTATATACATATGAGATGAGTATGTAAACAAAGTGGCATAGTTAAAGTGGTTAGTGATACATGTATTACATAAAGATGCAGTAGATGATAGAGTACAGTATATACATATGAGATGAATAATGTAGGGTATGTAAACATTATATTAGGTAGCATTGTTTAAAGTGGCTAGTGATATATTTTACATTTCCCATCAATTCCCATTATTAAAGTGGCTGGAGTTGAGAGTGAGACTGACATTTCTGTTTTTTTTTGCATGCAGGCATTGGCAGTCATATCAATTGTCATGTAAGCCTGTGTCTTGTTACTGTCCAGACTCCAGAGGCCTAGTTGGGGATGCTTAGAGAGTCCTTGTCATTTGGAAAGACAAGGTTCTGTTATGGTGTTGCTGTCCCTCATCGTTCATGTGGAGGCTGCTTGATTTGATGAATGTTTTCTTCAGTCTGTATCTCTTGTGTCTTGTGCCCACTCTGTCTCCACTCACCACTGTCAACTAAGGGACGGGTACGGCTGTAGGTTCAATGAGACCACTTAAAGGAAAACACATGCAATGCCCGCCCCAAATATGTAATTTTCAGCTTAAAAGTATTTTCTGATTGGTTGATTTAGTGTTGAATTCCCAATTGACTCTTACACGGAACTCAAACAGGCTGCGCGCTTGCACCATCGTGCATAAATTAATTTTGTCCCCCTACACCAAACGTGATCACGACACGCAGGTTAAAATATCAAAACAAACTCTGAACCAATTACATTAATTTGGAAACTGGTCGAAAAGCATTAAACATTATGGCAATTTAGCTAGTTAGCTTGCACTTGCTAGCTAATTTGTCCTATTTAGCTAGCTTGCTGTTGCTAGCTAATTTGTCCTGGGATATAAACATTGAGTTGTTATTTTACCTGAAATGCACAAGGTCCTCTACTCCGACAATTAATCCACACATAAAACGGTCAACTGAATAGTTTCTAGTCATCTCTCCTCCTTCCAGGCATTTTCTCCTCCTTCCAGGCATTTTCATCTTTGAACTTATATGGCTATTGGCATCTAAACTTTCATAATATTACTACACCGACCGGCAACACAGTTCGTCTTTCAATCACCCACGTGGGTATAACCAATGAGGAGATGGCACGTGGGTACCTGCTTCTATAAACCAATGAGGAGATGGGAGAGGCAGGACTTGCAGTGCGATCTGCGTCAGAAATAGAAAGGACGCTCGTTGACACGCGTGAGCAGTGTGGGTGCAATAATTGAAAAACATAGATTTCTACATTTATTTTGCGGCGCAAGCGGTGTGGTCAGCCTATTAGCCTCTATGCTAGCCCAGGGATTGCCAACCCTCCTGGGCAGCTCCTGCAGGATTTTGTTTGTCTAACTTTAAACACATATGATCATATTAATTATCTCCTCCTCAGGATTAGCTGGTGTAGTTTGCTATAATATGACTAGAGCAAAAGCCTGGGTAGGTTAGATAGATTTAGACAAGCATTGCTTCTTCATTTTACCTTCTGATAGGCTAAAGACATGTAGAACATGTAGTGCATTTGGAGTGTAAAAAGGCTTCTGAAGTGTGTCATTTCCACTTTATAATTTCAGACTTGATTTTCCCTTACGAATAATGTATCAACCCATACAAAAATGCCCATTAATTATAGACGGGTTGGCTGACAACGTCGCGATAACCACTCTGTTTTTCCCCATAGCTGTGCACACATTGTAGTTGCTAGTGGTAGCCCAGCAGTTAAGAGTGCGTGGCCAGTAACATAAAGGTTGCTGGTTCAAATCCCAGAGCCGGCAAGGTGGAAAAATCTGCCGTTCTGCCCCACTTAACCCCAAACAACAACTTCTCCCAGGGCACTGATGACTTGGACATTGATTAAGGCAGCCCCCCCCCCCTCTGATTCAGAGGGCTTGAGTTAAATGCGGACGACACATTTTGGTTGAATGCTTTCCGTGATGTGCAACTGACTAGGTATCCTTTTCCCTAAACAACCAACCCGTCTATAATCCACATAATTCACATTTCCTGTTGCTCCAGGATTATTTTCCTGCTGTAGGAAACTGGCTAAAATTAAGATCCTACGTACTGTATGTAGGTGAACTATCGCTCAATTATCCAATAATTTGAGATGTACAGGTGTGCCGCGGGGGTAGGGGGTAGGGCCTAGGGGGTAGGGCCGCGGGGGTAGGGCCTAGGGGGTAGGGCCTAAGGGGTAGGGCCTAGGACTATATTTTCTATTACCTGAATGAAATGAATACCTGAAATGTAAATAATGTTGAAGGACTTTTCTAATCTGAGTTGGGTCCAAGTTGGCAACCGGTATAACTGTCTACCCATGTACTGGCCTGATCCAGTTCTCTGTGTTGTGTTGTTCTGCAGGAGTTCTATGAGCATGCTAAGACCCTATGGCAAGACGAGGGGGTGAAGGCCTGCTTCGAGAGATCCAATGAGTACCAGCTGATCGACTGTGCACAGTAGTAAGTACCCACCCACTCTTTGCCCCTTTATGAAACACACACACACACAGACTCAAACTTCAGGACAGGTTAAGTATGCATTTTTATTTTCATTTAACTGCTTTGTTGCTGACTTATTAAATTTGTCCAGCTGACAATGGCATCCTCAATCTACAGTATGGCTGTTGTTTCACTCTACAGTATGGCTGTTGTTTCACTCTACAGTGTGGCTGTTGTTTCTCTCTACAGTATGGCTGTTGATTCACTCTACAGTGTGGCTGTTTCACTCTACAGTATGGCTGTTGTTTCACTCACTCTACAGTATGGCTCACTCTACAGTATGGCTGTTGTTTCACTCTACAGTGTGGCTGTTGTTTCACTCTACAGTATGGCTGTTGTTTCACTCTACAGGGCTTTGTTTCACTCTACAGTATGGCTGTTGTTTCACTCTACAGTATGGCTGTTGTTTCACTCTACAGTATGGCTGTTGATTCACTGTATGGCTGTTGTTTCACTCTACAGTATGGCTGTTGTTTCACTCTACAGTGTGGCTGTTGTTTCTCTCTACAGTATGGCTGTTGTTTCACTCTACAGTATGGCTGTTGATTCTCTCTACAGTATGGCTGTTGTTTCACTCTACAGTATGGCTGTTGTTTCACTCTACAGTATGGCTGTTGATTCACTCTACAGTATGGCTGTTGTTTCACTCTACAGTATGGCTGTTGTTTCACTCTACAGTCACTCTACAGTATGGCTGTTGTTTCACTCTACAGTATGGCTGTTGTTTCACTCTACAGTATGGCTGTTGTTTCACTCTACAGTATGGCTGTTGTTTCACTGTTGGCTGTTCACTCTACAGTATGGCTGTTGTTTCACTCTACAGTATGGCTGTTGTTTCAGTATGGCTGTTGTTTCACTCTACAGTATGGCTGTTGTTTCACTCTACAGTATGGCTGTTGTTTCACTCTACAGTATGGCTGTTGATTCACTCTACAGTATGGCTGTTGTTTCACTCTACAGTATGGCTGTTGTTTCACTCTACAGTATGGCTGTTGTTTCACTCTACAGTATGGCTGTTGTTTCACTCTACAGTATGGCTGTTGTTTCACTCTACAGTATGGCTGTTGATTCACTCTACAGTATGGCTGTTGTTTCACTTTATGGCTGTTGTTTCACTCTACAGTATGGCTGTTGATTCACTTACAGTATGGCTGTTGATTCACTCTACAGTATGGCTGTTGATTCACTCTACAGTATGGCTGTTGTTTCACTCTACAGTATGGCTGTTGATTCACTCTACAGTATGGCTGTTGTTTCACTCTACAGTATGGCTGTTGTTTCACTCTACAGTGTGGCTGTTGTTTCACTCTACAGTATGGCTGTTTCACTCTACAGTATGGCTGTTGTTTCACTCTACAGTATGGCTGTTGTTTCACTCTACAGTATGGCTGTTGATTCACTCTACAGTGGGCTGTTGATTCACTCTACAGTATGGCTGTTGTTTCACTCTACAGTGTGGCTGTTGTTTCACTCTACAGTATGGCTGTTGTTTCACTCTACAGTATGGCTGTTGTTTCACTTCACTGTTGATTCTACAGTATGGCTGTTGATTCACTCTACAGTATGGCTGTTGTTTCACTCTACAGTATGGCTGTTGTTTCACTCTACAGTGTGGCTGTTGTTTCACTCTACAGTTGGCTGTTGATTCACTCTACAGTATGGCTGTTGTTTTTCACTCTACAGTGTGGGCTGTTGTTTCACTCTACAGTGTGGCTGTTGATTCACTCTACAGTATGGCTGTTGTTTCACTCTACAGTATGGCTGTTGTTTCACTCTACAGTATGGCTGTTGTTTCACTCTACAGTATGGCTGTTGTTTCACTCTACAGTATGGCTGTTGATTCACTCTACAGTATGGCTGTTTTTCACTACAGTTGGCTGTTGATTCACTCTACAGTATGGCTGTTGTTTCACTGGGCTGTTGTTTCACTCTACAGTATGGCTGTTGTTTCACTCTACAGTGTGGCTGTTGTTTCTCTCTACAGTATGGCTGTTGTTTCACTCTACAGTATGGCTGTTGTTTCACTCTACAGTATGGCTGTTGTTTCACTCTACAGTATGGCTGTTGTTTCACTCTACAGTATGGCTGTTGTTCACTCTACAGTATGGCTGTTGATTCAGTATGGCACTGTTGGCTGTTCACTCTACAGTATGGCTGTTGTTTCACTCTACAGTATGGCTGTTGTTTCACTCTACAGTTGGCTGTTGTTTCACTCTACAGTGTGGCTGTTGATTCACTCTACAGAATGGCTGTTGTTTCACTCTACAGTATGGCTGTTGTTTCACTCTACAGTGGCTGTTGATTCACTCTACAGTATGGCTGTTGTTTCACTCTACAGTATGGCTGTTGTTTCACTCTACAGTATGGCTGTTGTTTCACTCTACAGTATGGCTGTTGTTTCACTCTACAGTATGGCTGTTGTTTCACTCTACAGTATGGCTGTTGTTTCACTCTACAGTATGGCTGTTGATTCACTCTACAGTATGGCTGTTTTGTATTCACTCTACAGTATGGCTGTTGTTTCACTCTACAGGCTACTGGCTGTTGTTTCACTCTACAGTATGGCTGTTGTTTCACTCTACAGTATGGCTGTTGTTTCACTCTACAGTATGGCTGTTGTTTCACTCTACAGTATGGCTGTTGTTTCACTCTACAGTATGGCTGTTGATTCACTCTACAGTATGGCTGTTGTTTCACTCTACAGTATGGCTGTTGTTTCACTCTACAGTGTGGCTGTTGTTTCACTCTACAGTATGGCTGTTGTTTCACTCTACAGTGTGGCTGTTGTTGTCTACAGTATGGCTGTTGATTCACTCTACAGTATGGCTGTTGTTTCACTCTACAGTATGGCTGTTGTTTCACTCTACAGTATGGCTGTTGTTTCACTCTACAGTATGGCTGTTGTTTCACTCTACAGTATGGCTGTTGATTTCACAGTATGGCTGTTTTTCACTCTACAGTATGGCTGTTGATTCACTCTACAGTATGGCTGTTGTTTCACTCTACAGTATGGCTGTTGTTTCACTCTACAGTATGGCTGTTGTTTCACTCTACAGTATGGCTGTTGTTTCACTCTACAGTATGGCTGTTGTTTCACTCTACAGTATGGCTGTTGTTTCACTCTACAGTATGGCTGTTGTTTCACTCTACAGTATGGCTGTTGTTTCACTCTACAGTATGGCTGTTGTTTCACTCTACAGTATGGCTGTTGATTCACTCTACAGTATGGCTGTTGTTTCACTCTACAGTATGGCTGTTGTTTCACTCTACAGTATGGCTGTTGATTCACTCTACAGTATGGCTGTTGTTTCACTCTACAGTATGGCTGTTGATTCACTCTACAGTATGGCTGTTGTTTCACTCTACAGTATGGCTGTTGATTCACTCTACAGTATGGCTGTTGTTTCACTCTACAGTACAGTATGGCTGTTGTTTCACTCTACAGAATGGCTGTGGGCTGTTGTTTCACTCTACAGTGTGGCTGTTGATTCACTCTTGATTCACAGTATGGCTGTTGTTTCTACAGTATGGCTGTTGTTTCACTCTACAGTGTGGCTGTTGTTTCACTCTACAGTATGGCTGTTGTTTCACTCTACAGTATGGCTGTTGTTTCACTCTACAGTATGGCTGTTGACAGTATGGCTGTTGATTCACTCTACAGAATGGCTGTTGTTTCACTCTACAGTATGGCTGTTGTTTCACTCTACAGTGTGGCTGTTGTTTCACTCTACAGTGTGGCTGTTGATTCACTCTACAGAGTGGCTGTTGTTTCACTCTACAGTATGGCTGTTGTTTCACTCTACAGTATGGCTGTTGTTTCACTCTACAGTGTGGCTGTTGATTCACTCTACAGTATGGCTGTTGTTTCACTCTACATTGTGGCTGTTGTTTCACTCTACAGTATGGCTGTTGTTTCACTCTACAGTATGGCTGTTGTTTCACTCTACAGTATGGCTGTTGATTCACTCTACAGTATGGCTGTTTCACTACAGTATGGCTGTTGATTCACTCTACAGTATGGCTGTTGTTTCACTCTACAGTATGGCTGTTGTTTCACTCTACAGTATGGCTGTTGTTTCACTCTACAGTGTGGCTGTTGTTTCTCTCTACAGTATGGCTGTTGTTTCACTCTACAGTATGGCTGTTGTTTCACTCTACAGTATGGCTGTTGTTTCACTCTACAGTATGGCTGTTGATTCACTCTACAGTATGGCTGTTGATTCACTCTACAGTATGGCTGTTGATTCACTCTACAGTATGGTTGTTTCACTCTACAGTATGGCTGTTGATTCACTCTACAGTATGGCTGTTGTTTCACTCTACAGTGTGGCTGTTGTTTCACTCTACAGTATGGCTGTTGATTCACTCTACAGTATGGCTGTTGTTTCACTCTACAGTATGGCTGTTGTTTCACTCTACAGTGTGGCTGTTGTTTCACTCTACAGTATGGCTGTTGTTTCACTCTACAGTGTGGCTGTTGTTTCACTCTACAGTATGGCTGTTGATTCACTCTACAGTATGTGGCTGTTGTTTCACTCTACAGTATGGCTGTTGTTTCACTCTAGTATGGCTGTTGTTTCACTCTACAGTATGGCTGTTGTTTCACTCTACAGTATGGCTGTTGTTTCACTCTACAGTATGGCTGTTGATTCACTCTACAGTATGGCTGTTTCACTCTACAGTATGGCTGTTGATTCACTCTACAGTATGGCTGTTGTTTCACTCTACAGTATGGCTGTTGATTCACTCTACAGTATGGCTGTTGTTTCACTCTACTCTACAGTATGGCTGTTGTTTCACTCTACAGTATGGCTGTTGTTTCACTCTCTGTTGTTTCACTCTACAGTATGGCTGTTGATTCACTCTACAGTATGGCTGTTGTTTCACTCTACAGTATGGCTGTTGTTTCACTCTACAGTATGGCTGTTGTTTCACTCTACAGTATGGCTGTTGTTTCACTCTACAGTGTGGCTGTTGTTTCTACAGTCTGTTGATTCACTCTACAGTATGGCTGTTGTTTCACTCTACAGTGTGGCTGTTGTTTCACTCTACAGTATGGCTGTTGTTTCACTCTACAGTATGGCTGTTGTTTCACTCTACAGTATGGCTGTTGTTTCACTCTACAGTATGGCTGTTGTTCACTCTACAGTATGGCTGTTGTTTCACTCTACAGTATGGCTGTTGATTCACTCTACAGTATGGCTGTTGTTTCACTCTACAGTATGGCTGTTGTTTCACTCTACAGTATGGCTGTTGTTTCACTCTACAGTATGGCTGTTGTTTCACAGTATGGCTGTTGTTTCACTCTACAGTATGGCTGTTGTTTCACTCTACAGTATGGCTGTTGTTTCACTCTACAGTATGGCTGTTGATTCACTCTACAGTATGGCTGTTGTTTCACTCTACAGTATGGCTGTTGTTTCACTCTACAGTGTGGCTGTTGTTTCACTCTACAGTATGGCTGTTGTTTCACTCTACAGTATGGCTGTTGATTCACTCTACAGTATGGCTGTTGTTTCACTCTACAGTATGGCTGTTGTTTCACTCTACAGTATGGCTGGCTGTGTTTCACTCTACAGTATGGCTGTTGTTTCACTCTACAGTATGGCTGTTGTTTCACTCTACAGTATGGCTGTTGATGGCTGTTGTTTCACTCTACAGTATGGCTGTTGTTTCACTCTACAGTATGGCTGTTGTTTCACTCTACAGTGTGGCTGTTGTTTCAGTCTACAGTATGGCTGTTGTTTCACTCTACAGTGTGGCTGTTGTTTCACTCTACAGTATGGCTGTTTCACTCTACAGTATGGCTGTTGTTTCACTCTACAGTATGGCTGTTGTTTCACTCTACAGAATGGCTGTTGTTTCACTCTACATGGCTGTTGTTTCACTCTACAGTATGGCTGTTGTTTCACTCTACAGTATGGCTGTTGTTTCACTCTACAGTGTGGCTGTTGTTTCACTCTACAGTATGGCTGTTGATTCACTCTACAGAATGGCTGTTGTTTCTCTACAGTTGGCTGTTGTTTCACTCTACAGTGTGGCTGTTGATTCACTCTACAGTATGGCTGTTTCACTTGGCTGTTGATTCACTCTACAGTATGGCTGTTGTTTCACTCTACAGTATGGCTGTTGTTTCACTCTACAGTATGGCTGTTGTTTCACTCTACAGTGTGGCTGTTGTTTCTCTCTACAGTATGGCTGTTGTTTCACTCTACAGTATGGCTGTTGTTTCACTCTACAGTATGGCTGTTGTTTCACTCTACTCTACAGTATGGCTGTTGATTCACTCTACAGTATGGCTGTATGGCTGTTCACTCTACAGTATGGCTGTTGTTTCACTCTACAGTATGGCTGTTGTTTCACTCTACAGTATGGCTGTTGTTTCACTCTACAGTATGGCTGTTGATTCACTCTACAGAATGGCTGTTGTTTCACTCTACAGTATGGCTGTTGTTTCACTCTACAGTGTGGCTGTTGATTCACTCTACAGTATGGCTGTTTCACACTACAGTATGGCTGTTGATTCTCTCTACAGTATGGCTGTTGTTTCACTCTACAGTATGGCTGTTGATTCACTTGTTGGCTGTTGATTCTCTACAGTATGGCTGTTGTTTCACTCTACAGTATGGCTGTTGTTTCACTCTACAGTATGGCTGTTGTTTCACTCTACAGTATGGCTGTTGTTTCACTCTGTTGTTTCACTCTACAGTATGGCTGTTGTTTCACTCTACAGTATGGCTGTTGTTTCACTCTACAGTATGGCTGTTTCACTCTACAGTATGGCTGTTGTTTCACTCTACAGTATGGCTGTTGATTCACTCTACAGTATGGCTGTTTCACTCTACAGTGTGGCTGTTGTTTCACTCTACAGTGTGGCTGTTGTTTCAGTCTACAGTATGGCTGTTGTTTCACTCTACAGTGTGGCTGTTGTTTCACTCTACAGTATGGCTGTTGATTCTGTGGCTGTTGTTTCACTCTACAGTATGGCTGTTGTTTCACTCTACAGTGTGGCTGTTGTTTCACTCTACAGTATGGCTGTTTCACTCTACAGTATGGCTGTTGATTCACTCTACAGTATGGCTGTTGTTTCACTCTACAGTATGGCTGTTGTTTCACTCTACAGTATGGCTGTTGTTTCACTCTACAGTATGGCTGTTGTTTCACTCTACAGTATGGCTGTTGTTTCACTCTACAGTATGGCTGTTGTTTCACTCTACAGTATGGCTGTTGATTCACTCTACAGAATGGCTATTGTTTCACTCTACAGTATGGCTGTTGATTCACTCTACAGTATGGCTGTTGTTTCACTCTACAGTATGGCTGTTGATTCACTCTACAGTATGGCTGTTGTTTCACTCTACAGTATGGCTGTTGTTTCACTCTACAGTGTGGCTGTTGTTTCACTCTACAGTATGGCTGTTGATTCACTCTACAGGGCTGTTGTTTCACTCTACAGTATGGCTGTTGTTTCACTATGGCTGTTGTTTCACTCTACAGTGTGGCTGTTGTTCACTCTACAGTATGGCTGTTGTTTCACTCTACATTGTGGCTGTTGTTTCACTCTACAGTATGGCTGTTGTTTCACTCTACAGTATGGCTGTTGTTTCACTCTACAGTATGGCTGTTGTTTCACTCTACAGTATGGCTGTTGTTTCACTCTACAGTATGGCTGTTGATTCACTCTACAGTATGGCTGTTTCTGTGGCTGTTGATTCACTCTACAGTATTGCTGTTGTTTCACTCTACAGTATGGCTGTTGTTTCACTCTACAGTATGGCTGTTGTTTCACTCTACAGTGTGGCTGTTGTTTCTCTCTACAGTATGGCTGTTGTTTCACTCTACAGTATGGCTGTTGTTTCACTCTACAGTATGGCTGTTTCACTCTACAGTATGGCTGTTGTTTCACTCTACAGTATGGCTGTTGATTCACTCTACAGTATGGCTGTTGTTTCACTCTACAGTATGGCTGTTGATTCACTCTACAGAATGGCTGTTGTTTCACTCTACAGTATGGCTGTTGTTTCACTCTACAGTGTGGCTGTTGTTTCACTCTACAGTATGGCTGTTGTGGCTGTTGATTCACTCTACAGTATGGCTGTTGTTTCACTCTACAGTATGGCTGTTTCACTCTACAGTATGGCTGTTGTTTCACTCTACAGTATGGCTGTTGTTTCACTCTACAGTATGGCTGTTGTTTCACTCTACAGTATGGCTGTTGTTTCACTCTACAGTGTGGCTGTTGTTTCACTCTACAGTATGGCTGTTTCACTCTACAGTATGGCTGTTGTTTCACTCTACAGTATGGCTGTTGATTCACTCTACAGTATGGCTGTTGTTTCACTCTACAGTATGGCTGTTGTTTCACTCTACAGTATGGCTGTTGTTTCACTCTACAGTGTGGCTGTTGTTTCACTCTACAGTGTGGCTGTTGATTCACTCTACAGAGTGGCTGTTTCACTCTTATGGCTGTTGTTTCACTCTACAGTGTGGCTGTTGTTTCACTCTACAGTATGGCTGTTGATTCACTCTACAGTATGGCTGTTGTTTCACTCTACAGTGTGGCTGTTGATTCACTCTACAGTATGGCTGTTGTTTCACTCTACATTGTGGCTGTTGTTTCACTCTACAGTATGGCTGTTGTTTCACTCTACAGTGTGGCTGTTGATTCACTCTACAGTATGGCTGTTGATTCACTGTATGGCTGTTTCACTCTACAGTATGGCTGTTGATTCACTCACTCTACAGTATGGCTGTTGTTTCACTCTACAGTATGGCTGTTGTTTCACTCTACAGTGTGGCTGTTGTTTCTCTCTACAGTATGGCTGTTGTTTCACTCTACAGTATGGCTGTTGTTTCACTCTACAGTATGGCTGTTGTTTCACTCTACAGTATGGCTGTTGATTTCACTATGGCTGTTGTTTCACTCTAGAGTATGGCTGTTGATTCACTCTACAGTATGGTTGTTTCACTCTACAGTATGGCTGTTGATTCACTCTACAGTATTGCTGTTGTTTCACTCTACAGTATGGCTGTTGTTTCACTCTACAGTATGGCTGTTGTTTCACTCTACAGTGTGGCTGTTGTTTCTCTCTACAGTATGGCTGTTGTTTCACTCTACAGTATGGCTGTTGTTTCACTCTACAGTATGGCTGTTGTTTCACTCTACAGTGTGGCTGTTGATTCACTCTACAGTATGGCTGTTGTTTCACTCTACAGTATGGCTGTTTCACTCTACAGTATGGCTGTTGTTTCACTCTACAGTATGGCTGTTGATTCACTCTACAGTATGGCTGTTGATTCACTCTACAGTATGGCTGTTTCACTCTACAGTATGGCTGTTGTTTCACTCTACAGTGTGGCTGTTGTTTCACTCTACAGTATGGCTGTTGTTTCACTCTACAGTGTGGCTGTTGATTCACTCTACAGTATGGCTGTTTCACTACAGTATGGCTGTTGATTCACTCTACAGTATGGCTGTTGTTTCACTCTACAGTATGGCTGTTGTTTCACTCTACAGTATGGCTGTTGTTTCACTCTACAGTGTGGCTGTTGTTTCACTCTACAGTATGGCTGTTGTTTCACTCTACAGTATGGCTGTTGTTTCACTCTACAGTATGGCTGTTGTTTCACTCTACAGTATGGCTGTTGTTTCACTCTACAGTATGGCTGTTGTTCACTCTACAGTATGGTTGTTTCACTCTACAGTATGGCTGTTGATTCACTCTACAGTATGGCTGTTGTTTCACTCTACAGTATGGCTGTTGTTTCACTCTACAGTGTGGCTGTTGTTTCACTCTACAGTATGGCTGTTGATTCACTCTACAGAATGGCTGTTGTTTCATGTATGGCTGTTGTTTCACTCTACAGTGTGGCTGTTGTTTCACTCTACAGTGTGGCTGTTGATTCACTCTACAGTATGGCTGTTGTTTCACTCTACATTGTGGCTGTTGTTTCACTCTACAGTATGGCTGTTGTTTCACTCTACAGTATGGCTGTTGTTTCACTCTACAGTATGGCTGTTGTTTCACTCTACAGTATGGCTGTTGTTTCACTCTACAGTATGGCTGTTGATTCACTCTACAGTATGGCTGTTTCACTACAGTATGGCTGTTGATTCACTCTACAGTATGGCTGTTGTTTCACTCTACAGTATGGCTGTTGTTTCACTCTACAGTATGGCTGTTGTTTCACTCTACAGTATGGTTGTTTCACTCTACAGTATGGCTGTTGATTCACTCTACAGTATGGCTGTTGTTTCACTCTACAGTATGGCTGTTGTTTCACTCTACAGTATGGCTGTTGATTCACTCTACAGTATGGCTGTTGTTTCACTCTACAGTATGGCTGTTGTTTCACTCTACAGTCTGTTGATTCACTCTACAGTGTGGCTGTTGATTCACTCTACAGTATGGCTGTTGTTTCACTCTACATTGTGGCTGTTGTTTCACTCTACAGTATGGCTGTTGTTTCACTGTATGGCTGTTGTTTCACTCTACAGTATGGCTGTTGTTTCACTCTACAGTATGGCTGTTGTTTCACTCTACAGTATGGCTGTTGTTTCACAGTATGGCTGTTTCACTACAGTATGGCTGTTGATTCACTCTACAGTATGGCTGTTGTTTCACTCTACAGTATGGCTGTTGTTTCACTCTACAGTATGGCTGTTGTTTCACTCTACAGTGTGGCTGTTGTTTCTCTCTACAGTATGGCTGTTGTTTCACTCTACAGTATGGCTGTTGTTTCACTCTACAGTATGGCTGTTTCACTCTACAGTATGGCTGTTGTTTCACTCTACAGTATGGCTGTTGTTTCACTCTACAGTATGGCTGTTGTTTCACTCTACAGTATGGCTGTTGATTCACTCTACAGTATGGCTGTTGTTTCACTCTACAGTATGGCTGTTGTTTCACTCTACAGTGTGGCTGTTGATTCACTCTACAGTATGGCTGTTGTTTCACTCTACAGTGTGGCTGTTGATTCACTCTACAGTATGGCTGTTGTTTCACTCTACAGTATGGCTGTTTCACTCTACAGTATGGCTGTTGTTTCACTCTACAGTATGGCTGTTGTTTCACTCTACAGTATGGCTGTTGTTTCACTCTACAGTATGGCTGTTGTTTCACTCTACAGTGTGGCTGTTGATTCACTCTACAGTGTGGCTGTTGATTCACTCTACAGTATGGCTGTTGTTTCACTCTACATTGTGGCTGTTGTTTCACTCTACAGTATGGCTGTTGTTTCACTCTACAGTATGGCTGTTGTTTCACTCTACAGTATGGCTGTTGTTTCACTCTACAGTATGGCTGTTGTTTCACTCTACAGTATGGCTGTTGATTCACTCTACAGTATGGCTGTTGTTTCACTCTACAGTATGGCTGTTGATTCACTCTACAGTATGGTTGTTTCACTCTACAGTATGGCTGTTGTTTCACTCTACAGTATGGCTGTTGTTTCACTCTACAGTATGGCTGTTGGCTTTGATTCACTCTACAGTATGGCTGTTGTTTCACTCTACAGTATGGCTGTTGTTTCACTCTACAGTGTGGCTGTTGTTTCACTCTACAGTATGGCTGTTGATTCACTCTACAGAATGGCTGTTGTTTCACTCTACAGTATGGCTGTTGTTTCACTCTACAGTGTGGCTGTTGATTCACTCTACAGTGTGGCTGTTGATTCACTCTACAGTATGGCTGTTGTTTCACTCTACATTGTGGCTGTTGTTTCACTCTACAGTATGGCTGTTGTTTCACTCTACAGTATGGCTGTTGTTTCACTCTACAGTATGGCTGTTGTTTCACTCTACAGTATGGCTGTTGTTTCACTCTACAGTATGGCTGTTGATTCACTCTACTATGGCTGTTTCACAGTATGGCTGTTGATTCACTCTACAGTATGGCTGTTGTTTCACTCTACAGTATGGCTGTTGTTTCACTCTACAGTATGGCTGTTGTTTCACTCTACAGTGTGGCTGTTGTTTCACTCTACAGTATGGCTGTTGTTTCACTCTACAGTATGGCTGTTGTTTCACTCTACAGTATGGCTGTTGTTTCACTCTACAGTATGGCTGTTGTTTCACTCTACAGTATGGCTGTTGATTCACTCTACAGTATGGCTGTTGTTTCACTCTACAGTATGGCTGTTGATTCACTCTACAGTATGGCTGTTGTTTCACTCTACAGTATGGCTGTTGTTTCACTCTACAGTGTGGCTGTTGATTCACTCTACAGTATGGCTGTTGTTTCACTCTACAGTGTGGCTGTTGATTCACTCTACAGTATGGCTGTTGTTTCACTCTACAGTATGGCTGTTTCACTCTACAGTATGGCTGTTGTTTCACTCTACAGTATGGCTGTTGTTTCACTCTACAGTATGGCTGTTGTTTCACTCTACAGTATGGCTGTTGTTTCACTCTACAGTATGGCTGTTGATTCACTCTACAGTATGGCTGTTGTTTCACTTCAGTATGGCTGTTGTTTCACTCTACAGTATGGCTGTTGTTTCACTCTACAGTGTGGCTGTTGATTCACTCTACAGTATGGCTGTTGTTTCACTCACTCTACAGTATGGCTGTTGTTTCACTCTACAGTATGGCTGTTGTTTCACTCTACAGTATGGCTGTTGTTTCACTCTACAGTATGGCTGTTGTTTCACTCTACAGTATGGCTGTTGATTCACTCTACAGTATGGCTGTTTCACTCTACAGTATGGCTGTTGATTCACTCTACAGTATGGCTGTTGTTTCACTCTACAGTATGGCTGTTGTTTCACTCTACAGTATGGCTGTTGTTTCACTCTACAGTGTGGCTGTTGTTTCACTCTACAGTATGGCTGTTGTTTCACTCTACAGTATGGCTGTTGTTTCACTCTACAGTATGGCTGTTTCACTCTACAGTATGGCTGTTGTTTCACTCTACAGTATGGCTGTTGATTCACTCTACAGTATGGCTGTTGTTTCACTCTACAGTATGGCTGTTGATTCACTCTACAGTATGGCTGTTGTTTCACTCTACAGTATGGCTGTTGTTTCACTCTACAGTATGGCTGTTGTTTCACTCTACAGTATGGCTGTTGTTTCACTCTACAGTGTGGCTGTTGATTCACTCTACAGTATGGCTGTTGTTTCTGTATGGCTGTTTCACTCTACAGTATGGCTGTTGTTTCACTCTACAGTATGGCTGTTGTTTCACTCTACAGTATGGCTGTTGTTTCACTCTACAGTATGGCTGTTGTTTCACTCTACAGTGTGGCTGTTGATTCACTCTACAGTATGGCTGTTGTTTCACTCTACAGTATGGCTGTTGTTTCACTCTACAGTATGGCTGTTGTTTCACTCTACAGTATGGCTGTTGTTTCACTCTACAGTATGGCTGTTGATTCACTCTACAGTATGGCTGTTGTTTCACTCTACAGTATGGCTGTTGTTTCACTCTACAGTGTGGCTGTTGATTCACTCTACAGTATGGCTGTTGTTTCACTCTACAGTGTGGCTGTTGTTTCACTCTACAGTATGGCTGTTGTTTCACTCTACAGTATGGCTGTTGTTTCACTCTACAGTATGGCTGTTGATTCACTCTACAGTATGGCTGTTTCACTACAGTATGGCTGTTGATTCACTCTACAGTATGGCTGTTGTTTCACTCTACAGTATGGCTGTTGTTTCACTCTACAGTATGGCTGTTGTTTCACTCTACAGTGTGGCTGTTGTTTCACTCTACAGTATGGCTGTTGTTTCTCTCTACAGTATGGCTTGTTTCACTCTACAGTATGGCTGTTGTTTCACTCTACAGTATGGCTGTTGATTCACTCTACAGTATGGCTGTTGATTCACTCTACAGTATGGCTGTTGATTCACTCTACAGTATGGTTGTTTCACTCTACAGTATGGCTGTTGATTCACTCTACAGTATGGCTGTTGTTTCACTCTACAGTATGGCTGTTGTTTCACTCTACAGTATGGCTGTTGTTTCACTCTACAGTATGGCTGTTGTTTCACTCTACAGTATGGCTGTTGTTTCACTCTACAGTATGGCTGTTGTTTCACTCTACAGTATGGCTGTTGTTTCACTCTACAGTGTGGCTGTTGTTTCACTCTACAGTATGGCTGTTGTTTCACTCTACAGTATGGCTGTTTCACTCTACAGTATGGCTGTTGTTTCACTCTACAGTATGGCTGTTGATTCACTCTACAGTATGGCTGTTGATTCACTCTACAGTATGGCTGTTTCACTCTACAGTATGGCTGTTGTTTCACTCTACAGTGTGGCTGTTGTTTCACTCTACAGTATGGCTGTTGTTTCACTCTACAGTATGGCTGTTGATTCACTCTACAGTATGGCTGTTTCACTCTACAGTATGGCTGTTGATTCACTCTACAGTATGGCTGTTGTTTCACTCTACAGTATGGCTGTTGTTTCACTCTACAGTATGGCTGTTGTTTCACTCTACAGTGTGGCTGTTGTTTCTCTCTACAGTATGGCTGTTGTTTCACTCTACAGTATGGCTGTTGTTTCACTCTACAGTATGGCTGTTGATTCACTCTACAGTATGGCTGTTGATTCACTCTACAGTATGGCTGTTGATTCACTCTACAGTATGGTTGTTTCACTCTACAGTATGGCTGTTGATTCACTCTACAGTATGGCTGTTGTTTCACTCTACAGTATGGCTGTTGTTTCACTCTACAGTGTGGCTGTTGTTTCACTCTACAGTATGGCTGTTGATTCACTCTACAGAATGGCTGTTGTTTCACTCTACAGTATGGCTGTTGTTTCACTCTACAGTGTGGCTGTTGATTCACTCTACAGTGTGGCTGTTGATTCACTCTACAGTATGGCTGTTGTTTCACTCTACAGTGTGGCTGTTGTTTCACTCTACAGTATGGCTGTTGTTTCACTCTACAGTATGGCTGTTGTTTCACTCTACAGTATGGCTGTTGTTTCACTCTACAGTATGGCTGTTGATTCACTCTACAGTATGGCTGTTTCACTCTACAGTATGGCTGTTGATTCACTCTACAGTATGGCTGTTGTTTCACTCTACAGTATGGCTGTTGTTTCACTCTACAGTATGGCTGTTGTTTCACTCTACAGTGTGGCTGTTGTTTCTCTCTACAGTATGGCTGTTGTTTCACTCTACAGTATGGCTGTTGTTTCACTCTACAGTATGGCTGTTTCACTCTACAGTATGGCTGTTGTTTCACTCTACAGTATGGCTGTTGATTCACTCTACAGTATGGCTGTTGTTTCACTCTACAGTATGGCTGTTGATTCACTCTACAGAATGGCTGTTGTTTCACTCTACAGTATGGCTGTTGTTTCACTCTACAGTGTGGCTGTTGATTCACTCTACAGTATGGCTGTTGTTTCACTCTACAGTGTGGCTGTTGATTCACTCTACAGTATGGCTGTTGTTTCACTCTACAGTATGGCTGTTTCACTCTACAGTATGGCTGTTGTTTCACTCTACAGTATGGCTGTTGTTTCACTCTACAGTATGGCTGTTGTTTCACTCTACAGTATGGCTGTTGTTTCACTCTACAGTGTGGCTGTTGATTCACTCTACAGTATGGCTGTTTTTTCACTCTACAGTATGGCTGTTTCACTCTACAGTATGGCTGTTGTTTCACTCTACAGTATGGCTGTTGATTCACTCTACAGTATGGCTGTTGATTCACTCTACAGAATGGCTGTTGTTTCACTCTACAGTATGGCTGTTGTTTCACTCTACAGTGTGGCTGTTGTTTCACTCTACAGTGTGGCTGTTGATTCACTCTACAGAGTGGCTGTTTCACTCTACAGTATGGCTGTTGTTTCACTCTACAGTGTGGCTTTTGTTTCAGTCTACAGTATGGCTGTTGTTTCACTCTACAGAATGGCTGTTGTTTCACTCTACAGTGTGGCTGTTGATTCACTCTACAGTATGGCTGTTGTTTCACTCTACATTGTGGCTGTTGTTTCACTCTACAGTATGGCTGTTGTTTCACTCTACAGTATGGCTGTTGTTTCACTCTACAGTATGGCTGTTGATTCACTCTACAGAATGGCTGTTGTTTCACTCTACAGTATGGCTGTTTCACTCTACAGTGTGGCTGTTGTTTCACTCTACAGAGTGGCTGTTGTTTCACTCTACAGTATGGCTGTTGTTTCACTCTACAGTGTGGCTGTTGTTTCACTCTACAGTATGGCTGTTGATTCACTCTACAGAATGGCTGTTGTTTCACTCTACAGTATGGCTGTTGTTTCACTCTACAGTGTGGCTGTTGATTCACTCTACAGTATGGCTGTTGTTTCACTCTACATTGTGGCTGTTGTTTCACTCTACAGTATGGCTGTTGTTTCACTCTACAGTATGGCTGTTGTTTCACTCTACAGTATGGCTGTTGTTTCACTCTACAGTATGGCTGTTGATTCACTCTACAGCACATATGTCAGAGTCAAGGCTGTTGACATCACCCTACAGAAGGTTTTTTACGGCCCCTGGGATGATCTTGATTTATTATTAGAACTCCCGCACAGTATGGCTGATCTTTTTACTACATTTCCCACAATGCAAAGGTGCCTTTTGAGCAGTAGGCTGCTTCATTTCAATATTTATTGGCACAGCAGTCGTCAGCATCACAGTAAAATTAACTTTCAGATACCCATCAAAAATGGCAAAACGTAAGGTGGATACTGAGAACCGGGGTTTCAAACAAGGTGGGAGTCGGAGTATATGTTCACGAAGGTAGCTGGAAAACCTGGCTTCTGTGTGGAGAAAGTGTTTACTGAAAGAGTATAATCTGAGACGACATTATGAAACGAAACACGCGGACAAAAACAAGAATATGGACATGGAACAAAGGCTGGCAGAGGAATTAAAACGTCAAATCTCGACAGGCTCTGTTCAAAAAGCCAAATCACAAGGCCAGGCTGCTGTCAAGGCCAGTTTTATTTTGGCAGAAGAGATGGCTGTTTACGGAGGGGGATTTCACAAAAACTGCATGATTAAAGTTTGTGACAGTTTGCCCAGAAAAAGGCAACTCTTTTTAAATGGTCTGTTGCCGAGAGAGTCAGTTGTCCATCAATCTAAAAGAGCAGCTTGTGAAAAAGGGAAAAGATTTTATTGCATATTCCTTGGCTGTGGATGAGAGCACCGACATTTCTGACATTGCCCAGTTGTCAATTTTCATCCGTAGTGGACTCCAACCTTGACAGAGGAGTTTTTGGCACGTCCTATGCATGGCACAACTATGATTTGCAAGATGTTAAATGAGATGGAGCTGCCTTGGGAAAAACTCAACCGACAGCACCTATGGCACAGGAGCGGACTGGTGGCGAAGATGGGAAAAGATGCAAGAGGAAAACGCGACAGGTGAGCTGACAGCTTATCATTGTATCATACACCAGTTGGCTGAAAATGGAGCATGTTGAGCATCACACGCGCACAGTTAACTTTATCAGAGCCAAAGGTTTGAATCACCGGTTCTTTCTGTTAGAAACGGAGCATTGATTTGCATCACACAGAGGCTGTTGTTGGCTAAGCCAGGGAAAGGTGCTTCAAAGATGTTTCGAGCTTCGTGAGGAGATTTGTCTGTTCTTGGACAGCAAAGGGAAAGACACAACACAACTCCGAGGCGAAATGTTTCTGTGTGAAATGGCTGTTCTGTTTCAGTCATCTGAATGCAATAAACTTGCAGCTGCAGGGTGTTGTCATCTCTGATATGTACAGTACAGTGAAGGCATTTAAAACCAAACTGACTCTGTGGGAGACGCAGATGCGGAAAGAAAATTTGAGCCACTTTCCCAGCTGCCAGACCATGAAAGAGAAGCTCTCTATGGCTGTTGGCTGATAAAATCACTTGCTGACTTTCGGCGCCGATTTGCTGACTTTGAAGCAAAAAAGCAGGTTGTGCTGTAACCCATTTGCTCTGACAAAGTACCAAACCTC
The DNA here is from genome assembly GCF_034236695.1 of Oncorhynchus nerka. Classification (NCBI taxonomy): domain Eukaryota; kingdom Metazoa; phylum Chordata; class Actinopteri; order Salmoniformes; family Salmonidae; genus Oncorhynchus; species Oncorhynchus nerka. The sequence goes on from NC_088410.1 coordinate 87,455,309, forward strand.
CAAATGGAGTTGATTGACCTCAATGCAATGATGCACTGAGGGCAAAATATGCGGCAGTGGGTGCTGTTCGCTGTTTCCTCCCGGCACAATGCACTCTATCCAGGCTGCTGGCTGTTGTTATGTTTGGCAGCACATACCTGTGTGGCAACTGTTTTCTTTGATGAACCTGAACAAAACATCACACAGAAGTATGCTGAACACCTCCACTTTCAGGATTTCTTCAGCTCAGAGCCTTACCCCGAACATTGATGAACTTGTGGAAAAGATGGGACACCACCAAGTATCACCCTCAACCTCAAACAAGTGAACATTACTGTGCAATCACATATTTAGAGTTTTTACTCAGTTCAAGTTTAAAAGTTAAAATTTAATATTTGTTTTCACTGCATGTTACTTCTCCTTAAACAAAGTGTTGTTTTTGATTAATAGATTTTTGCACTTTATTTTTTTGTATTTCAATCAATTATATTTTAAAAATATTTCAGTTGAGTGGATGATAGAAAATTGCTGTTTTTTCTTTGAAGTAAATTTAGCCCACTTTTGCTAAAATAGAAAATATAGTCTACTGATGGTGTTGTTTCACTCTTTCATTTAATGTTCATGTTATGGGGATATTTATATAAATGGAAATTTGTCTTTTGTGTCTGTTGAAAATTAAAGATTACTGACAGAGCCATAAGAAAATATTGCTTTATTTATCTGATCATATTGTAATATATTTGTTAGGTTTTTCTAGGTTCAATTAGGTTCACTAGACTATATGCGTCATTTAAAAAATTTTCAATGAACATTCGAACAGTCCGGCCCTCGTCTTGTAGCTGATTTTTTTATTTGGCCCTCCGTCCATTTGACTTTGACACCCCTGCTCTACAGTATGGCTGTTTCACTCTACAGTATGGCTGTTGTTTCACTCTACAGTATGGCTGTTGTTTCACTCTACAGTATGGCTGTTGATTCACTCTACAGTATGGCTGTTGTTTCACTCTACAGTGTGGCTGTTGTTTCAGTCTACAGTATGGCTGTTCTTTCACTCTACAGTGTGGCTGTTGTTTCACTCTACAGTATGGCTGTTTCCCTCTACAGTATGGCTGTTGTTTCACTCTACAGTATGGCTGTTGATTCACTCTACAGTATGGCTGTTTCACTCTACAGTATGGCTGTTGTTTCACTCTACAGTATGGCTGTTGATTCACTCTACAGAATGGCTGTTGTTTCACTCTACAGTATGGCTGTTGTTTCACTCTACAGTGTGGCTGTTGTTTCACTCTACAGTGTGGCTGTTGATTCACTCTACAGAGTGGCTGTTGTTTCACTCTACAGTATGGCTGTTGTTTCACTCTACAGTGTGGCTGTTGATTCACTCTACAGTATGGCTGTTGTTTCACTCTACAGTATGGCTGTTGTTTCACTCTACAGTGTGGCTGTTGTTTCACTCTACAGTATGGCTGTTGTTTCACTCTACAGTGTGGCTGTTGTTTCACTCTACAGTATGGCTGTTTCACTCTACAGTATGGCTGTTGTTTCACTCTACAGTATGGCTGTTGATTCACTCTACAGAATGGCTGTTGTTTCACTCTACAGTATGGCTGTTGTTTCACTCTACAGTGTGGCTGTTGTTTCACTCTACAGAGTGGCTGTTGTTTCACTCTACAGTATGGCTGTTGTTTCAATCTACAGTGTGGCTGTTGATTCACTCTACAGTATGGCTGTTGTTTCACTCTACAGTATGGCTGTTGTTTCACTCTACAGTATGGCTGTTGTTTCACTCTACAGTATGGCTGTTGTTTCACTCTACAGTGTGGCTGTTGTTTCTCTCTACAGTATGGCTGTTGTTTCTCTCTACAGTATGGCTGTTGTTTCACTCTACAGTATGGCTGTTGTTTCACTCTACAGTATGGCTGTTGATTCACTCTACAGTATGGCTGTTGATTCACTCTACAGTATGGCTGTTGATTCACTCTACAGTATGGTTGTTTCACTCTACAGTATGGCTGTTGATTCACTCTACAGTATTGCTGTTGTTTCACTCTACAGTATGGCTGTTGTTTCACTCTACAGTATGGCTGTTGTTTCACTCTACAGTGTGGCTGTTGTTTCTCTCTACAGTATGGCTGTTGTTTCACTCTACAGTATGGCTGTTGTTTCACTCTACAGTATGGCTGTTGTTTCAATCTACAGTGTGGCTGTTGATTCACTCTACAGTATGGCTGTTGTTTCACTCTACAGTATGGCTGTTGTTTCACTCTACAGTATGGCTGTTGTTTCACTCTACAGTATGGCTGTTGTTTCACTCTACAGTGTGGCTGTTGTTTCTCTCTACAGTATGGCTGTTGTTTCTCTCTACAGTATGGCTGTTGTTTCACTCTACAGTATGGCTGTTGTTTCACTCTACAGTATGGCTGTTGATTCACTCTACAGTATGGCTGTTGATTCACTCTACAGTATGGCTGTTGATTCACTCTACAGTATGGTTGTTTCACTCTACAGTATGGCTGTTGATTCACTCTACAGTATTGCTGTTGTTTCACTCTACAGTATGGCTGTTGTTTCACTCTACAGTATGGCTGTTGTTTCACTCTACAGTGTGGCTGTTGTTTCTCTCTACAGTATGGCTGTTGTTTCACTCTACAGTATGGCTGTTGTTTCACTCTACAGTATGGCTGTTGTTTCACTCTACAGTGTGGCTGTTGATTCACTCTACAGTATGGCTGTTGTTTCACTCTACAGTATGGCTGTTTCACTCTACAGTATGGCTGTTGTTTCACTCTACAGTATGGCTGTTGATTCACTCTACAGTATGGCTGTTGATTTCACTCTGTTTCACTACAGTATGGCTGTTGTTTCACTCTACAGTATGGCTGTTGTTTCACTATGGCTGTTTCACTCTACAGTGTGGCTGTTGTTTCACTCTACAGTATGGCTGTTTCACAGTATGGCTGTTGTTTCACTCTACAGTATGGCTGTTGATTCACTCTACAGAATGGCTGTTGTTTCACTCTACAGTATGGCTGTTTTTCACTCTACAGTGTGGCTGTTGTTTCACTCTACAGTGTGGCTGTTGTTTCACTCTTGTTGTTTCACTCTACAGTGTGGCTGTTGTTTCACTCTACAGTATGGCTGTTGATTCACTCTACAGAATGGCTGTTGTTTCACTCTACAGTATGGCTGTTGTTTCACTCTACAGTGTGGCTGTTGATTCACTCTACAGTATGGCTGTTGTTTCACTCTAGATTGTGGCTGTTGTTTCACTCTACAGTATGGCTGTTGTTTCACTCTACAGTATGGCTGTTGTTTCACTCTACAGTATGGCTGTTGTTTCACTCTACAGTATGGCTGTTGATTCACTCTACAGTATGGCTGTTTCACTCTACAGTATGGCTGTTGTTTCACTCTACAGTATGGCTGTTGTTTCACTCTACAGTATGGCTGTTGATTCACTCTACAGTATGGCTGTTGTTTCACTCTACAGTGTGGCTGTTGTTTCAGTCTACAGTATGGCTGTTCTTTCACTCTACAGTGTGGCTGTTGTTTCACTCTGTTTCCCAGTATGGCTGTTGTTTCACTCTACAGTATGGCTGTTGATTCACTCTACAGTATGGCTGTTTCACTCTACAGTATGGCTGTTGTTTCACTCTACAGTATGGCTGTTGATTCACTCTACAGAATGGCTGTTGTTTCACTCTACAGTATGGCTGTTGTTTCACTCTACAGTGTGGCTGTTGTTTCACTCTACAGTGTGGCTGTTGATTCACTCTACAGAGTGGCTGTTGTTTCACTCTACAGTATGGCTGTTGTTTCACTCTACAGTGTGGCTGTTGATTCACTCTACAGTATGGCTGTTGTTTCACTCTACAGTATGGCTGTTGTTTCACTCTACAGTGTGGCTGTTGTTTCAGTCTACAGTATGGCTGTTGTTTCACTCTACAGTGTGGCTGTTGTTTCACTCTACAGTATGGCTGTTTCACTCTACAGTATGGCTGTTGTTTCACTCTACAGTATGGCTGTTGTTTCACTCTACAGTATGGCTGTTGTTTCACTCTACAGTATGGCTGTTGTTTCACTCTACAGTGTGGCTGTTGTTTCACTCTACAGTTTGTTGTTTCACTCTACAGTATGGCTGTTGTTTCACTCTACAGTATGGCTGTTGTTTCACTCTACAGTATGGCTGTTGTTTCACTCTACAGTATGGCTGTTGTTTCACTCTACAGTATGGCTGTTGTTTCACTCTACAGTATGGCTGTTGATTCACTCTACAGTATGGCTGTTGTTTCACTCTACAGTATGGCTGTTGTTTCACTCTACAGTATGGCTGTTGTTTCACTCTACAGTATGGCTGTTGTTTCACTCTACAGTGTGGCTGTTGTTTCACTCTACAGTATGGCTGTTGTTTCACTCTACAGTATGGCTGTTGTTTCACTCTACAGTATGGCTGTTGTTTCACTCTACAGTATGGCTGTTGTTTCACTCTACAGTATGGCTGTTGTTTCACTCTACAGTATGGCTGTTGTTTCACTCTACAGTATGGCTGTTTCACTCTACAGTATGGCTGTTGTTTCACTCTACAGTGTGGCTGTTGTTTCACTCTACAGTATGGCTGTTGTTTCACTCTACAGTATGGCTGTTGTTTCACTCTACAGTATGGCTGTTGTTTCACTCTACAGTATGGCTGTTGATTCACTCTACAGTATGGCTGTTGATTCACTCTACAGTATGGCTGTTGTTTCACTCTACAGTATGGTTGTTGTTTGTTGATTCACTCTACAGTATGGCTGTTGTTTCACTCTACAGTATGGCTGTTGTTTCACTCTACAGTGTGGCTGTTGTTTCTCTCTACAGTATGGCTGTTGTTTCACTCTACAGTATGGCTGTTGTTTCACTCTACAGTATGGCTGTTGTTTCACTCTACAGTGTGGCTGTTGTTTCACTCTACAGTATGGCTGTTGTTTCACTCTACAGTATGGCTGTTGTTTCACTCTACAGTTGGCTGTTGTTTCACTCTACAGTATGGCTGTTGTTTCACTCTACAGTATGGCTGTTGTTTCACTCTACAGTATGGCTGTTGTTTCACTCTACAGTGTGGCTGTTGATTCACTCTACAGTATGGCTGTTGTTCACTCTACAGAATGGCTGTTGTTTCACTCTACAGTATGGCTGTTGTTTCACTCTACAGTATGGCTGTTGTTTCACTCTACAGTATGGCTGTTGTTTCACTCTACAGTATGGCTGTTGTTTCACTCTACAGTATGGCTGTTGTTTCACTCTACAGTATGGCTGTTGTTTCACTCTACAGTATGGCTGTTGATTCACTCTACAGTATGGCTGTTGTTTCACTCTACAGTGTGGCTGTTGTTTCAGTCTACAGTATGGCTGTTGTTTCACTCTACAGTGTGGCTGTTGTTTCACTCTACAGTATGGCTGTTGTTTCACTCTACAGTATGGCTGTTGATTCACTCTACAGTATGGCTGTTTCACTCTACAGTATGGCTGTTGTTTCACTCTACAGTATGGCTGTTGATTCACTCTACAGTATGGCTGTTGTTTCACTCTACAGTATGGCTGTTGTTTCACTCTACAGTGTGGCTGTTGTTTCACTCTACAGTGTGGCTGTTGATTCACTCTACAGTATGGCTGTTGTTTCACTCTACAGTATGGCTGTTGTTTCACTCTACAGTGTGGCTGTTGATTCACTCTACAGTATGGCTGTTGTTTCACTCTACAGTATGGCTGTTGTTTCACTCTACAGTGTGGCTGTTGTTTCACTCTACAGTATGGCTGTTGTTTCACTCTACAGTGTGGCTGTTGTTTCACTCTACAGTATGGCTGTTTCACTCTACAGTATGGCTGTTGTTTCACTCTACAGTATGGCTGTTGATTCACTCTACAGAATGGCTGTTGTTTCACTCTACAGTATGGCTGTTGTTTCACTCTACAGTGTGGCTGTTGTTTCACTCTACAGTGTGGCTGTTGTTTCACTCTACAGTATGGCTGTTGTTTCACTCTACAGTATGGCTGTTGTTTCACTCTACAGTATGGCTGTTGTTTCACTCTACAGTATGGCTGTTGTTTCACTCTACAGTATGGCTGTTGTTTCACTCTACAGTGTGGCTGTTGTTTCTCTCTACAGTATGGCTGTTGTTTCACTCTACAGTATGGCTGTTGTTTCACTCTACAGTATGGCTGTTGTTTCACTCTACAGTATGGCTGTTGATTCACTCTACAGTATGGCTGTTGATTCACTCTACAGTATGGCTGTTGATTCACTCTACAGTATGGTTGTTTCACTCTACAGTATGGCTGTTGATTCACTCTACAGTATGGCTGTTGTTTCACTCTACAGTATGGCTGTTGTTTCACTCTACAGTATGGCTGTTGTTTCACTCTACAGTATGGCTGTTGTTTCTCTCTACAGTATGGCTGTTGTTTCACTCTACAGTATGGCTGTTGTTTCACTCTACAGTATGGCTGTTGTTTCACTCTACAGTGTGGCTGTTGATTCACTCTACAGTATGGCTGTTGTTTCACTCTACAGTATGGCTGTTGTTTCACTCTACAGTATGGCTGTTGTTTCACTCTACAGTATGGCTGTTGTTTCACTCTACAGTGTGGCTGTTGTTTCACTCTACAGTATGGCTGTTTCACTCTACAGTATGGCTGTTGATTCACTCTACAGTATGGCTGTTGATTCACTCTACAGTATGGCTGTTGTTCACTCACAGTATGGCTGTTGTTTCACTCTACAGTATGGCTGTTGTTTCACTCTACAGTATGGCTGTTGTTCACTCTGTTGTTTCACTCTACAGTATGGCTGTTGTTTCACTCTACAGTATGGCTGTTGTTTCACTCTACAGTATGGCTGTTGTTTCACTCTACAGTGGGCTGTTGTTTCACTCTACAGTATGGCTGTTGTTTCACTCTACAGTATGGCTGTTTCACTCTACAGTATGGCTGTTGTTTCACTCTACAGTATGGCTGTTGATTCACTCTACAGTATGGCTGTTGTTTCACTCTACAGTATGGCTGCTGTTGTTTCACTCTACAGTATGGCTGTTGTTTCACTCTACAGTATGGCTGTTGTTTCACTCTACAGTATGGCTGTTGTTTCACTGTTGGCTGTTGATTCACTCTACAGTATGGCAGTATGGCTGTTGTTTCACTCTACAGTATGGCTGTTGTTTCACTCTACAGTATGGCTATTGATTCACTCTACAGTATGGCTGTTTCACTCTACATTGTGGCTGTTGTTTCACTCTACAGTGTGGCTGTTGTTTCAGTCTACAGTATGGCTGTTGTTTCACTCTACAGTGTGGCTGTTGTTTCACTCTACAGTATGGCTGTTGTTTCACTCTCTGTTGTTTCACTCTACAGTATGGCTGTTGATTCACTCTACAGAATGGCTGTTGTTTCACTCTACAGTATGGCTGTTGTTTCACTCTACAGTGTGGCTGTTGTTTCACTCTACAGTGTGGCTGTTGATTCACTCTACAGAATGGCTATTGTTTCACTCTACAGTATGGCTGTTGTTTCACTCTACAGTGTGGCTGTTGATTCACTCTACAGTATGGCTGTTGTTTCACTCTACAGTATGGCTGTTGTTTCACTCTACAGTGTGGCTGTTGTTTCACTCTACAGTATGGCTGTTGTTTCACTCTACAGTGTGGCTGTTGTTTCACTCTACAGTGTGGCTGTTGTTTCACTCTACAGTATGGCTGTTGTTTCACTCTACAGTATGGCTGTTGTTTCACTCTACAGTATGGCTGTTGATTCACTCTACAGTATGGCTGTTGTTTCACTCTACAGTATGGCTGTTGTTTCACTCTACAGTGTGGCTGTTGTTTCACTCTACAGTATGGCTGTTGTTTCACTCTACAGTATGGCTGTTGTTTCACTCTACAGTGTGGCTGTTGATTCACTCTACAGTGTGGCTGTTGTTTCACTCTACAGTATGGCTGTTGTTTCACTCTACAGTATGGCTGTTGTTTCACTCTACAGTATGGCTGTTGTTTCACTCTACAGTGTGGCTGTTGTTTCTCTCTACAGTATGGCTGTTGTTTCACTCTACAGTATGGCTGTTGTTTCACTCTACAGTATGGCTGTTGTTTCACTCTACAGTATGGCTGTTGATTCACTCTACAGTATGGCTGTTGATTCACTCTACAGTATGGCTGTTGATTCACTCTACAGTATGGTTGTTTCACTCTACAGTATGGCTGTTGATTCACTCTACAGTATTGCTGTTGTTTCACTCTACAGTATGGCTGTTGTTTCACTCTACAGTATGGCTGTTGTTTCACTCTACAGTATGGCTGTTGTTTCACACTCTACAGTATGGCTGTTGTTTCACTACAGTATGGCTGTTGTTCACTCTATGGCTGTTGTTTCACTCTAGTATGGCTGTTGTTTCACTCTACAGTATGGCTGTTGTTGGCTCACTCTACAGTGTGGCTGTTGTTTCACTCTACAGTATGGCTGTTGTTTCACTCTACAGTATGGCTGTTGTTTCACTCTACAGTATGGCTGTTGTTTCACTCTACAGTATGGCTGTTGATTCACTCTACAGTATGGCTGTTGTTTCACTCTACAGTATGGCTGTTGATTCACTCTACAGTATGGCTGTTGTTTCACTCTACAGTATGGCTGTTGTTTCACTCTACAGTATGGCTGTTGTTTCACTCTACAGTATGGCTGTTGTTTCACTCTACAGTATGGCTGTTGTTTCACTCTACAGTATGGCTGTTGTTTCACTCTACAGTATGGCTGTTGATTCACTCTACAGTATGGCTGTTGTTTCACTCTACAGTGGCTGGCTGTTTCACTCTACAGTATGGCTGTTGTTTCACTCTACAGTATGGCTGTTGTTTCACTCTACAGTATGGCTGTTGTTTCACTCTACAGTATGGCTGTTTTCACTCTACAGTATGGCTGTTGTTTCACTCTACAGTGTGGCTGTTGTTTCAGTCTACTTCAGTGTGGCTGTTGTTTCACTCTACAGTATGGCTGTTTCACTCTACAGTATGGCTGTTGTTTCACTCTACAGTATGGCTGTTGATTCACTCTACAGAATGGCTGTTGTTTCACTCTACAGTATGGCTGTTGTTTCACTCTACAGTGTGGCTGTTGTTTCACTCTACAGAGTGGCTGTTGTTTCACTCTACAGTATGGCTGTTGTTTCACTCTACAGTGTGGCTGTTGTTTCACTCTACAGTATGGCTGTTGATTCACTCTACAGTATGGCTGTTGTTTCACTCTACAGTATGGCTGTTGTTTCACTCTACAGTATGGCTGTTGATTCACTCTACAGTATGGCTGTTGTTTCACTCTACATTGTGGCTGTTGTTTCACTCTACAGTATGGCTGTTGTTTCACTCTACAGTATGGCTGTTGTTTCACTCTACAGTATGGCTGTTGTTTCACTCTACAGTATGGCTGTTGTTTCTCTACAGTATGGCTGTTGATTCACTCTACAGTATGGCTGTTGTTTCACTCTACAGTATGGCTGTTGTTTCACTCTGTTGACAGTATGGCTGTTGTTTCACTCTACAGTGTGGCTGTTGTTTCAGTCTACAGTATGGCTGTTGTTTCACTCTACAGTGTGGCTGTTGTTTCACTCTACAGTATGGCTGTTGTTTCACTCTACAGTATGGCTGTTGATTCACTCTACAGTATGGCTGTTTCACTCTACAGTATGGCTGTTGTTTCACTCTACAGAATGGCTGTTGTTTCACTCTACAGTATGGCTGTTTCACTCTACAGTGTGGCTGTTGTTTCACTCTACAGAGTGGCTGTTGTTTCACTCTACAGTATGGCTGTTGTTTCACTCTACAGTGTGGCTGTTGTTTCACTCTACAGTATGGCTGTTGTTTCACTCTACAGTATGGCTGTTGTTTCACTCTACAGTGTGGCTGTTGTTTCTCTCTACAGTATGGCTGTTGTTTCACTCTACAGTATGGCTGTTGTTTCACTCTACAGTATGGCTGTTGTTTCACTCTACAGTGTGGCTGTTGATTCACTCTACAGTATGGCTGTTGTTTCACTCTACAGTATGGCTGTTTCACTACAGTATGGCTGTTGTTTCACTCTACAGTATGGCTGTTGATTCACTCTACAGTATGGCTGTTGATTCACTCTACAGTATGGCTGTTTCACTTGTTGGCTGTTGTTTCACTCTACAGTGTGGCTGTTGTTTCACTCTACAGTATGGCTGTTTCACTCTACAGTGTGGCTGTTGTTTCACTCTACAGTATGGCTGTTGTTTCACTCTACAGTATGGCTGTTGATTCACTCTACAGTATGGCTGTTGTTTCACTCTACAGTATGGCTGTTTCACTCTACAGTGTGGCTGTTGTTTCACTCTACAGTAGTGGCTGTTGCTGTTGGCTGTTTCACTCTACAGTATGGCTGTTGTTTCACTCTACAGTATGGCTGTTGATTCACTCTACAGAATGGCTGTTGTTTCACTCTACAGTATGGCTGTTGTTTCACTCTACAGTGTGGCTGTTGTTTCACTCTACAGTATGGCTGTTGATTCACTCTACAGAATGGCTGTGGCTGTTGTTGTTTCACTCTACAGTATGGCTGTTGTTTCACTCTACAGTATGGCTGTTGTTTCACTCTACAGTATGGCTGTTGTTTCACTCTACAGTGTGGCTGTTGTTTCACTCTACAGAGTGGCTGTTGTTTCACTCTACAGTATGGCTGTTGTGTGGCTGTTGATTCACTCTACAGTATGGCTGTTGTTTCACTCTACATTGTGGCTGTTGTTTCACAGTATGGCTGTTGTTTCACTCTACAGTATGGCTGTTGTTTCACTCTACAGTATGGCTGTTGTTTCACTCTACAGTATGGCTGTTGATTCACTCTACTCTGTTTCACAGTATGGCTGTTGATTCACTCTACAGTATGGCTGTTTTTCTCTCTACAGTATGGCTGTTGTTTCACTCTACAGTATGGCTGTTGTTTCACTCTACAGTATGGCTGTTGTTTCACTCTACAGTATGGCTGTTGTTTCACTCTACAGTGTGGCTGTTGTTTCACTCTACAGTATGGCTGTTGTTTCACTCTACAGTATGGCTGTTGTTTCACTCTACAGTATGGCTGTTGTTTCACTCTACAGTATGGCTGTTGATTCACTCTACAGTATGGCTGTTTCACTCTACAGTATGGCTGTTGTTTCACTCTACAGTATGGCTGTTGTTTCACTCTACAGTATGGCTGTTGTTTCACTCTACAGTATGGCTGTTGTTTCACTCTACAGTATGGCTGTTGATTCACTCTACAGAATGGCTGTTGTTTCACTCTACAGTATGGCTGTTGTTTCACTCTACAGTGTGGCTGTTGTTTCACTCTACAGTGTGGCTGTTGTTTCACTCTACAGAATGGCTGTTGTTTCACTCTACAGTATGGCTGTTGTTTCACTCTACAGTATGGCTGTTGTTTCACTCTACAGTATGGCTGTTGATTCACTCTACAGTATGGCTGTTGTTTCACTCTACAGTATGGCTGTTGTTTCACTCTACAGTATGGCTGTTGTTTCACTCTACAGTATGGCTGTTGTTTCACTCTACAGTATGGCTGTTGTTTCACTCTACAGTATGGCTGTTGTTTCACTCTACAGTATGGCTGTTGTTTCACTCTACAGTATGGCTGTTGTTTCACTCTACAGTATGGCTGTTGTTTCACTCTACAGTATGGCTGTTGATTCTGTTGGCTGTTGATTCACTCTACAGTATGGCTGTTGTTTCACTCTGTTGATTCACTCTACAGTATGGCTGTTGTTTCACTCTACAGTATGGCTGTTGATTCACTCTACAGTATGGCTGTTGTTTCACTCTACAGTATGGCTGTTGATTCACTCTACAGAATGGCTGTTGTTTCACTCTACAGTATGGCTGTTGTTTCACTCTACAGTGTGGCTGTTGTTTCACTCTACAGTGTGGCTGTTGATTCACTCTACAGAGTGGCTGTTGTTTCACTCTACAGTATGGCTGTTGTTTCACTCTACAGTGTGGCTGTTGATTCACTCTACAGTATGGCTGTTGTTTCACTCTACAGTATGGCTGTTGTTTCACTCTACAGTGTGGCTGTTGTTTCACTCTACAGTATGGCTGTTGTTTCACTCTACAGTATGGCTGTTGTTTCACTCTACAGTATGGCTGTTGTTTCACTCTACAGTATGGCTGTTGATTCACTCTACAGAATGGCTGTTGTTTCACTCTACAGTATGGCTGTTGTTTCACTCTACAGTGTGGCTGTTGTTTCACTCTACAGTATGGCTGTTGATTCACTCTACAGAATGGCTGTTGTTTCACTCTACAGTGTGGCTGTTGTTTCAGTCTACAGTATGGCTGTTGTTTCACTCTACAGAATGGCTGTTGTTTCACTCTACAGTATGGCTGTTGTTTCACTCTACAGTATGGCTGTTTGTTTCACTCTACAGTATGGCTGTTGTTTCACTGTGTGGCTGTTGATTCACTCTACAGTATGGCTGTTGTTTCACTCTACAGTATGGCTGTTGTTTCACTCTACAGTATGGCTGTTGTTTCACTCTACAGTATGGCTGTTGTTTCACTCTACAGTATGGCTGTTGTTTCACTCTACAGTATGGCTGTTGTTTCACTCTACAGTATGGCTGTTGATTCACTCACTGTTTCACTACAGTATGGCTGTTGTTTCACTCTACAGTATGGCTGTTGTTCACTCTCTACAGTATGGCTGTTTCTCACTCTACAGTATGGCTGTTGTTTCACTCTACAGTATGGCTGTTGTTTCACTCTACAGTATGGCTGTTGTTTCACTCTACAGTGTGGCTGTTGTTTCACTTACAGTATGGCTGTTGTTTCACTCTACAGTATGGCTGTTGTTTCACTCTACAGTATGGCTGTTGATTCACTCTACAGTATGGCTGTTGATTCACTCTACAGTATGGCTGTTGTTTCACTCTACAGTATGGCTGTTGTTTCACTCTACAGTATGGCTGTTGTTTCACAGTCTACAGTATGGCTGTTGTTTCACTCTACAGTATGGCTGTTGATTCACTCTACAGTATGGCTGTTGTTTCACTCTACAGTATGGCTGTTGTTTCACTCTACAGTATGGCTGTTGTTTCACTCTACAGTATGGCTGTTGTTTCACTCTACAGTATGGCTGTTGATTCACTCTACAGTATGGCTGTTTCACTCTACAGTATGGCTGTTGTTCACTCTACAGTATGGCTGTTGTTTCACTCTAGTATGGCTGTTGATTCACTCACAGTATGGCTGTTTCACTCTACAGTATGGCTGTTGTTTCACTCTACAGTATGGCTGTTGATTCACTCTACAGAATGGCTGTTGTTTCACTCTACAGTATGGCTGTTGTTTCACTCTACAGTGTGGCTGTTGTTTCACTCTACAGTGTGGCTGTTGATTCACTCTACAGAATGGCTGTTGTTTCACTCTACAGTATGGCTGTTGTTTCACTCTACAGTGTGGCTGTTGATTCACTCTACAGTATGGCTGTTGTTTCACTCTACAGTGTGGCTGTTGTTTCACTCTACAGTATGGCTGTTGTTTCACTCTACAGTGTGGCTGTTGTTTCACTCTACAGTATGGCTGTTGATTTCTACACTCTACAGTATGGCTGTTGTTTCACTCTACAGTATGGCTGTTGTTTCACTCTACAGTGTGGCTGTTGTTTCACTCTACAGTATGGCTGTTGTTTCACTCTACAGTATGGCTGTTTCACTCTACAGTATGGCTGTTGTTTCACTCTACAGTATGGCTGTTGATTCACTCTACAGAATGGCTGTTGTTTCACTCTACAGTATGGCTGTTGTTTCACTCTACAGTATGGCTGTTGTTTCACTCTACAGTATGGCTGTTGATTCACTCTACAGTATGGCTGTTGTTTCACTCTACAGTGTGGCTGTTGTTTCACTCTACAGTATGGCTGTTGTTTCACTCTACAGTATGGCTGTTGTTTCACTCTACAGTATGGCTGTTGTTTCACTCTACAGTGTGGCTGTTGTTTCACTCTACAGTATGGCTGTTGTTTCACTCTACAGTATGGCTGTTGTTTCACTCTACAGTGTGGCTGTTGATTCACTCTACAGTATGGCTGTTGTTTCACTCTACATTGTGGCTGTTGTTTCACTCTACAGTATGGCTGTTGTTTCACTCTACAGTATGGCTGTTGTTTCACTCTACAGTATGGCTGTTGTTTCACTCTACAGTATGGCTGTTGTTTCACTCTACAGTATGGCTGTTGATTCACTCTACAGTATGGCTGTTTCACTCTACAGTATGGCTGTTGATTCACTCTACAGTATGGCTGTTGATTCACTCTACAGTATGGCTGTTGTTTCACTCTACAGTATGGCTGTTGTTTCACTCTACAGTATGGCTGTTGTTTCACTCTACAGTATGGCTGTTGTTTCACTCTACAGTATGGCTGTTGTTTCACTCTACAGTATGGCTGTTGTTTCACTCTACAGTATGGCTGTTGTTTCACTCTACAGTATGGCTGTTGATTCACTCTACAGTATGGCTGTTGATTCACTCTACAGTATGGCTGTTTCACTCTACAGTATGGCTGTTGATTCACTCTACAGTATGGCTGTTGTTTCACTCTACAGTATGGCTGTTGTTTCACTCTACAGTATGGCTGTTGTTTCACTCTACAGTATGGCTGTTTCACTCTACAGTATGGCTGTTGTTTCACTCTACAGTATGGCTGTTGTTTCACTCTACAGTGTGGCTGTTGTTTCACTCTACAGTGTGGCTGTTGATTCACTCTACAGAATGGCTGTTGTTTCACTCTACAGTATGGCTGTTGTTTCACTCTACAGTGTGGCTGTTGATTCACTCTACAGTATGGCTGTTGTTTCACTCTACAGTATGGCTGTTGTTTCACTCTACAGTGTGGCTGTTGTTTCACTCTACAGTATGGCTGTTTCACTCTACAGTATGGCTGTTGTTTCACTCTACAGTATGGCTGTTTCACTCTACAGTATGGCTGTTGTTTCACTCTACAGTATGGCTGTTGATTCACTCTACAGTATGGCTGTTGTTTCACTCTACAGTATGGCTGTTGTTTCACTTCACTGTTGTTTCACTCTACAGTATGGCTGTTGTTTCACTCTACAGTATGGCTGTTGTTTCACTCTACAGTCACTCTACAGTATGGCTGTTGTTTCACTCTACAGTATGGCTGTTGTTTCACTCTACAGTGTGGCTGTTGTTTCACTCTACAGTATGGCTGTTGTGGCTGTTGTTTCACTCTACAGTGTGGCTGTTGTTTCACTCTACAGTATGGCTGTTGTTTCACTCTACAGAATGGCTGTTGTTTCACTCTACAGTATGGCTGTTGTTTCACTCTACAGTGGGCTGTTGTTTCACTCTACAGTATGGCTGTTGTTTCACTCTACAGTATGGCTGTTGTTTCACTCTACAGTATGGCTGTTGTTTCACTCTACAGTATGGCTGTTTCACTCTACATTGTTTGTTTCACTCTACAGTATGGCTGTTGTTTCACTCTACAGTATGGCTGTTGTTTCACTCTACAGTATGGCTGTTGTTTCACTCTACAGTATGGCTGTTGTTTCACTCTACAGTATGGCTGTTGATTCACTCTACAGTATGGCTGTTTCACTCTACAGTATGGCTGCTGTTGGCTGTTTCACTCTACAGTATGGCTGTTGTTTCACTCTACAGTATGGCTGTTGTTTCACTCTACAGTATGGCTGTTGTTTCACTCTACAGTATGGCTGTTGTTTCACTCTACAGTATGGCTGTTGTTTCACTCTACAGTGTGGCAGTTGTGGCTGTTGTTTCACTCTACAGTATGGCTGTTGTTTCACTCTACAGTATGGCTGTTGTTTCACTCTACAGTATGGCTGTTGATTCACTCTACAGTATGGCTGTTGTTCACTCAGTATGGTTGTTTCACTCTACAGTATGGCTGTTGATTCACTCTACAGTATGGCTGTTGTTTCACTCTAGTATGGCTGTTGTTTCACTCTACAGTGTGGCTGTTGTTTCACTCTACAGTATGGCTGTTGATTCACTCTACAGAATGGCTGTTGTTTCACTCTACAGTATGGCTGTTGTTTCACTCTACAGTGTGGCTGTTGATTCACTCTACAGTGTGGCTGTTGATTCACTCTACAGTATGGCTGTTGTTTCACTCTACATTGTGGCTGTTGTTTCACTCTACAGTATGGCTGTTGTTTCACTCTACAGTATGGCTGTTGTTTCACTCTACAGTATGGCTGTTGATTCACTCTACAGTATGGCTGTTGTTTCACTCTACAGTATGGCTGTTGATTCACTCTACAGTATGGCTGTTGTTTCACTCTACAGTATGGCTGTTGATTCACTCTACAGTATGGCTGTTGTTTCACTCTACAGTATGGCTGTTGTTTCACTCTACAGTATGGCTGTTGTTTCACTATGGCTGTTGTTTCACAGTATGGCTGTTGTTTCACTCTACAGTATGGCTGTTGTTTCACTCTACAGTATGGCTGTTGTTTCACTCTACAGTATGGCTGTTGTTTCACTCTACAGTATGGCTGTTGTTTCACTCTACAGTATGGCTGTTGTTTCACTCTACAGTGTGGCTGTTGTTTCTCTCTACAGTATGGCTGTTGTTTCACTCTACAGTATGGCTGTTGTTTCACTCTACAGTATGGCTGTTGATTCACTCTACAGTATGGCTGTTGATTCACTCTACAGTATGGTTGTTTCACTCTACAGTATGGCTGTTGATTCACTCTACAGTATGGCTGTTGTTTCACTCTACAGTATGGCTGTTGTTTCACTCTACAGTATGGCTGTTTCACTCTACAGTATGGCTGTTGTTTCACTCTACAGTATGGCTGTTGATTCACTCTACAGAATGGCTGTTGTTTCACTCTACAGTATGGCTGTTGTTTCACTCTACAGTGTGGCTGTTGTTTCACTCTACAGTGTGGCTGTTGATTCACTCTACAGAGTGGCTGTTGTTTCACTCTACAGTATGGCTGTTGTTTCACTCTACAGTGTGGCTGTTGATTCACTCTACAGTATGGCTGTTGTTTCACTCTACAGTATGGCTGTTGTTTCACTCTACAGTGTGGCTGTTGTTTCACTCTACAGTGTGGCTGTTGTTTCACTCTACAGTGTGGCTGTTGTTTCACTCTACAGTATGGCTGTTTCACTCTACAGTATGGCTGTTGTTTCACTCTACAGTATGGCTGGCTTGTTTCACTCTACAGTATGGCTGTTGTTTCACTCTACAGTGTGGCTGTTGTTTCACTCTACAGTATGGCTGTTGTTTCACTCTACAGTATGGCTGTTGTTTCACTCTACAGTATGGCTGTTGATTCACTCTACAGTATGGCTGTTGTTTCACTCTACAGTATGGCTGTTGTTTCACTCTACAGTATGGCTGTTGTTTCACTCTACAGTATGGCTGATGATTCATGAATGGCTGTTGTTTCACTCTACAGTGTGGCTGTTGTTTCAGTCTACAGTATGGCTGTTGTTTCACTCTACAGAATGGCTGTTGTTTCACTCTACAGTATGGCTGTTGTTTCACTCTACAGTGTGGCTGTTGTTTCACTCTACAGAGTGGCTGTTGTTTCACTCTACAGTATGGCTGTTGTTTCACTCTACAGTGTGGCTGTTGATTCACTCTACAGTATGGCTGTTGTTTCACTCTACATTACTCCACAGTATGGCTGTTGTTTCACTCTACAGTATGGCTGTTGTTTCACTCTACAGTATGGCTGTTGTTTCACTCTACAGTATGGCTGTTGTTTCACTTACAGTGTGGCTGTTGTTTCACTCTACAGTATGGCTGTTGTTTCACTCTACAGTATGGCTGTTGTTTCACTCTACAGTGTGGCTGTTGTTTCACTCTACAGTATGGCTGTTGTTTCACTCTACAGTGTGGCTGTTGTTTCACTCTACAGTATGGCTGTTGTTTCACTCTACAGTATGGCTGTTGTTTCACTCTACAGTATGGCTGTTGTTTCACTCTACAGTATGGCTGTTGTTTCACTCTACAGTATGGCTGTTGTTTCACTCTACAGTGTGGCTGTTGTTTCACTCTACAGAGTGGCTGTTGTTTCACTCTACAGTATGGCTGTTGTTTCACTCTACAGTGTGGCTGTTGATTCACTCTACAGTATGGCTGTTGTTTCACTCTACATTGTGGCTGTTGTTTCACTCTACAGTATGGCTGTTGTTTCACTCTACAGTATGGCTGTTGTTTCACTCTACAGTATGGCTGTTGTTTCACTCTACAGTATGGCTGTTGATTCACTCTACAGTATGGCTGTTTCACTCTACAGTATGGCTGTTGATTCACTCTACAGTATGGCTGTTGTTTCACTCTACAGTATGGCTGTTGTTTCACTCTACAGTATGGCTGTTGTTTCACTCTACAGTATGGCTGTTGTTTCACTCTACAGTATGGCTGTTGTTTCACTCTACAGTGTGGCTGTTGTTTCTCTCTACAGTATGGCTGTTGTTTCACTCTACAGTATGGCTGTTGTTTCACTCTACAGTATGGCTGTTGATTCACTCTACAGTATGGCTGTTGATTCACTCTACAGTATGGCTGTTGATTCACTCTACAGTATGGTTGTTTCACTCTACAGTATGGCTGTTGATTCACTCTACAGTATGGCTGTTGTTTCACTCTACAGTATGGCTGTTGTTTCACTCTACAGTATGGCTGTTGTTTCACTCTACAGTATGGCTGTTGATTCACTCTACAGAATGGCTGTTGTTTCACTCTACAGTATGGCTGTTGTTTCACTCTACAGTGTGGCTGTTGATTCACTCTACAGTGTGGCTGTTGATTCACTCTACAGTATGGCTGTTGTTTCACTCTACAGTATGGCTGTTGTTTCACTCTACAGTATGGCTGTTGTTTCACTCTACAGTATGGCTGTTGTTTCACTCTACAGTATGGCTGTTGATTCACTCTACTGTTGTTTCACTCTACAGTATGGCTGTTGATTCACTCTACAGTATGGCTGTTGTTTCACTCTACAGTATGGCTGTTGATTCACTCTACAGAATGGCTGTTGTTTCACTCTACAGTATGGCTGTTGTTTCACTCTACAGTGTGGCTGTTGATTCACTCTACAGTATGGCTGTTGTTTCACTCTACAGTATGGCTGTTGATTCACTCTACAGTATGGCTGTTTCACTCTACAGTATGGCTGTTGTTTCACTCTACAGTATGGCTGTTGTTTCACTCTACAGTATGGCTGTTGTTTCACTCTACAGTATGGCTGTTGTTTCACTCTACAGTGTGGCTGTTGTTTCACTCTACAGTATGGCTGTTGTTTCACTCTACAGTATGGCTGTTGTTTCACTCTACAGTATGGCTGTTGTTTCACTCTACAGTATGGCTGTTGATTCACTCTACAGTATGGCTGTTGATTCACTCTACAGTATGGCTGTTGTTTCACTCTACAGTATGGCTGTTGTTTCACTCTACAGTGTGGCTGTTGTTTCACTCTACAGTATGGCTGTTTCACTCTACAGTATGGCTGTTGTTTCACTCTACAGTATGGCTGTTGATTCACTCTACAGAATGGCTGTTGTTTCACTCTACAGTATGGCTGTTGTTTCACTCTACAGTATGGCTGTTGATTCACTCTACAGTATGGCTGTTGTTTCACTCTACAGTATGGCTGTTGATTCACTCTACAGTATGGCTGTTGTTTCACTCTACAGTATGGCTGTTGTTTCACTCTACAGTATGGCTGTTGTTTCACTCTACAGTATGGCTGTTGTTTCACTCTACAGTATGTTGCTGTTGTTTCACTCTACAGTATGGCTGTTTCACTCTACAGTATGGCTGTTGTTTCACTCTACAGTATGGCTGTTGTTTCACTCTACAGTATGGCTGTTGTTTCACTCTACAGTATGGCTGTTGTTTCACTCTACAGTATGGCTGTTGATTTCACTCTACAGTATGGCTGTTGTTTCACTGTATGGCTGTTGTTTCACTCTACAGTATGGCTGTTGTTTCACTCTACAGTATGGCTGTTGATTCACTCTACAGTATGGCTGTTGATTCACTCTACAGTGTGGCTGTTGTTTCACTCTACAGTATGGCTGTTGTTTCACTCTACAGTGTGGCTGTTGTTTCACTCTACAGTATGGCTGTTGTTTCACTCTACAGTATGGCTGTTGATTCACTCTACAGTATGGCTGTTGTTTCACTCTACAGTATGGCTGTTGTTTCACTCTACAGTGTGGCTGTTGTTTCACTCTACAGTATGGCTGTTGTTTCACTCTACAGTATGGCTGTTGTTTCACTCTACAGTGTGGCTGTTGTTTCACTCTACAGTATGGCTGTTGATTCACTCTACAGAATGGCTGTTGTTTCACTCTACAGTATGGCTGTTGTTTCACTCTACAGTGTGGCTGTTGTTTCACTCTACATTGTGGCTGTTGTTTCACTCTACAGTATGGCTGTTGTTTCACTCTACAGTATGGCTGTTATTTCACTCTACAGTATGGCTGTTGTTTCACTCTACAGTATGGCTGTTGTTTCACTCTACAGTATGGCTGTTGATTCACTCTACAGTATGGCTGTTTCACTCTACAGTATGGCTGTTGTTTCACTCTACAGTATGGCTGTTGTTTCACTCTACAGTATGGCTGTTGTTTCACTCTACAGTGTGGCTGTTGTTTCACTCTACAGTATGGCTGTTGTTTCACTCTACAGTATGGCTGTTGTTCACTCTACAGTATGGCTGTTGATTCAGTAGAATGGCTGTTGTTTCACTCTACAGTATGGCTGTTGTTTCACTCTACAGTATGGCTGTTGTTTCACTCTACAGAATGGCTGTTGTTTCACTCTACAGTATGGCTGTTGTTTCACTCTACAGTGTGGCTGTTGATTCACTCTACAGTATGGCTGTTGTTTCACTCTACATTGTGGCTGTTGTTTCACTCTACAGTATGGCTGTTGTTTCACTCTACAGTGTGGCTGTTGATTCACTCTACAGTATGGCTGTTGATTCACTCTACATTGTGGCTGTTGTTTCACTCTACAGTATGGCTGTTGTTTCACAGTATGGCTGTTGTTTCACTCTACAGTATGGCTGTTGATTCACTCTACAGTATGGCTGTTGTTTCACTCTACAGTATGGCTGTTGATTCACTCTACAGTATGGCTGTTGTTTCACTCTACAGTATGGCTGTTGTTTCACTCTACAGAATGGCTGTTGTTTCACTCTACAGTATGGCTGTTGTTTCACTCTACAGTGTGGCTGTTGTTTCACTCTACAGTATGGCTGTTGTTTCACTCTACAGTATGGCTGTTGATTCACTCTACAGTATGGCTGTTGTTTCACTCTACAGTATGGCTGTTCACTCTACAGTATGGCTGTTGTTTCACTCTACAGTATGGCTGTTGTTTCACTCTACAGTATGGCTGTTGTTTCACTCTACAGTGTGGCTGAGTTTCACTCTACAGTGTGGCTGTTGTTTCACTCTACAGTATGGCTGTTGATTCACTCTGTTGTTTCACAGTATGGCTGTTGTTTCACTCTACAGTGTGGCTGTTGATTCACTCTACAGTATGGCTGTTGTTTCACTCTACAGTTGGCTGTTGTTTCACTCTACAGTATGGCTGTTGTTTCACTCTACAGTATGGCTGTTGTTTCACTCTACAGTATGGCTGTTGTTTCACTCTACAGTATGGCTGTTGATTCACTCTACAGTATGGCTGGCTGTTGTTTCACTCTACAGTATGGCTGTTGTTTCACTCTACAGTATGGCTGTTGATTCACTCTACAGTATGGCTGTTGTTTCACTCTACAGTATGGCTGTTGTTTCACTCTACAGAATGGCTGTTGTTTCATGGCTGTTGTTTCACTCTACAGTGTGGCTGTTGATTCACTCTACAGTATGGCTGTTGTTTCACTCTACATCTGTTGTTTCACTCTACAGTATGGCTGTTGTTTCACTCTACAGTATGGCTGTTGTTTCACTCTACAGTATGGCTGTTGTTTCACTCTACAGTATGGCTGTTGTTTCACTCTACAGTATGGCTGTTGATTCACTCTACAGTATGGCTGTTGTTTCACTCTACAGTATGGCTGTTGTTTCACTCTACAGTATGGCTGTTGTTTCACTCTACAGTATGGCTGTTGTTTCACTCTACAGTATGGCTGTTGTTTCACTCTACAGTATGGCTGTTGTTTCACTCTACAGTATGGCTGTTGTTTCACTCTACAGTATGGCTGTTGTTTCACTCTACAGTGTGGCTGTTGATTCACTCTACAGTATGGCTGTTGTTTCACTCTACAGTATGGCTGTTGTTTCACTCTACAGTATGGCTGTTGTTTCACTCTACAGTATGGCTGTTGTTTCACTCTACAGAATGGCTGTTGTTTCACTCTACAGTATGGCTGTTGTTTCACTCTACAGTGTGGCTGTTGTTTCACTCTACAGTGTGGCTGTTGTTTCACTCTACAGTATGGCTGTTGATTCACTCTACAGAATGGCTGTTGTTTCACTCTACAGTATGGCTGTTGTTTCACTCTACAGTGTGGCTGTTGATTCACTGTGTTGTTTCACTCTACAGTGTGGCTGTTGTTTCACTCTACAGTATGGCTGTTGTTTCACTCTACAGTATGGCTGTTGTTTCACTCTACAGTATGGCTGTTGTTTCACTCACTCTACAGTATGGCTGTTGTTTCACTCAGTATGGCTGTTGTTTCACTACAGTATGGCTGTTGATTCACTCTACAGTATGGCTGTTTCACTCTACAGTATGGCTGTTGTTTCACTCTACAGTGTGGCTGTTGTTTCAGTCTACAGTATGGCTGTTGTTTCACTCTACAGTGTGGCTGTTGTTTCACTCTACAGTATGGCTGTTGTTTCACTCTACAGTATGGCTGTTGTTTCACTCTACAGTATGGCTGTTGTTTCACTCTACAGTATGGCTGTTGTTTCACTCTACAGTATGGCTGTTGTTTCACTCTACAGTATGGCTGTTGTTTCACTCTACAGTATGGCTGTTGGCTGTTGTTTCACTCTACAGTGTTGTTTCACTGTATGGCTGTTGTTTCACTCTACAGTATGGCTGTTGTTTCACTCTATGGCTGTTGATTCACTCTACAGTATGGCTGTTTCATGGGCTGTTGATTCACTCTACAGTATGGCTGTTGTTTCACTCTACAGTATGGCTGTTGTTTCACTCTACAGTATGGCTGTTGTTTCACTCTACAGTATGGCTGTTGTTTCACTCTACAGTATGGCTGTTGATTCACTCTACAGTATTCACTCTACAGTATGGCTGTTGTTTCACTCTACAGTATGGCTGTTGTTTCACTCTACAGTATGGCTGTTGTTTCACTCTACAGTATGGCTGTTGTTTCACTCTACAGTATGGCTGTTGTTTCACTCTACAGTGTGGCTGTTGATTCACTCTACAGTATGGCTGTTGTTTCACTCTACAGTATGGCTGTTTCACTCTACAGTATGGCTGTTGTTTCACTCTACAGTATGGCTGTTGTTTCACTCTACAGTATGGCTGTTGTTTCACTCTACAGTGGCTGTTGTTTCACTCTACAGTATGGCTGTTGTTTCACTCTGTTTCACTCTACAGTATGGCTGTTGTTTCACTCTACAGTATGGCTGTTGATTCACTCTACAGTATGGCTGTTGATTCACTCTACAGTATGGCTGTTGATTCACTCTACAGTATGGCTGTTGTTTCACTCTACAGTATGGCTGTTGTTTCACTCTACAGTATGGCTGTTGTTTCACTCTACAGTATGGCTGTTGTTTCACTCTACAGTATGGCTGTTGTTTCACTGTTGGCTGTTGATTCACTCTACAGTATGGCTGTTGTTTCACTCTACAGTATGGCTGTTGTTTCACTCTACAGTATGGCTGTTGTTTCACTCTACAGTATGGCTGTTGTTTCACTCTACAGTATGGCTGTTGTTTCACTCTACAGTATGGCTGTTGATTCACTCAGTATGGCTGTTTCACTCTACAGTATGGCTGTTGATTCACTCTACAGTATGGCTGTTGTTTCACTCTACAGTATGGCAGTATGGCTGTTGTTTCACTCTACAGTATGGCTGTTGATTCACTGTTTGTTGTTTCACTCTACAGTATGGCTGTTGTTTCACTCTACAGTATGGCTGTTGTTTCACTCTACAGTGTGGCTGTTGTTTCACTCTACAGTATGGCTGTTGATTCACTCTACAGTATGGCTGTTGTTTCACTCTACAGTGTGGCTGTTGTTTCACTCTACAGTATGGCTGTTGTTTCACTCTACAGAATGGCTGTTGTTTCACTCTACAGTATGGCTGTTGTTTCACTCTACAGTGTGGCTGTTGATTCACTCTACAGGGCTGTTGTTTCACTCTACAGTGTGGCTGTTGTTTCACTCTACAGTATGGCTGTTGTTTCACTCTACAGTATGGCTGTTGTTTCACTCTACAGTATGGCTGTTGATTCACTCTACAGTATGGCTGTTGTTTCACTACAGTATGGCTGTTGTTTCACTCTACAGTATGGCTGTTGTTTCACTCTACAGTATGGCTGTTGTTTCACTCTACAGTATGGCTGTTGTTTCACTCTACAGTATGGCTGTTGTTTCACTCTACAGTATGGCTGTTGTTTCACTCTACAGTATGGCTGGCTGTTTCACTCTACGTATGGCTGTTGATTCACTCTACAGTATGGCTGTTGTTTCACTCTACAGTATGGCTGTTGTTTCTACAGAATGGCTGTTGTTTCACTCTACAGTATGGCTGTTGTTTCACTCTACAGTGTGGCTGTTGATTCACTCTACAGTATGGCTGTTGTTTCACTCTACAGTATGGCTGTTTCACTCTACAGTATGGCTGTTGTTTCACTCTACAGTATGGCTGTTGATTCACTCTACAGTATGGCTGTTTCACTCTACAGTATGGCTGTTGTTTCACTCTACAGTGTGGCTGTTGTTTCACTCTACAGTATGGCTGTTTCACTCTACAGTATGGCTGTTGATTCACTCTACAGTATGGCTGTTTCACTCTACAGTATGGCTGTTGATTCACTCTACAGTATGGCTGTTGTTTCACTCTACAGTATGGCTGTTGTTTCACTCTACAGTATGGCTGTTGTTTCACTCTACAGTATGGCTGTTGTTTCACTGTTGTTTCACTCTACAGTGTGGCTGTTGATTCACTCTACAGTATGGCTGTTGTTTCACTCTACAGTATGGCTGTTGATTCACTCTACAGTATGGCTGTTGTTTCACTCTACAGTATGGCTGTTGTTTCACTTGGCTGTTGTTTCACTCTACAGTATGGCTGTTGTTTCACTCTACAGTATGGCTGTTGTTTCACTCTACAGTATGGCTGTTGTTTCACTCTACAGTATGGCTGTTGATTCACTCTACAGTATGGCTGTTGTTTCACTCTACAGTATGGCTGTTGTTTCTACAGTATGGCTGTTGTTTCACTCTACAGTATGGCTGTTGTTTCACTCTACAGTATGGCTGTTTTCACTCTACAGTGTGGCTGTTGTTTCAGTATGGCTGTTGTTTCACTCTACAGTGTGGCTGTTGTTTCACTCTACAGTATGGCTGTTGTTCACTCTACAGTATGGCTGTTGTTTCACTCTACAGTATGGCTGTTGTTTCACTCTACAGTATGGCTGTTGTTTCACTCTACAGTATGGCTGTTGTTTCACTCTACAGTATGGCTGTTGTTTCACTCTACAGTATGGCTGTTGTTTCACTCTACAGTGTGGCTGTTGTTTCACTCTACAGCTGTTGTTTCACTCTACAGTATGGCTGTTGTTTCACTCTACAGTATGGCTGTTGTTTCACTCTACAGTATGGCTATTGATTCACTCTACAGTATGGCTGTTTCACTCTACATTGTGGCTGTTGTTTCACTCTACAGTATGGCTGTTGTTTCACTCTACAGTATGGCTGTTGTTTCACTCTACAGTATGGCTGTTGTTTCACTCTAGTATGGCTGTTGTTTCACTCTACAGTATGGCTGTTGATTCACTCTACAGTATGGCTGTTTCACTCTACAGTATGGCTGTTGTTTCACTCTACAGTATGGCTGTTGTTTCACTCTACAGTATGGCTGTTGATTCACTCTACAGTATGGCTGTTGGCTGTTGTTTCACTCTACAGTATGGCTGTTGTTTCACTCTACAGTGTGGCTGTTGTTTCACTCTACAGAATGGCTGTTGTTTCACTCTACAGTATGGCTGTTGTTTCACTCTACAGTATGGCTGTTGTTTCACTCTACAGTATGGCTGTTGATTCACTCTACAGTATGGCTGTTTTCACTCTGTTCACTCTACAGTATGGCTGTTGTTTCACTCTACAGTATGGCTGTTGTTTCACTCTACAGAATGGCTGTTGTTTCACTCTACAGTATGGCTGTTGTTTCACTCTACAGTGTGGCTGTTGTTTCACTCTACAGTATGGCTGTTGTTTCACTCTACAGTATGGCTGTTGTTTCACTCTACAGTATGGCTGTTGATTCACTCTACAGTATGGCTGTTGTTTCACTCTACAGTATGGCTGTTGTTTCACTCTACAGTGTGGCTGTTGATTCACTCTACAGTATGGCTGTTGTTTCACTCTACAGTATGGCTGTTTGTTTCACTCTACAGTATGGCTGTTGATTCACTCTACAGTATGGCTGTTGTTTCACTCTACAGTGTGGCTGTTGTTCACTCTACAGAGTGGCTGTCTGTTGTTTCACACAGTATGGCTGTTGTTTCACTCTACAGTTGGCTGTTGTTTCACTCTACAGTATGGCTGTTGTTTCACTCTACAGTATGGCTGTTGTTTCACTCTACAGTATGGCTGTTGTTTCACTCTACAGTATGGCTGTTGTTTCACTCTACAGTATGGCTGTTTCACTCTACAGTATGGCTGTTGATTCTCTCTACAGTATGGCTGTTTCTCTCTACAGTATGGCTGTTGTTTCACTCTACAGTATGGCTGTTGTTTCACTCTACAGTATGGCTGTTGTTTCACTCTACAGTATGGCTGTTGTTTCACTCTACAGTGTGGCTGTTGTTTCTCTCTACAGTATGGCTGTTGTTTCACTCTACAGTATGGCTGTTGTTTCACTCTACAGTATGGCTGTTGTTTCACTCTACAGTATGGCTGTTGTTTCACTCTACAGTATGGCTGTTGATTCACTCTACAGTATGGCTGTTGTTTCACTCTACAGTATGGCTGTTGTTTCACTCTACAGTATGGCTGTTGTTTCACTCTACAGTATGGCTGTTGATTCACTCTACAGAATGGCTGTTGTTTCACTCTACAGTATGGCTGTTGTTTCACTCTACAGTGTGGCTGTTGATTCACTCTACAGTATGGCTGTTGTTTCACTCTACAGTATGGGCTGTTGTTTCACTCTACAGTATGGCTGTTGTTTCACTCTACAGTATGGCTGTTGTTTCACTCTACAGTATGGCTGTTGTTTCACTCTACAGTATGGCTGTTGTTTCACTCTACAGTATGGCTGTTGTTTCACTCTATGGCTGTTGTTTCACTCTACAGTGTGGCTGTTGTTTCACTCTACAGTATGGCTGTTGTTTCACTCTACAGTATGGCTGTTTTCACTCTACAGTATGGCTGTTGTTTCACTCTACAGTATGGCTGTTGTTTCACTCTACAGTATGGCTGTTGATTCACTCTACAGTATGGCTGTTGTTTCACTCTACAGTATGGCTGTTGTTTCACTCTACAGTGTGGCACTGTTGGCTGTTCACTCTACAGTATGGCTGTTGTTTCACTCTACAGTATGGCTGTTGATTCACTCTACAGTATGGCTGTTGTTTCACTGGCTGTTTCACAGTACTGGGCTGTTGTTTCACTCTACAGTATGGCTGTTGTTTCACTCTACAGTGTGGCTGTTGTTTCACTCTACAGTATGGCTGTTGATTCACTCTACAGAATGGCTGTTGTTTCACTCTACAGTATGGCTGTTGTTTCACTGGCTGTTGTTTCACTCTACAGTATGGCTGTTGTTTCACTCTACATTGTGGCTGTTGTTTCACTCTACAGTATGGCTGTTGTTTCACTCTACAGTATGGCTGTTGTTTCACTCTACAGTATGGCTGTTGTTTCACTCTACAGTATGGCTGTTGTTTCACTCTACAGTATGGCTGTTGTTCACTCTACAGTATGGCTGTTTTCACTCTACAGTATGGCTGTTGTTTCACTCTACAGTATGGCTGTTGTTTCACTCTACAGTATGGCTGTTGATTCACTCTACAGTATGGCTGTTGTTTCACTCTACAGTGTGGCTGTTGTTTCACTACACAGTATGGCTGTTGTTTCACTCTACAGTGTGGCTGTTGTTTCACTCTACAGTATGGCTGTTGTTTCACTCTACAGTATGGCTGTTGTTTCACTCTACAGTATGGCTGTTGATTCACTCTACAGTATGGCTGTTTCACTACAGGCTGTTGATTCACTCTACAGTATGGCTGTTGTTTCACTCTACAGTATGGCTGTTGTTTCACTCTACAGTATGGCTGTTGTTTCACTCTACAGTATGGCTGTTGTATGGCTGTTGTTTCACTCTACAGTATGGCTGTTGTTTCACTCTACAGTATGGCTGTTGTTTCACTCTACAGTATGGTTGTTTCACTCTACAGTATGGCTGTTGTTTCACTCTACAGTATGGCTGTTGATTCACTCTACAGTGGCTGTTGTTTCACTGTATGGCTGTTGTTTCACTCTACAGTATGGCTGTTGTTTCACTCTACAGTATGGCTGTTTCACTCTACAGTATGGCTGTTGTTTCACTCTACAGTATGGCTGTTGATTCACTCTACAGTATGGCTGTTGTTTCACTCTACAGTATGGCTGTTGTTTCACTCTACAGTGTGGCTGTTGATTCACTCTACAGTATGGCTGTTGTTTCACTCTACACAGTATGGCTGTTGTTTCACTCTACAGTATGGCTGTTGATTCACTCTACAGTATGGCTGTTGTTCACTCTACAGTGTGGCTGTTGTTTCACTCTACAGTATGGCTGTTGTTTCACTCTACAGTATGGCTGTTGTTTCACTCTGTTGACAGTATGGCTGTTGTTTCACTCTACAGTATGGCTGTTGTTTCACTCTACAGTATGGCTGTTGTTTCACTCTACAGTATGGCTGTTGTTTCACTCTACAGTATGGCTGTTGTTTCACTCTACAGTATGGCTGTTGATTCACTCTACAGTATGGCTGTTGTTTCACTCACAGTTGGCTGTTGTTTCACTCTACAGTATGGCTGTATGGCTGTTGATTCACTCTACAGAGTGGCTGTTGTTTCACTCTACAGTATGGCTGTTGTTTCACTCTACAGTGTGGCTGTTGCACTCTTGGCTGTTGTTTCACTCTACAGTATGGCTGTTGTTTCACTCTACAGTATGGCTGTTGTTTCACTCTACAGTATGGCTGTTGTTTCACTCTACAGTATGGCTGTTGTTTCACTCTACAGTATGGCTGTTGATTCACTCTACAGTATGGCTGTTGTTTCACTCTACAGTATGGCTGTTGTTTCACTCTACAGTGTGGCTGTTGTTTCACTCTACAGTATGGCTGTTGTTTCACTCTACAGTATGGCTGTTTCACTCTACAGTGGCTGTTGTTTCACTCTACAGTATGGCTGTTGATTCACTCTACAGTATGGCTGTTGATTCACTCTACAGTATGGCTGTTGATTCACTCTACAGTGTGGCTGTTGTTTCACTCTACAGTATGGCTGTTGTTTCACTCTACAGTGTGGCTGTTGTTTCACTCTACAGTATGGCTGTTTCACTCTACAGTATGGCTGTTGTTTCACTCTACAGTATGGCTGTTGATTCACTCTACAGAATGGCTGTTGTTTCACTCTACAGTGGCTGTTTCACTGGCTGTTGTTTCACTCTACAGAATGGCTGTTGTTTCACTCTACAGTATGGCTGTTGTTTCACTCTACAGTGTGGCTGTTGTTTCACTCTACAGTATGGCTGTTGTTTCACTCTACAGAATGGCTGTTGTTTCACTCTACAGTATGGCTGTTGTTTCACTCTACAGTGTGGCTGTTGATTCACTCTACAGTATGGCTGTTGTTTCACTCTACAGTGTGGCTGTTGTTTCACTCTACAGTATGGCTGTTGTTTCACTCTACAGTATGGCTGTTGTTTCACTCTACAGTATGGCTGTTGTTTCACTGTTGTTTCTACAGTATGGCTGTTGATTCACTCTACAGTATGGCTGTTTCACTCTACAGTATGGCTGTTGTTTCACTCTACAGTATGGCTGTTGTTTCACTCTACAGTATGGCTGTTGTTTCACTCTACAGTGTGGCTGTTGTTTCACTCTACAGTATGGCTGTTGTTTCACTCTACAGTGTGGCTGTTGTTTCACTCTACAGTATGGCTGTTGTTTCACTCTACAGAATGGCTGTTGAGTATGGCTGTTGTTTCACTCTACAGTATGGCTGTTGTTTCACTCTACAGTATGGCTGTTGTTTCACTCTACAGTGTGGCTGTTGATTCACTCTACAGTATGGCTGTTGTTTCACTCTACAGTGTGGCTGTTGTTTCACTCTACAGTATGGCTGTTGTTTCACTCTACAGTATGGCTGTTGTTTCACTACAGTATGGCTGTTGATTCACTCTACAGTATGGCTGTTTCACTCTACAGTATGGCTGTTGTTCACTCATGGCTGTTGTTTCACTCTACAGTATGGCTGTTGTTTCACTCTACAGTATGGCTGTTGTTTCACTCTACAGTATGGCTGTTGTTTCACTCTACAGTATGGCTGTTGTTTCACTCTACAGTATGGCTGTTGATTCACTCTACAGTATGGCTGTTTCACTCTACAGTATGGCTGTTGATTCACTCTACAGTATGGCTGTTGTTTCACTCTACAGTATGGCTGGATTCTGAATGGCTGTTTCACTCTACAGTATGGCTGTTGTTTCACTCTACAGTGTGGCTGTTGATTCACTCTACAGTATGGCTGTTGTTTCACTCTACAGTATGGCTGTTTCACTCTACAGTATGGCTGTTGATTCACTCTACAGTATGGCTGTTGTTTCACTCTACAGTATGGCTGTTGTTTCACTCTACAGTGTGGCTGTTGATTCACTCTACACTATGGCTGTTGTTTCACTCTACAGTATGGCTGTATGGCTGTTGTTTCACTCTACAGTATGGCTGTTGATTCACTCTACAGTGTGGCTGTTGTTTCAGTCTACAGTATGGCTGTCGTTTCACTCTACAGTGTGGCTGTTGTTTCACTCTACAGTATGGCTGTTGATTCACTCTACAGAATGGCTGTTGTTTCACTCTACAGTGTGGCTGTTGTTTCAGTCTACAGAATGGCTGTTGTTTCACTCTACAGAATGGCTGTTGTTTCACTCTACAGTATGGCTGTTGTTTCACTCTACAGTGTGGCTGTTGATTCACTCTACAGTATGGCTGTTGTTTCACTCTACAGTATGGCTGTTGTTTCACTCTACAGTATGGCTGTTGTTTCACTCTACAGTATGGCTGTTGTTTCACTCTACAGTATGGCTGTTGTTTCACTCTACAGTATGGCTGTTGTTTCACTCTACAGTATGGCTGTTGTTTCACTCTACAGTATGGCTGTTGATTCACTCTACAGTATGGCTGTTTCACTCTACAGTATGGCTGTTGATTCACTCTACAGTATGGCTGTTGTTTCACTCTACAGTATGGCTGTTGATTCACTCTACAGAATGGCTGTTGTTTCACTGTATGGCTGTTGTTTCACTCTACAGTGTGGCTGTTGATTCACTCTACAGTATGGCTGTTGTTTCACTCTACAGTATGGCTGTGTTGTTTCACTCTACAGTATGGCTGTTGTTCACTCACTCTGTTGTTTCACTCTACAGTATGGCTGTTGTTTCACTCTACAGTGTGGCTGTTGATTCACTCTACAGTATGGCTGTTGTTTCACTCTACAGTATGGCTGTTTCATGGGCTGTTGTTTCACTGTTGATTCACAGTATGGCTGTTGATTCACTCTACAGTGTGGCTGTTGAGAGTGGCTGTTGTTTCACTCTACAGTATGGCTGTTGTTTCAATCTACAGTGTGGCTGTTGATTCACTCTACATTGTGGCTGTTGTTTCACTCTACAGTATGGCTGTTGTTTCACTCTACAGTATGGCTGTTGTTTCACTCTACAGTATGGCTGTTGTTTCACTCTACAGTATGGCTGTTGTTTCACTCTACAGTATGGCTGTTGTTTCACTCTACAGTATGGCTGTTGATTCACTCTACAGTATGGCTGTTGTTTCACTCTACAGTATGGCTGTTTCACTCTAGTATGGCTGTTGTTTCACTCTACAGTATGGCTGTTGTTTCACTCTACAGTATGGCTGTTGTTTCACTCTACAGTGTGGCTGTTGTTTCACATTCTGTTGTTTCACACAGTATGGCTGTTGTTTCACTCTACAGTATGGCTGTTGTTTCACTGTATGGCTGTTGTTTCACTCTACAGTATGGCTGTTGTTTCACTCTACAGTATGGCTGTTGTTTCACTCTACAGTATGGCTGTTGTTTCACTCTACAGTATGGCTGTTTCACTCTACAGTATGGCTGTTGTTTCACTCTACAGTATGGCTGTTGTTTCACTCTACAGTATGGCTGTTGTTTCACTCTACAGTATGGCTGTTGTTTCACTCTACAGTATGGCTGTTGTTTCACTCTACAGTATGGCTGTTGTTTCACTCTACAGTATGGCTGTTGTTTCACTCTACAGTATGGCTGTTGATTCACTCTACAGTATGGCTGTTGTTTCACTCTACAGTATGGCTGTTGTTTCACTCTACAGTATGGCTGTTGTTTCACTCTACAGTGTGGCTGTTGTTTCACTCTACAGTATGGCTGTTGATTCACTCTACAGTATGGCTGTTGTTTGTTGATTCACTCTACAGAATGGCTGTTGTTTCACTCTACAGTATGGCTGTTTCACTCTACAGTTGGCTGTTCACTCTACATAATGGCTGTTGTTTCACTCTACAGTATGGCTGTTGTTTCACTCTACAGTGTGGCTGTTGTTTCACTCTACAGTATGGCTGTTGATTCACTCTACAGAATGGCTGTTGTTTCACTCTACAGTATGGCTGTTGTTTCACTCTACAGTGTGGCTGTTGATTCACTCTACAGTATGGCTGTTGTTTCACTCTACATTGTGGCTGTTGTTTCACTCTACAGTATGGCTGTTGTTTCACTCTACAGTATGGCTGTTGTTTCACTCTACAGTATGGCTGTTGTTTCACTCTACAGTATGGCTGTTGTTTCACTCTACAGTATGGCTGTTGATTCACTCTGGCTGTTTCACTGTATGGCTGTTGTTTCACTCTACAGTATGGCTGTTGTTTCACTCTACAGTATGGCTGTTGTTTCACTCTACAGTGTGGCTGTTGTTTCACTCTACAGTATGGCTGTTGTTTCACTCTACAGTGTGGCTGTTGTTTCACTCTACAGTATGGCTGTTGATTCACTCTACAGAATGGCTGTTGTTTCACTCTACAGTATGGCTGTTGTTTCACTCTACAGAATGGCTGTTGTTTCACTCTACAGTATGGCTGTTGTTTCACTCTACAGTGTGGCTGTTGATTCACTCTACAGTAGGGCTGTTGTTTCACTCTACATTGTGGCTGTTGTTTCACTCTACAGTATGGCTGTTGTTTCACTTTATGGCTGTTGTTTCACTCTACAGTATGGCTGTTGATTCACTCTACAGTATGGCTGTTTCACTACAGTATGGCTGTTGATTCACTCTACAGTATGGCTGTTGTTTCACTCTACAGTATGGCTGTTGTTTCACTCTACAGTATGGCTGTTGTTTCACTCTACAGTATGGCTGTTGTTTCACTCTACAGTATGGCTGTTGTTTCACTCTACAGTATGGCTGTTGATTCACTCTACAGTATGGCTGTTTCACTCTACAGTATGGCTGTTGATTCACTCTACAGTATGGCTGTTGTTTCACTCTACAGTATGGCTGTTGATTCACTCTACAGAATGGCTGTTGTTTCACTCTACAGTATGGCTGTTGTTTCACTCTACAGTGTGGCTGTTGATTCACTCTACAGTATGGCTGTTGTTTCACTCTACAGTATGGCTGTTGTATGGCTGTTGATTCACTCTACAGTATGGCTGTTGTTTCACTCTACAGTATGGCTGTTGTTTCACTCTACAGTATGGCTGTTGATTCACTCTACAGTATGGCTGTTGTTTCACTCTACAGTATGGCTGTTGTTTCACTCTACAGTATGGCTGTTGTTTCACTCTACAGTATGGCTGTTGTTTCACTCTACAGTGTGGCTGTTGTTTCACTCTACAGTATGGCTGTTGTTTCACTCTACAGTGTGGCTGTTGTTTCACTCTACAGTATGGCTGTTGATTCACTCTACAGTATGGCTGTTGTTTCACTCTACAGTGTGGCTGTTGTTTCACTCTACAGTATGGCTGTTGTTTCACTCTACAGAATGGCTGTTGTTTCACTCTACAGTATGGCTGTTGTTTCACTCTACAGTGTGGCTGTTGATTCACTGTAGCTGTTGTTTCACTCTACATTGTGGCTGTTTCACAGTATGGCTGTTGTTTCACTCTACAGTATGGCTGTTGTTTCACTCTACAGTATGGCTGTTGTTTCACTCTACAGTATGGCTGTTTCACTCTACAGTATGGCTGTTGTTTCACTCTACAGTATGGCTGTTGATTCACTCTACAGTATGGCTGTTTCACTGTATGGCTGTTGATTCACTCTACAGTATGGCTGTTGTTTCACTCTACAGTATGGCTGTTGATTCACTCTACAGAATGGCTGTTGTTTCACAGTATGGCTGTTGTTTCACTCTACAGTATGGCTGTTGTTCACTCTACAGTATGGCTGTTGTTTCACTCTACAGTATGGCTGTTTCACTCTACAGTTGGCTGTTCACTCTACAGTATGGCTGTTGTTTCACTCTAGTATGGCAGTATGGCTGTTGTTTCACTCTACAGTATGGCTGTTGATTCACTCTACAGTATGGCTGTTGTTTCACTCTACAGTATGGCTGTTTCACTCTACAGTATGGCTGTTGTTTCACTCTACAGTATGGCTGTTGATTCACTCTACAGTATGGCTGTTGTTTCACTCTACAGTGTGGCTGTTGATTCACTCTACAGTATGGCTCTACAGTATGGCTTTGTTTCACTCTACAGTGTGGCTGTTGATTCACTGGCTGTTGTTTCACTCTACAGTATGGCTGTTGTTTCACTCTACAGTATGGCTGTTGTTTCACTCTACAGTATGGCTGTTGTTTCACTCTACAGTATGGCTGTTGATTCACTCTACAGTATGGCTGTTTCACTCTACAGTATGGCTGTTGATTCACTCTACAGTATGGCTGTTGTTTCACTCTACAGTATGGCTGTTGTTTCACTCTACAGTATGGCTGTTGTTTCACTCTACAGTATGGCTGTTGTTTCACTCTACAGTATGGCTGTTGTTTCTCTCTACAGTATGGCTGTTGTTTCACTCTACAGTATGGCTGTTGTTTCACTCTACAGTATGGCTGTTGATTCACTCTACAGTATGGCTGTTGATTCACTCTACAGTATGGCTGTTGATTCACTCTACAGTATGGTTGTTTCACTCTACAGTATGGCTGTTGATTCACTCTACAGTATGGCTGTTGTTTCACTCTACAGTATGGCTGTTGTTTCACTCTACAGTATGGCTGTTGTTTCACTCTACAGTATGGCTGTTGATTCACTCTACAGAATGGCTGTTGTTTCACTCTACAGTATGGCTGTTGTTTCACTCTACAGTGTGGCTGTTGATTCACTCTACAGTGTGGCTGTTGATTCACTCTACAGTATGGCTGTTGTTTCACTCTACATTTTGGCTGTTGTTTCACTCTACAGTATGGCTGTTGTTTCACTCTACAGTATGGCTGTTGTTTCACTCTACAGTATGGCTGTTGATTCACTCACTCTGTTTCACTACAGTATGGCTGTTGATTCACTCTACAGTATGGCTGTTGTTTCACTCTACAGTATGGCTGTTGTTTCACTCTACAGTATGGCTGTTGTTTCACTCTACAGTATGGCTGTTGTTTCACTCTACAGTATGGCTGTTGTTTCACTCTACAGTATGGCTGTTGATTCACTCTACAGTATGGCTGTTGTTTCACTCTACAGTATGGCTGTTGATTCACTCTACAGTATGGCTGTTGATTCACTCTACAGTATGGCTGTTGTTTCACTCTACAGTGTGGCTGTTGATTCACTCTACAGTATGGCTGTTGTTTCACTCTACAGTGTGGCTGTTGATTCACTCTACAGTATGGCTGTTGTTTCACTCTACAGTATGGCTGTTTCACTCTACAGTATGGCTGTTGTTTCACTCTACAGTATGGCTGTTGTTTCACTCTACAGTATGGCTGTTGTTTCACTCTACAGTATGGCTGTTGTTTCACTCTACAGTATGGCTGTTGTTTCACTCTACAGTATGGCTGTTGTTTCACTCTACAGTATGGCTGTTGATTCACTCTACAGTATGGCTGTTGTTTCACTCTACAGTATGGCTGTTGTTTCACTCTACAGTATGGCTGTTGTTTCACTCTACAGTATGGCTGTTGATTCACTCTACAGTATGACTGTTGTTTCACTCTACAGTATGGCTGTTGATTCACTCTACAGAATGGCTGTTGTTTCACTCTACAGTATGGCTGTTGATTCACTCTACAGTATGGCTGTTGATTCACTCTACAGTATGGCTGTTGTTTCACTCTACAGTGTGGCTGTTGATTCACTCTACAGTATGGCTGTTGTTTCACTCTACATTGTGGCTGTTGATTCACTCTACGGTATGGCTGTTGTTTCACTCTACAGTATGGCTGTTTCACTCAGTATGGCTGTTGTTTCACTCTACAGTATGGCTGTTGTTTCACTCTACAGTATGGCTGTTGTTTCACTCTACAGAATGGCTGTTGTTTCACTCTACAGTATGGCTGTTGTTTCACTCTACAGTGTGGCTGTTGATTCACTCTACAGTATGGCTGTTGTTTCACTCTACATTGTGGCTGTTGTTTCACTCTACAGTATGGCTGTTGTTTCACTCTACAGTATGGCTGTTGTTTCACTCTACAGTATGGCTGTTGTTTCACTCTACAGTATGGCTGTTGTTTCACTCTACAGTATGGCTGTTGATTCACTCTACAGTATGGCTGTTTCACTCTACAGTATGGCTGTTGTTTCACTCTACAGTATGGCTGTTGTTTCACTCTACAGTATGGCTGTTGATTCACTCTACAGTATGGCTGTTGTTTCACTCTACAGTGTGGCTGTTGTTTCAGTCTACAGTGTGGCTGTTGTTTCAGTCTACAGTATGGCTGTTGTTTCACTCTACAGTGTGGCTGTTGTTTCACTCTACAGTGTGGCTGTTGTTTCACTCTACAGTGTGGCTGTTGTTTCACTCTACAGTATGGCTGTTGATTCACTCTACAGTATGGCTGTTTCACTCTACAGTATGGCTGTTTTGTTCACTCTACAGTATGGCTGTTGATTCACTCTACAGTGGCTGTTGTTTCACTCTACAGTGTGGCTGTTGTTTCACTCTACAGTGTGGCTGTTGTTTCACTCTACAGTGTGGCTGTTGTTTCACTCTACAGTGTGGCTGTTGTTTCACTCTACAGTATGGCTGTTGTTTCACTCTACAGTGTGGCTGTTGATTCACTCTACAGTATGGCTGTTGTTTCACTCTACAGTATGGCTGTTGTTTCACTCTACAGTGTGGCTGTTGTTTCACTCTACAGTATGGCTGTTGTTTCACTCTACAGTATGGCTGTTTCACTCTACAGTATGGCTGTTGTTTCACTCTACAGTATGGCTGTTGATTCACTCTACAGAATGGCTGTTGTTTCACTCTACAGTATGGCTGTTGTTTCACTCTACAGCGTGGCTGTTGTTTCACTCTACAGTATGGCTGTTGTTTCACTCTACAGTGTGGCTGTTGATTCACTCTACAGTATGGCTGTTGTTTCACTCTACAGTATGGCTGTTGTTTCACTCTACAGTATGGCTGTTGATTCACTCTACAGTATGGCTGTTGATTCACTCTACAGTATGGCTGTTTCACTCTACAGTATGGCTGTTGTTTCACTCTACAGTATGGCTGTTGATTCACTCTACAGTATGGCTGTTGTTTCACTCTACAGTATGGCTGTTGATTCACTCTACAGAATGGCTGTTGTTTCACTCTACAGTATGGCTGTTGTTTCACTCTACAGTGTGGCTGTTGATTCACTCTACAGTATGGCTGTTGTTTCACTCTACAGTATGGCTGTTTCACTCTACAGTATGGCTGTTGTTTCACTCTACAGTATGGCTGTTGATTCACTCTACAGTATGGCTGTTTCACTCTACAGTATGGCTGTTGTTTCACTCTACAGTATGGCTGTTGTTTCACTCTACAGTGTGGCTGTTGATTCACTCTACAGTATGGCTGTTGTTTCACTTCAGTATGGCTGTTTCACTCTACAGTATGGCTGTTGTTTCACTCTACAGTATGGCTGTTGTTTCACTCTACAGTATGGCTGTTGATTCACTCTACAGTATGGCTGTTGATTCACTCTACAGTGTGGCTGTTGATTCACTCTACAGAGTGGCTGTTGTTTCACTCTACAGTATGGCTGTTGTTTCACTCTACAGTGTGGCTGTTGATTCACTCTACAGTATGGCTGTTGTTTCACTCTACAGTATGGCTGTTGTTTCACTCTACAGTGTGGCTGTTGTTTCACTCTACAGTATGGCTGATGATTCACTCTACAGAATGGCTGTTGTTTCACTCTACAGTATGGCTGTTGTTTCACTCTACAGTGTGGCTGTTGTTTCACTCTACAGAGTGGCTGTTGTTTCACTCTACAGTATGGCTGTTGTTTCACTCTACAGTGTGGCTGTTGATTCACTCTACAGTGTGGCTGTTGATTCACTCTACAGTATGGCTGTTGTTTCACTCTACAGTATGGCTGTTGTTTCACTCTACAGTATGGCTGTTGTTTCACTCTACAGTATGGCTGTTGATTCACTCTACAGTATGGCTGTTTCACTACAGTATGGCTGTTGATTCACTCTACAGTATTGCTGTTGTTTCACTCTACAGTATGGCTGTTGTTTCACTCTACAGTATGGCTGTTGTTTCACTCTACAGTGTGGCTGTTGTTTTTCTCTACAGTATGGCTGTTGTTTCACTCTACAGTATGGCTGTTGTTTCACTCTACAGTATGGCTGTTTCACTCTACAGTATGGCTGTTGTTTCACTCTACAGTATGGCTGTTGATTCACTCTACAGTATGGCTGTTGTTTCACTCTACAGTATGGCTGTTGATTCACTCTACAGAATGGCTGTTGTTTCACTCTACAGTATGGCTGTTGTTTCACTCTACAGTATGGCTGTTGTTTCACTCTACAGTATGGCTGTTGATTCACTCTACAGTATGGCTGTTGATTCACTCTA
The DNA here is from genome assembly GCF_034236695.1 of Oncorhynchus nerka. Classification (NCBI taxonomy): domain Eukaryota; kingdom Metazoa; phylum Chordata; class Actinopteri; order Salmoniformes; family Salmonidae; genus Oncorhynchus; species Oncorhynchus nerka. Next base: position 87,494,799 of record NC_088410.1, read on the forward strand.
CAGTATGACTGTTGTTTCACTCTACAGTATGGCTGTTGATTCACTCTACAGTATGGCTGTTGATTCACTCTACAGTATGGCTGTTGTTTCACTCTACAGTATGGCTGTTGTTTCACTCTACAGTATGGCTGTTGTTTCACTCTACAGTATGGCTGTTGATTCACTCTACAGTATGACTGTTGTTTCACTCTACAGTATGGCTGTTGATTCACTCTACAGAATGGCTGTTGTTTCACTCTACAGTATGGCTGTTGATTCACTCTACAGTATGGCTGTTGATTCTCTCTACAGTATGGCTGTTGATTCTCTCTACAGTATGGCTGTTGTTTCACTCTACAGTGTGGCTGTTGATTCACTCTACAGTATGGCTGTTGTTTCACTCTACAGTGTGGCTGTTGATTCACTCTACAGTATGGCTGTTGTTTCACTCTACAGTATGGCTGTTTCACTCTACAGTATGGCTGTTGTTTCACTCTACAGTATGGCTGTTGTTTCACTCTACAGTATGGCTGTTGTTTCACTCTACAGAATGGCTGTTGTTTCACTCTACAGTATGGCTGTTGTTTCACTCTACAGTGTGGCTGTTGATTCACTCTACAGTATGGCTGTTGTTTCACTCTACATTGTGGCTGTTGTTTCACTCTACAGTATGGCTGTTGTTTCACTCTACAGTATGGCTGTTGTTTCACTCTACAGTATGGCTGTTGATTCACTCTACAGTATGGCTGTTTCACTCTACAGTATGGCTGTTTCACTCTACAGTATGGCTGTTGTTTTACTCTACAGTATGGCTGTTGTTTCACTCTACAGTATGGCTGTTGATTCACTCTACAGTATGGCTGTTGTTTCACTCTACAGTGTGGCTGTTGTTTCAGTCTACAGTATGGCTGTTGTTTCACTCTACAGTGTGGCTGTTGTTTCACTCTACAGTGTGGCTGTTGTTTCACTCTACAGTGTGGCTGTTGTTTCACTCTACAGTGTGGCTGTTGTTTCACTCTACAGTATGGCTGTTGATTCACTCTACAGTATGGCTGTTTCACTCTACAGTATGGCTGTTTTGTTCACTCTACAGTATGGCTGTTGATTCACTCTACAGAATGGCTGTTGTTTCACTCTACAGTGTGGCTGTTGTTTCACTCTACAGTGTGGCTGTTGTTTCACTCTACAGTGTGGCTGTTGATTCACTCTACAGAGTGGCTGTTGTTTCACTCTACAGTATGGCTGTTGTTTCACTCTACAGTGTGGCTGTTGATTCACTCTACAGTATGGCTGTTGTTTCACTCTACAGTATGGCTGTTGTTTCACTCTACAGTGTGGCTGTTGTTTCACTCTACAGTATGGCTGTTGTTTCACTCTACAGTATGGCTGTTTCACTCTACAGTATGGCTGTTGTTTCACTCTACAGTATGGCTGTTGATTCACTCTACAGAATGGCTGTTGTTTCACTCTACAGTGTGGCTGTTGTTTCACTCTACAGCGTGGCTGTTGTTTCACTCTACAGTATGGCTGTTGTTTCACTCTACAGTGTGGCTGTTGATTCACTCTACAGTATGGCTGTTGTTTCACTCTACAGTATGGCTGTTGTTTCACTCTACAGTATGGCTGTTGATTCACTCTACAGTATGGCTGTTGTTTCACTCTACAGTGTGGCTGTTGTTTCAGTCTACAGTATGGCTGTTGTTTCACTCTACAGTGTGGCTGTTGTTTCACTCTACAGTATGGCTGTTACACTCTACAGTATGGCTGTTGTTTCACTCTACAGTATGGCTGTTGTTTCACTCTACAGTATGGCTGTTGATTCACTCTACAGAGTGGCTGTTGTTTCACTCTACAGTATGGCTGTTGTTTCACTCTACAGTGTGGCTGTTGATTCACTCTACAGTATGGCTGTTGTTTCACTCTACAGTATGGCTGTTGTTTCACTCAACAGTATGGCTGTTGATTCACTCTACAGTATGGCTGTTTCACTACAGTATGGCTGTTGATTCACTCTACAGTATGGCTGTTGTTTCACTATACAGTATGGCTGTTGTTTCACTCTACAGTATGGCTGTTTCACTCTACAGTATGGCTGTTGTTTCACTCTACAGTATGGCTGTTGATTCACTCTACAGTATGGCTGTTGTTTCACTCTACAGTATGGCTGTTGATTCACTCTACAGAATGGCTGTTGTTTCACTCTACAGTATGGCTGTTGTTTCACTCTACAGTGTGGCTGTTGATTCACTCTACAGTATGGCTGTTGTTTCACTCTACAGTATGGCTGTTTCACTCTACAGTATGGCTGTTGTTTCACTCTACAGTATGGCTGTTGATTCACTCTACAGTATGGCTGTTTCACTCTACAGTATGGCTGTTGTTTCACTCTACAGTATGGCTGTTGTTTCACTCTACAGTGTGGCTGTTGATTCACTCTACACTATGGCTGTTGTTTCACTCTACAGTATGGCTGTTTCACTCTACAGTATGGCTGTTGTTTCACTCTACAGTATGGCTGTTGATTCACTCTACAGTATGGCTGTTGATTCACTCTACAGTGTGGCTGTTGATTCACTCTACAGAGTGGCTGTTGTTTCACTCTACAGTATGGCTGTTGTTTCAATCTACAGTGTGGCTGTTGATTCACTCTACAGTATGGCTGTTGTTTCACTCTACAGTATGGCTGTTGTTTCACTCTACAGTGTGGCTGTTGTTTCACTCTACAGTATGGCTGATGATTCACTCTACAGAATGGCTGTTGTTTCACTCTACAGTATGGCTGTTGTTTCACTCTACAGTGTGGCTGTTGTTTCACTCTACAGTGTGGCTGTTGTTTCACTCTACAGTATGGCTGTTGTTTCACTCTACAGTGTGGCTGTTGATTCACTCTACAGTGTGGCTGTTGATTCACTCTACAGTATGGCTGTTGTTTCACTCTACATTGTGGCTGTTGTTTCACTCTACAGTATGGCTGTTGTTTCACTCTACAGTATGGCTGTTGTTTCACTCTACAGTATGGCTGTTGATTCACTCTACAGTATGGCTGTTTCACTACAGTATGGCTGTTGATTCACTCTACAGTATTGCTGTTGTTTCACTCTACAGTATGGCTGTTGTTTCACTCTACAGTATGGCTGTTGTTTCACTCTACAGTGTGGCTGTTGTTTTTCTCTACAGTATGGCTGTTGTTTCACTCTACAGTATGGCTGTTGTTTCACTCTACAGTATGGCTGTTTCACTCTACAGTATGGCTGTTGTTTCACTCTACAGTATGGCTGTTGATTCACTCTACAGTATGGCTGTTGTTTCACTCTACAGTATGGCTGTTGATTCACTCTACAGAATGGCTGTTGTTTCACTCTACAGTATGGCTGTTGTTTCACTCTACAGTATGGCTGTTGTTTCACTCTACAGTATGGCTGTTGATTCACTCTACAGTATGACTGTTGTTTCACTCTACAGTATGGCTGTTGATTCACTCTACAGAATGGCTGTTGTTTCACTCTACAGTATGGCTGTTGATTCACTCTACAGTATGGCTGTTGATTCTCTCTACAGTATGGCTGTTGTTTCACTCTACAGTGTGGCTGTTGATTCACTCTACAGTATGGCTGTTGTTTCACTCTACAGTGTGGCTGTTGATTCACTCTACAGTATGGCTGTTGTTTCACTCTACAGTATGGCTGTTGTTTCACTCTACAGTATGGCTGTTTTTCACTCTTATGGCTGTTGTTTCACTCTACAGTATGGCTGTTGTTTCACTCTACAGTATGGCTGTTGTTTCACTTGGCTGTTGTTTCACTCTACAGTATGGCTGTTGTTTCACTCTACAGTATGGCTGTTGTTTCACTCTACAGTATGGCTGTTGATTCACTCTACAGTATGGCTGTTGTTTCACTCTACAGTATGGCTGTTGTTTCACTCTACAGTATGGCTGTTGTTTCACTCTACAGTATGGCTGTTGATTCACTCTACAGTATGACTGTTGTTTCACTCTACAGTATGGCTGTTGATTCACTCTACAGAATGGCTGTTGTTTCACTCTACAGTATGGCTGTTGATTCACTCTACAGTATGGCTGTTGATTCTCTCTACAGTATGGCTGTTGTTTCACTCTACAGTGTGGCTGTTGATTCACTCTACAGTATGGCTGTTGTTTCACTCTACAGTGTGGCTGTTGATTCACTCTACAGTATGGCTGTTGTTTCACTCTACAGTATGGCTGTTTCACTCTACAGTATGGCTGTTGTTTCACTCTACAGTATGGCTGTTGTTTCACTCTACAGTATGGCTGTTGTTTCACTCTACAGAATGGCTGTTGTTTCACTCTACAGTATGGCTGTTGTTTCACTCTACAGTGTGGCTGTTGATTCACTCTACAGTATGGCTGTTGTTTCACTCTACATTGTGGCTGTTGTTTCACTCTACAGTATGGCTGTTGTTTCACTCTACAGTATGGCTGTTGTTTCACTCTACAGTATGGCTGTTGTTTCACTCTACAGTATGGCTGTTGTTTCACTCTACAGTATGGCTGTTGATTCACTCTACAGTATGGCTGTTTCACTCTACAGTATGGCTGTTTCACTCTACAGTATGGCTGTTGATTCACTCTACAGTATGGCTGTTGTTTCACTCTACAGTGTGGCTGTTGTTTCAGTCTACAGTATGGCTGTTGTTTCACTCTACAGTGTGGCTGTTGTTTCACTCTACAGTGTGGCTGTTGTTTCACTCTACAGTATGGCTGTTGTTTCACTCTACAGTATGGCTGTTGATTCACTCTACAGTATGGCTGTTTTGTTCACTCTACAGTATGGCTGTTGATTCACTCTACAGAATGGCTGTTGTTTCACTCTACAGTGTGGCTGTTGTTTCACTCTACAGTGTGGCTGTTGTTTCACTCTACAGTGTGGCTGTTGATTCACTCTACAGAGTGGCTGTTGTTTCACTCTACAGTATGGCTGTTGTTTCACTCTACAGTGTGGCTGTTGATTCACTCTACAGTATGGCTGTTGTTTCACTCTACAGTATGGCTGTTGTTTCACTCTACAGTGTGGCTGTTGTTTCACTCTACAGTATGGCTGTTGTTTCACTCTACGGTATGGCTGTTTCACTCTACAGTATGGCTGTTGTTTCACTCTACAGTATGGCTGTTGATTCACTCTACAGAATGGCTGTTGTTTCACTCTACAGTATGGCTGTTGTTTCACTCTACAGTGTGGCTGTTGATTCACTCTACAGTGTGGCTGTTGTTTCACTCTACAGTGTCACTGTTGTTTCACTCTACAGTATGGCTGTTGTTTCACTCTACAGTGTGGCTTTTGATTCACTCTACAGTGTGGCTGTTGATTCACTCTACAGTGTGGCTGTTGTTGAGATTGTGTTTTACAATAGCTTGTTTTTTTATTTGTATATGCTGGAGATTTGTGCAATATTCCAATATATTTTCATTGTGGCTGTGTTGAGAGGGTTGGCTGTGTTGGGAGGGAGGAAGAGGGTTGGCTGAGTTGGGAGGGAGGGAGAGGGTTGGCTGTGTTGGGAGGGAGGGAGAGGGTTGGCTGTGTTGGGAGGGAGGGAGAGGGTTGGCTGTGTTGGGAGGGAGGGAGAGGGTTGGCTGTGTTGGGAGGGAGGGAGAGGGTTGGCTGTGTAGGGAGGGAGAGAGTTTTACAGTAGAGCTTACCTTTCCCTCATCGGCTCATAGCTTTTCATTTCTGGAATTCTTTCTTATCTGCTTTTTTTGTCTATGTTATAAGTCATGCACTGGTCACATGAATCCAGAGTTCTTGGAAGATGGATGCTGTTGGTGGGGGGGGATGCGAGTCCAGGGATGCGAGCCGCTCCTGGAACGTCAAAGACAGGCAGGAAGACGAAAGACAGGCTAAAGGGGGAGAGACATATAGATGGAGGTCTTTCCTGCATTGCGGGGTATGTATGTCAGCCCTCCTCCAGTCTCCCACACCCAGCAGCCCAGCCTGTGTTGTGGATCAGATGCTGGGCTGGGTAGCCACACCGGAAGTGCTCCCCTCCCCCCGCTGTGTACTTATGTAAACGGAGAAGCAGAGAAGGGGAGAGGGAGAGCTATTTTTAACTCAGGCTAGCTGCAGAAGGAGAAAGAATGAGTGTGTGTGTGTGTTGGGGAAAGAGAGACAACTTTAGCATCAATGATGGTGTCTGCATGGAATGAAAATCTGTCTGGGTTAGTGAGGGAAAGTGAAAACCCTCCCTCGGTAATGTTCCCCCCTCTCTGTGTCAGTGATAAGGACTTGGTAGTATCCCCCCTCTCTGTAGCAGTGATAAGGAATTGGTAGTGTTCCCCCCTCTCTGTGGCAGTGATAGGGACATGCTAGTGTTCCCCCCTCTCTGTAGCAGTGATAAGGACTTGGTAGTGTTCCCCCTCTCTGTGGGGAGAGATAAGGACTTGGTAGTGTTCCCCCTCTCTGTGTCCGTGATAAGGACTTGGTAGTGTTCCCCCCTCTCTGTGTCCGTGATAAGGACTTGGTAGTATTCCCCCCTCTCTGTGTCCGTGATAAGGACTTGGTAGTGTTCCCCCCTCTCTGTGGCGGTGATAAGGACTTGGTAGTATTCCCCCCTCTCTGTGTCCGTGATAAGGACTTGGTAGTATTCCCCCTCTCTGTGTCCGTGATAAGGACTTGGTAGTGTTCCCCCCTCTCTGTGGCGGTGATAAGGACTTGGTAGTATCCCCCCTCTCTGTAGCAGTGATAAGGAATTGGTAGTGTTCCCCCCTCTCTGTGGCAGTGATAGGGACATGCTAGTGTTCCCCCCTCTCTGTAGCAGTGATAAGGACTTGGTAGTGTTCCCCCCTCTCTGTGGGAGAGATAAGGACTTGGTAGTGTTCCCCCCCTCTCTGTGTCCGTGATAAGGACTTGGTAGTGTTCCCCCCTCTCTGTGTCCGTGATAAGGACTTGGTAGTATTCCCCCCTCTCTGTGTCCGTGATAAGGACTTGGTAGTGTTCCCCCCTCTCTGTGGCGGTGATAAGGACTTGGTAGTATTCCCCCCTCTCTGTGTCCGTGATAAGGACTTGGTAGTATTCCCCCCTCTCTGTGTCCGTGATAAGGACTTGGTAGTGTTCCCCCCTCTCTGTGGCGGTGATAAGGACTTGGTAGTATCCCCCCTCTCTGTAGCAGTGATAAGGAATTGGTAGTGTTCCCCCCTCTCTGTGGCAGTGATAGGGACATGCTAGTGTTCCCCCCTCTCTGTAGCAGTGATAAGGACTTGGTAGTGTTCCCCCCTCTCTGTGGGAGAGATAAGGACTTGGTAGTGTTCCCCCCTCTCTGTGTCCGTGATAAGGACTTGGTAGTGTTCCCCCTCTCTGTGTCCGTGATAAGGACTTGGTAGTATTCCCCCTCTCTGTGTCCGTGATAAGGACTTGGTAGTGTTCCCCCTCTCTGTGGCGGTGATAAGGACTTGGTAGTGTTCCCCCTCTCTGTGTCCGTGATAAGGACTTGGTAGTATTCCCCTCTCTGTGTCCGTGATAAGGACTTGGTAGTGTTCCCCCTCTCTGTGGCGGTGATAAGGACTTGGTAGTATTCCCCCTCTCTGTGTCCGTGATAAGGACTTGGTAGTATTCCCCCTCTCTGTGTCCGTGATAAGGACTTGGTAGTGTTCCCCCTCTCTGTGGCGGTGATAAGGCCTTGGTAGTATTCCCCCTCTCTGTGTCCGTGATAAGGACTTGGTAGTATTCCCCCTCTCTGTGTCCGTGATAAGGACTCGGTAGTGTTCCCCCCTCTCTGTGTCCGTGATAAGGACTTGGTAGTGTTCCCCCCTCTCTGTGTCCGTGATAAGGACTTGGTAGTATTCCCCCCTCTCTGTGTCCGTGATAAGGACTTGGTAGTGTTCCCCCCTCTCTGTGTCCGTGATAAGGACTTGGTAGTATTCCCCCCTCTCTGTGTCCGTGATAAGGACTTGGTAGTATTCCCCTCTCTGTGGCGGTGGTAAGGACTTGGTAGTATTCCCCCCTCTCTGTGTCCGTGATAAGGACTTGGTAGTATTCCCCTCTCTGTGGCGGTGATAAGGACTTGGTAGTATCCCCCCTCTCTGTGTCCGTGATAAGGACTTGGTAGTGTTCCCCCCTCTCTGTGTCCGTGATATGGACTTGGTAGTATTCCCCTCTCTGTGTCCGTGATAAGGACTTGGTAGTGTTCCCCCCTCTCTGTGTCAGTGATAAGGACTTTGTAGTATTCCCCCCTCTCTGTGGGAGAGATAAGGACTTGGTAGTATCCCCCCTCTCTGTGTCCGTGATAAGGACTTGGTAGTGTTCCCCTCTCTGTGTCCGTGATAAGGACTTGGTAGTGTTCCCCCCTCTGTGTCCGTGATAAGGACTTGGTAGTATTCCCCCCTCTCTGTGTCCGTGATAAGGACTTGGTAGTATTCCCCTCTCTGTGTCAGTGATAAGGACTTGGTAGTATTCCCCTCTCTGTGTCCGTGATAAGGACTTGGTAGTATTCCCCCCTCTCTGTGTCCGTGATAAGGACTTGGTAGTATTCCCCCCTCTCTGTGTCCGTGATAAGGACTTGGTAGTATTCCCCTCTCTGTGTCCGTGATAAGGACTTGGTAGTATTCCCCTCTCTGTGTCCGTGATAAGGACTTGGTAGTATTCCCCTCTCTGTGTCCGTGATAAGGACTTGGTAGTATTCCCCTCTCTGTGTCCGTGATAAGGACTTGGTAGTACTCCCCTCTCTGTGTCCGTGATAAGGACTTGGTAGTACTCCCCTCTCTGTGTCCGTGATAAGGACTTGGTAGAATTCCCCTCTCTGTGTCCGTGATAAGGACATGGTTAGAATTCCCCTCTCTGTGTCCGTGATAAGGACTTGGTAGTATTCCCCTCTCTGTGTCCGTGATAAGGACTTGGTAGAATTCCCCTCTCTGTGTCCGTGATAAGGACTTGGTAGTATTCCCCCCTCTCTGTGTCCGTGATAAGGACTTGGTAGAATTCCCCTCTCTGTGTCTGTGATAAGGACTTGGTAGTATTCCCCTCTCTGTGTCCGTGATAAGGACTTGGTAGTATTCCCCTCTCTGTGTCAGTGATACGGACTTGGTAGTATTCCCCTCTCTGTGTCCGTGATAAGGACTTGGTAGTATTCCCCCCTCTCTGTGTCCGTGATAAGGACTTGGTAGTATTCCCCTCTCTCTGTGTCCGTGATAAGGACTTGGTAGTATTCCCCTCTCTCTGTGTCCGTGATAAGGACTTGGTAGTATTCCCCTCTCTGTGTCCGTGATAAGGACTTGGTATTATTCCCCTCTCTGTGTCTGTGATAAGGACTTGGTAGTATTCCCCTCTCTGTGTCCGTGATAAGGACTTGGTAGAATTCCCCTCTCTGTGTCCGTGCAAAGGACTTGGTAGAATTCCCCTCTCTGTGTCCGTGATAAGGACTTGGTAGTATTCCCCTGTCTCTGTGGTGGTGGTGATAAGGACTTGGTAGTGTTCCCTTCTCTCTATGACTTGTGATAAGGACTGTGATAAAGCTGTGATAAGGCTGTTCTAAGGACTGGGTTAAGGCTCTTCTAAGAACTGTGATGAGGCTGTTCTAGGGACTGTTCTACGGACTGTGGGAAGGCTGCTCTAAGGACTTTGATTAGGCTGTGATAAGGACTGTGATAAATTTGTTATTAGGACTGTGATAAGGACTTGTGAAGGAGGTTGAATTGAGTCTGTCAGATGGAGGCAGGCGCATGGAATCACTTCTGCTCTGTTGTCATCAGATTCTTAGGCTTTCATGTTTTCATGGCACTTCCTGTCACATTTGGTTGTCTGTGTTTTTAATTAAGGATGTTTTGTATCTTAATCATTTTAGCAATGCAACAGGGTGACATGTTGACTGTCCGAAAGGCGCTGAAATAGACTGTAGGCAATCACTTCATATACAACGTCCATGTGATTGCATGGCTTGTCACATTTACCAACCCTACTCTCCGTAGTTTTATTTAACTAGGCAAGTCAGTTAAGAACAAATTCTTATTTACAATGACGGCCTACCCAAGGTAAAAATCTGTCGTTCTGCCCTGAACAAGGCAGTTAACCCACTGTTCCCAGGTAGGCCGTCATTGTTAATAAGAATTTGTTCTTAACTGACTTGCCTAGTTAAATAAAGATGAACAAAAAAAATAGGTAAACCCGGCCAAACCCTAACCTGGACGATGCTGGGCCAATTGTGCACCGCTCTATGGGACTCCCATTCACAGCCAGTTGTGATACAGCCCAGGATTGAACCAGGGTCTGCTGTGATGCTTCTAGCACTGAGATGCAGTGCCTTAGACCGCTCTGCCACTCGGGAGCCTCATGTATCTGCCTCATTTCATTCTATACCACATAGATTACCACCCTCTCATATTACATTTACATTACATTTAAGTCATTTAGCAGACGCTCTTATCCAGAGCGACTTACAAATATTAGGCCAAGAAGTTATGAAATGGCTGTTGTTGCAAGTATATTGCTTATTGTGTTGTCAAAATGTCTTTCTCTGGCTGAGTGCTACATTTTCATTCCTTAACAACCGGGATAAAACATGTTACGTTACAGATTCTTGAGAGCAAACTTTTACCGGATCCCGTTATGAATTGGGGGTCAATTTGGGGAGTGCCTTGAGTTCCAACAGCAACATACAGTATAGACGATATGGTAGTAAAGATACTAAACCAAACAGATACCCAAAACAACATGTCAAGTCGTTTTGATCTGTGGTTGAGACCTAGTGAGAGCACGGTTAACCTACATAAATCTCAGTCCTACATGAATGTCACAGAAATTAATCTCAAAATAAAAAGCTCTTTCCCTGTGTATTAGGAGTATTACGGTCTTGTCTGACAATCGCACTGCTCATTGCTCTGTCAAAATCATGGGTGGGGAAGAGTGTACAAAACACTTCAGGCCACTCTTGAATGTCGAAACTAGATAGTTAAATAAAAAATGTCAAATAACTGCTCTTTTTCTGGCTCGCAAATTGCTTTTGATGAACAAATCTGCCCTCCGCTGGTTTTTAAAAAGCCTAATGTGTCCCTCGAGTCAAAATTGTGTTTGCTTTGTACTAATTCTGTATTCCATACCAAACTTGATAAACTAGGCTTCATTTTGCATTTGTATCTCAGTTTCCCTGATAAGATTTGTACCTAAACACACTACATAATTCAGTGAACAGGACTGGGAAGTGAAGGTGCGATGCCGCAGACAAAGCAGAGAGAGGTTGTTGAGCTGCTCCCTTCAGGCTGATGTGGACAGCTTTAGGAATGCTGAGGAAATAGGGCTGTGTGGAGTAGCCTAGGCCAGGGGTTCTAAAACTTTTTTGTGCCAGGAACCCCATATGTGATAGCAAATTCTTCTTTAGTGAGATAAAATAGTATACAAGGAGTTTTAATCTGACTTCGGCAGTGCGTGAAACAAGTCTCGGGCCCTGGGAAGGAACATTTTAAATCGAATCAAATGTATTTATAAAGCCCTTCGTACATCAGCTGATATCTCAAAGTGCTGTATAGAAACCCAGCCTAAAACCCCAAACAGCAAGCAATGCAGGTGTAGAAGCACGGTGGCTAGGAAAAACTCCCTAGAAAGGCCAAAACCTAGGAAGAAACCTAGAGAGGAACCAGGCTATGAGGGTTGGCCAGTCCACCTGGCTGTGCCGGGTGGAGATTATAACACAACATGGCCAAGATGTTCAAATGTTCATAAATGACCAGCATGGTCAAATAATAATAATCACAGGCAGAACAGTTGAAACTGGAGCAGCATCACGGCCAGGTGGACTGGGGACAGCAAGGAGTCATCATGCCAGGTAGTCCTGAGGCATGGTCCTAGGGCTCAGGTCCTCCGAGAAAGAAAGAGATAATTAGAGAGAGCATACTTAAATTCACACAGGACACCGGATAAGACAGGAGAAGTACTCCAGATATAATAAACTGACCCTAGCCCCCCGACACATAAACTACTGCAGCATAAATACTGAAGGCTGAGACAGGAAGGGTCAGGAGACACTGTGGCCCCATCTGATGATATCCTCGGACAGGGCCAAACAGGAAGGATATAACCCCACCCACTTTGCCAAAGCACAGCCCCCACACCACTAGAGGGATATCTTCAACCACCAACTTACCATCCTGAGACGAGGCCGAGTATAGCCCACAAAGATCTCCGCCACGGCACAACCCAAGGGGGGGGCGTCAACCCAGACAGGAAGATCACATCAGTGACTCAACCCACTCCTTAAAGGCCCACCTCCTGGCATTGGAGAGAAATGTGTGCAGTTTTCAAGCTAATTTCCTGCTATTCAAAAAAGTATAGTCCTTGGGCAGAGATTTTTGTTGTTGCAGCTTTAAAGCTCATGTCCTGTAATTCTACACATTTTGCAGGTTTAAAGCTTAAATTACAGTGCATTTATGTAATTATAAAATCAAAAATGTTTTAGGGCAATACAATAAGTATTAAGTTCTAAAATGTATAATTGGTAGAGTACTGTGGATACCAATATCCCTGTGAGCCTCCCAGACCCATTTTGCCCAGGGTTAAGAACATACATTTTAGATAACACAATGATATTACATTGTACTATATTACACCCTCTAAACTTATTCCACGGATCCCTTGGCCAACATTCATTAAATCTGTTGTTGTTAGTAATGTTTTTCATGAAACGTAAACAATGTGACTAAATATTTGTAGATCTGGCCGTTGACCTGCTGCAGTACCTCCGCGACCCCAGTTTGAGAACCCCTGGCCTAGCCGACTAGCCACTGACATATGTATCAACGGAGCTATAGACCATTCAGTCTGGCCTGTCAGTTCTACTTTCTCTCAAAGCCACACTATCTTGACTTTTCTGCTATACATTGTTCACTTGGTAAACTCTTCTCTCCCATTCTCTCTCTTTCTCTCTCCCCATCCAGTTTGTAGTAGTGTCTCTGCAGGAAATGGCTGGGACTGAGTCATCACATGAGGGAGAGAAGGAAGGAGAGAGGGAGGCAAAGAGAAAGAGGGCGGGTGAGAGGTTTCACTGGAAACAGGGTTGGTGGAGAGCGTAAGATGGCTTTTCAAACTGAAAGGCCTGAGTTTGTGTGTGGGTATTTTCGTGTAGTCGCACACACTGCACGCATATAACATCCTCCCTATTTATCTAGCTGACTGCATTTCCAGTGTGAGAATAGGTAAACAGTTGTTGGTTCCAGGTGCATGGCCATAGCATTGTAGCGCGTTTCGCAACTTTCCTGGGGTGTATTCATTAGTCGGATTCCATTGCAAAACATTTTCTGTTACGAAATGTTTTGTAACGAAAACGAGACTAACGGATACACTCCAGGAAAATTGTGAGACGCACTACAGTGTTACGACCATGCAGCTGGACAAATTCAGGTAGGTCCCTCCCGGTTTCGTCCCACTTGCTCTGTTTGCTTCAGTTTGGTTCGCAGACCTTAAACATGTCCGTTGCAAAACAGATTCCGACTAATGAATACACCCCTGGTCTGCGTACGTAGTTACATTGTTGCGGTCCCAGACAGTTGTTATTTCTAGAATGCTCTGCTGTTTAGAGCCTGTCACCCCTTTCCCCTCTACTTCCAGCATTCTGTGCTCAACAGCCCTTTTTGGGGGGGGGGGGGGGGCTCTCACCCTCCCTTTGCTGGTCTCTCTCCATGTTTCCCTCCCCCTATTTTCTTCTTTCCCTGCCTCTTTCTCTCTCTCTCGTCTTTCTTTTCTGTGTCTCTCTCCCTCTCTCTGGCCCCACTCCAGTCACTAAAGATTTGGAGCTGATAGTCTATTTATAGCGCCTGTGGTTCTGTCACCATAACAACCAAGCTGGAGGCCAGGGCGCCAGGGAGCTATTTTTGGAGCAGCTCTGTAATGTCTTCTCTCTTTTCTCCCTTTCTCCCTCTCTTCTGTGTCAGAGCGTCTTCTGGGGGTGTGTGTGTGTGTGTGTGTGTGTGTGTGTGACTTTAAATACGGAGGGATGTTAGGGATGTTAGGGATAGTGAAATAGTGGGTGGTTTGCAATAATATATTTAATGTAGTTATAATAATGATGATCCAATGTAATGGGTTTAATTATCATACTATTTACAATCTGTAATCAACATTTTTGTAAAGATTAGGATCAGGACATTCATATTCAAGGAATATGTATTAAGCCACGTTTCAAATGTATTACAAAACTGATAGACTTGTAGACTTGCATGGTAGACTTGCATGGTTAATCTCTGTATCAATGTATCCATGTATGTTCCAGGTCCACTCTCTGTTCCTGATCTAGCATCTTGACATGGTCTCTTTCTGCGCATGTGCTCAGCTAGCAAACACCGCCATGACACTGCTCGCTAGCAGTGAAATATTATTATCTATTGGAAAGGCTGGCTCAGAGTTGTCTTTTCTCTAACAATGTGTGGTGGATCAGTTACAGGCTGGGGGACGGCTGAGAAACAAGTCCAGATATGCAGTGGATGACATTATGAGATGTAGGGAAACCTTTAGAAATGCTCCTTACACGTCTTTCATCGGAAGTAGAGAAATGATTAGGACTCTTAACCAACAATAAGCAAACCCATGTTGTACTAAACCCATTTTGTACAAACCAGAATGTGTTTTAACGTTTTGTTGAAAATAGAAAATCATGAGAGGACAATGCCTCAAAATTCTGACCTTTTTTAAATTATGTATTTTACGGGGTTTTAGTTCAATGAGGTGAACTTGACCCATTAACAATTTGACTGTACAATGTTATCGGTTGGCATCAGTAGATTCCATATATTTTCTTTGGTGGAAAATGTAAACAAATAATCATTGTTATATAATTCACGTGATCCAGTGTGTGTGTGTGTTGTCTTTGAAGATTTTTGGAGCTATGCCCCAGAGCTATTAAGTTATGCCACATTGTAGCCTGCTTTGTAGCACATGTCTCTGTTATTAAACTTAGGCTATTGTTAATTCAAGTTAAATATAAAGTTAAAGATACTAACATTACTGGAAATCTCAAAAGCTGGGGTGGTAAGTTAAATTTCCATTTACCAGTGCTGGACAAATGGACACAGACTATATCCCAGAAATACTTTTGAGATCACCAAACTAGTTAAAGAAAATATAAAAACATGTCAGTCTGCCACCAATACAAGCACACCAGGTTAGTGTTTCTACATCATTATTCAGTCTGACTACTGGGGAAGGGTTATTATAGGACTAGCTCTATTAATAGGGAGAAATTCTTAAATTGAGATGTGTATTTGGACTGGATCCGTGGGCACATCAGAGCAGTTGTTGTATGAGAACAGCCTTGCCACTCAGCCCCAAGAGGGAGGTGGTAGCTAGCTGGCTCTGCGCACGAGTGCGTGTGTGAGCATGAAGCATGTCTGTCTATGTGAATGTTTGTCTATGTGAATGTCTGTCTGCCTGCCTGCCTGCCTGCCTGCCTGCCTGCCTGCCTGCCAGCCAGCCAGCCCCCTCCTCTCTCTGTGTGTGACCTGCAGGCCTCTGGTCACATTTCACACCAGTGTGTCACATTCCTAGTTATATCAGAGGGTTATATACCTCTTCCCTGAGAGGCAGCCAGGCAGCACACTGATTGTCCATGTTGGGGTTCTGGACATGAGACGGGTTACCAGGCCTCACATTCCTACAGCTAGTCTCCAATCAAATCAAAGTTTATTGGTCTCCAATGGGATCTTCAGTAATGCCCTGAATCACTGCACTTCACTGTGGAATTTAGCTGTTTTACCTTCATTTCAGACAGCAGTCATTGTATTTGACTGTTGGGATGACACAACACACAATACCTCTCTGGTATTGAAATGTGTAGCCTATGACCATGGTGTGAGGTTGGGCTTGTCACACCATTCTGCCCAGTAGACTGGACCAATGACGGCAGTCCACACTTAGGGTACAGGTTCACATGTAGAAAAAGAGGGAGGGGCGGATCCGATCCGTCTGCTGGCTGGCCACAACAAGTCACATCAGTCTAAAGGCACAACAGTCAGTCATAAGCTCTCTAAATTCAGAGTAGACATATTTAATGGTTCAACTATATGCATATAACATTTAGAGTCCCCCCCCCTCACTATTACTACTACAGCAGCAGCTCCAGTGACTACAGTGTCTGACAGAGCAAACGGCTGGTGACTCACACTGCAAACCTTTGATCTGGCTGTGGAGAATAAATACACCCCTCTGCTGGTTGGTTGTGGAAGTGTTATCTTTTTGCTTTACTGGTTGGAGACTAAAGACTCCCTCCCCGAGTCTCAATCTGCCTGGTATGGAATTTGCCAAGTGGCAGAATGACCGCTAGCTAGTGCCATCTTGAGAATGTTTACGGTCTGATTAGTTTGACAGGAAATGTATGGTGAAACATGTAGTTGGCTGAATTCACAGACAGATACCATAAATCTAATGTCTCAAATGCAGCACCCAGTGAGGTTTGGGTATTTGACAATAGTTCTGGTTTGAGAATGGTTCAGAGTTGGTAGGCTGATGTTTGGTAATTCTGGGTACTGTGTGGGTTTCGGTCATCTGTCTCTCATGAATGGAGAATATTGTTATATTTCTTGGAGTATTGTCCATTTGGGTATAGTACTAATTATGTATTTCTGTCAGTTGTATGCACAATATACTCTATAAATATCACATTGTGTCTTTTAATATCTGTCAATAAATGTGTAATCCTCTTTTACAGCTTTCTAGAAAAGATTGAAATTGTGAAGCAGAGTGACTACTCTCCTACTGATCAGGACCTGTTGAGATGCAGAGTACTGACTTCGGGGATTTTTGAGACAAGATTCCAAGTAGACAAAGTGAATTTTCAGTGAGTTTGAAATGGCAGCCATTTTTCTTCAAGATGAATACCCTAGTTAACTGTTGATCCCTCTGTGTTTCTACTACTTGTTATCAGTGGATGTATTGGGCAGTAAGTAACTCTCATTGTCTTTTCTCCTCTCCCAGTATGTTTGATGTTGGAGGTCAGAGGGATGAACGCCGAAAGTGGATTCAGTGTTTTAATGGTAAGGTCTATTGCACCATCTAATGCTGTTGTATTTCTACCTCCAATTAGTGTATAAGCAAATGGCATGTGATACATCCACCTTCACATCCATGTCCAGTATCATGTCTAACCCAGTGGTGGTCTCTGTCTGTCCCTCCAGATGTGACAGCCATTATCTTTGTGGTAGCCAGTAGCAGCTACAACATGGTGATCCGGGAAGACAATCAGACCAACCGACTGCAGGAGGCCCTCAACCTCTTCAAGAACATCTGGAACAACAGGCAAGACCTCTCTGGCCTCTACCACTTTCAGTTCTTTCCCACTTACAAAGCCACTCCTGTCCTTGACATACTGTTGTTTTGTGTGATTCCCAACCACAGTAGTTGCCGATATGGATTGTTGACCTTTTTATGCTAATTTAAAATGTCATTGATTTGAATACATCCACTTCAACTCCCTTTGTTGTTGTTTCTCTCCTCAGGTGGCTGCGGACCATTTCTGTCATCCTCTTCCTGAACAAACAGGATCTGCTAGCAGAGAAGGTGCTTGCGGGGAAATCTAAAATTGAAGAGTACTTCCCAGAGTTTGGGCGCTACACTACACCAGATGATGGTAAGGGAAACAGTAATACTCCTGAGCAACTCTCTACTGGAACTATTCAAGACTGGCAACGTTTCAAGTTTATCTGTAAATGTAACAATTGTAATAATATAACTTTGAACACTTCGGAACACTTTGCGAACTCTTCTCTGGTGAAGAATGAATCTTGTTAACATGGATTATTTTACTGATGGAAATGAAAAATGTCTGGTATACAGTGATTAAACAGATTAAACAGATGCTGGTATATAACCGATGTCCACTGGGTTTGATGTCTCTGTCCTTCCCAACCAGCAACACCAGAGCCAGGGGAGGATCCTCGTGTCACAAGGGCAAAGTACTTCATACGTGATGAGTTTCTGGTACATTCATTAATGTCTAGTCACTTTTTTGTTTACCTTTTTGTGTAAGAAACCAAGCATATTGTGAGACTGTAGTAGCACCAAATGTGTATAGAAGTCAGGCCAATATGCACACAACCATATGTGATAATGAATCCCTTCTCTTCTGTGTGACCTTTTCAGAGGATCAGCACAGCCAGTGGAGATGGAAGGCACTATTGTTATCCCCATTTCACCTGCGCAGTGGACACTGAAAACATCCGGCGTGTCTTTAATGACTGTCGAGACATCATTCAGAGGATGCACCTACGACAATATGAGCTCTTGTGATGTGAGTGGGAGGAGAGACTCCCAGTGTTCTGCCTATCCTTGATCAGTTAGTCCCCTCGTCACTCAACCAGCCCTCCCCTTCCATCCTGAAAAACAAACACCTTCTCCTGGGGACGTTGTGTTTCAAAGTAAGAAAGTGACAGTGCAGCCAACAGACTCCTAAACACAGTACTGTACCTGTAACAAGCCAACAGACTCCTAAACACAGTACTGTACCTGTAACAAGCCAACAGACTCCTAAACACAGTACTGTACCTGTAACAAGCCAACAGACTCCTAAACACAGTACTGTACCTGTAACAAGCCAACAGACTCCTAAACACAGTACTGTACCTGTAGCAAGCCAACAGACTCCTAAACACAGTACTGTACCTGTAACAAGCCAACAGACTCCTAAACACAGTACTGTACCTGTAACAAGCCAACAGACTCCTAAACACAGTACTCTACCTGTAACAAGCCAACAGACTCCTAAACACAGTACTCTACCTGTAACAAGCCAACAGACTCCTAAACACAGTACTGTACCTGTAACAAGCCAACAGACTCCTAAACACAGTACTGTACCTGTAACAAGCCAACAGACTTCTAAACACAGTACTGTACCTGTAACAAGCCAACAGACTCCTAAACACAGTACTCTACCTGTAACAAGCCAACAGACTCCTAAACACAGTACTGTACCTGTAACAAGACAACAGACTCCTAAACACAGTACTGTACCTGTAACAAGCCAACAGACTCCTAAACACAGTACTGTACCTGTAACAAGCCAACAGACTCCTAAACACAGTACTGTACCTGTAACAAGCCAACAGACTCCTAAACACAGTACTGTACCTGTAACAAGCCAACAGACTCCTAAACACAGTACTGTACCTGTAACAAGCCAACAGACTCCTAAACACAGTACTGTACCTGTAACAAGCCAACAGACTCCTAAACACAGTACTGTACCTGTAACAAGCCAACAGACTCCTAAACACAGTACTCTACCTGTAACAAGCCAACAGACTCCTAAACACAGTACTGTACCTGTAACAAGCCAACAGACTCCTAAACACAGTACTGTACCTGTAACAAGCCAACAGACTCCTAAACACAGTACTGTACCTGTAACAAGCCAACAGACTCCTAAACACAGTACTCTACCTGTAACAAGCCAACAGACTCCTAAACACAGTACTGTACCTGTAACAAGCCAACAGACTCCTAAACACAGTACTGTACCTGTAACAAGCCAACAGACTCCTAAACACAGTACTGTACCTGTAACAAGCCAACAGACTCCTAAACACAGTACTGTACCTGTAACAAGCCAACAGACTCCTAAACACAGTACTGTACCTGTAACAAGCCAACAGACTCCTAAACACAGTATTGTACCTGTAACAAGCCAACAGACTCCTAAACACAGTACTGTACCTGTAACAAGCCAACAGACTCCTAAACACAGTACTGTACCTGTAACAAGCCAACAGACTCCTAAACACAGTACTCTACCTGTAACAAGCCAACAGACTCCTAAACACAGTACTGTACCTGTAACAAGCCAACAGACTCCTAAACACAGTACTGTACCTGTAACAAGCCAACAGACTCCTAAACACAGTACTGTACCTGTAACAAGCCAACAGACTCCTAAACACAGTACTCTACCTGTAACAAGCCAACAGACTCCTAAACACAGTACTGTACCTGTAACAAGCCAACAGACTCCTAAACACAGTACTCTACCTGTAACAAGCCAACAGACTCCTAAACACAGTACTGTACCTGTAACAAGCCAACAGACTCCTAAACACAGTACTGTACCTGTAACAAGCCAACAGACTCCTAAACACGGTACTGTACCTGTAACAAATCAGGACTGCTGAACGCGCCACTGCACTTTGAAACTGTGCTCAGGACTGCAATGTGCAATCCGTGGCTTTTTTCCTCGTGCACTCTCGCTCTCAAAAACAAACGAAAGGAAACCCTCTCATTTTCAGTGTCTCACATTCATTCTTCTACTTGGAAATATTCCTCACACACACACACACACACACACACACACAGTCTTCAGTTACTCTGGCAAGAGATGTCCTCGAGAGATGCAGTATGTACAGTACACTGAAGACGGCTCTGGGAAGGAAAAATGGAGGAATGTTACCAATAAAGAAGCGGGTTGTGAGCACGTTCTGCCTGGGGATGGATGGATGCATGTAGAACTGAGTGTGACTCGGACACAAGACTGTCACATGACTTGCTTTTCTGGAATCAATGAGGAAAATCTCAACATATAATACATGAATTCATGTATACAGTGAACGTCATGCAGTGCAAAAAAATACAAGCTATATATATATAGATATATATAGATATATAGATAGATATTTATATATGTGTATATATATATATATATAAATATGATATATTCCTGTAATAACACAAGTCAACTTTTAAGTTTGTTAGTTCCCCATGTTGTGTGTTGGTGTACACTGTGTGTGATCTGCCTTTGTGCACCATTTAACCCTGTTTCCTACCTCCCAAATCACCCCGTCTATTCTCCTTCTCCCTCTCTTCTCCCTCCCTTCCCGCTGCTACCGGACTCCAGCTCACAAAACACGGAACCATTTTCACACCTGGGGATTGTAGACTGACTTTATTTAACAAGGAAAGAATAACCACAACACACGGAAATAAAAAGTTGAGGGAGCAAAGGACAGACATGACATGCACACACACACACACACACACACACACACACACACACAGAGAGAGTCCTGCCCTCGTCACTTACCCCTACACATCCCTGTCCCTGCCACCTACACATCCCTGCCAACCTCTCCTGTCTCCCAGCCTCCGAGCATTCAGTCTGTCTGTCTTTATTTTACTGCTGGACTATTATTCTTGTACAGACTGTAAAATGTATTATTTTGTACAACTTTATTGAACAAAAAATTACTTGTAGAAGATCCCTGTGCCTTGATCACGACTGTACGTATAAAATGAGCTAAGATGTAAGGTATGTTTCACTGCGCTGTACAGCTAGGCAGGCCTCAGCCCCCCCCCCGCCCCCGTGCTGGTGCACCCTGGGTAGGGGTAGGGTGAGGGGACGAGGCTGCCATCTGTTGCTTAGTTACCATTTTCCCACATTTGTTTGTCCGTTGATTAATTTGTTTTGCTTTACTTTCCTATGATTTTATATATAATAGAATTCAAGAAGGAAAATTAGCAGACATCCCACCCTAATGTTTTGAAGTAAAATATATTTAACCCTAACACAATTGAATACATATAAAATATATTTCAGATTGTATATTTTATATGTATGTTATTATCTATAGTATCTCCATTGTGAGCTCTCCCCAGGTTTTCTTCGGTTTGTCACCAACATCGGCCTACATTTAATCTGGGTGTAATGGGAGGAGTTTATACTCATTTGTATTTCTTTTTTTAAGCTTTAACTCTTTTAAAGGAGAGGATAGTATCCAAATGCAAAACATCGCTTGTTTCTACATAAACCTAATTATTTTTGCTTAAAAAAATAAGAAAAAATGTATTAGTGTTTGGTTCATTTTTAGTTCTGCCTTGCAGAGAGGCTGAGTACCATTTATTTTTCGAAGCTACCATTTTCTGTCATGTCCATATTCACCAGACTGAGCCTCTTCTATTTCTGCAGCCTTGCCCTACTACCAGGTGACAACCAAGATGACCCTCTCTGTACTACAGAAAATGACAGTACACATTCAGCCATATGACTATGCTCTGCCATGGCTCTGTGATTTACAAATGCATAGTAGTATTTATGTATTTATTTGTCAACTTTTGCCAGATTTGAACATGAGAGTACACTAAGCCTCACTCTTGAGGCATAGCCCTTGCCTTTTTCAAATGGTGGTACTGTGACAGTTGTGGGAAACCAGATTTCAGCTATTTCGTTAATTTAGTATAGTTATGTTGATGTCTCCTGTGTTTTCCTAGCCCAACTCGCTGCAGCAATAAGTGAGTGTAATTTTAGCACCAAAAAACACCTGGCTTTTTTTATTTTTACATTGAGTGTTTTCAATGTATGTTGCTTTTCCATGTGTCTAACACTTCTTGTACATTTTGTACAAAGACTTAAATTACGTCTGTAAAAGCAGAGTGTTACACTGTCTGAGTAAAGCACACACACACACACACACACGGGATGGGAGGCTTTGTTCGGGTACAACAACTGGATAGATCATGAGTTCAAGTTTCAACGTTTATTTGCCACGTGCACACAGGAAACAACAGGTGTACAGTGAAATTCTTACCTTGAGAGCTCTTTCCTAACAATGCAGTGGTAATCATAGAAAAGTTAGAATAAAAGCCACACAAGAACTACGATGAGAGTTAAAGAACACAAGAATGCAAGTACAGTGCATTCGGAAAGTATTCAGACCCCTTGACTTTGCCCACATTTTGTTACGGTACAACTTTGTTCTAAAATGGATGAAATAAAACATTTTCGTCATTGATCTACGCACAATAACCCATAATGACGACGTGAAAACAGTTTTTTTGAGACATTATTGCAAATGTATTACAAATAAAAAACAGATACCTTATTGACACAAGTATTCAGACCCTTTGCTATGAGACTCGAAATTGAGCTCAGGTGCATCCTCTTTCCATTGATCATCCTTGAGCTGTATCTACAACTTGATTGGAGTCCACCTGTGGTAAATTCAATTGATTGGACATGATTTGGAAAGGCACACACCTGTCTATATAAGGTCCCACAGTTGACAGTGCACGTCAGTGCAAAAACCAAGCCGTGAGGTTGAAGGAATTGTCCGTATAGCTTTGAGATAAGATTGTGTCGAGGCACAGATCTGGGGAAGGGTACCAAAACATTTCTGCAGCATTGAAGGTCCCCAAGAAAACAGTGGCCTCCATCATTCTTAAATTGAAGAGATTTGGAACCACCAAGACTTCCTAGAGCTGGCCACTTGGCCAAACTGAGCAAACGGGGGAGAAGGGTCTTGGTCAGGGAGGTGAGCTCTGATAGAGTTCCTCTGTGGAGATGGGAGAACCTTCCAGAAGGACAACCATCTCTGCAGGACTCCAGCGATCAGGCCTATATGGTAATGGCCAGACAGAAGCCACTCCTCAGTAAAAGGCACATGACAGCCCGCTTGGAGTTTGCTAAAAGGCTCCTAAAGGACTCAGACCATGAGAAACAAGATTCTCTGCTCTGATGAAACTCTTTAGCCTGAATGCCAAGCGTCACATCTGGAGGGAATCTGGCACCATCCCTAAGGTGAAGCATGGTGGTGGCAGCATTATGCTGTGGGGATGTTTTTCAGCGGCAGGGACTGGGAGACAGGATCGAGTGAAAGATGAACAGAGCAAAGTACAGAGATGCTTGATGAAAACCTGCTCTAGGGTGCTCAGGACCTCAGACTGGGGCGAAGGTTGACCTTCCAACAGGACAACGACCCTCAGTACACTGCCAAGACAATGCAGGAGTGGCTTCGGGACAAGTCTCTGAATGTCCTTGAGTGGCCCAGCCAAAACCTGATCGAACATCTCTGGAAAGACCTGAAAATAGCTGTGCTGTGACACTCCCCATCCAACCTGACAAAGCTTGAGAGGATCTGCAGAGAAGAATGGGAGAAACTCCCCAAATACAGGTGTGCTAAGGTTGTAGCATCATTCCCAAGACTCGAGGCTGTAATCGCTGCCAAAGGTGCTTCAACAAAGTACTGACTAAAGGGTCTGAATACTTATGTAAAGGTGGTATTTCAGTGTTTTGTTTTTAATACATTTGCAAAAAATTCTAAAAACCTGTTTTTGCTTCGTCATTATGGGGTATTGTGTGTAGATTGATTAGGGGGAAGAACGATTTAACAATTTGAGAATAAGGCTATAACGTAACAAAATGTGGAAAAAGTAAAGAGTTCTGAATACTTTCCGAATGCACTGTATATACAGGTCAGTGCCAGTACCTTACTGGAGTGGATGAGGTGGGTTTATATGTGTAAAAAAAAAAAAAAAGTGGATGAACAGTGAGCTCCAAAAGAATTGTGACACTTCTGTTTTTGTTTTGGCTCTTTTGAAATTATACGAACAATGACTATGGTTAAAGTGCAGACTGTCAGCTTTCATTTGAGGGTATTTTCACCCATATTGGGTCAACCGTATAGAATCTACAGCACTTTTTGTACATAGTCTAACCCCCCCAGGGGACCAGAAGTATTGAGACAAATTCACATAGATGTGTAGTAAAAAGTGAAATATTTGGTCCCATATTCATAGCACACAATGACTACACCAAGCTTGTGACTCTACACATTTGTTGGATGCATTTGCTGTTTGTTGAGTTTCAGAAATTAATGGTAAATAATGTATTGTGTCATTTTGGAGTCACTTTTATTGTAAATAAGAATAGAATATGTTTCTAAACACTTACATTAATGTGGATGCTACTATGATTACTGATAATCCTGAATTAATCGTGAATAATGATGGGTAAGAAAGTTACGGACGCACAAATATCATACCCCCGAGACATGCTAACCTCTCACCATTACAATAACAGGAGAGGGTAGCATTTTGGAGGGGGGTAAATTATACACTTTTGGCCATCTAGTATCAAATCAAATCAAATTGTATTTGTCACATACACATGGTTAGCAGATGTTAATGCAAGTGTAGCGAAATGCTTGTGCTTCTAGTTCTGACAATGCAGTAATAACCAACAAGTAATCTAACTAACAATTCCAAAACTACTGTCTTATACACAGTGTAAGGGGATAAAGAATATGTACATAAAGATATATGAATGAGTGATGGTACAGAGCGGCATAGGCAAGATGCAGTAGGTGGTATCGAGTACAGTATATACATATGAGATGAGTATGTAAACAAAGTGGCATAGTTAAAGTGGCTAGTGATACATGTATTACATAAAGATGCAGTAGATGATATAGAGTACAGTATATACATATACATATGAGATGGATAATTTAGGGTATGTAAACATTATATTAGGTAGCATTGTTTAAAGTGGCTAGTGATATATTTTACATAATTTCCCATCAATTCCCATTATTAAAGTGGCTGGAGTTGAGTCAGTGTGTTGGCAGCAGCCACTCAATGTTAGTGGTGGCTGTTTAACAGTCTGATGGCTGTGAGATAGAAGCTGTTTTTCAGTCTCTCAGTCCCAGCTTTGATGCACCTGTACTGACCTCGCCTTCTGGATGATAGCGGGGTGAACAGGCAGTGGCTCGGGTGGTTGTTGTCCTGTTTGGGCAAGGCCCTTTCCTGTTTGGGCAAGGCCCTTTCCTGTTTCAGCATGACAATAGCAAAAAGCGAGGTCCATACAGAAATGGTTATGTGGACACCTGCTCGTGGACCATCTCATTCGAAAATCATGGGCATTAATATGGAGTTGGTCCCCCTTTGCTGCTACAACAGCCTCCATTTTTCTGGAAAGGATTTCCACTTAGATGTTGGAACATTGCTGCAGGGACTTGCTTCCAATCAGCCACGAGCATTAGTGAGGTCAGGCACTAATGTTGGGCGATTAGGCCTGGCTTGCAGTCGGGCATCCAATTCATTCCAAAGGTGTTCAATGGGGTTGAGGTCAGGGCTCTGTGCAGGCCAGTGAAGTTCTTCAACACCGATCTCGACAAACCATTTCTGTATGGACCTCGCTTTTTGCTATTGTCATGCTGAAACAGGAAAGGGCCTTGCCCAAACTGTTGCCACAAAGTTGGAAGCACAGAATCGTCTAGAATGTCATTGTATGTTGTAGCGTTAAGATTTCCCTTCACTGGAACTAAGGGGCCTAGCTTGAACCATGAAAAACAGCCCCAGACCATTATTCCTCCACCAAACTTTACAGTTAGCACTATGCATTCGGGCAGGTAGCGTTCTCCTGGCATCTGCCAAACTCAGATTTTTGTTTGTTGGACTGCCAGATGCTGAAGTGTGATTCATCACTCCAGAGAATGCGTTTAGCGGCAAGCTTTACACCACTCCAGCCGATGCTTGGCATTGCGCATGGTGATCTTAGGCTTGTGTGTGGCTGCTCAGCCATGGAAACCCATTTCATGAAGCTCCCGACAAACAGTTATTGTGCTAACGTTGCTTCCAGAGTAAGTTTGGAACTGTGAGTGTTGCATTCAACGACAGATGATTTTTACGCTCTTCAGCACTGCTCTCCCATTCTGTGAGCTTGTGTGGCCTACCACTTCGCGGTGGAGCCATTGTTGCTCCGAAACGTTTGCATTCAACATTTACAGTTGATCATGACAGTTCTAGCAGGGCAGAAATTTGACAAACTGACTTGTTAAGGTGGAATCTTAGCACGGTACCAAGTTGAAAGTCACTGAGCTCTTCATTACGGGCCATTCTACAGCCAATGTTAGCTATGGAGATTGCATGGCTGTGAGCTCGATTTTATACGCCTGTCAGCAACAGGTGGCTGAATTAGCCGAAGCCACTAATTTGAAGGAGTGTCCACATACGTGTATTCCACAAAGTGAATTTATGCCACTAACTTGCTCACTCGTCATAATTCATGATTCATTCAGCATTATCCGTAATCATGGTATCATCCACATTAATGTATCAGTGTTTAGAAACATATTATATTCTTATTAACAATAAAAGTGACTCTAAAATGACACAATACATTACTTACCATTCATTTCTATTGGGCACAGCTAATACATCAAACATTTCTAGTCACAAGCTTGATGTAGTCATTGCGTGCTATGACTACGGGACCAAATACTTAACTTTTTACAACTTCAATACAAATATAAGTGAATTTGTCCCAATACTTTTGGTCCCCTAAAATGGGGGGACTATAAACTAAAAGTGTTGTAATGTGTAAACGGTTTACTCGATATGGATGAAACACCCTCATATTAAAGCAGACAATCTGCACTTTAACCTCATAGTCATTGTATAATTTCAAATCCAATGGTAATATGCAAAATACATGTAAACAGGAGTAATAGTGACCAGTAGCTGGATAAATGCTATTCGTAATGGCAATCAATGGACAGCAGCGTATTGGAATAATAAATTTAATCACATTTTAGTCTACACTCTTTTCCAGAGCAACTTGCATACATTTTCATACTGGTCCCCTGTGGGAATTGTACCCACAACCTTGGCATTGCAAGCACCATGCTCTACCAGCTGAGCCACACAGAACCCAATAAACATTTTAGCAGCAGTGTAGGTTGTGTCTGAGTGTGTAAAGACCTGTGGATGGTCATAGAGTCTGTGAGAGGGAGTAGTTGTTAGCCATTTTTTTTAACCTTTATTTAACTAGGCAAGTCAGTTAAGACAAATTCTTATTTTCAATGACAGCCTAGGAACAGTGGGTTAACTGCCTTGTTCAGGGGCAGGACGACAGATTTTTACCTTGTTAGCTCAGGGATTCGATCTTGCAACCTTTCGGTTACTAGTTCAACACACTAACCACTAGGCTACCTGCCACCCCGCAACATTTAACAGTCTTAACGCCAGGGGATAGTCTGTTTTGTCTGAGCCTTGATGCACTGGTACCTCCTGCCGGACAAGAGCATGGAGAACTGTCCATGTCTTGGGTGGTTGGAGTCTTTTGGGGCCTTTCTCAGACATCGCCTGGCATGTATGTCCTGGATGGATGGGAGATAGCCCCACAGTGATGTGCTGGGCGATCCGCACCACCCTCTGTAGAGCTTTCCAGTTGCAGGTGGTGCAGTTGCCATATCAGATGGTGATACAACCAGTCAGGATGCTCTCAATGGTGCAGCTCAACCCCCCCCTGTTTCCTGTAGTCCACGATCAGCTCCTTGGTCATCATGATGTTGAGGGAGAGAATGTTGTCCTGACAGTTCTCTGACCTTCGCCCCGTAGGCTGTCTCGTCGCTGTTGGTGATCAGGCCTACCACCATCGTGTCGTCAGCAAACTTGATGGAGTTGGAGTCGTGTGTGGCCACACACTTGTGGGGGGGAAAAAAGGAGTACAGGAGGAGTACACAACCCTGCGGAGCCTCCTTGTTGAAGGTCAGCATGGCAGAGGTGTTGTTGCCTATTCTCAACACCCACGGTTGGCCAGTCAGGAAGTACAGGATCCAGTTTCAGAGGGAGGTGTTCAGTCCCAGGGTCCCAAGCTTGGTGACGAGCTTGGAAGGCACTATGGTATTGAACGCTGAGCAGGGAGCTTCCTGGTTACATCACTTACACTTATTCAATTATTTTAGTTCTGCAAACCTAGAAGGGCTAGTGGTGAGCGGTTGATTTTGGACCATCTCTGAGACTAAGGCTCTCTCCGGAATTAATGTTGTATAGATGATCATCAATGGTGTGAGGCAGTTATCATCTGTTTGTCCAATCAGCTGTCAGCTTCAAAACAGGATCCACAAACCTTGCATGTTGCCACAGTTTCATAAGATGGAACATTTAGGAACTGGTCAGTTATTCAGTAGCCTGACCTATTATAACTTTTAAAACGTAACTCTGTGGAAGATGAAAGTAGTCTTATTACTCGCCTGGTAATTACAAAGATTAAACAAAGAATTAAACAAAGAATATCACAGAGATTTGACCAGCTGAATAGTATTGCATTACTAGGCCAAGATTGCATCTAAAGAGACTTCCTTTCTGGGTCTCCTTTTCTTCATCTATACTGATTTCAAAGAAATGTAGAGGTCACAGCAAATACCAGGTAGGCACTAGGTAGGTAACCAACACAATATGTTCACCTGTGTTCAGAATAATGCAGATGAACGAGATGGATGGATTTTAAACTATTGACATTCATCCCAGGTAATGTGTAAAGAATTATTTCGAAGTCCTGCCATCGCCGTCCATGCCACTGAGTCAAAGACAGTACAGTTAGAAAACAGTCACAAAGACCTTACTGTCACAATTAGATATTTCACCGGATGTATAAATGTGAAGCATCCGGTGTGATGAGATGAGAGGATGCCCAGTGGCTGTCAGTGAGAGAAGATGGAGCGAGATGGATTTTGGCAGACTTTCTGCAAATTCTCTCATCAATGAAACATTTAATCTCAATACAGTTTTCCGTTTCCAAAACAAGAGTCTGTTATGAATAGAGTGGACTAAGTTTGGTAGACTTTACCCTTTGCCAAAGTCATACAAAAAAAGCGTTCTTTCGAAGCATTGCAAGGGCGAATTTAGTTATTGCACACGCGCACTTCACAGAGTAGTCGTTCCCAAACAGAAATATGCTAATTATGCTAGAACGCGCCAATAGGATCTCGCTAACTCGTGCTTGGCTCTGCCCACCTCCTTGCTTCTTCTGCCCACTATGATTTTTATGCTCCCACTGGAAACGACAGGCTCTGTCTCTGGTCTAACTTGAGTTAGTTATACAAATATTTGGTACACTATGAAGATAGGCTAAAACTGATTCTCCAATAGAAATCCCCGATCACACTTGTAGGCGATGTCATGGCGATGTTGGCAAGCAAGGCTCATGCGACGAAATACGTCAAAAGGTCTCTCGCGCCGAACTGCGCATGTGCATGCCTTCAAATCGAAGGTAGTCTTTCGAAAGCTGTTTTTACGAAAATGAAAACGTGTCAGTTTGTCATTTTCACGAGGTTGGAGTAATATGTTCAACTACTTAAGACATTGTCTCGAATCTAGGTTGTGCCTTTAGATTTCGAGAAAATTAACAACCAAGGACGAATTGTTCACTTCTTCTCAAACTCCAAACCCGGTGTGGTCTGTTTAGTAAGCGTTCCCGGAAGTCTCGCGATGTTGCGCTTCTGGGTTTAGAAATTCTGTGACTGCGGTATAATAAGAACCAGTGGTGGGAAAAGTACCCAATTGTCATACTTCAGTAAAAGTATAGATACCTTGATAGGAAATGAATCAAGTAAAAGTGGAAGTCACCCAGTAAAATACTACTTGAGTAAAAGTCGAAAGTATTTAGTTTTAAATATACGTAAGTATCAAAAGTAAATGTAATTGCTAAAATATATTTAAGTATTAAAAGTGAAAGTATGAATCATTTCAAATTTCTTATATTCAGCAAACCAGACAGGCAGCACCATTTTCTTGTTTTTAAAAATTATTTACGGATAGCCAGGGGCACACTCCAACACTAAGAAATAATTGACTAACGAAGCATGTGTATTTAGTGAGTCCGCCAGATCAGAGGCAATACTTATGACCAGGGATGTTCTCTTGATAAGTGCGTGAATTTGACAATTTTCCTGTCCTGCCAAGCATTCAAAATGTAACGACTACTTTTGGGTGTCAGGGAAGATGTATGGAGTAAAAAGTACATTATTTTCTTTAGGAAATGTGGTAAAGTGAAAGTTGTCAAAAATATAAATGGTAAAGTACAGATACCCCCCAAAAACGACATAAGTAGTACTTTAAAGTATTTTTACTAAAGTACTTTACACCACTGATAAGAATTGTCCATGCATTGGCGCGCTTCACGGGTGTTTCATCCTCCCAGGTGACTGTAGCGTGCTGCCCAGGGTTAGCGTCACGGCAGCAACATTAGTGTTCCAGCAACAACATTAACATTTCCGGTTTTCTGATTTAGCCTTCAAAATAAAAATTATGCAGTAAAACGCTATGTGTACGACACTTATTTTCCACCATAATTTGCAAATAAATTCATTAAAAATCCTACAATGTGATTTTCTGGATTTTTTTTTGTCTCATTTTGTCTGCCATAGTTGAAGTGTACCTATGATGAAAATTACAGGCCTCTCTCATCTTTTTAAGTGGGAGAACTTGCACAATTGGTGGCTGACTAAATACTTTTTTGCCCCACTGTATGTAAACATTATGAAAGTGACCAGTGTTCAATGACTCTATGTACATAGGACAAAGCAGTATTTATTTATTTATTTATTTTTATTTCACCTTTATTTAACCAGGTAGGCAAGTTGAGAACAAGTTCTCATTTACAATTGCGACCTGGCCAAGATAAAGCAAAGCAGTTCGACACATACAACGACAGTGTTACACATGGAGTAAAACAAACATACAGTCAATAATACAGTATAAACAAGTCTATATACAATGTGAGCAAATTAGGTGAGATAAGGGAGGTAAAGGCAAAAAAGGCCATGGTGGCAAAGTAAATACAATATAGAAAGTAAAACACTGGAATGGTAGTTTTGCAATGGAAGAATGTGCAAAGTAGAAATAAAAATAATGGGGTGCAAAGGAGCTAAATAAATAAATAAATTAAATACAGTTGGGAAAGAGGTAGTTGTTTGGGCTAAATTATAGGTGGGCTATGTACAGGTGCAGTAATCTGTAAGATGCTCTGACAGTTGGTGCTTAAAGCTAGTGAGGGAGATAAGTGTTTCCAGTTTCAGAGATTTTTGTAGTTCGTTCCAGTCATTGGCAGCAGAGAACTGGAAGGAGAGGCGGCCAAAGAAAGAATTGGTTTTGGGGGTGACTAGAGAGATATACCTGCTGGAGCGTGTGCTACAGGTGGGAGATGCTATGGTGACCAGCGAGCTGAGATAAGGGGGGACTTTACCTAGCAGGGTCTTGTAGATGACATGGAGCCAGTGGGTTTGGCGACGAGTATGAAGCGAGGGCCAGCCAACGAGAGCGTACAGGTCGCAATGGTGGGTAGTATATGGGGCTTTGGTGACAAAACGGATTGCACTGTGATAGACTGCATCCAATTTGTTGAGTAGGGTATTGGAGGCTATTTTGTAAATGACATTGCCAAAGTCGAGGATTGGTAGGATGGTCAGTTTTACAAGGGTATGTTTGGCAGCATGAGTGAAGGATGCTTTGTTGCGAAATAGGAAGCCAATTCTAGATTTAACTTTGGATTGGAGATGTTTGATATGGGTCTGGAAGGAGAGTTTACAGTCTAACCAGACACCTAAGTATTTGTAGTTGTCCACATATTCTAAGTCAGAGCCGTCCAGAGTAGTGATGTTGGACAGGCGGGCAGGTGCAGGCAGCGATCGGTTGAAGAGCATGCATTTACTTTTACTTGTATTTAAGAGCAATTGGAGGCCACGGAAGGAGAGTTGTATGGCATTGAAGCTTGCCTGGAGGGTTGTTAACACAGTGTCCAAAGAAGGGCCGGAAGTATACAGAATGGTGTCGTCTGCGTAGAGGTGGATCAGAGACTCACCAGCAGCAAGAGCGACCTCATTGATGTATACAGAGAAGAGAGTCGGTCCAAGAATTGAACCCTGTGGCACCCCCATAGAGACTGCCAGAGGTCCGGACAGCAGACCCTCCGATTTGACACACTGAACTCTATCAGAGAAGTAGTTGGTGAACCAGGCGAGGCAATCATTTGAGAAACCAAGGCTGTCGAGTCTGCTGATGAGGATGTGGTGGTTGACAGAGTCGAAAGCCTTGGCCAGATCAATGAATACGGCTGCACAGTAATGTTTCTTATCGATGGCGGTTAAGATATCGTTTAGGACCTTGAGCGTGGCTGAGGTGCACCCATGACCAGCTCTGAAACCAGATTGCATAGCAGAGAAGGTATGGTGAGATTCGAAATGGTCGGTAATCTGTTTGTTGACTTGGCTTTCGAAGACCTTAGAAAGGCATGGTAGGATAGATATAGGTCTGTAGCAGTTTGGGTCAAGAGTGTCCCCCTTTGAAGAGGGGATGACCGCAGCTGCTTTCCAATCTTTGGGAATCTCAGACGACACGAAAGAGAGGTTGAACAGGCTAGTAATAGGGGTGGCAACAATTTCGGCAGATAATTTTAGAAAGAAGGGGTCCAGATTGTCTAGCCCAGCTGATTTGTAGGGGTCCAGATTTTTCAGCTCTTTCAGAACTTCAGCTGAATGGATTTGGGAGAAGGAGAAATGGGGAAGGCTTGGGCGAGTTGCTGTTGGGGGTGCAGTGCTGTTGACCGGGGTAGGAGTAGCCAGGTGGAAAGCATGGCCAGCCGTAGAAAAATGCTTATTGAAATTCTCAATTATGGTGGATTTATCAGTGGTGACAGTGTTTCCTATCTTCAGTGCAGTGGGCAGCTGGGAGGAGGTGTTCTTATTCTCCATGGACTTTACAGTGTCCCAGAACTTTTTTGAGTTAGTGTTGCAGGAAGCAAATTTCTGCTTGAAAAAGCTAGCCTTTGCTTTTCTAACTGCCTGTGTGTAACGGTTTCTAGCTTCCCTGAACAGCTGCATATCACGGGGGCTGTTCGATGCTAATGCAGAACGCCATAGGATGTTTTTGTGTTGGTTAAGGGCAGTCAGGTCTGGGGAGAACCAAGGGCTATATCTGTTCCTGGTTCTAAATTTCTTGAATGGGGCATGTTTGTTTAAGATTGTTAGGAAGGCATTTAAAAAAAATATCCAGGCATCCTCTACTGACGGGATGAGATCAATATCCTTCCAGGATACCCCGGCCAGGTCGATTAGAAAGGCCTGCTCGCTGAAGTGTTTCAGGGATCGTTTTACAGTGATGAGTGGAGGTCGTTTGACCGCTGACCCATTACGGATGCAGGCAATGAGGCAGTGATCGCTGAGATCTTGGTTGAAGACAGCAGAGGTGTATTTAGAGGGGAAGTTGGTTAGGATGATATCTATGAGGGTGCCCGTGTTTAAGGCTTTGGGGGGGTACCTGGTAGGTTCATTGATAATTTGTGTGAGATTGAGGGCATCAAGTTTAGATTGTAGGATGGCTGGGGTGTTAAGCATGTTCCAGTTTAGGTCGCCTAGCAGCACAAGCTCTGAAGATAGATGGGGGGCAATCAGTTCACATATGGTGTCCAGAGCACAGCTGGGGGCAGAGGGTGGTCTATAGCAGGCGGCAACGGTGAGAGACTTGTTTTTAGAGAGGTGGATTTTTAAAAGTAGAAGTTCAAATTGTTTGGGTACAGACCTGGATAGTAGGACAGAACTCTGCAGGCTATCTTTGCAGTAGATTGCAACACCGCCCCCTTTGGCAGTTCTATCTTGTCTGAAAATGTTGTAGTTTGGAATTAAAATTTCTGAATTTTTGGTGGTCTTCCTAAGCCAGGATTCAGACACAGCTAGAACATCCGGGTTGGCAGAGTGTGCTAAAGCAGTGAATAGAACAAACTTAGGGAGGAGGCTTCTAATGTTAACATGCATGAAACCAAGGCTATTACGGTTACAGAAGTCATCAAAAGAGAGCGCCTGGGGAATAGGAGTGGAGCTAGGCACTGCAGGGCCTGGATTCACCTCTACATCGCCAGAGGAACATAGGAGGAGAAGAATAAGGGTACGGCTAAAAGCAATAAGAATTGGTCGTCTAGAACGTCTGGAACAGAGAGTAAAAGGAGGTTTCTGGGGGCGATAAAATAGCATCAAGGTATAATGTACAGACAAAGGTATGGTAGGATGTGAATACAGTGGAGTATCTAAGGTGCAGGGTAGTGGTAGTCGGCTAGTAACAGTTACTAAGGTTCAGGGCAGGGCATTGGGCGGA
Organism: Oncorhynchus nerka; assembly: GCF_034236695.1. Classification (NCBI taxonomy): domain Eukaryota; kingdom Metazoa; phylum Chordata; class Actinopteri; order Salmoniformes; family Salmonidae; genus Oncorhynchus; species Oncorhynchus nerka. The sequence goes on from NC_088410.1 coordinate 87,529,409, forward strand.
GGCCGGCTAATTGTGAGTGTTTAACAGTCTGATGGCCTGGAGATAAATGCTGTTTATCAGTCTGTCGGTCCCAGCTTTGATGCACCTGTACTGTCTCCTCCTTCTAGATGGTTAGCGGGGTTAACAGGTCGTGGCTCTGGTGGCCAAATTTCTTCAGCCTCCTGAGGTTGAAGAGACGCTGCTGCGCCTTCACCACACTGTTTGTGTGAAGGGACCATTTCAGGTCATCAGTGATGTGCACAGAGGAACTTGAAGCTTTTGACCCTCTCCACTGCGATTCTACAGACCCTACTGAGATCTTCCCCGCCCCACTTTTACATTGGCACAAAGAATTGTTTTTCCTGTACAGTGCTATATTTGTACCGTATAGTGCCCAGGCACCCCATTTTAAGCTGTTTGACCACAGTAAAAGGACAACAACACTCATTATTGTTCAGAGCCTCATGAAATGACACCATATATTCTACAGACCCTACTGCTCCCTACCCTTCTTTTACATTGGCACAAGGAATCAATTGCATTGGAGTCATTTTGTTTTTTATATTGGAACATGTTTTAAAACCCAGATTTAATGCAAATGTCACTTAAATATTAACAAATATGCATCATTGTTACTGTTTAGACAATTATTTTACATACATCACGAATAAATATAGGTTGAACATATTCTACTATTACTTAGGGACTTTTATTTGGAACGTTTCAGAAATTACGTGACCCGGAAGTACTTTTTCCAACACGAGATACTGATTTGCTCAGGCTGTGTGTGTGAAAACATGGCAGGCATGAGTGCAGCAGGTCCTGGGTCGGCTTCGGCTGCTGGACCGGTTCAACAAGGACTTAAAGAAGCCCTGATTGAGACGTTGACGGCTATCCTGTCCCCGGTTCAAGAAGTGCGAGCAGCCGCGGAGGAGCAAATAAAAGTTTTGGAAGTGACAGAGGGTAAGCATGGATGCTAGCATTGCGAGACCAGCTGATGAAGAGAGTGGAATGGCATGATAACCTCCTTGCATATGGGCCTTTACGGAAAGATAAATTCTAGCTAGCCAGCCAGCCACAGCATACAACACAATTACTGTCATGTTACTTAATACTGTTAACGTTCGCTCGCTATGATAAAACAGAATATGTAGCTAACTAACTAGTTAAGATGTTCTCTCCTATTCAATTGGCTAGCAAGTGGCGCAAATTAATCCAGCTAGCTAACTTATTCCAACTAGCTAGTTAGCAGCTAACTAGTTAGCTGACAGAAAAACCATGTGTGTGTGAAGCGCACTCTACCTCCATAATCCTTGCTTGCTTGTTAAACTTAGCAGCTTTCTGATTCCATTTTCTGTGAAGTATGTCAACACATGTGGTGGACGAATTCAATCAAGAAGACACTGCCTGAAATTAAAATGGCAATTTGACTAATACAAAGAGCTAGCTAGCTAGATGGGCTGACCGTATACAGCAGATAAGACGTTTCTTAGTTAACTTTAGCTAGCTAGTTACCAAATTACTTGTGTAATGTTATCTCGGGCCTTGCGTTCCACTTGTAATTACAGAAGAACATAGTGTTGATGAATCTATAATCAAAGCTCAAATCGTTTTAGGGTCGCTATAGCAACCATTCGATTTAGAATGTCACGTTTTCCCGCGAATATGATTCCGTAGTATTCCCGCCTTGCTGCTTCAAGCCTTTGTACACTGACATAAAATATTTGTATAACTAACCCTGTGCGGACTTCATCAGTGGTTTTGACAACTCGTTTAAATTTTTTCAGCAAAACAACAACGTATTGTTCCTTGTTCCCCTTTGAATAAATTAATTTTCCATCTGTCAAATACTGCACACGCCATTTTACCCAATGCATGTTTAATGAATTATAGCTACCATATATAGTTATAATTCTAGACCTTCAGTTACATACCATTGTTTAAATATTCCCCATGTAATGTTAATAGGGAGCTAACATGGCTGTCATAGAATGTTGAAGTGTCATGTATATGCATCATCGTAATGCAGAAAGCGCATTGGCCCAATTCTAAATACATGGCTCTAGCTATACCTAGCTATATAGCAAAGTGTAGTAACTAGCTAGCTACCCAAAATCAGCTTGCCACTAATCCAAAGTACAGTGAGGGGTGAATATAGGGACAGTGTGTACAGTGCCTTTGTCTGTGGCGTTCCTCCAGCATGACAAAAAGGCTGATTGTGCAGGCTGTCTGTCGGGATCCACTGTAGTGTCACAGAAGCAAGAATGGGCCCGGCAGGCCTCTTTCTGAGGGAGGTACTCTATGTATAGCTAGAGCTGTCAGCACTAACATTGTCTCTTGGACTCTGATGTCACTCTCAGTTAAAGCTGGGATAGAGCGTGGCGCATTGTAGGGATGAGGTTCTGAGTCTCACTGACTAGCCTAAAACAGATTGGAAGAGTTTTTGGGGGGGAAGAGACGGTGCTTGTTGTAAATGCTTGAATGTGCTTATAGGATGTAAGTGCTGAGCAATTAACCCCCCCCCCAAAAAAAAAAATTCAGTTTTTAAACAACAAATTGGCCGACTGTTCAATTATTTGAATTCCTTTTCATTGCGTTTTTTCTTCAATGTGCAGTTTCTGTAGAGATAAATCAGATCAAGCCCTAACTGTGCGATGTAGTAGGGAGTTGGAGTTTCCAACAGGCCAATATTTTACATAGTTTAGTGCATAACTTGGTAATTAACTACAATTACCATAATACATTGCGCGCCTACTTGTCCGGTCTGTGTGGAGCACGGAGCCGGAGAGAAGAACGTGAGATCTAGAGGGATAGAGAGCAGTTGCTTCGCAGTATCTCTACCTGAAAATACATGATCTAAGTGATTGATAGTTGGTCTTCAGCAGTTATAAAAGTATGCCTTATTTACTTTGATACAGTGATTTTGTCAGGCAGCAGCTCTATAGAGATGATCACTTGGAATGAAATAATAGTTGTCGAACAAATGACCATAACAACTGAAATATTTTATTGAAGTAATGTGAATAAATGATGGTTAATAAGTGATAAGCAGTAATGGCAGTCACTACCATCATGGGACTTTTAGTAATGGTTTTATTCAGTTACAGCATTCAACCCACCATGCGTAGTGCACTTAATGTAAAAATATATATATATATATATAATAATAATAATAACAATTGAAAACAATATAATTTAATATAATTCATCCGACCTCAAATCAATAATCACTCAGCACTAAATGTGATATTTTCCTTTTTTTTCTTCTTCAAATCAAAGTCATGAATCCAATCATAAGAATATTTCTGACATTTTGTCCCTTCCTTGCATGCCCATCATAGTTTCCGATATTGCACGTCATGTGAGGCTAATGTGATCTGATGATTGATGTGTTCTTGATGATCTGTCCACTGTGTTGTTGTTGCTCCATTTGTGTTGGAAGAGTTTGGAGTCCACCTGGCGGAGCTAACTGTGGACCCTCGGGGAGCTCTGGCCATTCGTCAGGTTAGTAAGCAGAAACTGTCATTCTTCTTCTATTCTTCTTCTATTCTATCTCTAGAAGTATTCTAGCGCTCTAATTCTATGTCTATTGTGTATGTGAGACCACATCTCTGTATCTCCTTTACTCTACTATATCAATCAATTATACGTGTGTGTGTTTTGTCCAGTTGGCCTCAGTCATCCTTAAGCAGTATGTGGAGACCCACTGGTGTTCCCTATCTGAGAAGTTCAGACCCCCAGAGACCACAGACCGGGTAAGCAAAGCAACACGTCGTTCTTCTAACTAAACAAAATGTATCATTTTTGATGGCTGACTATTTGAAAATATTTTGAGAAAGAGGAGTTACAAAACCACTGATGCTGCCTAAAATCTCTCTTTCTCCTCTCCAGGCCAAGGCAGCCATCAGGGAGCTGTTGCCAGGAGGCCTTAGGGAGTCCATCAGTAAGGTGCGGTCCAGTGTGGCATATGCTGTGTCGGCCATTGCCCACTGGGACTGGCCCGAGGCCTGGCCTCAGCTCTTCACCATCCTCATGGACATGCTGGTCAGTGGCGACGTCAACGCAGTGCATGGGGCAATGAGGGTCCTCACAGGTACACGCACATCCCAATTTGACCCCTTTTCCTGTGCGCCGTTCCCACTCTTAACTGTTTGTATGCATGGATCTCAGTGTATTCACATAATTCTTCTGGCTTTTTCTCACAGAGTTTACCCGTGAGGTGACAGACACTCAGATGCCTCTGGTGGCTCCGGTGATCCTGCCTGAGATGTACAAGATCTTCTCCATGATGGAGATCTACAGCATCCGTACCCGCTCCAGAGCCGTGGAGATCTTCTCCACCTGTGCCAACCTGATCTGTGCGATAGAGGAGCTGGAGAAGGGAGCAGCCAAGGCCCTGATCTTCCCTGTGGTGCAGCAGTTCACTGAGGCGTTCATTCTGGCCCTGCAGATGCCTGATGGACCCTCCTCAGACAGCGGCCTCAAGATGGAGGTCCTCAAGGTGAGAAGATTACCACAAGGATTTATACGCTAGATGAGGTTGGCCTTATGGGTTCTGTAGGTCAGATGTTATAGGTTGTCCTGATCCAACCTTCTTTTCACCTAATATCTCTTCGCCAGGCCGTGACAGCTCTAGTGAAGAACTTCCCTAAACCCATGGTGTCGTCCATGCAGCAGATACTGCCCATCGTCTGGAACACCCTGACAGAGAGTGCCGCTTTATATCCTTCACACTGCTGCAACCATGTCCTCTCCACTTTCATATTACGTTAGCTCAATGTCTATTAATTCCCATAGCTTTGGTTCATATCTGTCAATAATGATTGGCAATGTTCCTCTTGGAATGTGACCTATTCACCTAACTGTAGAGGGTGATCAGGTAAACACTGGTCTGTGTCCTGAAAATGGGGTTTTCCTTAACCAGTTGTGCACTTATGTCAGAACAGAGGTCAACTACACAGAGGAGGTAGACGATCCAATTGACTCTGATGGTGAGTGCAACCTTAGTCTTGTTCTTATTTTCATGCATTTAGATCACTTGTTATTGTTCATGATTAATTGAACTTTTAAAATGATTAAATCAATATGTTACATGGGCTGATCTAGAACATACAGTAGATGGATATAGAAAGCATTATAACATACAGTAGCTATAGATAGTAGTATAGAACATAGTGAGTTATTACTGTCTAATTTCCTCAAGTACTCTAGATCGTGTGTGTGTGTGCAGTGCAGTGCAGTGCAGTGCATTCGGAAAGTATTCAGACCGCTTGAATTTTTCCAAATTTTGTTACGTTACAACCTTATTCTTCAATGGATTTTTAAAAATCCTCATCAATCTACACGCAATACCCCATGATGACACAGCGAAAACAGGTTTATAGACATTTGAGTGAATGTATTAAAAATTAAAAACAGATACATCATTTACATAAGTGAAAGATTAGTGGAATCTGTGTGGGTAGCTGGACAGGTAGGATGACTGACAGTGAAGGTGAGCAGGTGGCCATGGGTCAGGTGACAGAGGAATGGATGAGACTGAGGCAGGAATTTTAACCATAAAGGACCTTTAACCATAAAGTGGTATATTTACTGAGTAGTCTGCTGCATCACAAAGGAAACAAATAACATGTATCCAATCAAATTCATCATCACAAAGATCAAATCTTAACAAGCATTCATGATTAACATAATTAGGGAATTCAACAATCCAGTTCATTAAGAAGTCAATAGTAATCATCCGTGAGTCATATAGGCTCGTAACTATTTATCATAAATCATGAAAGAATGCAAACAGTGAATGGTTATTCAATCTATAACCCCCATAAGTTTGATATCAAAGTCGATCAGTTAGCAAACAATGACGTTTCTCATTTCACCCTTTCAATTGTCTTCATGTGTACATGTAATTAATTGCATTACATATTAACCATATCTATTGCATAATTGGCCTATGAGGATCCGTAGGGCCGTGATCATTGACAATTCACATTACACAATATGTTTGAAGCGTGCGCTCCAAGCCGCGCTCCGCGGTTATAACTATAAACAATAACTGATGGCCCACTCCCCCGATCGCAACAGATAGTTCAGATGAAAGGTAACAGAGTCGGTGGACTTACGTGGATTCATGGACGCACATAACTTCTGGAGCAGACTGAGTTAAGGAAGAGAAAGCAGCGAGATCAGGCGACGGCGTTTTCCTCCTCTTTATGGGGGTGAGACCTGTCGGTCATTGCCACCTGACCTAATTAAAGTGCCCCTGGCCAGGCTGAGTAAGTGGCCATGAATTAAATGATTATTCCACCAACTCCATGGGCCTTTTCTACAATAAGTATTCAGACACTTTGCTATGAGACTCGAAATTGAGTCCGGTTTTCATTGATCATCCTTGAGATGTTTCTACTTGATTGGAGTCCACTTGTGGTAAGTTCAATTGATTGGACATGATTTGGAAAGGCACACACCTGTCTATATAAGGTCCCACAGTTGACAGTGCACGTCAGAGCAATAACCAAGCCATGAGGTTGAAGGAATTGTCTGTGGAGCTCTGAGACAGGTAGTGTCGAGGCACTGATCTGCGGAAGGGTACCAAAACATTTCTGCAGCATTGAAGGTCCCTAAGAACACAGTGGTCTCCATCATTCTTAAATGGAAGAGATTTGGAACCACCAAGACTCTTCCTAGAGCTGGCCACTTGGCCAAACTGAGCAAACGGGGGAGAAGGGTCTTGGTCAGGGAGGTGAGCTCTGATAGAGTTCCTCTGTGGAGATGGTTGTCCTTCTGGAAGGTTCTCCCATCTCTGCAGCACTCCACCAATCAGGCCTTTATGGTAGAGTAGCCAGACGGAAGCCACTCCTCAGTAAAAGGCACATGACAGCCCACTTGTAGTTTGCCAAAAGTCACCTAAAGGACTCTCAGACCATGAGAAACAAGATTTTCTGGTCTGATGAAACCAAAATTGAACTATTTGTCCTGAATGCCAAGTGTCACATCTGGAGGAAACCTGGAACCTCCCTATGGTGAAGCATGGTGGTGGCAGCATCATGCTGTCGGGATGTTCTTCAGCGTCAGGGACTGGGAGACGAGTCCGGATTGAGGGAAAGATGAACAGAGCAAAGTACAGAGAGGACCTCAGACTTGGGTGAAAGTTGACCTTCCAATAGGACAGTGACCCTAAGTACACAGCCAAAACAATGCAGGAGAGGCTTTGGGACAAGTCTCTGAATGTCCTTGAGTGGCCTAGCCAGAGTGCGAACTTGAACCCATTTGAACATCCCTGGAAGACCTGAAAATAGCTGTGCTGCAACACTCTCCATCCAACCTGACAAAGCTTGAGAGGATCTGCAGAGAAGAATGGCAGAAACTCTCCAAATACAGGTGTGTCAAGCTTGCAGCGTCATACCCAAGAAGACTTGAGGCTGTAATCGCTGCTAAAGGTGCTTCAACAAAGTACTGAGTTAAGGGTCTGAATACTGATGTAAATATAATATTGAAGTTTTTTATTTTGAATACATTTTCACACTTCTAAAAACCTATTTTTGTTTTGTCATTATGGGGTATTGTGTGTAGATTGACAAGGGATAAAATAATTTCATAAATTTTTGATGAAGGCTGTAACGTAACAGAATGTGGAAAAAGTCTAGGTGTGTGTGCGTGTGCAGTACCAGTCAAAAGTTTGGACGCCTACTCATTCCAGGGTTTTTATTTTTTACTATTTTCTACATTGTAGAATAGTGGTGAAGACACAAACTATGGAACAACACATATGGAATTATGTAGTAACCAAATAAGTGTTAATCCAAATATATTTAACATGTTTGATTCTTCAAAGTAGCCACCCTTTGTCATGATGACAGCTTTGCGCACTCTTGGCATTCTCTCCACCAGCTTCACCTGGAATGCTTTTCCAACATTCTTGAAGGAGTTCCCACATATGCAAATCAAATTTTATTTGTCACATACACATGGTTAGCAGATGTTAATGCGAGTGTAGCGAAATGCTTGTGCTTCTAGTTCCGACAATGCAGTAATAACCAACAAGTAATCTAGCTAACAATTCCAAAACTACTACCTTATAGACACAAGTGTAAGGGGATAAAGAATATGTACATAAAGATATGAGTGAGTGATGGTACAGAGCGGCATAGGCAAGATACAGTAGATGGTATTGAGTGCAGTATATACATATGAGATGAGTATGTTAACAAAGTGGCATAGTTAAAGTGGCTAGTGATACATGTATTACATAAAGATGCAGTAGATGATATAGAGTACAGTATATACATATACATATGAGATGGATAATGTAGGGTATGTAAACATTATATTAGGTAGCATTGTTTAAAGTGGCTAGTGATATATTTTACATTTCCCATCAATTCCCATTATTAAAGTGGCTGGAGTTGAGTCAGTGTGTTGGCAGCAGCCACTCAATGGTAGTGGTGGCTGTTTAACAGTCTGATGGCCTTGAGATAGAAGCTGTTTTTCAGTCTCTCTGTCCCAGCTTTGATGCACCTGTACTGACCTCGCCTTCTGGATGATAGCGGTGTGAACAGGCAGTGGCTCGGGTGGTTGTTGTCCTTGATGATCTTTATGGCCTTCCTGTGACATCGGGTGGTGTAGGTGTCCTGGAGGGCAGGTAGTTTGCCCCCGGTGATGCGTTGTGCAGACCTCACTACCCTCTGGAGAGCCTTACGGTTGTGGGCGGAGCAGTTGCCGTACCAGGCGGTGATACTCTCGATTGTGCATCTGTAGAAGTGCTGAGCACTTGTTGGAAGCTTTTCCTTCACTCTGCGGTCAACTCATGCCAAACCATCACAATTGGGTTGAGGTTGGGTGATTGTGGAGGCCAGGTCATCTCATGCAGCACTCCATCACTCTCCTTGGTCGAATAGCCATTAGACAGCCTGGGGGTGTTTTTGGAGTCATTGTATTGTTGAAAAACAAATGCTAGTCCCACTAAGCTCAAACCAGATGGGATGGTGTATCGCTGTGGTAGCCATGCTGGTTACGTGTGCCTTGAATTCTAAATAAATCACAGATGATGTCACCAGCAAAGAACAATCACACCACCTCCGTGCTTCACGGTGGGAACCACACATGCGTAGATCATCCGTTCACCTACTCTGTGTCTCACAAAGCCATAGCGGTTGGAACCAAAAATCTCAAAATTGGACTCATCAGACCAAAGGACAATTTCCACCGGTCTAATGTCCATTGCTCGTTTTTCTTGGCCCAAGCAAGTCTCTTCTTTGTGTCCTTTAGTAGTGGTTTCTTTGCAGCAATTCGACCATGAAGGCCTGATTTCACGCAGTCTCCTCTGAACAGTCGATGTTGCGATGTGTCTGTTACTTGAGCTCTGTGAAGCATTTATTTGAGCTGCAATAGGAGGTGCAGTTAACTCTAATGAACTTATCCTATGCAGCAGAGGTCACTCTGGGTCTTCCTTTCATGTGGCGGTCCTCATGAGAGGCATTTTTATCATAGCTCTTGATGGTTTTTGCGACTGCACTTGAATAAATGTTCAAAGTTCTTTAATTTTCCGCATTGACTGACCTTCATGTCTTAAAGTAATGATGGGCTTTCGTTTCTCTTTGCTTATTTGAGCTGTTCTTGCAATAATATCTACTTGGTCTTTTACCAAATAGGTCAATCTTCTGTATTTCACCCCTACCTCGTCACAAGAACTGATTGGCTCAAATGCATTTAGAAGGAAAGAAATTCCACAAATGAACTTTTAACAAGGCACAACTGTTAATTGAAATGCATTCCAGGTGACTACCTCATGAAGCTGGTTGAGAAAATGCCAAAAGTGTGCAAAGCTGTCATTAAGGCAAAGGGTGGCTACTTTGAAGAATCCATTTTTTGGGGGTTACTACATGATTCCATATGTGTTATTTCATAGTTTTGAATACTTCACTGTTATTCAACAATGTAGAAAATAGCCAAAATAAAGAAAAACACTTGAATGAGTATGTATGTTCAATCTTTTGACTGGTATTCTATATGCATGCGTATGTGCCATTTTAAGAAACGTTTTTAGCCAAAGCTACTAAGTCATCATTGTATACATTTTACATACGGAGGGTTCCGGAAATCAAACCAATTATTCTGCCATTGAAAGTGCCATGGTCTGCCAACTGTGCGTTTTTCTTCCAGGTGAGGTTCTGGGCTTTGAGAACCTGGTGTTTAGCATCTTTGAGTTTGTTCACACTTTGCTGGAGAACAGCAAGTTCAAGAGCACAGTGAAGAAGGCTCTTCCTGAGCTGATCTACTACATCATCCTCTACATGCAGATCACGGAGGATCAGGTACACACTCCCTCACTCCTGTGTATGTGTGAGAGAGACCGTTTTTTTTAATGGGGCGGCAGGGTAGCCTAGTGGTTAGAGCGTTGGACTAGTAACCGAAAGGTTGCAAGTTCGAATCCCCGAGCTGACAAGGTACAAATCTGTCGTTCTGCCCCTGAACAGGCAGTTAACCCACTGTTCCTAGGCCGTCATTGAAAATAAGAATTTGTTCTTAACTGACTTGCCTAGTAAAATAAAGGTAAAATAAATAAATAAATAAAATGGTGCTGAGTCTGATGCAGTGTTCGCACAAGGTGCTTGAGACGTTTAAATTTGTTGGTACTTAAAAAGTACTTGAATTAAAATGTGAGGAGAACAGAAAATGATTTAATATGAAAAACATTAGAACAATGTTTTGGTCTTACAAATTAATTTCCAGGCAGACGACCAAGTTTTATTTCCTCAATAGTTTCTCGCTCTGGTTGCCAGACGAGCATTGGTGAGTCAGCCCTGAAGGGGGGAAAGACAATGCTGCATCATGCACTAGCGCCAATTCTACATGGACTTTTTCTCTCCAGAGCTTTTTTGCCTCAATCAAGGGGCGCCTGTGATAATCCGCTTTATCAAGAGGCAGCTGTGCTCCTGCCGTTCTGGAGGCTGTTGACGTGCTGTTTTCCTCACACAGCCCACCAGCTCTTCTGCCGAACCGGTTACTCTAAAGCTGCCAGTTGGAATGAAGTCGCTTTTTCCTAGCTATTAATTAGTAGACCCCCAAATACAATATAGTCATTTAAGCTGGAATTGTGTAGTAATGCGAATAGGAAATGTGTGTTCACCGTTGCAAAACTCTGCTCATCTCTACTCAAATTACAACGTTAGTACTGACTTACCACTCGTGTATTTAGTAAATAACTAGTGAATGCCTATTATTGAGTAAAACTTGTAAGGTAGTGATGAATAGTACGTGTTTTTTTTCAAGAGGTTGTGGAGATATACTGCCATCTGGTGACGACTACGAACAATTGCGTAAAAGGAACTATTACAAGTTGATGGACTTTGAAAATAAATGTTGGTGCTTGAAAAAGTACTAAAGTCCTTGAATTTGATTTGCCACTGTCTTTACAAACCCATTTGATGTCATGGTTATGTGTTCCTCATCAGTAGTCGTGTATCTGTAGATCAAGGTGTGGACGGCCAACCCCCAGCAGTTTGTGGAGGACGAGGATGACGACACCTTCTCCTACTCCGTCAGGATCTCAGCCCAGGACCTGCTGCTGGTGAGTACCTCAGTCTGTAGGCAAAGCTCAAATAGCACCCTATTCCCCATATAGTGCACTACCTTTGACGTGTGTGTGAACCCCATAGTTTCACTCCACAGTTACTTCTGCATGTTTACGTTCTGGTCAATGTGACCTTTCTGGAGAGAAGACTTCTCACTCCAACCTTCCTCCTCTTTCAATAGGCTGTGGCGACAGAGTTCCAGAATGAGAGTGCGGCAGCGTTGGCTGCAGCAGCAACAAGGCACCTGCAGGATGCCGAGCAGGCCAAGAACAGTGGCAATGAGCACTGGTGAGGACCACACACCGGCTGCATGACATGGCAAAGTGGATGCCTCTTAATTAATAGTCCTTGTCTCCTGTTTGTCTTCGGCGTTGAACTGAAAACATGCGTTAGGTGAAAGTAATATGGATCCTTTCAGGAATTTCCTTTAATCTGTCCAGGTATTTTGTCAGTGCAGACGGAAAACAAGGTGAAGAGATTACTTTCGACCTGTGTTGGCGCGTTCTGCTCCCCTGGGACTGTCCCGCAGAAGAAATATCACCCAGAGAAAAGAAGCACGTTTTTCCCCTCCCCCCCTTAGTTAACACTAACAACATTTTGATTTACTGTGGGAATTGTGATCGAATCAATGCGATATTAGCCACTTTCAATGCAACATACCGAAACAAAACGAACTACGCAAGACTTAGTATGCAAAACTAACTATGCCGCAGATTTTGTTGTAGGCAGAAAGCATCAGAGTAGGATTCTATTGCATTGACACCCACTACTCAACCCCTACTCTACACAGACCGGTGCGACATAACCAATCAGTGCTGCAGTAGGCCTATATGCAAACAGACCATTGCCATATATGGATCTGTGCCATTCTCTTTGAACTGGATTGTGTTTACAGCATGAGCGTGAGTAGATGCAGCTCTCGCTTTGATGTCAAAACGAGCAGTATGTAGCCATGTGTTCACATTTGTTCATATCCTTTGCTAGTTAGTGAGTTCTTAGCCCAGTTATAGATCATTTGTAGTCAGCAATGGGGGAGTGATTGTTTCCAACAAGAGCACAAAACATGTACATTTCTAGACATCTTAGGAAAAGGGAGTCGGGTAAAGAGGTTTTTTGTTGTCTTAAAGGGGCAGTGTTGTGTTTTGAGACCGGTTTGAATAAGCTAAGTAGCCAATAGGCAGAGGGTAGAATAGTTTGTCTGATTCTCTGTAATAATGGTATGGGAATAATAATGCATTTTATATTGTAAAGTGGTTTCTTGCATCAAAAAAACAATATTTTCTGTCGCCTCCTTGTCTGAAGGACAAGTGGATAAACAGACTCATGTCAAGCCCTGCGTGTTTTTTTCAAAAGTCTCATGGACTGTAGACCTACATTGAACAGCACGTTGGCTGCTACTGTAGGCTGAATGATAGAACAGCTATTTCCCTGTTAAAATGTTATTGGATGCATTTTTTTCAATTTTTTTGAGGGTAGGCCACTCTGATAGGCCTACATTATGGTCCAAATAGCCACAGTAGCCTACTTGACCACTATCTGAAATTGTAACTTAAAGCGGGTACAGCCTCAGTGTTTGCCGTAAACGCCCACTGAAAGTTGCACAGTGACAGTGACAGAAAAACATGAGTGAACATTGCTTTCTACTATTGAGTTGCACCCCATGGCTAAACCATCAGCACTGTTGGTGTGCTCTCTCCTTACTCCTGTGTTGTCCCCTTCTGCAGGTGGAAGATCCATGAGGCCTGTATGTTAGCTCTGGGCTCAGTGAAGACCATCATCACAGAGAATGTGAAGAACGGCCGTGTCCAGTTTGATATGCACGGCTTCCTGGCTAACGTCATCCTGGCTGACCTTAACCTCACAGGTTAGTCAGTCGCTCATCTCCGGGCAGCCATGTTCAGTTACAGTGGGGCAAAAAAGTATTTAGTCAGCCACCAATTGCAAGTTCTCCCACTTAAAAAGATGAGAGAGGAGGCCTGTAATTTTCATCATAGGTACACTTCAACTATGACAGACAAAATGAGAGAAAAAAATCTCAATACTTTGTTATATACCCCTTTTTGGCAATGACAGAGGTCAAATGTTTTCTGTAAGTCTTCACAAGGTTTTCACACACTGTTGCTGGTATTTTGGCCCATTCCTCCATGCAGATCTCCTCTAAAGCAGTGACGTTTTGGGGCTGTTGCTGGGCAACACGGACTTTCAACTCCCTCCAAAGATTTTCTATGGGGTTGAGATCTGGAGACTGGCAAGGCCACTCCAGGACCTTGAAATGCTTCTTACGAAGCCACTCCTTCGTTGCCCGGGCGGTGTGTTTGGGATCATTGTCATGCTGAAAGACCCAGCCACGTTTCATCTTCAATGCCCTTGCTGATGGAAGGAGGTTTTTACTCAAAATTTCACGATACATGGCCCCATTCATTCTTTCTTTTACATGGATCAGTCGTCCTGGTCTTTTTGCAGAAAAACAGCCCCAAAGCATGATGTTTCCACCCCCATGCTTCACAGTAGGTATGGTGTTCTTTGGATGCAACTCAGCATTCTTTGTCCTCCAAACACGACGAGATGAGTTTTTATCAAAAAGTTATATTTTGGTTTCATCTGACCATATGACATTCTCCCAATCTTCTTCTGGATCATCCAAATGCTCTCTAGCAAACTTCAGACGGGCCTGGACATGTACTGGCTTAAGCAGGGGGACACGTCTGGCACTGCAGGATTTGAGTCCCTGGCAGCGTAGTGGGCTACTGATGGTAGGCTTTGCTACTTTGGTCCCAGCTCTCTGCAGGTCATTCACTAGGTCCCCCCGTGTGGTTCTGGGATTTTTGCTCACCGTTCTGGTGATAATTTTGACCCCACGGGGTGAGATCTTGCGTGGAGCCCCAGATCGAGGGAGATTATCAGTGGTCTTGTATGTCTTCCATTTCCTAATAGTTGCTCCCACAGTTGATTTCTTCAAACCAAGCTGCATACCTATTGCAGATTCAGTCTTCCCAGCCTGGTGCAGGTCTACAATTTTGTTTCTGGTGTCCTTTGACAGCTCTTTGGTCTTGGCCATAGTGGAGTTTGGAGTGTGACTGTTTGAGGTTGTGGACAGGTGTCTTTTATACTGATAACAAGTTCAAACAGGTGCCATTAATACAGGTAACGAGTGGAGGACAGAGGAGCCTCTTAAAGAAGAAGTTACAGGTCTGTGAGAGCCAGAAATCTTGCTTGTTTGTAGGTGACCAAATACTTATTTTCCACCATAATTTGCAAATAAATTCATTAAAAATCCTACAATGTGATTTTTCTGGATTTTTTTTCTCATTTTGTCTGTCATAGTTGAAGTGTACCTATGATGAAAATTACAGGCCTCTCATCTTTTTAAGTGGGAGAACTTGCACAATTGGTGGCTGACTAAATACTTTTTTGCCCCACTGTATATTGTTCTTTCAAGAAATGTCTGATTTAGGCTGCGAAAATCTGGTGGGGTGGACTCACTAGTCAATCATTGACTTGGTGATCAATTGATTATGTGATCAATAAAGAGTGAGGGAGAAACAATAACCTTCAGACATCAAAGGCCTGGAGGTACAGACTGTGACTCATGGTACCGTATATGCGTATATAATAACCCCTCCTTCCTCTCTTCCCCCAGCGGCCTCTCCGTTCTTGCTGGGCCGAGCCCTGTGGGCGGCCAGCCGCTTCACAGCAGCCATGTCCCCTGAGCTCATCCAGCAGTTCCTCCAGGCCACCGTCAGCGGCCTGCACGACAGTCAGCCCCCCTCAGTCCGCATCTCAGCCGTACGCGCCATCTGGGGGTGAGGGAGATGAAAGTTGAACACTTAAACCTCGATAGTTCTGACAAGATGTAGTTTACACTTCTTCAGTCATCATAATAATACCAGTAAGCTAGGCCAGGTAGAAGCGATGATGTCATACAGTAGATAGATGGATAAATCCCTCTAGTTTGTCACCCAACCAGCCATACAACACAAACCGTCACTACACCCACCATAACATTAAATGTGTTGGTATGCAGGTGGTAATTCTGTGTGTGTGCTCTCCTCAGGTACTGTGACCAGTTGAAGCTGTCTGAGAGTACCCATGTCCTGCAGCCGTTCCTGCCTGCTGTTCTGGACGGACTGGTGCAGCTGGCAGCCCAGTTCAGCTCCGAGGTTCTCACCCTGGTCATGGAGACACTGTGTATCGTCTGCACTGTGGACCCAGCCTTCACTACCAGCGCAGAGAACAAGATCTGCCCCCTCACCATCGCCATCTTTCTCAAGTATAGTAACGGTGGGTAACTATAGTAACCTTGGCAGTTGGTGCTCTTGTATTTTATTATTAGTGTATCATTGAGTGATATTACCATATTTTCTTTTCTTATTTAACCTTTATTTAACTAGACAAGAACATATTATTGTCAATGACGGCCTAGGAACAGTGGGTTAACTGCCTTGTTCAGGGGCAGAACGACAGATTTTCACCTTGTCAGTTCGGCAATTCGATCTAGTAACCTTTCCGTTACTGGCTCAACGCTCTAACCATTAGTCTACCTGCCGCTATGACTATCCATTCCTTACAGATCAACCCATGTGCCTCTATCTTACTTTCCCTCCTCTCCCCAGACCCGGTGGTGGCGTCTCTGGCCCAGGACATCTTTAAGGAACTGGCCCAGATCGAGGCGTGCCAGGGCCCCATGCAGATGCGCCTCATCCCCACCCTGGTCAGCATCATGCAGGCCCCGCCTGACAAGATCCCCTCCGGTCTGTGTGCAGTAAGTCACCACTGGCCTGGTGCCTCTAGCTACTATGGAAGTGGTTAATTTGCAGCAGCACTGTGTGTCGGCGCCTAACAGAGTTGGTCTCAACTCCATTGGTAGTAGTCACCAACCCAGGGCCTAGGCTACAGGGGTGTGAAGGCTTTTATTCCAGCCAGGTACTCAAACATATGATTTAACTAATCAAGTAGTCATTTCCTTGACTTAGTTAAATCTGGTGTGTTAGTGCTGGGCTGGATTAAAAGCCTGCACTCTCCAGGACCATGGTTGGTGGTCTGGCCTCCTTGTTTACCATCAACGTTTAGGGTTCTAGTCAGTCATATATTGACAGTTGTCTCCTGTGTTCTCCCTGACAGACCGCCATAGACATCTTGACCACGGTGGTCCGACACACCAAACCCCCGCTCTCTGAGATGCTGGTCTGCCAGGCTTTCCCTGTGGTGGCCCAGTGTACCCTCCGCACAGACGACAACACCACAATACAGGTACACACACACCGAGAAGGACTCCGATGTTAATACCAACTGCTCTTACACCAGTACACTTTGTAATTATATGAACTCTAACCCCATTCTCTTCCAGAACGGGGGTGAGTGTCTGCGGGCGTATGTGTCAGTGGCCCTGGAGCAGGTGGGCCAGTGGAGGGACACGGAGGGCCACAGTGGTCTGTGGTACGTGATGCAGGTGGTCAGTCAACTACTTGACCCCAGGACATCAGAGTTCACCGCTGCCTTCGTGGGCCGCCTGGTGTCCACGCTGATCGCCCGCGCCGGCACTGAGCTTGGAGAGCAGTTAGACCAAATCCTCAGAGCCATCCTCAGCAAGATGCAGCAGGCCGAGACCCTCAGCGTCATGCAGGTAGGAAGTAACAATTCTGTTTGTCCCTCTGGAACTTTCCTCTTTGAATCTATCAGTGTTCTCTGTGATGTTGTGTTTTCAACACGCCAAGCTGTCTCTATTCAATTTATACTAATTTTGAGCCTTGCATCAATGTTGTCCAGCAATTACTTTATTGCCACCCATATAGACCCTTTTGACATTCGACTCCTCTCCCCCAGTCTCTGATCATCTCTCTCCTCCTCTCCCCCAGTCTCTGATCATCACTCCTCTCCCCCAGTCTCTGATCATCACTCCTCTCCCCCAGTCTCTGATCATCTTTCACTCCTCTCCCCCAGTCTCTGATCATCTTTCACTCCTCTCCTCCTCTCCCCCAGTCTCTGATCATCTCTCTCCTCCTCTCCCCCAGTCTCTGATCATCTCTCTCCTCCTCTCCCCCAGTCTCTGATCATCTCTCTCCTCCTCTCCCCAGTCTCTGATCATCTCTCTCCTCCTCTCCCCCAGTCTCTGATCATCTCTCTCCTCCTCTCCCCCAGTTTCTGATCATCTCTCTCCTCCTCTCCCCCAGTCTCTGATCATCTCTCTCCTCCTCTCCCCCAGTCTCTGATCATCTCTCTCCTCCTCTCCCCCAGTCTCTGATCATCTCTCTCCTCCTCTCCCCCAGTCTCTGATCATCACTCTCCTCCTCTCCCCCAGTCTCTGATCATCACTCTCCTCCTCTCCCCCAGTCTCTGATCATCACTCTCCTCCTCTCCCCAGTCTCTGATCATCACTCTCCTCCTCTCCCCCAGTCTCTGATCATCACTCTCCTCCTCTCCCCAGTCTCTGATCATCACTCTCCTCCTCTCCCCCAGTCTCTGATCATCACTCTCCTCCTCTCCCCAGTCTCTGATCATCACTCTCCCTCCTCTCCCCAGTCTCTGATCATCACTCTCCTCCTCTCCCCCAGTCTCCCAGTCTCTGATCATCACTCTCCTCCTCTCCCCCAGTCTCTGATCATCACTCTCCTCCTCTCCCCCCAGTCTCTGATCATCACTCTCCTCCTCTCCCCCAGTCTCTGATCATCACTCTCCTCCTCTCCCCCAGTCTCTGATCATCTCTCTCCTCCTCTCCCCCAGTCTCTGATCATCTTTCCTCCTCTCCCCAGTCTCTGATCATCTTTCACTCCTCTCCTCCTCTCCCCCAGTCTCTGATCATCTCTCCTCCTCTCCCCCAGTCTCTGATCATCACTCTCCTCCTCTCCCCCAGTCTCTGATCATCACTCTCCTCCTCTCCCCCAGTCTCTGATCATCACTCTCCTCTCCTCTCCCCCAGTCTCTGATCATCTTTCACTCTGATCATCTCCTCCTCTCCCCCAGTCTCTGATCATCTCTCTCCTCCTCTCCTCCCCCCAGTCTCTGATCATCTTTCACTCCTCTCCCTCCTCTCCCCCAGTCTCTGATCATCTCTCTCCTCCTCTCCCCCAGTCTCTGATCATCACTCTCCTCCTCTCCCCCAGTCTCTGATCATCACTCTCCTCCTCTCCCCCAGTCTCTGATCATCACTCTCCTCCTCTCCCCCAGTCTCTGATCATCACTCTCCTCCTCTCCCCCAGTCTCTGATCATCACTCTCCTCCTCTCCCCAGTCTCTGATCATCTCTCTCCTCCTCTCCCCAGTCTCTGATCATCTCTCTCCTCCTCTCCCCCAGTCTCTGATCATCTCTCTCCTCCTCTCCCCCAGTCTCTGATCATCTCTCTCCTCCTCTCCCCAGTCTCTGATCATCTCTCTCCTCCTCTCCCCCAGTCTCTGATCATCTCTCTCCTCCTCTCCCCCAGTCTCTGATCATCTCTCTCCTCCTCTCCCCAGTCTCTGATCATCTCTCTCCTCCTCTCCCCCAGTCTCTGATCATCTCTCTCCTCCTCTCCCCAGTCTCTGATCATCTCTCTCCTCCTCTCCCCCAGTCTCTGATCATCTCTCTCCTCCTCTCCCCCAGTCTCTGATCATCTCTCTCCTCCTCTCCCCCAGTCTCTGATCATCACTCCTCTCCCCCAGTCTCTGATCATCTTTCACTCCTCTCCCCCAGTCTCTGATCATCACTCCTCCTCTCCCCCAGTCTCTGATCATCACTCCTCCTCTCCCCCAGTCTCTGATCATCACTCCTCCTCTCCCCAGTCTCTGATCATCACTCCTCCTCTCCCCAGTCTCTGATCATCACTCCTCTCCCCCAGTCTCTGATCATCACTCTCCTCCTCTCCCCCAGTCTCTGATCATATTTCTCTCCTCCTCTCCCCCAGTCTTTGATCATGGTATTTGCCCACCTGGTCCACTCTCAGCTGGAGCCTCTGTTGGAGTTCCTGTGCAGTCTGCCGGGTCCAACGGGGAAACCAGCCCTGGAGTTTGTCATGGCTGAGTGGATGAGCCGACAGCACCTCTTCTACGGACAGTACGAGGGTAAAGTCAGGTGAGTGTATCCACACTCCTCAAGATAGATGGTAGAGTAGAATATTTTCAACTTGGTGAAGAAAAGATGTGTTCCTCTCTGTACTCCCCTTTCCACCTTTTTATGACCTGGAATTTTCTTCCCTTTTGTAATGTTTGTTTCCCCGTCTCCTGTGTTGTCCCTGTGCAGTACGGTAGCCCTGTGTAAGCTGCTGCAGCACGGCCTCAACACCAATGACAAGCGTCTCCAGGACATCGTGGTCAAGGGAGAGGAGATCTTTGGCCCTGACGAGGGCATCCGCACACGTTCCAAGTCTGCCAAGAGTACGACCCACAGCTCACTTCTCTAATTTAGCATTTAGGACACAAAAAATATCCTCCCCCATTATCTTGTCTAATGTATGACACTGGGTGCATTGGCTATATGCTTCTGTTGGTGGCCCAACTCTTTGATGGTATGCACATCTTACAGTGTGGCTGTAAGGTCTGTCTGTCTCTCCCCAGATCCAGAGAAGTGGACCAACATTCCATTGCTAGTGAAGGTCTTTAAGCTGATTGTCAATGAGCTGTCGTCAGTGGTGGAGGCCAACACGACCAGAGCTGCCGCAGCAGACTGGAGTCAAGGTCAGGGTTGTGGCGGTCATTACATTTGTCAGCCGGTGATTGTCATTCAAATAACTGCCGGTCTCACGGTAATTGACAGTTAATGAAACACCTTCAGCATCTCTGGCTTCCACACACAGCTTACAACCCACTGATGCAGACCTTTTGAGAAATATACATTTTAAAAACTCTTAATAAATCCATTTTAATATAGCCTACACCTTCACAATAAAATCTATTTATTTTAGGCAGATCTAAAGAAACTGGCTTTTCTTTCTATCATATTTCAGAAGAACAGAATGGCATATTCTGAGTCATCCTTATGTCAGGTCCTGATTTGGCTAGGCCATATGGCTGTGGGCTACACAAGTTCATTTAGCAGGCAAGATTAGCTTATTATTCCTGTGGCATTTATTTTATAGTAAGAACAATACAATTGAACATAGCTGAATAAAATAGAAAGGATATTTTTCCCCAAACAATTTCTGGGGGAGTGTACACGTGCAGCTGTTCTGTGTTGCGCAATTAACAAAGAAACAGGTCCTCCTATGTGTTTCTAATTTAGAGTTATTTATTCTACTTTAGTTGTGATACAATCGTTAGATTATATGTTCTGATTTCTAATACATTCTAAGGCTGCATGATGTGACGAATTATGATTTTAAAAAAGTGGAGTGAAAGTGAAGCGCTCTGTTTCTTGAGCAGGCTGCACTGCACATCAGTCTCATTCACAATTTGACAAGGACTTGATAATGACCAAAAAGTATGTGGACACCTGCTCGTCAAACATCTCATTCCAAAATCATGGGCATTAATATGTAGTTGGTCCCCCCCTTTGCTGCTATTACAGCATCAACTTTTCTGGGAAGGCTTTTCTCTAGATGTTGGAACATTGCTGCAGGGACCTGCTTCCATTCAGCCACAAGCATTAGTGAGGTCGGGCACTGATGTTGGGAGATTAGGCCTGGCTCGCAGTCGGCTTCCAATTCATCCCTAAGGTGTTCGATAGGGTTGAGGTCACGGCTCTGTGTGGGTCAGTGGAGTTCTTCCACACCGATCTTGACAAACCATTTCTGTATGGACCTCGCTTTGTGCACAGGGGGCATTGTCATGCTGAAACAGGAAAGGGCCTTCCCCAAACTGTTGCCACAAAGTTGGAAGCACAGAATCGTCTAGAATGTCAGTGTATGCTGTAGCGTTAAGATTCCCTTTCACTGGAACTAAGGGGCCTAGCCCAAACCATGGACTATTCCTACACCAAACTTTACAGTTGGTACTATCCATTCAGGCAGGTAGTGGTTTCTTGGCATCTGCCAAACTCTGATTCATTTGTCGGACTGCCAGATGTTGAAGTGTGATTTGTCACTCCAGAGACGGCGTTTCCACTGCTCCAGAGTCCAATGGCAGTGAGCTTTACGCAACTCCAGCTGACGCTTGGCATTGCACATGGTGATCTTAGGCTTGTGTGCAGCTGCTCGGAAACCCCATTTCATGAAGCTCCAGACGAACAGTTCTTGTGCTGACGTTGCTTCCAGGCAGTTTGGAGCTCGGAAGGGAGTGTTGCAACCGAGGACAAAGATTTTTACGTGCTTCATCACTCAGCGATCCTGTTCTGTGAGCTTGTGTGGCCTTCCACTTCGCAGCTGAGCCGTTGTTGCTCCTAGACGTTTACACTTCACTATAACAGAACTTACAGTTGATAGGGGCAGCTCTAGCAAGGCAGACATTTGTCTAACTTGTTGGAAAGGTGGCATCTTATGATGGTGTCACGTTGAAAGTCACTGAGCTCTTCAGTAAGGCCATTCTACTGTCAGTGTTTGTCTATGGAGATTGCATGGCTGTGTGTTCAATTTTATACACCTGTCAGCAATGGGTGTGGCTGAAGTCCACTAATTTGAAGGGGTGTCCAAATACTTTTGTGTGTATATGTGTGGAATTATTTTTTATTAAGAATGGCCCACAAAAAAAGTCATCCATAACCTGCACTCAAATAGCAAATGGAGGTTACGTGCAGATAGTTTTTTTAATATACCAGGTAGGCTACACTGTTTGTAAAGTGGATTAATGTGCTTAATTTCTTTTAAGTGAGCAATAAATATAGCAGGACTAGAAACCTGGGATCCACTTGTATTGTATAGTGGCTAGTCAAATCTGTTGAATTGAAATAGATTTTCCAAAGTTATAGAATTACTGCTGTCTGTTCAGAAAGATATTAAGTAATTAATAATCGTCTACTACACCATGAGAAGGCCTAAATTTAGCCTCACAGGATCAGTAGCTTCTTTCAAAAAAATGCCAAGCTGTGTATTGTGTGTAGCCCAATAAGGCATAGCATACAGCTGAGAATGTGCATCAAATCTGTCAGTGAACAGCATGCAGACAAAACAGGCCTTTCACAAGATTTCAAGTACAATCGAAGGGTAACAGGTTGGAAAGCAAATAGCCTACAGTCTTTTCAGCAGGAGCCATCAAAATCTTTGATCAACTTCCAAATGTGGTTTTACTGCATAAAACTAGAGATGGGCGTTTGGCACGAACACGTAGGCCATTACCAGCGAGTGATCTGCGCAACATTGGGTGAGTCAGTGAAACTGGAAAGCTTTTTTAGGACTATAATTTCCTCATATTGTAGCCTACAATGTGTATCTCCACACACCTAGACTATTGATGGATTCAAGACCAGGTTGTTTTTATTGATCTCCGGCTACTTTGACACTAACAAACTATGTGAACCCTTTGGAATTATCTCGATTTCTGCATAAATTGGTCATAAAATGTGATCTGATCTTCATCTAAGCCACAACAATAGACAAACAGTCTGCTTAAACTAATTACACACAAACAATTATACGTTTTCATGAACTTTACTGAACACCGTGTAAACATTCACAGTGCAGGGTGGGGAAAGTATGTGAACTCTTGGATTTAATAACTGATTGACACTCCTTTTTGCAACAATAACCTCAACCAAACATTTTCTGTAGTTGTGGATCAGACCTCCACAACGGTCAGGAGGAATGTTGAACCATTCCTCTTTACAAAACTATCAGTTCAGCAATATTCTTGGGATGTCTGGTGTGAACCGCTCTTGAGGTCATGCCACAGCATCTCAATCGGGTTGAGGTCGGGCCTCTGACTGGGCCACTCCAGAAGGTGTATTTTCTTCTGTTGAAGCCATTCTGATTTACTTCTGTGTTTTGGGTCGTTGTCCTGTTGCGTCACCTAACTTCTGTTGAGTTTCAATTGGCGGACAGATAGTCTTACATTCTCCTGCAAAATGTCTTGATAAACTTGGGAATTCATTTTCCCGTAGATGATAGCAAGCTGTCCAGAGGCAGCAAAGCAGCCCCAAACCGTGATACTACCGCCAGCATACTTTACAGTTGGGATGAGGTTTTGATGTTGGTGTGCTGTGCCTTTATTTCGCCACACATAGTGATGTGTGTTCCTTCCAAACAACTCAACTGTAGTTTCATCTGTCCACATAATATTTTGCAAGTAGCACTGTGGAAGATTCAGGTGCTATTTTTCAAACTTCAGACCTGGAACAATGTTTCAGACCTGCAGCAATGTACCGTACTCGTCAACAGAGATGTTAGCATGTTCCAGAGATTTCTATAAGTTTTCAGCTGACACTCTAGGATTCTTCTTAACCTCATTGAGCATTCTGCGCTGTGCTCTTGCAGTCATCTTTGCGGGACGGCCACTCCTAGGGAGAGTAGCAACAGTGCTGAACTTTCTCCATTTATAGACCATTTGTCTTACCGTGGACTGATGAACATCAAGGCTTTTAGAGATACTTTTGTAGCCCTTTCTAGCTTTATGCAAGTCAACAATTTGTAGGTCTTTTGAGATGTCTTTTGTTCAAGGCATGGGTCACATCAGGCAATGCTTGTGAATAGCAAACTCAAATTTTGTGAGTTTGTTTTGGGATTTTTTTTTTATTGGGCGGGCAGCTTTAACCAACATCTCCAATCTCTTCTCATTGATTGGACTCCAAGTTAGCTGTCTCCTGACTCTAATGAGCTTTTGGAGAAGTCATTAGCATAGGGGTTCAAAGTATGTGAACCTACACTAACCTACACTGTGAATGTTTAAATGATGTATCTAATATAGACAAGAAAAATACATTAATTTGTGTTATTAGTTTAAGCACACGGTGTTTGTCTATGGTTGTGATGAAGATCAGATCAAATTTTATGACCAATTTATGCAGAAATCCAGGTAATTCCAAAGGGTTCACATACTTTTTCTTGACATTGTAGATAATTTGTGCAGTATTAAAATAGATTCTGCCTGTCTCCAGTCATGTAAAAGGACTTAGAAATGCATTAAATGCGTTTATAAAAGGACACTTTTCCAGACCCTAGGCTACTAAAAATGTTCCCCATGTGTGCAACTTCTGTAACTGCCTCAACTCTACTGCTCTATGCCATTACACAAATACCATGATATGTATGCAATGCTTTATTATAAAGGTGAATTATTATTATTATTTATTCTCCATGTGTTACGGTACCTCAGGTCCCCAGGTCAATCCCCTCTCGAGCTCACTTTGTTCTGGTACCTTCCGATTTTCACAAATTTAGGCACTGGTCTTTACGTATTCTAAATAATGTGTGAAATGAGTTTAGAATGGTCCGTTATCATGCACCTGTCAGAACAGAAGCGATGTGTTAATACATGGGATGTTGAGAAATAAATATAGGCCTAGCCTATACAAAGATGACGGGATCCTCATTGAGGCCATCAAAACTCTGTTTTCTCATGCAATTGCATAGCCTGTAGAAATGTTGCGCAACAGAAACACTTACTTTAGGAATAAAGTAAGTGTTTCTGTTGCGCAACATTTCTCCATGCACCAACCAGCTATGAGGAGGTGGCTCTCACTGCCACCCAAACTCTGAATGCCAGGGCTCTCATGAAATGTTGGATTCAATTTTTTGATTGCCTTTGTATTGATCCCAGGAATTGTCCATATGCACAATGCAAAGAAATTCTGCACAAACTGTCAGAAACCGTCTCCGAGTAGCTTCACCTGCCTGCAGTTTGATGTCATAACTAACTTTCAGTGGGCAAATGCTCAAATTTCATTTGATCATCGAACACAATTGCAGTTTTAAATGCACAGAAATACCATGATGAGATCCTGATGCCTATTGAAATCAATAGATTAGGGCCTGGTTAATATATGTCAATTGACTGACTTCCTTAAATGAACTGTAACTCAGTGAAATCTTTGAAATAGTTGAGTTTAATATTTTAGTTTAGTGTATATATTTACTTCCCGTCTCCCTTAATCTGCATCGGATGTGCTCATAAAGGTGCTGCTACTCATAACTTGATATCTCTGAAACATTCTATGGTTGGCTACTGCGTGCATTTCATCAAACGCTATTGTCAAACAACGAATAATAATGTGTGCCTCTGGTTCTTTGGGGCGGCAGGTAGCCTGGTGGTTAAAGCGTTGGGCAGGTAACCGGAAGGTTGCAAGTTCAAACCCCCGAGCTGACAAGGTAAAAATCTATTGTTCTGCCCCTGAGCAAGGCAGTTAACCCACTGTTCCCCGGGTGCCGAAGACGTGGATGTCGATTTTTAAGGCAGCCCTCCACACCACTGATTCAGAGGGGTTGGGTTAAATGCGGTGGACGCGTTGTACAACTAAGTATCCCATTTCCCTGTTTTTGTTCCGGACTACGTTCTCACTTGCAGCGAACCGTACCCCGGTACCAAGCCCATCCAAATGTATTAAATTAAAAACAGATATTACATTTACATAAATATTCAGACCCTTTACTCATGCTTTGTTGCAGCGATTACAGCCTTGAGTCTTCTTGGGTATTATGCTACAAACTTGGCACACCTGTCTTTGGGGAGTTTCTCCCATTCTTTTCAGCAGATCCTCTCAAGCTCTGTGCTCCAGAGATATTTGATCGGGTTCAAGTCCGGGATCTGGCTGGGCCACTCAAGGACATTGAGACATGTCCCAAAGCCATCCTTGTGTTGTCTTGGCTGTGTCCTTTGGGTCATTGTCCTGTTGGAAGGTGAACCTTCACCCCAGTCTGAGGTCTGGAGCAGGTTTTCATCAAGGACCTCTCTGTACTTTGCTCTGTTCATCTTTTCCTCGATCCTAACTAGTCTCCCAGTCCCTGCCGCTGAAAAACATCCCCACAGCATGATGCTGCCACCACCACAGTGGAGCTCTGTCCGTGACCAGCAGGTTCTTGGTCACCTGCCTGACCAAGGCCCTTCTCCCCCGACTGCTCAGTTTGGCCGGGCGGCCAGCTCTAGGAAGAGTCTTGGTGGTTCCAAACTTCTTCCATTTAAGAATGATGGAGGCCACTGTGTTCTTGGGGAGCGTCAATGCTGCAGACATTTTTTGGTACCCTTCCCCAGTGCTGTGCCTCGACTCATTCTTGTTCCGGAGCTCTACAGACAATTCTTTCGACTTCATGGCTTGGTTTTTGCTCTTACATGTACTTTCAACTGTGGGAACTTGTATATAGACGTGTGTGTGCCTTTTACAAAACATGTCCAATCAATTCAATGGGAACAGGATGCACCGGAGCTCAATTTTGAGTATCATAGCAAAGGGTCTGAATACTTGTGAATAAGCGATTTTTATTTTATTTTTTATAAATTTGCAAAAAAAATCTAAACCTGTTTTCGCTTTGTCATTATGGGGTATTGTATGTAGATTGAGGACTTTATTTTTAATTTAATCTATTTTAGAATACGTCTAAGGTAACAAAATGTGGAAAAAGTGAAGGGGTCTGAATTCTTTCCGAATGCACTGTATGTAATATAATATATGCCCTATAGCAGACGCTTTTTATCCAAAGTGACTTAGACATGCATGCATACATTTTACAAATGGGTGGTCCTGGGAGTTTTCCCACTAGCATTGCAAGCGCCATGCTCTACCAAATGAGCTACAGAGGACCACAAACGGCCTTCATATATGTGTGTTTAGTATTGTGAAGGCAAGTAGGCCCTGTTGAATCTAATCCCACGCTGTTTGGTTGTGTCACTGCAGATTCAGGTGGAATGTGGGAGGACCAGGAGGCAGAAGAAGAGGAGGAGGAGGATGATGAGGAGGATGAAGGGCTGGCCGGGCAGCTGCTATCTGACCTCATCGCTTCCAACAAATATGGTGAGAATAGACCAAAATAAGTTGATGCTGGATAGTAAACAATGCCAAAACAGAAGTAATCAAGGCACTCGTGTAGTGGAATAATTTAAAAGCCCTTATTATTTATGGCTTATGCTTAGTAAGAATGAAAAATGCACCGAAGCGTTGCGGCTACAAAATCATTCATCATGGTGACAAAATAACTTCCCTCTCTCAGCCACTTCTAGAGGTCTGGCTCCTCCATCAGTGTAGTAGAGCCAAGATGGCTGCCTATCTGCCATGTTTCACAGGTATCAAAATGTATTTTGAATCTCTCAGATGAAGACTACTATGAGGATGATGATGAGGAGGATCCAGATGCCTTGAAGGACCCCATATATCAGATAGACCTTCAGGTAATGCCTTGCTAATATACTGATCTGTCATTCAGATTTAGTTCACAAAAACATGACTACTAGGGCTGACGTGGTTGTGTTCCAACTGTGCCCTCTTATTTGACCTTAAGGAGATTGATCAAGTTGTATTGAACAGATTTCAACGGTTTGACCTTTCGGTTGTATTTTAATGTCTTAAATTTACTTTAAATAAAGTTTGTTGTACTGTGTGTTCCAGGCCTACCTGACAGATTTCCTGACCCAGTTTGCCCAGTCGCCGTGCTACAGCATGTTCTCTGGCCATCTCAATGACGCTGAGAGGAGAGTCCTGCAGACTATCGGCATCTAAACCTGCTCCCATCCACTTCCCTATGTCAACCCTACTAGAACACTCTTGCCCAATCCCTCACTCTCACCAACCAATCACCAACCCCTGAGTGTGGGAGAGGCTCTGATTGGCCAAGCAGTTGTTGATGCTTTACCTACATCTCCAACAGAAGATCATGGGGAGGTAAAGCGGGAGAGAAGAGACAGACATGACTCACCCATAACATCCTGTCTCTCTATTCTGACTTAAAGGATGACCAGGAAAAGACTGCGGACTTGTGGAGGGATGTGGCGGAAGAAGTTCGAGAGAAGGTCGTGAGGGACACCCTGATTTGTTCCCAGGGAGGGCTGGGAGACAGTTGTGGGAGACACCTCCTTAGTGTCTCCTCGCTCCTCTGCCCTATTGTACTTGTGGGAGGACTTTGGAATGTGACAGAGGGGTTGATGTTTTGCAATGGGACAGGCAGGCAGGGCAGCTGTGATATATGAACGGAGTCTTTACTGTGTCCCATTTGTAACTCGACCCACTTATTTTTGTGCTTCTGTAAAAAATTAAAAAATTAACTTCCAAGAGGCAAAAGAGACTTCATGACGATGGACAGACAAAGAGAAATATATCTTTGAGACTGAGTAAGAAACTTTGGTGGCCTTGTTTTCAGAAACCATTGACTTTTCTGATTGGGATGAAAACCTTGAGGATTTCTGGTTGCGACTGGGGCCTGGGTGGTTATGGGGGAATCACGCCGTTGCCATGGTGACTCACCACCTTTTCATTTCCCTTTACCCACTAGTTGGGGTGAAATTTCTCAATAAAAGTCCCAATAGGACACCATTTTTGTTTCCATTGTTATTTGGTCACTTTCCCAGATAGTGAAGAATGGCAGTACAAGTTCTCACACTTGGTCCCTTTCAGACAATTTTTCTGTACTCAGTGCTGTTCATGTATTTGTTTTGTGCTGTGTGAACACTCCAAAGAAACTTGGACCACTCAAAAGAGCATTTGAAGCGAACCGAATGGAGACATCTCGAGGTGGTCTATGTTCGGTTTGCTTTAGTCCCGTGGTCCGGTTCCCTATATTAGGGCAATGTGAACACAGCTCACAAAGTATTATTGTCATTATTCCTGCACCACACACTAGACTACTGCAACACAGTTTCCCCTGCCCATAACCCCTCACATTTGTGGCACAAAAGAGAGAAGATTATGTGTAGGTTTGTGGAAATAATGTGTGCTGTTTTTGGATATTCTTTAGCAATTGTCAAGGACATACAGAAATGCCCAAATATATGTGTGGAGTTTGGTGCTGACACAATGTTCAGATTATTTGTTTGCAAAGTGTTATCTATAGGCTAAGGAAGCTTCATAAACTGTTTATTTGATTGTGGGGTTTGAATAGTGTGAAGACTTAGCACTAACCAAAAAATCGCTTTTAAAGGGGCAGTAGCCTAAATTGAGTGAGATTTTCAAGTACAGCATTATTTAATCTGCAGTATTCTGCTATTTATTCTGTTACCAATAATATTTACTTGATTAGATTTGGATTGTATTTAGTTAAGATGACAATGATCTATTAGCTATATTTATATATACTTGAAGTCGGAAGTTTACATACACTTAGGTTGGAGTCATTAAAACTCGTTTTTCAACCATTCCACAAGTTTCTTGTTAACAAACTATAGATTTGGCAAGTCAGTTAGGACATCTACTTTGTGCATGACACAAGTAATTTTTCCAATAATTGCTTACGACAGATTATTTAATTTATATTTCACTGTATCACAATTCCAGTGGGTCAGAAGTTTACATACACTAAGTTGACTGCCTTTAAATAGCATGGAAAATTGCTGAAAATGATGTCATGGCTTTAGAAGCTTCTGATAGGCTAATTGACATCATTTGAGTCAATTGGAGGTGTACCTGTGGATGTATTTCAAGGCCTACCTTCAAACTCAGTGCCTCTTTGCTTGACATCATGGAAAAATCAGCAATGACCTCAAGAAAAACATATGTAGACCTCCACAAGTCTGGTTCATCTTTTGGAGCAATTTCCTGAAGGTACCACGTTCATCTGTACAAGCAATAGTACGCAAGTATAAACACCATGGGACCACACAGCCGTCATACCGCTCAGGAAGGAGACTCGTTCTGTCTCCTAGAGATGAACATACTGTGGAGCGAAAAGTGCAAGTCAATCCCACAACAACAGCAAAGGACCTTGGGAAGATGCTGGAGGAAACCGGTACAAAAGTATCTTATGTCCACAGTAAAACGAGTCCTATATCGACATAACCTGAGGGGCCGCTCAGCAAGGAAGAAGCCACTGCTCCAAAACCGCCATTAAAAAGCTAGACTACGGTTTGCCACTACATGGGGACAAAGGTCACACTTTTTGGAGAAATGTCCTCTGGTCTGATGAAACAAAAACAGAACTGTTTGGCCATAATGACCATTGTTATGTTTGGAGGAAAAAGGGGGAGACTTGCAAGCCGAAGAACACCATCCCAAACGTGAAGCACTGGGGGGGCAGCATCATGTTGTGGGGATGCTTTGCTGCAGGAGGGACTGGTGCATCTAATGAAATAGATGGCATCATGGGGTAGGAAAATTATGTGGATATATTGAAGCAACATCTCAAGACATCAGGAAGTTAAAGCTTGGTCGCAAATGGGTCTTCCAAGTGGACAATGACCCCAAGCATACTTCCAAAGTTGTGGCAAAATGGCTTAAGGATAACAAAGTCAAGGTATTGGAGTGGCAATCACAAAGCCCTGACCTCAATCCTATAGAATTTTTTTTGAGCAGAACTGAAAAAGCATGTGCGAGCAAGGAGGCCTACAAACCTGGCTCAGTTACACCAGCTCTGTCAGGAGGAATGGGCCAAAATTCACCCAGCTTCTTGTGGGAAGCTTGTGGAAGGCTACCCGGAACGTTTAACCCAGGTTAAACAATTTAAAGGCAATGCTACCAAATACTAATTGAGTGCATGTAAACTTCTGACCCACTGGGAATGTGATGAAAGAAATTAAAGCTGAAATAAATCATTCTCTCTACTATTATTCTGACATTTCACATTCTTAAATTAAAGTGGTGGTCCTAACTGACCTAAAACAGAGAATTTTTACTAGGATTTAATGAATTGTGAAAAACAGAGTTTAAATGTATTTGGCTAAGGTGTATGTAAACCTCCGACTTCTGCTGTGGGATAGGGGGCAGCATTTTCACGACCGGATGAAAAGCGTTCCCAAATTAAACTGCCTGCTACTCAGGCCCAGAAGCTATGATATGCATATAATTGGTAGATTTGGATAGAAAACACTGAAGTTTCTAAAACTGTTTGAATGATGTCTGTGAGGTGACAGTGTTTTCAATGGGTTTCCTAGATTTCTGTGGCACTTCGTTGCAGTTCCTATTGCTTCCACTGGATGTGGAAATTAGAAATTGGTTGATGTTTTTCTTTAGAGAAATGAAGAAGTACATCTGTCCAAAACGAGGGTCAAGGCTAAGGCTCTCTAATGTTTTGATGCGCGTTCCAGATCACGTGCTTCATGTTGTTTTCCTCCGGTATCGAACACTGTTCATCCCGCCTTACATTTGATTGATTATTTTCATTAAAAAATACTTTTGTATTCGGAAAGTTGTTTGAAATGTTTGGACAAAGATTACAAGTAACATGATATTTTTTGTAGTCATGTTGCGCGAGTTGGAACCGGTGTTTTTCTGGATCAAATGCTCCAAATAAATGGACTTTTTGGATATATAACGACACAATTAATCTAACAAAAGGACCATTTATGATGTTTATGGGACATATTGGAGTGCAAACAAAAGAATATCTTCAAAGGTAAGGCATGAATTATATCTTTATTTCTGAGTTTTGTGTTGCGCATGGCGGGATGAAATATGATTTTCTGTGCTTGTTTGATGGGGTGCTATCCTGAGATAATAGTGTGGTTTGCTTTCGCTGTAAAGCATTTTTGAAATCTGACAGCGGCTGGATTAACAAGAAATGTATCTTTAATCCTATGTATAACACTTGTATCGTTCATCAGTGTTTTATGATGAGTATTTATGTCATTTGATTTGGCTCTCTGCAATTTCACCTTGTGTTTGTTTGAGACAATGCAGTACTGAACATAACGCGCCAATTTCAAATGAGATTTTTGGACATGAAGATCAACTTTATCGAACAAAACACATTTATTGTCTAACATGGAGTCCTGGGAGTGCCACCAGATGAAGATCATCAAAGGTTAGTGATTAATTTCATCGCTATTTCTGACTTTGTGAGCCCTCTCCTTGGCTGGAAAATGGCTGTATGGTTTTCTGTGGCTAGGCGCTGTCCTAACATAATCTCATGGTGTTTCCTTTCTGAACAAAGCAGTGTGAATGCAAGGGGGACTCAGACCACAAAATAGGTGAAGTGAACTGGCAAAAGAGTTGCACATTCAAAGGCAAGGGCAGTGTGAATACAAAGACAACCAAATACTTTTCCTTTGTTTTCATTCAAGAAGACTATATGTGAACACCCCTACTCACCTATAGTATCTTATCAAATCCAGATTTGTGTTTGTTGTCCGTAGTTTATGGCTGCCCATACCATGTGTTGTGATTTCTTCAGTGGTGGAAAAAGTACTCAATTGTCATACTTGAGTAAAGGTATAGATATCTTAATAACAAGTTCCTCAAGTAAAATTAAGTCACCCAGTAAAATACTACTTGAGTAAAAGTCTTAAAGTATATGGTTCTAAATATACTTAACTTTCAAAAGTAAAAGTATTAATAATTTTATTCCTTCTAAACTAGCAAAAAAAATAAACGTCCTCTCACTGTCAACTGTCTTTTATATTCAGCAAACTTAACATGTGTAAATATTTGTATGGACATAACAAGATGCAACAACTGAGACATTAACTGAACAGGTTCCACAGACATGTGACTAACAGAAATGGAATAATGTGTCCCTGAACAAAGGGGGGAGGGTCAAAATCAAAAGTAACAGTCAGTATCTGGTGTGGCCACCAGCTGCATTAAATACTGCAGTGCATCTCCTCCTCGTGGACTGCGCCAGATGTGCCAGTTATTGCTGTGAGATGTTAACCCACTCTTCCACTAAGGCACCTGCAAGTTCCTGGACATTTCTGGGGGGAATGGCCCTAGCCCTCACCCTCCGATCCAACAGGTCCCAGACGTGCTCAATGGGATTGAGATCCGGGCTCTTCGCTGGTCATGGCAGAACACTGACATTCCTGTCTTGCAGGAAATCATGCACAGAATGAGCAGTATGGCTGGTTGCATTGTCATTGCCGGAGGGTCATGTCAGGATGTGCCTGCAAGAAGAGTACCACATGAGGGAGGAGAATGTCTTCCCTGTAACGCACAGCATTGGGATTGCCTGCAATGACAACAAGCTCAGTCCGATGATGCTGCAACACACCACGGCGGACCCTCCACCTCCAAATCGATCCCACTCCGGAGTACAGGCCTCGGTGTAAAATTAATTCCTTCGACAATAAACGCGAATCTGACCATCACCCCTGGTGAGACAAAACTGCGACTCGTCAGTGAAGAGCACTTTTTGCCAGTTCTGTCTGGTCCAGCGACGGTGGGTTTGTGCCCAGGCAACATTGTTGCCGGTGATGTCTGGTGAGGACCTGCCTCTCTCAGCCTATTGCAAACATTCTGAGCACTGATGGAGGGATTGTGCGTTCCTGGTGTAACTCGGGCAGTTGTTGCCATCCTGTACCTGTCCCGCAGGTGTGATGTTCGGATGTACCGATCCTGTGCAGGTGTTGTTACACGTGGTCGGCCACTGCGAGGACGATCAGCTGTCCGTCCTGTCTCCCTGTAGTGGCGTCTCACAGTACGGACATTGCAATTTATTGCCCTATCAAGGCCTCTTTAGTGTCCTAAGTTTTCATAACTGCGACCTTAATTGCCTACCGTCTGTAAGCTATTAGTGTCTTAACAACCATTCCACAGGTGCATGTTCATTTAATTGTTTATGGTTCATTCATTTTTTTCATTTCTGGATAGCCAGGGGCACACCCCAACATTCAGACATCATTTACAAAAGATGCACTTGTGTTTAGTGAGTCCGCCAGATCAGAGGCAAAAGGGATGATGATGTGTTGTCTTGATAAGTGTGTGAATTGGACAATTTTCCTGTCCTGCTAAGTACTTTTGGGTGTCAGGTAAAATGTATGGAGTAGAAATTACGTTATTTTCTTTAGGAATGTAGTGGAGTAAAAATTGTCAAAAATATAAATAGTAAAGTACAGATACTTAAGTAAAACTACTTTAAAGTACTGATTAAGTACTTTACACCACTGGATTTCTGTTGGTTTGGTTGACATTTCCTTTAGGGCCTTGACTCATTTGACAATTGCAATCTCTTTCAGGAAGAATTTGTTGAGTGTTTCTTTTACAAATTGATGTGCTTTCGTAAGTGTTGGCAGTCACACAGTGTCTCTTCTCAAATG
This sequence comes from Oncorhynchus nerka, assembly GCF_034236695.1. Classification (NCBI taxonomy): domain Eukaryota; kingdom Metazoa; phylum Chordata; class Actinopteri; order Salmoniformes; family Salmonidae; genus Oncorhynchus; species Oncorhynchus nerka. The sequence goes on from NC_088410.1 coordinate 87,563,898, forward strand.
TAAATTAGAAGTACATAAAGCTGCCATGCATTACACAAGTCACATTTTTAGTCGTTCTTAGATTACCCTGCTTGTAAATTGGGTTTTTGTGCAAGAGAATGGCAAATGCAGGACTTTTATTGCCATATTTTTTTGACTGCTACTTCTATTCATATTTTGAAAAGTAGAAACATTTAAAAACCGGATCACTTAAAATAAACGAGTAATTATATAAATTAATAGGAAATGTAGAATAACCACTGTATTGGTAATACACATGTTGTTTTGTAAACTACTGGCTTGGGGTCATTTACGTATTTTTATACAGGGTACAGACTGAAAATAACAGCTCAGCCGTCACTTAACTCAACAGGAGGCTTCTCATCCTGTGTACTGTAGGTTGTTATTCTGTCTGTTATCGTTAAAAAATGTCAAATGGAATAATGTGCAATGTATTCCTTCCACCGGAGGCCAGAGTGGCGCTACGGAATCCTATTGGGTCTCAACTGAGTGAACAGCGTCACATGCGATGTTATTCTACCCAGATTTTGTTGATCATTAACCTCATTCCTGACTGTCATATAATTCCGTAACTAGAGCATTATTATAGAGATTATTATTTACAGCGGCGTATGGGGCGAAATAGTTGTTAAATCTGCCATTGGTTTCCGGAAAAATCAGCAGTTTAACCATTTTGCATAGTATGTTTACAGTGGGCAAGATGTCCCTTATCGCAATGGCTCTGCCGGTGATCAGCGTCCTTCTCTCCGCCTGGCAGGGTAAGTATTGACAATGCTGCTTGGTTTTTTCTAACAGGCGGCACTAGGCTATATTTCTTGATACATTTTACACATGTTGCAAGAATGTATCCATCCATCCATACATTGTAGCGGTCGAATCCACTCGACACCTAGGGCTAAAATGGTGTCCAACCATAGAAATAATATACATTAATTAGATTTCTATGGTCCAGACAGTATTAATGCATTTTTTGTTTTCCGCCTATTTTACTAATATTTATTATCGACCTTTTTATTTTTTTATTAAACTAATGTGGATTTTTGTATTTAAGAATTGCTATCAAGATATGGTCTCATATGAAACGCGCGATAGCCAAATATTCCCTAGCCTACGTAGACAATTGTTATTCTGTTAAAGGTCTAACGCTATGTGTTATTTAATTTCGTAATTGTATCTCTAATAGTCTTACCTGTTTATTGAAAATTAATTATGTGAATTTGATTAATTTTATTCATCACAAAAGAAGCTGTAAATCAAACAGTATTAGAACCCATTGGTGTCAACAATACATAATTGGTAGAAATGATCCTGCTGCATCTAATTTGATTGGATGAAATCAACTGATCAATCAATTAACTGTTTAATAAATTACATTACATTATATAATTACATGATTACATTATATATATATATATATATATATATATATGTGTGTGTGTGTATGTATGTATGTATGTATATATATATATATATATATATATATATATATATATATTGCACTAAATGTGGATTGACTTAATTCAATTCACATGGTTTCATATGACATGGGCTCAAAGAGATGAATCTGTAGTCCCTTGGGCCAGAAGGAAATTATATTAATGAAGGAGGGACTTCATTAATATGGGTTTGGAGGGACCTATATGCAGGACCTCTATGCAGGTGGCCCAAAAGGACAGCCTGCTGCCTGTAACCTCTGAACATTTTTACTGTGTCATTCTCCAACCTCTTCTTTCAAGTCTAATTACACAGTAGTTATCCGGTGAGATGTAGCAGATGGGCTGTTTGGTGTCTAACTAAATATATTAAGACCCCTGAGTGGTCTCAGGATGAGTGTAATCAGCTTTCTATTGCCTCTGTAAGCCCACCCTTCTAAGTCTGTCTGTCTCTGCAGTGGGTGCCATTGATGACTGCTTGTGGTACGTGGATAAGAATGGCACTTGGCACAACGGGGTCCCCTGTCCCCTCATGACCTTCTGTTGTGGGAACTGCCACAAGCGCTACTGTTGCTTGGACGGCCTCAAGAGGATCACTGAGAGGGAGCAGAAGCGCTGCATGCTCTTCCAGTTCAGGTGTGTGTGTGTGTGTGTGTGTGTAACCGTGTTGACTGACTCCGTTCAGATGTTATTTTGTTTTAGCTGTTGCCTGTTAGTTATATAGTTATGTGCTAATATAACTCTACATTACTCCCCTCAACCCATATAAACTCATAGCAACTCGTAGTCATTGATCTGGCCAAGGCTTTCGACTCTCACTCACCACATCCTCATCGGCAGACTCGACAGCCTTGGTTTCTCAAATGATTGCCTCGCCTGGTTCACCAACTACTTCTCTGATAGAGTTCAGTGTGTCAAATCGGAGGGTCTGTTGTCCGGACCTTTGGCAGTCTCTATGGGGGTGCCACAGGGTTCAGATCTTGAACAGACTCTCTTCTCTGTATACATCAATGATGTCGCTCTTGCTGCTGGTGAGTCTCTGATCCACCTCTACGCAGACAACACCATTCTGTATACTTCTGGCCCTTCTTTAGACACTGTGTTAACAACCCTCCAGGCAAGCTTCAATGCCATACAACTCTCCTTCCGTGGCCTCCAATTGCTCTTAAATACAAGTCAAACTAAATGCATGCTCTTCAACCGATCACTGCCTGCACCTGCCCGCCTGTCCAACATCACTACTCTGGACGGCTCTGACTTAGAATACGTGGACAATTACAAATACCTAGGTGTCTGGTTAGACTGTAAACTCTCCTTCCAGATCCACATCAAACATCTGCAATCCAAAGTTAAATCTAGAATTGGCTTCCTATTTCGCAACAAAGCATCCTTCAGTCATGCTGCCAATCATACCCTTGTAAAACTGACCATCCTACCAATCCTCAACTTCGGCGATGTAATTTACCAAATAGCCCCCAATACCCTACTCAACAAATTGGATGCAGTCTATCACAGTGCCATCCGTTTTGTCACCAAAGTCCCATATACTACCCACCATTGCGACCTGTACGCTCTTGTTGGCTGGCCCTCGCTTCATACTCGTCACCATACCCACTGGCTCCAGGTCATCTACAAGACCCTGCTAGGTAAAGTCCCCCCTTATCTCAGCTCGCTGGTCACCATAGCATCTCCCACCTGTAGCACACGCTCCAGCAGGTATATCTCTCTAGTCACCCCCAAAACCAATTCTTTCTTTGGCCGCCTCTCCTTCCAGTTCTCTGCTGCCAATGACTGGAACGAACTACAAAAATCTCTGAAACTGGAAACACTTATCTCCCTCACTAGCTTTAAGCACCAGCTGTCAGAGCAGCTCACAGATTACTGCACCTGTACATAGGCCATCTATAATTTAGCCCAAACAACTACCTCTTTCCCAACTGTATTTATTGTATTTATTTATTTAGCTCCTTTGCACCCCATTATTTTTATTTCTACTTTGCACATTCTTCCACTGCAAATCTACCATTCCAGTGTTTTACTTTCTATATTGTATTTACTGTGCCACCATGACCTTTTTTTTGCCTTTACCTCCCTTATCTCACATCATTTGCTCACATTGTATATAGACTTGTTTCTACTGTATTATTGACTGTATGTTTGTTTTACTCCATGTGTAACTCTGTGTTGTATGTGTCGAACTGCTTTGCTTTATCTTGGCCAGGTCGCAATTGTAAATGAGAACGTGTTCTCAACTTGCCTACCTGGTTAAATAAAGGTGAAATAAATAAATAAATATTTTAAAAATATATAAACTCACAGCAACCCATCGAAATGCATAGAAACTAGGATTAGGTCCCCACTGTCCATATACCTTAATTTATTATGATCTAAAAGGCAAATGCAATACTCTGAGAAGATTTGTGAATAGCTGAGCTGAGCCAGAGATGGGACTTGAAAGCTGTTCATAAACCCTGAAACTTTGGGCTCACAGAGTTACTCTGGAAGAAGACAGTTGGTAGTTGGAACACTGATACTTCTCTACATAATGTTAGAATGGGGTAAATCATTTTTTGCTAAAACTCTGAGTGTTTTTAGAAAGAATCAAACGTCTTCCCATCCCTCCCTCTCCTAGCCCTACCACCATCGCCAGCATGGCTTCGTCCATCCTGCTCTTCGTGGCTATCATTGCTACCATGGTGAGCTGCTTCATGTGCTCCTGCTGTTACCTCTACCAGCAGCGACAGCAGCGTGGCAGGACGCACTATGACGGTAACATGTTGGGTTGATATTAGCACAATGTGTTGATGTGATGAAGTACTGTATATTGTTTTTGGCAAATGTCTATTTTAAAATTGCAGTTGGGTGTGTGGAGTTGCAGTTGGGGGTGTGTGTAGTTCTAATGTCAGGCGTAGTTATGTGAAAAGGATTTGAGAAAAAGTGAAAATGGGGGTGGGGATTCATTGAATTAGTGAGATCCCAGTGTACTGTATTTCCACTGATAAGGAAGCTCACTACAACCTTTATGCTTCAGCCCAGCACATCCCTATGGCCACCTACCCCGTGGAGCCCATGTATGACGCTTACGGCAAGCCGCTGGTGATGGGACATCCTGATTATCCACACTCTGGTTACCCAATGGCACCTCAGTATCCTGGCATGCCACAGCCGTACCCCATGATGCACCCCGGCCCGTATCCCCCGTACCCCATGGCAGACTCTGGCTACCCTCAGGGAGGTAAGAGGACAACCACACTTTGTTATTAATACTGACTGACATTATTTTTGATTGGTTGATTGATTTTTAGACTAATGCAATATCAATGTCTGAAGTTTAAGCAATTCATAAAGATCTAGAGCCAGATATTTTTTTTAACCAATAAGGCCTGAGTGTGGTATACGGCCAATATACCACGGCTAAGGGCTCTTCTTAGGACACAGCCCTTAGCTGTGGTTTATTGGCCATATATCACAAACCCCAGAGGTGCCTTATTACTATTATAAACTGTTTACCAATGTAGTCAGAGCAGTAAAAATACATGTTTTGTCATACTTGTGGTATATGGTCTGATATACCACGGCTATCAGCCAATCAGCATTCAGGGCTCGAACCACCTAGTTTATAAATAATAATAGACCTTTTTACTGTTGTGTGTTACAGCACCCCCTCCTTACTCCCCACCCCAGTACACCCCCCACCCCAGTCACTGATGGGATGATAACATGTACATGGTGGGAGATGAGAAAGACAAAGAAAGGACTGCGTCAGAAAGAGAAGGCGACCACGAGACAACTCAGCTCTCCTAGTGGTTGTCCAGTGAAAGAGACAACTCAGCTCTCCTAGTGGTTGTCCAGTGAAAGATAACCAGAGGCACGTTCCTTTATTTACTACATCCTTCAATGGAACAGAGCATGTGTTGAGTTGGCTTTTCCTGTCAGTCCTGACACTGAACTTCATTCCTACTGACAGTCTGGAAAATGTCACACCAAGTGAGGTAACCATCCTGCATCCATGCACTCACTCTCCATCCATCCATCACAATTAGGGTAACCCATTCTATAAAGTCACACACTACCATTTGTTTGACATTAATTCTCTGTTTTAAGACGTTTGACTTGAGCAATGGTCAACATCTATTTTCACATGTTGGCTTGGCTTTAATCTGGTAGTGGACAGACAGAGGCCATACCTGCCTGCAGATAACACTGTGTGTGGGAGCTGATGGTAGATCCATATGTTGTATAAAAGTCTGAATGTTCAGAGTTGATTGCTCCTCTCGCTATATCGGATCCCTTTAGCCAGCTCTTACTGCAGGTTCATATTCTGTGGGGATTTCTTTGCCCTCTCACACTTAGCTTGTCTTTCCAAATAGAATATCATTAACTCTATTCATATTAGAGAGTCGGTTATACAGGTGTCATCGTAATCAGTTGTCAGAAAGTTTATTTATTAGTGGCATCTGTGTAAATGTTTTTCCTGTAATATATCAGGTCAATGTATATTTAATAACTTAAATAACAAATCTGAGCCTTATGTCATCGTGAAGATAAGCAATTTCAATACGTATTTTGTCAAATATATTTTATGTTCGAAGGTTTACATATTAACAAATAATTATCGTTTTAACATACTATCGCAACTTTTAAAAACATTGTACCATTAAATGGTTTGAGCATTTGTTTTACAGGTTATATTTCTGGTTATTACATTTCCCTCTGAGCCATCGTTGTGCCCCTTGTCCTACTGTGCAGCTCTAACATCACACATGACGTGTAGGGAATGTGTTGTACAGTTTACTATTACCAGCCAGTGAATGACTCATCCAGGTCAAATGTGTTGGATAAGGTGACATTCTATTTTACCATCACTGAGATTCTTGATACATTTTTCCATTGAAAACACGAGTTGTTTGAAAGCACACTGAGAATCTTGGCATGAAAAAGGTGGAACAATTATGCAAAATATCTAGTGATTCTCCCTATTCAGCTACTGTTTATGTGTCAATGTATAACAATGACATACTATTATTTATAAACACTATTGTAACTATGTCACAATTTGAATTACTTGATTACTTTGTCATTTATTGTCAACATGTAAAGTAATATGCACAGCACAGTACATACTTGACTTTCTACTGGGTTTGCTGATGGGTTTGCTTAATGAATGCACTTATTTTATTGTGTACATTTAACATTTTTACCAGCGTGTAAATCAAATCTGTTACTAGTAGAACAGTTACCAGATATTACTTGTTGGTGGTTTAATGGATGTTGCTGTTTTTTTCTAATAACATAAATTATAACTTTAGAATGTAAAATGCTGTAATAGCTGTCTTTAATTGCATTTCAAATACCCATAGTTAAAAAATAACTTTTTTGATTTTGCCTTGGAATCAATGATATCATTACCTTGATTGTGTGAAACTTGAGTTTATTAGGTTTTGTTGATGATGCCCTCAAGGTGGTTTCTGAATCTGATTGGAAGGCAGAAAAGTAAGTATGTTAAGCAGGGGCGTTTTTAGAATATAAATCTTGGTAGGGCAAATACTTTTTTTAATTTTATTTTTTACAAATTATCATGCCAGCAAAGCCACAACGCTCAACAATACATTAATTGCACTATAACGGTGACCACAAACTGTTAGGGCCTACATTTAAAAAAATATATATATATTTATATCCTTTTTATTTAACTAAGCAAGTCAGTTACGAACAAATTCTTATTTACAATGACGGCAGTGAAACGCTGGCAGTGAAACGCTTCATTCAGCCTCATTTACTGCGTTTAAAAAAAAAAAACATGGCTGACTTGCTTAAACAAATGTGGCCTGACAATTGAGATGTACAAACTATGACATAAGGAGATGACGATGGATAAGAGGCAATGCGTCATTTTGACATTAATGAGACATTAATGAGCGAGGACGAACGTATTCAATATAACTATTTGTTCAGCACTTTTGAAATGTACAGCGACAGAATTCAGAACATGGGCTGTTCTTACAGTGTTCTCCCTGTACACCAAGTCAGAACCGCAGGATAAATAAAGGGGGCATATAAGCAGGCAATGAAAGCTCTTAAAATATATGAGTACATTTCTCTGAAACAGACTATAGGCTACATGTGCACCACCAAGTCAGATCAGTAGGTGAAATTAAGAGGGGGGAAAAGGGACCAAATTATTAGGGTGAGGCACATGGGCTACTAACATCTTACTACACAACATAAACTTAAGTATACTGTAGCTAAGAAAGTAATACTATTTCCTTGGCATATTACATTATTACATCATTTGGCATATTACATCATCAGCAGCATAAAATACATTTTTGGACTCACCTTGTGCTGTGTTCACTTGAACAGGAAAGTAGCGTGGCGGTCCTTCGTGGGCTAATTTTGTCATCAAAGTCTGTCATTCTCTGGATTTATGGTGCTTTCAAGACAACTGGTAACTTGGGAAAAAATTGAGGTCGAATCATGATGAATTCAGTGATCTTCAGGTCGGAGCTCTAGAAAGATATCTCAGTTCCCGACTTACAATTCCTAGTTGGATGACTGCTCAAAACATATTTTCCCAGTCGGATCTCGTTTTTTCCCCAGAGTTCCCAGTTGTCTGGAAGTCAGAATTCCGAGTTTCCAGTTGTTAAGAACGCGGCAGAAGTCATGTTGGATTGACAGCATGGCCAATGTTGAATGTTTATCCTTTTAAGCTTGGAAAAGAGACCCTTAGACCACATACCCACTCCACTGAATAGCAGGCTAGTGATTGCTTTGCAATGCTTGCAGTTAGCCACTGATTCCTTCCAAACTCATTGTTGAATTTGTGATTTCCAACTTGTTGTGTAATGTTAATGGCCGATGAGCACCAATATGTTTTATATATATTTTCTGTTAGTTATTTCTCTTCATATGACAACGATTAAAAATTATTTGCCAGTAGATTGTCGACTTGATTCATGATGACTGCTAGCTAAGTATGATGTTGACATGATCAGTCCAATCAAAGCTACTGTAGATATAACGTGATTTTACGTCATTGTATCTGTGGCCAATGACCTTGAGCCTTCTTGGATGGGCACTTTCTAATTTAACTCTATGGCAGCATCCAAGGGTCTTGAATTTTCGAGCTCTATCCTTAGATTTGGTGGTGACGTAGTATCCTCATGAGTGACAGAACACTGAGCCAATCACGGTGCAACTAGAGAACATTACCAACCCTTACGCTCCATATTTGCCGCTGATTGCTCCACAACCATAGAAAGCACAGCTAGACTGAAACACCTACATTTTGAGCTGCCTTTCTCAAGAAAGCAAAAAAGAGACCATGTTTGTATGCAGCTTTATTAAGTCAATTATCTTTTTACACTGTTTGCATACTGATGTGTGACATGTATTAATGCCAAAATAACATGCAACACATTTTATTTGTTTTTCTTTTAAGATAAAAAGGTGGGGCAGCCCCTGCCCTGAATTACAGGTTGCCACTGATGTTAAGTCAATTTATCACTGAACGTATGAAAGGGGTCATGATATTTTATTTATTTTACTAGGCAAGTCAGTTAAGAACAAATTCTTATCTTCAATGACAGCCTAGGAACAGTGGGTTAACTGCTTGTTCAGGGGCAGAATGACAGATTTGTACCTTGTCAGCTCAGGGATTTGAACTTGCAACCTTCCGGTTACTAGTCCAACGCTCTAACCACTAGGCTACCCTGATGGATGTTTACTATTTTGACCAGTAGATGTCCTCAATTTGTTACTTTTCCACCAAGTGAAATATCCCTCTTCTTTTAGTTCATAGTGCGATTTTTGAATGTACAGTATTTCAGCACAGTGTTAGACTTCATGTTGGAACAATGTTTCATGTGTTTTTGTAGTCATTAGCTCGTTATTAGTTATCTCGTGAAACTATGTAATAAAACACCTCAATAGCATGGACACATCTTATAATACAAATTCAACTTTACAAGTTTGTTTTTATGAAGTCTGTGTTGATTGAACACCGAACCCTATTGAAGTAATGCTGTAATCATGAAAGAGGAAGTAGCTCTGTGTTATACTATGCTTTGGCATTTCTGTAAACCGCCGCCCTTCCCTTTGCCTTTAAAGGACTATGTACCCTATACTAAATATGGACATGCAGTTTCACAGGATTTCAAAGAATGTCCCAGCCTCACACACCAACTTTCATGATAGGCTAACACTCCATACTGGTACCTGACTGCAAGCCGAGTCTCTAGTCCTCCCTCTTAGCACCAAAATTGATGCCTCTGGTGGCGTCTCAGTGAGAGAGACACCACCTTCGGCCCATGGCCGATATTCTGCAGGCTCCTACACTAGGAAAGACTAATATTCTAAAGGAGATACCATACAACTCGTAGGCTACAAACCCTTTACATCTGTTCTGCTCCGAGGGTATTTTCTTTGAGTGTTCTCCAGCCAGAGGTAACCATGTCCAGGAGGAAGGTTAGGGGACTGACACGAACGGGGCGGCAGGTGAGCGAGGACCCTGATCTGGACAACCTGCTGTCCAACCTGTCCCCTGAGGAGATGGAGGAGCTGGAGAAGGAGGTGTTGGTGATACCGGACCTGGATCCCAACGAGGGAATAGAACAGCCTGCCACTAACGCTGTCCGGGACCGGGATGCTAAGCTGGACAGCCGAGAGCGTCCAGGGAAGCTCAGCCAAAGGGAACAGTCTATTGAGGTATGATAACTGAACATCAAGTCAGTGGAACCTCCACAGTTAATGTGTATTATGTGTGAGACTGAGATGGTCTAAAGTCTGCCTTCTGAGATGCTTTACTACACCATCTGTCACTTTAGGTGTTTATCCTATGTTAATCTACCTGGTTTATCCCTTAACTGATACATCTGTTTAATCTCAGCGATGTTGACAAAACCGATAGTGGTGGAAGTTGATCACATCCTTTCAGATCGGGACTACTTTCAACCCCCTCACATCAGCTCCACCCGTTTCACATAACTGTTATACTATAATAAAACACATTCTGGTTAATAGGACTGGCTTTTGGAAGCCAGAGAAACAAATTACAATTCATAAATGTCTAATAGTTCATTTAGGTTAGTGTTTCTTGAACAGGTATTTTGATGATACTTCTGACATTTATTCCCCTGCCAACGGGACCTTGGAAAAGATTCCAACAGCTCATGCTCCATATAAATCATGCTCCACTGCTGCTAGTTCTAATGCCAGAAAAAAACATTATTGTATACCCTTAAGAGGCTTTCACATTCTTCGCTCAAGTCTCCTTTGGTAAACAGAGGAAATGCTTAAAGATACAGAGATGTCAGATTGTAGTAGCTTTGTAGTTTATAGGTCAAATATTTGTTGTTTTTGTAAGTGACAGCTTTTTGACATAGGGCCCACCAGGTAGGGGGAAACCGAGCCATGAGGTAGCCATTGGAAGTGTATATAAAAAGGCACTTTAGACGATGGAGCCTGGGCCCTGTGCAGCTTCTTAATCCCGGCCTGATGGAATTCCTTGGTTGATTGTTCCTTACCGCCTTTTAAGGACACATCTGCCAGGGCCACAGCCTTGTACAGCAAAACAGACGGAGCAAGGCTCACAAATCAAACACTTAGCTGCTCTGCAAATGTATTTCTGCACTATAAAAGGCTCCCCCATGCACACTGTAAACACATGGTATATAATGTCAAGTTTACATTACATGCTGTGGGATTATATCATAGTTTGTCATACTGTGCTCTCAGGGAGCCAATATGTTATTCTTCATAAATAGCTTTGAAATAAAACCAGATTAGTATTACCAAGACTAATTTTAATATTTAATATTTTTAGAGAATATAAATGAGCAAATGCATGTTTTTGTGTAATCATTGGTAAACAAAGGGTTACAGGGTTACATAATCAAGGATACAGACTGATTTGGATTTGGAGCTGGAGGACAGGCCTGTGATTAATCATCTTAATAGGGCTGTTGCTAGTTGACATCATAGAATGGTGGCCATGCAGGGATGACCATAACAGGCAAGGCACATTGACAAATTACATACACATTAAACACAATATCTGGATTCAAATTGGATGATACCGTAGAAAACTACTGAACAAAAATATAAATGCAACATGCAACAATTAAGAAAGATGTACTGAGTAATAGTTCATAGCAGGAAATCGGTCAATTGAAATAAAATCATTAGGCCCTAATCTATGGATTTCACATGACTGGGTATACAGATATGCATCTGTTGGTCACAGAATCCTTTAAAAAGAAAACCAGTCAGTGTCCACCAGTGACCACCATTTGCCTCATGCAATGCGACATCTCCTTCGCATAGAGTTGATCAGGCTGTTGATTGTGGCCTGTAGAATGTTGTCACATTCCTCTTCAATGGCTGTGCAAAGTTGTTGGATATTGCCAGGAACAGGAACACGCTGTCGTACATGTCAATCCAGAGCATCCCAAACATGCTCAATGGGTGACATGTCTGGTGAGTATGCAGGCCATGGAAGAACTGTGACAGCTTCCAGGAATTGTGTACAGATCCTTGCGACATGGGGCAGTGCCTCAAGACCATTGATAAAATGCAATTGTATTCATTGTCCGTAGCTTATGCCTGCCCATACCATAACCCACCGCCACCATGGGGCACTCTGTTCACAATGTTGACATCAGCAAACCACTCGTCCACACGACGCCATACACGTGGTCTGCGGTTATGAGGTCGGTTGGACTTACTGCCAATTCCACTAAAATGACGTTGGAGGCGGCTTATGGTAGAGAAATTAACATAAAATTATTTGGCAACAGCTCTGGTGGACATTCCTGTAGTCAACATGCCAAATGCACTCTCCCTCAACTTGAGACATCTGTGGCATTGTGTTGTGTGACAAAACTGCACATTTTTTGTGGCTTTTTATTGGCCCCAGCAAAAGGTGCACCTGTGAAATGATCATGCTATTTAATCAGCTTCTTGATATGCCACACCTGTCCAGTGGATGGATTATCTTGGCAAAGAGGAAATGCTCACTAACAGGGATGTAAACATTTGTTCTCCAAGTGTTAGAGAAATACCCTTTTTGTGCATATGGAACATTTCTGGGATATTTTATTTCTGCTCATGAAACATGGGACCAACACTTTAATGATGTGTTTATATTTTTGTTCAGTATATTACTGTTTGAATTGTTGTGTGGATTCTTGAAAGTCTCGTCAATGCGTACAGTATACTATTCAGATTCACTTCACTGTGGAAACATTCCTGTGTAATGTTTCTTCTCCTGCAGGGAGAACCCAAGAAGGAGAGCCGGAAACAAGAGTACCTGAGGAAGATGGGCCTGAGTCAGGAGGAGAAGGAAGGAGGAGGGATCAGGAGGCAATCAAGTATCTCCACTGAACGAGAGAACAAGATGGTGGAGAGAAATAACAAAGGCCCAGACTGTACTAAAGAGGACAGAGCCAGCCTGTCCAGTAGATACAGGAGAGAGGAGAGCAAAGAAAAAGATGTGAAAGAGACCCCTAGAGAAAGCTTCAAAAGAGTTGAGAGTAGCGACACTGACGTGAAAGATACAACTAGAGACAGATTCGGGAAAGGGGAGAGTAGGGACATTGTAGAGAAAGAGGATGCCAAAGAAAGAGATAAAAATGAGGATAGCAAGCTTAAGGAGAAAAGAGACAATAGATTGAGCACCAGTAATAAGACAAAAGAAATGATCTCCAAGTTACAGGAGAAAAAGGAAAAAGAGGAGATCAAGGAGAAAGAAAGAAAGGAGGAGAGTAGGAAAAGAGGTGAAAACAAGACAAGGGGACTTGTGTCAAAGTTGGTGGAAAAGCAAAGTCACATTGAAGAGAGTAAACCAGAAGATAAGAAATCCAGAGTGGAAGAGAAAGACAAGCCCAATAAAGACAAGTTTGACTTGAAACTTGAGCGTCAAAAGTCACCAAAAGAAGAGGAGAGTGGAAGTGAGAAGGAAGATCCTAAGGAGAAAGTGAAAGAAGATGGTAAGGATAATGAGAAAGACATGGTGTTAAAACGTAAGGACAGTATGAAAGCGAAAGATAGGAGTATCACAGATAAGGAAACAGAAGAGAAAAAGGGAAAAGATTTGAATGAAGGACTAAAATCCATCAAGGGTGATGAACAACGTGGGAACTGTGTGGCGAACAAGAGCACACCTAGCAAGCCCAAAGTAGAGGAGGAAGAAGACGAGGACTCCAGCATGTTCGATGACCTCATAGAGCAGGTTCGCAGCAACGACCCCACCATGACCGAGCTCAACGTCAACAACTCTGAGGTCATCAAGGCTAAAACACTCATCCAGTTTGCAGAGGTCTTGAATAAAAACACCCACATTAAGACATTCGCCTTGGCCAACTGCCGTGCTGACGACCATGTGGCCTACGCCATCGCTGGCACCTTGCGCAGCAACACGTCCATCACAAGCATCAACCTGGACTCAAACCTTCTCACCCCCAAGGGTATAATGTCCCTGATCCAGGCCTTGCAGAAAAACACTACACTCACTGAGCTGCGCTTCCACAACCAGAGGCACATCTGTGGGGGCAAGACAGAAATGGAAATGACCAAGATATTGAAAGACAACACCACCCTCCTGAAGCTGGGCTATGGCTTTGAGCTTGCCGGCCCACGCATGACCATGACCAACATCCTGAGCCGTAACATGGACAAGCAGCGACAGCGGCGCCTACAGGAGCAGAAGCTGGCCCAGGCCAATGGTGAGAAGAAAGGGGCGCTGGAGGTCCCCAAAACTGCTGGAGGATTCCTCCGGGGTTCCCCCAAGGCTTCCCCAACACCCTCCCCACATCCCTCACCAATGCCATCGCCGAAGTTGACTCCTAAAAGAGGACGAGGAGGGGGACCTCCTCCACCCCCTCCTCCTGTAGGACCACCCCACCTCCACCGCCCATGCTGGACATAGACTCCCTACGCAACTCCCTGACGCCTGCATCACAGAGGAAGATGGATGATAAGGCCAATAAAGCCGGTGTTAACTCCAGGGACCAACTGCTGGACTCCATTAGGAATGCCAATATGAAGAAACTGAAGAAGGTAAGGTGGGGCAAGGATAAATAGCTGATAGACATAGAAAGAGTTGTAACACATTTATATCCATATACCATCCCCTCTCTTCCTACAGGTTGCGGTACCAAAGCTGTTGCAGTAGTCCTCTGGAATCGAGACCATAACCCAAGAAATAGGAAGGACATAGATCTCACAGGTGGTCTTGAGCGTGGATCAAAACTCCTACACATCCCATGCATAGATAGACACACAGTCTGACCACTGTGCTGCGAGGTTGATAAGGCAGGCAAGCAGAGAATGAACAGATGATTTCTATTGGATGCACGGCTTCCACTGTGCCGTGAGTTCTCTCTAAGCTATACACTGGACCGCAGGGACCCTGTGGAGGGAGTTTTTCAGCAGGACGTGCCCTGAGGTCCTATTTGTCTGCCTTTGTCTGTGTTGATACTTTGCCTGTTATTTGCACTAGATTATGAAGAAGTTCATATGGTATGTGGACAAGCATATGTGGCATGACGTGTACAGTATAATGTGGGGGAGTGGTAACTGAAAAGCAGGTCAAACAGTTTTCTGTAAATTCTATACAAATCTACTTTAACATTCATTGAAAAATTGGACTGTAATTTGACAGTTTATTTATTTGTGGAGGGAATCACCTCGTGGCTTGTGACATATAATTTTGCCAAAACTGCTGATTCTCCATGGTATATTATCAGGGAATTAAAATGGGGTTAGACTTCAACAATTCACAGGGGGAGGAGAGAGGTGGTTTGTAATGTGTGTCGTTGCCAAATCTCAAGACTGACATCTCAGGCAAAGTTTTCACATAAAAAGCAACCTATAATCCCAGTCTTCTTTGAACGATTCAGTATGAAGTTCAGTCTTCTTTGAACGATTCAGTAAGGAAGTTCAGTCTTCTTTGAACGATTCAGTAAGGAAGTTCAGTCTTCTTTGAACGATTCAGTAAGGAAGTTCAGTCTTCTTTGAACGATTCAGTAAGGAAGTTCAGTCTTCTTTGAACGATTCAGTATGAAGTTCAGTCTTTGAACGATTCAGTATGAAGTTCAGTCTTCTTTGAACGATTCAGTATGAAGTTCAGTCTTCTTTGAACGATTCAGTAAGGAAGTTCAGTCTTCTTTGAACGATTCAGTAAGGAAGTTCAGTCTTCTTTGGATGTAAGAATGGTCGCCCTTTTAGTAATAACAACGTTATGTATAAAGCTATTTTCATACATTTTGCTTAAAGTGCAAAAAATAATAATTCTACCAGAAGAAAAAAAACGACACTAACATGTCAGAGCAGCCTTGTTGTCAGAGCAGCCTTGTTGAGCTATGCAATACTAGCTCCCGAGTGGTGCAGCGGTCTAAGGCACTGCATCTCAGTGCTAGAGGTGTCACTACATACCCTGGTTCAATCCCGGGCTGTATCACAACCGGCCGTGATCGGGAGTCCCATAGGGTGGCGCACAATTGGCCCAGCGTCGTCCTGGTTAGGGGAGGATTTGGCCGGGGTAGGCCGTCATTGTAAATCAGAATGTGTTCTTAACCGACTTGCCTAGTTAAATAAAAAGTTAAATAAAATACAAAATAATAATAAATAAAATAAAAACTTTAAAATTGGATGTGATGTTGTACAGAGTGTCTCGCTGCTCTAAAAGTGACTATTGATTATTTGTATGCATAATGTGGTTTCTCTGTCATATTGGACTTCACTAACTTTACTTACAGAGCTTGTGTACCTTTAATAAAATGTACTTATATGTTTGCAATTGAAAGTGTAATATAATCAACTTTATTTTAACAACTTTGCAATGAAGTACAACAAGAATAAAGGTAAAAATACTTTGTCTAACAACAAGATACCGGATGAGGCAATATCTATCCATTATTTGATAGTACAGTACTGATAAAGAAAATGCGAGGGATACTTTTACTGTATTTTGTTTAAATGTTAAACTTCTATTAAAAAATATTTTCCTTTCAGGGGGACATTCCCATTTAAAAAAAATCTTTATACATTTTCTTCTGCTTGAGAAGTATTCAGTAGGCTATGTCTGTCTATTGCTTGGTTGACAGAATCAGGAATAATTTCCAGCATCTATATAAGATATGTTGTCTTGGTAGAGCCCTGTAACCTGCAATGATTTTGAAGCTTTGTGACCGAATGGACCATTCGGTGTGTCATGCCTGAGTATACAATGTCAAATGGATCCTAATAAAATGTTTGCGTACACACACAGAGAGCACTGAAGTGTTCCTTGGGAACAGAAAGCTAATGATCTAATGCACTGTTGTGTGTATACTGTAATGTCAATCTGATTTCCATTTCTGTACACATGGCTGGCGGACAAGACTAAATGGAATGTGAACTTTAGTTGGAGAGTACAGTACAGTACACTCTACAAGTTCTCACCCACAAGATCATGTCCTTCACACAACCAACAAAAGAGAGGGGACTGTCTACTACCAGTGCTTGACTTGGGTGGGAGCTCACTCAAGCGGAGTGCCGGCACCTCAATGTTTCTACTGCTAGAGCTCCTGCACCTCTTATAGAATATTAGCTCAAAAGTGCCTAAATATTAATAGTAGCGGCATCCCAAAGGAGTACCGGCACCTATTTCAGTCCAAGTAGAGCACTGCTACTAGTTCTGACAATATATGAGAAGTTGTGAGATGGCTCCTTTAAGGACATCATGTTCAAGGCAGTGGAAAAGCATTGCTCTCTCCCGGCCAGTGCACTTGGGGTTGAGAGGGATAGCAACAGGTCAGTTTACATCTCGACTGCCTGGCCTAAACCTCTGCATCCATGAAATGCCTATATTTGGTCATTTCTCAATGAGGAGTTGCACTGTGATTCATTCCTTTCTCGTTCCTAGTAATGGGAAGTGGGCCAGCGGTCTGTCTGGCTCTCCCCATGAACGCTGGTCTGATGGGGAGTGGGGTAGGAAGGAATCTGAAAATTATCAGTGTGTGTAATAGCCCAAACAGTGGGCTATTCCTGAAATGATCAGCTTGTGTAATTACACTTTAAAACTTGGGCCATGAGTTTTTCTTTTCCCATATGATCTGACAAGATTGACATTTTAGCAGATGCTCTTATCCAGAGTGAATAGAGCCTTGCTCAAGGGCATGTTGACAGATTGTTCACCTAGTCGTCCCGGGGATTTGAACCGGCAACCTTTTGTTGACTGCTCTTAACCACTAGGCTATATGCCGCTCCAGATTGGATGGAATCTGACCTGTAGGCCTAGAGTCTTTGATGTGATTTTACTGTTTTTTTCCTGGTCAGGTCACGTGCTCAGGAAAAACTTGGGGCACTAATAAATGAAATTAGATTATAAAGAAAGAGTTTGGTCTTTGGGGAGTCTTTAACCAAAAATAGTCTTTGGACAGCTCGATGACAAACTAGTTTTCAGGAAATCAATTAAAATCTTAAAGGGCCAAGAGTTTTTTCTGACCATAATAGGGCCCAGTTTGTCTTGGCTTTCTATAGTTTTACCAAGATAAAACTATAGACAGCACAGTATGAAGCTAGAAACTGCTTCTCCAATTGAAATCCCCGATAGCGATTTCATGGCGACGACACGTTGGCTAGCTAAGCTCATGCGCAGAAATATGTATCTATCTATCCATAGACTGTGGCCGTGTTCGAGAGCATAAAATCCGTAATGTATCTCGGGTAAATTGTGACTGACTGAATGATCTACAAATATTAATGAGTAGTTATTTATGACGCAAGGTGATTTACAGATCAGTCAGCCACCTGCACTGTCGGCTGCAATGTCGAACAAGCCCTATAAAAAGGGTCTAATGGTTGTTCCGCGCCGAACTGCGCAAGTGCAAGTTGTCAAATCAAAGGCACTCCTTCTATATAAAGTTGTTTTTTATTAAAAATGTAAACGTGCCAGTTTGTCACGTTCACGAGATCAAATTTACAAGCCCTTAACCAACAGTGCAGTTCAAGAAGAATTTAAGAAAATATTTACCAAATAAACCAAAGTTAAAAATAAAAATAATAAAAATATAATTAAAATTAACACAATAACATAACAATATCGAGGCTGTATACAGGGGGTACCGGTACCGAGTCAGTGTGCGGGGTACAGGTTAGTTGAGGTAATTTGTACATGTAGGTAGGGGTGAAGTGACAATGCATAGATAATAAACAGCGAATAGCAGCAGAGTACAAAACAAATGGAGAGGGGGCATTTGATGAATTGTTCAGCAGTCTTATGGCTTGGGGGTAGAAGCTGTTAAGGAGCCTTTGGTCCTAGACTTGGCGCTCCGGTACTGCTTGCAGTGTGGTAGCAGAGAAAACACTCTATAACTTGGGTGACTGGAGTCTCTGACAATTTTATGGTGGGCCATATGAACTACCCTCTGTAGCGCCTTACGGTCAGATGCCGAGCAGTTGCGATACCAGGCGGTGATGCAACTGGTCAGGATGCTCCCCATGGTGCAGCTGTAGAACTTTTTGAGGATCTGGGGACCTTTTCAGTTTCCTGAGGGGGAAAAGGTTTTGTCGTGCCCTCTTCACGACTGTCTTGGTGTGTTTGGACCATGATAGTTCGTTGGTGATGTGGGCACCAAGGAACTTAACTCTCGAACTGCTCCACTACTGCCCCGTTGATGTTAATGGGAACCTATTCGGCCCGCCTTTTCCTGTAGTCCACGATCAACTCCTTTGTCTTGCTCACAGTGAGGGAAAGGTTGTTGTCCTGGCACCACACTGCCAGTTCTCTGACTTCCTCCCTATAGGCTGTCTCGTCTTTGATCAGGCCTACCACTGTTGTGTCGTCAGCAAACTTTTTATTTTTTTATTTTTAATATTTTATTTTTGCATTTTCCAATTAAGAACATTCAAAACAAAAGTGAAAAGATATTAGACAACGATAGGACAAAGTAACAGTAACAGACGAGCGTAACAAAAAAAAAGAAGATAATTGTATATACAAACATACAATAAAAAATAATAATAATGAGACATTGGATCATATGGTCACCTGCCGTAGGCTACATATTATACATTACGTGTGAAACATTATGTGAGGATTATATAGAGATTCAATCAATGTGATGTGGGGGGAGATTCTCCATATAGTCAATCAAAGGTTGCCAAATTCTGTAAAATGTCTAACTTATTCCTCAAGCAGTAAGTGATTTTCTCCAGTGGGATACAACTATTAACTTCCGATAGCCACATTGCAACTGGCAGGGAGGAAACTAATTTACATTTCAAGGCGTCGTCAGCAAACTTAATGATAGTTTTGGAGTCGTGTTTGGCCACACAGTCGTGGGTGTACAGGGAGTACAGGAGGGGGCTAAGTACACACCCCTGAGGTGCCCCAGTGTTGAGGATCAATGTGGCAGACGTGTTGTTGCCTACTCTTACCACCTGGGGGCGGCCCGTCAGGAAATCCAGGATCCAGTTATAGAGGGAGGGAGGTGCTAAGTCCCAGGATCCTTAGTTTTGTGATGAGCTTCGTGGGGACCGTGGCGCTGAGCGTTATTGGAGTAATAATATGTTAAACTACATAAGACATTGTCTCAAATATTAGTTGTGCATTTTTAGATTTTAAGAAAATTAACAACTGGGAATCATTTTTCAATTCTCTGATTCGCCTTGTTTGACATTGCATCCGACAGTGCAGGTGACTGCTGACTGACTGATCTACAAATCACATTGCATCATAAATAACGACTCATTATTATTTGTAGATCAGTCCGTCACAATTTACTCATGATACATCACGGGTTTGATGCTATCCGTCTCGGAACAGGCCAGTGACTTCTCAAACCCCTGCCTGGTCTGCTTAGTCTGCTTCGCAAGCGTACCTGGAAGTTTTGCGATGCTGCGCTTCTGGGTTTATAAACTCTGTGATAAAATATTAAATTAAAATGTAATAATGCAATAGCTACATTATTTATTTAGTGATGACGGAGTCGTTTCTCCGGTTGTTGTTGGCAGTTACATCAGGGGAAACAAGCACAGACACAAAGTCAAAAGTGGCTATATAGTAAAACATTTTTTGGTTTTAATTTAAGGTTAGGGTTAGGCATAAGGTTAGTAGTGAGGTTAAGGTTAGGGTTAAAAATCCCATTTTATGAAGAGAAATGGTAGAAATGGGCGTGGTTTGAGACTGTGGTAACTAGTGACGATTGAACGGACCATTGAAATAACAAAATGGAGGAATACGCACGGGAGCCGTGGTGAGTCTTGGTAGCTAGCTAGCTAAAGTGCAAGACAGCTTTACCGGTCTTGTTATTATGGTGTCCTAACATATATAACTTGTTAAAATATACAATCAATATATCGTTCATCAAAACGAATATTTTAAACCCCAAATCGGAAGATATTCAGCTAAACTAACGATGCTAGCTAATTAAATTAGTTATCTAGCTAACGCAGCTAGCAAGCAAGCCATGTTCGTTGTTGGGAAGCACTCTGCAATGACCTTGTTGAGCGTTTAAACGTTGTTGGTGGTAACGACGTTAAAATCGTATAATTTCACGCATACGTTTTGTGATCCACACTTCACCAATTATTCGGATTAGATATTTCCCAAGTTCACGGTTGATAAGTAACTAGCTAGCCCTGCTACGTTACTAGCCTGCTAACTATGGATTGTGGTTGCTCAATCATTTCATAGTGTGTGATGAAATGTCTGCATGCTCCATCCACATGAGAAAGCATAGCTACCTAATACATTAATATATCATATTGTAACGACCCTGGGTTTAAAAGCGCGGAAATCGACTCTGCCGTTCGAGCAGGCTTTTGCGACACAGTCGATAGCGCACTAGGCTAGAAGGTCGAGGGTTCGAGACCTGCTCCCTGCTTGTTTCATTACATTGGTGTCAGAAGTGATCGGACCTTGCATCCACGACAGTGCGCGTGCTTGGCCGGTGAGCGCGTTCCTGTAACACGTAGAGTCGCAAGCTAGCGCGAGGACGCGCTCTTTGAAAGACTGTTTCATTACAATATTAAGTATAATAGTATCTAACTAGCTATCTCACTAAGGTAGCCTAGTGGTTAAAGCGTTGGGCCAGTAACTGAAAGGTTGCTGGATTGAATCTCCGAGCTGACATGGTAAAAATATGTCGTTCTGCCCCTGAACAAGGCAGTTAACCCACTGTTGGGTTAACTGGCTGTCATTGTAAATAAAAATTTGTTCATAACTGACTTGCATAGTTAAAGCTGAAAAAAGGTGATATGCTAGCTAGAAATGGTAAGGACTAGCTAGCTATTAGTAGTTTATGTGCTGCTAGCACAGCTTAGCTACGTTTCAAGCAACTACATTAGCTAATTCAAATGTATTGGTCACATAAACATATTTAGCAGATGTTATTGCGGGTGGAGACCATGCAGTAGTATTTAACGATACACAAATCTAAAAAGTAAAAGTGGAATTAAGAATATTTAAATATTAGGACGAGCAATGTCGGAGTGGTATTGACTGAATATAATAGAATACAGTATATACATATGAGATGAGTAAAGCAGTATGTATCTATGGTTAGCCTACCGGTATCTACTCAGTGTGGCAATCAAAACGTTTTTCATGCATTTTAAATGCACCCTAGCTTTGATCCAAGAGTTTAAAAAAAATTCTGAGTTTTACACTGTGCTGGACTCTCCAGCACAATGTAAAAACTATATTGGTTGCATCAAAGTTAAATGCACCCGTGGTGTGGTTATCTGTGTTTATTGAACACACTGTGTTTTTGCAGTCCGTGGAGAATTGTGGATGACTGTGGAGGTGCTTTCACCATGGGGGCCATTGGAGGAGGGATCTTCCAGGCAGTCAAGGGCTTCAGAAATTCACCTTCAGTATGTAACGCCATGTAAATAAATTCACCCATGTGCAAAATAAAGTTGACAGCTATGTTTGATACAGCCTTTGTAATTTTAAGGAACAGTTACATTTTAACTTGTGAAAATTTTGACAAAGAATTGAGCACTTTGCTGAATGAGTTGAGCATAGTGAGGTGTGGCTCTGGAGAACCCAAGGTGGTATACAGTCGTTCCCCGTCTTGGGTTTTCAGGTGATGGATGGTTTGGAGGACAGCTGGCTCCATGTGAACTACAATCCCAATGCTTTGTTTTAACATTTAGAAACATTGTTAATCCTTGCTGAAGTTACAGTTTGGAAATCTTTGGAACTTTCAAGCGAGAAAGGATGTTTCAAGTAAAACAGTTATACATACTTTGCGCAGTTTAGCAAAGTTGCACCCGACTGTTGCACTACGACACATCCTCTCACCTTGCATTCATATTTCCATTGTTCCATTCCACGTTTCTGTGTTTCTTAAAATAAAGCCGGGTGCAACGTTCCTAAACTGCTTACAGTAAGTGTGCCTTTTGTATTTGACATTTTGTTTCTCGCTTATGAGTTAAGTTCCAAATTTTTCCCTAAACGGTATTGCACATTAGTTCTATTTGCAGCCTTCTGTCATTTGCCACACATGGCTAATGGAGACCTCTAATGGTTCAATGGAATGAAATTGGAGTCATGAAAAGGGGTTAAGTAAGGTGTGACGAATGAGAAGTTTTGATGCATCTTCTTTCTGTTCTCAGGGGATGAGCCACCGATTGAAAGGTAGCATGACTGCCATCAAAACCAGAGCCCCACAGTTGGGGGGTGAGTGCACATTCAAATTGAAACGTATTTGCCATATTTGGTCCTTATTTTATTCTCTGAGTGTAATGCGTTGTTGCTTTCTCTGTCTGAAACCGTGTGGATTCTGTTTTTATTGTAGGTAGCTTTGCAGTATGGGGAGGACTCTTCTCCATGATTGACTGTGGGTTGGTAAAGGTAAGGGAGAAAGAGGACCCCTGGAACTCCATCACAAGCGGGGCCATGACTGGAGCTATCCTCGCAGCAAGAAGTGAGTGATAATTTAACCCTATCAGTCCCAAGACCCCAGCAAAAATTACTTTAATCTGACTTACATTTATCTGCATGTCCAGCCCTTATATTTAGACTCCCAATTAAGTGTTTTACCATTTTCTTTATAGGACAACCAGGGCTACAAGTAGAACAATTTTACATAAATAATTGCATTCATGAGTTTTACTAACAAGTGTCAATAAAAAAAACAAGGTCAAAGCAAAAGCCTGATAAAAATTAATTTAAATGAATGCTTTAAGTACAGATTGTTTGCTCACTGGGAAATTAATATCCAACTAGTCAGTGACAAATTGTTGGAGTTTGTGATGGCAACTGTGAGTTTATTACAGTATTATAGACACTAATATGATATTTTATGTGGATGAACCCCTTCTAATGACTCTTGTGTAGCGTCATAGAGCAAAGCATGTCTCTTCTTTTCATAGATAGATTTTAATAGTTTGTGGTTCAAAACATTCAGACTCTACAGAAATGTTTCTAAAAAGACCCGGCTTTGGGATCCGCCCTTGTCTCACAAACACTGCTTCAAATCAAATCAAATTTTATTTGTCACATACACATGGTTAGCAGATGTTAATGCGAGTGTAGCGAAATGCTTGTGCTTCTAGTTCCGACAATGCAGTGATAACCAACAAGTAATCTAACTAACAATTCCAAAACTACTGTCTTATACACAGTGTAAGGGGATAAGGAATATGTACATAAGGATATATGAATGAGTGATGGTACAGAGCAGCATACAGTAGATGGTATCGAGTACAGTATATACATATGAGATGAGTATGTAGACAAAGTAAACAAAGTGGCATAGTTAAAGTGGCTAGTGACATAAGAATGCAGTCGATGATCTAGAGTACAGTATATACATATGCATATGAGATGAATAGTGTAGGGTAAGTAACATTATATAAGGTAGCATTGTTTAAAGTGGCTAGTGATATATTTACATCATTTCCCATCAATTCCCATTATTAAAGTTATAAAAAAAAATATATAAAAAAAAAAAAGTTATAAAGTTAAATAGCTGCTCTAGCTCAGCTGCCGTTAATCACACATACTTACGCCGGCGTAATGGTGGGACTTATTTGGTTAGTAATTCTTATTTCAAGTCCACAAGCGACAGCATTGCTGTGAAGGACCTTCATATTTTTCTCCATCCCACATCATACTCGAAACAAAACGCACTCGTACGGTATCTTATAAGAACATTTGCACCGTTTGTTCCTTGTTTTAACAGAGCTATGTATTTTCCCATGCTTATTCCCCTGTAAAAAATACCCACTACCCACAATATGTGCATTTCAATTCTGAACATTTGTATAGGCATAGTGTTTTTTCACTCAATGTGCATTCAGAAAGTATTTTGGCTCCTTGATTGTTACATTACAGCCTTGTTAATACATTTTAGAATATTTTTTCCCCCTCATCAATCTACACTCAATATCCTATAACAACGAAGCAAAAACAGGTTTTGGGGAAATTATGCTAATTTAAATAAAAAAAATATGACATTTACATAAGTATTCAGACCTTTTACTCAGTACTATGAAGCAACTTTGGCAGCGATTGCAGCCTCGAGTCTTCTTGGGAATGATGCTACAAGCTTGGCACACCTGTATTTGGGAAGTTTCTCCCATTCTTCTCTGCAGACCCTCTCAAGCTCTGTCAGGTTGGATGGGGAGCGTCACTGCACAGCTATTTTCAGGTCTCCAGAGATGTTCGAGTCTGGGTTCTGGCTGGGCCATTCAAGAACATTCAAAGACTTGTTCCGAAGCCACTCCTGCATTGTCTTGGTTGTGTGCTTAGGGTCTTTGTCCTGTTGGAAGGAGAACCTTCACCCCAGTCAGGCCCTGAACGCTCTGGGGCAGGTTTCATTAAGGATCTCTCTGTACTTTGCTCCGTTCATCTTTCCCTCGATCCTGACTAGTCTCCCAGTCCCTGCCGCTGAAAAACATCCCCACAGCATGATGCTGCTACCACCATGCTTCAACGTAGGGATGGTGCCAGGTTTTCTACAGATGTGACACTTGGCACTCATGCCAAAGAGTTCAATATTGGTTTCATCAGACCAGAGAATCTGGTTTCTCATGGTCTGAAGAGTCCTTTGGGTACCTTTTGGCAAACTCCAAACGGGCTGTCGTGCCTTTTACTGAGGAATGGCTTCTGTCTGGCCACTCTACCATAAAGGCCTGATTGGTGGAGTGCTGCAGAGATGGTTGTCCTTCTGGAAGGTTCTCCCATCTCCACAGAGGAACTCTGGGGCGCTGTCATTGGCCATTGGGTTCTTGGTCACCTCCCTGATCAAGGCCCTTCTCCCCCAGTTGCTCACTTTGGGTGGGCGGCCAGCTCTAGGAAGCGTCTTGGTGCTTCCAAACTTCTTCCATTTAAGAATGATGCAGGCCACTGTGTTCTTGTGATCCTTCAATGCTGCAGACATTTTTTGGTACCCTTCCCCAGATCTGTGCCTCGACACAATCCTGTCTCGGAGCTCTGCTGACAATTCCTTCGACCTCACTGTCAACTGTGGGATCTTATATAGACCGGTGTGTGCCTTTCCAAATCATGTCCAATCAAGTTGTAGCAACATCTCAAGGATCATCAATGGAAATGGGATGCACCAGAGCTCTATTTCAAGTCTCATAGCAAATGGTCTGAATATTTATGTTTTTTGTTTTTAATACATTTGCAAACATTCACTTTGTCATTATGGAGTATTGTGTGTAGATTGATAAGAGGAAGAAAAATATTTAATCCATTTTAGAATCAGGCTGTAACGTAACAAAATGTGGAAAAAGGGAACAGGGTCGGATTTACTTTCACAGTGCACTGTAAATGTTGTGTTTTGGTTTACTGTCAAGGCTAGTCTGTTTTTCTGATTTCTCTACTGTTCTCTTCAGATGGACCTGTGGCCATGGTGGGCTCTGCAGCAATGGGAGGTATACTGTTGGCGTTGATAGAGGGTGCTGGGATCCTGCTTACTAGATTTGCTTCATCACAGTTCCCAACTGGTGAGTGTCACTGAGCTATGCTATAGATGATTCTCAGGGCTGCAATGAAGGCTTATAGCGAATTCAAATGACTGCCCAGTTGTCTTTTCAATAGATTATCCCTGATCTCACCTCTTCTCCTCTTTATACAGGTCCCCAGTTTGCTGAGGAGCCAGCCCCCATGCCTGCCCCATCCTTTGGAGGAGACTACAGACAGTACCAGTGAGAGGTCTCAGTCTCTAGGCCTTTTTGAATTCCTTGCTGAAGTTACACTGGGGAAATGGAGGAAAAATACTACACAATAGGCAATTGCACCTAACATTATGGACTTGGTCAGAACTAAAGGGCAAATTCACACTTTCTTCCCCCGGAGCCATGTACAGATTTGCCTTTCACCATCCTCCGTCTTGACAGTTGTGCGTAGTTCACCCTACATTGATTAAAATATCTGAACTGGAGACGAGGGAAAAGTTTGGTTTGTTCAATCTTACATGCATGTAATACCCTACCCTGCAAGTGTGCCAGACACTGGAGCTGATGTTGAGCCAAGGGCACTGCCATGGCTATGTCAATATCAACTCAAAGATGGACCCTTCCAAACTTGTATAATGTTTTTCGTATGTGTGTGTATATATAGGCTTTCCTGCATGCATTTGATATGTTTTGCTTATTTGCCTTGTTGTTCATCATATCCTGTGCTTGTGCTCGCCATTTTGTAAATTTAAAATGTAAGTGGGCATTTTATGAATTGCTTTTATTGAATGGTATAAAAGGCAATCAATTCATTATGCTGTCCCTGAAATCTTAGGTTTTATAGTGACTTTTTTTGTTTGTTGTAGTTGATAATTATATTATTTTATAAATTTACACCAAGAGGCACAAACTACTGCTGGCAAATGATGTTTGAGACAGAAGGATGATGAACAGGACAAACCTCACTAGTTACTCAATGCAAGGGGTTGATACAACGTATCTGTATGACAGATTGAATTACACAAGTATAAAATTGTTAAAATACAATCTTTTGTAGCTTTTATTTAACCTTCAAATGATCAGAGTGCAACTTCATGAGTATGCTCATCGTGTGGCTTGTGCAGCTACTCTTCCTGGGGTCCGTACAAATCATGAAACGTGACATAAAACAAAAAATATAAAGACCTATTCTAGGCCGTCTTTTATATTCAGTAGTGTCTAGGCTCAGTTACATACAGTAAACACTGAGTGCACAAAAGATTAGACATCTGCTATGAGACTGACCAGGTGAAAGCTATGAACCCTTATTGATGTCACTTCAATCAGTGTAGATGAAGGGGAGGAGAGAGGTTAAAGAAGGATTTTTAAGCCTTGACAATTTTTTTAAACCTTTATTTAACTTGGCAAGTCAGTTGACTACTAGGGTAGCCTAGTGGTTAGAGCGTTGGACTAGTAACTGAAAGGTTGCAAGTTCAAATCCCCGAGCTGACAAGGTACAAATCTGTTGTTCTGCCCCTGAACAGGCAGTTAACCCACTGTTCCTAGGCCGTCATTGAAAATAAGAATTTGTTCTTAACTGACTTGCCTAATAAAATAAAGGTTAAATTAAAAATGTTTTCTGTAAGTCTTCATATGTTTTCACACACTGTTGCTGGTATTTTGGCCCATTCCTCCATGCAGATCTCCTCTAGGGCAGTGATGTTTTAGGGCTGTTGCTGGGCAACACGGACTTTCAACTCCCTCCAAAGATTTTCTATGGGGTTGAGATCTGGAGACTGGCTAGGCCACTCCAGGACCTTGAAATGCTTCTTACGAAGCCACTCCTTCGTTGCCCGGGCGGTGTGTTTGGGATCATTGTCATGCTGAAAGACCAAGCTACATTTCATCTTCAATGCCCTTGCTGATGGAAGGAGGTTTTCACTCAAAATCTCACGATACATGGCCCCATTCATTCTTTCTTTTACATGGATCAGTCGTCCTGGTCTTTTTGCAGAAAAACAGCCCCAAAGCATGATGTTTCCACCCCCATGCTTCACAGTAGGTATGGTGTTCTTTGGATGCAACTCAGCAATCTTTGTCCTCCAAACACGACGAGTTGGGTTTTTACCAAAAAGTTATATTTTGGTTTCATCTGACCATATGACATTCTCCCAATCTTCTTCTGGATCATCCAAATGCTCTCTAGCAAACATCAGACGGGCCTGGACATATACTGGCTTAAGCAGGGGGACACGTCTGGCACTGCAGGATTTGAGTCCCTGGTGGCGTAGTGTGTTACTGATGGTAGGCTTTGTTACTTTGGTCCCAGATCTCTGCAGGTCATTCACTAGGTCCCCCCCGTGTGGTTCTGGGATTTTTGCTCACCGTTCTGGTGATAATTTTGACCCCACGGGGTGAGATCTTGCGTGGAGCCCCAGATCGAGGGAGATTATCAGTGTTCTTGTATGTCTTCCATTTCCTAATAATTGCTCCCACAGTTGATTTCTTCAAACCAAGCTGCTTACCTATTGCAGATTCAGTCTTCCCAGCCTGGTGCAGGTCTACAATTTTGTTTCTGGTGTCCTTTGACAGCTCTTTGGTCTTGGCCATAGTGGAGTTTGGAGTGTGACTGTTTGAGGTTGTGGACAGGTGTCTTTTATACTGATAACAAGTTCAAACAGGTGCCATTAATACAGGTAACGAGCGGAGGACAGAGGAGCCTCTTGAAGAAGAAGTTACAGGTCTGTGAGAGCCAGAAATCTTGCTTGTTTGTAGGTGACCAAATACTTATTTTCCACCATAATTTGCAAATAAATTCATTAAAAATCCTACAATGTGATTTTCTGGATTTTTTTCTCCTCATTTTGTCTGTCATAGTTGAAGTGTACCTATGATGAAACTTACATACCTCTCTCATCTTTTTAAGTGGGAGAACTTGCACAATTGGTGGCTGACTAAATACTTTTTTTGCCCCACTGTACATAATGTTTTGTACACTCAGTATATATGTCAATACACACATATACACAAAATATTTAGGTCAAATAGGGGATTGCGTTGTGCCGTGAGGTGTTACTTTATCTGTCTTTGAAAGCCAGGTTTGCCGTTCACTTGAGCAATCTGAGATGGGAGTTCCGTGCAATCATGGCTCTATAATACTGTACGTTTCCTTGAATTCGTTTGAGATTTGTGGACTGTGTAAAGAACCCTGGTGGCATGTCTTGTGGGGTAGGTGTGTGTCAGTGTTGTAAGTTGACTGCAAACTATTTGGAATTTTCAACACATTGTTTCTTAGAAAAACAAGAAGCGACGCAGTCGATTGGCATGCATAGTATTGATATTGGCCTTCTGATTACAATGAAGACCAATACATGCTGCCCTGTTCTAGGCCAGCAACAGTTTTCTAGGTCTTTCTTTGCAGCACCTAACCATATGACTAGGCAATAATCAGGATAAGATCAAACTAGAGCCTGCAAAACTTGATTTGTGGTGTGTGGTGTCAAAAAAGCAAAGCATCTCTTTATCAAGGACAAACTTCTCTCCATCTTTACAACCAATATGTTTTGACCATGACAGTTTACATTCCTAGGTAACACCAAGTCATTTAGTCTCCTCAACTTCCTCAACAGTCACATTATTCATTATGAGATTCAGATGAGGTCTAGAACTTAGGGAATGTTTTGTACCAAATACAGTGTTTTAGAGATGTCCAGGGCCAGTTTATTACTGGCCACCCAGGGACTGACTGCAACTCTTTGTTTAGGGTTGCAGTGATTTCGCTAGCTGTGGTTGCTGATGTGTACAATATCGAATCATCAGCATCCATAGACATACGGGCTTGACTTAAGGCTAGTGGTAGGTCATTAGTAAAAATAGAGAACATTCGAGGGCCAAGAGAGCTCCCCTGCAGTACACCACACTTGACATGTTCAACATTAGAGAAGCTTCCATTAAAGAAAACTGTTCTATTAGATCGATAGCTCTGAATCCATGATATGGCAGAGGTTGAAAAGCAATAACACATACTGTACGTTTTTTCAATAACAGGTTATGGTCAATAATATCAAAGGCTTCACTGAAATCTAACAATACAGCTCCCACAATCTTCTTATCAATTTCTTTCAACCAATCATCAGCCATTTGTGTCAGTGCAGTACATGTTGAGTGCCCTTTCTTTATTAGCATGCTGAAAGTCTGTTGTTAATTTGTTTAACAGTGAAATTGCATTGTATCTGGTCAAACAAAAGTAAAGGGTGCTTAACCATTCTTAGGTAGCAGAATGACTTTTGCTTCCCTCCAGGACTCAGATTAAAGATATGACAAATAGGAGTGG
Source organism: Oncorhynchus nerka (assembly GCF_034236695.1). Taxonomy (NCBI): domain Eukaryota; kingdom Metazoa; phylum Chordata; class Actinopteri; order Salmoniformes; family Salmonidae; genus Oncorhynchus; species Oncorhynchus nerka. Next base: position 87,594,543 of record NC_088410.1, read on the forward strand.
CAATATAGTCCGCGATCATCCTCAATAGCTTTTCATCTAAGTTTTCAATACTCTCACCATACCACTTGATCTTAGGTAACCTCAGTATGTATTTTTTACACCATTTGCTTTGGTGTTGTGTTGCTTATGTTATTCAAGAGACTGCCATCTCAGCCTGGAGAACTCTCAAGGCATAAAACCATAAAACCTGAAACATGTCACCCTCTAGAGGGCAGTATACACTAGATATCCTGAAAGAGTTGTCCATGTTTGACAGTTTTCTTTTCAGTGAAAATTGACTGCCAGTGGTTGTTGGAGACTAACTCATGTGAGCATTTCCCCCCCTTCATTTACACAAAACACAAACCTGTCCTCAGCTACAGGAAATCTGAAGAGGAAATACAGCCCAATAACAGTTGGAAAAAAATGTTTCTGTTCTTGGAGGAGCATGAAAGAAATTTGTCAGTCACCGCTGTCACATGCCATCTCCATTCTCTCAAAAACGTTAACATGCATCTGCACACAATGTGTGGGTGTGCCTCTATAACTCTTGCATCAATTTGACTCTATTGTCAATGTTCAAAACTAGCTTTGTTCACACAGTCGGTTACATAGGTGCCGTGACCCAGTCTGCGAGGAGGAAGTCAAAGGAGAGTCAAACTAACAGAGATGGTTTGATAATAAAGTTGACATATTTGCTTAAATGCTTTTTGCAGAGTTTACTGATTGGGTTTGCCAGGAACTGTCATGGGCCATGTTGATGATTAAAAAAAAGTTTTTGTTCCTTATGTGGCACATCCACTGCTACCACAAACGGAACACGCGCAACATTTCACATTTTCATTATAAGATAAATAGTTAGGAAGGACGTCTCCTGCGCACGGGGCCGGACCGGGGATATCAGAGACGCAAAAGAAGCGAGACATCCCACTTTCTCATGTATTGTTTCAATGACCCAAGTAAACGTTGGTTTCTATGGAAGAGACGCCCCTTTAAGTAGACAGGAACTGACACATTTTTTCCTATGGTAAATGGCCTGAGTGAGCCATCTTCATTTATCCAACGTCTTTGGATATACACAGACTGGCGGAGTGGAGCGAGAAACGGTGAGAGTAAAAAGGCTTACTTTATTTAGCCGTCAAAAAGCCACCCGCGTAAAAAAATGTCGGTGCAACAATTTTATGTAAGTTCGAAGGAAAGACATGACACATTGTTAGTGAATATGCTGCATTTAGCTACTGAGATGAGAAATTTAAACGCCCACTAGAAGCTGTATGTAGTGCACTCCCATTTTAGTCAAGGCCAGGCGGAAGGGCAGGTAGCTAACAGTCAGTAGCTAGCTAACTATAGGGTTGTGGAAAACATATGTTACTAGATAAGATACAATCCACGTCTGTTAGCTATTTAAAATATAACTTTATCCAAAGATGTGTACTATAGTTTATATTTTGTATTGTGTACAGAGGCACAGGAATGCATGGAACTACAGTTAGTTACGTTAACTCGTGAAGCGTCGACCAATCATCAGTCGCTAACAGTTTGCTAACTATTAGCGTACTAGCAAGCTATTAAGCTAGTTAGGTAACATTTAGCTGGCATTTGTATTTTGAATTCGTTTTAGACCTACTTGAAGGCTACGCCACAAGTGTGCTTGCTTAGGTACCGCATGTGTAGCTAACGTTCGTTATGTACTAATTTGAGTTAATCAAGTTTATTCTAAATAGTTGGGTACCGTTAGTTTGACTTGCGTCAACTCTTCGCTAGCTAGAGAAATTACCTTGTTAGGTGTTGATTGTTAGTCTGTAGTACTTGACTTGTTAGTTATCTGTCTGTCCGCTCATGTGATGTCGACTGACCACTTTGCAAGAGGCCAGATCATAGCTGCATAACAATTTTGTTTAGGTTGACATGTGGATGTCTGTTGGTTCTCCTGATGTAGCCAAGATACTCGCTGCTGTAAAACAGCTAGGAGGGTGTCGCTGGCAGGGATTACAGTAGGCAAGTCAAATGAATGGGCTGCTGCTGCACGGTCCCTATGGAAAACTCTTTCTAGAGCGCATTATTTCAACATCTCTAAATGGTTAAACTAGGGATAAATGTGTAATTATTTAACAAATCTATACATTTACTTGATTTACTATCATGTTAAATAAAGATTCATTAGATATTAGAAAATAATTAAATGTATAGTATATGCTACTTTCCATTGTGTGGGCAGTATGTTTAACTACATTACGCAAACTGGCGTTTTGACCACATCGAATTGGGGGGGAATCACATATCCCATACGCGTAGGGGGTCGCAGAAATGAGAATTTAGCTATAATTCTCATTCTCACGGCACTGATCATTTGGGGCGGTCTCTCTAAAAGTCGCTGGCACACCAGTACACTGATTTGACAATCAAACTATCGCTTAAATAGCAGCCAATGTGGTTCGTTTTAGTTAACTAACAGGAAAAATATGCATTCCCTTTTCTATGATGGCAGACTCCCGACATTTACCGTTCCAAAATATAGATAAGCTTTCTATAAGTCCTCATCTAACCAATCATATATAGGTTATTGTGGCCTTTGAATAGTGTTAGACCCTTTAGACCCCAATATAATTCTAGGTTGCTGCTGTTGAATACTGATAATACTCAGTATACTGAATACTGAGAATTTTCAAGATGGGAGAGGAGCAACAAATAGGATACAATTGTAATCAGGAACATCTCATTCTCCCTTCCTTCCTTTTTCTCAACCATACACATACTTTCTTCCTAATAAGGGGTTTCATGATACTGTTACAGGCCTCACTCACTCACTCACACACTCACTCACTCACTCACTCACACACTCACACTCTCTCTCTCTCTCTCTCTCTCAATGAATTGCATTGGTAGAAACAGGACAAAACAAGCAACTTGTTTGATGGCTATGTAAACAAATATCCAACTCATCATACTGCGCGGGCATCTACTACCCTAACACGACAGTTAAGCTGTCAAGTAATATCAAAACGAGGCAATGTATAAGCTATGAATATATCCACCCAGCCAGTATATATCCATCCACCCAGTCAGTGATCCCCGGGAGACGTGGATGTCACCCGCCCGCTTAACCCAGAAGCCAGCCGCACCAATGTGTTGGAGGAAACAACGTTCAACTGACGACAAATTCAGCCTGCAGGCGCCCGGCCCGTCACAAGGAGTCGTTAGCGCATGATGAGCCAAGTAAAGCCCCCCGTTAACCCGGGTAACCCTGGGCCAATTGTGCGCCGCCCTATGGGACTCCTGGTCACGGCCGGTTGTGACACAGCCTGGGATCGATCCTGGGTCTGCTGTAGTGACGCCTCAAGCACTGCGATGCAAATCCTTATACCGCTGCGCCACTTGGGAGGCCGGAGCTGTGATAGTTTTAACAGGACATGCAACCTCATCTCCCCCTCTCAAACAATTGATTTCAACTTGATAATCGATGAGTGAATGACAAAAGTGTTTAATTTCTCTCTCTGTTTTGAGGATCCCTGTATCTAAATATAGCTGACTGTGTTCTGCAGGTTGTCCTCTAACCAGTGATGTACAAATATCTCCAATTTCCATGTGGTTTTTGAGTTGTGCTAGTTTCAACTGGCAGTTTCAGTCAGTGATTACATCAGCAGTTTGCTTAAACCCTCTCTGAACTCACAACGGTTACTACCAACAGTTGTTGCCTCTTTGGTTTAAATTTAATGAATGACTTGCCAAGAGTTTAGAGTAGAGGTTGCCCTCAGCCTCATCATCAACCCTAAAACCTCTAGGCCTGCTGTGAGCCAGAAGATAGTCACCACATTAGAATGTAGCCGAGACGACAGAGAAGGACATCTGGGCTAACGCTTCAGACAAATGTTTCAATGTTAATTTATGCTAATCCTGTTTTTCACAGGATTACCATGGGACTCTTCTCTTGTCAAAAACAAAGGGCCAGTATGGATTTGTGCAAATAAAAACTAGCTCATAATAGGATAGATTTTCTGCTCATCTAACCTTGTGATTTTGTCTCTCTGGCTGATGCTGACTGTGTGGGGTATTTTTCTGTAATTTCCTGACATTTTAGTAGAGTGATTTCAGGGTGGAGTTGTTTTGAATGAGTAATGATAGAAGACGTGACCTTATCGTGGCAATTTGAATAATATCAGTTTGTGTAGATTTTGCCCATTCTTTAGCCCCATTAATTCCTGAACCACAAGTGGTTGACCATAATTCTTCTGACTCCAACCGTATTCAGTGCTAGCTTTGCTAACAGAGGGTAATAGGGGAGTGTAATGAATAGATACTTGCTATGTAAGTGTAAAGTGGTGCCTCAAATTATAGGAGTGTGGTTTCTACTGGTCTGGAGAGATAGAGGAACCTGCCAGTCAGTGTGGTGTCAGGCGCAGTGACAGCTTCACTATCATTGTCACTGGATTACCAGCAACATCCTAGGAAACCCCCCCCTCCAAATAGCCTGCTGAAGTATAGGCTACATGTCAGAGTAACTACTACTACAGTGTGGCTATTAACACAATTTGAATTGTGTCCACCAATAATCTGTATACTGTTTTGACTAATTTGTGACATGGCTAAAACATGCTGTCTGTCTGTGCAACTTATCTTCCCAGTTTAAGCCTTACATGGAGACATACCTCTGTCCATAGAGTGAGTTATATGTTGGTGATGTCATGGTTTCAGCATGTTTGTGGTGCGTGGCTCACTCCTTATTTCTTAGTTACTATGAGGGGCAAGACTGTTTAGCAGTGGAGGATGCTGAGGGGGGGACGGCTCATAATGATGTCTGGAACAGCGTGAATTGCATGGAAACTATGTGTTTGATGTATTTGATACCATTCCACCTATTCTGTTCCAGTCATTACCACCAGCCAGTCCTCCCCAATTAAGGTGCCACCAACCTCCTGTGCTCTTTTGGCTGTTTGTTTTGTGATGAGATATATTGAGGACAAGTAGAGCGGGAGGGAGAGAGAGATTGAGGTTGTTAAATAGATGTCCTTACATGGCCTGCAGTGCACGTGTGTGCTGTTGAGGGACTTCAGTAGGTCATCCCAGTATGAAAGCTAGGAGTGCAGTCAGGAAGCATCAGTACTGGAGCAGACTTTCTTACGACTATCTATGCATAGTGACTTTACCCCTACCTATATGTACATATTACCTCAACTAACCTTTACCCCCACACATTGACTCGGTACCGGTACCCCCAGTATATAGCCTCATTATTGTTTTGTTTTTTACTGTCATTTATTTAGTACATTTTCTTAACACTTATTTTTCTTAACTGCATTGTTGCTTAAGGGCATGTAAGCATTTCACCTGTTGTATTTGGCGCATGTGACAAATTAAATTTTATTTTATTTGGTCACATCTATTTGAAAGTAGGCCTAGTTGTAGTTGACAGTTTTTCACACATCATTTGAACTGAAACGTTTATTACGCTACCAGTGACATTAAACCTACATCTTCAGCATGCCTCAGCGATAATAATCCTAATAGCTAAGTCTGTCCTCCTCTGCTTTTAAAAGGATTACAGTTTTCGCATGGCTCATGAGGACTACGATGTGTGGAACAGAAACTCCACTGACTGTTTCTTTTCAGTAGAGCGTAGGTGTGTCTGTTTGTGTGTGCTTTCCCTTGTCCCCCCCCCCCCCCAAAAAAAAACCCCGCACCTCCTGTATGGTGAGGAGGATTAGTCTCTCCTTAAGTGATTGATTGGTCTCATATCCAATGAGACTGTCTGGTGTCGGGAGCTGAAGGTCAAGGAGCTTCCCTCCCCTCAGTGTTTAGCCCTAGAGGGCTTGTGCTGTCAAAAGAAGGACACGAGGAGCAGTGTTGGGCGGTTTTGTGGTTCTACATTGACAATAAATAAGTATACCTTTATTATTATCATCTTGCGTGCATACAAGGCCCAACCGAAACTTTACTTTCGCTTTTAACCCAACCCTTCTGAATTGGAGAGGTGCAGGGGCTGTCACGTTGGATGCTTCGGGGAGCTGCTGTTGTGGGAAGTTAACTGCCTTGCTAAAGGGCAGAACTAAAGATTTTTCACCTTGTCGGCTCGGGATTCGAACTAGCAACCCTTCAGTTACTGGCCCAACTCTCTAACCACTAGGCTATCTGCCAACAGATTTTGCCAGCTAGCCTCTTCGCTTTACTTTAGCAGAAAGATAGGCCTGCATATAGACCCAGTTGTCAAGCCCATGTGACGTACAGCAATGGATTTCAGTTACTGTATTCATAAACTGAATCTTACAGGGTGTGCTGCCTGCATGCATAACGGCCAGATGGTTGTGTCATTGGAGCAGGCGGCCTAAACCCAAGCATATCCATTCACACCCACAGCTGGTTTGTGTTAGCTAAAGGGTGGGGTCATCTGGGGTCATATACTCCTCACCACCTCCGCCCTGGAGCGCCACTAATGGGTGTTCCCTTTGTTATGTTGCTACTTGTCCCAACCATGCTAAATTTGGGAATGACTACGATCTTACTGGGAAAACTCTTGTTTTACAATCCTTTTCTGTCTCTTTCTCTTGTCTGTGCAGACTGTTGGGCTGTCCCGTGAAGAGATCCCGCCATGCGTGAATACAAGCTAGTGGTGCTAGGCTCGGGAGGCGTGGGCAAGTCCGCTCTGGTGAGTATTTTACTCTGGCCCCGACCACTCTGTTCCTGCTACTGTTGCCGCGATACGACGATACCAGATTTTCCTTGGTAAAAAAGAAAGCATAAAGCAGACTAAACTCGATGGTCCTTTGAAAACCCACTGTGTGCTATAGCTAAACAGATGTGAGTCTGGGTGACAGCATAAAGCTGTCTGTCTGCTCAGGCCAGCTGTCTGTCTTTTATTTGTGTACCAACTAGCTCCCGAGTGGCGCAGAGGTCTAAGGCGCTGCATCTCAGTGCAAGAGGTGTCACAACAGCCCTTGGTTCAAATCTAGGCTGTACCACATCCGGCCATGATTGGGAGTCCCATAGGGCGGGCACAATTGGCCCAGCGCCGTCCGGGTTTGGTCGGGGTCAGGCCGTCATTGTAAATAAGAATTTGTTCTTAACTGTCTTTTATGCCTGGTTAAATAAATAAAAGCACAAGCCAGGCCTGAAGGTCCCCAGCATCATGATTGCATATTCCTGTGCTAGTGATGGGTTGTGATTTGTTGATCTGACTTTTTGTGGCCTGTGTCCTCTCTTACAGACAGTCCAGTTTGTGCAGGGAATCTTTGTGGAAAAGTATGACCCAACAATAGAAGACTCCTACAGAAAGGTATTTGTCCCGTAAGGGAGGAAGGGCCAGGAGTAACTTGATTGCTAGCAGCTGGTCTGTGCGTCAAAAACATGTTGTGTTGTGCTTTTTCTTCCTCTGTACCTTCTCTAATATTGTATTTTCTTCTCCTCTGCAGCAAGTGGAGGTAGATGGACAGCAGTGCATGCTTGAAATCCTTGACACAGCCGGCACAGTAAGTGAATGTTTCTCAGTCTGTGTTTTTATTAATAATTTCTCAGAACTACCAAGACTAGATAAAATTTTCAGCAGCTGCTAAATTAATTTATAGAAGGGGATCACTTATGGTGAAATGAAGAGGCTTTGAGGAGGATAGAGACGTAATGACAGAGCGGAGCTTATGGTGTGTCTGTCCGTCCTACAGGAGCAGTTCACTGCCATGAGAGATCTGTACATGAAGAACGGTCAGGGCTTTGCCCTGGTATACTCCATCACAGCACAGTCCACGTTCAACGACCTGCAGGACCTGAGGGAACAGATCTTGAGAGTCAAGGACACTGAAGATGTGAGTATCTACAGGAGATGATGTAGCATATCACCCAGTGTCCCCCTTGGTTTATAACTAGGACCCAGGTTTATAACTAGCACCCAGGTTTATAACTAGGACCCAGCTTGATTCCTAATCAGGCCACATGATCAGTAAAAACTCCTGCCGCTAGTTAAAACAGCACGATATAACATTTTCCCATGAACTAGTCTTTGCGGTGTAATCACAACTGAGCTCATACAGCAAGAATGAGAAAAGTAAATATAATACAATTATTATTGCAACCCCTCCACATTAACCACAGTCCCATGTCTTGGTATTACCTCCTTGTGTTTGGAGTAGCATAGTGAGAGAACTGGCCTCGACAGATACTCTCTCAGGAGGAGGATGCCCTTTTTTGGTGATCTGTAGAATCCCTTTCCTCTCTAGCTCTCTCTTTCCTGTTCCCTCTCTCTTTCTGGGGGCGGGACTAAACTTTCTGTGTGTGTGCCAATAGGGCCCCTGGACTTTGTTGTGATTGACTCTTTTCATCGCCTTTTGCTCTTTGTTTCCCCCCTGGCTTGCTGTTCTGTGTGGTCTGGCCCAAGGCTTTGTTTCCCCCTGGCTTGCTGTTCCGTGTGGTCTGGCCCAAGGCTTTGTTTCCCCCTGGCTTGCTGTTCCGTGTGGTCTGGCCCGAGGCTTTGTTTCCCCCTGGCTTGCTGTTCCGTGTGGTCTGGCCCGAGGCTTTGTTTCCCCTGGCTTGCTGTTCCGTGTGGTCTGGGTCCCGAGGCTTTGTTTCCCCCTGGCTTGCTGTTCCGTGTGGTCTGGCCCGAGGCTTTGTTTCCCCCTGGCTTGCTGTTCCGTGTGGTCTGGCCCGAGGCTTTGTTTCCCCCCTGGCTTGCTGTTCCGTGTGGTCTGGCCCGAGGCTTTGTTTCCCCTGGCTTGCTGTTCCGTGTGTTCCGTCTGGCCCGAGGCTTTGTTTCCCCTGGCTTGCTGTTCCGTGTGGTCTGGCCCGAGGCTTTGTTTCCCCCTGGCTTGCTGTTCCGTGTGGTCTGGCCCGAGGCTTTGTTTCCCCCTGGCTTGCTGTTCCGTGTGGTCTGGCCCGAGGCTTTGTTTCCCCCCTGGCTTGCTGTTCCGAGTGGTCTGGCCCAAGGCTTTGTTTCCCCCTGGCTTGCTGTTCCGTGTGGTCTGGCCCGAGGCTTTGTTTCCCCCTGGCTTGCTGTTCCGTGTGGTCTGGCCCGAGGCTTTGTTTCCCCCTGGCTTGCTGTTCCGTGTGGTCTGGCCCGAGGCTTTGTTTCCCCCTGGCTTGCTGTTCCGTGTGGTCTGGCCCGAGGCTTTGTTTCCCCCCTGGCTTGCTGTTCCGTGTGGTCTGGCCCGAGGCTTTGTTTCCCCCCTGGCTTGCTGTTCCGTGTGGTCTGGCCCGAGGCTTTGTTTCCCAACTGACTTGCTGTTCCTTGTGGTCTGTCGTTAAATCTCCGAGATCGTTTTGGGAAACGGCATTATTAAAGAGCCACTGAACACGCTGATTGGCACGTATGTTTTTCTGTTGCTCATTAGAAAAAATAACTGATATCAGTCTTGGTGTGTTTGCTGATCGATTCCCATTTGGATTGTCCTCTATATGACACTGTAGATGCGGAATCCTAATTCACTTCCTCAAAATCCCCAGAATGAATCTAAGATGACTCAAGAAATCTGTAATTTTGACAAGGAAGTTTACTGTTTTTAGTTGTGCAATTTTATATCTAACTGAGGTGTTTGGTGCTGTGTTTCTCAAGTAAAAAAATGTGCGACATGTTGTCTTGTGTAAACAGTCGGAGCAGCTGGGCAGGTCTGTCTCACTGTCTATGCTACTGAATTGAGAGCTCTCACAGCAGCTGTTCGCCCCATGTTAGTGGACAAATGGACATCGTCAAATCAAAACCCAACCTTCATTTACCCGTTGTGACGCATGGATGTTCCAAACTCGGTTTTAGATGAGACTGGCTTTATGACCAATTGTCCTATTTACATTTTGTAGTCAACATTTACACAAATAGCTGTTTCTGACTTGTATCGATGCCACATAGGCATTTTTTAAAGGGATTTGTGTTTTTGTAAAGGCAGTCGCTCTTTAACGTTGTACTTGAAAACGCTCGTAATCTAACACCTGCTTCAGACCACTCGTAGAACAGCTACATTCTACGAGACGCATGTGACAGGGTTTACTGGAAATTATGGACTACAAAAAGAAATCCAACCACGTCACGGACACCGACGTCACGCTTCCAGACAAACTAAACACATTCTTGCCCGCTTTGAGGATAATGCTGTGCCACTGTCTCGGCCCGCTAACAAGTACCCCCCCTCTCCATGGCGGATGTGAGTAAAACATTTTAAACGTGTTAACCCTCGCAAGGCTGTTGGCCCAGACTGCATCCCTAGCCATGTCCTCAAAGACGACCTGACGCAATCGCTATCACACTGCCCTATCCCATCTGGACAAGAGGAATACCTATGTAAGAATGCTGTTCATTGTCTACAGTGAAGGTAGTAAACATCTCCACTTCGCTGACCCTCAACACTGGGGCCCCACAAGGGTGCGTGCTCAGCCCCCTCCTGTACTCCCTGTTCACCCACGACTGCGTGGCCATGCACACCTCCAACTCCATCAAGTTTGTAGACGATACAACAGTAGTAGGCTTGATTACCAACAACGATGAGACAGCCTTCAGGGCGGAGGTGAGGGCATTTGGAGTGTGGTGTCAGAAAAACAACCTCTCACTCAACATCAACAAAACATAGGAGATGATCGTGGACTTCAGGAAACAGCAAAGTGAGCATCCCCCTATCCACATCGAAGGGACAGCAGTGGAGAAAGTGGAAAGTTTTAAGTTCCTCGTTTACACGTCACAGACAAACTGAAATGGTCCACTAACACAGTCAGTGTGGTGAAGAAGGCGCAACAGCATACACTCAATTAGTATTTGGTAGCATTGCCTTTAAATTGTTTAACTTGTGGAAAACGTTTCGGGTAGCCTTCCACAAGCTTCCCACAATAAGTTGGGTGAATTTTGGCCCATTCCTCCAGACAGAGCTGGTGTAACTGAGTCAGGTTTGTAGGCCTCCTTGCTCGCACACACTTTTTCAGTTCTGCCCACACATTTTCTTTAGGATTCAGGTCAAGGCTGAATCCTCATGATGCCATGTATTTTGTGAAGTGCACCAGTCCCTCCTGCAGCAAATCACCCCCACAACATGATGCTGCCACCCCTGTGCTTCACGGTTGGGATGGTGTTCTTCGGCTAGCAAGCCTCCCCATTTTTCCTCCAAAGATAACGATGTTCATTTTGGCCAAAAAGTTCTATTTTTGTTTCATCAGACCAGAGGACATTTCTCCAAAAAGTACGATCTTTGTCCCCATGTGCAGTTGCAAACTGTAGTCTGGCTTTTTATATGGCGGTTTTGGAGCAGTGGCTTCATCCTTGCTGAGCGGCCTTTCAAGTTATGTCGATATAGGTCCCGTTTTACTGTGAATATATACTTTTGTACCGGTTTCCTCCAGCATCTTCTCAAGGTCCTTTGCTCCTGTTCTGGGATTGATTTGCACTTTTCTCATCAAAGTTCGTTCATCTCTCCTTCCGGAGCGGTATGACGGCTGCGTGGTCCCATGGTCTTCATACTTGCGTACTAATGTTTGTACAGATGAATGTGGTAACTTCAGGTGTTTGGAAATTGCTCCCAAGGATTAACCAGACTTGTTGATTTTGTTTTGAGGTCTTGGCTGATTTATTTTGATTTTCCAATGATGTCAAGCAAAGAGGCACTGGGTTTGAAAGTAGGCCTTGAAATACATCCACAGGCACACCTCCAATTGACTCGAATGATGTCAATTAGCCTATCAGAAGCTTCTAAAGCCATGACATCATTTTCTGGAATTTTCTAAGCTGTTTAAAGCCACAGTCAACTTAGTGTATGGAAACTTCTGACCCACTGGAATTGTGATACAGGCAAATAATCTATCTGTAAACAATTGTTGGACAAATTACTTGTGTCATGCACAAAGTTGATGTCCTAACCAACTTGCCAAAACTATAGTTTTGAGAAATTTGTGTTAGGTTGAAAAACAAAGTTTATTGACTCCAACCTAAGTGTATGTAAACTTCCGACTTTTTATACCATCTGTTGCACCTTGTCTATGCCGCTCGGCCATCGCCCATCCATATATTTACATGTACATATTCTCATTCACCCATTTTAGATGTGTGAGTATTAGATAGTTGTTGGGGAATTGTTAGATTAAATGTTAGATATTAATGCACTGTCGGAACTAGAAGCACAAGCATTTCACTACACTCGCATAACATCTGCTAACCATGTGACCAATTTGATTTCATAGGTGTCATTAGATGCTTTTTTTGCCCTCCTGTGTCACTTTATACACAGGAGATCTCTGCTAAACATAGAATCACATTGTTTAACCATCTCTATGACCTCCTATAACTTCAGAATGAAGTTGGCCAATAGTAAACTTTGTAGTCAGTCTGAGATGTCTTTTTACATTTACATTTACATTTAAGTCTTTTAGCAGACGCTCTTATCCAGAGCGACTTTTTTCTTTGCAACTTTACCTTGAAGGTCAGCATCCCGGAGTCTCCTCTTCACTGTTGACATTGAGACGGGTGTTTTGCGGGTACTATTTAATGAAGCTGCCAGTTGAGGACTTGTGAGGTGTCTGTTTCTCCAACTAGACACTATAATGTACTTGTCCTCTTGCTCAGTTTTGCACCGGGGCCTCCCACTCTTTATATTCTGGTTAGAGCATTTTGCATTGTTCTGTGAAGGGAGTAGTACACAGCATTGTATAGGATCTTCAGTTTCTTGGCAATTTCTCGCATGGAATAGCCTTCAATTCTCAGAACAAGAATAGGCTGTGTTTCAGAAGAATGTCTTTGTTTCTGGCTATTTTGAGCCTGTAATCTAACCCACAAATGCTGATGCTCCAGATACTCAACTAGCCTAATGGAGGCCAGTTATATTGTTTCTTTAATTAGCACAACAGTTTTCAGCTGTGCTAACATAATTGAAAAAATGTTTTCTAATGATCAATTAGCCTTTTGAAATGATGAATTTGGATTAGCTAACACAACATGCCATTGGAACACAGGAGTGATGGTTGCTGAAAGTGGGCCTAATAATGAGTCGTTTCTAGCTACAATAGTCATTTACAACATTAACAATGTCTACATTGTATTTCTGGTCAATTTGCTGTTATGTTAATAGACATATTTGCTTTTCTTTCAAAAACAAGGAAATCTGTAAGTGACCCCAAACTTTCGAACAGTATTGTAGGTATTCACAGCTCTGATTCACTCTACTTTGTGGAAGCACCTTTTGACAGTGATCACAGCTGTTTTTCTGGGTAAGTCTCTAAGACTTTTCCACGCCTGGAAATTTGCCCATTGGTATTTTGAAAATTCTTAAAGTTCTGTCAAGTTTGGTGTTGATCATTGCCAGATAAATACAGCAAGGCCTGAAAATGGTTAAGTCAAAACTGTAACTCGGCCTCTCAGGAACATTCACTGTCTTTTTGGTATGCAACTCGTGGAGATTTGGCCTTGTGTTTCAAGTTATTGTCCCGCTGAAAGGTGAATTAATCTGTGTCTGATGAAATGGAAATAGAACCATGTTTTGCACTAGAATTTTGCCTGTGCTTAGCAGCATTCTGTTTTATTATTTTTTATCCTGAGAAACTCCCCAGTCATTAATGATTACAAGCATACACATAACATGATGCAGCGTGGTACTCAGTAATGTGTTATATTGGATTTGCCCCAAACAACACTTTGTATTAGGACAAAAAGTTTTAGCAGTATTACTTTAATGCGTTGTTACAAACTGGATGTGTGTTTTGGAATATTTTGTATAGGCTTCCTGCTTTTCAATCTGTCAATTAGGTTAGTATTTTGGAGTCACTACAATGTTGATCCATCTTCAGTTTTCTCCTATCACAGTAATTACATTCTAACTGTTTTAAAGTCACCTGTGCGGTTTCCTTCCTCTCCGGCAACTGACGTAGGAAGGACACCTGTGTCTTTGTAGTTACTGGGTGTATTGATACACCATCCAAAGTGTAATTAATAACTTCACTGTGCTCAAAGGGATATTCAATGTCTGCTTTTTTCATTTTCCCATCTACCAATAGGTGCCATTCTTTGTGAGGCATTGGAAAAAGTTCCCTGGTCTTTGTGGTTGAATCTGTGTTTGAAATTCACTGCTCGACTAACGGACCTTACAGATGTGTGGAGTAGAAGGGAAGGTAGTCATTTAAAAATCATGTTAAACACTATTATTGCATACAGTGAGTCCATACAACTTATGTTACTTGTTAAGCACATTTTTACTCCTGAACTTATTTAGACATGCCATAATAAAGGGGTTGAATACTTATTTACTCAAAGACATTTCAGCTTTTCATTTTTAATTAATTTGTACAAGTTTTGAAAAACATTGTTCCTGGTTGACATTAATGAGTATTGTGTGTAGTTCGTGACCAAAAAATCTGTAATACATTTTTAAATTCCGTCTAACAAAACAAGATGTGGAAAAAGTCCAGGGGTGTGAATACTTTCTTAGGGCACTGTATAAAAAGAAGCTTCAAATGAAAACTGACACGACAGCATTAAAATATGAATAGTTTACAGTATGCTAATAGGCCCATTTGATTCTAATTGAAATACATTTCATGTTCAATAAATTGAGTTCTATTTCCCTACTGTCTAATTTGTCATGATGTGTGCAATGACGTGCCAAATCGGAGATGTCTTGCATTTTGGTTGGGTAAGCTTTAGAATAAGCTGCCTCAATATTTGCAGCCATATTGGTGGTAATATATCCATCGTCAGTATTGTAGAATAATTCTAAGGTTAAGGTAAGATTTGAATTGAGAAAGCGCTTCTCTCGGATCAGTTGTCTTTTTTTCCCCCGATCCTAGTATCAACACATGCTCCAACAATGCACTTAGCGACAGTTCTCTCCCTGAGCTTTTGGGAAAAGCAAGTTACATCTTCGGCCATTGTAGGAAAGATGCATGGTTAAAACCTTTGCAAGCCTCAGTTCCATCGGAAAACTGGGACCAAGTCTGTTTCACTGTCTGTGTGTTCTGTGGTTGGATTGCATCGAGTTGTGTATCCTGTGTTAGTGGGAAAGTGAGTATTGTTGAAATCAAAACCCAGCCCTCAAGTAAGTCAAGAGGTTCCCACGCTGAGGTCTGTCCAACGCTGGTCAGACCAAGCTGACTCCACACTCCAAGACTGCTTCCATCACGTGGACTGGGACATGTTTCGTATTGCGTCAGATGGAAATATTGACGAATACGCTGATTCGGTGTGCGAGTTCATTAGAACGTGCGTCGAAGATGTCGTTCCCATAGCAACGATAAAAACATTCCCAAACCAGAAACCGTGGATTGATGGCAGCATTCGCGTGAAACTGAAAGCGCGAACCACTGCTTTTAATCAGGGCAAGGTGTCTGGTAACATGTCCGAATATAAACAATGCAGCTATTCCCTCCGCAAGGCTATTAAACAAGCTAAGCGTCAGTACAGAGACAAAGTGGAATCTCAATTCAATGGCTCAGACACAAGAGGCATGTGGCAGGGTCTACAGTCAATCACGGACTACAAGAAGAAACCCAGCCCAGTCACGGACCAGGATGTCTTGCTCCCAGGCAGACTAAATAACTTTTTGCCCGCTTTGAGGACAATACAGTGCCACTGACACGGCCTGCAACGAAAACATGCGGTCTCTCCTTCACTGCAGCCGAGGTGAGTAAGACATTTAAACGTGTTAACCCTCGCAAGGCTGCAGGCCCAGACGGCATCCCCAGCCGCGCCTCAGAGCATGCGCAGACCAGCTGGCCGGTGTGTTTACGGACATATTCAATCAATCCCTATACCAGTCTGCTGTTCCCACATGCTTCAAGAGGGCCACCATTGTTCCTGTTCCCAAGAAAGCTAAGGTAACTGAGCTAAACGACTACCGCCCGTAGCACTCACTTCCGTCATCATGAAGTGCTTTGAGAGACTAGTCAAGGACCATATCACCTCCACCCTACCTGACACCCTAGACCCACTCCAATTTGCTTACCGCCCAAATAGGTCCACAGACGATGCAATCTCAACCACACTGCACACTGCCCTAACCCACCTGGACAAGAGGAATACCTATGTGAGAATGCTGTTCATCGACTACAGCTCGGCATTCAACACCATAGTACCCTCCAAGCTCGTCATCAAGCTCGAGACCCTGGGTCTCGACCCCGCCCTGTGCAACTGGGTACTGGACTTCCTGACGGGCCGCCCCAGGTGGTGAGGGTAGGCAACAACATCTCCTCCCCGCTGATCCTCAACACGGGGCCCCACAAGGGTGCGTTCTGAGCCCTCTCCTGTACTCCCTGTTCACCCACGACTGCGTGGCCACGCACGCCTCCAACTCAATCATCAAGTTTGCGGACGACACAACAGTGGTAGGCTTGATTACCAACAACGACGAGACGGCCTACAGGGAGGAGGTGAGGGCCCTCGGAGTGTGGTGTCAGGAAAATAACCTCACACTCAACGTCAACAAAACTAAGGAGATGATTGTGGACTTCAGGAAACAGCAGAGGGAACACCCCCCTATCCACATCGATGGAACAGTAGTAGAGAGGGTAGTAAGTTTTAAGTTCCTCGGCATACACATCACAGACAAACTGAATTGGTCCACTCACACTGACAGCGTCGTGAAGAAGGCGCAGCAGCGCCTCTTCAACCTCAGGAGGCTGAAGAAATTCGGCTTGTCACCAAAAGCACTCACAAACTTCTACAGATGCACAATCGAGAGCATCCTGGCGGGCTGTATCACCGCCTGGTACGGCAACTGCTCCGCCCTCAACCGTAAGGCTCTCCAGAGGGTAGTGAGGTCTGCACAACGCATCACCGGGGGCAAACTACCTGCCCTCCAGGACACCTACACCACCCGATGTTACAGGAAGGCCATAAAGATCATCAAGGACATCAACCACCCGAACCACTGCCTGTTCACCCCGCTATCATCCAGAAGGCGAGGTCAGTACAGGTGCATCAAAGCTGGGACTGAGAGACTGAAAAACAGCTTCTATCTCAAGGCTATCAGACTGTTAAACAGCCACCATTGAGTGGCTGCTGCCAACACACTGTCATTGACACTGACCCAACTCCAGCCACTTTAATAATGGGAATTGATGGGAAATGATGTAAATATATCACTAGCCACTTTAAACAATGCTACCTTATATAATGTTACTTACCCTACATTATTCATCTCATATGCATACGTATATACTGTACTCTACATCATCGACTGCATCCTTATGTAATACATGTATCACTAGCCACTTTAACTATGCCACTTTGTCTACATACTCATCTCATATGTATATACTGTACTCGATACCATCTACTGTTTGCTGCTCTGTACCATCACTCACTCATATATCCTTATGTACATATTCTTTATCTTCTTACACTGTGTATAAGACAGTAGTTTTAGAATTGTTAGTTAGATTACTTGTTGGTTATCACTGCATTGTCGGAACTAGAAGCACAAGCATTTCGCTACACTCGCATTAACATCTGCTAACCATGTGTATGTGACAAATAAAATTTGATTTGATGATTTGATTTGACTTTACAAACCTCTGTTTTGGACGAGACTGACTTTATGACCAAAATTCTCCTATTTACACTTTGTAGTCAATTTTACTTTTTTGGGGGCCGCAATAAATGTTTCTGACTAATATTAATGCCTCAGGCCGTTCTATCAGATATGTTTATTGCTTTCAGTTGCATTAATGCTTTTTAGACTGTTTAATCTTTCATTGCCACTTGCAGGAATGCATGACCAACGGAAATGCTTTCTGTGTTTTTTTTCTCTCTCTCTCTCTCCCGATGGATTCTTGGTTGAGTTTGGGCATAGTGAGTTCAGTGCTGCTCCAAGTGCTTGATGGGAATGCCACACACCATTTACTACCACAGGGTTGGAGAATGTGGAGACACTGAGGGCTCATGGTCTAGCCACACTCTATTACAGACACTTTGTCCACAGAGAAGACACAAGCTACAAAACAGAACACAGCAAGACTCTGAAATAGGTGCTTAGATGTCCCACTATAATAAGCTTTGAGGAGTCTTGGTAGGATTTGTTAAAGGCTAAATGTGATACAATGTAACTATACGATTTATCAAAATGCAATTGCTTTAATCAGTAAATAATTGACCAGTGCAAACCTGGCCACTACATTTATATTTCCTTTGGTCTCAATACTTACTTATGCAAGAGATCTTGTGACTCCTGCTGTCTAAGCCCTCGTCTGTTCAGCTGGAGCAGTAGGCTCATGCCTGACTTGTGATTTCTCCATGTGTACGTCTCGGTGTGGCTCTTGGACACGGGCAGCTTAAAGTGCCTGTCTCTATGCTGCTGACTGGGGACATTCTACAGCTACATTCCTCCCCCTCTGGCATTTGCTAGCCTGGAAATACGTACCTTAGGTTCCACTCGGACTCTAGGGAAACCGTCGCTCAACAGCCCAGTCTTGAGGGTTTGTTTGGATTTGAAACTTCAACGCTACCTCTATAGGGCAAGTCCAAACATCTGCTTCCTGTCGTCTGGCCTACAGCCCTGTGAGAGAGGGCACTTTATACCACCCTGAGTAGGGTGAAGTTGACCCCAAACGCTGTTCTTGCATTCCTGCAACAACTGCTCCCTCTAATGCTTAAAGTTAGGATCTGGGAAGGAAAAACTGAACCTCGACCTATGCTTATATATAGCAACTTCTATGCAGAGCTGCTCTTTCTAGTAGAGGTGTGAAGGTTTAAACGAAATTGGGATTCTTAGTGTTAAGAAAAACCCCTAACCAATTATAATGATTTTTTACGTAAAAAACAGTGGGTCAGTTTCCAAAACAACTAAGAGCGTTTTAAAGCGCGAGGCTCAACTTCTCCACTGTTTTGATGCCCTGACTACCAGGCTGTGAACAGCATGAAGCGAACCCGTGCACATGCGCAGATACTGTGTGTGTGTGACTGGGTGACAGCCAAGTGTTGCATCTCCCTCATCTCAGTATCCTAGACTGTTAATTGATTACAGCCCCAGCTTTACTGAAGTTGCGAGACATTCCAAGCCAAGGAATTGTGAGGTACAGCCTTTGATTGCTGATAGAACCGTGCACTAGGCCTTTCTGTCTGCCTGCCTAGTGGCCGAACTGCCTGTACTGTCCCCCTCTGTTCCTCACTAGCTCGCTATGAAAGATGCAAGTGTTTAGTTGCCGTACTTCAAAGAACATAATCAGTCTCCTCCATTCCAAAAATACTGAATATTAGGAGTCATCTTGACACACATGGGAGTCGACACCGGGAGTCGACGTGCAAGGAGTCGAATCCATTATTTTGGAGTTGACTCCACTACTACATCATCATCATTAGCAGTTGGACAAATGTCAGAGAAAGGCAAGCGACAGCAGTGAAGTCCTGTATGTCAACACTTTGAGAAGTTAAATGAGAAGGAAATGCCAACTTTGCGAGGTGAAAATGAGGTACAGTAGTGGTAGTACAGGTGCAATGCTTAATCATCTGAAAGGGACATACCGTGAGACCCAAAGCGTTATTTCCATCCATCCATCCATAGTATCATTCTATGGAGCAGCTGGAGCATGGAATGCAATGTAAACACAGAGAAGCAGGCAGGAAGCTGATTTCTATCCTGCGGAGTTGTCATAGTTTCCGCTTTTACCTACCTCCCTAGACAGCCAGAACAAACTGTCAGGATGTGTCTGAAAGAGTCTCTCTCTCTCTCTCTCACACACACACATCCATGTGTTTTTCATCTGGTCCCAGTGAAATGCTTCAGTAACATTTTGCTGTTATCCCCTGTTCTCTTCTCTCTCTGTGTCTCTGTCTCATCCCTGTTCTCTCCTCTCCCAGGTGCCTATGATCCTGGTGGGTAATAAGTGTGACCTGGAGGATGAGCGGGTGGTGGGCAAGGAGCAGGGTCAGAACCTGGCCAGACAGTGGAACCACTGTGCCTTTTTAGAGTCCTCCGCAAAGTCAAAGATCAACGTCCTCGACGTGAGTACTAATAATCAAACTGCTGACCAATGATTCAAATGATGATGCTTATAGACTGGATTTATACGGCTAGTTTGGGCTTTTTAATGTGTCAAAGCACTAAACAATGGTATTGCCCTGCAGATCTTCTACGACTTGGTCAGACAGATAAATAGTAAAACGCCTGTTGAAAAGAAGAAAGCGAAAAAGAAATCAAACTGTGTCCTGCTCTAAAGGTCCCCTCCACCCTGCAGCAGCTCTGAGCCAGGTGAGTAGGTAACTAATATGCTCCTCTAATACCCTGACTGGTACACCTCTAGCCTTGCTGCTCGGCCTCCGGCCTTACTAGAAGGAGCACAAACCCCTTCTCAACTCACAATACGGACACACAATTTGGGATTTGTTTGATCAGTAGTTTATACAAGCTTTATTATTGATTTGAATGGCTGCAAATACAACTCTGGCAGTAAATTGTCTTGTCATTGATGGAGTTGATATGGCTTGAGAGCATTCATGGAGAGTTGACTGCTCCACGTCATTAGAGCTGGAAGGAAACGGCTACATCTGCTGGTAGCCTGGTGTGACTGTGTCCACATGACTGTACATACTCATGTCCATAGTGCTCAGTCTTTATCCAGTTTGTAGGGTAGCCGTCAAAGCAGAAAGGTCTGGGACTATGCTACAGTAACTGTAGACTGTGTTTCATCTGTTGTTCAGTCCCACAGTGAGGGGTCCCAGCCAGTCCAGCAGCCCTCAGGCAGTGTCTGTCCCCTCTGTCCTCGGCCGGCCACGCCGCCAAGAGCACTGGACTGGCACTAACGGGATTACAGACCCACTGTTCAGACTACAGGAGCTGCCAGGCTGGGGTAGAACAGCAGAGCTGGGAGGGCGGTGTCAGGCCTGTAGCTCTCAGGCTGGTCTGAAAAAATACATAAATACAGTTATCCATACCTACCCGTAGGTGTTTAAGTCTGGTGGGATTGGATTGGAGTGAGCAATATGGTAATGTCTCTGATGGGCTTGGGGAACATCTGCTATATTTCCTGTTCCTCTCTGGTCCCTTCAGTACTGAACGCTTAAGGGCAGTTGTCTTCATGTCCCTCTACTCACTAACACCTAGCCCAGCTTCTTTACCAAGCTTGCCTTGCCTCCACGCCTAATGGACTATATAGCCTCGTTATTGTTATTTCCTTTTTTTATTTAGCACTTTTTTTTTCACTTTTTAACTCTGCATTGTTGGGAAAGGGCAGGTAACTAAGCATTTCACTGTAAAGTCTACACCTGTTGTGTTCGGCGCATGTAAAACTAGATTTGAATGAAAATCAGAAATATGCACTGCACCAACTGGCCAGGAGAGGGCAGCACTTCAAATCAAATCATTTTATTGGTCACACACACTTAGCTGATTTTATTGCTGGTCTAGTGAAATGCTTGTGTTCCTAGCTTCAACAGTACTGTAGCATCTAACAATACACACAAATATAAAAGTAAAAGAATGAAATTAAGAGGTATATAAATATTAGGATGAGCAATGTCGGGAGTGGCATTGACAAAAATATAGTAGAATAGAATAAAGTATATACATATGAAATGAGTAAAGCAGTATGTAAACATTTATTAAAGTGACTAGTGTTCCATTATTAAGGTGACCAGTGATTCCATATCTATATAGGGCAGATAAATATCCCTTGCTAGGTGATATAGTATAGGACATTTCCTTGAATGAAATTGAAAGTTTGATGTACTCCATTAATCCTCTCTCCACCTATAGAATGCTGTAATGAAGAACTGTTGCCCAGATTGGACCGTGCCAGCATTCTGACAGCCCCGCCTCCCCCATCAGCCATAAACGGTGACGACACAAACAGCCGCCTGCTGATTCGCTAGTATCAAGATATCAAGGCAGGACACAAGGAGAGAGAAGACTGGTGTCTATCTCACTCAGACTTCTCTGATCTGACATCAGTGAGCCTTGAAGGACAGTCTTCATTTCCCACATGGTGAACCACCATAAACTCTCTGAAAGTCTCTGAAATGGAAATGTCAATGGTCTGGCCAACCGAGAGCCCCCTCCTTTTTTGAGAGTGTAAAAACGATTACCTACGAAGGGAAAAAAATACTTCAGTATTTTACATCTTTGCAATATATCGTATTTGAAGACATGGAAGTTGACTTTATTTGTGTGAGTATAAATATCTGCAGACAGCATGATCACATCTGGTATTAAGTGTAGTAAGAACGTTCAAGTGGAAGTAACAACTTTTGTATAGCCTCGTGCCAGTCATGTCAATGGTGGACCATATGTTTTTTGGTTTCTCTTAACTCCATGGACTTTCTCTTCTGCAAATATCTCTGTGACTTAATTTTATACTCAGTCACTGGGATTTCATAGTTCCCGTAATATATTCTAATGCCATTTTTTGCATAATAATGCTTGAGAAAAGGTATTTTATAGAAGAAATATGGGGGGGGGATTGATTTCTGTCTCTTGAAGCTGAAATATATACTAAACCAACTTTAATAATGCTTCTGGTGTTTTTGTCAAATGATGTTCCAGCTTTTATGGATTATTAAATTTAGTAAATTTTAATTATTTTGGTCATTGTATTTTGTGGATTTAACACATCTGACTTAATAATCATACAGTGTCATGTAAAACCAACTCTATGATAATCACGGGGTTAAATCAGATGTGTACAAACTAAGTGGAATGTTGTTCCACCACTAACGATCAGCAAACAGTTGCACAGTGGCAGTTCAATACAAAGCTATATGGCTCTCACTTAATTGCTCCCCCAATTTGCTCGGCAAATCCTGTGTCTGCAACAACCACCAGGGGGTTCTGTGGGTATAAAAGGGCCTGTTATTGGCCTGTTAGCGCCTTCAGAAAAGTATTCACACCCCTTGACTTTTTCCACATTTAGTGTTACAGCCTGAATTTAAAATGGATTACATTTGAGTTTTTTTTTTGTCACTGGGATTGTTTTTAGAAATGTTTACAAATGATTTCAAAATGAAAAGTTGAATTGTCTTGAGTCAATAAGTATTCAACCCATATCTTATGGGAAGCCTAAACATTTGCATAACAAGTCACATAAGTTGCATGGACAAGCTGTGTGCAATAATACTGTTTTAAAGTGCCATTTTTCAACTTCATATTCATCTTCAGCACCAGCCCAACATCATGTTCATCTTCAGCACCAGCCCAACATCATGTTCATCTTCAGCACCAGCCCAACATCATGTTCATCTTCAGCACCAGCCCAACATCATGTTCATCTTCAGCACCAGCCCAACATCATGTTCATCTTCAGCACCAGCCCAACATCATGTTCATCTTCAGCACCAGCCCAACATCATGTTCATCTTCAGCACCAGCCCAACATCATGTTCATCTTCAGCACCAGCCCAACATCATGTTCATCTTTCATCACCAGCCCAACATCATGTTCATCTTCAGCACCAGCCCAACATCATGTTCATCTTCAGCAACATCATGTTCATCTTCAGCACCAACATCATGTGAAAATGGCATGTTTCTCTGTTTGTAGTAAAAAAGGAGGGAGAAGTGTTTCTTTCCAATGACATTGTTAAACAATTAGTAGGCAAAGTCTACTCATAACTGGTTAAAATCATAAGATGCACACTGATGTCATTGGAAACAGCTTCTTCTTGTGTTTACTACAAAACATTGAAACGCACCATTTTCCCATACACTGCTCGTCGACCATCTCATTCCAAATTCATGAGTATTAATATGCAGTTGGTTCCCCCCTTTGCTGCTATAAGAGCCTCCACTCTTCTGGGAAGGCTTTCTACTCAGATGTTGGAACATTGCTGCAGGGACTTGCTTCCATCCAGCCACGAGCATTAGTGAGGTCGGGCACTGATGTTGGGAGATCAGGCCTGGCTCACAGTCTGTGTTCTAATTCATCCCAAAGGTGTTTGATGGGGTTGAGGTCAGGGCTCTGTGCAGGCAGTCAACTTCTTCCACACTTTTCAACAAACCATTTCTGTATGGACCTCGCTTTGTGCACGGGGGCGTTGTCATGCTGAATCAGGAAAGGCCTTCCCCAAACTGTTGCCACAAAGTAGGAATCACAGAATCATCTAGAATGTCATTGTATGCTGTAGCATTAAGATTTCCCTTCACTGGAACTAAGGGGCCAGGTCCGAACCATGAAAAACAGCCCCAGACCATTATTCCTCCTCCACCAAACTTGCCACTATGCATTGGGGGCAGGTAGCTTTCTCCCAGGATCTGCCAAACCCAGATTTGTGTTGTGTAATATTTTTGTTCAGTGTCGTTGAAAAGTAGCTAATTAGCTCAAATTCTAAAGTTGTCCGTGATGAGATTCAAACACACAACCTTCGGGTTGCTAGACAATCTCATTATCAAATCAAATTGTATTTGTCACATACACATGGTTCGCAGATGTTAATGCGAGTGTAGCGAAATGCTTGTGCTTCTAGTTCCGACAATGCAGTAATAACCAACAAGTAATCTAACTAACAATTCCAAAACGACTGTCTTATACACAGTGTAAGGGGATAAAGAATATGTACATAAGGATATATGAATGAGTGATGGTACAGAGCAGCATAGGCAAGATACAGTAGATGGTATTGAGTGCAGTATATACATATGAGATGAGTATGTAAACAAAGTGGCATAGTTATGCCTACCTATCCTCCTCAACCAAGCATCCGCCCTTTGTTTTTGCATTAAGTAACCTGCCTTATGTAACCGTACCAACCATCACATATCATACTAATTTTAGATTTACATATCAAATCATATCGTATTGGTCACATGTGCCAAATACAACAGGTATTACTTTGTCACCACCTTACTGTGAAATGCTTACAAGCTCTTCAACCAACGATGCAGTTCAAGAAATAGAGTTAAGAAAATATTTACTAAATAAACTACAGTAAAAATGGAAATAAAAAGTAACACAAAATAACGAGGCTATATACAGGGGGTACCGGTACCGAGTCAATGTCCAGGGATACAGATTAGTCTAGGTAATTTGTACATGTAGGCAGGGGTAAAGTGACTATGCATAGATAATAAACAGTGAATAGCAGCAGTGTAAAAACTAAGGAGGGAGGGTGTCAATGTAAATAGTCTGGGTGGCCATTTGAATAATTGTTCACCAGTCTTATGGCTTGGGGGTAGAAACTGTTAAGGAGCCTTTTGAACTTAGACTTGGCACTCTGGCACCGCTTGCTGTGCGGTAGCAGAGAGAATAGTCTATGACTTGGGTGACTGGAGTCTTTGACAATTTTTAGGACCTTCCCTCTGACACCGCCTAGTATATACTGTAGGTCCTGGATGGCAGGAACTTGGCCCCGGTGATGTACTGGGCCGTACACACTACCCTCTGTAGCGCCTTATGCCGAGCAGTTGCCATACCAGGCTGCGATGGAACTGGTCAGGATGCTCCCCATGGTGCAGCTGTATAACTTTTTGAGGATCTGGGAACCTATTCCAAATCTTTTCAGTCTCCTGAGGGGGAAAAGGTTTTGTTGTGCCCTCTTCACGACTGTGTTGGTGTGTTTGGACCATGATAGTTTGTTGGTGATGTGGGCACCAAGGAACTTGAAACTCTCAAACTGCTCTACTACAGCCCCGTTGATGTTAATGGGGGCCTGTTCGGCCCTCCTTTTCCTATAGTCCACAATTTACTATGTTATGTCTAGTCTATGAGACCAGGCTGCACTATAGCCTACTCAGGGTGGACTCTGTGCATCCTGAACTCACTCTGTGTCAAGATAGCCTAGGCCTACTGCTGAAATGCTCTGAATGTGCCCAAGAAAGCTAAGGTAACTGAGCTAAACGACTACCGCCCCGTAGCACTCACTTCCGTCATCATGAAGTGCTTTGAGAGACTAGTCAAGGACCATATCACCTCCACCCTACCTGACACCCTAGACCCACTCCAATTTGCTTACCGCCCAAATAGGTCCACAGACGATGCAATCTCAACCACACTGCACACTGCCCTAACCCATCTGGACAAGAGGAATACCTAGGTGAGAATGCTGTTCATCGACTACAGCTCGGCATTTAACACCATAGTGCCCTCCAAACCCTGGGTATCGACCCCGCCCTGTGCAACTGGGTACTGGACTTCCTGACGGGCCGCCCCCAGGTGTTGAGGGTAGGCAACAACATCTCCACCCCGCTGATCCTCAACACTGGGGCCCCACAAGGGTGCGTCCTGAGCCCTCTCCTGTACTCCCTGTTCACCCACGACTGCGTGGCCACGCACGCCTCCAACTCAATCATCAAGTTTGCGGACGACACAACAGTGGTAGGCTTGATTACCAACAACGACGAGACGGCCTACAGGGAGGAGGTGAGGGCCCTCGGAGTGTGGTGTCAGGAAAATAACCTCACACTCAACGTCAACAAAACTAAGGAGATGATTGTGGACTTCAGGAAACAGCAGAGGGAACACCCCCCTATCCACATCGATGGAACAGTAGTGGAGAGGGTAGTAAGTTTTAAGTTCTTCGGCGTACACATCACAGACCAACTGAATTGGTCCACCCACACAGACAGCATCGTGAAGAAGGCACAACCTCAGGAGGCTGAAGAAATTCGGCTTGTCACCAAAAGCACTCACAAACTTCTACAGATGCACAATCGAGAGCATCCTGTCGGGCTGTATCACCGCCTGGTACGGCAACTGCTCCGCCCACAACCGTAAGGCTCTCCAGAGGGTAGTGAGGTCTGCACAACGCATCACCGGGGGCAAACTACCTGCCCTCCAGGACACCTACACCACCCGATGTCACAGGAAGGCCATAAAGATCATCAAGGACAACAACCACCCGAGCCACTGCCTGTTCACCCCGCTATCATCCAGAAGGCGAGGTCAGTACAGGTGCATCAAAGCTGGGACCGAGAGACTGAAAAACAGCTTCTATCTCAAGGCCATCAGACTGTTAAACAGCCACCACTAACATTGAGTGGCTGCTGCCAACACACTGACTCAACTCCAGCCACTTTAATAATGGGAATTGATGGGAAATGATGTAAAATATATCACTAGCCACTTTAAACAATGCTACCTAATATAATGTTTACATACCCTACATTATTCATCTCATATGTATACTGTCGTTCTGCCCCTGAACAGGCAGTTAACCCACTGTTCCCAGGCCGTCATTGAAAATAAGAATATGTTCTTAACTGACTTGCCTGGTTAAATAAAGGTTAAAAAAAATAAAAAAAATACGTATATACTGTACTCTATATCATCTACTGCATCTTTATGTACTACATGTATCACTAGCCACTTTAACTATGCCACTTTGTTTACATACTCATCTCATATGTATATACTGCATTCAATACCATCTACTGTATCTTGCCTTTGCCGCTCTGTACCATCACTCATTCATATATATCTTTATGTACATATTCTTTATCCCCTTACACTTGTGTCTATAAGGTAGTAGTTTTGGAATTGTTAGCTAGATTACTTGTTGGTTATTACTGCATTGTCGGAACTAGAAGCACAAGCATTTCGCTACACTCGCATTAACATCTGCTAACCATGTGTATGTGACAAATCAAATTTGATTTGCTTTGAATTACTTTGGGAACATGATAACGATCTGAATTACTTTAGGAACATGATAACGCTCTGAATTACTTTAGGAACATGATAACGATCTGAATTACTTTAGGAACATGATCACGCTCTGAATTACTTTAGGAACATGATAACGATCTGAATTACTTTAGGAACATGATAACGCTCTGAATTACTTTAGGAACATGATAACGATCTGAATTACTTTAGGAACATGATAACGCTCTGAATTACTTTAGGAACATGATAACGATCTGAATTACTTTAGGAACATGATAACGCTCTGAATTACTTTAGGAACATGATCACGCTCTGAATTACTTTAGGAACATGATAACGATCTGAATTACTTTAGGAACATGATAACGCTCTGAATTACTTTAGGAACATGATAACGCTCTGAATTACTTTAGGAACATGATAACGATCTGAATTACTTTAGGAACATGATAACGATCTGAATTACTTTAGGAACATGATAACGATCTGAATTACTTTAGGAACATGATAACGATCTGAATTACTTTAGGAACATGATAACGATCTGAATTACTTTAGGAACATGATAACGCTCTGAATTACTTTAGGAACATGATAACGATCTGAATTACTTTAGGAACATGATAACGTTCTGAATTTATGAACGGCCTGTTTTGCAATTCACAAAAATGTAATTGCCGATCAAAGTAACTCAATCATTACTACTCCCACCCCGTAGCACGCGCTCCAGCAGGTATATTTCACTGGTCATCCCCAAATCCAACTCCTCCTTTGGCCGCCTTTCCTTCCAGTTCTCTGCTGCCAATGACTGGAACAAATTGCAAAAAATCACTGAAGTTGGAGACTTATATCTCCCTCACTAACTTTAATCGTCAGCTGTCAGAGCAGCTTACCGATCGCTGCAGCTGTACACAGCCCATCTGTAAATAGCCCATCCAACCAAAATAGCTCCCTCATCCCCATATTTGTTTTTGTTTTTCTGCTCTTTTTCACACCAGTATTTCTACTTGCACATCCTCATCTGCACATCTATCACTCCAGTGTAAATTGGTAAATTGAAATGACTTTGTCACTAGTGCCTATTTGTTGCCTTACCTTCTTACTTCAATTGCACACACTGTATACAGATTTTTCTATTGTGTTATTGACTGTTTGTTTATCCCATGTGTAACTCTGGGTTGTTTTTTGCTTTATCTTGGCCAGGTCGCAGCTGTAAATGAGAACTTGTTCTCAACTGGCCTACCTGCTTAAATAAAGGTGAAATAAAAATTATAAAACCTAAATATCAGTTTCACATGTGAAATCTTTAGGTCAGTATAGTGGGAGAACCCTGGCATAGTGACCATATCTTGGTTTTAAATGCTTAAATAGGGCACTTCCGATTTTTGCGGTGTTTCACGGGACTCTCAGGATAAATATGAATTTTTCTCAGTAAATATTAATCCCAATTACTTAGTACCACTCTCTATATTTTCAAGCATAGTGGTGGCTGCATCATGTTCTGGGGAAGCAACCACAAAATGGAGCGCTAAGCACAACCTAAATATTTGAGGAAAACCTGGTTTGGTCTGCTTTCCACCAGACACTGGGAGATGAATTCTCCTTTCAGCAGGACATTAACCTAAAACACAATGCCAAATCTACACTGGAGTTGCTTACCAAGAAGACAGTGAATGTTCCTGAGTGGCCGAGTTACACTTACGACTTAAATCTACTTCAGGCAAGACCTGAAAATGGTTGACTAGCAAAGATCAACAACAAATTTGACAGAGCTGGAATAATTTTGAAAATAATAATGGGCAAATGTTGCCTAATCCAGGTGTGGAAAACTCTTAGATATTTACACAGAAAATCATTTTTAAAACATGTCTAAAAACATGTTTTCACTTTGTCATTATGAGGTATTGTGTGTAGATGGGTGAGAAATTCAGGCTGTAACACAACAAAATGTGGAATAAATCAAGGGGTAGGAATACTTTCTGAAGGAACTGTATGTCGCTTGTTTGTTTCAATTGCAAAGACATTGGAAACTTTGTATTTGTAGTCAACTTTGTTCTGAAGTTACCAGTGGTCATAGAGAAATGTATAAATCATGTGATTCTATGTTTAGCGGAGATCTTCTGTGTATAAAGTGACGCAGGAGGGCAAAAAAACATCTAACGACGCACTTCGCTGTTTGCATGACTATAAGTGCTAAATATAGTAGTTCCATCTATGGTTGTTGTTAAAGCAATGCAACATAAAACTGACAGTATGCTTACTGTTTAATGTATTATTGAATGTCTCTGGATGCAGCCGTATGAAACCGCTTTCCATCTTCATCCTTTGCTGTTCATAGAGAGATAAATACAAATATTTGTGTTTACTTGGATTTTGGAAGTATTAACAAAAAAACAAAACGGATTCAGCTCTTTTTGAAGTCAAGAGTCCGCTTTTGAAATTTCTGTATCATCTAAGCGTCTTACGTCTCCTAGTAAGGGGGAGTCAGGCACCCAATCCATCTGGCAGGGCTCAGCTGTGATGTGATTACTGTATGAATCACAGCGCTCTTGTTTTTGACTTTTATCACCCAAACGGCAGCCTTGATCACAACTTATCCCTTTCGCCCTGAGAGGAGCAGTAACACCAAACCCTCCTGCATGTATGATCCTCTTTAAGCTAGCTAGCTGTCATCTTAAATACCTCCCAGATTCTTCACTTTTGCGCTATGCCGCCCGTCTCCTCGAGTATATAATACTATAGGTGGGCTTGAGAGTTAAATCTCAGCTTTCTGCACCAAAGCACATTATCCCTGCCTTATACAGTGCACAGAACCATGGGTTTGAACGTCTGTGAATATATCAATAGTGCATCACAAATATATTGATGGATTATGTATTTGCTAGCTAGAACACATGAAGTAGAAAAGCCTGATTTACAAGTATTCTTAAGTGTTTTGTAGGAAAGTTTAAAAATGTCAAATTTGTTGAAAAGGGACAAATGCATATATTGTTTTACAGAACGGCACTATTCAGTTTTCTCAAACTACTGTGCAGTATTCCATTCCCCTCTTGTTGTTTGCACTGTAATCTCTCTTTAGACTGGAAACACGTGCAGACAGTGCCAACATTAACACTGTTGGCCGGATGAATTCTGCATTTAAAGAGGAACATCTACAGTGCTAAATAAGTATGCCGCTCAAGATCCCCTAGCCCATTATAACAGATTATATATTTCTTCAGTCATAATGCCTAACATTTCCATGGCCAGATCAATTAACAGATTAGTGACCGTGCAGGATGGATTGAGGAGCCAGAGATGTTTGGTGTGTCTAATGCATTTTCCAAAGAGAGGGCGAATATGATCCTGACTGTAGGGGGATATTGACAGGAAGTGGAGGATTAGGTGAGCCACAAGGGAACCTCTCTCTCTCTCTTTTTCTCTCTCTTTTGCTTTCTGTCTCTCGCTTTCTCTCGCTCTTGCTTTCTCTCTCTTACTTTTCCTCCAGTTAAGAAGAAATTCTTATTTACAATGACTGCCTACACCGGCCAAACCCTAACCCGGACAGCACTGGGCCAATTGTGCACAGCTCTTTGGGACTCCCAATCACAGCTAGTTGTGATACAGCCTGGAATTGAACTAGGGTCTGTAGTGATGCCTCTAGCACTGAGATGCAGTGCTTTAGACCACTGCGCCTCGGGAGCTCGAGTGGAACTGCGTTTCCTTTAGCCCTGATTGGTACTAATTAGTTATTAGGTGTTAGAATGATTGATTAATTCACATGGAAATCACTGTAAAAACAGTTCCTCTGTGTAATGTGCTTGATTACCTCATTTCACCTTTGTAGAGGTTTTTGGGCCAAATGTGGTGGACTTGCAGCACAGATGGCTGATGACGTGGGTCCAAGGCATCCTGTTACATTTTGATGAGCCCCCTCTTTCCTGACAGCCATTAGGCTACGTCATATTTAACTTGTACCATTTTTTTCTTAATTTTTGCAATATGATCCCCCTTTTCTCTTTTGCTATTTCTCTCTCTCCCGTGTCTCTCTATCTCTCTCTATTCTCTCTGTCTCGCTCTGTCTTGTTCTCTCCTGTTATCATTCTCTCCCTCTCTCCTTTGTTGTCTCTCACCCTCTCTTCTCTCTATCTTTCTGTGTCTGTCTCTCCCCCTCTCTTCTGTCTTTTTGGGGTTTTATGCACTTTTGTTGTGCAAATGCACACCTGCCAATTTTTCAGTTTAATGGCTGTTTCTTTCTTCCAGTCTCTCTAAATGTCAATACCTCATTAAGAGAGGAGCTCTCGCTTCGCCTCCCGTAAACCCATGCTATGATTACCTCATCCTCCCCTAGTCGCTCCCCTTGTTTATTAGTGAGGTGGTGGATGGAGGGATAGATGGATGGAGGGATAGATGGATGGAGGGATAGATGAATGGAGGGATAGATGAATGGAGGGATAGATGAATGGAGGGATAGATGGATGGAGGGATAGGTGGATGGAGGGATAGATGGATGGAGGGATAGTTGAATGGAGGGATAGATGAATGGAGGGATAGATGAATGGAGGGATAGTTGAATGGAGGGATAGTTGAATGGAGGGATAGATGAATGGAGGGATAGATGGATGGAGGGATAGATGAATGGAGGGATAGTTGAATGGAGGGATAGATGGATGGAGGGATAGATGAATGGAGGGATAGTTGAATGGAGGGATAGTTGAATGGAGGGATAGATGGATGGAGGGATAGATGAATGGAGGGATAGATGGATGGAGGGATAGATGAATGGAGGGATAGTTGAATGGAGGGATAGTTGAATGGAGGGATAGATGGATGGAGGGATAGATGAATGGAGGGATAGATGGATGGAGGGATAGATGAATGGAGGGATAGATGGATGGAGGGATAGATGGATGGAGGGATAGATGGATGGATGGAGGGATAGATGGATGGAGGGATAGATGGATGGAGGGATAGATGGATGGAAGGATAGATGAATGGAGGGATAGATGGATGGAGGGATGGATGGAGGGATAGATGGATGGATGGAGGGATAGATGGATGGAGGGATAGATGAATGGAGGGATAGATGGATGGAGGGATAGATGGATGGAGGGATAGATGGATGGAGGGATAGATGGATGGATGGAGGGATAGATGGATGGAGGGATAGATGGATGGAGGGATAGATGGATGGAGGGATAGATGAATGGAGGGATAGATGAATGGAGGGATAGTTGAATGGAGGGATAGATGAATGGAGGGATAGATGGATGGAGGGATAGATGGGTGGATGGAGGGATAGTTGAATGGAGGGATAGATGAATGGAGGGATAGTTGAATGGAGGGATAGATGAATGGAGGGATAGATGGATGGAGGGATAGATGGATGGATGGAGGGATAGTTGAATGGAGGGATAGATGGATGGATGGAGGGATAGTTGAATGGAGGGATAGATGAATGGAGGGATATATGGATGGAGGGATAGATGGATGGAGGGATAGTTGGATGGAGGGATAGATGGATGGATGGATGGAGGGAGGGATAGATGGATGGAGGGATAGATGGATGGAGGGATAGATGGATGGATGGAGGGAGGGATAGATGGATGGAGGGATAGATGGATGGAGGGATAAATGGAGGGGAGATGGAGGATGGAGGGGAGCTGGGGGATGGAGGGAGGATGGAGGGGAGCTGGAGGAAGGAAGGGATATGGGGGATGGAGGGGAGATGGGGGATGGAGGGGTGTCTGTATCAATTCCTTCCAATAACGTCTGCTCTCCCTCAGAGGCCAATCTAACCTTGTCCTTTCCACTGTGATGTATGGCTCAGGTCTGTATGAGAGTTTATAGCGGTTTTAATGAAAACATCTCAAGTCATTCCTGAGACCATTGAATACTAGAGTCAGTTTAATCACTGATCACAGCAGTAGCGCAACGACAGGGACACATTACTAATCAAATAAAATGGTATTTGTCTACATGCACCAAATACAACAGGTGTATTACTGTGAAATGCTTACTTACAAGCACAACAATGCAGTTCAATAAATAGAGTTAAGAAAATACTTACCAAATAAACAAAAGTAAAACATTTAATGAAAAGTAACACAATAAAATAACAATACCGAGGCTATATACAGGGGGGACCGGTACCTTGTCAGTGTGTGGGGGTACAGGTTAGTTGAGGTAATTTGTACATGTACAGTTGAAGTCAGAAGTTTACATACACCTTAGCCAAATACATTTAAACTCAATTTTTCACAATTCCTGACATTTAATCCTCTTAAAAAATTCCCTGTGTTAGGTCAGTTAGGATCACCACTTTATTTTAAGAATGTGAAATGTCAGAATAATAGTAGAGAGAATGATTTATTTCAGCTTTTATTTCTTTCGTCAGAAGTTTACATACACTCAATTAGTATTTGGTAGCATTGCCTTAACTTAATTGTTAATTGTTAATTGTTTAACTTGGGTCAAACATTTCGGGTAGCCTTTCACAAGCTTCCCACAAAAGTTGGGTGAATTTTGGCCCATTCCTCCAAACATAGCTGGTGTAACTGAGTCAGCATTGTAAGCCTCCTTGCTCGCACACGCTTTTTCAGTTCTGCCTACAAATTTTCTATAGGATTGAGGTCAGGGCTTGTGATGGCTATTCCAATACCTTGATTTTGTTGTACTTAAGCCATTTTGCCACAACTTTGGAAGTATTCTTGGGGTCATTGTCCATTTGGAAGACCTATTTGCGACCAATCTTTAACTTCCTGACTGATGTCTTGAGATGTTGCTTCAATGTATCCACATATTTTTCCTCCCTCATGATGCCATCTATTTTGTGAAGTGCACCAGTCCCTCCTGCAGCAAAGCACCCCCACAACATGATGCTGCCACCCCGTGCTTCACGGTTGGGATGGTGTTCTTTGGCTTGCAAGCGTCCCCCTTTTTCCTCCAAACATAACGATGGTCATTATGGCCAAACAGTTCTATTTTTGTTTCATCAGACCAGAGGACTTTTCTCCAAAAAGTATGATCTTTGCCCCCATGTGTAGTTTCAAACCGTAGTCTGGCTTTTTTATGGTGGATTTGGAACAGTGGCTTCTTCCTTGCTGAGCGGTCTTTCAGGTTATGTCGATATAGGACTCGTTTTACTGTGGATATAGATACTTTTGTACCTGTTTCCTCCAGCATCTTCACAAGGTTCTTTGCTGTTGTTCTGCGATTGATTTGCACTTTTCTCACCAAAGCACGTTCATCTCTAGGAGACAGAAAGCGTCTCCTTCCTTCATGCTTGCGTACTATTGTTTGTACAGATGAACGTGGTAACTTCAGGCATTTGGAAATTGTTCCCAATGATGAACCAGACTTGTGGATGTCTACAATTTTGTTTCTTAGATCTTGGCTGATTTATTTGGATTTCCCATAATGTCATGCAAAGAGACACTGAGTTTGAAGGTAGGTCTTGAAATACATCCATAGGTCCACCTCCAATTGACTCAAATGATGTCAATTAGCCTATCAGAAGCTGCTAAAGCCATGACATAATTTTCTGCTTAAAGGCACAGTCAACTTAGTGTATGTAAACTTCTGACCCACTGGAATTGTGATACAGTGAATTATAAGTTAAATAATCTGTCTGTAAACAATTGTTGGAAAAATGACTTGTGTCATGCACAATGTAGATGTCCTAACCGACTTGCCAAAACTATAGTTTGTTAACAAGAAATTTGTGGAGTGGTTGAAAAACACGTTTTAATGACTCCAACCTAAGTCTATGTAAACTTTCGACTTCAACTGTAGGTATGGGTAAAGTGTGACTATGCATAGATAATAAACAGCGAGTAGCAGCAGTGTAAAAACTAAGGCGGGGTCAATGTAAGTTGTCCGGGTGGCCATTTGATTGTTCAGCAGTCTTATGGCTTGGCGGAAGAATCTGTTAATGAGCCTTTTGGACCTAGACTTGGTGCTCCAGTACCGCTTGCAGTGCGGTAGCAGAGAAAACAGTCTATGACTTGGGTGACTGGAGTCTCTGACAATTTTATGGGCTTCCTTCTGACACCGCCTATTATATAGGTCCTGGATGGCAGGAAGCTTGGTCCCGGTGATGTACTGGGCTGTACGCACGTCCCCCTGTAGCGCCTTACGGTCAGATGCCAAGCAGTTGCCAGTGATGCAACAGGATAGGATGCTCTCGATGGTGCAGCTGTGGAACTTTTTGAGGATCTGGGGACTCATGACAGATCTTTTCAGTCTCCTCAGTGGGAAAAGGTGTTGTCATGCCCTCTTTACAACTGTCTTGGTGTGTTTGGACCATTATCGTTTGTTGGTGATGTGGATATCAAGGAACTTGAAACTCTCGACCCGCTCCACTACAGCCCCGTCGATGTAAATGGGGGCGTGTTCGGCCCTTCTTTTCCTGTAGTCCACAATCAGCTCCTTTGTCTTGATCATGTTGAGGTAGAGGTTGTTATTCTGGCACCACACTGCCAAGTCTTTGACCTCCTCCCTATAGGCTGTCTCATCATTTTCGGTGATCAGGCCTACCACTGTTGTGTCATCAGCAAACTTAATGATGGTGTTGAGGATCAGCGTAGCAGATGTGTTGTTGCCTACCCTCATCACCTGGGGGGGGGGGGGGGGTCAGGAAGTCCAGGATCCAGTTGCAGAGGGAAGTGTTTAGTCCCAGGGTCCTTAGCTTAGTGATGAGATTTGTGAGCACTTTGGTGTTGAACGCTGAGCTGTAGTCAATCAACAGCATTCTCACATAGGTGTTCCTTTTGTCCAGGTGGAAAAGGGCGGTGTGTAGTGCAATTGAGATTGCGTCATCTGGGGATCTGTTGGAGCGGTATGCGAATTGGAGTGGGTCTAGGGTTTCCGGGATGATAATGTTGATGTGAGTCATCACCAGCCTTTCAAAGCACTTCATGGTTACCGACGTGAGTGCTACGGGGCGGTAGTCATTTAGGCAGGTTACCTTCGCTTTCTTGGGCACAGGGACTATGGTGGTTTGCTTGAAACATGTAGGTTTTACAGACTCGGTCAGGGAGAGGTTGAACATTTCAGTGAATACACTTGCCAGTTGATTCCCGCATGCTCTGAGTACACATCCTGGTAATCCGTTTGGCCCCATGCCTTTGTGAATGTTGACCTGTTTTAAGGTCCTGTTCACATCGGCTACGGAGAGCGTGATCACACAGTCGTCCGGAACAGCTGGTGCTCTCATGCATACTTCAGTGTTGCTTGCCTCGAAGCGAGCATAAAAGGCATTTAGCTCGTCTGGTAGGCTCGAGTCACTGGGCAGCTCACAGCTGGGTTTCCCTTTGTAGTCCGTAATAGTTTGCAAGCCCTGCCATATCCGACAAGCTTTTGAGCTGGTGTAGTAGTATTCAATCTTAGTCCTGTATTGACGCTTTGCATATTTGATGGTTCATCTGAGGGCATAGCAGGATTTCTTATAAGCGTCCAGATTAGTGTCCCGTTCCTTGAAAGCGGAGCTCTAGCCTTTACAAATACTAAATGAAAGATCTTCTCTGTTAGGTTTCACAGGGGAACGTGATGTTGTTTCCACTCTGTATACCAGCTAACAGCTACCAGCTAAGAACCACCTACGGCTGAGAGCTGACCCCCATGGCTGAGAGGAGAGCTGTGGTATCAGGACATCAATCTCTCACTCAACGGCAACAAAACAAAGGAGATGATCGTGTACTTCAGGAAACAGCAGAGGGAGCACCCCCCTACCCACATTGACGGGACAGCAGTGGAGAAGGTGGATTTTTTTGAAGTTCCTCTCCATACACATCACGGACAAACTGAAATTGTCCACCCACACAGGGTGAGGCAACAGCGCCTCTTCAAACTCAGGAGGCTGAAGAAATTTGGCTTCTCACCTAAAACCCTCAAACTTTTACAGATGCACAATTGAGAGAATCCTGTCAGGCTGTATCACTTCCTGGTACGGCAACTGCTCCACCAAACACCACAGGGCTCTCCAGAGGGTGGTGCGGTCTGCACAATGCATCACCGGGGGCAAACTACCTGCCCTCCAGGACACCTACAGCCCCCGATGTCACTGGAAGGCCAAAAAGATCATCAAGGACAACAACCACTGCCTGTTCACCCCGCTACCATCCAGTAGGCATGGTCAGTACAGGTGCATCAAATCTGGGACCAAGAGACTGAAAAATAGCTTCTATCTCAAGGCCATCAGACTGTTAAGCTGCAATCACTAACACAGAGAGGCGGCCTACATACAGACTTGGAATCACTGGCCACTCTAATGGATCACTAGTCACTTTTTTAATGCCACTTTAATAATGATGTTTACATATCGTGGATTACTCATCCCATATGTATATACTGTATTTTATACCATCTATTGCATCTTGCCTATGCGCTCGGTCATTGCTCATCCATATGTACATATTCTTATTCCATCCCTTTACTTACATTTGTGTGTATTAGGTAGTTGTTGTGGAATTGTTAGATTACTTGTTGATATTGCTGCACAAGCATTTCGCTACACTCGCAATAGCATCTGTGTAATGATTATCGTCCTCCTCTTCTGAGGAGTAGTAAGAAGGATCGGAGGACCAATGCGCAGCGTGGTAAGTGTCCATATTTTATTTATATTATATGAACACAAAACAAAAACAACGAGAATGAAACGAAACAGTCCTGAACGGTGAAATACAAAACACAGAACAGAAAATAAACACCCACGAAACACAGGTGAAAAAAGGCTACCTAAGTATAATTCTCAATCAGAGACAACTAACGACACCTGCCTCTGATTGAAAACCATACCAGGCCAAACGCAAAACACAACATAGAAAAACGAACATAGACAACCCACAAAACTCACGCCCTGACCATACTAAAACAAATAAATAATAAAAGAACTAAGGTCAGAACGTGACAATCTGCTGTGCATGTGACCAATAAAATTAGATTTGATTTGATTTGAGCTGACCCCCACGGCTGAGAGGAGAGCTGACCCTGGGCTGAGAGGAGAGCTGACCCGGGGGTGAGGGGAGAGCTGACCCTGGGCTGAGAGGAGAGCTGACCCTGGACTGAGAGGAGAGCTGACCCCCACGGCTGAGAGGAGAGCTGACCCGGGGCTGAGGGGAGAGCTGACCCTGGGCTGAGAGGAGAGCTGATCCCCACGGCTGAGAGGAGAGCTGACCCCCTGGGCTGAGAGGAGAGCTGACCCCCACGGCTGAGAGGAGAGCTGACCCGGGGGTGAGGGGAGAGCTGACCCCCATGGCTGAGAGGAGAGCTGACCCGGGGGTGAGGGGAGAGCTGACCCTGGGCTGAGAGGAGAGCTGACCCCCACAGCTGAGAGGAGAGCTGACCCCCATGGCTGAGAGGAGAGCTGACCCTGGGCTGAGAGGAGAGCTGACCCTGGGCTGATACTTGGAGTGTGTGGACCTCTAGTGATTGACACGCTAGGCTGCTGGCCGTGCAGATTGGCTTTACTATTCTCCATCCATCTCTTCCTCCCCTTCTCTCTCTCTATCCTCACTCCCTCCCACCTCTCCCTCTCCCTGAACTTAACTCAGGGCTGCAGACTTGATTTAAACCCTCCACAACGGCCACAAATCTGTCTCTGGTGCAGAGCTGCACTGTAAAATATTGGTCTCACCAGACACAGAGAATAAAACTCAACACATCCTCCATTTGAAGGAACCCCTATCCCTCAGTATTGGTTTGTCCACTAATGCTAGATAGGCATGCCTTTTTAAGTGTGATTGACAATTTTTGTCCTGAGTTGCATTTGTGGGCCGAGACTGGGGCAGGGGGAGAGACAATGGAAAACAGGATGGGGGCTGGGGCAGGTTTCCCGAAACGAAGGAAATGCATCTTGAAGCTTGAAATTCAAGCCTTTCGGAGGAGAGACGTCTCTCTGCTCTGGATCCTACTGTGGTCATCTGGTTTCCTGTTCTGCTGAGTTGCAGTTAGATGTCTGTCTGGGAATAATGAAGAGGGATTCTAGAAGGTTCATTAGGCTCTCCCACAGACCCCCCACACCCTCTTCTCTCTGGTCAGGCAAGGCAGGAGAAGAGAGGAGGTACGGTTAAAATACAACAAAAATGTATTTCCTTTTTTTTTAGGTGGGCTGTGTTTTAGCCTCCAGCTGTGAAAATGTATTTGTGATTTATGAAATGTATTTGTGATTATTACTATTCTCTTTTTATGAAGTGAATGTGTTTTTGGTATGGCCAATAATATAGCTATAGTGGTTTTCAAACCTCACCTCGGGGAGCACCAGAAATGTCATAAAAGCCCTGAACTTACTCACCTGATTCACCTATTCAAGGCCTTGATGATTAGCTGACAAGTTTAATCAGATGTGCTCTCTCTAGAATAGATCAAATACCTGGAACGGATGGGGGTCCCTGAGGATTGGTTTGATGTACACTGCTATAGTACATTAAACATAGTGTTACACATGTATAGCCAAATGTTTTGCAGATACTGCCCTCATAGTTTGTGGTGTCATTCTAAAAAAGCTTTGTCCCTAAAACACTCTCATTGTCAGTAGCTGCAGGTGTGAATGTGAAAGAGGACTCAAAAGGACACAACATTGGAAGATAAATCAGAGTGGACATTGTAACCAGCAAAGAACAGGATGACTACTGTCTGAGAGGCAGTCGTGTGTGTTTCAGAGTCACTCTGGGGGAGGCAAGTGAGGATTTGGCGTATGATCACAGTCTCTCCTCCCCTCACCTCTCTTCTGTACCCAGCTGTAGCTACATCACAGAGATGCTCTGTCCCCATGTGGCGCTGCTGCGACGGTGTGTGGCCATGCATCAAAGACATCTGTGTGTGTTCACCACACAGCTTATTAGAGCATGTTTACAGACTGAACAACACAGAGCACAGAACACAGAACACAGAGCTCAGAACACAGACCACAGAGCTATGATCACAGACCACAGAACGCAGAGCTCAGAACACAGAGCTCAGTACACAGAGCTCAGAACACAGAGCTCAGAGCTCTGGGTCTAGTACCTCATGGTTAACCACCTCAGCATAACACATGTACCCCACAGTAGACATATCTGTGCAAATAGCAGGCAGATGTGTATAAAAACAAGATCAGGCGCTAAAGTCAGGTTGAGATTTCAGTGGGAGACTTCAATGGCCCCTCAGTCAAATTTCTCTACCTCCTTTGCAACAGCAAGGCTACGTTTGACACAATAAACTCCAGAATAGAACAAAGAGATGTGTGTTAACTTGATCTGGGTTTTCTGTCAGGCAATTGGTTGTCAGGATATTGCTCTGATGGAGATTTTATTCCTCATGGTTATATT
The DNA here is from genome assembly GCF_034236695.1 of Oncorhynchus nerka. Taxonomy (NCBI): domain Eukaryota; kingdom Metazoa; phylum Chordata; class Actinopteri; order Salmoniformes; family Salmonidae; genus Oncorhynchus; species Oncorhynchus nerka. Next base: position 87,635,270 of record NC_088410.1, read on the forward strand.
TTTGAAGTTTTTTGGGGGGGGGGGGTGCAACTATGGGTTGCATAAAGCCTTTGCTCCAGATTAAGGGTATTTTGATTTGAGCATGATGGTTTAATTCTGATTCCTGTCTGTCTCCCTGTTTTACCAGGGTCAAAGTTGCAAAGTGCATCCCCCAATTGATTACCCAGAGACAGTCACAGTTCTCAAGTTTCTGCTTGATTGAATACCTTCTTTGCTTTAATGTCTATAAACCTGGTATACCCTATTCTGATGACATCACACAATATAATTCTACAGTATCCTGTTTCTGTCTCGGATGGTCAGAGGCACACACATAAAGCAATTGGTGTATATTTGTAGTGTTTTGATTTCAGATGTATTGGATGAGGAGAAGAGGCAGTGATGGTTGACTGAGTCATCTGGCTTAGCCATCAGAGCCCACAGTCAATACGCCCAAGGGGTAACCAACCAACCTCACTCTGAGCCTCTGAACTCACGCATTATTCTCCAACTGTTAAAAAAAGTCACCGTTAACCCAAATCCCTGCCTGTTTTCCATGCCCATCTGCTCATCTCGTCGTGTTAGCTTCGTCAACACAAATGTAAAGTCACATGAAAGCGCCTCTCATAAACATCAAAGCCCCAACAGAACAGAACAGAACACAACACAACACAGCACAGCCCCCACCTAAGTTAACTTCCAGTGGCCCCGGGGTTAAAGGTTATGACCTCTTCTAGAGCTGTGTAAACAAACAAGCCACTGCGACCTCCTCTCCCCTCTCTGGTCTCCCCACTAAGGGGAACACAGCAGAGAGAGTGAGAGACTGGGTGATTGAGGTTTAACCAGCAGGGGTAGAAGGGTTAGACTCTGTACTGGAGTTACAGTTCTGTTCAGCTGCAGCTGTGAGGAGGAAGACTGGTCTCTTTAATCCCTTGATGGATGGGAAGAACGTTGGGAAAACGAAAAAGAGAGAGAGAGACAATGTTTAAGGAGCCGAGTGGGGGTGGGGTGAGGAGTCGAGAGCACTCTTCTGACATTAGCATATCCCCAGCAGAATGCTAGCACTTCTTTCCTCTGGCACTCAACCAGACATAGTGCATCCCCCAGCACCCCTCCTGTCCAGTTATATGTTTCACACGATGTTAGAATCAGATGACACCATGTTTAATACACACCGAGGTGAGATCCAGTTTGTCAGTCAATGTAAGACTTATTGTTAAATATGATATAATAGCATCATTAGAGTCAGTGGTTGTTTGGCAGCCATACTTTACACTTTTTATTTGAAGAAGATTTGATATTATATGGTAATAAACAGGTGCAGTCCATCTGTATTGACAACATCAATGGCCCATTCAGACCATAGTGTGGGTTCATTTGGGACTAACTGAGAAAAGACAAAGTGTGTATTCATCCTAAAATAGCACACCCACAGTTACACAGGGTCTGTCCTTGGTCCACTGGGGAGGGTTTTCAGTCTCTCTCTCTCATGTGCTACCACCCCCTCCATACTGGGTACATCTCAGCCCCCTCTGGCAGGTTCATAAACACCCCCTCACAACTGGGTACATCTCAGCCCCAGTCGTGGGTGAACAGGGAGTACAGGAGTAGACTAAGCATGCACCCCTGAGGGGCCCAGTGTTGAGGGTCAGCGTGGCGGATGTGTTGTTGCCTACCCTTAACACTTGGGGGTGGCCCATCAGGAAGTCCAGGATCCAGTTGCAGAGGGAGGTGTTCAGGGTCCTTAGCTTAGTGATGAGCTTGAAGGGCACAATGGTGTTGAATGCTGAGCTGTAGTCAATGAATATCATTCTCACGTAGGTGTTCCTTTTGTCCAGGTGGGAAAAGGCAATGTGGAGTGCAAAGAGATTGTGTCATCTGTGGATCTATTGGGGCGGTATGCCAATCGGAGTGGGTCCAGGGTGTCTGGGATGATGGTGTTTATGTGAGTCATGACCAGTCTTTTAAAGAATTTCATGGCTACAGATGTGTGCTACGGGACAATAGTCAATTTGTACTTTTTTCTCCCCAATTTCGTGATAGCCAATTGGCAGTTACAGTCTTGTCCCATTACTGCAACTCCCCTACGGACTCGGGAGAGGCGCAGGTCGAGAGCCATGCGTCGTCTGTAACACGATCCTGCCAAGCCGCACTACCTTTTGACACAATGCTCGCTTAACCTGTAAGCCAGCCGCACTAATGTGTCAGAGGAAACACCGTCCAGCTAGCGACCGAAGTCAGCTTGCAGGCACCCGATCCACCACCTGGAGTCGCTAGAGCATGATGGGACAAGGAAATTCCAGCCGGCCAAACCCTCCCCTAACTCAGACGATGCTGGGCCAATTGTGCGCCGCCTCATGGGTCTCCCTGTCACAGGTCTGTAGTGACGCCTCCAGAACTGTGATGCAGTGTCTTGGACAGCTGCACCACTTGGGAGACCTGGCAAAAGTAATTTAAACAGGTTAACTTGGCATTTTTGGGCACTTGAAACATGTAGTCAGCTTGAAACATGTAGGTCTTAGAGGGAGAGGTTGAAAATGTCAGCGAAGACACTTGCCAGCTGGTCAGTGCATTCTCTGAGTACGCGTCCTGGTAATCAGCCTTTTGAATGCTAACCTGTTTAAAGGTCTTACTCACATGGCTACGGAGAGCGTGATCATACATTCGTCCGGAATAGCTGGTGCTGTCATGCATGATTCAGTGTTGCTTACCTCGAAGTGAGCATAGAAGGAATTTAGCTCATCTGGTAGGCTTGCGTCACTGAGCAGCTCGCGGCTGGGTTTACCTTTTTAATCCGTGATAGTTTACAAACTCTGCCACATCCGACGAACGTCAGAGCCTGTGTTAGGATTCAATCTTAGTCCTGTATTGATGCATTGCCTGTTTGATGGTTTGTCGTAGGGCATAGCAGGATTTCTTATAAGCATCCAGATTAGTGTCCCGTTCCTTGAAAGCGGCAGCTCTAGCCTTTAGCTCAGTGCGGATGTTGCCTGCAATCCATGGCTTCTGGTTGGGATATGTATGCACCATGGGGACAACATCGTCGATGCACTTATTAATGAAGCCGGTGACTGTTGTGGTAAACTCATCAATGCCATTGGATGAATCCCAGAACATATTCCAGTCTGTGCTTGCGAAACAGTTCTGTAGCTTAGCATTCGCTTCATCGGACCACTTACATATTGAGCACATCACTGGTACTTCCTGTTTGAATTCTTGCTTGTAAGCAGGAATAAGGAGGATAAAGTTATGGTCAGATTTGCCAAATGGAGTCTGAGGGAGAGCTTTTTATGCGTCTGTGTGTGGAGTAAAGGTGGTCTATAGTTATTTTTGCCTCTAGTTGCCAGGTGACATGCTGTTAGAAATTAGATAAGACAGATTTCAGTTTTCCTGCATTAAAATCACCGGCCACTACTGGGAGAAACATAGGATATTACAGTTCTTCAGATATCACGTTGATAGGATAGTCTCAAACGGAGCTCGCCAATAGAATGGAGGGTAGAGGCGGTTTATCCATTCGCCGATATAGTCTCATCAGCTATAATGAACGCAGACTCTTCCTTTTTTGGGTGTCAGGGATTTGGGCCTCGTCAGGGAGGAGCAGTATGTCCATCGCCACCAACTCATTGAAGTAGAAATCCTCATCCAAATGGAGATTAGTATTCACTGTTCTGATGACCAGATGCTCTTTTTGTCATAAGAAACGATGCTGGAAACATAGTTCAAATAAGATCAGCTAAAAAAACACAAAACAGCACAATTGGTCAGGAGCCCATAAAATGGTAGCTATCCCTCCAGCGCCATTTTCTAAATGATTTCTGAACCCAAAGGCTACAGCCAATGGTGACTCACCACCTGGATTTGGTCTTATGTAGTAACATTTGAAATAGTGTTTTTTACATTATATTAAAGTAGAGACTCAGAGCTACAAAATTGTATATCATACACTGCCTTTGAGGAACAATGGGAAAGCAATTCTGTTTTAAAAGTTAATCAACTTGTAAACTCACTTTTGAGAAAATCGCCTTTGAACGTTTTGCAATCTAGTGAAGAGCTTTTCTTTGTCTACACCCACTCAGCATCATTCTCACCCTAACCTATGTTGCTCTTGCTGCGGGCGATTCCCTGATCCACCTCTACGCAGACGACACCATTCTGTATACTTCTGGCCCTTCATTGGAAACTGTGCTATCTAACCTCCAAATGAGGCGACAGGGTAGCCTAGTGGTTAGAGTGTTGGACTAGTAACCGAAAGGTTGCAAGTTCAAATCCCCGAGCTGACAAGGTACAAATCTGTCTTCTGCCCCTGAACAGGCAGTTAACCCACTGTTCCTAGGCTGTCATTGAATATAAGAATTTGTTCTTAACTGACTTGCCTAGTTAAATAAAGGTAAAATAAAAAAATAAACTCCAAAAGAGCTTCGATGCCATACTAACACTCCTTCCGTGGCCTCCAACTGCTCTTAAACGCTAGTAAAACCAAATGCATGCTTTTCAACCGTTCGCTGCCTGCACCCGCACACCCGACTAGCATCACCACCCTGGATGATTCCGACCTAGAATATGTGGACATCTATAAGTACCTAGGTGAATAGACTGTAATAGACTGTAAACTCTCCTTCCAGTCTCATATCAAACATCTCCAATCTAAAATCAAATCTAGAGTAGGCTTTCTATTCCTCAACAAAGCCTGCTTCACTCACGCCGCAAACTTACCCTTGTACAACTGACTATCCTACCGATCCTCGACTTCGGCGTCATCTACAAAATAGCTTCCATTACTCTACTCAGCAAACTGGATGCAGTTTATCACAGTGCCATCCGTTTTGTTACTAAAGCACCTTATACCACCCACCACTGCGACCTGTATATTCTAGTCGGCTGGCCCTCGCTACATATTCGTCTCCCTGTCAGAAATGCCATGCCACAGCTGCTGTTAGTTTGAAGATGAAATCTGGAGACAGACATCTCTTTAGCTATTGTCATGACGTTGGCCTGGGGGTAGGTTTATGACAGTCATAAATACCTCTTTCCCCCTTTTTCCTCTCTCTACCTTACTGATGTTACATTTGCAAAACCCTTGGTTAACATAGAGATTCTGGGAACATCAGAAGGTGGGGTGGGGGGTGAACTATATTCTGGTAATGTGACCAATTAAACATATGTGGTGGTACTTAATGAATATGATGTCAGTTCGGTTGTCATCTGAGACATTCTCATCAATGATAAGATGACACAAACTCTACAGTGGAAAGTATACACATCAGAGTTATCGGATTCACATGGAATTGTTGTTCAATTTAAATGTTTGAATATGAAATTATTCGTGATGGGATGAAATGTGATTTTAGCTTCTAAAATGTGAGATTTGGGTAAGCCACCAAGATGGCACAGCAGTCAGACGTATTTTGTCCTCGTCTTGTCCCGTATATATATATATTTACAACATTCTTCGCATACCTTTTAATATATTTTTTTATTTTCCATAAACTCATCTTCAAAACACTCTCCTGCAACTCGCCTCACCAATTTAAAAAAAAGAAAGTATTATTGATCTCCAATCTGTAATCCTCCATAGAAGCTAACCAGAAGCTAGCCAGAAGCTAGCCAGAAGCTAACCAGAAGCTAGCCAGAAGCTAATCAGAAGCTAGCCAAAATCTAATTAGCTTATTTACTGGGTAATCGTTAGTATTCAGCTAACCACGGTTTGTGGTCATCAGCTATCCTTTAGCTCGAAAATCTATCACCAGTTTTGTACAGCGCGGCTCGGACCGGAACATACCGGACCTATTTTTCTCTCCATGTCCCCGGATTTCAACTGCAAGCTCTGCAAGCTCTAGCAGCTAGCTAGCTGCTATCCGTGTGACTATCGGCTTACGTCGATCCCGGAGCAAACATCATTTATTCCGGAGCTAGCCAGCTGAAGAGTTCCATCAGTCACTCCTGGGCTACAATCACCTATCCGGACCCGTTTTACTGCCAACGCGGAGCCCCACCAGGCCTTCACAACTGGACTACCGACGTTATCTGCCCGAGGGAGTTATCCAGCTGGCTCCTTCATCGCGACGTTACCATCTGCGGTCCGCTAATCATTAGCTGTCTTATCGGCGCTATCTGAATAGATCTATGGGACAACTTTTTTTCTTGGGCCTCTATAACTATATCTATTTTTTTTGCGAATTGGATTGATCCCCTCTACCACACGGAACCCCACTAATCCTACCGACGGAAATGCACAAGGTGGCTAAAAACAGACCTCCATCCTATGCTAGCTTGCTACCGATGGCCCGGCTAGCTGTCTGAATCGCCGTGACCCCAACCAACCTCACTACTCACTGGACCCTTTTGATCACTCGACTAAGCATGCCTCTCCTTAAAGTCAATATGCCTTGTCCATTGCTGTTCTGGTTAGTGTTTATTGGCTTATTTCACTGTAGAGCCTCTAGTCCTGCTCACTATACCTTATCCAACCTATTAGTTCCACCACCCACACATGCGATGACATCTCCTGGTTTCAATGATGTTTCTAGAGACAATATCTCTCTCATCATCACTCAATACCTAGGTTTACCTCCAACGTATTCACTCCCTACCATACCTTTGTCTGTACATTATACCTTGAAGCTATTTTATCGCCCCCAGAAACCTCCTTTTACTCTCTGTTCCAGACGTCCGAGACGACCAATTCTCATTGCTTTTAGCCGTACCCTTATTCTACTCCTCCTCTTTTCCCCTGGTGATGTAGAGGTGAATCCAGGCCCTGCAGTGCCTAGCTCCACTCCTATTCCCCAGGCGCTCTCTTTTGATGACTTCTGTAACCGTAATAGCCTTGGTTTTATGCATGTTAACATTAGAAGCCTCCTCCCCAAGTTTGTTTTATTCACTGCTTTAGCACACTCTGCCAACCCGGATGTTCTAGCTGTGTCTGAATCCTGGCTTAGGAAGACCACCAAAAATTCAGAAATTTTCATCCCTAACTACAACATTTTCAGACAAGATAGAACTGCCAAAGGGGGCGGTGTTGCAATCTACTGTAAAGATAGCCTGCAGAGTTCTGTCCTACTATCCAGGTCTGTACCCAAACAATTTGAACTTCTACTTTTAAAAATCCACCTCTCTAAAAACAAGTCTCTCACCGTTGCCGCCTGCTGTGCTCTGGACACCATATGTGAACTGATTGCCCCCCATCTATCTTCAGAGCTCGTGCTGCTTGGCGACCTAAACTGGAACATGCTTAACACCCCAGCCATCCTACAATCTAAGCTTGATGCCCTCAATCTCACACAAATTATCAATGAACCTACCAGGTACCTCCCCAAAGCCGTAAACACGGACACCCTCATAGATATCATCCTTACCTTCTTGCCCTCTAAATACACCTATGCTGTCTTCAACCAAGATCTCAGCGATCACTGCCTCATTGCCTACATCCGTAATGGGTCAGTGGTCAAACGACCTCCACTCATCACTGTCAAACGCTTCCTGAAACACTTCAGCGAGCAGGCCTTTCTAATCGACCTGGCCGGGGTATCCTGGAAGGATATTGATCTCATCCCGTCAGTAGAGGATGCCTGGTTATTTTTTTAAATGCCTTCCTAACCAGCATGCCCCATTCAAGAAATTTAGAACCAGGAACAGATATAGCCCTTGGTTCTCCCCAGACCTGACTGCCCTTAACCAACACAAAAACATCCTAGGGCGTTCTGCATTAGCATCGAACAGCCCCCTTGATATGCATTTTTTCAGGGAAGCTAGAAACCATTATACACAGGCAGTTAGAAAAGCCAAGGGTAGCTTTTTCAAGCAGAAATTTGCTTCCTGCAACACTAACTCAAAAAAGTTCTGGGACACTGTAAAGTCCATGGAGAATAAGAACACCTCCTCCCACTGCACTGAAGATAGTAACCACTGTCACCACTGATAAATCCACTATAATTGAGCATTTCAATAAGCATTTTTCTACGGCTGGCCATGCTTTCCACCTGGCTACCCCTACCCCGGTCAACAGCACTGCACCCCCCACAGCAACTTGCCTTCCCCATTTCTCCTTCTCCCAAATACAGTCAGCTGATGTTCTGAAAGAGCTGCAAAATCTGGACCCCTACAAATAAGCCGGGCTAGACAATCTGGACCCTTTCTTTCTAAAATTATCTGCTGAAATTGTTGCCACCCCTATTACTAGCCTGTTCAACCTCTCTTTCGTGTCGTCTGAGATTCCCAAAGATTGGAAAGCAGCTGCGGTCATCCCCCTCTTCAAAGGGGGTGACACACTCTTGACCCAAACTGCTACAGACCTATATCTATCCTACCCTGCCTTCCTAAGGTCTTCGAAAGCCAAGTCAACAAACAGATTACCGACCATTTCGAATCTCACCATCCACTCTCTGCTATGCAATCTGGTTTCAGAGCTGGTCATGGGTGCACCTCAGCCACGCTCAAGGTCCTAAACGATATCTTAACCGCCATCGATAAGAAACATTACTGTGCAGAAGTATTGATCTGGCCAAGGCTTTCGACTCTGTCAATCACCACATCCTCATCGGCAGACTCGACAGCCTTGGTTTCTCAAATGATTGCCTCGCCTGGTTCACCAACTACTTCTCTGATAGAGTTCAGTGTGTCAAATCGGAGGGTCTGCTGTCCGGACCTCTGGCAGTCTCTATGGGGGTGCCACAGGGTTCAATTCTTGGACCGACTCTCTTCTCTGTATACATCAATGATGTCGCTCTTGCTGCTGGTGAGTCTCTGATCCACCTCTACGCAGACGACACCATTCTGTATACTTCTGGCCCTTCTTTGGACACTGTGTTAACAACCCTCCAGGCAAGCTTCAATGCCATACAACTCTCCTTCCGTGGCCTCCAATTGCTCTTAAATACAAGTAAAAGTAAATGCATGCTCTTCAACCGATCACTGCCTGCACCTGCCCGCCTGTCCAACATCACTACTCTGGACGGCTTTGTCTGGTTAGACTGTAAACTCTCCTTCCAGACCCACATCAAACATCTTCAATCCAAAGTTAAATCTAGAATTGGCTTCCTATTTCGCAACAAAGCATCCTTCACTCATGCTGCCAAACATACCCTTGTAAAGCTGACCATCATACCAATCCTCGACTTCGGCGATGTCATTTACAAAATAGCCTCCAATACCCTACTCAACAAATTGGATGCAGTCTATCACAGTGCCATCCGTTTTGTCACCAAAGCCCCATATACTACCCACCATTGTGACCTGTACGCTCTCGTTGGCTGGCCCTCGCTTCATACTCGTCGCCAAACCCACTGGCTCCATGTCATCTACAAGACCCTGCTAGGTAAAGTCCCCCCTTATCTCAGCTCGCTGGTCACCATAGCATCACCCACCTGTAGCACGCGCTCCAGCAGGTATATCTCTCTGGTCACCCCAAAAACCAATTATTTCTTCGGCCCCCTCTCCTTCCAGTTCTCTGCTGCCAATGACTGGAACGAACTACAAAAATCTCTGAAACTGGAAACACTTATCTCCCTCACGAGCTTTAAGCACCAACTGTCAGAGCAGCTCACAGATTACTGCACCTGTACATAGCCCATCTATAATTTAGCCCAAACAACTACCTCTTTCCCTACTGTATTTATTTAATTTATTTATTTTGCTCCTTTGCACCCCATTATTTTTATTTCTACTTTTACTTCCACTGCAAATCTACCACTCCAGTGTTTTACTTGCTATATTGTATTTACTTTGCCACCATGGCCTTTTTTTGCCTTTACCTCCCTTATCTCACCTCATTTGCTCACATCGTAAATAGACTTGTTTCTAGTGTATTATTGACTGTATGTTTGTTTTACTCCATGTGTAACTCTGTGTCGTTGTATGTGTTGAACTGCTTTGCTTTATCTTGGCTAGGTCGCAATTGTAAATGAGAACTTTTTCTCAACTTGCCTGGTTAAATAAAGGTGAAATAAAAAATAAAAAAGCCCTTTACGACAATTTAACCTCCTATTCCGAGGACGTGAGGACGACTGTCCGATGTCAGAATGGTTCAGATAATAACTACAGAACGAAGCCAACATCAGCGTGAGCTTTGGCTGCGAATGGTATGAACTTTGAACTCTTTGAATTCACTACAGAAGTGATACCTCCTAGCCATTGAGTTAGCAACAGCCGCTGCAAACGAGAGGTAGGAAGGGACAGACAGAGTATCCCGTCTACCACACAACGACGTTACTATAACGTATTCAGTTTACCAGCAGAGACATTCTTCAAAGGACAAAGGACTCGGTTGTGCAATACGGCCTTCCGTCTACCACCAACCTACCGAAGCGCAGCTCAGAGTAAATATTTATTGCATTTTCCAAATAGGCGGTAATTTAGAATGCATAAGATACTGTATTTACGATAGCACAGCTTTGCCTTTTGTTCCTCAGTCTTCCCGCTCTTTCACTCAAACCCAGCCCCTTTTCTTTTGTGTAACCAGCTGTCATATCTGTTCCGCCCGCTAGGGACGTTTTCCTTTATGACGTCATTTGTAATCAAGTTCTGATTTAAATATGTGTATGTGTAATTCTGTGTGATTAGTTAGATATTTAGTAAATAAATAATTAAACCCAATTTTGTATTGCTGATTCAACTTGTTAGCCAGGGTACGTGCAAATAACTAAGAATTTACAACTTTCAGATGAGACTGAATTAAGATGACGATTAATATTGACTGCTATTGATGTAAAATATTACTAGGTCTTTAAGAGTTTATTCGGAAGATAACAGCTCTATAAATATTATTTTGTGGTGCCCGACTCTAGTTAATTACATTTACATGATTAGCTCAATCAGGTAATATTAATTACAGATTAATTATTTTATATAATAGCATGTCATATCACTTAATCCGGCATAGACAAAGACACGACACTATCATACTCCCCTGATTTCAAAACTTGAATACATTTTTTTAAAAGTTGCGTTTGGCAGGATTACCAACACTGACTGACGAGCTTCTATTGCAGACTTGTTTGAACCCGTCTCTCGGCATGTCCAGCCCACTCATTACCTCAGCCAATCATGGCCAGTGGGAAGGTTGCTACCTTTTTCTGTGGTTTAACCAACAAGGCTCATAATTGAACAATTGTATTCGTATTTACAGATGGCATACGAGTTTGTAATTAAGTCACATGAAAGTTCACATGTTCCAGAAGGCAAAATGTTTTACGTTCAAACGGCTCTCCTGTTAAGTCGTGACTGACGTCCAGTTTCCTGAATCGGGTCACAATGGTGATACAATGAGAGATTCTATAGTTTTTTACGTAGTTGAAAGACTGTTTAGTGTCAGGACATAAAGAGAGATTTTAACTTTTTGAAAGTCCGAACCCAAGAAAAATACACTGAATTGCTATTAGATTTATTAACCAGGGATAACGAGGAAAAGGGACAATGGACAATGGTTTAGACTCTCGAAAACCTATATGATCAATATGAGGAGCTGAGCTGTCTCTTTCTATTAGATGTGGATCTTGATTAAGGCAGCCCCCCCGGGTTAAATGCGGAAGACACATTTCAGTTGATGGTATTCAGTTGTACAACTGACTAGGTATCCTCTTTCCCTATTAACAAATCATTGATATCTCAACACCAGGGGAAAGTCCATCCGTCTTCTTAACAGTTGTGTCTCTCCACCCTGACTAGAAGGTCATTACAAACCATCTCCATCTTTAAATAGATTGTGGTTTCAATCACTGTTGCCATTGCATGGAAAAAGAATTAGAAGCTGTAGCCTAGTCTAATGGGTTGGAGGTTGGTGTTATAGTTTCTGCACCTAAGGTGAAGTACCGTAGAGCTAGCATTCAACCAGCACTGGCTCTCTCTGCATGCTGTGCTGTGACAGCCAGTGTCCTCACATATTCATGTGCAGATGGAAAAGGAATTGGTTGCACTGAAAAACTAGTAAAATTATACCGTTAAATGTTTAATGGCCCTTCCAGAGCAGAACTTTGGGGAAGTGGGTTAAAGGAACAAACAAGAGTGAGGTAGGAAGAGAGTGCTGTTTGCTGTGGCCACATGTAACAGTCAGCAAATGGAGGGAGGAGAGGAGGAGGAGGCATGGTATATTTCCAGGGTCTCCTACGACATGACCCTTGCAGGCCTGCCACTCTCCCCAATATAAACAGGGCTTATGTGTGCATCACTGAATCACACAAGATGTTCAGGCCTTTTTTATAAACCAGGGAGTGGACGATGAGAGCCATCTTGGCCGAACACTTGCGAGGCGAGCTGAGACCAGGGAGTAATGTTCTCCTTTTACTTTTTTATTTGACTTTTTATTTGACCTTTATTTAACCAGGTAGGCCAGTTGACAACAAGTTCTCATTTACAAGATAAAGCAAAGCAGTGCGACAAAAAACAACAACACAGAGTTACACATGGGAAAAACAAAAGTACAGTCAATAACACAATAGAAAAATCTATATACAGTGTGTGCAAATGAAGTAAGGAGGTAAGGCAATAAATAGGCCATAGTAGCGAAGTAATTACAATTTAGCAAATTAACACTGTAGTGATAGATGGCCAGTGAGATATACCTGCTGGAGCGCGTGCTATAGGTGGATGCCACGGAAGGAGTGTTGTATGGCATTGAAGCTCGTTTGGAGGTTTGTTAACACAGTGTCCAAAGAAGGGCCAGATGTATACAGAATGGTGTCGTCTGCGTAGAGGTGGATCAAGGAATCACCCACAGCAAGAGCGACATCATTGATATATACAGAGAAAAGAGTCAGCCAGAGAATTGAACCCTGTGGTACCTCCATAGAGACTGCCAGAGGTCCAGACAACAGGCCCTCTGATTTGACACACTGAACTCTATCTGAGAAGTAGTTGGTGAACCAGGCAAGGCAGTCATTTGAAACCAAGGCTGTTGACTCTGCCGATAAGAATACGGTGATTGACAGGATCGAAAGCCTTGGCCAGGTCGATGAAGACGGCTGCACAGTACTGTCTTTTATCGATGGAGGTTATGATATCGTTTAGTACCTTGAGCGTGGCTGAGATGCACCCATGACCAGCTAGGAAACCGGATTTCACAGCGAAGGTACGGTGGGATTCGAAATGGTCAGTGATCTGTTTGTTAACTTGGCTTTCGAAGACTTTAGAAAGGCAGGACAGGATGGATATAGGTCTGTAACAGTTTGGGTCTAGAGTGTCATCCCCCTTTGAAGAGGGGGATGACCGCGGCAGCTTTCCAATCTTTAGGAATCTCGGACGATACGAAAGAGAGGAGTGGAGTGATCAGAGGAGTGTAGTGATCAGAGCTGCTGTAGAATCAAAGTATGTCCTGTATTCAGACCAAATGGAACTCAGCCAATGATGCGTTGCTAACATAACGCTAAAACAGTGTATGTGTTATCAGTGTAGATTTGTACAGTGTTGTTTAAGTGTGTCTGAGCACCCATTTCATTCGAATCTGTTGAGGGGGCTGAACAGTAAATGGTCTTACTTATTGAGAGTCTAGCCACATACATTTATCTGGTATCACTTTAGCAATGCTGCATTGAGATTGGAGTGCTCTGTAATTGACATGCAGCCACTGCAGCAGCAGCAGGGCTGCCTCACACAGTCAGCGCCCGAGCCACAGGGGTTAAGGTTGTAACCTCTATAATTTGGGATATATCCAGGGGACTTAATAACAGGCCTGTCAGACACTGATGCACACTGATGCCCATTCATTACATACACAGCCCTCCGTTCACTGCCCTTCACCCTCCACTGTCCACCCTATAACCTGCGCCCACCAACCCCACAGCCCTCCTCAGGGCCAGTGCTGGTGAATGTCTCATCTCATCCAATCACAGATTACCCTCCACCTCTATCCTCCTTCTCCTCTGCAACCTCCTCCTCATAGTTATTTATTATTCACTTTTATTTAATCAGGGGAGCCCAATTGAGACCAGGGTCTCATTTTCAATGGTGCCCTGAGGACATAAAATAAAATATAAAACTACAAGATACAAGAATAACAAGATAGAATAACAAGTACATTACATTAAAACATCACAAACATCAAACACAGGTATCATAAACAAATTATTAAAGTCAATCAAAATAATCCTCCTCCTCCTCCTCCTCCTTCTTCGTCTTCTTCTTCTTCTTCCTTCTCCAGGATGGGCACTGGCATTGGATGGGCACTGGCATTGGTCTAACCACTGCGGATAGAATAGTAGAGGGATGATATGAGCGAAGAGAGCAGAGTCCAGATGGGTTCTATCTCTCACATCTCATTGATGTGGGTTGTGATGAGGGAATAACTCCGGATGGGCTGTAGTCAATGATTTATATATACACTAGATGACTGATAGGGGAGCTGTGTTGAAGCCACTGCACCTCCATCTTGGCACTCCTACAACATCGTAAAACATATTTTGGAAGCTATAGAAATGCATTTATTAATTAATATTTTTAAATCATATTATGTGAGCTAAACATGAAAAACATAAATATTTTTGGGAGATTACTAATGTTACTGTTCCCACTATAACAAAAAATACTTAAATAGATATAATTTTGTCCTTGAAACATTTCATTGAAATACTGTAGAATTCCATTCATTCCTATGGAGGATTGCTCCTACTGGGGACTGCCAATATGGCCGACCAGTGGCTTCAGAGCCTCTCAATGGCCAAAACATAGCATCAGCAATATTGTATTAATTACTAAAATAAATGGTATTAGTTACTAAAACATTGTATTAGTTACTAAAATAAATAGTAAGAGTATATACAGTTGAAGTCGGAAGTTTACATACACTTAGGTTGGAGTCATTGAAACTCGTTTTTCAACCACTCAACAAATTTCTTGTTAACAAACTCTAGTTTTGTCAAGTCGGTTAGGACGTCTACTCTTTGCATGACACAAGTAATTTTAGCAACAATTGTTTACAGACAGATTATTTCACTTATAATTCACTGTATCACAGTTCCAGTGTGTCAGAAGTTTACATACACTAAGTTGACTGTGCCTTTAAATAGCTTTGAAAATTCCAGAAAATTATGTCATGGCTTTAGCAGCTTCAGATTGACATCATTGGCTAATTGACATCATTTGAGTCAATTGGAGGTGTGCCTGTGGATGTATTTCAAGGCCTACCTTCAAACCCAGTCCCTCTTTGCATGACATCATGGGAAAATAAAAATAAATCAGCCAAGATCTCAGAAACAAAATTGTAGACCTCCACAAGTCTGGTTCATCATTGGGAGCAATTTCCAAACGCCTGACGGTACCAAGTTTCATCTGTACAAACAATAGTTTGCGAGTATAAACACCATGGGACCACGCAGCCGTCATATCATCCAGGAAGGAGACGAGTTCTGTCTCCTAGAGATGAATGTACTTTGGTGCGAAAAGTGCAAATCAATCCCCGAACAACAGCAAAGGACCCTGTGAAGATGCTGGAGGAAACAGGTACAAAAGTATCTATATCCACAGTAAAACGAGTCCTATATTGACATAACCTGAAAGGCTGCTCAGCAAGGAAGAAGCCACTGCTCCATAACCGCCATAAAAAAGCCAGACTATGGGGACAAAGGTGGTACTTTTTGGAGAAATGTCCTCTGGTCTGATGAAACAAAAATAGAACTGTTTGGCCATAATGACCATCTTTATGTTTGGAGGATAAAGGTGGAGGCTTGCAAGCCGAAGAACACCATCCCAACCATGAAGCACGGGGGTGGCAGTAACATGTTGTGGGGATGCTTTGCTGCAGGAGGGACTGTTGCACTTCACAAAATAGATGGCAGCATGAGGTAGTAACATTATGTGGATATATTGAAGCAACATCTCAAGACATCAGTCAGGAAGTTAAAGCTTGGTCGCAAATGGGTCTTCCAAATGCACAATGACCCTAAGCATACTTTCAAAGTTACTTCTTCGGGATGGGGGCAGCATTTTCACTTTCGAATAAATAGTGTGCCCAATTTCAACCTCCTGCTACTCATCCCCAGAATATCAGATATGCATATTATTAGTAGATTTTGATAGAAAACACTCTGACGTTTCTAAAACTGTTTGAATCATGTCTGTGAGTATAACATAACTTATGTAGCAGGCAAAACCCCAAGGACAAACCATTCAGATTTATTTTTTGAGGTCACTGTCTATTCAATGAGGTCACTGTCTATTCAATGATTTGTTTGCAGTTCCTACCGCTTCCACTGGATGTCACCAGTCTTTAGAAATTGGTTGAGGTTATTCCTTTGTGTAATGAAGAAGTACGGCCATCTTGAATGAGTGTCATTTGAAGTGTACTTTTTGAGAGAGGCGCATGACTCGAAAAGTAGTGTCAGTTTGTTGTCTTCCTGTATTGAACACAGATAGTCCCGTCTTCAATTTGATCGATTATTAACGTTTAAAAATACCGAAAGTTGTATTACAAAAGTAGTTTGAAATGTTTTGGCAAAGTTTACAGGTAACTTTTGAGATATTTTGAACTGGAAGCGGTGTTTTTCTGGATCAAACGCGCCAAATAAATTTACATTTTGGATATATATCGATGGAATTAATCGAACAGAAGGACCATTTGTGATGTTTATGGGACATATTGGAGTGCCAACAAAAGAAGCTCGTCCAAGGTAAGGCACGATTTATATTTTATTTCTGCGTTTTGTGTTGCGCCTGCAGGGTTGAAATATGCTACTCTCTTTGTTTACTGTTGTGCTATCGTCAGATAATAGCATCTTATGATTTCGCTGAAAAGCCTTTGTGAAATCTGACATGTTGGCTGGATTCACAATGGGTGTAGCTTAAATTTGGTATCTTACATGTGTGATTTAAGGACAACAAAGTCAAGGTATTGGAGTGGCCATCACAAAGCCCTGACCTCAACCCTATAGAAAATTTGTGGGCAGAACTGAAAAAGCGTGTGCGAGCAAGGAGGCCTACAAACCTGGCTCAGTTACACCAGCTCTGTCAGGAGGAATGGGCCAAAACTCACCCAACTTGTTGTGGGAAGCTTGTGGAAGACTACCCGAAACGTTTGACCCAAGTTAAACAATTTAAAGGCAATGCTACCAAATACTAATTGAGTGTATGTAAACTTCTGACCCACTAGGAATGTGATGAAAGAAATAAAAGCTGAAATTAATCATTCTCTCCACTATTATTCTGACATTTCGCATTCTTAAAATAAAGTGGTGATCCTAACTGACCTAAGACAGGGAATTTTACTAGGATTAAATGGCAGGAATTGTGAAAAACTGAGCGTTAATGTATTTGGCTAAGGTGTATGTAAACTTCTGACTTCAACTGTACATCATTGGCTGTAGTGCCCACATGATGGCTGGTTGGGAGTGTCTCTATTTCTGAGATTAAAGACCCCTCTCCTCCACTTCTTTTTCATCTCTGTGACCAGATGAGGAATTACAATCACAATATGACTATATACTGTAGAGGCTGTTGCTTTTATTCTGATTTGAACAATTGTGATTGTAATCCCTATTCTGATCGTAAAGACAAACAGGAGTTGAGGGATGGGCCATAGCTAGGACCGTTCATTAAGCCTCAAGCAGTCTTGTTTCACATTTACACACGTTTCAACAAATAACCATTTAGTTATTTTTTTATTTCACTCTTATTTAACCAGGTAGGCTAGTTGAGAACAAGTTCTCATTTCTAACTGTGACCTGGCCAAGATAAAGCATAGCAATTCGACACATACAACAACACAGAGTTACACATGGAATAAACAAAACATAGTCAATAATACAGTAGAACAAAAGAAAACAAAAAAGTCTATATACAGTAGGTGCAAATGAGGTAAGAAAAGGGAGATAAGGCAATAAATAGGCCATGGTGGCAAAGTAATTACAATATAGCAATTAAACACTGTAATGGTAGATGTGCAGAAGATGAATGTGCAAGTAAAGATACTGGGGTGCAAAGGAGGAAGATAAATAAATACTGTATGGGGATGAGGTAGGTAGATAGATGGACTGTTTACAGATGGGCTATGTACAGGTGCAGTGATCTATGAGCTGCTCTGACAGCTGGTGCTTAAAGCTAGTGAGGGAGATATGAGTCTCCTGCTTCAGAGATTTTTGCATTTCGTTCCAGTCATTGGCAGCAGAGAACTGGAAAGAAAGACGACCAAAGGAGGAATTGGCTTTAGGGGTGACCAGTGAGATATATCTGCTGGAGCGCGTGCTACGAGTGGGTGCTGCTATGGTGAGCTGAGATAAGGCAGGGCTTTACCTAGCAGAGACTTGTAGATAACCTGTAGCCAGTGGGTTTGGCTACAGAGTATGACGCGAGGGCCAACCAACGAGAGCGTTTAAGATCAGTTGGCGGCCACCGAAGGAGAGTTGTATGGCATTGAAGCTCGTCTGGAGGTTAGCTAACACAGTGTCCAAAGAGGGGCCAGAAGTATACAGAATGGTGTCGTCTGCGTAGAGGTGTACCAGAGAATCACCATCAGCAAGAGCAACATCATTGATGTACACAGAGAAGAGAGTCGGCCCGAGGTTTGAACCCTGTGGCACCCCCATAGAGGCTGCCAGAGGTCCGGACAACAGGCCTTCCAATTTGACACACTGAATTCTATCAGAGAAGTAGTTGGTAAACCAGGCGAGGCAATCATTTGAGAAACCAAGACTGTTGAGTCTGCCAATAAGAATGTGGTGATTGACAGAGTCGAAAGCCTTGGCCAGGTCGATGAATACAGCTGCACCGTAATGTCTCTTATCGATGGCGGTTATGATGTCTTTTAGAACCTTGATCGTGGCTGAGGTGCACCCATGACCAGTTCTGAAATCAGATTGCATAGCGGAGAAGGTACGGTGGGATTCGAAATGGTTGGTAATCTGTTTGTTTACTTGGCTTTCGAAGACATTAGAAAGACAGGGTAGGATAGATATAGGTCTGTAGCAGTTTGGGTCTAGAGTGTCACACCCTTTGAAGAGGGGGATGACCGCGGCAGCTTTCCAATCTTTGGGAATCTCAGACGATACGAAAGAGAGGTTGAACAGGCTAGTAATAGGGGTTGCAACATTTTCAGCAGATAATATTAGAAATAGAGGGTCCAGATTGTCTAGCCCAGCAGATTTGTAGGGGTCCAAATTTGACAGCTCTTTCAGAACGACAGCTCTCTGGATTTGGGTAAAGGAGAAATGGTGGGGGCTTTGGCGGGTTGCTGTGGAGGGTGCCGGGCAGTTGACTGGGGTAGGGGCAGCCAGGTGGAAAGCATGGCCAGCTGTAGAGAAATAATTATTGAAATTCTCAATTGCAGTGGATTTATCGGTGGTGACAGAGTTTCCTAGCCTCAGAGAGGTGGGAAGCTGGGAGGAGGTGCTCTTATTCTCCATGGACTTTACAGTGTCCCAGAACTTTTTGAGTTAGTACTACAGGATGTAAATTACTGTTTGAAAAAGATAGCCTTAGCTTTCCTAACTGCCTGTGTATATTTGTTCCCAACGTCCCTGAAAAGTTGCATATCACGGGGGCTATTCGATTCTAATGTTTTTTTAGTTTTTGTGCTGGTCAAGGGCAGACAAGTCTGGAGTGAACCAAGGACTATATCTATTCCTAGTTCTGCATTTTTTGAATGGGGCATGCTTATTTAAGATGGTGAGGAAGGCACTTTTAAAGAATAGCCAGGCATCATCTACTGACGGGATGAGGTCAATGTCATTCAAGGATACCCCGGCCAGGTCAATTAGAAAGGCCTGCTCGCAGAAGTGTTTTAGGGAGCGTTTGACAGTGATGAGGGGTGGTCGTTTGGTCGCAGACCCATTACCAATGCAGGTAATGAGGCAGTGATCGCTGAGATCTTGATTGAAAACAGCAGAGGTGTATTTGGAGGGCGAGTTAGTTAGGACGACATCTATCAGGGTGCCCGTGTTTACGGATTTGGAGTTGTACCTGGTAGGTTCATTGATAATTTGTGTGAGATTGAGGGCATCAAGCTTGGATTGTAGGATGGCCGGGGTGTTAAGCATGTCCCAGTTTAGGTCACCTAGTAGCACGAGCTCAGAAGATAGATGGGGGGCAATCAATGCACATATGGTATCGAGGGCACAGCTGGGGGCTGAGGGTGGTCTATAGCAAGCGGCAACAGTGAGAGACTTGTTTCTGGAAAGGTGCATTTTTAGAAGTAGAAGCTCGAGTTGTTTGGGTACAGACTTGGATAGTAATACAGAACTCTGCAGGCTATCTTTGCAGTAGATTGCAACACCGCCCCTTTGTCGGTGTTGCCAAAGGTTTTTGGTGGTTTTCCTAAGCCAGGATTCAGACACGACTAAGACATCCGGGTTGGCAGAGTGTGCTAAAGCAGTGATTAAAACAAACTTAGGGAGGCGGCTTCTAATGTTAACATGCATGAAACCAAGGCTTTTACGGTTACAGAAGTCAACAAACGAGAGCACCTGGGGAGTGGAGCTAGGCACTGCAGGAACTGGATTAACCTCTACATCACCAGAGGAACAGAGGAGAAGTAGGATAAGGGTACGGCTAAATGCTATACGAACTGGCCGTCTAGCACGTTTGGAAGAGAGAGTCCAATTTGTAAGTCGCTCTGGATAAGAGCGTCTGCTAAATGACTTAAATGTAAATGTAAATGTAAAAGGAGCAGGTTACTGGGCACAATAGCATAAATTAAAGGCATAATGTACAGACAAAGGTAAGGTCGGATGTGAGTACATTGGAGGTAAACCTAGGCATTGAGTAATGATGAGAGAGATATAGCCTCTAGAGACGTTTAAACCAGGTGATGTCATCGCATATGTAGGAGGTGGAACAACATGGTCGGTTAAGGCATATTGAGCAGGGCTAGAGGCTCTACAGTGAAATAAAACAGTAATCACTAACCAGTTCAGTAATGGATGAGGCATATTGATATTAGAGAGAGGCATGCGTAGCCAAGTGAACATATGGGTCCAGTGAGTGGTTGGGCTGGCTGGGGACACGGCGATTCAGACAATTAGCAGGCCTATGCTAAAACGTTAACAGCTAGTAGGCCGGGGATAAACAAGCTAGCAGTTAGCAGACTGGGGCTGGCAAGCAAGCAGTTAGCGTGGGCTAGCAGTTAGCAGACCTGGGCTGCCAAGCAAGCAGTTAGCAGGGGCTAGCAGTTAGCAGACCAGGGCAGGCAAGCTAGCAGTTAGTAGACTGAGGCAGGCAAGTTAGCCTTTGGGGGACGTCGCGATGGGGGTAAGTCTGTTTTTGCCTCTTCGTGCGGTGACGTCGATAGACCAGTCGTGGAATTAGTAGGGTTCCAAGTAGCTCTAGGTAGCTAGCAGGCATAGCAGGTTAGCAGAATCTTCGGACAGATTATGTTGGTTTTCCAGTCTTAGAGGATCGGAGGGGTTCCGTGCCCCGTACTGGCAGTAGAAGGGGTCTGGATATTGTAGCCCAGGAGTATATTGTAGCCCAGGTGGTAGCACAGGAGCCCTGGCCGGGCTAGCTTCAGGCTAATTGGTGCTTGCTCTGGGATTGAAACGCTAGCCAGGAGTGGTCACCCGGGATTGCGGTTAGCTAGTTGCGAAGATCCAGGTGAAAATGTTCAGAGTTTGTGGTTGGAATCCGGGGATATGGAGAGAAAAATAGGTCCGTTATGCTCTGGTTTGAGTCACGTTGTTTGAACTGGCGAGAGCTTTCTGAGCTAAAGGTTAGCTGATGACAGCTAGCAATGGTTTGCTAACTGATAGCTGGTAGGTAGTTAGCTAGCTAGCTTCAGTTGAGGTATTCCAGTTCGGAGGTAAATAGAAAT
Source organism: Oncorhynchus nerka (assembly GCF_034236695.1). NCBI lineage: Eukaryota > Metazoa > Chordata > Actinopteri > Salmoniformes > Salmonidae > Oncorhynchus > Oncorhynchus nerka. Next base: position 87,656,973 of record NC_088410.1, read on the forward strand.
ACTTTAGAAAAAAGCAGATCCACGCCACATTGGGTGAGGCTGGTTGCAGGAGAGTATTTAGAAGTTGAGGTTTAGGAAAATATTGAAAAAATATATGCGAAGAAAAAGATGTAAAAAGATATATACAAGGGACACTACAGGACAAAAGACAAAGACGTCTGACTGCTACGCCATCTTGGAAGACATGACTGCACACACACTACACACGGATTTAGAAAGTCAGGATCTGGGCCACTGCCTCTGATCCTAAGGGAGTTGGGAGTGGATTAAGCCCTTTGTCACATTGATGGTAAAGGTTGAGTTACAAGGCAGAGAGCAAATGGCTTACCAGGATTCCCCATGTTGAGACAAAGGTGCTACAAGGCTGTACCAATGTCTATGGGCTGTCTGTCTCTTGACATGATCTATGATGGCCAGGCTGAACTTTCCTTAGATGTAGCTCTGCTTTGACGTTCAGTATATATACAGTAGTACTCTCTGTTGTTAATGACTGTGGTCTATTGACGGTTATATAGAGGGGTGGATGACTACCATGCTCTGCTCGCTGCGTTGTATAACCAGGCGTGATGATTCTCAGCCCTGCTCGTGCTCCCGCTTGCTTCGTGGGGATCGGCTAGCTAGGAGACTGATCCAGTTCTGTGTGTTTTCCTCCAGCCCTCAAATTCTTCCTCTCCAAGAGGACCTACTGGAGCAGAAACAATGTTCTTGCATGCATGAAGCATTCTGTGTGCGTGTAGCTAGCGCACGCATACTCCCTCCTGAGGAGGTTCTGTGACACCAGACAGAATTGGGTCTGTGATTAGTAATGGCGGTGGCCTCCAGGCTCCAGGCCTGATGCTGAGGTTGCAGTAGAACAACCAGAGTCTTTTTAAAGGGCACAGTGGAGGGATGGATCCTCCAGGCTGCCCATATGTCTACACAACCAAATGTCAACATTGGAAAATGCACACAGTTAATATCCTAGTTATAAGCAGGGAAATATAATGAGACAACCAACAAAGATACAGTTTCTAGAAGGGGTGTACAGTGTTTAGCTATATATCCTACACTTGGTTATGTATAGAGTTGTGTGTGAAATCTGAAATGGGTGTATCGTGTTTGTGATTTACGATTGTCTTAACTGTCTGTTCTTCACTGTGTAGATGTGGATGGACCCATCTGTCAGGCTGTGTGATGGCGGTGTGTTCAGAAACAGATAGGGGTACTGGACGTCCTTGGTCTGCACAGTGAGTCAACACAGGGAAAACCCAGCTCCATGTCATCCTCGCTACTCTACCATGCTCTTGTTAAGGGGAAATGTGAGAGCCTGATAGTAGATTACTGTAAGATAAGGCACAAGCAGAGACATTGATTTGGGAAGTGGAAGCTTGGCCCTCAGTTTAGCAACAATATCAGATGTGGGATCTCCATGCAACTCCAATAATGGCACTTTAACCAGTAAAGAAATGCACATAATTTACAGTAATTGACTGGTACGTTATCGATAGACAAGGAACTCTGCACGTACATCGGAAGCACTATGCTTCCTCTCCCATCCTGTGGCACTTACTGAAGCATGTATCTGGAAACACACCAAGCACCAGCAACGTCATCAAGCTTGATAATCTCCCTTTCCTTCACTACATTCCTCCCTTAAGAGCAAAGCGGAGAGACAAATGTGTGTAGACAGCAAGTGCATTCTGTCTGCTCAATCTGGAGGAGCCGCTCTGCTCAGAAAGCCCTGATCAACGACACAGCACGAGAAGCAGAGCTAATGGAGGAACAAAGTGGAGCGTGTAGTAAAACCAAACCTGAAAATGCATCAAGAAACAGTGAAGTGGCCTTCAAGAGTCCTTTAAAAGCTCTCTCCAGTAAATCCAAACAAAGTGAGTCAGAGTCATTGTCCTCTGTTCAATAACACAGTGTACTGTTGAAGAACCGTCCACAATGATGCTGAGTGTGAGTCAATTTAGGAGATTATGTCTGTTTTAATCTGGATTAATGAAGGGCGCTGAGGAGCTATCGTTGGGCCGGGGCCATTTCAGCTTTAGAGAGGAAACAGGTCTCAGGGGGACGATGGGACGTGTGAGTGCAAACAGCCGCTTTAAAGGAGCTAGACACCCCACCGAGATAAGACTGGCTAAATACGAGGCTCAATTATTTAGCGTTCAGCGGCTTTAATAGAATTGAAGGAGCTTGTGGGCATTGTGGGAAATTGAGGCCTTTGTTGCCAGAGTGAGTTTTAAATGGTGAACACTGAGCCAAAGCCACAAAGGTCACTTTTAGTCTGTGTGTAGTTCATTCTCACCTCGGAGAGGTTGAGAGAGAGGCCTCTTTTTCTTCTTCCTGCCTGGCGGCCCTCACCACCTTCCTGGTTCAGATTGAGGACTGCTAGGACACACATAAAGCAAACGACTTCCTGTTTATTATTTACTGATTGCCATCACTCCTCATCAGTTGGTGTTGTCTACTGAGGTTACCTTTTGGTTCACGCTACACACGCGTCTTGATTTAAAGCTGTTGTACCCAGAACGGGTCTTGCCATATTAATAGGTATTTTTCGCTTCATTGTTTGGATCCAATGAACTGAGTAGGCTGGGCTGACATGCTTATAACCTTTGCGGGGACTTTCTTAATATGTGCATGAATCTATAATATTGTTCTGTTATTATCTCTATCAATGTTATCTATTATTATTGTTATTGTTACTATTGTATTTTCCTGACTGTTTTCCATGTTATTTGCTTAGTTCTCTCTTAAAAAGCTCCCTCATAGATATGCAATAGACCTATGGGGTTTTGAATGTGTGAGTGAACCGTGGCAGTATTCAATTATGGGGCTCCCGAGTGGCGCAGTGGTCTAAGACACTGCAGTACCTGTTTCAATTCCAGGCTGCATCACATCTGGCTGTGATTGGGAGTCCCATAGGGCGGTGCACAATTGTTGCTGGGTTAGGCTGTCATTGTAAATAAGAATTTGTTCTTAACTGACTTGCCTAGTTAAATAAAAACCATTGTTCTGGCCTATGCCAATTATAAATGTGATATTTCTGTTTTTATTTTTAATTAATGTGCAAAAATATCTAAAAGCCTGTTTTTTCTTTGTCATTATGGGGTATTGTGTGTAGATTGATGAGGGAAAAAAACAATTGAATCCATTTTAGGATAAGGCTGTAACATAACAAAATGTGGAAAAAGCCAAGAGGTCTGAATAATTTCCAAATGCACTGTATATGGGGCATACAACAATCTCAGCTCTGTAGCTCTGTAGATTTTGCTGTGAAGAGACAGAATCACTACATAATTTATTCTGGTATTGCCCCTATGTAGCTTGTTTCTGGTCACAGGTTCAGGAATGGTTAAAAAATCACAACATTCACTTAAAATGAACCTTACAAATAGCAGTGTTGGGTGATTTGGAAAGCCATAGTCAGTCAATCAATAATATAATAATACTCATAGGAAAGGTTTTCATCTTTAGCTCACAATCTGTGGATACTATATGATTAGAAAGGTTAGAAGTTCATGTATAACATCACAGTACAAATGAACAATATATGACACATGGAAACCAAACGAGAGTGGTCTATGGTGATAGGTGGGATAGGCTGAGAGTGGCTGAGGGGTGGGTTTAAAGAGCTGAGGTCTATGGTGATAGGTGGGATGGGCTGATAGTGGCTGAGGGGCGGGTTTAAAGAGCTGAGGTCTATGGTGATAGGTGGGATGGGCTGAGAGTGGCTGAGGGTTGGGTTTAAAGAGCGTATGCTCAGTAATGTATTATTGTTATGTGATTGCTGTATATAAAATTAGAATGTATGGAAAATGTATCTATATGTAGCAAACAGGCTGTACATTTTTTTAAATTAAAAATAAAAATGTACCCATCCTTCAAATTGGTACAGATCTCTTCAAATTGAGAAGGCTGCTCAGTAACAGATTTGTCATTGCAACATGCTCAGTAGGTCTATGGGTTTTCTCTTTGATGTGGGATTGAAAATGTTAAAGAAGAGTCAACAACAATTACCACCAAAGACGTTGTTGGTAGACTACACTACACTAATACATTTAAAACTGTGAGCAAAACCTGGCAGGAAGACAAAGTCTCACTCCTGTATCAACATACTCTGGTGGTGGAGGAATCAACATTAGTTAACTTAACCATACAGATGGGATTCCTTACATTGTTAACAATGTGACTGATAACCAGATCAAATCATCTAATCATTCCTGAGTTTCACTTGTCAGATCACCCATCGGTCAGTCCTCCCAACCCTTCTCCTTCTGGAGACCCGTGATCATTATGTGACGCTCAAGTTGTCATATGGATAACGTTAAACCATGGCACACACTGGTCTGCTGTTTCCCAATCTATTCAAACACAAGTAACAGAGGCAGCAGCCAAATCATGTTAATTTGTGAGAACATGTTTTTTTCAGTAATATGAGATTGAGCCTGTTCTATTACATGCATCGCTAGATCGAGAGAGAGTCAAAGAATTATCTTGTTAGATGAACATGCACTACAAGAGGCCAGATGGCAAATCCTAAAATAATTGACCCAGATTTAACTCTTGGTTTTATCACCTCAAATCTGTCTCTAACAGTATGGCCTTCGTCTGCAGTCTTTCAGTACAGTATGGGTGTTTACATGCTGTTGCAGATTACCTTTGGTCTGCCAGTGCTTGCCTGCCTTCCTGCTATACTGTATGGGTGTGTGTATCGTGGGAAGCACAGATTCTAAGCTTTCCTGAGCTGACAAAGAGAAAAAGTGAAATTTGAGCACATACCAGGGAGAGTTGACAGAGCTGTAGGACTGAACAGCTGAGGAGGCTATTGAAAGACCAATGATGGTAGGTGGGAATCTGTGCCAACATGGATTCCAGGCAGTATGGCTACCCCCTTCCCCCCATCCACCCTACCACCATATCCCCCCACCCCTCCATCCCTCCCTCCAACACAGCAAATTGGTTAGTGTTGATTTTCAGTGTTACACTTATAGTGTTGATTCAGTAGTTAAATTCACTCTGTAAGACCACCAATGTTGGTGTTAATAACCAGAGTTATTGTTTAACACTGGAGAGTAAAACAGTCCCATCAAAACCACGCCCCTCATTATCCTATTTCCCAGCATGCTCTACTGCTGGTCAATTTTTTTATGATTGTTTTTAAGTATCTGTTTTTGCATGTACATTGATTTATTGATTAATCTTATGCAACACAAAGATAAATAACATACATTTATCTAAACTAATCCAATCAGTTAGCTCGATGTATTGCACCCGGTACTGAAATGGTTGTTCTGGTTTAAATGGTTTAGGTAGTGTTCTTATATTAAGTTTCCTAACCCTGACAGTCATTCTGAATGCAGGTAGCGGATGAATAAAAATTCCAATTGTAGGCCAATATCTAAGACCTTTTGATATATGTATTGTCATTGAGTTTTTATTGATAACATTTGCCTAGGAATTCACTTGGTGAAAGCCACATGTAGTCAAGGGAAAATGTATATGCAAATTAGGCTTTACACAATACAGTGTTAAAACAACACCACAAAATTGTTTACTATTATTTACCATACCCCTGTCTGTACATTATGCCCTGAATCTTTTCTACCATGCCCAGAAATCTGCTCCTTTTATTCACTGTCCCCAACGCACTAGACGAACAGTTTTAATAGCCGTTAGCTGTACTATCATTCTACTCCTCCTCTGTTCCTCAGGTGATGTGGAGGTTAACCCAGGCCCTGTGTGTCCCCAGGCCCTCTCATTTCTGGACTTCTGTAACCGTTAAAACATTGGTTTCATGCATGTTAACATCAGAAGCCTCCCCTAAGTTTGTTTTATTCACTGCTTTAGCACACCCTGATGTCCTTGCCGTGTCTGAATCCTGGTTTAGGACGGCCACCAAAAATTCGGAGATTTCCATCCCCAACAACAACATTTTCCGTCAAGATAGAACTGCCAAAGGGGAGGAGTTGCAATCTACTGCAGAGATAGCCTGCAAAGTTCTGTCATACTTTCCAGGTCTATGCCCAAACAGTTCGAACTTTAAATTTAAATCTAAATCTAATTTAATTTAATCTCTCCAGAAATAAGTCTCTCACTGTTGCCGCCTGTTATAGACCCCCCTCAGCTCCCAGCTGTGCCTTGGACAACATATGTGAATTGATTGCCCCCCATCTATCTTCAGAGTTCGTTCTGCTAGGTGACCTAAACTGGGATATGCTTAACACCCCGGCCAATGTAAGCTAGATGCCCTCAATCTCACACAAATTATCAAGGAACCCACCAGGTACAACCGTCAATCCGTAAACATGGGCACCCTCACAGATATTATCCTGACCAACTTGCCCTCCAAATATATCTCTCCTGTTTTCAATCAGAATCTCAGCAATGATTGTCTGCATCCGCTATGGGTCCACTGTCAAACGCTCCCTAAAACACTTCTGCGAACAGGCCTTTCTAATCGACCTGGCCCGGGTATCCTGGAAGAATATTGACCTCATCCCGTCAGCAGAGGATGCCTTGTTGTTCTTTAAAAGTAATTTCCTCACCATCTTAAATAAGCATGCCCCTTTCAAAAAATGTAGAACTAAGAACATATATCAAATCAAATCAAATGTATTTATATAGCCCTTCGTACATCAGCTGATATCTCAAAGTGCTGTACAGAAACCAAGCCTCTGCTGTCGCTAGAGAGTTGAAAACAGCAGGTCCGGGACAGGTAGCACGTCCGGTGAACAGGTCAGGGTTCCATAGCCGCAGGCAGAAGAGTTGAAACTGGAGCAGCAGCACGGCCAGGTGGACTGGGGACAGCAAGGAGTCATCATGCCAGGTAGTCCTGAGGCATGGTCCTAGGGCTCAGGTCCTCCGAGAGAGAGAAAGAAAGAAAGAAAAAGAGATCATTAGAGAGAGCATACTTAAATTCATACAGGACACAGGATAAGACAGGAGAAATACTTCAGATATAACAGACTGACCGTAGCCCCCCAACACATAAACTTCTGCAGCATAAATACTGGAGGCTGAGACAGGAGGGGTCAGGAGACACTGTGGCACTATCCGATGATACCCGGACAGGGCCAAACAGGAAGGATATAACCCCACCCACTTTGCCAAAGCATAGCCTCCACACCACTAGAGGGATATCTTCAACCACCAACTTACCATCCTGAGACAAGGCCGAGTATAGCCCACAAAGATCTCCGCCACGGCACAACCCAAGGGGGGCGCCAACCCAGAAAGGAAGACCACGTCAGCGATTCAACCCACTCAAGTGACGCACCTCTCCTAGGGACGGCATGGAAGAGCACCAGTAAGCCAGTGACTCAGCCCCTGTAATAGGGTTAGAGGCAGAGAATCCCAGTGGAGAGAGGGGAACCGGCCAGGCAGAGACAGCAAGGGCAGCTCGTTGCTCCAGAGCCTTTCCGTTCACCTTCACACTCCTGGGCCAGACTACACTCAATCATATGACCCACTGAAGAGATGAGTCTTCAGTAAAGACTTAAAGGTCGAGACCGAGTCTGCGTATTTCACATGGGTAGACCATTCCATAAAAATCGAGCTCTATAGGAGAAAGCCCTGCCTCCAGCTGTTTGCTTAGAAATTCCAGGGACAATTAGGAGGCCTGCGTCTTGTGACCATAGCGTACGTGTAGGTATGACCGGCAGGACCAAATCGGAAAGATAGGTAGGAGCAAGCCCATGTAATGCTTTGTAGGTTAGCAGTAAAACCTTGAGCCCTTGCCTTAACAGGAAGCCAGTGTAGGGAGGCTAGCACTGGAGTAGGCTTCTAGCGCAGGCTTCTAGCGAGGGCAATTTTGGGGCTCCACCATGTTTCATTGAAATGTACAGCTGTGTGTCATCCGCATAGCAGTGAAAGTTAACATTATGTTTTCGAATGACATCCCCAAGAGGTAAAATATATAGTGAAAACAAAAACGGAACCTTGAGGAACACTGAAATTTACAGTTGATTTTTCAGAGGACAAACCATTCACAGAGACAAACTGATATCTTCCGACAGATAAGATCTAAACCAGGCCAGACCTTGTCTATGTAGACCAATTTGGTTTCCAATCTCTCCAAAATAATGTGGTGATCGATGGTATCAAAAGCAGCACCAAGGTCTAGGAACAATGCTTCAGTCTGGTTTTAGACCCCACCATAGCACTGAGACTGCACTTGTGAAGGTGGTAAATTACCTTTTAATGGCGTCAGACCGAGGCTCTGCCTCTGTCCTCGTGCTTTGTATACATTTGTTTTGTTTTTTATATTTTCTGGGTCACGGTTTGGCTTTTTCAAGAGAGGCTTTATTACTGCCACTTTTAGTGAGTTTGGTACAACATCCGGTGTATAGAGAGCCGTTTATTATGGTCAACATAGGAGGGCCAAGCACAGGAAGCAGTTCTTTCAGTAGTTTAGTTGGAATAGGGTCCATTATGCAGCTTGATGGTTTAGAGGTCATGATTATTTTCATCATTGTGTCAAGAGATATAGTACTAAAACACTTGAGTGTCTCCCTTGATCCTAGGTCCTGGCAGAGTTGTGCAGACTCAGGACAACTGAGCTTTGGAGGAATATGCAGATTTAAAGGGGAGTCCGTAATTTGCTTTCTAATGAGCATGATCGTTTCCTCAAAGATGTTCATGAATTTATTACTGCTGATGTGAAAGGCATCCTCTCTTGGGGATTGCTGCTTTTTAGTTAGCTTTGTGACAGTATCAAAAATAAATTTCGGATTGTTCTCCTCAATTAAGCTGGAAAAATAGGATGATCGAGCAGCAGTGAGGGCTCTTCGATACTACATGGTACTGTCTTTCCAAGTTAGTCGGAAGACTTCCAGTTTGGAGTGGAGCCATTTCCGTTCCAATTGTCTGGAAGCTTGCTTCAGAGCTCGGGTATTTTCTGTATGGGAGCTAGTTTCTTATGACAAATGTTTTTAGTTTTTAGGGGTGCAAATGCATCTAGTGTTGCGCAAGGTTAAATTGAGTTCCTCAGTTAGGTGGTTAACTGATTTTTGTCTTCTGACGTCCTTGGGTAGGCAAAGGGAGTTTGGAAGGGCATCAAGGAATCTTTGGGCTGTCTGAGAATTTATAGGACGACTTTTGATGCTCCTTGGTTGGGGTCTGAGCAGATTATTTTTTGCGATTCCAAACGTAATAAAATGGTGGTCCGATAGTCCAGGGTTATGAGGAAAAACATTAAGACCCACAACATTTATTCCATGGTACAAAACTAGGTCCAGAGTATGACTGTTGCAGTGCGTAGGTCCAGAGACACGTTGGACAAAACCCACTGAGTCGATGATGGATCCGAAAGCCTTTTAGAGTGGGGCTGTGGACTTTTCCATGTGAATATTAAACTCACCAAAAATTTGAATATTATCTGCTATGACTACAAGGTCCGATAGGAATTCAGGGAACTCAGTATATGGCCCAGGAGGCCTGTAAACAGTAGCTATAAAAAGTGATTGGGTAGGCTGCATAGATTTCATGACTAGAAGCTCAAAAGACTAATTTAAATTTGCTATCGGAAATGTTAGCAACACCTCCGCCTTTGCGGGATTCAAGGGGGATATGGTCACTAGTGTAACCAGGAGGTGAGGCCTCATTTAACACAGTAAATTCATCAGGCTACACATCTACTGTAGTACCCTGCTAACCCCAGGAATGACTTCACCTGCCTCTTGGTTCGGATGACTGGCCACCCCCTAATGGCAGCGATTTTTTTTCTTGGGGTTTCACAATTTCTCTCCCGATCTGATAGCCCAGGTACTCCATCTTGGCGTAGCCCAGTTTGCACTTGTGGGGTTCGCGGTCAGACCTGCATCCCTTAGCGCATCCACCATGGCCTGTAACCTACAAAGATGTGACTCCCAACGGTCACTGTGCACAATTATGTCGTCCAGATAAGCAGCTGCGTACTCACTGTGCGACCGCAGGATGCGGTCCATGAGTTCCTGAAAGTTTGCTGGTGCCCCGTGGAGCCCGAAAGGCAGAACCCGGTAGTGGTATAGCCCCCCCGGGGTGGAGAAGGCAGTCTTCTCTCGGGAGGCTGCTGCCAGTGGCACCTGCCAGTACCCCTTCATCAGGTCCAAGGTGCTGACATATCTCGCCATCCCCAAGCGGTCGACCAGTTCGTCCACCCAGGGGATGGGGTAGGCATTGAACTTACTGACCTCGTTCAGGCCCCGGAATTCATTACAGAAGCGGATGGTTCCGTGGTCTAGCACTATGGGGCTAGACCACTCACTGTGTGACTCCAGTACCCCCATTATTAGCATTGTTGCCACTTCCCGCTGGACTGCCACCCTCCGGGATCTGGTATCCGGTTTGGCCGTTTACGCACATTTTCTCCTGGATGGGTCTGGATATGATGTTCCACGAGATCCGTGCGCCCCGGCACCTCGGAGAACACTGCCAATTTCCACTGGACCAACTCTCTGAGCTCTTGTCATTGGGTTGGACTATGGTCTTCCCCCATTGCAACTTTGACAGAGGGCGGGCCCTGCTGTGGCCGGGTCCACGTTACGCACAGTGCCTCGCGTGCGTGCCATTTCTTCAGTGAATTCACATGGTAAAGCTGGAGGGGTTTTCTCCGCCCCGGTTGGCTGACCTTATAGTTGATGTCGCCTACCCGCTCAACGATGTCGTAGGGTCCATGCCACATAGCCAGGAATTTACTCTCCATTGTAGGGATCAGCACCAAGACCTTCTCACCTGGTTGTAATATAGACACGCTCCTGGGCACATTGCGCCTGGGCCATGTGCTCCCTCACCACTGGCCAAATCGCTGTCATCCTCTCCCTCATCTCCTCCACATGTTCTACTACACTGTGAAGGGGGATTGGCTGCTCTTCCCAGACCTCCTTGGCTAGGTCCAGCAGCATGCGGGGCCGACTGCCATACAGGTGCCCTGGTCCGTCAGGATTTCCTGTGGAATACCCACCCAGCTAAATAAATGGAAGAGGTATTACACGAGAAGGTGTCGTGCGATACCTTTTGCTGCCGCCGTGCGTAGCGGGATTGCCTCAGGATACTGGGTGGCGTAATCCACGATGACCAGGATGTGTTGGTGTCCCCTTGCGGTCTTCACCAACGGACCCACCAGATCCATTGCCACCCGCTCAAATGGCACTCCTATAATGGGCAAGGGAACCAAAGGGTTTCAATAATTCACCCTCGGAGCTGTGATCTGGCAGTCCGGGTAACTATGGCAGTAGTCCTCCACGGCGTGCTTGACTCCGGGCCAGTGGAACCGGTTCCGATCCGCTCCCTGGTTTTCTCCATCCTCAGGTGTGCCCCAAACAGGTGGGTGTGGGTATGAGTAACAAGTCTTTTGTCTCCCCATTATGCTTTTACTACCTGATACAATAAATGATGCTTGATTGCGAAGTGGGGTTAGCGTCAATCACTTACCCCCTGGTAACAGTACGCCATCCACCGCAATCATCTGGCCCCTAGCGTTCTGGAGATTGGGGTCTTCTAACTGGGCCATCCCGAACTGACACGTGAGGATTCCAGTGTTGGGAGGTCCGTCTAGGGCCTCCACCTCCATAAAGGGGAGCCTGAGGTCTTCCTCGCACGTTGGCTTGCTTGCCGGAGCGGGATCGTCTCCCTCCTCCGCGTCCGACTCGGGCCCAGTGGACACCTCTCGTGCCGGGGGTTGGGTTGCACAGGCCACCGTCCTTTTTAATTTTCTTCCTACCTCCCGTGCTCGCATCCCCAGGTCCCTCCTCCACAGGGCCTGGAAGAGAGGGCAGTCTTGACCGAGGAGAATGGACATGGGTAGGTTAGGAACAGCTCCCACGCGAATCTAGCACTCCCCCCTTGGGGTGGTTATCCTCACTGGCACTGTTGGGTACCTCTTCGTGTCCCCGTGTACACAGGACACCGTCACCTCCTCGTCCCCTGGTTCATCCTTCCCCTCTCGTGTGAGCCACTGCAGGTGGGCCAGGGTCACCATGCTGCCGGAGTCTAGCAGAGCGTGGGTGTCGATGCCATCGATTCGTACAGGAACCATCGGAGGGGCTGTTTCGGTGTGCGCTCAACAGGAGGTGACGTAACTCGCCATCCGGGTTAACCCAGAGCTGGGGGATGCGGAGGGCATGGCCTCCTCCCAGCAGAGCAGAGAAGAGCAGAGTAGAGTAGGGCAGAGTAAAGTAGAGCAGAGAAGGGCAAAGTAGAGTAGAGCAGAGAAGGGCTGAGTAGAGTAGAGCAGGGCAGAGTAGAGCAGAGAAGGGCCGAGTAGAGTAGAACAGAGCAGAGTAGAGTAGAGCAGGGTAGAGCAGGGCAGAGTAGAGTACAGCAGGTCAGAGTAGAGTAGAGTAGGGCAGAGTAGAGCAGGGCAGAGTAGAGTAGAGCGGAGAAGAGTAGAGTAGGGCAGGACAGGACAGAGTAAAGCAGGGCAGAGTAGAGCAGAGAAGAGTAGAGCAGAGTAGATTATGGCAGAGTAGAGCAGGGCAGAGCAGAGCAGAGTAGAGCAGGGCAGAGTAGAGCAGAGAAGGGCAGAGAAGAGCAGGGCAGAGTAGAGTAGAGTAGGGCAGAGTAGAGCAAAGAAGGGCCGAGTAGAGCAAAGAAGGGCAGAGTAGAGTAGAGCAGGGCAGAGTAGAGTAGAACAGGGCAGAGTAGAGTAGAACAGGGCAGAGTAGAGTAGAGCAGTGCAGAGTAGAGCAGGGCAGAGTAGAGTAGAGCAGGGCAGAGAAGAGTAGAGCAGGGCAGAGTAGAGTAGAACAGGGTAGAGTAGAGCAGGGCAGAGTAGAGTAGAGCAGGGCAGAGTAGAGCAGGGCAGAGTAGAGCAGGGCAGAGTAGAGCAGGGCAGAGTAGGTCAGAGTAGAGTAGAGCAGGGCAGAGTAGAGTAGAACAGAGTAGAGTAGAGCAAAGAAGGGCAGAGTAGAGTAGAGCAGGGCAGAGTAGAGTAGAACAGGGCAGAGTAGAGCAGGGCAGAGTAGAGCAGAGCAGTGCAGAGTAGAGCAGGGCAGAGTAGAGGAGCAGGGCAGAGTAGAGCAGTGCAGAGTAGAGCAGGGCAGAGTAGAGCAGGTCAGAGTAGAGTAGAGCAGGGCAGAGTAGAGTAGAACAGAGTAGAGTAGAGCAAAGAAGGGCAGAGTAGAGTAGGGCAGGGCAGAGTAGAGTAGAACAGGGCAGAGTAGAGCAGGGCAGAGTAGAGCAGAGCAGTGCAGAGTAGAGCAGGGCAGAGTAGAGTAGAGCAGGGCAGAGTAGAGCAGGGCAGAGTAGATCAGGGCAGAGTAGAGTAGATCAGGGCAGAGTCAAATCCTACTCAGAACTTTTCAGTAAAGAGAAGGCTGGATTATCGTTGATATATAAAACATATCCCCACAAATCTAAACGTAGCAAGACAGACAAATTGTTAAGAAGTATGTTGGGTCAACATTAGAATCACCCAATAAAAATAGGTCACCGGTCAAATAGTACATTTATGTTCAGAATATACAAATTCAATTTCCAGTCAAGAAACCAGTGTCTTCAGAAAAAAGTTTAATTTACAAAGAGCCAGTGGAAGTTTTACAGTGCAAATTTACACTCGGGAACACTTTGAGGTTCGCAGAACCACAGTTTTAACAACAGTGCTAAAATGACAATTATAGCTGTAAATATGAATAAGACTACAGGCAGAGAGAGGCTCATAGAGGCTCTTATGGAGACGCTTGCGTCCCAACTAGAGCTCTGGAAATGCAAATGCGCTACGCTAAATGCTAATAGTATTAGTTAAAACTCAAACGTTCATTAAAATACACATGCAGGGTATCGAATTAAAGCTACACTCGTTGTGAATCCAGGCAACAAGTCAGATTTTTAAAATGCTTTTCGTTGAAGCATGAGAAGCTATTATCTGATAGCATGCACCAATACACTACAACACAAAAGCCACGCAGGGGACGTAAACAAAATAATTAGCATTTCAGACACAAACCGCACAATAAAATAGAAAACAGTCATTACCTTTCACCATCTTCTTTGTTGGCACTCCTAGATGTCCCGTAAACACTATTGGGTCTTTATTTCGATTAAATCGGTCCATATAAAGCCAAGATATCGTTATATGTAGACTGTGTGATAAACGAAAAAAACATCGTTTTCAAAACGTAACGTCATTTTTTAAAATTCAAAAAGTCGACGATAAACTTTCACAAAACACTTCGAAATACGTTTGTAATGCAACTTTAGGTATTAGTAAACGTTAATAAGCGATAAAATTCATCAGGAGGCGATGTAAAGATCATTAGCTGTCCGTCTGGAAAAATGTCCGGCTAGAAACTCAACGAAAATATCCGGTCCTAGACCTGAAGAAATACGGTGCCCTGCATGTGTTTGACCAAGAAAACTCAAGGGAAATGACAAGACTTAGACACCGTGTGGAAGCTGTAGGTACTGCAACCTCAGTCAATTAATTGTGGTTCACCTTTATCAATGGGTTCAAGTAGCGCATGGATATATTTTCCCATTTTCAGTGATCAGTTTTTCCTGTGCTTTTCGATGTAAATGTCGTTTTGGTAAAGCCACAGCAGTGATTTAACCAGTTTTATAAACGTCTGAGTGTTTTCTATCCACACAGACTAAGCAAATGCATATACTATATTCCTGGCATGAGTAGCAGGGCGCTGAAATGTTGCGCGATTTTTAACCTCTTGCTTCTACTCGGGACGCTTGCGTCCCAACTAGAGCTCTGGAAATGCAAATGCGCTACGGTAAATGCTAATAGTATTAGTTAAAACTCAAAAGTTCATTAAAATACACATGCAGGGTATCGAATTAAAGCTACACTCGTTGTGAATCCAGGCAACAAGTCAGATTTTTAAAATGCTTTTCGGCGAAAGCATGAGAAGCTATTATCTGATAGCATGTAACACCAACACAAAAGACCCGCAGGGGACATAAACAAAATAATTAGCATTTCGGCGTTACACAAACCGCACAATAAAATAGAAAACATTCATTACCTTTCACCATCTTCTTTGTTGGCACTCCTAGATGTCCCATAAACACTATTTGGGTCTTTATTTCGATTAAATCGGTCCATATAAAGCCTAGATATCGTTATATGTAGACTGTGTGATAAACGAAAAAAACATTGTTTCAAAACGTAACGTCATTTTTTAAAATTCAAAAAGTCGACGATAAACTTTCACAAAACACTTCGAAATACGTTTGTAATGCAACTTTAGGTATTAGTAAACGTTAATAAGCGATAAAATTCATCAGGAGGCGATGTAAAGATCATTAGCTGTCCGTCTGGAAAAATGTCCGGCTAGAAACTCAACGAAAATATCCGGTCCTAGACCTGAGGAGATACGGTGCCCTGCATGTGTTTGACCAAGAAAAAACTTGAAGGGAAATGACAAGACTCTAGACACCGTGTGGAAGCTGTAGGTACTGCAACCTCAGTCAATTAATTGTGGTTCACCTTTATCAATGGGTTCAAGTAGCGCATGGATATATTTTCCCATTTTCAGTGATCAGTTTTTCCTGTGCTTTTCGATGTAAATGCCGTTCTGGTAAAGCCACAGCAGTGATTTAACCAGTTTTATAAACGTCTGAGTGTTTTCTATCCACACAGACTAAGCAAATGCATATACTATATTCCTGGCATGAGTAGCAGGGCGCTGAAATGTTGCGCGATTTTTAACAGAATGTTCAAAAAAGTAGAGGGTAGAAGCAACAGGTTAAGAAGTATGTTGGGTCAACATTAGAATCACCCAATAAAAATAGGTCACCGGTCAAATAGTACATTTATGTTCAGAATATACAAATTCAATTTCCAGTCAAGAAACCATTGTCTTCAGAAAAAAGTTTAATTTACAAAGAGCCAGTGGAAGTTTTACAGTGCAAATTTACACTCGGGAACACTTTGAGGTTCGCAGAACCACAGTTTTAACAACAGTGCTAAAATGACAATTATAGCTGTAAATATGAATAAGACTACAGGCAGAGAGAGGCTCATAGAGGCTCTTATGGCATAACCGTTTTTGTAGAGACTGTCCGTCTGTGTGTGTGATTTACTGAATATAATCCGACCTGAATATTGAAAGAAACCCATGTGTTTTCAGTACATTAAGAGATATTTAAAGGCCCAGTACAGTCAAAAACATGATTTGCCTGTGTTTTATATATATTTACACAATATGAGGTTGGAGTAATGCTGTGAAATTGTGAAAATTATGATTAAAGCCCTTTTAGTTTAAGAGCTGTTTGAATAGACCGCCTGAAATTTCAGCCTGTTTTGTGGGGATGGAGTTTTGGCCTGCCTGGTGAGATAACAATGAGTGTTCCAAACCTCTCTGCCAATAACAACTAGTTTACAGTTTTCTCTTCCACACTCAGTCCTAGCTAAATTTTTGGTTGAGAAATTGCTCATGCTAAGAAGGTATTTTTGTTTCTTTTTGACAATTTTAATCGAAAACAATCACAGTAAGTTACTTAATTATTTCCCGGAAATTATTTGATATTGAGATAAAAATGGCTGCATTGGAACATTCATAATCATGTCTGTTGAATTAATGGATGGGGTGATGTTTGACTTCTCAGGCCACTCTTATTACTAGTGAGGGCTGAGGATTGTACTTACATACCGTGTGTTTTCTAAAGAAGATAAATAGTTTTTGTAATTACAGTGATTTCCCTGAGGAAATTATATGTGGAGCTCAGCTCTGGAAAATTATTGCAAATGTTGCTAAACCATTCTATTGTTCATGCTGCTCTCTCAAATCTCTTCACAACACCTCCTTCATACAGTTTCATAAAGAGTGCTTGGTCTAACCACATACCTTCCGGGTTCAACCTTCATCTCTTTAAGTCCCTTTTTAAAATGACTTTACACAATGGCAACAAAATGACTTTGTTGACATCGTGACATTTAGTACTGCATGTACATGTGGAATGATTCACTGTAAACATTCTCCTCCTCAGTCCTCTGCTTTCTACATGAACTCTCCAGGCCCTGTCTCCAGGCCTCCAGGCCCTGTCTCCAGGCCCTGTCTCCAGGCCCTGTCTCCAGGCCCTGTCTCCAGGCCCTGTCTCCAGGCCCTGTCTGGCATTACATACATGTAACTTCAGCATCACAGCTTAGGGTTGGTTTCAAAACACTCGACAGCCTACGCTGAATGACTGCACCTCTTGTCTGTGCTGCTAGCTTGTCCTTATGTAACTGTAGGCAGCCAGATGGTACACAGCTCTTTCGCTCTCACTCCCTCGCTCTCTGCCATGTATAATACACTATCCAGGAGGATTGGCTGAAGAGTCACGATGTGCCATCATGTCTGCATGTCTTTTCAAACAGCTCTTACACTAAAAGGGCATTACAATCATTTTCACAACCTCATAGTGAGGAAATATATATAAAACACAGGTAAATCTCTTTTTTGACTGCACTGGGCCTTTAACCCTATCCTGTGTGTGTAGGTGGATGGTGAAGATGTAACAGAGGTGGTTCGAAACCAAGGAACCATGTGATGAGTAACCTTGCCTGAGACCTGAAGACCTGTGTTAGCTCCCCAAGCTAATACCTAGGCTTTACCTCAGCGGGCTAACAGTCTTGTGGTGTACAGGAGATCCAGGTTTGAACCCAGTCGGTCACACAGGCCACGTCCCGATCCCTGAGTTAGGCTGATGGAACAATATTACACTCTGTGTGTATTCATCCAGCCGTCTGACTCTGGGCAGCGAGGCAGAGAAGCACCTGTGGTTGTGTTCAGTGGCAGTTCAGTGACTGTTTCACAATGTCATAGATGAAACATTTAGTAGTGCCCATGCAGGATGTGTCACAACTGACAGAAGTACGAGATGAGGGTGGGGATACACTTGGGTATACAGTAGAATTCAAACATATGAAACAGGGTTGAGGTTTGAAACCATGATGATGCTGTAACAAATTCAGAGCATCATTATGTCCATATTGAAGTACCGTATATTGTATAGTCCAGGGCACTTATGCACTCATTAGAATCTTATTAACTTTGGTGAACCCATCTATTAGAGAAAGTCCTGCTTGCTCTCACAGTCACAGACAAAAAGGTCTTAGGATTGTCAGACAAACAGTTTCCCTGATAATCTCTCTATTGGGAAATAGTCTGGATATTCATCCCTCAGTCTGCCTTTTCTCTTGGAGAAGGAGACAGACAGACACACAAACCTCCTTGTTTCCACCCAAGAGCTCCCAGCCAAATCCCCAACACCTGCCACCACCGCAGCATCCTAGAGCAGCGTCAGCATCACACCCACACAGCCGTGTTATAGTCAAACAAGGGCAGCATTTTCTCCATTCTGGCCCCTTGTCTCCTGTCTATGTAAAGCCCAGAGAACTGGCCCTGGCTCGTGGGATGTCTCTCCTCAGCCAACTGGGGACATGGCCGTCCCTTACCCTGCTGCCCTACACCTGCCCAGAACGGGAGGTAGAAGCTCCCCTTGGTTTGCTGCTTAGACACTTTCTTGGGCCTCTTAAAGAGCTCGGCCTCCTGACTCTCAGGGACCATCCAGCCTGGCCTCTCCTTAAGTAGCTTGTCCCTGTCGGGCCTCACACTGCGCAGGAACTTCTTGAAGATATTGGTGGTCAGAGAGACCTTCCTGCAGATCTCCTGGGAGCGGCTGAGACAGAGAGGGTGGGCCGGGGAGTCGGGCCTGTCGGTCCAGCCAATCATCTCCTCCTTCTCCAGCTCAGGCAGGTCCAGCCAGTTGCCCACCAGGTCGGCGAAAACGTTGTCCCCCAGCACCAGTGGCTGCCGGTTGCGGCTGCGGCTCATGAGCGAGGAGGTCCAGTCTCTGGAGTCGTCCATGCTGTCCTGGGAGTAGTCGCTGTCCAGCGAGGGGCCTTCCCTGGACAGGCTATAGAGAATGCCAGGGAGATCCAATACCTGGCCTGAGTGAGCCGGCTGGTGATGCTCTGGAAACACTTGGCTAAGACATGGGCCACAGTACTCCACCTGTGGGGTGGTGTATCCAGACACTCTGCGGGGGAGAGGGAGAGGCTGGTTCTCACTCTCAGTCTCTACTGTCTCCAGGCTGGAGGAAGAGGGCGAGGTGCCCAGGCTGCTCTGGTGTCCCCCCCGGCTGGATGTCCTGACCAGGGGGGGCCTCAGGGTCTCATCGTGGCCAAAGCCAATGGTAGCATTGAGGCTGGGGATAGGGCCAGGGCATGTGTCCTCTGCTGGTGGTGGGGCCGCCCTTTGGACAGACCTCCCTGAGATGTCTAGCTGCTCTAGCGCTGTCTGCACCTGTAGAAGCTTGAGTTCCTGAAGAGCCCCCATCATGGAGTTCATCTGAGCATGGAGGCCATCTCCTGCCTCCTTCATAGACACCTGTAGAGAGGGAGAGGAGGGAGAAAAACACAACAGGGAAATGGCTAGTTAGCTTCACAAAAGGACCCGCAAAACTCCATTCAAGCACTTGACCCATAACCTTCTGTCAAACATCGACCATCGTTTTCATTGCCCCTGTACGGTTGAACTTATGTTAGATCACAGCACCTCTTAGGACAAATAAATGCACTCAAGGACAAACCAAAATGTACACATGGTACTAACATATGAATGAATTCTTCCTTTAGTGTTGCTACAGTTCTCTGCACTGTTGCCCTTTTGTGTTTTGAGGCCACACATGGTTTGTTCAGTCACGTGACCCGTTTTGAATGATAGGGCCCCCATCTGGCCTGAATATGTGAGAGGACCCTGTCGCCCGGCAGCTGTAGGGAGGAGTAGCACTGGCTGTAGCTCTCTCTCTTTCTCTGGGCCAGCATCCTGTGGGACTGAGCTTACGTCATGTGACCATGTTGTAACTGTTTCCCCTGCAACCTACTAATCCCCGAGGCAACAACCTGACCCCATGTCTTGACTTGTTAAAAATGAAGTCATGCACCCTGACTCACTTTGATATGACTGTTATGTCTTTGACATTAAGAATACACAGAGGCGAATGCAACCTATTAAAAGCAAAGCTGTGTGATCTTACATCAAATGTAGCTTTACAGAAATAGAAAAAGATTTGCGGATATCCTTTTGAGAATACCATGTTGTATTCGAACATTGGTAAAATTGATAAAATAATGGATAACATTTCAGTAGTCTGATCAACTATGGGTTTTCACTGAACACAGATCTCTCTGAATATAGACAGCTTTCACCCTAGAACAACTCCTCCACCTGGGTAACACAATCTGCCCACCATACCAACAATGCAACATTATATGAGATTGCTCCAACCCACATTAGAATGCAAACATCGAAACAAGTTAGATAAAGTGCTGTTCAATACAATGACATATAGAAAACCTCTGGTCTGTCAATGTTCTTGAAACCTTTACAGGGCAGAAACATCAACATTCACCTTTATATCAATTCAATATTTCAACTCAATTTACTGGCATGGAAAACATATGTTTACATTGCCCAGCATATCTCCCTCCATACGTCCTAGATCATCAATCTATCCATGAGTCTAAGATCCTAATAAATCAATTTACCTTGTTTTAACTTTCCCAGAGGTCTTTCCCTTTCTCTTTTCTCCTCTCTGTTGGCTGCTCTGTCAGTCCGTCTCTGCTCCCCTCTCTCTCACCTTTCAAACAGCCCTTCCTGTCAGCCCCTATATGAAGCCCCTGCCAATCAGGGCCAGTGCCTGTTCTGGTAGCCAATCAGCTGTGTCTAGACGTTAATCCCTAACTGTGGGGGTGGGTTCACTCAAGCACACATTGATTGACAAAGACCGGGTGAGAGTCAGCAGCAGTGGAAGTGGTTTTTGGGGTAACAGCAGGGTAAGTGAGGGTGTGAGGGTCGTTATGGGGGCCTTGCCATATGTTGTTTTTTTTGTAACCTTTATTTAACTAGGCAAGTCAGTTGAAAACAAATTCTTATTTACCTTGGCCAAACACTCCCCTAACCCGGACGACGCTGGGCCAATTGTGCGCCGCCCTATGGGACTCCCGATCACGGCCGGTTGTGATTCAGCCCGGGATGGAACCAGGGTCTGTATTGATGCCTCTAGCACTGAGATGCAGTGCCTTAATCCATCTTGACGTGGCGCAGCGGTCTAAATGATTGAAGAACGGGACGTGGGTGGGTGTCATAAATCACAAGGTCAGTGGTACTGTATCTGGGTACCATTAGTGCCTAGTGGGAAAGCATTGGATCCTGTTTTACAGTAACTAACACAGTAGCATATGACAGACAGGAGAGTATCACCAGCAGTGATTGAGAGGTGAATATAATAATCTGCAAGTTTGTCCTAGTGTATGACTGTTGTTTTTATGTAACAACATGTTAATAACATGTTATAATGCTTCATATGTAAAGAGCCCTCATGAATCACATTGAAAATACTTCATACTTTCATATTGAAAAGAGTAACTCAAGTTAATCTGCATGAAAAATAATCTGTTGAATTTTGTAATTTGTCTACTTTCAACCGTTGCAAGAGCCACTGCACTGACAAACGCTAAACTAGCCTTTCAGTCCCACATATTCCAACAAAGATCATTACGCATTAAGAAGCACTTGAAAAGGTCTCATAGAAGATGTCATTTGAATCAATATGCAGCTCAGCTGACATTTCCACCGAAAATGAAAAGTAACATCAGTAGGCCTACTCTGAAGCATATGGAAAGATAGTGGAATAATTTAGGTTATGAATAACATTGGCAAAGGTCATATAATATGTCTATCTAAGCATATGCTGGAGACAAAGGAGTCTTTGTTTCCTGAGTAGCCATTATAGAAGGAGAAGGTAATTGGAACAATGAGGTCATCTCTGTGTTCTCCTGCGGTTCTAGGCGCTAACACCTATGGTTGACTTCATTAGGTATAATTAGCTGGAGTCTTTAGAAGCTGGGGAACAGACTGTATTTATTACGTTTTACTTCAAACCACATCAAAGTTCAACCAGCATTACCACATGATGCACACTTTCCCAATTACAGACATCTCCATTAAACAACGTGGCTTTTTCAAAAACATTACACCAGTATGATTCAAAAGACTACGTCACAAGGTATAGAAGTTAACCTTCTACAGCTTCACTACAACCCCTGTTTGGAGATGCTACTATTCATCCTATTCTCATGGAATCTAGCTGGCTAACTTGTTTATGCCATGTTTTAATGCCTTGCTTACTGCTCACATGCAACCCTTCCCCGTGCCCCCAAATACACGCATTCCCTCCAGTTATCAAAAAGCACACGTGGTTTACTCCATCTTGACTCTCTGGCTCTGTTAAATGATTCATAATGTGCCCTGCGGAGCAGTCCTATTGTTGGCCTCACTGTGCCATCTAAGGCACTTGCTCTGCCAGCGCATGGCCACAAAACTTTTAACCCAAATATGTCAGACATTTCCAGATTTTTATTTTTAACTAGGCAAGTCAGTTAAGAACAAATTCTTATTTTCAATGACGGCCTAAGAACAGTGGGTTAACTGCCTTGTTCAGGGGCAGAACGACAGATTTGTACCTTGTCAGCTCAGGGATTCGATCTTGCAACCTTTCGGTTACTAGTCCAACACTCTAACCACTTGGCTACTTGCCACCCCAAATCATATCCTATAGCTGGCATCAGATTTTTGCTGGATGAGACTGACTGAGTGACTGCTCACCCCCCTGTCCCCCAGGGCAGTGTACTGTACCTCCCCAGATGTTTACTGTAATGTGTTGCAGAGATGGCTTGAGTCAGTGACTCATAGAATACGGCTGCTATTCGCCTCCCTCTCATATTAACTGGAACAGACAGGCGCTGCTCCACATCCTCCAGGTCGAAATCTGTGAATCAGGAGCTTCAGGGCATGAAACACTGTGTGGTACCATTAACTTAAGCAATGTCTCAAATACTGACGCTAAGTCCGCAGCTTTCAGTAACGTTAGTGTGCTAGCATTACTTCAGCAGTGTGATATGTTACTGTCTGCCTGTAACTGTCAGCTGTAAGGGTTTGGGGAATGACTGAGTATGTATTGAGAAGTAAGAGTGCAGGCTAAAGGCAATCCAGCCATCCTCACACACAAACTAAAGCTAATTGTCAATGAAGAACTCAATACTCTCAAACTCTGGGAGTAATCGCTGCCAGTCTCGAATTAATGTTGGATGATCAGCCATTAAAGGCCCAGTGCAGTACAATTTATGTTTTTCCTGTGTTTTATATCAGATTGCACAACACCTTATGAAACTAACATTGTAAATGTGTGAAAAAAATGTATCACTGTTATTTCCTGATAGTTGCTGGTTCAACCTGGACTCAGGGGTAGACGTCACATAATGAACACTCAAATAGATATGATATGTTAGGTTTGGTATGGTATGTATCAATTTGTGGATGTAACATGATATGTTACGAATTACAATTAGTATTATATTTTACGAATTACAAATCGTATGACACAATATGTTAAGAATTTGAAATATGGATGATATGTTACAAATTCCAATTTATTGTGGCTAATGTTAGCTAGGTGAGCTAGGGGTTAAGGTTAGGAGTTAGGTTAAATGGTTAAGGGTTAGTGTTAGGTTTAGCTAACATGCTAATTAGTTGCAAAGTGGCTAAAAAGCAGTTAGTAGTTGCAAAGTTGCTAATTAGCTACATTTGTCAGTGATGAGATTCAAACACGCAAACTTTGGATTGCTATACGTTTGTGTTTTTTCCTTTCGTTTTTGCCTTCAGTAACCTTCTGTCTTATGTAACCAAACGTAACATATCATATTTATTTGAGTGTCCTGGATTTTCGTTTATTATGTCACGTCTAGTCTATGAGACCAGCCTGGCTGGTTGAAAATACAATCTACACAGGACCTTCTACTCAGCAGGTTTGCATGGGTGGGAGTTTCGGTAAATTGGTTAATAGACAAGTAACAAAGAGAGTTCCAAACCTCTCTGCCAATAATAGCTAGTTTTCAGTTTTCCCATCCCACTCAGACCACTCCCAGACAGGCCGACGTAAATTCTTGCTTGAGAAATATTTTTTTCCCAAAACCTATTTTGCCCATTTTAATGGAAATCGATTACAGTAAGGTACTTAATTGTTACCCAGAAATGATTTGATATTGATATAAAACTGCTGCATTGGGCCTTTAAAAGATAAGAAGGTGATGATGTCAGTGCTTCTTTCTTCAAATTCATATAAACTGTTCGCTAAAAGCAGGAAAGGAGTGTTCAGTAACACACATTAGTCATTGAATATGCATGAATGTGAATTAAATCCAACCCAGCATAAATAAACAAACACTATATTGTGCTCAGTTGAGATTAGGGTCTGTGCTCTTACGTGTTTTCTCATTCAGTTAAGGAGAAAATAAATGCGAGGAAACCTGACCCAGTTGGAATGGTTAAAGCCGGCTCCCTGTATGTGTGGTTGATCGCAGAACCCGCATCGACACGGATAAACTGGATTCAGTGAAGCATACCAACACAAAAAAACACGTCTTTAAGTGGCAGTTCATTGTAATAAGGGACAGTCAACTAAACACCCTTATTTAATGTCATGAATGTAAAGAGAGCCATTCAGAGTTGTTGACTAGAGGCAGGGGAAATGGGAGGCCAAGGCCAGCTTATCAAACCCTGGGCTTTTAGAGAGGGCATTATCCCATACACACACGCACATGCACATGCACGCACACACAAACATCCCCACAACCCCCCACACCCCTCTCATTGAGTATGAATGGTAGGCTGTGTTGGTCAGGAGCAGTAATAGGATGTTTGTTGGGGGCATACAGGCCATGCCTCTGTACTAGAGATGGTCAATATGGACAAAAATACAATTGACGCAATAACGATAAATAGTTTATAACATGAATGTGCATCACAGTTTTTTTATTACTCTTTAAACTACTACTACTAGTTTGATTGTTGTAGCCATGTTATAGAGCAGAGCCCTGTTGTGGGGTGAGCCGCTGCACTGCGCTGACCATAGAGCAGGGACCAGAGGTGGGGTGAGCCAGACCAGGCCTCCTGGGGCATCTAACACTGGGAGGTGGTCTAATGGGCAGTTTCCTGGCCCGAGTGAAGCTGGAGAGATTACCAAGCTACTTCTTTGGAAGAACCGTTTTGGAGACGGTTGGTGATCCAATCTGGAGCCTTGGCTCACAAGGACCAACAGCAGAACAGAAAGTCTGTACATGCTGTGTGCTGTTCAAGTGAGCATTAGTTTACTATCCAAACATAATGCATAACAATAACAATATCAAATGTTACTGCATCATTGTACTGCAAACGCTCAAGATAATTGTAATTACTTTATCTATTTTCGACTTGCCTATTTAACTAGGCAAGTCAGTTAAGAAAAAAGTATTATTTACAATGATGGACTATCGGGAACAGTGGGTTAATTGCCTTGTTCAGGGGCAGAACGAGAGTATTTTAACTTGTCATCCCGGGATTCAATCTAGCAACCTTTCAGTTACTGTCCCAATGCTCTAACCACTACAAACCTGCTGCCCCAATAACCATGAAATGAATTAGGTCTTGAGCAACTTGCTTATGTTTTCTGTTGAAGAATTGACTTTCACTGTGAATCACATTCATCAGATCTCTGTGCAGATTGGAGTGGCATAAAATACATTAGTCCTTGTGGGAGGTTATCAGCGATCTCTGAAACACAATGATCACATCATGCAGCTGCCAATGTGACCTCGGCCAATTTTAGCAGAGGGGAAGGAAGGGCTGGCTGGAGAATGGAACCACAGGAGAGGCTCCAAACAAACGAACAAGAGACCACTGCTCAGAGCCATACCACTACCAGCCCAACGCCCTCAAGGTAACAAAGAATAAACAAACTCTGTGAGCACAGTAGCTTGGCTAACCACCTCAGGACATAACCGCATTGCCAGAGTTCACCTCTCAGAAGTTCCATGACCTTTGCGGCTCACTCACACCCTCCTTTGAATAGAATTCCAAATTGACAGCCAGTTAGTTTAAATGTTGTGAAGCGAGTAACAGCTATAGAAGAACCATGAAATAAAAACGTGTGTTAGTATCGATATCAAAAGCTTTGATATCCTTTAGTCTCAGAGATAACAGCACCATGCAAGTGTTCAACTGCCATTTAGAAGATACTCAGGGGAACATTGAAAAGGACTGAGTCTTTGTGTGACTCATGATGAATCATTGTCGCTTAGCAACATTGTATTGTTAGAAACGGAAGAGTTTGTTTTGCCATGCAGGACTTCCATATGAAAGGAAATGTAAGTAAAGAGTCAAGGTTAGGAGATCTATCAGGCTCTGGTATGTTTCCAGTAGTCAGCACAGGTTTAAATAGTCCCAGATATACGGGCGGCTGGTAGCCAGGCCAGGTTAGAGCGTTGGGTCTCTGCTGCCAATGACTCGAATGAACTACAAAAATCTCTGAAACTGGAAACACTTATCTCCCTCACTAGCTTTAAGCACCAACTGTCAGAGCAGCTCACAGATTACTGCACCTGTACATAGCCCACCTATAATTTAGCCCAAACAACTACCTCTTTCCCTACTGTATTTATTTTATTTATTTTGCTCCTTTGCACCCCATTATTTTTATTTCTACTTTGCACATTCTTCCATTGCAAATCTACCATTCCAGTGTTTTACTTGCTATATTGTATTTACTTTGCCACCATGGACTTTTTTTGCCTTTACCTCCCTTATCTCACCTCATTTGCTCACATCGTATATAGACTTGTTTATACTGTATTATTGACTGTATGTTTGATTTACTCCATGTGTAACTCTGTGTCGTTGTATGTGTCGAACTGCTTTGCTTTATCTTGGCCAGGTCGCAATTGTAAATGAGAACTTGTTCTCAACTGGCCTACCTGGTTAAATAAAGGTGAAAAAAAAAAAAAAAAAGTTGGGACAGCAACGCTGAGCTGGCAGGTTGGAAAAATCTGCTGTTCTGCCCTTGAGCAAGGCAGTTAACCCCCTCAACAACTGCACCGATGATGTCGATTAAGGCATACCCCTGCACCTCTCTGATTCAGAGGGGTTGGGTTAAATGCATTCAGTTGTGCAATTGACTAGGTATCAAATTAAATCAAACTTTATCTGTCACATGCGCGGAATAGAACAAGTGTAGACTTTACCGTGAAATTCTTACTTACAAGCCCTTAACCAACAGTGTAGACTTTACCGTGAAATTCTTACTTACAAGCCCTTAACCAACAGTGTAGACTTTACCGTGAAATGCTTACTTACAAGCCCTTAACCAACAGTGTAGACTTTACCGTGAAATGCTTACTTACAAGCCCTTAACCAACAGTGTAGACTTTACCGTGAAATACTTACTTACAAGCCCTTAACCAACAGTGTAGACTTTACCATGAAATACTTACTTACAAGCCCTTAACCAAAAGTGTAGACTTTACCGTGAAATTCTTACTTACAAGCCCTTAACCAACAGTGTAGACTTTACCATGAAATACTTACTTACAAGCCCTTAACCAAAAGTGTAGACTTTACCGTGAAATTCTTACTTACAAGCCCTTAACCAACAGTGCAGCTCAAGAAGAAGATCAAATATTTACCAAGTTGGCTAAAATAAAAAGTAATAATAAAAAGTAACACAATAAGAATAACAATAATGAGGCTATATACAGGTGGCACCAATACCGAGTCAGTGTGCAAGGGTTAAGGTAATGTGCACATGTAGGTGGGGGCGAAGTAACTATGCATAAGTAACAAACAAACAGCGAGTTGCAGCAGTGTACAAGAGGGGGGTCAATGTAAATTATCCGGTGGCGATTTTTATGAATTGTTCAGCAGTCTAATGGCTTGGGGGTAGAAACTGTTAAGGAGCCTTTTGGTCCTAGACTTGGTGCTCCGGTACCGCTTGCTGTGTGGTAGAGAACAGTCTATAACTTGGGTGACTGGAGTCTCTGAGAATTGTATGGGCTTTCCTCTGACACCGCCTATTATATAGGTCCTGGATGGCAGGAAGCTTGGTCCCAGTGATGTACTGGGCAGTACGCACTACCCTCTGTAGCACCTCGCGGTCAGATGTCGAGTAGTTGCCATACCAGGCGGTGATGCAACCAGTCAGGATGCTCTCGATGGTGCAGCTGTAGAACCTTTTGAGGATCTGGGGACCCATGCCAAATCTTTTCAGTCTCCTAAGGGGGAAAAGGTTTTGTCGTGCCCTCTCCACGACTGTCTTGGTATGTTAGGACCATGATAGTTCGTTGGTGAACTCCTTTGACTTGCTCACATTGAGGGAGAAGTTGTTGTCCTGGCACCACACTGCCAGTTCTCTGACCTCCTCCCTATAGTCCGTCTCATTGTTGTCGTGATCAGGCCTACCACTGTTGTGTCATCAGCAAACTTAATGATGGTGTTGGAGTCGTGTTTGGCCACGCAGTCATGGGTGAACAGGGAATACAGTAGGGGCCTAAGTACACACCCCATGAGGAGCCCCAGTGTTAAGGATCAGCGTGGCAGATCCTTGTCCCCTTTCAAAGTCCACTGTTCAGCTTGACCTCTTGACACCACACTTTCCCACACATAGTGATGCGCTACCTACCAGCTATGGCAGGTGGATCAGAGGGTCAAGGTCTGTTGCAGATGTTTGTCATTTTCTTGACATTACAGAGACCCCAGATGATACAACAGTCCATAAAATGAGACATAACATCCACATGTACAATAAGAAGACTGTAGACTTGGATCATAAGGCTAATCTACTGTCCGTATTCTATTCTATTCCACTCTATTCTGTTGCCCTTATACACACCCTTGCTTTTTCCCACTGGCATGATGGTACAGTGTACCTCTGTGCCATGGGTGTTCAGGGAGCCAGGAATGGGAAGACACAGACAGACATGTGAACATTGGCATGGGCAACACAAGCGAATTCAGTGCAGACAACCCAGAAGCCACAGAAGAGTAATGTTGCAGACCTTTGCATGCCTTGCCATGGCCATGTGGGTTAAGTTTAAATTAACATCCTTCACAGTTTAAAATGAGTTTGAAGAGAGTGTATAGCCTATACACGCCTCGGTGGTTAGGAATATGAATATCAGAATATTAAAAGAAGCAGCAGTTGAATATGAAAAGAAAAGGCAGCAGGAAGCTTGACCATTCATTATACTGTACCATTTCTTCCCGTTCATGGCGCCCAGACGCATGCACAACGGTCTGCAAAAAGTACATGACATGATGTTCGCACTGAGCTATTTGATTTGCTTGAGTAAACCATTTATAAACGGAGTCAATTGCACCGTGCCTTATTATGCAACCCCCCCCCCCCCACCGTGCAAAATCTGGTTGAAACAACGTTATTTCCACGTCATTTCAACAAAATAATTAAATGGGGATGACGTTGAATCAACGTGGAAAAGTGATTGGATTTGCAAAAAGTCATCAACTTTAGTCTTTTTTTTTTACACAACTTTTAACCTAAATCCAATGACATAGTGACATTTGTTGTTGATTTCACGTTAGTTGACAATTCAACCAAAAAACGAAACGTTGAAATGTCTGTGCCCAGTGGGTTAGCTGTATAACAATAACGAAATATTAACATGTATATTTTAGCTGCTGTTTACTCTTTTATTACCCAGTTGCATTTTAACTTGCAAAAATCTGAATGCAAAATCTGAATGTATATACTTAAATTGTATATCAGAACGGTATTTACAGTAAAAACAAAACAAACATACATTGTATACTATAACATGCAGAAAACTCTAATAAGACAACATACCAGTTCCTGCTTCAGACGTCTTAAGCAAGTATCCATATTTTTTTGCTCTGACTTGGGAAGCTGTCGTTCTATTTTTGTAGATGTAAGCTTTTTCAACTAAAATACTTGCTCGTTCTTTCAAGCATGTCTCTAACAAATGTCACTCGCGTAGTATAGGCCATTAAATTGTGCGCAGATGTTTTTTTTACTTTGATAACGAGACGACTGTCGTCCTGACGATGGAGCGCTGTAAAGGCGCTCTTGTTACGCGCGTCTTGTCATGTGGATTCCAAAGGCATGAACTCTAAAATATGTCACTCTGTGTATATTTAAGCCTACTCCAAAAAGGATTGTTAAACCCAAAGCATGCTTTAGGTTTGCACGGCTGCCTGTCGATATCTCCGACTTGTCATCCCATGCCTTGCTTACAGTGCGCAACCTATATTTTTTCTCATTCATGAGAAGCGCTTCGGTTGATCATCCAATGAGGTTGCGATTTTTTCTATCGCACAGTGCTGACGCTGTTGGAGCCGTAATTAAAAAGGCATGTATTTGCAATAGAGGTCAGGTTATGCGTTATGTCCTTGTGGTATTGAAAAGAATCAATCTACATTTAGTTGAAAATATATAGTAGGTCTATATGTTGACAGTATTTTAGACTATATAAAATACTCATTTGAATGAACTACAGTAACAATTTCACTGGTGTGAAGACACCTGTTCATTTGAAATTATTTAAATGTAATTGAAATGGAATGTAAGGCCCCGTGTTTGACACACAGATGATAATTGGTTGAAAGCGAGTTGTGTTATGCTTGACATTGGTGCTACAAGCATAATTCACATGATCAGTTCCACATGTGGGTAAGCAGACCCATGAGCCACTGCGGGCCCTTTTTGTGGCCGCCACCCCCATCAAAGTTGCCCGAATCTGCAAAAAGGTTTTACTCAGAGGAAGTGTTGAGGGAAGTGACTGCTAATAGGAGCAGTATATAGGTTATATCAGTAGGGCAGAACATTGTCACCCTCACAGCAAGGAAGCACCTGAGTGACAGTCCTTTGTTGTGTGATCCCTGACCCGGATACAATACTAACTCAGTGGAGGAAGGAAGGGGTTGAACCTGACCTGCACTCCATTCATAGTTATTCCGCTCTTGCAGAAGTGACATGCCTCTTGTATTGCAGACAGAGACACTTTGACCAGAATTCAGAAATGGAACTGGGAGTGGGAGCTCCAGAGCTCCTGGTGTATGACCTGATTCCATCTAAATACTATTATCATCTTTGTTTTTGTATCTGCCCCGCTGGGCTTTCCCAGGTGGATGTGAGAGAAGGAAGTAGCTCCGACTCTAACTCCAAAAGCAAGGAAATGGGCAGGATGTATGAATTAATTATCTGAAACATCAGTGTACTTTAGGGAGAAAGAGAGAGGCTTCTGCCTTCAACCCGCTGTCTCCTGAAACATCAGTGTACTTTAGAGAGAGAGGCTGCTGCCTTCAACCCGCTGTCCAATTTGTAAGTCGCTCTGGATAAGAGCGTCTGCTAAATGACTTAAATGTAATGTAAATGTCTCATGAAACATCAGTGTACTTTAGAGAGAGAGGCTTCTGCCTTCAACCCGCTGTCTCCTGAAACATCAGTGTACTTTAAAGAGAGAGGCTGCTGCGTTCAACCCGCTGTCTCCTAAATCATCAGTGTACTTTAGGGAGAGAGGCTGCTGCCTTCAATCCGCTGTCTCCTAAAACATCAGTGTACTTTAGAGAGAGAGAGGCTGCTGCCTTCAACCCACTGTCTCCTGAAACATCAGTGTACTTTAGAGATAGAGGCTTCTGCCTTCAACCCGCTGTCTCCTAAAACATCAGTGTACTTTAGGGAGAGAGGCTTCTGCCTTCAACCCGCTGTCTCCTAAAACATCAGTGTACTTTAGGGAGAGAGGCTTCTGCCTTCAACCCGCTGTCTCCTAAAACATCAGTGTACTTTAGAGAGAGAGGCTGCTGCCTTCAACCCACTGTCTCCTGAAACATCAGTGTACTTTAGAGAGAGAGGCTTCTGCCTTCAACCCGCTGTCTCCTGAAACATCAGTGTACTTTAGAGAGAGAGGCTGCTGCGTTCAACCCGCTGTCTCCTAAAACATCAGTGTACTTTAGGGAGAGAGGCTGCTGCCTTCAACCCGCTGTCTCCTAAAACATCAGTGTACTTTAGGGAGAGAGGCTTCTGCCTTCAACCCGCTGTCTCCTAAAACATCAGTGTACTTTAGAGAGAGAGGCTTCTGCCTTCAACCCGCTGTTTCCTAAAACATCAGTGTACTTTAGAGAGAGAGGCTTCTGCCTTCAACCCGCTGTTTCCTAAAACATCAGTGTACTTTAGAGAGAGAGGCTGCTGCCTTCAACCCGCTGTTTCCTAAAACATCAGTGTACTTTAGAGAGAGAGGCTTCTGTCTTCAACCCACTGTTTCCTAAAACATCAGTGTACTTTAGAGAGAGAGGCTGCTGCCTTCAACCCACTGTCTCCTTTTATTAGCCAGCTTGATTTCACACCACTGTTATTATGGTATTATAATAAAAAGAGAAATCACTATTGTTATTATGTTAGAAAGATCACTGTTGTTGTTATGGTGTTATGCTAGAGAGATCACAGTTGTTATTATGGTATCATACTAGAGAGAGAGATCACTGTTGTTATTATAGTATTATGCTAGGAAGAGAGAGAGAGACCACCATTGTTAATATGGTATTATGAGAGAGAGAGAGAGAGAGAGAGAGAGAGAGAGAGAGAGAGAGAGAGAGAGAGAGAGAGAGAGAGAGAGAGAGAGATCACCGTTGTTATTATGGTATGGCTCAACTGGACACCTTAATGAGGCAGTGAATGAACTGAGAGAGAAAGCATGCAGGGCATTCTACTCCATTAAAAAGCTAATTAAAATTGAAATACCTACTAAAATTTGGCTAAAACTAATTGAATATGTCATTGAACCAATTGCACTTTATGGCAGCGAGGTGTGGGGTCCACTTGCAAAACAAGACTTCACCAAATGGGACAAACACCCCATTGAAACCCTGCATGCAGAGTTCTGTAAGATTCTCTTACATGTCCAGAGGAAAACTACAAACAATGCATGCAGGGCAGAATCAGGCCAATATCCACTAATAAAACAAAACTATATTGCTTATTGGGAAACACAAGTACAAACACAACAGTACACTGTGGCTAAATATTTGACCATGGTTACTGATCAAAACTTTAGAAAAACCTTGACAAAGTACAGGCTCAGTGAGCACAGCCTTGCCATTGAGAAGGGTAGACACAGGAAAACCTGCCTCCCTGTAGAGGAAAGCCTGTGCAACCACTGCACCACAGCAGAACCTGAGACGGAGCTGCATTTCCTGACTAAATGTAAAAAATATAAAACAATAAGAGAGTGTCATTTCCCTAAATTTGAAACCCTTTTTCAATGTTTCAAAGACCTCTCTGATGAGAGTAGGCTACCTGTCCTGTTGGGGGAGGACGCAGAGAGCTGTGGGTTGGCAGCGCACTACATTGCTACCTGCCATAAGTTGAGGGACAGTGTCTGACAGACCAATCAAACTACACATGTACTCTACTGTATGCTTATTGTTAATGTTGAATGTATGGTTATGTATGGTTATTTTGACACTTGGTTATTGTTGTTACTGTTGTCCCGTTGATTTTCATTCTCATTTTTATATTGTAAATATCCAAAATAAGTTTTGGCGATATGTATATTGTCATGCCAATAAAGCAAATTTAATTGAAATGAATTGAGAGAGATCGCCATTGTTAATATGGTATTATGCTAGAGAGAGAGATCACTGTTGTTATTGTGGTATTTTCCTAGAAAGAGAGAGATCACCATTGTTATTATGGTATTATGCTAGAGAGAGAGATCACTGTTGTTATTGTGGTATTTTCCTAGAAAGAGAGAGATCACCATTGTTATTATGGTATTATGCTAGAGAGAGAGATCATTGTTGTTATTATGGTATTATGCTAGAGAGAGAGAGAGAGAGATCATTGTTGTTATTATGGTATTATGCTAAAGAGAGAGATCATTGTTGTTATTATGGTATTATGCTAGAGAGAGAGAGAGAGATCATTATTGTTATTATGGTATTATGCTAGAGAGAGAGAGAGAGAGAGAGAGATCATTGTTGTTATTATGGTATTATGCTAGAGAGAGAGAGAGAGATCATTGTTGTTATTATGGTATTATGCTAGAGAGAGAGAGAGAGAGAGAGAGATCATTGTTGTTATTATGGTATTATGCTAGAGAGAGAGAGAGAGAGATCATTGTTGTTATTATGGTATTATGCTAGAGAGAGAGAGAGAGAGATCATTGTTGTTATTATGGTATTATGCTAGAGAGAGAGAGAGAGAGAGAGAGGTTATTATGGTATTATGCTAGAGAGAGAGAGAGAGAGAGATCATTGTTGTTATTATGGTATTATGCTAGAGAGAAAGAGAGAGATCCCTGTTGTTATTATGGTATTATGCTAGAGAGAGAGAGAGAGAGAGATCATTGTTGTTGTTATGGTATTATGCTAGAGAGAAAGAGAGAGATCCCTGTTGTTATTATGGTATTATGCTAGAGAGAGAGAGAGAGAGATCATTATTGTTATTATGGTATTATGCTAGAGAGAGAGAGAGAGAGAGAGATCATTATTGTTATTATGGTATTATGCTAGA
This sequence comes from Oncorhynchus nerka, assembly GCF_034236695.1. Classification (NCBI taxonomy): domain Eukaryota; kingdom Metazoa; phylum Chordata; class Actinopteri; order Salmoniformes; family Salmonidae; genus Oncorhynchus; species Oncorhynchus nerka. The sequence goes on from NC_088410.1 coordinate 87,691,281, forward strand.
GAGAGAGAGAGAGAGATCATTGTTGTTGTTATGGTATTATGCTAGAGAGAAAGAGAGAGATCCCTGTTGTTATTATGGTATTATGCTAGAGATGCTCTTGTTTCTATGGTATTTGCATTGTACAGTCGGTCTTCTTGTTGCATGTTGCATTCATTCAGATGCAATGAGAAGCTCTGTTACTGTTGTAGCGGTATTTAGAGTTTCTTGCCTCCCGCCATAGTGTAATGGGATGCATGTCACATATGACAACCTAACTTTCTTTTAGTAAAGAATGTGAACACATGCGTGACCCTGACCTGCAGCTGCCCGCCTGTATGTTTCCACTTCCCCCAGGAGTCACCAGGACTAAGATGTCTGCGGAAACATGTCCAACGCCAGACCACACAACAACTGTTCTCCATCTATCATTCATCGTCCCATTGCAGTGGCAAAGAATATGCTTTTAGATAGTGGTTATTGAGTCGAGTACTGGGCAGTGCATCTTGTCTTCAGTTTCTGGTCAACCATCTGCTTCACACCCAATTCCATGTACTATTGTTTATGTTGGAGTGAGTGCTCACCCAGCAAAATTGTCCCAATGCGCCATCATTGTCTTGCACAGTTTCTCCTCATCATCGTCGACTGTCCCTGTAACTCTCATGAAGGGATTAAGGGTGAAGATAAGGACTGATCGGATGTTACCTTGTTTTGAAATGAACATGATCTCCACAAGCTGCTTTCTAAAATGTAGCAACGCTGGCTCAATGGTTGAAGACAGGCCTAACCTGATCCCTTGTGGCTGTCATTGGAATAACTTACAATAATATCAGAGTGCTATATGATTCTCATTGCACTATTTTACATTGAAGGTAAAGTGTAACCATTTCAACCAAGAATTTCAGCATTTGAACCACCAAGAAGAAATGCACTTGTAAAATAACCGTATATGCCTCTGCTAGTAATAACTTCTAATCATTGCCTCAACTTGTGGCTCTCACCAACTCCTCTTCACTTTTCTCTCTCATATACTTAGCAAGCTGCTCAGTAGTTGTGTGGGCCCACCAAAGATGATTGATAAATGAAGATGTCTTACTCAGGCCATGTACCATTGAAAGAAATGGTCACAATTCCACTCTACTTATGGGGTGGCTCTACCATTGGCACCAATGCGATAGCAACTGGGTCTTGTCTACTTAGTTAGCTTCCTCTTCTGTCTCTGGTCACAACTTCAAGTTAACCACAATCTGGCCATGTAGGCTCTGTTTAGACAGGCAGCCCCAATTCAGATTTTTTTTTCTCTCACTAATTAGTCTTTTGAACAACCAGATCAGCTCCGAAACAGATCTGATGATTGGTCAAAAGACCAACTAGTGGGAAAAAAGATCAGAATTGGGCTGCCTTTGTTAATGCAGCCATTGAGTTTTGGGCATATGTGATTGTATACATTTAAATAGAGAATGGGGAGGGACAACCAAGAAATCATAAGCCTGTCATATCACAAATGATGTGATACACGCTACCACATCTGTATTGAAAGACTGGGTAGCAAAAGTGAGTAGAATTAATGTTTTTGTCCTTTAGTTTACCTGCAAACTGCCATATGGCTCAATCTGCTCCAGATGTGGTTTCACTCAGGGTAACAACAGCCAGCTTGAGGAATGAACCTATTCACTTTTAATGAGGCAGGATGTTAAGCACCTGAAGAACAGAACACGTGTCACGTTCTGACCTTAATTTCCTTTGTTTTGTATTTATTTAGTATGGTCAGGGCGTGAGTTGGGTGGGTTGTCTATGTTTGTTTTTCTAGGTTTTGGGAATTTCTATGTTTCGGCCTAGTATGGTTCTCAATCAGAAGCAGGTGTCATTAGTTGTCTCTGATTGAGAATCATACTTAGGTAGCCTGGGTTTCACTGTGTGTTGGTGGGTGATTGTTTCCGTGTCTGTGTTTGTTCGCCACACGGTACTGTTTCGGTTTTGTTCACGTTTATTGTTTTGTATTCATTGAGTGTTCAGTTCATGTTTTTAAATAAACAACCATGGACACTTACCACGCCGCATCTTGGTCCGATCCTTGCTACACCTCCTCTTCAGACGAAGAGGAGGAAAACCATTACAACACGTGATATGAGCTGCAGTAATATGTCTCAGACATCTCCATTACTTCTCTGTTGTAGTTCTTTGACCAACTTCATGTGTGAAAGATAACATGGAAATGTCCACAACTGTTCACGAAAAGAAAGCTCACAAGCCAGGTTTGGGTGGCAGATGAAATACCTTTATCTGACACTACTTTATAGTCATTATGACACATAAACAAAGTCACATGATAAACACCATCAGACAGATAATATGGAGCAGAAAAACAGAGAATAGGAGCAGACAGAAAAACAGAGAATACAGAGCAGACAGAAAAACAGAGAATACGGAGCAGACAGAAAAACAGAGAATAGGAGCAGACAGAAAAACAGAGAATAGGAGCAGACAGAAAAACAGAGAATAGGAGCAGACAGAAAAACAGAGAATAGGAGCAGACAGAAAAACAGAGAATAGGAGCAGACAGAAAAACAGAGAATAGGAGCAGACAGAAAAACAGAGAATAGGAGCAGACAGAAAAACAGAGAATAGGAGCAGACAGAAAAACAGAGAATAGGAGCAGACAGAAAAACAGAGAATAGGAGCAGACAGAAAAACAGAGAATAGGAGCAGACAGAAAAACAGAGAATAGGAGCAGACAGAAAAACAGAGAATAGGAGCAGACAGAAAAAAACAGAGAATAGGAGACAGAAAACAGAAAAACAGAGAAAAACAGAGAATAGGAGCAGACAGAAAAACAGAGATTAGGAGCAGACAGAAAAACAGAGAATAGGAGCAGACAGAAAAACAGAGAATAGGAGCAGAAAAACAGAAAAACAGAGAATAGGAATAGCAGACAGAAAAACAGAGAATAGGAGCAGACAGAAAAACAGAGAATAGGAGCAGACAGAAAACAGAGAATAGGAGCAGACAGAAAACAGAGAATAGGAGCAGACAGAAAAACAGAGAATAGGAGCAGACAGAAAAACAGAGAATAGGAGCAGACAGAAAAACAGAGAATAGGAGCAGACAGAAAAACAGAGAATAGGAGCAGACAGAAAAACAGAGAATAGGAGCAGACAGAAAAACAGAGAATAGGAGCAGACAGAAAAACAGAGAATAGGAGCAGACAGAAAAACAGAGAATAGGAGCAGGCAGAAAAACAGAGAATAGGAGCAGACAGAAAAACAGAGAATACGGAGCAGACAGAAAAACAGAGAATAGGAGCAGACAGAAAAACAGAGAATAGGAGCAGACAGAAAAACAGAGAATAGGAGCAGACAGAAAAACAGAGAATAGAGCAGACATAGGAGCAGACAGAAAAACAGAGAATAGGAGCAGACAGAAAAACAGAGAATAGGAGCAGACAGAAAAACAGAGAATAGGAGCAGACAGAAAAACAGAGAATAGGAGCAGACAGAAAAACAGAGAATAGGAGCAGACAGAAAAACAGAGAATAGGAGCAGACAGAAAAACAGAGAATAGGAGCAGACAGAAAAACAGAGAATAGGAGCAGACAGAAAAACAGAGAATAGGACAGAAAAACAGAGAATACAGAAAAAAAACAGAGAATACGGAGCAGACAGAAAACAGAGAATACGGAGCAGACAGAAAAACAGAGAATAGGAGCAGACAGAAAAACAGAGAATACAGAGCAGACAGAAAAACAGAGAATAGGAGCAGACAGAAAAACAGAAATAGGAGCAGACAGAAAAACAGAGAATAGGAGCAGACAGAAAAACAGAGAATAGGAGCAGACAGAAAAACAGAGAATAGGAGCAGACAGAAAAACAGAGAATAGGAGCAGACAGAAAAACAGAGAATAGGAGCAGACAGAAAAACAGAGAATAGGAGCAGACAGAAAAACAGAGAATACAGAGCAGACAGAAAAACAGAGAATAGGAGCAGACAGAAAAACAGAGAATAGGAGCAGACAGAAAAACAGAGAATAGGAGCAGACAGAAAAACAGAGAATAGGAGCAGACAGAAAAACAGAGAATAGGAGCAGACAGAAAAACAGAGAATAGGAGCAGACAGAAAAACAGAGAATAGGAGCAGACAGAAAACAGAGAATAGGAGCAGACAGAAAAACAGAGAATAGGAGCAGACAGAAAAACAGAGAATAGGAGCAGCAGAAAAACAGAAAAACAGAAAAACAGAGAATAGGAGCAGACAGAAAAACAGAGAATAGGAGCAGACAGAAAAACAGAGAATAGGAGCAGACAGAAAAACAGAGAATAGGAGCAGACAGAAAAACAGAGAATAGGAGCAGACAGAAAAACAGAGAATAGGAGCAGACAGAAAACAGAGAATAGGAGCAGACAGAAAAACAGAGAATAGGAGCAGACAGAAAACAGAGAATAAAGACAGAAAAACAGAGAATAGGAGCAGACAGAAAAACAGAGAATAGGAGCAGACAGAAAAACAGAGAATAGGAGCAGGCAGAAAAACAGAGAATAGGAGCAGACAGAAAAACAGAGAATAGGAGCAGACAGAAAAACAGAGAATAGGAGCAGACAGAAAAACAGAGAATAGGAGCAGACAGAAAAACAGAGAATAGGAGCAGACAGAAAACAGAGAATAGGAGCAGACAGAAAAACAGAGAATACAGAGCAGACAGAAAAACAGAGAATAGGAGCAGACAGAAAAACAGAGAATACGGAGACAGACAGAAAAACAGAGAATAGGAGCAGACAGAAAACAGAGAATACAGAGCAGACAGAAAAACAGAGAATAGGAGCAGACAGAAAAACAGAGAATACGGAGCAGACAGAAAAACAGACAGAAAAAACAGAGAATAGGAGCAGACAGAAAAACAGAGAGACGGAGCAGACAGAAAAACAGAGAATACGGAGCAGACAGAAAAACAGAGAATAGGAGCAGACAGAAAAACAGAGAATACGGAGCAGACAGAAAAACAGAGAATAGGAGCAGACAGAAAAACAGAGAATAGGAGCAGACAGAAAAACAGAGAATACGGAGCAGACAGAAAAACAGAGAATAGGAGAAAAACAGACAGAAAAAAAAACAGAGAATAGGAGCAGACAGAAAAACAGAGAATAGGAGCAGACAGAAAAACAGAGAATAGGAGCAGACAGAAAAACAGAGAATAGGAGCAGACAGAAAAACAGAGAATAGGAGCAGACAGAAAAACAGAGAATAGGAGCAGACAGAAAAACAGAGAATAGGAGCAGACAGAAAAACAGAGAATAGGAGCAGACAGAAAAACAGAGAATAGGAGCAGACAGAAAAACAGAGAATAGGAGCAGACAGAAAAACAGAGAATAGAGCAGACAGAAAAACAGAGAATAGGAGCAGACAGAAAAACAGAGAATAGGAGCAGACAGAAAAACAGAGAATAGGAGCAGAGCAGAAAAAAACAGAGAATAGGAGCAGACAGAAAACAGAGAATAGGAGCAGACAGAAAAACAGAGAATAGGAGCAGACAGAAAAACAGAGAATAGGAGCAGACAGAAAAACAGAGAATAGGAGCAGAAAAACAGAAAAACAGAGAATAGGAGCAGACAGAAAAACAGAGAATAGGAGCAGACAGAAAAACAGAGAATACAGAGCAGACAGAAAAACAGAGAATAGGAGCAGACAGAAAACAGAGAATACGGAGCAGACAGAAAAACAGAGAATAGGAGCAGACAGAAAAACAGAGAATACGGAGCAGACAGAAAAACAGAGAATAGGAGCAGACAGAAAAACAGAGAATACAGCAGACAGAAAAACAGAGAATAGGAGCAGACAGAAAACAGAGAATAGGAGCAGACAGAAAAACAGAGAATACAGCAGACAGAAAAACAGAGAATAGAAGACAGAAAAACAGAGAATACAGAGCAGACAGAAAAACAGAGAATAAAAACAGAGAATAGAGCAGACAGAAAAACAGAGAATAGGAGCAGACAGAAAAACAGAGAATACGGAGCAGACAGAAAACAGAGAATACGGAGCAGACAGAAAACAGAGAATACGGAGCAGACAGAAAAACAGAGAATAGGAGCAGACAGAAAAACAGAGAATAGGAGCAGACAGAAAAACAGAGAATACAGAGCAGACAGAAAAACAGAGAATACAGAGCAGACAGAAAAACAGAGAATAGGAGACAGACAGAAAAACAGAGAATAGGAGCAGACAGAAAAACAGAGAATACAGAGCAGACAGAAAAACAGAGAATAGGAGCAGACAGAAAAACAGAGAATAGGAGCAGACAGAAAAACAGAGAATAGGAGCAGACAGAAAAACAGAGAATACAGAGCAGACAGAAAAACAGAGAATACAGAGCAGACAGAAAACAGAGAATACAGAGCAGACAGAAAAACAGAGAATACAGAGCAGACAGAAAAACAGAGAATACAGAGCAGACAGAAAAACAGAGAATAGGAGCAGACAGAAAAAAAGAGAATACAGAGCAGACAGAAAAACAGAGAATAGGAGCAGACAGAAAAACAGAGAATAGGAGAATAGGAGCAGACAGAAAAACAGAGAATACAGGAGCAGACAGAAAAACAGAGAATACAGGAGCAGACAGAAAAACAGAGAATACAGAGCAGACAGAAAAACAGAGAATACAGAGCAGACAGAAAAACAGAGAATACAGAGCAGACAGAAAAACAGAGAATACAGAGCAGACAGAAAAACAGAGAATACAGAGCAGACAGAAAAACAGAGAATAGGAGCAGACAGAAAAACAGAGCAGACAGAAAAAAACAGAGAATAGCAGAGCAGACAGAAAAACAGAGAATAGGAGCAGACAGAAAACAGAGAATACAGAGCAGACAGAAAAACAGAGAATAGGAGCAGACAGAAAAACAGAGAATACAGAGCAGACAGAAAAACAGAGAATACGGAGCAGACAGAAAAACAGAGAATACAGACAGACAGAAAAACAGAGAATACGGAGCAGACAGAAAAACAGAGAATAGGAGCAGACAGAAAAAGAGAGAATACGGAGCAGACAGAAAAACAGAGAATACAGAGCAGACAGAAAAACAGAGAATACAGAGACAGAAAACAGAGAATAGAGCAGACAGAAAAACAGAGAAAACAGAGAGACAGACAGAAAAACAGAGAATAGGAGCAGACAGAAAAACAGAGAATACAGAGCAGACAGAAAAACAGAGAATAGGAGCAGACAGAAAAACAGAGAATACAGGAGCAGACAGAAAAACAGAGAATACAGAGCAGACAGAAAAACAGAGAATAGAGCAGACAGAAAAACAGAGAATAGGAGCAGACAGAAAAACAGAGAATACAGAGCAGACAGAAAACAGAGAATACAGAAAAGAAAACAGAGAATACAGAGCAGACAGAAAAACAGAGAATACGGAGCAGACAGAAAAACAGAGAATAGGAGCAGACAGAAAAACAGAGAATACAGAGCAGACAGAAAAACAGAGAATACAAACAGCAGACAGAAAAACAGAGAATACGGAGCAGACAGAAAAACAGAGAATAGGAGCAGACAGAAAAACAGAGAGCACGGAGCAGACAGAAAAACAGAGAATACAGAGCAGACAGAAAAACAGAGAATAGGAGCAGACAGAAAAACAGAGAACGGAGCAGACAGAAAAACAGAGAATAGGGAGCAGACAGAAAAACAGAGAGCACGGAGCAGACAGAAAAACAGAGAATACAGAGCAGACAGAAAAACAGAGAATAGGAGCAGACAGAAAAACAGAGAATAGGAGCAGACAGAAAACAGAGAATACAGAGCAGACAGAAAAACAGAGAATAGGAGCAGACAGAAAAACAGAGAATACGGAGCAGACAGAAAACAGAGAATACAGAGCAGACAGAAAAACAGAGAATACAGAGCAGACAGAAAAACAGAGAATACGGAGCAGACAGAAAAACAGAGAATACAGGAGCAGACAGAAAAAAACAGAGAATACGGAGCAGACAGAAAAACAGAGAATACAGAGCAGACAGAAAAAGAGAATAGGAGCAGACAGAAAAACAGAGAATAGACAGAAAAAACAGAGAATACGGAGCAGACAGAAAAACAGAGAATAGGAGCAGACAGAAAAACAGAGAATAGGAGCAGACAGAAAAACAGAGAATACAGAGCAGACAGAAAAACAGAGAATAGGAGCAGACAGAAAAACAGAGAATAGGAGCAGACAGAAAACAGAGAATACAGAGCAGACAGAAAAGAATAGGAGAGAAAAAAACAGAGAATAGGAGCAGACAGAAAAACAGAGAATAGGAGCAGACAGAAAAACAGAGAATACAGAGCAGACAGAAAACAGAGAATACGGAGCAGACAGAAAACAGAGAATACAAAAACAGAGAATACAGAGACAGAAAAACAGAGAATAGGAGCAGACAGAAAAACAGAGAATAGAATAGACAGAAAAACAGAGAATAGGAGCAGACAGAAAAACAGAGAATAGGAGCAGACAGAAAAACAGAGAATACAGAGCAGACAGAAAACAGAGAATACAGACAGAAAACAGAGCAGACAGAAAAACAGAGAATACAGAGCAGACAGAAAAACAGAGAATACAGAGCAGACAGAAAAACAGAGAATACAGAGACAGAAAAACAGAGAATAGGAGCAGACAGAAAACAGAGAATACAGGAGCAGACAGAAAAACAGAGAATACAGAGCAGACAGAAAACAGAGAATAGGAGCAGACAGAAAAACAGAGAATACAGAGCAGACAGAAAAACAGAGAATACGGAGCAGACAGAAAAACAGAGAATAGGAGACAGACAGAAAAACAGAGAATACGGAGCAGACAGAAAAACAGAGAATACAGAGCAGAGAAAAACAGAAAACAGAGAATAGGAGCAGACAGAAAAACAGAGAATACAGCAGACAGAAAAACAGAGAATAGGAGCAGACAGAAAAACAGAGAATACAGAGCAGACAGAAAAACAGAGAATACAGAGCAGACAGAAAACAGAGAATACAGAGCAGACAGAAAAACAGAGAATAGGAGCAGACAGAAAAACAGAGAATACGGAGCAGACAGAAAAACAGAGAGATAGGAGCAGACAGAAAACAGAGAATAGGAGCAGACAGAAAAACAGAGAATACGGAGCAGACAGAAAAACAGAGAATACAGAGCAGACAGAAAAACAGAGAATAGGAGCAGACAGAAAAACAGAGAATAGGAGCAGACAGAAAACAGAGAATAGGAGCAGACAGAAAAACAGAGAATACAGAGCAGACAGAAAAACAGAGAATAGGAGCAGACAGAAAAACAGAGAATAGGAGCAGACAGAAAAACAGAGAATACAGAGCAGACAGAAAAACAGAGAATAGGAGCAGACAGAAAAACAGAGAATACAGAGCAGACAGAAAAACAGAGAATAGGAGCAGACAGAAAAACAGAGAATAGGAGCAGACAGAAAAACAGAGAATAGGAGCAGACAGAAAAACAGAGAATACAGAGCAGACAGAAAAACAGAGAATAGGAGCAGACAGAAAAACAGAGAATAGGAGCAGACAGAAAAACAGAGAATACAGAGCAGACAGAAAAACAGAGAATAGGAGCAGACAGAAAAACAGAGAATACAGAACAGAAAAACAGAGAATAGGAGCAGACAGAAAAACAGAGAATACAGAGCAGACAGAAAAACAGAGAATACAGGAGCAGACAGAAAAACAGAGAATACAGAGCAGACAGAAAAACAGAGAATACGGAGCAGACAGAAAAACAGAAAAACAGAGAAACAGAGAATACAGACAGACAAAAAACAGAGAATAGGAGCAGACAGAAAAACAGAGAATACGGAGCAGACAGAAAAACAGAGAATAGGAGCAGACAGAAAAACAGAGAATACGGAGCAGACAGAAAAACAGAGAATAGGAGCAGACAGAAAAACAGAGAATACGGAGCAGACAGAAAAACAGAGAATAGGAGCAGACAGAAAAACAGAGAATACGGAGCAGACAGAAAAACAGAGAATACAGAGCAGACAGAAAACAGAGAATAGGAGCAGACAGAAAAACAGAGAATACAGAGCAGACAGAAAAACAGAGAATACAGAGCAGACAGAAAAACAGAGAATACAGAGCAGACAGAAAAACAGAGAATAGACAGAAAAACAGAGCAGACAGAAAAAAAGAGAATACAGAGCAGACAGAAAAACAGAGAATACGGAGCAGACAGAAAAACAGAGAATAGGAGCAGACAGAAAAACAGAGAATACGGAGCAGACAGAAAAACAGAGAATACGGAGCAGACAGAAAAACAGAGAATACAGAGCAGACAGAAAAACAGAGAATACGGAGCAGACAGAAAAACAGAGAATACAGAGCAGACAGAAAAACAGAGAATAGGAGAGACAGAAAAACAGAGAATAGGAGCAGACAGAAAAACAGAGAAGAAAAAAAACAGAGAATACAGAGCAGACAGAAAAACAGAGAATACGGAGCAGACAGAAAAACAGAGAATAGGAGCAGACAGAAAAACAGAATACAGAGCAGACAGAAAAACAGAGAATAGGAGCAGACAGAAAAACAGAGAATAGGAGCAGACAGAAAAACAGAGAATACAGAGCAGACAGAAAAACAGAGAATACAGAGCAGACAGAAAAACAGAGAATAGGAGCAGACAGAAAAACAGAGAATACAGAGCAGACAGAAAAACAGAGAATAGGAGCAGACAGAAAAACAGAGAATACGGAGCAGACAGAAAAACAGAGAATAGGAGCAGACAGAAAAACAGAGAATACAGAGCAGACAGAAAAACAGAGAAACAGCAGACAGAAAAACAGAGAATACAGAGCAGACAGAAAAACAGAGAATAGGAGCAGACAGAAAAACAGAGAATAGGAGCAGACAGAAAAACAGAGAATACGGAGCAGACAGAAAAACAGAGAATAGGAGCAGACAGAAAAACAGAGAATAGGAGCAGACAGAAAAACAGAGAATACAGAGCAGACAGAAAAACAGAGAATAGGAGCAGACAGAAAAACAGAGAATAGGAGCAGACAGAAAAACAGAGAATAGGAGCAGACAGAAAAACAGAGAATACAGAGCAGACAGAAAAACAGAGAATACAGGAGCAGACAGAAAAACAGAGAATACAGAGACAGAAAAACAGAGAAAAGCAGACAGAAAAACAGAGAATAGGAGCAGACAGAAAAACAGAGAATAGGAGCAGACAGAAAAACAGAGAATAGGAGCAGACAGAAAAACAGAAAACAGACAGAAAAACAGAGAGCAGACAGAAAAACAGAGAATACAGAGCAGACAGAAAAACAGAGAATACAGAGCAGACAGAAAAACAGAGAATACAGGAGCAGACAGAAAAACAGAGAATACGGAGCAGACAGAAAAACAGAGAATAGGAGCAGACAGAAAAAAACAGAGAATAGGAGCAGACAGAAAAACAGAGAATACGGAGCAGACAGAAAAACAGAGAATACAGAGCAGACAGAAAAACAGAGAATACGGAGCAGACAGAAAAACAGAGAATACGGAGCAGACAGAAAAACAGAGAATACAGAGCAGACAGAAAACAGAGAATAGGAGCAGACAGAAAAACAGAGAATACAGAGCAGACAGAAAAACAGAGAATAGGAGCAGACAGAAAACAGAATACAGAAAAACAGAGAATAGGAGCAGACAGAAAAACAGAGAATACAGCAGAAAAAAACAGAGAATAGAGCAGACAGAAAAACAGAGAATACAGAGCAGACAGAAAAACAGAGAATAGGAGCAGACAGAAAAACAGAGAATACAGAGCAGACAGAAAAACAGAGAATAGGAGCAGACAGAAAAACAGAGAATACAGAGCAGACAGAAAAACAGAGAATAGGAGCAGACAGAAAAAAACAGAGAATAGGAGCAGACAGAAAAACAGAGAATAGGAGCAGACAGAAAAACAGAGAATACAGAGCAGACAGAAAAACAGAGAATAGGAGCAGACAGAAAAACAGAGAATACAGAGCAGACAGAAAAACAGAGAATACAGAGCAGACAGAAAACAGAGAATACAGAGCAGACAGAAAACAGAGAATAGGAGCAGACAGAAAAACAGAGAATACAGAGCAGACAGAAAAACAGAGAATAGGAGCAGACAGAAAAACAGAGAATAGGAGCAGACAGAAAAACAGAGAATAGGAGCAGACAGAAAAACAGAGAATAGGAGCAGACAGAAAACAGAGAATACAGAGCAGACAGAAAACAGAGAATAGGAGCAGACAGAAAAACAGAGAATAGGAGCAGACAGAAAACAGAGAATAGGAGCAGACAGAAAAACAGAGAATACGGAGCAGACAGAAAAACAGAGAATAGGAGACAGAAAAACAGAGAATACAGAGCAGACAGAAAAACAGAATAGGAGCAGACACAGACAGAAAAACAGAGAATAGGAGCAGACAGAAAAACAGAGAATACAGACAGACAGAAAAACAGAGAATAGGAGCAGACAGAAAAACAGAGAATAGGAGCAGACAGAAAAACAGAGAATAGCAGAGAATAGACAGAAAAACAGAGAAAAAACAGAAATACAGAGCAGACAGAAAAACAGAGAATAGGAGCAGACAGAAAAACAGAGAATAGGAGCAGACAGAAAAACAGAGAATACAGAGCAGACAGAAAAACAGAGAATACGGAGCAGACAGAAAAACAGAGAATAGAGCAGACAGAAAAACAGAGAATAGGAGCAGACAGAAAAACAGAGAATACAGAGACAGAAAACAGAGAATAGGAGCAGACAGAAAAACAGAGAATACAGAGCAGACAGAAAAACAGAGAATACAGAGCAGACAGAAAAACAGAGAATAGGAGCAGACAGAAAAACAGAGAATAGACAGAAGAAAAACAGAGAATACAGAGCAGACAGAAAAACAGAGAATACAGAGCAGACAGAAAAACAGAGAATACAGAGACAGAAAAACAGAGAATAGGAGCAGACAGAAAAACAGAGAATACAGAGCAGACAGAAAAACAGAGAATACGGAGCAGACAGAAAAACAGAGAATACAGGAGCAGACAGAAAAACAGAGAAAACAGAGAATAGACAGAAAAAAACAGAGAATACAGAGCAGACAGAAAAACAGAGAATACAGAGCAGACAGAAAAACAGAGAATACAGGAGCAGACAGAAAAACAGAGAATAGGAGCAGACAGAAAAACAGAGAATACAGAGCAGACAGAAAAACAGAGAATACAGAGCAGACAGAAAAACAGAGAATAGGAGCAGACAGAAAAACAGAGAATACAGAGCAGACAGAAAAACAGAAAACAGAGCAGACAGAAAAACAGAGAATAGGAGCAGACAGAAAAACAGAGAATACAGACAGAAAAACAGAGAATAGGAGCAGACAGAAAAACAGAGAATAGGAGCAGACAGAAAAACAGAGAATAGGAGCAGACAGAAAAACAGAGAATACAGAGCAGACAGAAAAACAGAGAATACAGAGCAGACAGAAAAACAGAGAATAGGAGCAGACAGAAAAAAACGAGAATACGAGCAGACAGAAAAAAACAGAGAGCAGACAGAAAAACAGAGCAGACAGAAAAAAAACAGAGAATACAGAGCAGACAGAAAAACAGAGAATAGAGCAGACAGAAAAACAGAGAATACAGAGCAGACAGAAAAACAGAGAATAGAAGACAGAAAAACAGACAGAAAAACAGAGAGAGATACAGAGCAGACAGAAAAACAGAGAATACAGAGCAGACAGAAAAACAGAGAATAGGAGCAGACAGAAAAACAGAGAATACAGAGCAGACAGAAAAACAGAGAATAGGAGCAGACAGAAAAACAGAGAATACAGAGCAGACAGAAAAACAGAGAATAGGAGCAGACAGAAAAACAGAGAATACAGAGCAGACAGAAAAACAGAGAATAGGAGCAGACAGAAAAACAGAGAATACAGAGCAGACAGAAAAACAGAGAATAGAGCAGACAGAAAAACAGAGAATACAGAGCAGACAGAAAAACAGAGAATAGGAGCAGACAGAAAAAAAGAGAATACAGAGCAGACAGAAAAACAGAGAATACAGAGCAGACAGAAAAACAGAGAATACAGAGCAGACAGAAAAACAGAGAATACAGAGCAGACAGAAAAACAGAGAATAGGAGCAGACAGAAAAACAGAGAATACAGGAGCAGACAGAAAAACAGAGAATACAGAGCAGACAGAAAAACAGAGAATAGGAGCAGACAGAAAAACAGAGAATACAGAGCAGACAGAAAAACAGAGAATACAGAGCAGACAGAAAAACAGAGAATAGAGCAGAAAAAAACAGAGAATACGGAGCAGACAGAAAAACAGAGAATACAGAGCAGACAGAAAAACAGAGAATACAGAGCAGACAGAAAAACAGAGAATACAGAGCAGACAGAAAAACAGAGAATAGGAGCAGACAGAAAAACAGAGAATACAGAGCAGACAGAAAAACAGAGAATACAGAGCAGACAGAAAAACAGAGAATAGGAGCAGACAGAAAAACAGAGAATACAGAGCAGACAGAAAACACAGAGAATAGGAGCAGACAGAAAAACAGAGAATACAGAGCAGACAGAAAAACAGAGAATACAGAGCAGACAGAAAAACAGAGAATAGGAGCAGACAGAAAAACAGAGAATACAGAGCAGACAGAAAAACAGAGAATACAGAGCAGACAGAAAAACAGAGAATAGGAGCAGACAGAAAAACAGAGAATACGGAGCAGACAGAAAAACAGAGAATACAGAGCAGACAGAAAAACAGAGAACACGGAGCAGACAGAAAAACAGAGAATAGGAGCAGACAGAAAAACAGAGAATACGCACAGAAAAACAGAGAATAGGAGCAGACAGAAAAACAGAGAATACAGAGCAGACAGAAAAACAGAGAATACAGAGCAGACAGAAAAACAGAGAATACAGGAGCAGACAGAAAAACAGAGAATACAGAGCAGACAGAAAAACAGAGAATACAGAGCAGACAGAAAAACAGAGAATACAGCAGACAGAAAAACAGAGAATACAGAGCAGACAGAAAAAAAACAGAGATACAGAGCAGACAGAAAAACAGAGAATAGGAGCAGACAGAAAAACAGAGAGCACGGAGCAGACAGAAAAACAGAGAATACAGAGCAGACAGAAAAACAGAGAATAGGAGCAGACAGAAAAACAGAGAGTACGGAGCAGACAGAAAAACAGAGAATACAGAGCAGACAGAAAAACAGAGAATAGGAGCAGACAGAAAAACAGAGAAATAGGAGCAGACAGAAAAACAGAGAATACAGAGCAGACAGAAAAACAGAGAATAGGGAGCAGACAGAAAAACAGAGAGCACGGAGCAGACAGAAAAACAGAGAATACAGAGCAGACAGAAAAACAGAGAATACGGAGCAGACAGAAAAACAGAGAATAGGAGCAGACAGAAAAACAGAGAATACACGGAGCAGACAGAAAAACAGAGAATACAGAGCAGACAGAAAAACAGAGAATAGGAGCAGACAGAAAAACAGAGAATACAGAGCAGACAGAAAAACAGAGAATACAGAGCAGACAGAAAAACAGAGAATACAGAGCAGACAGAAAAACAGAGAATACAGAGCAGACAGAAAAACAGAGAATACGGAGCAGACAGAAAAACAGAGAATACAGAGCAGACAGAAAAACAGAGAGCACGGAGCAGACAGAAAAACAGAGAATAGGAGCAGACAGAAAAACAGAGAGCACGGAGCAGACAGAAAAACAGAATACAGAGCAGACAGAAAAACAGAGAATACAGAGCAGACAGAAAAACAGAGAGCACGGAGCAGACAGAAAAACAGAGAATAGGAGCAGACAGAAAAACAGAGAATAGGAGCAGACAGAAAAACAGAAAACAGACAGAAAAACAGAGAATACGGAGCAGACAGAAAAACAGAGAATACAGAGCAGACAGAAAAACAGAGAATACAGAGCAGACAGAAAAACAGAGAATACGGAGCAGACAGAAAAACAGAGAATAGGAGCAGACAGAAAAACAGAGAATACAGAGCAGACAGAAAAACAGAGAATAGGAGCAGACAGAAAAACAGAGAATAGGAGCAGACAGAAAAACAGAGAATACAGAGCAGACAGAAAAAAACAGAGAATACAGAGCAGACAGAAAAACAGAGAATACAGAGCAGACAGAAAAACAGAGAATACAGAGCAGACAGAAAAACAGAGAATAGGAGCAGACAGAAAAACAGAGAATACGGAGCAGACAGAAAAACAGAGAATACAGAGCAGACAGAAAAACAGAGAATACAGAGCAGACAGAAAAACAGAGAATACAGAGCAGACAGAAAAACAGAGAATACGGAGCAGACAGAAAAACAGAGAATACAGAGCAGACAGAAAAACAGAGAATACAGAGCAGACAGAAAAACAGAGAATACAGAGCAGACAGAAAAACAGAGAATAGGAGCAGACAGAAAAACAGAGAATACAGAGCAGACAGAAAAACAGAGAATACAGAGCAGACAGAAAAACAGAGAATACAGAGCAGACAGAAAAACAGAGAATAGGAGCAGACAGAAAAACAGAGAATAGGAGCAGACAGAAAAACAGAGAATACAGAGCAGACAGAAAAACAGAGAATACAGAGCAGACAGAAAAACAGAGAATACAGAGCAGACAGAAAAACAGAGAATAGGAGCAGACAGAAAAACAGAGAATAGGAGCAGACAGAAAAACAGAGAATACAGAGCAGACAGAAAAACAGAGAATAGGAGCAGACAGAAAAACAGAGAATAGGAGCAGACAGAAAAACAGAGAATACAGAGCAGACAGAAAAACAGAGAATAGGAGCAGACAGAAAAACAGAGAATACAGAGCAGACAGAAAAACAGAGAATACAGAGCAGACAGAAAAAAGAGAATACAGATCAGACAGAAAAACAGAGAATACGGAGCAGACAGAAAAACAGAGAATACAGAGCAGACAGAAAAACAGAGAATACAGAGCAGACAGAAAAACAGAGAGCACGGAGCAGACAGAAAAACAGAGAATAGGAGCAGACAGAAAAACAGAGAATAGGAGCAGACAGAAAAACAGAGAATAGGAGCAGACAGAAAAACAGAGAATACAGAGCAGACAGAAAAACAGAGAATAGGAGCAGACAGAAAAACAGAGAATACAGAGCAGACAGAAAAACAGAGAATACAGAGCAGACAGAAAAACAGAATAGAGCAGACAGAAAACAGAGAATAGGAGCAGACAGAAAAACAGAGAATACAGAGCAGACAGAAAAACAGAGAATAGGAGCAGACAGAAAAACAGAGAATACGGAGCAGACAGAAAAACAGAGAATACGGAGCAGACAGAAAAACAGAGAGCACGGAGCAGACAGAAAAACAGAGAGCACGGAGCAGACAGAAAAACAGAGAATACGGAGCAGACAGAAAAACAGAGAATACAGAGCAGACAGAAAAACAGAGAATACAGAGCAGACAGAAAAACAGAGAATAGGAGCAGACAGAAAAACAGAGAATAGGAGCAGACAGACAGAAAACAGACAGAAAAACAGAGCAGACAGAAAAAAACAGAGAATACAGAGCAGACAGAAAAACAAAAACAGAGACATAAAAACAGAGAATAGGAGCAGACAGAAAAACAGAGCACGGAGCAGACAGAAAAAAAGAGAAAACAGAGCAGACAGAAAAACAGAGAATAGGAGCAGACAGAAAAACAGAGAATACAGAGCAGACAGAAAAACAGAGAATACAGAGCAGACAGAAAAACAGAGAATAGGAGCAGACAGAAAAACAGAGAATAGGAGCAGACAGAAAACAGAGAATACAGAGCAGACAGAAAAACAGAGAATAGGAGCAGACAGAAAAACAGAGAATACGGAGCAGACAGAAAAACAGAGAATACGGAGCATACAGAAAAACAGAGAGCACGGAGCAGACAGAAAAACACAGAGCACGGAGCAGACAGAAAAACACAGAGCACGGAGCAGACAGAAAAACAGAGAGCACGGAGCAGACAGAAAAACAGAGAATACAGAGCAGACAGAAAAACAGAGAATACGGAGAAGACAGAAAAACAGAGAATAGGAGCAGACAGAAAAACAGAGCACGGATCAGACAGAAAAACAGAGAAAACAGAGCAGACAGAAAAACAGAGAATACAGAGCAGACAGAAAAACAGAGAATACGGAGAAGACAGAAAAACAGAGAATAGGAGCAGACAGAAAAACAGAGCACGGATCAGACAGAAAAACAGAGAAAACAGAGCAGACAGAAAAACAGAGAATACAGAGCAGACAGAAAAACAGAGAATACGGAGCAGACAGAAAAACAGAGAATAGGAGCAGACAGAAAAACAGAGAATAGGAGCAGACAGAAAAACAGAGAATACAGAGCAGACAGAAAAACAGAGAATAGGAGCAGACAGAAAAACAGAGAATACAGAGCAGACAGAAAAACAGAGAATACAGAGCAGACAGAAAAACAGAGAATAGGAGCAGACAGAAAAACAGAGAATACAGCAGACAGAAAAACAGAGAAAAGAGCAGACAGAAAAACAGAGAATACAGAGCAGACAGAAAAACAGAGAATACGGAGAAGACAGAAAAACAGAGAATAGGAGCAGACAGAAAAACAGAGCACGGAGCAGACAGAAAAAAAGAGAAAACAGAGCAGACAGAAAAACAGAGACAGAGCAGACAGAAAAACAGACAGAAAAAGCAGACAGAAAACAGAGCAGAGACAGAAAAAAAGAGAAAACAGAGCAGACAGAAAAACAGAGAATAGGAGCAGACAGAAAAACAGAGAATACAGAGCAGACAGAAAAACAGAGAATACAGAGCAGACAGAAAAACAGAGAATAGGAGCAGACAGAAAAACAGAGAATAGGAGCAGACAGAAAAACAGAGAATACAGAGCAGACAGAAAAACAGAGAATAGGAGCAGACAGAAAAACAGAGAATACGGAGCAGACAGAAAAACAGAGAATACGGAGCATACAGAAAAACAGAGAGCACGGAGCAGACAGAAAAACAGAGAATACAGAGCAGACAGAAAAACAGAGAATACGGAGAAGACAGAAAAACAGAGAATAGGAGCAGACAGAAAAACAGAGCACGGATCAGACAGAAAAACAGAGAAAACAGAGCAGACAGAAAAACAGAGAATACAGAGCAGACAGAAAAACAGAGAATACGGAGAAGACAGAAAAACAGAGAATAGGAGCAGACAGAAAAACAGAGCACGGAGCAGACAGAAAAAAAGAGAAAACAGAGAAGACAGAAAAACAGAGAATACGGAGAAGACAGAAAAACAGAGAATACAGAGCAGACAGAAAAACAGAGAATACGGAGCAGACAGAAAAACAGAGAATACAGAGCAGACAGAAAAACAGAGAATACGGAGCAGACAGAAAAACAGAGAATACAGAGCAGACAGAAAAACAGAGAATACGGAGAAGACAGAAAAACAGAGAATAGGAGCAGACAGAAAAACAGAGAGCACGGAGCAGACAGAAAAACAGAGAGCACGGAGCAGACAGAAAAACAGAGAATATGGAGCAGACAGAAAAACAGATAAAACAGAGCAGACAGAAAAACAGAGAATACGAAGCAGACAGAAAAACAGAGAATACAGAGCAGACAGAAAAACAGAGAATACAGAGCAGACAGAAAAACAGAGAATAGGAGCAGACAGAAAAACAGAGAATAGGAGCAGACAGAAAAACAGAGAATACAGAGCAGACAGAAAAACAGAGAATATGAGCAGACAGAAAAACAGAGAATACAGAGCAGACAGAAAAACAGAGAATAGGAACAGACAGAAAAACAGAGAATACAGAGCAGACAGAAAAACAGAGAATAGGAGCATACAGAAAAACAGAGAATACAGAGCAGACAGAAAAACAGAGAATAGGAGCAGACAGAAAAACAGAGAATACGGAGCAGACAGAAAAACAGAGAATAGGAACAGACAGAAAAACAGAGAATACAGAGCAGACAGAAAAACAGAGAATAGGAGCATACAGAAAAACAGAGAATACAGAGCAGACAGAAAAACAGAGAATAGGAACAGACAGAAAAACAGAGAATAGGAGCATACAGAAAAACAGAGAATACAGAGCAGACAGAAAAACAGAGAATAGGAGCAGACAGAAAAACAGAGAATACAGAGCAGACAGAAAAACAGAGAATACGGAGCAGACAGAAAAACAGAGAATACAGAGCAGACAGAAAAACAGAGAATACGGAGCAGACAGAAAAACAGAGAATACAGAGCAGACAGAAAAACAGAGAATACAGAGCAGACAGAAAAACAGAGAATACGGAGGAGGAGGAGGAAACAAACGATAACACAAAGACTTTTTGACAAGCAACCTTTTCCATTCTGTCTCAGGTGGATAAATGTGTCCATTATCTTCCCATCACAAGACAGGAATGAGACTTCATCACTTTCTGTAGAGGTTAGCTTTGTAATCTCGATGTCCTCGCTTAAGCATGAAACAGTACACAGAATGTGTACTAGGTCTACTGTTGAATTCACATTACTTGGGCAAATGAAAAACTCCATGCCCTAGTCATAGACTATAACTTGGGCTCTATTCAATCCGTATCGCGGAAGTTCAGCTTTATAGCGCGATTGACAATTAAAGGCAATGTCCGTGAAGACTTCATTCACGGTAAACGCTGCATGTCGGCTCAATCGGAAATGACTTTCACAGTGGCCAATCTTTTAACAGTTCAGCGATACACCCTGAATAGAGCCCTTGGTCAGCTCATATGACCAGGAAAAACTCCTACACATTACACATTATGGACCCAGTTGTTAACCAGATGAGTGAACAGCGTTCTTTAAAGGGTTTGGTAAATGTGACAAGGCCTCAACCAGCATGGAGACAAATTGGGATTGTTAAGAACCACCCTCCAATAGATAGGTGTTTGTAGTAACCCATTGATATGAACTTTACTCATCTTTTCACTTGACATGGTCAACATGTTAAAACATCTATTTTTAACATCCACATTACATATTGACTCACAACAATGGATTAGGTGGCGATTTTATGACAGTATGTCCTTACCTCTGTCTACCACATGGCTGAGTACACAAAGTCAATACAAAAACATACAGATACCTTGAATGCAACATGGTATTTTCATTTTCATTATTCAAAAACCTACAGAGTAAAATAATAATTTACACAAAAAAATGAAAACAAAATACTTGTTTATCTGTTATAATTTTACTGTAGCACATCTTGGCAAGTAGTCACAAGCTATTCCAAAACACCAGGCACCTAGAGCATGGAACTCCAACGGACAACAGTTAATGTAACATGTAGAGGAGGCCTGTTCACATCACAGTAGGGCATTGACATGGACAGTCATCGTTGCCATGGTGATTATACTGTCTTCCACTGAACTGAAACAACAACAACTAAACTGCTAAAGTCTTAAACATGAAGACGGTTTGGAAGAGAAAGAGAGAGAGACAGAGATAGAGCGAGGGAGAGAGAGATATAGAGAGAGCGATAGAGGGAGCGATAGTGAGAGACAGAGAGAGAGACAGAGAGAGAGAGAGAACTTGTGTAAGTGTAATATTTACTGTTCACTTTTTATTGTTTATTTCACGTTTGTTTATCCATTTCACTTGCTTTGGCAATGTAAACATATGTTTCCCATGCCAATAACGCCCCTTAAATTGAAATTGAGAGACAGAGAGTGAGAGCAAGGGAGAGAGAGAGACAGAGAAATAGCGAGAGAGAGAGACAGATTTGGGAAAGCAGCAATACTGTAGCGTGTCTGATGGAACATTTGTCAGAGTACTAGTAGGCATTTATGTTGTTTAGATTTTAAGGACATTGTGGATAGATGGAAATGTAAGGTTATAACCCACTAAAATATGAACATTTCATAAAAGTATCACACACACACACACACACACACACACACACACACACACACACACACACACACACACACACACACACACACACACACACACACACACACACACACACAAAATAGATAAGACAACACAAAACATAAAGAAGACCTGACAACCTAAAGTTAAAACATTGATAGGTGTCTTCATCCTCATCTTTCAGACATTCAGGGTTTAGCTGTAGGCAGATCAAAACAATAATATGTAGGTGCGAAGTGCACAAAGACACAGTGACTTCCTTTGTCCTGTCATATTCCCAAAATGCACACATACTGGCCCGTTTTAGGAAAATGCGCATATCGTAGCCTACTCTACCATCAGCTGCCGTGCAGCATTTCACTCAGTATAGCCTATCCCCTTGCTGCCTAAAAGGCTGTATACTCCTTGGTACACGGGGAGTTCTCTCCCATTTCTCTATCTCTGAAACGGGCGACAGGGGTCCTTCAAGGTAGAGTTCTAGTGAAAGCCTCTCTTCACCTCTCCTCCTGCTCAGTCAGTCTGTCGAGTGGGTCAGTCACACAGTCACAGAGCGGACACTTTGAAGACAGTGGAGCTGGCTGTGGTGTTAATACTGGCGGCCTCTGGGCCGGTGGGGGGAGGGGGGGGTCTGCGCTGGGGGGGTCCGTGAAGACCGTCCCCGTCCGGGGTGGCAGAGTAGGGCGTGGGGATGCTGATGATCGCCGTGGTGATCTGACCGCCCTTGCAGTTGAACAGACCCACCTCGTCTGTCTTCATGTTGAGACTAGAGCGACTGAGATAGAGACAGAGAGTATAGAGAGCAAGAGAGAGAGAGAAAGACAGAGTAAGAAAGATAGAGAGAGAAAGACAGAGTAAGAAAGATAGAGAGAGAAAGACAGACAGACAGAGGGAGAGGGTGGAATAAGACTGTAAAAGTACTGTAATTTTACAAATGGCCCAACTACTTGTAATAAAAGTGCTAGATACAACCCTACACCGCCATCTAGTGTTTTCTATGGGGACTCCATGTGTGCATGACGCATGTCTGTGCAGAGTATGATGAAGTTGCACCATGATTTAAGATCAGCTTAGTCCAGTTAAAGTTGATTGTAGACCTGTGCCTAAGGAGAAGAAACTTGGATTGGATACAACCTGCAATGGATAGGGTTTAGGTTGTATTTATTCACACCAAAGAAAAGAAGTGAAAGACAAAACAGTACAGATAAAAAACTGGTAAAACGGTGTGCAGGTACGTACAATACATACAAAACAAATGTGCTGGCCCAGACAATATTACAGTAAATGAGAGATGGGTAAATTAAGCAAAAGTATAGAGTTAGGAAGCAAGCCTGATGTACCAAACCACTAATCTTTCTGATGATACCAACAGATTTCATCACTTTGCTACTGACAAATTGAATATGATCTTTCCATGATCATTTTTCATCACTTAGAACTCTAGTGGATGTGACTTGTTCTATTTCATTCTTTAAAAATAATGTTTTATTTCTTATTCTTACTAGTGAATACAATAAAGTAGGACTTTCTTTTTAACATTTAAAGATAATCTGTTTATCTGGAACCATTCAGAAAATGTGGCCATACCTGAGTTGGCTTCATTAATTAGTGAATAAAAATGGTTATGTGATAAAATCAAATTGGTATCATCAGAAAAGAGAATGTAAAGTAGCGTAGGAGACACAGCAGCAAGGTCATTGATATATCTTAGGAATCGAAATGACCCCCCCCCCCAAGGATATCTTGAACATGGGTAGATGCACAGCCATTTGCCTAAACAAATTGTTCTCTATAATAAACATAACTATATATCCAATTATATGTATAATCATGAAAACCGTAATAATGCAATTTCTAAAGTAATATTTCCATGATCAACCGTGTCAAACACTTTGGATAACTCTAAAAAGATGCCAAGAGCGTATTCAACCTGTCTCCCTGTGCCTGGCTGCCTGCAGTCTCTAACCTGGTGGTGGGGGGTAGCTTGTCCCCGCACTGGATGCGGAGGGCGCTGAGCTCCTGTAGCGGCCCATGCTGATGGCTGGGCTGGAGGGGCATGCTGGAGTTGGGCAGGGGGGAGCTCCTCTTCACCCGGCGGGTACAGCAGGTGCCTATGGGCCTGTCCTGGCTGGAGAGGGAGGGGCTACGGGAGGTGTAGCTCTGGACCGTGGTCTCCAGACAGTTCTGTTCATACAGCTGCTCATCCATAAACTCATGGGCCTGCAGAGGAGTGGCATTAAAAGACAGATGCTGCTCGCTCGATTATATATTCACCCTATAGAAGTGAATATATTAGGTTTATATAATGACAGAATAGTTGTCATTAGGTTTATATGGTGACAGAATAGTTGTTATTAGGTTAAACAGTGATAGAATAGTTGTCATTAGGTTTATATGGTGACAGAATAGTTGTTATTAGGTGAAATAGTTATAGAATAGTGGTTATAAGGTTTATATAGTGGCAGAATAGTTGTCATTAGGTTTTTATGGTGACAGAATAGTTGTTATTAGGTTAAATAGTTCTAGAATAGTTGTCAGTAGGTTTATATGGTGACAGAGTAGTTGTTATTAGGTTTATATAGTGACAGAATAGTTGTTATTAGGTTTATATAGTGACAGAATAGTTGTTATTAGGTTAAATAGTTATAGAATAGTTGTCATTAGGTTTATATAGTGACATAATAGTTGTCAGTAGGTTTATATGGTGACAGAATAAGTGTTATTAGGTTTATATAGTGGCAGAATAGTTGTTATTAGGTTAAATAGTTATAGAATAGTTGTCATTAGGTTTATATAGTGACATAATAGTTGTCAGTAGGTTTATATGGTGACAGAATAGTTGTTATTAGGTTTATATAGTGGCAGAATAGTTGTTATTAGGTTAAATAGTAATAGAATAGTTGTTATTAGGTTTATATAGTGACAGAATAGTTGTTATTAGGTTTATATAGTGACAGAATAGTTGTTATTAGGTTTATATGGTGACAGAATAGTTGTTATTAGGTTTATATAGTGACAGAATAGTTGTCAGTAGGTTTATATAGTGACATAATAGTTGTTATTAGGTTTATATAGTGACATAATAGTTGTCAGTAGGTTTATATAGTGACAGAATAGTTGTTATTAGGTTTATATAGTGACAGAATAGTTGTTATTAGGTTTATATAGTGACATAATAGTTGTCAGTAGGTTTATATAGTGACAGAATAGTTGTTATTAGGTTTATATGGTGACATAATAGTTGTTATTAGGTTTATATAGTGACAGAATAGTTGTCATTAGGTTTATATAGTGACATAATAGTTGTCAGTAGGTTTATATAGTGACATAATAGTTGTTATTAGGTTTATATAGTGACAGAATAGTTGTTATAAGGTTTATATGGTGACATAATAGTTGTTATAAGGTTTATATAGTGACAGAATAGTTGTTATTCGGTTAAATAGTTATAGAATAGTTGTTATTAGGTTTATATAGTGGCAGAATAGTTGTTATTCGGTTAAATAGTTATAGAATAGTTTTATTAGGTTTATATGGTGACATAATAGTTGTTATTAGGTTTATATAGTGACAGAATAGTTGTTATTAGGTTTATATGTTGACAGAATAGTTGTTATTAGGTTTATATAGTGACAGAATAGTTGTTATTAGGTTTAATATTAGTGACATAATAGTTGTTATAAGGTTTATATAGTGACATAATAGTTGTTATAAGGTTTATATAGTGACAGAATAGTTGTTATTAGGTTTAGTGACAGAATAGTGACAGAATAGTTGTTATAAGGTTTATATATTGACATAATAGTTGTTATTAGGTGAAATAGTTATAGAATAGTTGTTATAAGGTTTATATAGTGACAGAATAGTTGTTATTAGGTTTATATAGTGACAGAATAGTTGTTATTCGGTTAAATAGTTATAGAATAGTTGTTATTAGGTTTATATAGTGACATAATAGTTGTTATAAGGTTTATATAGTGACAGAATAGTTGTTATTAGGTTTATATAGTGACAGAATAGTTGTTATTAGGTTTATATAGTGACAGAATAGTTGTTATTCGGTTAAATAGTTATAGAATAGTTGTTATTAGGTTTATATAGTGACATAATAGTTGTTATAAGGTTTATATAGTGACAGAATAGTTGTTATTAGGTGAAATAGTTATAGAATAGTTGTTATAAGGTTTATATAGTGACAGAATAGTTGTTATTAGGTTTATATAGTGACAGAATAGTTGTTATTAGGTGAAATAGTTATAGAATAGTTGTTATAAGGTTTATATAGTGACAGAATAGTTGTTATTAGGTTTATATAGTGACAGAATAGTTGTTATTCGGTTAAATAGTTATAGAATAGTTGTTATTAGGTTTATATAGTGACAGAATAGTTGTTATTAGGTTTATATAGTGACATAATAGTTGTTATAAGGTTTATATAGTGGCAGAATAGTTGTTATTAGGTTAAATAGTTATAGAATAGTTGTTATTAGGTTTATATAGTGACAGAATAGTTGTTATTAGGTTTATATAGTGGCAGAATAGTTGTTATTCGGTTAAATAGTTATAGAATAGTTGTTATAAGGTTTATATAGTGACAGAATAGTTGTTATTCGGTTAAATAGTTATAGAATAGTTGTTATTAGGTTTATATAGTTATAGAATAGTTGTTATTAGGTTAAATAGTTATAGAATAGTTGTTATTAGGTTTATATAGTGACAGAATAGTTGTTATTAGGTTTATATAGTGGCAGAATAGTTGTTATTCGGTTAAATAGTTATAGAATAGTTGTTATAAGGTTTATATAGTGACAGAATAGTTGTTATTCGGTTAAATAGTTATAGAATAGTTGTTATTAGGTTTATATAGTGACATAATAGTTGTCAGTAGGTTTATATAGTGACAGAATAGTTGTTATTAGGTTTATATAGTGACATAATAGTTGTTATTAGGTTTATATAGTGACAGAATAGTTGTCATTAGGTTTATATAGTGACATAATAGTTGTTATTAGGTTTATATAGTGACAGAATAGTTGTTATAAGGTTTATATGGTGACATAATAGTTGTTATATTTATAGTGACAGAATAGTTGTTATTCGGTTAAATAGTTATAGAATAGTTGTTATTAGGTTTATATAGTGGCAGAATAGTTGTTATTCGGTTAAATAGTTATAGAATAGTTTTATTAGGTTTATATGGTGACATAATAGTTGTTATTCGGTTAAATAGTTATAGAATAGTTTTATTAGGTTTATATGGTGACATAATAGTTGTTATTAGGTTTATATAGTGACAGAATAGTTGTTATTAGGTTAAATAGTTATAGAATAGTTGTCATTAGGTTTATATAGTGACATAATAGTTGTTATTAGGTTTATATAGTGACATTATAGTTGTTATAAGGTTTATATAGTGACATAATAGTTGTTATTAGGTTTATATAGTGACAGAATAGTTGTTATTAGGTTTATATGGTGACAGAATAGTTGTTATAAGGTTTATATAGTGACATAATAGTTGTTATTAGGTGAAATAGTTATAGAATAGTTGTTATAAGGTTTATATAGTGACAGAATAGTTGTTATTAGGTTTATATAGTGACAGAATAGTTGTTATTCGGTTAAATAGTTATAGAATAGTTGTTATTAGGTTTATATAGTGACATAATAGTTGTTATAAGGTTTATATAGTGACAGAATAGTTGTTATTAGGTTTATATAGTGACAGAATAGTTGTTATTAGGTTTATATAGTGACAGAATAGTTGTTATTCGGTTAAATAGTTATAGAATAGTTGTTATTAGGTTTATATAGTGACATAATAGTTGTTATAAGGTTTATATAGTGACAGAATAGTTGTTATTAGGTGAAATAGTTATAGAATAGTTGTTATAAGGTTTATATAGTGACAGAATAGTTGTTATTAGGTTTATATAGTGACAGAATAGTTGTTATTAGGTGAAATAGTTATAGAATAGTTGTTATAAGGTTTATATAGTGACAGAATAGTTGTTATTAGGTTTATATAGTGACAGAATAGTTGTTATTCGGTTAAATAGTTATAGAATAGTTGTTATTAGGTTTATATAGTGACAGAATAGTTGTTATTAGGTTTATATAGTGACAGAATAGTTGTTATTAGGTTTATATAGTGGCAGAATAGTTGTTATTCGGTTAAATAGTTATAGAATAGTTGTTATTAGGTTTATATAGTGACAGAATAGTTGTTATTAGGTTTATATAGTGGCAGAATAGTTGTTATTCGGTTAAATAGTTATAGAATAGTTGTTATAAGGTTTATATAGTGACAGAATAGTTGTTATTCGGTTAAATAGTTATAGAATAGTTGTTATTAGGTTTATATAGTTATAGAATAGTTGTTATTAGGTTAAATAGTTATAGAATAGTTGTTATTAGGTTTATATAGTGACAGAATAGTTGTTATTAGGTTTATATAGTGGCAGAATAGTTGTTATTCGGTTAAATAGTTATAGAATAGTTGTTTATAAGGTTTATATAGTGACAGAATAGTTGTTATTCGGTTAAATAGTTATAGTTGTTAAGGTTTATATAGTGACATGTTATTAGGTTTATATAGTGACATAATAGTTGTCAGAATAGTTGTTATTAGGTTTATATAGTGACAGAATAGTTGTTATTAGGTTTATATAGTGACATAATAGTTGTTATTAGGTTTATATAGTGACAGAATAGTTGTCATTAGGTTTATATAGTGACATAATAGTTGTTATTAGGTTTATATAGTGACAGAATAGTTGTTATAAGGTTTATATGGTGACATAATAGTTGTTATAAGGTTTATATAGTGACAGAATAGTTGTTATTCGGTTAAATAGTTATAGAATAGTTGTTATTAGGTTTATATAGTGGCAGAATAGTTGTTATTCGGTTAAATAGTTATAGAATAGTTTTATTAGGTTTATATGGTGACATAATAGTTGTTATTCGGTTAAATAGTTATAGAATAGTTTTATTAGGTTTATATGGTGACATAATAGTTGTTATTAGGTTTATATAGTGACAGAATAGTTGTTATTAGGTTAAATAGTTATAGAATAGTTGTCATTAGGTTTATATAGTGACATAATAGTTGTTATTAGGTTTATATAGTGACATAATAGTTGTTATAAGGTTTATATAGTGACATAATAGTTGTTATTAGGTTTATATGGTGACAGAATAGTTGTTATAAGGTTTATATAGTGACATAATAGTTGTTATTAGGTGAAATAGTTATAGAATAGTTGTTATAAGGTTTATATAGTGACAGAATAGTTGTTATTAGGTTTATATAGTGACAGAATAGTTGTTATTCGGTTAAATAGTTATAGAATAGTTGTTATTAGGTTTATATAGTGACATAATAGTTGTTATAAGGTTTATATAGTGACAGAATAGTTGTTATTAGGTTTAATAGTGACAGAATAGTTGTTATTAGGTTTATATAGTGACAGAATAGTTGTTATAAGTTTAAATAGTTATAGAATAGTTGTTATTAGGTTTATATAGTGACAGAATAGTTGTTATAAGGTTTATATAGTGACAGAATAGTTGTTATTAGGTTAAATAGTTATAGAATAGTTGTTATAAGGTTTATATAGTGACAGAATAGTTGTTATTAGGTTTATATAGTGACAGAATAGTTGTTATTAGGTTAAATAGTTATAGAATAGTTGTTATATAGGTTTATATAGTGACAGAATAGTTGTTATTAGGTTTATATAGTGACATAATAGTTGTTATTGGTTTATATAGTGACATAATAGTTGTTATAAGGTTTATATAGTGGCAGAATAGTTGTTATTAGGTTAAATAGTTATAGAATAGTTGTTATTAGGTTTATATAGTGACAGAATAGTTGTTATTAGGTTTATATAGTGACAGAATAGTTGTTATTAGGTTTAAATGAGTTATAGAATAGTTGTTATATAGGTTTATATAGTGACAGAATAGTTGTTATTCGGTTAAATAGTTATAGAATAGTTGTTATTAGGTTTATATAGTGGCAGAATAGTTGTTATTAGGTTAAATAGTTATAGAATAGTTGTTATTAGGTTTATATAGTGACAGAATAGTTGTTATTAGGTTTATATAGTGGCAGAATAGTTGTTATTCGGTTAAATAGTTATAGAATAGTTGTTATAAGGTTTATATAGTGACAGAATAGTTGTTATTCGGTTAAATAGTTATAGAATAGTTGTTATTAGGTTTATATAGTGACATAATAGTTGTTATTAGGTTAAATAGTTATAGAATAGTTGTTATTAGGTTTATATAGTGACAGAATAGTTGTTATTAGGTTTATATAGTGGCAGAATAGTTGTTATTCGGTTAAATAGTTATAGAATAGTTGTTATAAGGTTTATATAGTGACAGAATAGTTGTTATTCGGTTAAATAGTTATAGAATAGTTGTTATTAGGTTTATATAGTGACATAATAGTTGTTATTAGGTTTATATAGTGACATAATAGTTGTCAGTAGGTTTATATAGTGACAGAATAGTTGTCATTAGGTTTATATAGTGACATAATAGTTGTTATTATGTTTATATAGTGACAGAATAGTTGTTATAAGGTTTATATGGTGACATAATAGTTGTTATTAGGTTTATATAGTGACAGAATAGTTGTTATAAGGTTTATATAGTGACAGAATAGTTGTTATTCGGTTAAATAGTTATAGAATAGTTGTTATTAGGTTTATATAGTGGCAGAATAGTTGTTATTCGGTTAAATAGTTATAGAATAGTTTTATTAGGTTTATATGGTGACATAATAGTTATAGAATAGTTTTATTAGGTTTATATGGTGACATAATAGTTGTTATTAGGTTTATATAGTGACAGAATAGTTGTTATTAGGTTAAATAGTTATAGAATAGTTGTCATTAGGTTAAATAGTTATAGAATAGTTGTCATTAGGTTTATATAGTGACATAATAGTTGTTATTAGGTTTATATAGTGACATAATAGTTGTTATAAGGTTTATATAGTGACAGAATAGTTGTTATTAGGTTTATATGGTGACAGAATAGTTGTTATAAGGTTTATATAGTGACATAATAGTTGTTATTAGGTGAAATAGTTATAGAATAGTTGTTATAAGGTTTATATGGTGACAGAATAGTTGTTATAAGGTTTATATAGTGACATAATAGTTGTTATTAGGTGAAATAGTTATAGAATAGTTGTTATAAGGTTTATATAGTGACAGAATAGTTGTTATTAGGTTTATATAGTGACAGAATAGTTGTTATTCGGTTAAATAGTTATAGAATAGTTGTTATTAGGTTTATATAGTGACATAATAGTTGTTATAAGGTTTATATAGTGACAGAATAGTTGTTATTAGGTTTATATAGTGACATAATAGTTGTTATAAGGTTTATATAGTGACATAATAGTTGTTATTAGGTTTATATAGTGACAGAATAGTTGTTATTAGGTTTATATGGTGACAGAATAGTTGTTATAAGGTTTATATAGTGACATAATAGTTGTTATTAGGTGAAATAGTTATAGAATAGTTGTTATAAGGTTTATATAGTGACAGAATAGTTGTTATTAGGTTTATATAGTGACAGAATAGTTGTTATTCGGTTAAATAGTTATAGAATAGTTGTTATTAGGTTTATATAGTGACATAATAGTTGTTATAAGGTTTATATAGTGACAGAATAGTTGTTATTAGGTGAAATAGTTATAGAATAGTTGTTATAAGGTTTATATAGTGACATAATAGTTGTTATTAGGTGAAATAGTTATAGAATAGTTGTTATAAGGTTTATATGGTGACAGAATAGTTGTTATAAGGTTTATATAGTGACATAATAGTTGTTATTAGGTGAAATAGTTATAGAATAGTTGTTATAAGGTTTATATAGTGACAGAATAGTTGTTATTAGGTTTATATAGTGACAGAATAGTTGTTATTCGGTTAAATAGTTATAGAATAGTTGTTATTAGGTTTATATAGTGACATAATAGTTGTTATAAGGTTTATATAGTGACAGAATAGTTGTTATTAGGTTTATATAGTGACATAATAGTTGTTATAAGGTTTATATAGTGACATAATAGTTGTTATTAGGTTTATATAGTGACAGAATAGTTGTTATTAGGTTTATATGGTGACAGAATAGTTGTTATAAGGTTTATATAGTGACAGAATAGTTGTTATTAAATAGTTATAGAATAGTTGAAATAGTTATAGAATAGTTGTTATAATAGAATAGTTGTTATATTTATATAGTGACAGAATAGTTGTTATTAGGTTTATATAGTGACAGAATAGTTGTTATTCGGTTAAATAGTTATAGAATAGTTGTTATTAGGTTTATATAGTGACATAATAGTTGTTATTAGGTTTATATAGTGACAGAATAGTTGTTATTAGGTGAAATAGTTATAGAATAGTTGTTATAAGGTTTATATAGTGACAGAATAGTTGTTATTAGGTTTATATAGTGACAGAATAGTTGTTATTAGGTGAAAATAGTTATAGAATAATAGTTGTTATAAGGTTTATATAGTGACAGAATAGTTGTTATAAGGTTTATATAGTGACAGAATAGTTGTTATTCGGTTAAATAGTTATAGAATAGTTGTCATTAGGTTTATATAGTGACATAATAGTTGTTATTAGTTATTAGGTTTAGTTGTTATAAGGTTTAGTGACATAATAGTTGTTATTAGGTTTATATAGTGACAGAATAGTTGTTATTAGGTTTATATGGTGACAGAATAGTTGTTATAAGGTTTATATAGTGACATAATAGTTGTTATTAGGTGAAATAGTTATAGAATAGTTGTTATAAGGTTTATATAGTGACAGAATAGTTGTTATTAGGTTTATATAGTGACAGAATAGTTGTTATTCGGTTAAATAGTTATAGAATAGTTGTTATTAGGTTTATATAGTGACATAATAGTTGTTATAAGGTTTATATAGTGACAGAATAGTTGTTATTAGGTGAAATAGTTATAGAATAGTTGTTATAAGGTTTATATAGTGACAGAATAGTTGTTATTAGGTTTATATAGTGACAGAATAGTTGTTATTAGGTGAAATAGTTATAGAATAGTTGTTATAAGGTTTATATAGTGACAGAATAGTTGTTATAAGGTTTATATAGTGACAGAATAGTTGTTATTCGGTTAAATAGTTATAGAATAGTTGTCATTAGGTTTATATAGTGACATAATAGTTGTTATTAGGTTTATATAGTGACATAATAGTTGTTATAAGGTTTATATAGTGACAGAATAGTTGTTATTAGGTGAAATAGTTATAGAATAGTTGTCATTAGGTTAAATAGTTATAGAATAGTTGTCATTAGGTTTATATAGTGACATAATAGTTGTTATTAGGTTTATATAGTGACATAATAGTTGTTATAAGGTTTATATAGTGACAGAATAGTTGTTATTAGGTTAAATAGTTATAGAATAGTTGTCATTAGGTTTATATAGTGACATAATAGTTGTTATTAGGTTTATATAGTGACATAATAGTTGTTATAAGGTTTATATAGTGACATAATAGTTGTTATTAGGTTTATATGGTGACAGAATAGTTGTTATAAGGTTTATATAGTGACATAATAGTTGTTATTAGGTGAAATAGTTATAGAATAGTTGTTATAAGGTTTATATAGTGACAGAATAGTTGTTATTCGGTTAAATAGTTATAGAATAGTTGTTATTAGGTTTATATAGTGACAGAATAGTTGTTATTAGGTTTATATGGTGACAGAATAGTTGTTATAAGGTTTATATAGTGACATAATAGTTGTTATTCGGTTAAATAGTTATAGAATAGTTTTATTAGGTTTATATCGTGACATAATAGTTGTTATTCGGTTAAATAGTTATAGAATAGTTTTATTAGGTTTATATGGTGACATAATAGTTGTTATTAGGTTTATATAGTGACAGAATAGTTGTTATTAGGTTAAATAGTTATAGAATAGTTGTCATTAGGTTTATATAGTGACATAATAGTTGTTATTAGGTTTATATAGTGACATAATAGTTGTTATAAGGTTTATATAGTGACAGAATAGTTGTTATTAGGTGAAATAGTTATAGAATAGTTGTCATTAGGTTAAATAGTTATAGAATAGTTGTCATTAGGTTTATATAGTGACATAATAGTTGTTATTAGGTTTATATAGTGACATAATAGTTGTTATTAGGTTAAATAGTTATATAATAGTTGTTATTAGGTTTATATAGTGACAGAATAGTTGTCATTAGGTTTATATAGTGACATAATAGTTGTTATTAGGTTAAATAGTTGTAGAATAGTTGTTATTAGGTTAAATAGTTATATAATAGTTGTTATTAGGTTTATATAGTGACAGAATAGTTGTCATTAGGTTTATATGGTGACAGAATAGTTATAAGGTGTGGGGCATGTCAACTCCTCTCGATAACAACATTGGATAACATGTTTCCTTTATTTGAATAACGAATAAGACTATATTTATCATGAAACGTTTTTTTACAGTATGCCAGAGTATGCCAGAGTATGGCTAGACTATGGTTTTCTAGTCATACAGTATGTTAGAGCATGGTTAGACGCATGGCTCTCCAACCCTGTTCCCGGAAAAATACCCTCCTGCACGTTTTTGCTCTAACTCCATTTGTAACTAGATCAGAGTTGGAGCAAAATAAACTACAGGACTAAAGCTCTCCAGGAACAGAATTAGAGAGCCCTGGGTTAGAGTATGGTTTTCTAGTCACTGAGTATGTTAGAATATGGTTAGAGTATGGTTTTCTAGTCATACAGTATGTTAGAGTATGGTTATATTATGATTTTGTAGTCATAGAGTATGTTAGAGTATGGTTAGAGTATGGTTTTCTCGTCATATAGTATGGTTGGACTAGAGACTCACAGTGGTCTTCTCCAGACAGTGCAATAGATGGTGGTGTTGACTCTCTAATAATGACATGCTCTTGCTGAGCAGCAGTTCCTCATCGTCTGAGCCCTTAGTGGAGACACACAGAAACACACAAAAACACATAGAAAAATATACAATACATTTTTAACAGTCACATACATGGCATACAGATGTAGCATCTTAATTTGAGTCAATCTGCTACAGCAGGAAAATAATCCTGCAGTAACAGGAAACACAAATTATTATGTGGATTATAATTAACATATTTCTTTTTAGGGTTGATACATTTTTCGTTTGAGCAAATCAAATCTAAAATTTTAACATGGAAATAGCAACATTTAGAAGCCTTTTAAAACCTCAAATACACAACAAGTCTGCAGGAAAATTATCAACAACAAAAGAGTGATCTAATTAAGATCCTACATCTGTACAATGGTACAAGTGTGTGGATTAGCCAATTGAGCTCAAGGCATTTTGTCTGATTATCAATATCTACCAGACAGGTAGGGTTAAGATTAGTCTTTGCTGACAGAATTCAAGTGGATTGAGGATGTTGCATGTGTAGTTTTTCATTGTAACCTCATGTGATGGCTGATTAAATACCTCGTGGATATTGTTTTGCTTGTAAGGTTGTTGCTTCAGAGAGTTGAAGAGGAGAGAAGAGACAGCGACAGAAAAAAATGAAGACAGAAATGGCTTTACTTCTCATATGGATCAATTTCTTTACAATATTTTTTGTTTGCATTTTACCCCCTTTTTCTCCCCAATTTTGTGATATCCAATTGCGATCTTGTCTCATTGCTGCAACTCCCCAACGGGCTCGGGAGAGGCGAAGGTCGAGTCATGCGTCCTCTGTAACATGACCCGCCAAACCGCGCTTCTTAACACCTGCCTGCTTAACCTGGAGGAAACACTGTTCAACTGATGACCGAAGTCAGCCTGCAGGCGCCGGCCCGCCACAAGGAGTCGCTAGAGCGCGATGAGCTAAGTAAAGCACTCCCGGCCAAACCCTCCCCTAACCTGGACGACGCTGAGCCAATTGTGCGTTGCCCTTATGGGACTCCCGGTCACGGCTGGTTGTGACACAGCCTGGGATCGAACCCAGGTCTGTAGTGATGCGCCACTCGGAAGGCCCCCCATTCTCTACAATTTTCATGAAACATAACTTGATCTAGCAGTTAAACATTGAACTGTTTCAACAACAATTACAGTAAAACACATTTTAAAAAGAATATGCAGACATACCTCCTGTTTGCAACAAATGGTGCTAGGCACAACATTGCACAATAGCTGGAAATACTTTTCTGTCTCGATCAACAGAGATCTGTTCCATTTACTCTCATTCAAATTTCACACACAGTCAGTTCAGTGGACAGTTAACAGCGTTCCTTTGAAGGATTACTCTATGAAGGTTTTTCAGTTGGATGAATTCATCTGGAAGTATAGCCTATCTCCTGTGAGTTTATTTTGCTTGTTGATGTGTGGGGTACTAGCAAACAAATTACCAAGAAGATAAAATCAAACAAAGCTTGTCATCTGACTGAGAAAAACCACAAGGGGAGATAATCTTCCCAAAATGTGTAGAGGACAGAGTTTGCCAGTTCTTCTTCCAGCTACAGTATGTGGGACCACACAGCACTGACTGACTGCGGTGACATGACAGTAATTCAAAGTGCCAGAGCGCTGGCAGCCGTATCACAGCCACAGTAAAACAACTAACTAAATGAAGCCTCTGAATGCTTCAGCTTTCTATCATACTTTTTGCTCTTCCTAAACTCACATGGACTTTGTGCTCCAAGTCTATTACACAGTATTTACTTTAAATGTAACCTTTATTTAACCACGCAAGTCAGTTAAGAACACATTCTTATTTACAATGACGGCCTGCCCCAGCCAAACCCAGAAAACACTGGGCCAATTGTGCACCGCCCTACAGGACTCCCAATCACAGCCAGATGTGAACCAGAAACTGCAATGACACCTCTTGCACTGAGATGCAGTGCCTTAGACTGCTGCGCCACTCGGGAGCCCAGTAGACATAGAGGGATTTCAGGCCTTGCTACAGTTAACCAGAGTGTTGCTGAGAGAATGCCAGTCATGTCAGGCTGTACCATTTATTATGGTAATCCATCCACCGCTCCCTAAATGGCGAAGAAGTGAAGAGATATGGAACATTTGTCCATAAATGCCTGCTGTGATGCACCCCTATCGTTTAATTTCTCCCACAACATGAATACTACCATATTTCAATTCATCCCATAACATTAATACCAATATAATTGAATTTATCCTACAACATCCCACAATGCATACTAAAGCCTTCTAAATCGATGGCATAATTTAGAGCCATTTGCTACTGTAATCTTTCAATGTAGCAGCCAGCACATTCATGGACAATAACAAAGACTAACACAAACACAATAACAGTTTTCCATCTCCCGTCTGACCATGTTTAATTAGGGCTACAGAGAAGACAACATGCCTGACTAGGCTTCATTACCTGGAAAACAAGACACAACAGACTTGTGAACTGAAAGAAGACACAAGACAACAGAGAGAACTAAAACTGACAGCAGAGAGCACTAAAATTGACAGCAGAGAGCACTAAAACTGACAGCACAGAGCACTAAAACTGACATCAGAGAGCACTAAAAATGACAGCAGAGAGCACTAAAACTGACAGCAGAGAGCACTAAAAGTGACAGCAGAGAGCACTAAAAGTGACAGCAGAGAGCACTAAAACAGACAGCAGAGAGCACTAAAACAGACAGCAGAGAGCACTAAAATTGACAGCAGAGAGCACTAAAACTGACAGCAGAGAGCACTAACACTGACAGCAGAGATCACTAAAAGTGACAGCAGAGAGCACTAAAACAGACAGCAGAGAGCACTAAAATTGACAGCAGAGAGCACTAAAACTGACAGCAGAGAGCACTAACACTGACAGCAGAGATCACTAAAAGTGACAGCAGAGAGCACTAAAACAGACAGCAGAGAGCACTAAAATTGACAGCAGAGAGCACTAAAACAGACAGCAGAGAGCACTTACACAGACAGCAGAGAGCATTAAAGCAGACAGCAAAGAACGAAAACTGACAACAGAAAACTAAAAACAGACAGCCGAGAACTAAAACTGACAATAGAGAGCACTAAAACTGACAGCAGAGAGCACTAAAACTGACATCAGAGAGCACAAAAACAGACATCAGAGAGCACTAAAACAGACAGCAGAGAGCACTAAAACAGACAGCAGATATCACTAAAACAGAGAGCAGATATCACTAACACAGACAGCAGATATCACTTAGACAGCAGAGAGCACTAAATCTGACAGCAGAGAGCACTAAAAACAGACATCAGACAGCACTAAAACTGACATCAAAGAGCACTAAAACTGACAGCACAGAGCACTAAAACAGACATCAGAGAACACTAAAACAGACAGCAGAGATCACTAAAACAGACAGCAGAGATCACTAAAACAGATCACTAAAACTAACAATAGAGAGGACTAAAACAGACAGCAGAGAACACTAAAACAGACAGCAGAGAACATTAAAACAGACAGCAGAGAACACTAAAACTGACAGCAGAGAGCACTAAAAGAGACAGCAGAGATCACTAAAACTGACATCAGAGAGCACTAAAACTGACAGCAGAGAGCACTAAAACTGACAGCAGAGAGCACTAAAACTGACATTAGAGAGCACTAAAAATGACAGCAGAGAGCACTAAAACTGACAGCAGAGAGCACTAAAACTGACAGCAGAGAGCACTAAAAGTGACAGCAGAGAGCACTAAAACAGACAGCAGAGAGCACTAAAACAGACAGCAGAGAGCACTAAAATTGACAGCAGAGAGCACTAAAACTGACAGCAGAGAGCACTAACACTGACAGCAGAGATCACTAAAAGTGACAGCAGAGAGCAATAAAACAGACAGCAGAGAGCACTAAAATTGACAGCAGAGAGCACTAAAACAGACAGCAGAGAGCACTAACACAGACAGCAGAGAGCATTAAAGCAGACAGCAAAGAACGAAAACTGACAACAGAAAACTAAAACAGACAGCCGAGAACTAAAACTGACAATAGAGAGCACTAAAACTGACAGCAGAGAGCACTAAAACTGACAATAGAGAGCACTAAAACTGTCATCAGAGAGCACAAAAACAGACAGCAGAGATCACTTACACAGACATCAGAGATCACTTACACAGACATCAGAGAGCACTAAAACTGACAGCAGAGAGCACTAACACAGACAGCAGAGAGCACTAAAGCAGACAGCAGAGAATGAAAACTGACAATAGAGAGCACTAAAACTGACAATAGAGAGCACTAAAACTGACATCAGAGAGCACAAAAACAGACAGCAGAGAGCACTAAAACAGACAGCAGAGAGCACTAAAACAGAGAGCAGATATCACTAAAATAGAGAGCAGATATCACTAACACAGACAGCAGATATCACTTAGACAGCAGAGAGCACTAAATCTGACAGCAGAGAGCACTAAAACAGACATCAGACAGCACTAAAACTGACATCAAAGAGCACTAAAACTGACATCAAAGAGCACTAAAACTGTCAGCAGAGAGCACTAAAACAGACATCAGAGAACACTAAAACAGACAGCAGAGATCACTAAAACAGACAGCAGAGATCACTAAAACAGATCACTAAAACTAACAATAGAGAGGACTAAAACAGACAGCAGAGAACACTAAAACAGACAGCAGAGAACATTAAAACAGACAGCAGAGAACACTAAAACTGACAGCAGAGAGCACTAAAACAGACAGCAGCGATCACTAAAACAGACAGCAAAGAGCACTAAAACAGACAGCAGAGATCACTAAAACTGACAGCAGAGAACACTAAAACAGACAGCAGAGATCACTAAAACAGACAGCAGAGAACACTAAAACTGACAGCAGAGAGCACTAAAACTGACATCAGAGAGCACTAAAACTGACAGCAGAGAGCACTAACACAGACAGCAGAGAGCACTAACACAGACAGCAGAAGGCACTAAAACAGACATCAGAAAGCACTAAAACAGACATCAGAGAGCACTAAAACAGACAGCAGAGAGC
Organism: Oncorhynchus nerka; assembly: GCF_034236695.1. Classification (NCBI taxonomy): domain Eukaryota; kingdom Metazoa; phylum Chordata; class Actinopteri; order Salmoniformes; family Salmonidae; genus Oncorhynchus; species Oncorhynchus nerka. The sequence goes on from NC_088410.1 coordinate 87,731,180, forward strand.
ACTAAAACAGACAGCAGAGAGCACTACAACAGACAGCAGAGATCACTAAAACGGACAGCAGAGATCACTAAAACAGACAGCAGAGAGCACTAAAACAGACAGCAGAGAGCAGTAAACAGACAGCAGAGAGCACTAAAACAGACAGCAGAGAGCACTAAAACAGACAGCAGAGAGCACTAAAACAGACAGCAGAGATCACTAAAACGGACAGCAGAGAGCACTAAAACAGACAACCGAGAGCACTAAAACAGACAGCAGAGAACACTAAAACAGACAGCAGAGATCACTAAAACAGACAGCAGAGAACACTAAAACTGACAGCAGAGAGCACTAAAACTGACATCAGAGAGCACTAAAACTGACAGCAGAGAGCACTAACACAGACAGCAGAGAGCACTAACACAGACAGCAGAAGGCACTAAAACAGACATCAGAAAGCACTAAAACAGACATCAGAGAGCACTAAAACAGACAGCAGAGAGCACTAAAACAGACAGCAGAGAGCACTACAACAGACAGCAGAGATCACTAAAACGGACAGCAGAGATCACTAAAACAGACAGCAGAGAGCACTAAAACAGACAGCAGAGAGCAGTAAACAGACAGCAGAGAGCACTAAAACAGACAGCAGAGAGCACTAAAACAGACAGCAGAGAGCACTAAAACAGACAGCAGAGATCACTAAAACGGACAGCAGAGAGCACTAAAACAGACAACCGAGAGCACTAAAACAGACAGCAGCGATCACTAAAACAGACAGCAGAGATCACTAAAACAGACAGCAGAGAACACTAAAACTGACAGCAGAGAGCACTAAAACAGATCACTAAAACTAACAATAGAGAGGACTAAAACAGACAGCAGAGAACACTAAAACAGACAGCAGAGAACATTAAAACAGACAGCAGAGAACACTAAAACTGACAGCAGAGAGCACTAAAAGAGACAGCAGAGATCACTAAAACAGACAGCAAAGAGCACTAAAACAGACAGCAGAGATCACTAAAACTGACAGCAGAGAACAATAAAAAAGACAGCAGAGATCACTAAAACTGACATCAGAGAGCACTAAAACTGACAGCAGAGAGCACTAAAACTGACAGCAGAGAGCACTAAAACTGACATTAGAGAGCACTAAAAATGACAGCAGAGAGCACTAAAACTGACAGCAGAGAGCACTAAAACTGACAGCAGAGAGCACTAAAAGTGACAGCAGAGAGCACTAAAACAGACAGCAGAGAGCACTAAAACAGACAGCAGAGAGCACTAAAACAGACAGCAGAGAGCACTAAAATTGACAGCAGAGAGCACTAAAACTGACAGCAGAGAGCACTAACACTGACAGCAGAGATCACTAAAAGTGACAGCAGAGAGCACTAAAACAGACAGCAGAGAGCACTAAAATTGACAGCAGAGAGCACTAAAACAGACAGCAGCGATCACTAAAACAGACAGCAAAGAGCACTAAAACAGACAGCAGAGATCACTAAAACTGACAGCAGAGAACACTAAAACAGACAGCAGAGATCACTAAAACAGACAGCAGAGAACACTAAAACTGACAGCAGAGAGCACTAAAACTGACATCAGAGAGCACTAAAACTGACAGCAGAGAGCACTAACACAGACAGCAGAGAGCACTAACACAGACAGCAGGGGGCACTAAAACAGACATCAGAAAGCACTAAAACAGACAGCAGAGATCACTAAAACAGATCACTAAAACTAACAATAGAGAGGACTAAAACAGACAGCAGAGAACACTAAAACAGACAGCAGAGAACATTAAAACAGACAGCAGAGAACACTAAAACTGACAGCAGAGAGCACTAAAAGAGACAGCAGAGATCACTAAAACAGACAGCAAAGAGCACTAAAACAGACAGCAGAGATCACTAAAACTGACAGCAGAGAACAATAAAAAAGACAGCAGAGATCACTAAAACTGACATCAGAGAGCACTAAAACTGACAGCAGAGAGCACTAAAACTGACAGCAGAGAGCACTAAAACTGACATTAGAGAGCACTAAAAATGACAGCAGAGAGCACTAAAACTGACAGCAGAGAGCACTAAAACTGACAGCAGAGAGCACTAAAAGTGACAGCAGAGAGCACTAAAACAGACAGCAGAGAGCACTAAAACAGACAGCAGAGAGCACTAAAACAGACAGCAGAGAGCACTAAAATTGACAGCAGAGAGCACTAAAACTGACAGCAGAGAGCACTAACACTGACAGCAGAGATCACTAAAAGTGACAGCAGAGAGCACTAAAACAGACAGCAGAGAGCACTAAAATTGACAGCAGAGAGCACTAAAACAGACAGCAGAGAGCACTAACACAGACAGCAGAGAGCATTAAAGCAGACAGCAAAGAACGAAAACTGACAACAGAAAACTAAAACAGACAGCCGAGAACTAAAACTGACAATAGAGAGCACTAAAACTGACAGCAGAGAGCACTAAAACTGACAATAGAGAGCACTAAAACTGTCATCAGAGAGCACAAAAACAGACAGCAGAGATCACTTACACAGACATCAGAGATCACTTACACAGACATCAGAGAGCACTAAAACTGACAGCAGAGAGCACTAACACAGACAGCAGAGAGCACTAAAGCAGACAGCAGAGAATGAAAACTGACAATAGAGAGCACTAAAACTGACATCAGAGAGCACAAAAACAGACAGCAGAGAGCACTAAAACAGACAGCAGAGAGCACTAAAACAGAGAGCAGATATCACTAAAATAGAGAGCAGATATCACTAACACAGACAGCAGATATCACTTAGACAGCAGAGAGCACTAAATCTGACAGCAGAGAGCACTAAAACAGACATCAGACAGCACTAAAACTGACATCAAAGAGCACTAAAACTGTCAGCAGAGAGCACTAAAACAGACATCATAGAACACTAAAACAGACAGCAGAGATCACTAAAACAGACAGCAGAGATCACTAAAACAGATCACTAAAACTAACAATAGAGAGGACTAAAACAGACAGCAGAGAACACTAAAACAGACAGCAGAGAACATTAAAACAGACAGCAGAGAACACTAAAACTGACAGCAGAGAGCACTAAAACAGACAGCAGCGATCACTAAAACAGACAGCAAAGAGCACTAAAACAGACAGCAGAGATCACTAAAACTGACAGCAGAGAACACTAAAACAGACAGCAGAGATCACTAAAACAGACAGCAGAGAACACTAAAACTGACAGCAGAGAGCACTAAAACTGACATCAGAGAGCACTAAAACTGACAGCAGAGAGCACTAACACAGACAGCAGAGAGCACTAACACAGACAGCAGAGGGCACTAAAACAGACATCAGAAAGCACTAAAACAGACATCAGAGAGCACTAAAACAGACAGCAGAGAGCACTAAAACAGACAGCAGAGAGCACTACAACAGACAGCAGAGATCACTAAAACGGACAGCAGAGATCACTAAAACAGACAGCAGAGAGCACTAAAACAGACAGCAGAGAGCAGTAAACAGACAGCAGAGAGCACTAAAACAGACAGCAGAGAGCACTAAAACAGACAGCAGAGAGCACTAAAACAGACAGCAGAGATCACTAAAACGGACAGCAGAGAGCACTAAAACAGACAACCGAGAGCACTAAAACAGACAGCAGCGATCACTAAAACAGACAGCAAAGAGCACTAAAACAGACAGCAGAGATCACTAAAACTGACAGCAGAGAACACTAAAACTGACAGCAGAGAGCACTAAAACTGACATCAGAGAGCACTAAAACTGACAGCAGAGAGCACTAACACAGACAGCAGAGAGCACTAACACAGACAGCAGAGGGCACTAAAACAGACATCAGAAAGCACTAAAACAGACATCAGAGAGCACTAAAACAGACAGCAGAGAGCACTAAAACAGACAGCAGAGAGCACTACAACAGACAGCAGAGATCACTAAAACGGACAGCAGAGATCACTAAAACAGACAGCAGAGAGCACTAAAACAGACAGCAGAGAGCAGTAAACAGACAGCAGAGAGCACTAAAACAGACAGCAGAGAGCACTAAAACAGACAGCAGAGAGCACTAAAACAGACAGCAGAGATCACTAAAACGGACAGCAGAGAGCACTAAAACAGACAGCAGAGAGCACTAAAACAGACAGCAGAGATCACTAAAACAGACAGCAGAGATCACTAAAACAGACACCAGAGAGCACTAAAACAGACAGCAGAGATCACTAAAACGGACAGCAGAGATCACTAAAACAGACAGCAGAGAGCACTAAAACTGACATCAGAGACAGCAGAGAGCACTAAAACAGACAGCAGAGAGCAGTAAAACACACAGCAGAGAGCACTAAAACAGACAGCAGAGAGCACTAAAACAGACATCAGAAAGCACTAAAACAGACATCAGAGAGCACTAAAACAGACAGCAGAGAGCACTAAAACGGACAGCAGAGATCACTAAAACAGACAGCAGAGAGCACTAAAACAGACAGCAGAAAGCAGTAAACAGACAGCAGAGTGCACTAAAACAGACAGCAGAGAGCACTAAAACAGACAGCAGAGAGCACTAAAACAGACAGCAGAGATCACTAAAACGGACAGCAGAGAGCACTAAAACAGACAGCAGAGAGCACTAAAACAGACAGCAGAGATCACTAAAACAGACAGCAGAGATCACTAAAACAGACACCAGAGAGCACTAAAACAGACAGCAGAGATCACTAAAACGGACAGCAGAGATCACTAAAACAGACAGCAGAGAGCACTAAAACTGACATCAGAGACAGCAGAGAGCACTAAAACAGACAGCAGAGAGCAGTAAAACAGACAGCAGAGAGCACTAAAACAGACAGCAGAGAGCACTAAAACAGACAGCAGAGAGCACTAAAACAGACAGCAGAGATCACTAAAACAGACAGCAGAGAGCACTAAAACAGACATCAGAGAGCACTAAAACAGACAGCAGAGAGCACTAAAACAGACAGAAGAGAGCACTAAAACAGACAGCAGAGAGCACTAAAACTGACATCAGAGAGCACTAAAACTGACATCAGAGAGCACTAAAACTGACAGCAGAGAGCACTAAAACAGACAGCAGGGATCACTAAAACGGACGTCAGAGAGCACTAAAACTGACATCAGAGAGCACTAAAACTGACATCAGAGAGCACTAAAACTGACAGCAGAGAGCACTAAAACAGACAGCAGAGAGCACTAACACAGACAGCAGAGAGCACTAACACAGACAGCAGAGGGCACTAAAACAGACATCAGAAAGCACTAAAACAGACAGCAGAGAGCACTAAAACAGACAGCAGAGAGCACTAAAACGGACAGCAGAGATCACTAAAACAGACAGCAGAGAGCACTAACACAGACAGCAGAGAGCACTAAAACAGACAGCAGAGATCACTAAAACAGAAATCAGAGAGCACTTAGACAGCAGAGAGCACTAAATCTGACAGCAGAGAGCACTAACACAGACAGCAGAGAGCATTAAAGCAGACAGCAAAGAACGAAAACTGACAACAGAAAACTAAAACAGACAGCCGAGAACTAAAACTGACAATAGAGAGCACTAAAACTGACAGCAGAGAGCACTAAAACTGACAATAGAGAGCACTAAAACTGTCATCAGAGAGCACAAAAACAGACAGCAGAGATCACTTACACAGACATCAGAGATCACTTACACAGACATCAGAGAGCACTAAAACTGACAGCAGAGAGCACTAACACAGACAGCAGAGAGCACTAAAGCAGACAGCAGAGAATGAAAACTGACAATAGAGAGCACTAAAACTGACAATAGAGAGCACTAAAACTGACATCAGAGAGCACAAAAACAGACAGCAGAGAGCACTAAAACAGACAGCAGAGAGCACTAAAACAGAGAGCAGATATCACTAAAATAGAGAGCAGATATCACTAACACAGACAGCAGATATCACTTAGACAGCAGAGAGCACTAAATCTGACAGCAGAGAGCACTAAAACAGACATCAGACAGCACTAAAACTGACATCAAAGAGCACTAAAACTGTCAGCAGAGAGCACTAAAACAGACATCAGAGAACACTAAAACAGACAGCAGAGATCACTAAAACAGACAGCAGAGATCACTAAAACAGATCACTAAAACTAACAATAGAGAGGACTAAAACAGACAGCAGAGAACACTAAAACAGACAGCAGAGAACATTAAAACAGACAGCAGAGAACACTAAAACTGACAGCAGAGAGCACTAAAACAGACAGCAGCGATCACTAAAACAGACAGCAAAGAGCACTAAAACAGACAGCAGAGATCACTAAAACTGACAGCAGAGAACACTAAAACAGACAGCAGAGATCACTAAAACAGACAGCAGAGAACACTAAAACTGACAGCAGAGAGCACTAAAACTGACATCAGAGAGCACTAAAACAGACAGCAGAGATCACTAAAACAGACAGCAGAGAGCACTAAAACAGACATCAGAGAGCACTAAAACAGACAGCAGAGAGCACTAAAACAGACAGAAGAGAGCACTAAAACAGACAGCAGAGAGCACTAAAACTGACATCAGAGAGCACTAAAACTGACATCAGAGAGCACTAAAACTGACAGCAGAGAGCACTAAAACAGACAGCAGAGAGCAGTAAAACAGACAGCAGAGAGCACTAAAACAGACAGCAGAGAGCACTAAAACAGACAGCAGAGAGCACTAAAACAGACAGCAGAGATCACTAAAACAGACAGCAGAGAGCACTAAAACAGACATCAGAGAGCACTAAAACAGACAGCAGAGAGCACTAAAACAGACAGAAGAGAGCACTAAAACAGACAGCAGAGAGCACTAAAACTGACATCAGAGAGCACTAAAACTGACATCAGAGAGCACTAAAACTGACAGCAGAGAGCACTAAAACAGACAGCAGGGATCACTAAAACGGACGTCAGAGAGCACTAAAACTGACATCAGAGAGCACTAAAACTGACATCAGAGAGCACTAAAACTGACAGCAGAGAGCACTAAAACAGACAGCAGAGAGCACTAACACAGACAGCAGAGAGCACTAACACAGACAGCAGAGGGCACTAAAACAGACATCAGAAAGCACTAAAACAGACAGCAGAGAGCACTAAAACAGACAGCAGAGAGCACTAAAACGGACAGCAGAGATCACTAAAACAGACAGCAGAGAGCACTAACACAGACAGCAGAGAGCACTAAAACAGACAGCAGAGATCACTAAAACAGAAATCAGAGAGCAGTTAGACAGCAGAGAGCACTAAATCTGACAGCAGAGAGCACTAACACAGACAGCAGAGAGCATTAAAGCAGACAGCAAAGAACGAAAACTGACAACAGAAAACTAAAACAGACAGCCGAGAACTAAAACTGACAATAGAGAGCACTAAAACTGACAGCAGAGAGCACTAAAACTGACAATAGAGAGCACTAAAACTGTCATCAGAGAGCACAAAAACAGACAGCAGAGATCACTTACACAGACATCAGAGATCACTTACACAGACATCAGAGAGCACTAAAACTGACAGCAGAGAGCACTAACACAGACAGCAGAGAGCACTAAAGCAGACAGCAGAGAATGAAAACTGACAATAGAGAGCACTAAAACTGACAATAGAGAGCACTAAAACTGACATCAGAGAGCACAAAAACAGACAGCAGAGAGCACTAAAACAGACAGCAGAGAGCACTAAAACAGAGAGCAGATATCACTAAAATAGAGAGCAGATATCACTAACACAGACAGCAGATATCACTTAGACAGCAGAGAGCACTAAATCTGACAGCAGAGAGCACTAAAACAGACATCAGACAGCACTAAAACTGACATCAAAGAGCACTAAAACTGTCAGCAGAGAGCACTAAAACAGACATCATAGAACACTAAAACAGACAGCAGAGATCACTAAAACAGACAGCAGAGATCACTAAAACAGATCACTAAAACTAACAATAGAGAGGACTAAAACAGACAGCAGAGAACACTAAAACAGACAGCAGAGAACATTAAAACAGACAGCAGAGAACACTAAAACTGACAGCAGAGAGCACTAAAACAGACAGCAGCGATCACTAAAACAGACAGCAAAGAGCACTAAAACAGACAGCAGAGATCACTAAAACTGACAGCAGAGAACACTAAAACAGACAGCAGAGATCACTAAAACAGACAGCAGAGAACACTAAAACTGACAGCAGAGAGCACTAAAACTGACATCAGAGAGCACTAAAACAGACAGCAGAGATCACTAAAACAGACAGCAGAGAGCACTAAAACAGACATCAGAGAGCACTAAAACAGACAGCAGAGAGCACTAAAACAGACAGAAGAGAGCACTAAAACAGACAGCAGAGAGCACTAAAACTGACATCAGAGAGCACTAAAACTGACATCAGAGAGCACTAAAACTGACATCAGAGAGCACTAAAACTGACAGCAGAGAGCACTAAAACAGACAGCAGAGAGCACTAACACAGACAGCAGAGAGCACTAACACAGACAGCAGAGGGCACTAAAACAGACATCAGAAAGCACTAAAACAGACAGCAGAGAGCACTAAAACAGACAGCAGAGAGCACTAAAACGGACAGCAGAGATCACTAAAACAGACAGCAGAGAGCACTAACACAGACAGCAGAGAGCACTAAAACAGACAGCAGAGATCACTAAAACAGAAATCAGAGAGCACTTAGACAGCAGAGAGCACTAAATCTGACAGCAGAGAGCACTAAAACAGACATCAGACAGCACTAAAACTGACATCAAAGAGCACTAAAACTGTCAGCAGAGAGCACTAAAACAGACACCAGAGAACACTAAAACAGACAGCAGAGATCACTAAAACAGACAGCAGAGATCACTAAAACAGATCACTAAAACTAACAATAGAGAGGACTAAAACAGACAGCAGAGAACACTAAAACAGACAGCAGAGAACATTAAAACAGACAGCAGAGAACACTAAAACTGACAGCAGAGAGCACTAAAACAGACAGCAGCGATCACTAAAACAGACAGCAAAGAGCACTAAAACAGACAGCAGAGATCACTAAAACTGACAGCAGAGAACACTAAAACAGACAGCAGAGATCACTAAAACAGACAGCAGAGAACACTAAAACTGACAGCAGAGAGCACTAAAACTGACATCAGAGAGCACTAAAACTGACAGCAGAGAGCACTAACACAGACAGCAGAGAGCACTAACACAGACAGCAGAGGGCACTAAAACAGACAGCAGAGAGCACTAAAACAGACAGCAGAGAGCACTACAACAGACAGCAGAGATCACTAAAACGGACAGCAGAGATCACTAAAACAGACAGCAGAGAGCACTAAAACAGACAGCAGAGAGCAGTAAACAGACAGCAGAGAGCACTAAAACAGACAGCAGAGAGCACTAAAACAGACAGCAGAGAGCACTAAAACAGACAGCAGAGATCACTAAAACGGACAGCAGAGAGCACTAAAACAGACAACAGAGAGCACTAAAACAGACAGCAGAGATCACTAAAACAGACAGCAGAGATCACTAAAACAGACAGCAGAGATCACTAAAACGGACAGCAGAGAGCACTAAAACTGACATCAGAGACAGCAGAGAGCACTAAAACAGACAGCAGAGAGCAGTAAAACAGACAGCAGAGAGCACTAAAACAGACAGCAGAGAGCACTAAAACAGACATCAGAAAGCACTAAAACAGACATCAGAGAGCACTAAAACAGACATTAGAGAGCACTAAAACGGACAGCAGAGATCACTAAAACAGACAGCAGAGAGCACTAAAACAGACAGCAGAGAGCAGTAAACAGACAGCAGAGAGCACTAAAACAGACAGCAGAGAGCACTAAAACAGACAGCAGAGAGCACTAAAACAGACAGCAGAGATCACTAAAACGGACAGCAGAGAGCACTAAAACAGACAGCAGAGAGCACTAAAACAGACAGCAGAGATCACTAAAACAGACAGCAGAGATCACTAAAACAGACACCAGAGAGCACTAAAACAGACAGCAGAGATCACTAAAACGGACAGCAGAGATCACTAAAACAGACAGCAGAGAGCACTAAAACTGACATCAGAGACAGCAGAGAGCACTAAAACAGACAGCAGAGAGCAGTAAAACAGACAGCAGAGAGCACTAAAACAGACAGCAGAGAGCACTAAAACAGACAGCAGAGAGCACTAAAACAGACAGCAGAGATCACTAAAACAGACAGCAGAGAGCACTAAAACAGACATCAGAGAGCACTAAAACAGACAGCAGAGAGCACTAAAACAGACAGAAGAGAGCACTAAAACAGACAGCAGAGAGCACTAAAACTGACATCAGAGAGCACTAAAACTGACATCAGAGAGCACTAAAACTGACAGCAGAGAGCACTAAAACAGACAGCAGAGATCACTAAAACGGACATCAGAGAGCACTAAAACTGACATCAGAGAGCACTAAAACTGACATCAGAGAGCACTAAAACTGACAGCAGAGAGCACTAAAACAGACAGCAGAGAGCACTAACACAGACAGCAGAGAGCACTAACACAGACAGCAGAGGGCACTAAAACAGACAATCAGAAAGCACTAAAACAGACAGCAGAGAGCACTAAAACAGACAGCAGAGAGCACTAAAACGGACAGCAGAGAGCACTAAAACTGACAGCAGAGAGTACTAAAACTGACAGCAGAGAGCACTAAAACAGACAGCAGAGAGCACTAAAAAAGACAGCAGAGATCACTAAAACGGACAGCAGAGATCACTAAAACAGACAGCAGAGAGCACTAACACAGACAGCAGAGAGCACTAAAACAGACAGCAGAGATCACTAAAACAGACATCAGAGAGCACTTAAACTGACATCAGAGAGCACTAAAACTGACATCAGAGAGCACTAAAACTGACAGCAGAGAGCACTAAAACTGACAGCAGAGAGCACTAACACAGACAGCAGAGAGCACTAACACAGACAGCAGAGGGCACTAAAACAGACATGCTTGAGCTTTAGCTCAGCGGGCTAACTCAGCCTTGTGGTATTCATCACTTGGTGCACACATCCTGGGGTCAAACCTTGTTGGTGACATGTGTATATTTCAAACTAGGACTGGGTCCTTTAGCTCAGTGGGCTAATGCAGTCTTGGGCCCTCAGAGGTCAAATGGGAGCCTTACCGTGAGCTCCAGCAGGTCGTTGAGGAGGTCGTTGCGTTTGCTCTGAAGGAATCCCGTGCAGGAGCTGCCCGCCTGGGCTATTCTTATCCTGGCCAGTCTGGCTTTCTGTGTGGGGAGAGGTTAACGTGTCAGAACCAGACAAGGATGAGAAATGTCTTATCATCCATCTAATGGTGAGAATGTGCAGCCTCATCACCCCTTCCCTGGATGATGTAAAATGATGACTCGTATTATTATGGCTTGAAAGGGTTTAGAGTTTCCTATGGTTCAATCTATTTCATGTTAGCTATTATGATCTATTTCATGTTAGTGCAATTTCTGTTTTAAGTAGGATACTGAGGCACTTCCAATGGATCCTTGGTGGGGAATAACTATACACAAATGAAGAAAAACAGAAGCTAATTGTAAATGGAAATTAAAAATAAGCAATTAAAACTTGCTGCCAATCAGTGTAAAAACATTGAAATGGTGATAAAGATGATGAAGAGCATGATGAAGGACATTATGGTAGGTGAGTTTTGAGTCTGTCAATCCATGCAGGACTTCCAAAGTTCTCTTTTGTTCTAAATCTTAGAGATCTTTCCTTGATCTTGGTGTGTCTGTGACTTATGAAACGGCTATACAGTATGGTAAATGGGGGTGATTCATCTCTTTTTCAGTCCTGTGCATATCACAATGAATCAAGCTATCCTTCAGCCCCAGTCTCCCTTGTAGCTAAAGCTGCAGGTTTTCCTCTCATAGTCTCTTTATATATTGTCGTTTTGATTCATTCTCCATCTCTATGACGGAATCATAAGTCAAGTTATTGGTTAATAAAAAAGTACTTTGAGATCACAGAGGACATCTGACAGAGAAAAAAAGGTGAGATTCAAGTGACTACCTTTGGAAAGTATTCAGACCCCTTGACCTTTTCCACATTTTGTTAAGTTACAGCCTTTGATCATCCTTGAGCTGGCCTCCTGGCCAAACTGAGCAATCGGGGGAGAAGGGCCTTGGTCAGGGAGGTGACAGAGCTCTAGAGTTCCTGTGTGGAGATGGGAGAACTTTCCAGAAGGACAACCATCTCTGCAGCACTCCACCAATCAGGCCTTTATAGTAGAGCGGCCAGTTGGAAGCTCCTCCTCAGTAAAATCCCGCTTGGAGTTTGCCAAAAGGCACCTAAAGACTCTCAGACCATGAGAAACAAGATTCTCTGGTCTGAATGTAAAGTGTCACATCTGCAGGAAACCTGGCACCATCACTACGGTAAAGCATGGAGGTGGCAGCATCATGCTATGGGGATGTTTTTATCAGTGGCAGGGACTTGGAGACTAGTCAGGATCGGGGCAAAGATGAACGGAGCAAAGTACAGAGAGTTCCTTGATGAAAACCTGCTCCAGAGCGCTCAGGACCTCAGACTGGGGTTAAGGTTCAACCTTCCAACAGGACAACGACCCTAAGCACACAACCAAGACAATGCAGGAGTGGCTTCGGGGCAAGTCTCTGAATGTCCTTGAGTGGCCCAGCCAAGAGCATGGACTTGAACCTGATCGAACATCTTTGAAGAGACATGAAAATAGTTGTGCAGCGACGCTCCCCATCCAACCTGACAGAGCTTGAGAAGATCTGCAGAGAAGAATGGGAGAAACTCCCCAAATACAGGTGTGCCAAGCTTGTAGCATCATTCCCAAGAAGACTCGAGGCTGCAATCACTGCCAAAGGTGCTTCATAGTACTGAGTAAAAGGTCTGAACACTTATGTAAATTTGATATCTGTTTTTTAAATATATAAATTAGCAAAACAATCTAAATCCTGTTTTGCTTTGTGATGATGGTGTATTGTGTGTAGATTGATGAGGAAGAAAAACTATTTAATCAAGTTTAGAATAAGGCTGTAACGTAACAAAATGTGCAAAAAGTCAAGGGGTCTGAATACTTTCAAACGGCACTGTAACAGTCTAATGTGCTTTTCAATCGTTCAAGGTGAGTGTCATTTCTTTTACATTGATCCGGGCGAACGCTTTGCACAAACACACTTTAGAAATCCGAAAAAGAGTTGGAGCATCACTTCTCCCAGAAGACTCCTGTGATGTAATGAAACCCATTTGCTGGTTTAGAGGTTTGGTGATTCAACCTGTGAGACAACCTGTGCTGTCCTTGGGGATTACAGAGCGTGTGGATATGTGTGACTGTGCCAGAACCTGTAGCCTGGTCCCAGATCTGTTTGTACTATCTTGCCAACGCCTATGTCATTGACAAGACAGCACAAACAGATCCGGGAACAGGCCAGCACTTCTATGCTGCTGCTTTCTCTGGCCCTCACCAGTGGGATATATAGGACATGTCACTTAAGTGAGCAGGCTGCCTGTCTCATGTCATTCGCTTTACTCAGACAAGTTGATGAAAGGCTTCATTTGATGTAGGAAAAACTGAAATGAATAAATGAAAAACTGGATCAGTATCTAACTGAAAGGAGGCATTGGAAATATGGGTGATGTGTACTGAGACACACTGTCTCTCTCTGGCCCTGACGGCACACTGTCTCTCTCTGGCCCTGACGGCACACTGTCTCTCTATGGCCCTGATGGCACACTGTCTCTCTCTGGCCCTGACGGCACACTGTCTCTCTGGCCCTGACGGCACACTGTCTCTCTATGGCCCTGATGGCACACTGTCTCTCTATGGCCCTGACGGCACACTGTCTCTCTCTGGCCCTGATGGCACACTGTCTCTCTCTGGCCCTGACGGCACACTGTCTCTCTGGCCCTGACGGCACACTGTCTCTCTATGGCCCTGATGGCACACTGTCTCTCTGGCCCTGACGGCACACTGTCTCTCTCTGGCCCTGACGGCACACTGTCTCTCTCTGGCCCTGACGGCACACTGTCTCTCTCTGGCCCTGACGGCACACTGTCTCTTTCTGGCCTTGACGGCACACTGTCTCCCTGGCCCTGACGACACACACTCTCTCTGGCCCTGATGGCACACTGTCTCTCTCTGTATGGCACCACTTAACTTTGCCGTGCCATTAACACCGTGACCCCAGCCCAGTCAGAACCTGCTGTGCTGTGGGTGAGAGCCCTCCCTATTGCTCTAGCAACTAGATTTGTGATTTGTGTTACACTAAAATAAAACCTTTGCTGCCATGACTCTGGGCTTCAGTAGCATTTCACCAGTGAATAAGACGCGCCACAAAGTTCTACTTGTCCTCTTTGTCTGGCTGGTCAAGCTAGTGGCGACCCTCAGTTAGAGTAAATGGGATGGTGCGTTAGGGGAGCCCGCCACACAGGGTTTATGCGTAACAATACCAATCTTAGTACCCTTCTTACATATTATTGTACTTTACTTAACTATGAAAATAGAATAACTATCCGCCTGTCTGCTAGATGAAGCTAAAGGTCTGTACTAGGACGAGGAAGACAGAAATAGGATACATGAGAAGTCTGTTTTTTTACAGTGTTGGCCCCAGATGGCCAGCTAATTGTACTGGGAGACTGGAGCAGCCAGCCCGCTATTAAATGGGGGGACGAAGACTGATGAGGGGGAGGGAGGGAGAGGTGAAGACAGCTAATTTGAGAGACACCCGCTCTGGCTTGTCAGCACACGTGGACCAACCCACCGGGCACAGATGTCAGTTCAACATCTATTCCACGTTGGTTCAATGAAATTTCATAGGAATGAAATGGAAACAACGTTGATTCAACCAGTGTGTGCCCAGTTTGAAGGTGCATGTGGTACACATTTCAGAAGCCTGGCACAAGAGAGTAATAACTGTTAGCAGTTCCCCTCACAGCTCCGTAGGCAAGCACCATGGTCTTGTAGCGGATGCGAGCTTCAACTGGAAGCCAGTGGAGAGAGCGGAGGAGCGGGGTGACGTGAGAGAACTTGGGAAGGTTGAACACCAGACGGGCTGCTGCGTTCTGGATGAGTTGTAGGGGTTTAATGGCACAGGCAGGGAGCCCAGCCAACAGCGAGTTGCAGTAATCTAGACGGGAGATGACAAGTGCCTGGATAAGGACCTGCGCCGCTTCCTGTGTGAGGCAGGGTCGTACTCTGCGGATGTTGTAGAGCATGAACCTACAGGAACGGGCCACCGCCTTGATGTTAGTTGAGAACGACAGGGTGTTGTCCAGGATCACGCCAAGGTTCTTAGCGCTCTGGGAGGAGGACACAATGGAGTTGTCAACCGTGATGGCGAGATCATGGAACGGGCAGTCCTTCCCCGGGAGGAAGAGCAGCTCCGTCTTGCCGAGGTTCAGCTTGAGGTGGTGATCCGTCATCCACACTGATATGTCTGCCAGACATGCAGAGATGCGATTCGCCACCTGGTCATCAGAAGGGGGAAAGGAGAAGATTAATTGTGTGTCGTCTGCATAGCAATGATAGGAGAGACCATGTGAGGTTATGACAGAGCCAAGTGACTTGGTGTATAGCGAGAATAGGAGAGGGCCTAGAACAGAGCCCTGGGGGACGCCAGTGGTGAGAGCGCGTGGTGAGGAGACAGATTCTCGCCACGCCACCTGGTAGGAGCGACCTGTCAGGTAGGACGCAATCCAAGCGTGGGCCGCGCCGGAGATGCTCAACTCGGAGAGGGTGGAGAGGAGGATCGAAGGCAGCCGATAGGTCTAGAAGGATGAGAGCAGAGGAGAGAGAGTTAGCTTTAGCAGTGCGGAGCGCCTCCGTGATACAGAGAAGAGCAGTCTCAGTTGAATGACTAGTCTTGAAACCTGACTGATTTGGATCAAGAAGGTCATTCTGAGAGAGATAGCGGGAGAGCTGGCCAAGGACGGCACGTTCAAGAGTTTTGGAGAGAAAAGAAAGAAGGGATACTGGTCTGTAGTTGTTGACATCGGAGGGATCGAGTGTAGGTTTTTTCAGAAGGGGTGCAACTCTCGCTCTCTTGAAGACGGAAGGGACGTAGCCAGCGGTCAGGGATGAGTTGATGAGCGAGGTGAGGTAAGGAGAAGGTCTCCGGAAATGGTCTGGAGAAGAGAGGAGGGGATAGGTTCAAGCGGGCAGGTTGTTGGGCGGCCGGCCGTCACAAGACGCGAGATTTCATCTGGAGAGAGAGGGGAGAAAGAGGTCAGAGCACAGGGTAGGGCAGTGTGAGCAGAACCAGCGGTGTCGTTTGACTTAGCAAACGAGGATCGGATATCGTCGACCTTCTTTTCAAAATGGTTGACGAAGTCATCTGCAGAGAGGGAGGAGGGGGGATTCAGGAGGGAGGAGAAGGTGGCAAAGAGCTTCCTAGCGTTAGAGGCAGATGCTTGGAATTTAGAGTGGTAGAAAGTGGCTTTAGCAGCAGAGACAGAAGAGGAAAATGTAGAGAGGAGGGAGTGAAAGGATGCCAGGTCCGCAGGGAGGCGAAGTTTTCCTCCATTTCCGCTCGGCTGCCCGGAGCCCTGTTCTGTGAGCTCGCAATGAGTCGTCGAGCCACGGAGCGGGAGGGCAGGACCGAGCCGGCCTGGAGGATAGGGGACATAGAGAGTCAAAGGATGCAGAAAGGGAGGAGAGGAGGGTTGAGGAGGCAGAATCAGGAGATAGGTTGGAGAAGGTTTGAGCAAAGGGAAGAGATGATAGGATGGAAGAGGAGAGAGTAGCGGGGAGAGAGAGCGAAGGTTGGGACGGCGCGATACCATCCGAGTAGGGGCAGTGTGGGAAGTGTTGGATCAGAGCGAGAGGGAAAAGGATACAAGGTAGTGGTCGGAGACTTGGAGGGAGTTGCAATGAGGTTAGTGGAAGAACAGCATCTAGTAAAGATGAGGTCGAGCGTATTGCCTGCCTTGTGAGTAGGGGGAAGGTGAGAGGGTGAGGTCAAAAGAGGAGAGGAGTGGAAAGAAGGAGGCAGAGAGGAATGAGTCAAAGGTAGACGTGGGGAGGTTAAAGTCGCCCAGAACTGTGAGAGGTGAGCCGTCCTCAGGAAAGGAGCTTATCAAGGCATCAAGCTCATTGATGAACTCTCCGAGGAACCTGGAGGGCGATAAATGATAAGGATGTTAAGCTTGAAAGGGCTGGTAACTGTGACAGCATGGAATTCAAAGGAGGCGATAGACAGATGGGTAAGGGGAGAAAGAGAGAATGACCACTTGGGAGGGATGAGGATCCCGGTGCCACCACCCCGCTGACCAGAAGCTCTCGGGGTGTGCGAGAACACGTGGGCGGACGAAGAGAGAGCAGTAGGAGTAGCAGTGTTATCTGTGGTGATCCATGTTTCCGTCAGTGCCAGGAAGTCGAGGGACTGGAGGGAGCGTAGGCTGAGATGAACTCTGCCTTGTTGGCCGCAGATCGGCAGTTCCAGAGGCTACCGGAGACCTGGAACTCCACGTGGGTCGTGCGCGCTGGGACCACCAGATTAGGGTGGCGCGGCCACGCGGTGTGGAGCGTTTGTATGGTCTGTGCAGAGAGGAGAGAACAGGGATAGACAGACACATAGTTGACAGGCTACACAAGAGGCTACGCTAATGCAAAGGAGATTGGAATGACAAGTGGACTACACGTCTCGAATGTTCAGAAAGTTAAAAACTTACGTAGCAAGAATCTTATTGACTAAAATGATTAAAATGATACAGTACTGCTGAAGTAGGCTAGCTGGCAGTGGCTGCGTTGTTGACTTTGTAGGCTAGCTGGCAGTGGCTGCGTTGTTGACACTACACTAATCAAGTCGTTCCATTGAGTGTGATAGTTTCTACAGTGCTGCTATTCGGGGCTAGCTGGCTAGCTAGCAGTGTTGATTACGTTACGTTGCGTTAAAGAACGACAATAGCTGGCTAGCTAACCTAGAAAATCGCTCTAGACTACACAATTATCTTTGATACAAAGACGGCTATGTAGCTAGCTACGATCAAACAAATCAAACCGTTGTACTGTAATGAAATGAAATGAAAATGTGATACTACCTGTGGAGCGAAGCGGAATGCGACCGGGTTGTTGAGTGAGGAAGTTCTATTCGGTAGACGTTGGCTAGCTGTTGGCTAGCTAGCAGTGTCTCCTACGTTAAGGACGACAAATAGCTGGCTAGCTAACCTCGGTAAATTAAGATAATCACTCTAAGACTACACACTCTAAACTACACAATTATCTTGGATACGAAGACAGCAAAGACAACTATGTAGCTAGCTAACACTACACTAATCAAGTCGTTCAGTTGAGTGTAACAGTTTTTACAGTGCTGCTATTCGGTAGACGGTGGACGTTTGCTAGCTGGCTAGCTGGCTAGCTGCTGGGCAGATAGCAGTGTAGACTACGTTAGGACGACGAAATACGATAATTACGCAATTATCTTTGATACAAAGACGGCTATGTAGCTAGCTAAGAAGAAATTGCTAAGATTAGACAAATCAAACCGTTCTACTATAATGAAATGTAATGAAATGTAATGAAAAGTTATACTAAAGGTCAACACCACTGGGGCTGTGGTGAGAGTGGTTAGGCACGGCCACTTAATGCTTGGTGTGTGTGTGTGTATTTAGCGTTTAGTGGGTATGGTCAGAGCACCTGTAGAGGGTCTCTCTCCCAGGAACTCTGAGAACACACAGGATGTGTGCAGGCTGACGGCGTAGCAGTCGGACATGTGTTTTTGTCTTGTCCCTTGTAAACATAGTTTTTCCTTGTTTTTTTTTCTCGTATATATATTTAATATTTTAATATCACTTTCTATCTACGGACTGAATATACACTCCTGCAACCCGCCTCACCCAATGTGGTACGGATATGCTATTTTTATACTTAAGAACTCATCAACTCATCAACAGCTAGCCAACTAACTGGCTACCAGCTAACTGGCTACTAGTTAGCCACGGCCCGCTAGCTGGACAAATTCTTTGGCCACTATACCCACCATGCTGATCCGTCGTCTGAACCGTCGCCTGACCCGGAACCCCAACAGAGGCTAGCCAGCTAACTAGCTACTAGATAGTAGTCAGCTAGCCACTGCTAGCGGTCATCAGCTACCTTTAGCACGGACAACTCTCGCCAGTCTGCACAGCGCGACTCAAACCAGAGCAATTCGGACTTATTTTTCTCCACATCTCCGGATTCCTACCGCAAGCTCTGAACCTTTTTTTCTTCTTCACCCGGATCACCGCAGCTAGCTAGCTGCTATTCGAATGGCCACTCCTGGCTAACGTCACTGTCCTGAAGCAATACCCAATTAGCCTGGAGCTAGCCTTGCTAGGCCCATCTCCCGGCTAGCCAAAGAGGTCCATCAGCCACTACTTGGGATACAATATCTCTTTTTGCCAACTAGCTTGGACCCCCGTCGACTCATCACGACTGGACCACCGATGTCATTTGCCCGATGGGGTTTTTCTCAACTCGCTCCGCCATCGCTTCGTCCCCTGAAATCCCATCCGCTAGTATGCTAGTCGCGGCCTGCTAGCTGGACCTGCTGGACTCCTATGATCACTCGGCTACGCATGCCTCTCGCTAACGTCAATATGCCTTGTCCATTGCTGTTTTGGTTAGTATTTATTGTCTTATTTCACTGTAGAGCATTTAACACTTTAGTTCCACCTACCACCTACCATTTTTATGCTGATGCTGTTGATACTGTTATTTACTGTTGTGTCTCGTCTCTTACAAAAGCTTTCCAGAACATGCAAACTGCTTTTTATACTGTTCAATATACCTTGTGTCAATTGAAGCTTATCCTCAATACTGACAAAACTAAACTAATGGTGTTTTCTAATGCAAGAAATAGACCTCTGAACCTTTCACCTATTACTAGCTGTCAGGGCAAGGAGATGGAGGATGTAACCTCATAAATATCTTGGAATTTTCATTGATGACGGCCTCTCTTTTAAATTGCATATATTCAACAACTTATAAAAAAAACTGAAATTGGGATTTTATTTTAGGAATAAGGCCTGTTTTTCTTTTGAAGCCAGAAGGAGGCTAGTAATCAGCTACATTTATGCCTTTACTAGACTATGGGGATATTCTATATATGAATGCTTCCGCTCAGTGTTTGAGATCAATTGACACTCTTTACCATGGCACTTTGAGATTTATTTTAAACTGCAAAACCCTTACGCACCACTGCACTTTGTATACCAGGGTTGGCTGGCCTTCTCTAGTCACTCGTAGGCTCAGTCACTGGTGTACTTTTATTTACAAAGACATTTTGGGTTTACTACCTTTTTATTTGTGCATTTTTATTGTTCAGAAATGTGGTGGGTACTCTCTTCGTTCGCTGGAATTTATCCTGCTAACTGTTCCAAATGTCCGAACTGAATTTGGTAAAAGGGCTTTTATGTACTCTGCGCCGTCGTCTTGGAACACCTTACAAAATACTTTTAAACTGGAAGAACTTGTCCCGATTGGTGTTTTTAATTCACTGGTGAAGGATTATGAGGCTGATTCCCCGACCTGTCAATATTTTTTATTTGCTGTTTTATACTCTTGTGAATTCAATGGTTTTTACTAGATTACTTGTAGTTTTTCATATTGTCTGTCTGTAATTTTTTTGTAATGACTTGGTGCTGCCTATCTTGGCCAGGGCGCTCTTGAAAAATAGATTTTAATCTCAATGAGCCCTTCCTGGTTAAATAAAGGTTAAATAAACCACACATGCGGTGACATCACCTGGTTTAAATGATATTTCTAGGGACAATATATCTTTCATCGTCACTCTATGCACAGGTTTAGCCTCACTGTATCCACATCCTACCATACCTTTGTCTGTACATTATGCCTTGAATCTATTCTACTGTGCCCAGAAATCTGCTCCTTTTACTCTCTGTTCTGAACGTACTAGACGACCAGTTATTTTAGCCTTTAGCCGTACCCTTATCCTACTCCTCCTCTATTCCTCTGGTGATGTGGAGGTTAAACCAGGCCCTGCAGTGCCTAGCTTCACTCCCATTCCCCAGGCGCTATCATTCGCTGACTTCTGTAACCGTAAAAGCCTTGGTTTCATGCACGTTAGCATTAGAAGCCTACTCCCTAGGTTTGTTGTATTTATTGCCCTAGCATACTCTGCCAACCCGGATGTCCTTGCCGTGTCTGAATCCTGGCTCAGGAAGACCACCAAAAACCCTGAAATTTCCATCCCTAACTATAACATTTTCCGACAAGATAGAACTGCCAAAGGGGGCGGTGTTGCAATCTACTGCAGAGATAGCCTGCAGAGTTCTGTCTTACTATCCAGGTCTGTACCCAAACAATTCGAGCTTCTACTTTTAAAAATCTACCTTTCCAGAAACAAGTTTCTCACCTTTGCCGCTTGATATAGACCACCCTCTGACCCCAGCTGTGCCCTGGACACCATATGTGAACTGATTGCCCCCCATCTATCTTCAGAGCTAGTGCTGCTAGGTGACCTAAACTGGGACATGCTTAACACCCCGGCCATCCTACAATCTAAGCTTGATGCCATCAATCTCTAACAAATAATCAATGAACCCACCAGGTACAACCCCAAATCTGTAAACATGGGCACCCTCATAGATATCATCCTAACCAACTTGCCCTCCAAATACACCTCTGCTGTTTTCAACCAAGATCTCAGTGATCACTGTCTCATTGCCTGCATCCGTAACGGGTCTGCGGTCAAACGACCACCCCTCATCACTATCAAACGCTCCCTAAAACACTTCAGCAAGCAGGCCTTCCTAATCGACCTGGCCCGGGTATCCTGGAAGGATATTGACCTCATCCCGTCAGTAGAGGATGCCTGGTCATTCTTTAAAAGTGCCTTCCTCATCATCTTAAATAAGCATGCCAAATTCAAAAAATGTAGAACCAGGAACAGATATAGCCCTTGGTTCTCTCCAGACCTGACTGCCCTTAACCAACACAAAAACATCCTATGGCGTTCTGCATTAGCATCGAATAGCCCCCGTGATATGGAACTTTTCAGGAAAGTCAGGGACAAATATACACAGGCAGTTAGGAAAGCTAAGGCTAGCTTTTTCAAGTAGAAATGTGCATCCCGTAGCACAAACTCAAAAAAGTTGTGGAACACTGTAAAGTCCGTGGAGATTAAGAGCATCTCCTCCCAGCTACCCACTGCACTGAGGCTAGGAAACACTGTCACCAACGATAAATCCACTATAATTGAGAATTTCAATATGCATTTTTCTACGGCTGGCCATGCTTTCCACCTGGCTACCCCTACTCCGGTCAACAGCACTGCACTCCCCACAGCAACTCGCCCAAGCCTCCCCATTTCACCTTCACCCAAATCCAGAGAGCTGATGTTCTTAAAGAACTGCAAAACCTGGACCCCTACAAATCAGCCGGGCTAGACAATCTGGACCCTCTCTTTTTAAAATTATCTGACGAAATTGTCGCAACCCCTATTACTAGCCTGTTCAACCTCTCTTTTGTATCGTCTGAGATTCCCAAAGATTGGAAAGCTGCCGCGGTCATCCCCCCCTTCAAAGGGGGAGACACTCTAGACCCAAATTGCTACAGACCTATATCTATCCTACCCTGCCTTGCTAAGGTCTTCGAAAGCCAAGTTAACAAACAGATTAACGACAATTTCGAATTCCACCGTACCTGTTTTCAGAGCTGGTCATGGGTGCACCTCAGCCACGCTCAAGGTCGTAAACGATATCATAACCGCCATCAATAAGAGACATTACTGTGCAGCTGTATTCATCGATCTGGCCGAAGCATTCAACTCTGTCAATCACCACATTCTTATTGGCAGACTCAACAGCCTTGGTTTCTCAAATCATTGCATCGCCTGGTTCACCAACTACTTCTCTGATAGAGTTCAGTGTGTCAAAACGGAGGGCTTGTTGTCCGGACCTCTTGCAGTCTCTATGGGGGTGCCACAGTGTTCAATTCTCAGACCGACTCTGTTCTCTGTATACATCAATGATGTTGCTCTCACTGCTGGTGATTCTCTGATCCACCTCTACGCAGACGACACCATTCTGTATACTTCTGGCCCTTCTTTGGACACTGTGTTAACTAACCTCCAGACGAGCTTCAATTCCATACAACTCTCCAACTGTTCTTAAAGGCCTCCAACTGCTCTTAAATGCAAGTAAAACAAGTAAAGTGCATGCTCTTCAACCGATCACTGCCCGCACCTGCCCGAGTAGTACTCTGGACGGTTCTGACTTAGAATATGTGGACAACTACTAAATCTAGAATCGGCTTCCTATTTCGCAACTAATCATCCTTCACCTATGCTACCGATCCTCGACTTTGGCGATGTCATCTATAAAATAGCCTCCAAAACTCTACTCAAGAATTGGATGCAGTTTATCACAGTGCCATCCGTTTTGTCACCAAAGCCCCATATATTACCCACCACTCGTCGCCAAACCCACTGGCTCCAGGTCATCTACAAGTCTGCTGCCAATGACTGGAACGAACTTCAAAAATCAAATGAAGCTGGAGACTCATATCTCCTCACTAGCTTTAAGCACCAGCTGTCAGAGCAGCTCACAGATCACTGCACCTGCACATAGCCCATCTGTAAACAGCCCTTCCAACTACCTCATCCCCATACTGTATTTATTTATTTATCTTGCTCCTTTGCACCCCAGTATCTCTACTTGCACATTAATCTTCTGCGCATCTACCATTACAGTGTCTAATTGCTATATTGTAATTACTTCACCACCATGGCCTATTTAATGCCTTTACCTCCCTTAACTTACCTCATTTGCACTCACTGTATATAGTTTTTTCTTTTTTCTACTGTATTATTGACTGTTTGTTTGTTTATTCCATGTGTAACTCTGTAACTCTGTGTTGTTGTATGTGTAGAACTGCTATGCTTTATCTTGGCCAGGTGGCAGTTGTAAATGAGAACTTGTTCTCAACTAGCCTACGTGGTTAAATAAAGGTGAAAATAAATAAATAAATAAATATGCTACTCAGACACTGAGTAGAACTCAATGGGAGAACACCCAGCTGAAAATGTCCAAAATATCCTTTCTGCCTTTCATCAAATAGAGCAGATTTGTCATCAGATCTTTGCCGCTGACATTAAACTAATGATCCTTTGCTAAATGGTGTTTTTATTGTGTGATGCTGGAACAAGGGCCTCCCATCGACCTCCCAGCAGTTCCTAGTGCGTAACCTCTCACATCTGCCTGTCTGCTGCATGCCAGAGGTCTATCGGGCTGGGGCTAGCCTCTGAAGATAGGGGGGCACGCACGCACGCACGCACGCACGCACGCACGCACGCACGCACGCACGCGCACGCACGCACGCACGCACACACACACACACACACACACACACACACACACACACACACACACACCCCTTGCCTCCCTACAGCCGGATGCAGGTGATCCATCAGGTGAATGGTGTTCACCTGTACTTTCTGAGCACGCCGTTTGTCAGCTCTCTGGTTCTGGTGATAGATGCGGCTAAAGTTGGACACGATGACGGGAACGGGCAGGGCGATTACCAGCACCCCGCTCAGAGAACAGATAGAACCAAAGATCTTCCCTGCGATCGTCTTGGGCACCATGTCCCCGTAACTATAGAGAGAGAGAAAGAGAGAGGGAGAGGGGCGGGGGAGATAGAGAGAGAAATAGGGAGAGAGAAAGAGTAGAAAATATGATATGCTGTATTGGATACATTTAAAATGCAATCTCCAGTTCTGAAACTGTACATTTGACCTTCCAAAGGGTTAGCATCTCAGCAGGTTGTGTGTGTGTGTGTATGTATGTGTGTGTTTATGTGTGTTTAGGTATGTGTGCGTGTGTATGTGTGTGTTTATGTGTATGTGAGTATGTGTGTGTGTGTATTGTGTACCGAGACGCTCTCTACTGTTCGACTTGGGGGCTAAACCCATATCAACAGCGACTCTTCCATTCCCAGCCTTCCCATTCGTTTCTTGCTATGCAATTACATGTTGCTCTCTCAGTTCCTTCGGCTGAGGCTAATTTTATTACACAGGTGGAGGAGGCAGTGACAAGCTTAGTAACAGGTGGGGAGAGGCAACGAGATAGAGGCGCTATCTGGGCTGCTCAGACAGGGCACAACAAAGTCACGCCAGCACAGCTCCTTTCTTGTCAGTTCAGGGGCAGGCAGGGTGAGCACAGGGGAACAAATCACTTTGTCAATGGGGACTTCAGGTACAAGCTCGCATGAAGTTGAGCCAAAACAGAGGTGTGTGTGTGTGTGTGTTTATTTATTTAACCTTTATTTAACTAGGCAAGTCAGTTAAGAACAAATTCTTATTTACAATGGCGGCCTACCCCGGCCAAACCCTAACCCGGACAACGCTGAGCCAATTGTGCACCCCCCTATGGGACTCCCAATCATGGCCGGTTGTGATACAGTCTGGAATCGAACCAAGGTCTGTAGTGACACCTCTAGCACTGAGATGCACTGCTCGGCAATCGGGAGCAGCGGTCTAAGTGAGTGGTGGGGCGGGGAGGTTAAGGGGAGGTTAACGGGGTTGAGAGCGTTTTACTTGGCAGAACTACTGAATCAATTAGTTTAAAAAAAACAGAAATGTAAAATAAGGTTGTGGAGTTTGGAGAATGTCAGACACACTCAGCCCAGGTTATATTTCACTGCAAACCAATCATCAGAGGTTATGTTCCTGTGACTTCTTTTGTTTATTGTGTCATTTGCCCTGATTGAGAAATCTGTAGTCAACTATAAATGTTTTTTGACAATCTATTTATGACCTTTTTACCGAACACCAACCTTTGTCATAATGTATTCCTTGTGTATTCCATGTATTCTCTTAAACAACAGAGCAATTTGAGAAAGTGGAATCTAAAGATGCAACAACTAGGATGGGTTGCTAATATGACTAAGATTGTGCCTTTGGCTTCTGGACAACGAAAAATAAAGATTATATAAAAACAGAGAAGCAAATAGCGAAGCAAATGGAAATACTTTCTCCAGAAAGCATGACTTAGCCACAGAGGAATCTAGGATCATTAGCTTCTTTTAAAAAATATCTGTGGATTGTTTCAAATCACAAGCTCATAGGCCTATGCCTATTTGGGAAGCCTGGAATTTGGGCAGCGCGCTTGGCAATAGGCCTAGCTGATTATTGAGTTGCTGTTGTCAGTGAAAAGGATCTAAAATATGTGTTAAGATAGTGTCTTCTAGAGTATAATTTAAAATGTTGAGACAAGAAGAAGGGGAGGGGCATGTGGCGAATATAAAGGCAAGTCTCTCTCCACAATGGCTCAGCTGTCTCCTGCCAGTTTCATTGTGTGAATTGTTTTTTGTAGTTTTTTTGTAATTATCTTTTTATTAAAATGTTATTTTCTATTAACAGGGGTTACATAGACAACCAGACAAAGTGCACCACACAGACTAAGTACAATAAAAGGAATAAGGATAGAGTAAAACATTAAACAAAAAGGCAGTCAAAAATTGAGAGAAAAAAATACAAACATCACAATTACAACATGGGTGGGTCGAGCCCTGAATGCAGATTGGCTTACAGCCGTGGTATATCAGACCATATACAACGGGTATGACAAAATATGTATTTTTACTGCTCTAATTACGTTGGTCTTTGTAAGATGCAGAGTAGGTGAACGGAGGATCTCTGCATGTGTGGTTCCCACCGTGAAGCATGGAGGAGGATGTATGATGGTGTGGGGGTGCTTTGCTGGTGACATTGTCAGTGATTAATTTAGAATTCAAGGCACACTTAACCAGCACAGCTTTCTGCAGCGATACGCCATCCCATCTGGGTGAGCTTAGTGGGACTTTCATTTGTTTTTCAACAGGACAATGACTGAACACTCCTCCAGGCTGTGTAAGGGATATTTGACAAAGAAGGAGAGTGATGGAGTGCTGCATCAGATGACTTGGCCTCCACAATCAGACCTCAACCAAATTGTGATG
This sequence comes from Oncorhynchus nerka, assembly GCF_034236695.1. Taxonomy (NCBI): domain Eukaryota; kingdom Metazoa; phylum Chordata; class Actinopteri; order Salmoniformes; family Salmonidae; genus Oncorhynchus; species Oncorhynchus nerka. Next base: position 87,758,138 of record NC_088410.1, read on the forward strand.
GTTTGGGATGAGTTGGACTGTAGAGATAAGGAAAAACAGTCAGCTCAGCATATGTGGGAACTCTTTCAAGACGGTTGGAAAAGCATTCCAGGTGAAGCTGGTTGAGAGAATGCCAAGAGTGTGCAAAGCTGTCATCAAGGCAAAGGGTGGCTACTTTGAAGAATCAAACATGTTAAATATATTTTGATTTGTTTAACACTTGTTTGGTTACTACATGATTCCATATGTGTTATTTCATAGTTTTGATGTCTTCACTATTATTTTACAATGTAGAAAATAGTAAAAATAAAGAAAAACCCTTGAATGAGGAGGTGTCCAAACTTTTGACTGGTACTGTATAGGCTAGGCTACATGTGACTGTATTGTGTGTGTGTTCAGGTACATGCATATGAGTGCAATAGCGATAACGTTTAGGAAAATGTCAAAGATTAGGTTATTCATTTGTCCTCCACATGTCCATAGATCTATGTTAATTCCCCTTTATTCAATATAGGACATAATTCAACTTCTTAAAAACCCTTAGTGGGCTTCCTGTTAACAACATGACAGAAAACAGGGTATATACTGTTTTTGGGGTGTGTCGTTTCATTTGGGGACTCAGCAGTGGGGGGTTTCAAAATTGTATTCTTATGTGATGCACTACTCAGTCTGAGTTAAGTTATTATTTAATACTACTGAAACATAAACAGTTCATTTAAAGCAGTCTCCTGGAATGTTCGGGGCATGTGGTCAAGAGGTAGAAAATTCTAACATTCTTAAAAATGGAAAGGGTTTTAATTGCTATGCTACAGGAGACCCATTTATCTTCAACAGAACATGCTGAAGGGGGACTGGGTGGGCAAGGGGTATTTTTCTTATTTTAGTTCAAACAAGAGGCACTGCCATCCTTGGAAATAAAATGTCCCATTTATTATTTGAGCACCAAGTTACAGACCCTGAAGGACTATTTATTTTGAATACAGGTAATTTACTTGGTCAACATCTTACTATACTAAATGTATATGCCCGGAACACATACTCCACCAAAGGGACTTGGGTTTATTTCAGGAGCTTATATCTGGTTTTGGATTAACTGGATAAATCTTCAGCTGCTCCAGTCTCGATTCATAGAGCCTCAAATACTCTTAGAAACATTTGTGATTCATCTGGTTTAGTAGACATATGGAAAGAGCTAAATCCTAATGTCAGAGACTATACTTTCTACTCTAGGCCCCATAATTAATTTTCTAGATTGGGCTATTTTTTATGCCCTCTACTTACATGCATGTTGTTCAGTCATGTGCTATTGGTTCTATAGTCATTTCTGACCATGCCCCCAGTGTATATAGATAATGAAATTGGCAAAACAATCCCAAAACAAAATACGTCTCTGCTTAACAATAAAGGATTCTGCTCTGTGATAAAAGATCAATTATCACATTACTGTCTCGACAATCAACTCTCTCCTGTCTCAGCTGCAATTGTCTAGGATGCTGCTAAAGCAACTATAAAGGGTTTTATAATTTCCCAAGCCTCTCTGATCAAGAAGGTTAGGATGGAAAATAGGGAAAGGTTGGAGGCTGAAGTAAAGCCTGTAGAACTTCTTCATAAACAACAACCAACCCAGGAGAACAGGAAGTCACTAGCTCATGCTGAGGCCAAACTCTATTTAGATCATACAAAGCATGTAAAAAAAAACGATTGTTTTTAACCAAGCAAAAATATTCTGAGTTCGGTAATCGTCCATGCCGTCTACTTGCACACCAACTTTAAAAATAACAGAACGAAAGATCGATTAAGTCTATAAGGATGGCAGATGGCTACACTTCTTATGATCCATTGCTTGTCAATAATATGTTTTGCGACTTCTAAAAATCTCTTTATACTTCACAATGTACAAGATCTAACAACAAAATTACAAAATATCTGAATAAGATCATCTTGCCCACTACAGTACATGAAATGAGCATAGAAATAGACTAAATGCTCCCTTCACTCCTGAAGAGGTTTGGGAAACTATTAAGGCAATCCTTCTGGCAAGGAACCCAGCCTTGATGGCTTCCCGGCAGAGTTCTTTGGCCTATCTTCATGCCTGCTCTAAATGATATGTTCGAAACAGACATCATACCAGAGTCCTGGAAAACTGCATTCATTAGCCTGTTTCTATATATATATATATATTTTTTTTTACAAGTTGCGGGCCTAAAGTAAATTAATATATCCTAGTAATATACACCAGTTTGTCTACCTTGAGGCCCAACTAAAGGAGCAAATTAAGGAACGTCATTGGAACGTCATTGGGTTTTGACTTATTCTTTCAACCTCAGTTCTGTAAATGAAAAGGCTAGTTACAATACACCATAACGCTTATTAACGATTACTTTGCATACCTAACATGGCATGGTAGACGGTTCCATCCCGAGGTAGTCAGCCATCTATATGCGGTGCATGGACTACCCAAATAGGGCAAATAAAAGTTAATCATGTTCACGGCCATAAGCTGTCGATGACTGGAGTTCTGTCAAACATCTCTCCAGGATGTCTTGCAGGAAAGAGGCCATGAACTCGGTAGGATTGCAACCTTCTGTCCCTTCTGGGATTCCGACCACATGTATGTTCTGTCTCCGGAAACGTTTTTTCTGTTTATCTAGACTAACCATAGCCATCTTGTTGTGAGTCATCGTCGTGTCTTCTTATTTACCGTTCTGTCTCGTTTTCCCAGTTACAGACATATCCAAGAATGCCACCCAAACATTGCTAGAGCCAGTAGGTGTGCAAAGTGTGTTCTCTGCACACCCACAGGAAAGGAAGACCCAGAGGATAAGTTCATTAGAGTTAACTGTACCTCAGACTGCAGCCCAAAAGTATCAACCCTTAGTGGAGAGGCCTCGGAACACGTCTTTACGCAGCCATGTTGAAACCCGTTTTTGTTTTTTTAATCAATTCCTCATTATTAAATATGTCACCAGTTGTAAATGTACCGTTAATCCCTGTCATTTGGTTACATTCATTTCTGTTAATGTATGCATTAATTACAGTCTGTTCTCATTCTTGGAGTGGAAACATTGTTTGCAGAGTTCAACACCTGCTACACATGTGAAAAACAAGTTTTGGTTTATTTCACAACCATAATTTATGAGATTTGTCAATTCTTTCATTGTCTTTTGTCTGGAGTGCTCCATGTGAGCAATGAGCATGTTTGAGCAAGCATAGAAGTACCTGGCCTGCTGCACGGAAATGTAGGAAAGCGTTTTATTTGTATTTTTTTACATCCATTGCGAATTATAATAGAGTACATTATACAGCAACATGTAAAGTCTTGGTCCCATGTTAAATAAAAGATCCCAGAAATATTCCATATGCATAAAAAGCTTATTTCTCTCAATTTATGTGCAGAAATTGGTTTACATCCCTGTTAGTGAGCATATCTCTTTTGCCAAAATAATCCATCCACCTGACAGGTGTGGCATATTAGGAAGCTGATTAAACAGCATGATCATTACACAGGTGCACCTTGTGCTGGGGACAATAAAAGGCCACTCTAAAATGTGTAGTTTTGTCACATAACACAATGCCACAGATGTCTCAAGTTTTGATGGAGCGTTGCAATTGGCATGTCCACCAGAGATGTTGCCAGATAATTGTATGTTCATTTCTCTACCATAAGCTGCCTCCAACATCATTTTAGAGAATTTGGCAGTATGTCCAACCGACCTCACAACAGCCGACTACGTGTAACTACGCCAGCCCAGGACCTCCACATCCGGCTTCTTCACCTGCGGGATCGTCTGACGAGTATTTCTGTCTGTAATAAAGCCCTTTTGTGGGGAAAAACTCATTCTCATTTGATTTGCACCCATGACTGCGCCCCTGCCCAGTCATGTAAAATCCATAGATTAGGGCCTAATGAATTTATTTAAATTGACTGATTTCCTTATATGAACTGTAGCTCAGTAAAATCATTGAAATTGTTGCATGTTGCGTTTATATTTTGTTCGGTATAAAATTATAGTTCCTCATAGTAAGCTATTTAAAAAATCTTTCCAACAATCTCCCAATCTTTGGTGTGAAAGAGCATTGGAAGTTACAGGCCTACTGCTGCATTGGCCTTTAGGCTCTGCGCCCATTTCTTTAGCCAACAACGGATCACGGTGTATCAATGTGTCCATATGGTAGAGGCTGGTGATCTCGCAGTAATGTTTTTAAAATGCATAGAGCTTCCAGCTCACATTGTAAAGTGGTGGGTGATGCGCTGATAGCCTGTTGCCTTCACTTGATGGTGAATGGGAGGCGCGCTTTAGTACCAGTTGAGAAATAATAAAAATAGTAGCTCTTTTTAATAGCACATCAAAATGTTTTTTAACACATGATTACATTTACAGTAGTTGCACAATGAATGGGCTTATAAAAGCGTGTTTTTCTCAAGCAGCAACCAGCTGAGGAGCAGCAGGAGAAATCCCCCTCAAAACAACCTCTGCTCTGTATGCTGTGCGCTTCTGATAGTTGCCAATTAACCTATAGGCCGATATGCATGATGGTCAAATGTATTTACATTGGCTTGCATTTCCATCAATGACTGAAATGCATTATTTTGCAATGGGATTATTTTTCTTCTCCCGGTCATTTTGGCCATCAACATTTTTATTTATTGGGTTTTCTTTTTTTTAAATCGGCCAAAAGCCGGTAATTGCCGACTAAAGGAAACCCTGTGACAGAAGCGTCCTCTGACTGCTCTGATTCTGACCATTACCTTTCCTCTCCACTGCGTCCTGCACAGATTGGACCCCTGACAGGTAACACATGGGCTGTTGCCTCTGCTGGCTCTCAGGGGACTCCCGGGGCCTGCAGGAAGACGCACACCACTGACTTGGGCACTGGCATCAAACTTTTCCTGATGTGCATTGTCTCACACAAACTCCCTCTCCATTTCCAAACGTCTTCTGCAAACTCCCTCTGCCTGCCACACTCACTGAATGCCCACGACTTCTTCTCTGAGGGAAATGGGATTGTGTCATTACCAAGGTTACTCCTAAAAAAGCAAATTGAGCCATAAAATGTTTCTTCTACTTCCTGCTGTCTTATGCTTTTTTCAGAGTCAATCACCCCTGGCAAAGATTTCCTTTACATGGAGAGGGAGGCACACAACATAATAAAAGGATGGCAACTCTGGATAAAAACAGCCCAAAATGATCCCAGCTGTCAGAATGGAGTATCAGAGCTGCAACGTCTCTGAAGCATTGAGACGGGTGTGTTGAGTTGTGTCCTGGCTGCCAAGTGGTGGATCTCTCAGTCCATGCCGTCTGTCTGTCTCTCTATTACTGATGACACCCCAACGGCTCCGTCTCTGCATAACAGCTCTACAGCCAGATAGAAATGTGAAAAATAACGCCTCACAAATAGTTGTTTTCTCTTTACCTTTCTCTAGGTTTAGTAAAAGAGAAGTAGACGTTTAAAAACTTCCTGGCGGTTATGATCCGGTCATTTTAATGACCTTACTTTTAGAATTACGAACCAACCATTTAGAGAACGGCAAAAATCTGATTGGAGGTGGAGGCATGGAAAGTTGGATGTCCCCTCTGTAACATCAAAGCTGTAAAATAACTAACTTTATATAAAACCACATTCACCTGGAAAACATCCTTTGTTTGAGTTGAAGGAAAACAATACAATGTGTTACTGTGAAACCATAAAGCAAGTACTGCGAAACTATTTGGCTAATCTACAGAGTTTGATTTTCAGACACAAATACATTAATTAGTATCCACTCCACACAACCATAGAGGAAGACAGAGGAAATTAGGAGAGGAGAGTTAAACAAAGCTGCACTGACACACACACACACACACACACACACACACACACACACACACACACACACACGCACACACACACGCACACGCACACGCACACGCACACAGAGAGGTGAGCTCCTAAAACACAGTGTGGATGTCACTGGAATGGAACCTCATTATAACTAGGCGATTATAATTCATCAGGAAGTTAGTGGCTCGTTTTATGATGGAATGAAAGCAAATTAAACATTTGAACATGCATACTGCAAGCTAATCCAACTCATACAGGTCAATAAAGTGAACATGTGACAGAGCAAATGGTCTATGGTTTTGATTTTGACAATTACTTACAGCAGACATTTGAGTGAAAAACGAATAGGCTAACAAGCCTCTATTTGTCAGAGAAACAAACAATGTGGTTACAAGAGACAGAAGAGAAAGCTAAAGATACTCAACTACTGCATGCTGTCATTCCTTTGGCAAATTAGTTTCTTCAGGCATTATATTGGTATTGTGGGATGCTCCATATTGACATGATCTATTGTCCGTTTTACAGAGGAATGAGAGGAGGACGGGGAGGAGAAAATCACTTGTGAAGAAATGTATTCGGTCTGTGTCCGTGTTTTATCCCCTCAATTTCTTCTTTACTGTGGTCTTCATTAAATAAATGTCTCCAATTGTTTCCACTACAAGGTCGAAATCTTTTAAAGCGGGTTCTTCTTGATAGTATTCTGATGAACATGAAATTAAAAACACTGAATCGGTCGTTTCAAAAAGACGCATCACAACCAAAACAATCCATTAAACTAAATGATTTCAGCTTGTTTGGGGACCGAATGAAAGCAGTGGAGATCTGTCAAACATACTTAATACTGTGATTTGCTTAAAGGTCCAATGCATCCATTTTATCTGAATATCAAATCATCTGGATGTCTTTTGGGTGGTGGACCATTCTTGATACACACAGGAAAACCCCAGCAGTGTTGCAGTTCTTGACACACTCAAACCGGTGCGCCTTGCACCTACTACCATAACCTGTCCAAAGGCACTTAAATATTTTGTCTTGCCCATTCACCCTCTGAATGGAACACATACACAATCCATGTCTCAAGGCTTAAAAATCTACACTGGTTGAAGTGGATTTAACAAGTGACATCAATAAGCAATCATAGCTTTCAACTGGATTCACCTGGTCAGTCTATGTCATGTTCCTAATGTTTTGTACACTAAGTATATATACAGTACATTCCCCTTTTCCACATTTTGTTGTTACAGCCTTATTCTAAAATGTATTATATATATTTTTTCCAATCTAAATCAATCTAAACACAATACCCCATTTACAAATGTATTACAAATAAAAAAACAGAAATACCTTATTACATTAGTATTCAGACCCTTCGATATGAGACTCGAAATTGAGCTCAGGCGCATTCTGTTACCATTGATCATCCTTGAGATGTTTCAACAACTTGATTGGAGTCTCCCTGTGATAAATTCAATTGATTGGACATTATTTGGAAAGGCACACCCCTGTCTATATAAGGTCCCACAGTTGACAGTGCATGTCAGAGCATGAGGTCGAAGGAATTGTTCTTATAGTTTGAGACAGGATAGTGTCTAGGCACAGATCTGGGGAAGGGTACCAAAACATTTCTGCAGCATTGAAGGTCCCCAAGAACACAGTGGCCTCCATCATTCTTTAATGGAAAAAGTTTGGAACCACCAAGACTCTTCCGGAAGTGGCAAGATGGCGAACTGAACACTGCTATGTAGACCACCTCAAGATAAAAATGTGATATTTAATATCGGTAAGTTAGACTAAATATTAGCACTGCGCAATCTGGTGGGTAATAACCTTCAATCTGGATAACAACCCAAAACAAATCATAAGACTAGAGAAATGTATCTATAAATATTATGAACGCAAGCAACACCCAAACATGATGGAGAGTAAGACAGGGGAACCTATTTCAAAACCAAAACTTGACTCTTCTACAGACACAGACGATTTCATATTTTCACCAGCGGGAATGGTAAAGATCGAAACCCAACTGTTAAAATCAATAAATGACAAACTGGGTATACTTGAACTAGTCAGTAAGGATATAAAGGAGTTGAAGGCCTCGAGATGAGCGACGGAAAAAGCTGCGACATTGGAGAAAGACACAAACAAGCTAAAAGGGACGGTCAATAAGATTGAAACCGAAGTGAATGAACTTAAAAAGGAGGACATCGTTCGGAGAGAAGCCTTACTTGACATACAGGCTAGAACCATGAGAGAGAATCTGGTACTTACAGGAATCCAAGGGAAAGAAGAAGTACTGAATCTGTAGGTCGAGAGTTCCTCCTTACAGCGCTTCAGATTCCACATGAATCTACAAAATGACTAAATCCAACTTGAACTTGTACACCGCTTTGGACAGAGAGGGCAGAGGTATGCTTTCCTTAAAGATAAAATAATGGTTAATAAAAGCCTGTGTAAAAGACTTGCTGGCATGAAAATTGGCATGAATGACCAGTTCCCAAAGGAAATTGCAGAACGGTGTAAAGTTCTGTATCCAATTTTCAAAGAGAAAAGATTGAAAGGGAAACGCGTAGCTCTTGTCATCGACAAACTGTATATTGATAACCAGTTGTTCTGAGACACAAAGACCACTTTGCCATGTTAAAAATGACAAAGTTCTCATAGAGGATGCAAATAAGGAAACACATAATTCTAGCCCGGTTATGGATTGTAATAATACAAAAAATATAGCTTTTCTATCTATTTTCTAATATAATTAATTGGAACACAAAGCACTAATTCAACATGGTGGAGATAAACTCAGTAAACAGAAGGCGCAGTATGTGTGGATGGATGGTGTGGTGTGTGTTGTTTGGTGTTTGGGAAAGTGTGGCATTGAGTGAGAAAGGAAAGGGTTGCATATCCCTGAACCAATGTATTTCTGTGAGCAGGTGTTGTGAGAGAGCATTCAATGTTGTTCAGATGAGGGATATACATTTTATAATGAATTATACATCTTATTTATTTATTGTCCTATCATAGTGGAACAGCGTTTTAAAATAAATTACACGTATAATTTATTTATTGTTCTATCAGAACTACATTTTTAAAATAAATGATACATCTAATTTATTTATTTATGATCCTATATTGATGGAACGGTCCACAGCCCTATACCCTAGACATCCACCTGAATTACCCAGATACTAAGGAGAAGTCTCTAACTGTTTTATGGGCCTGCTGTAAGTGGCCTGTATGCAGCCAAAATGTGGTCAGAGACCTACAGCGGCACTGCCCCCTCAAGATTCTGAGCCTGCTTGGCAGGGTTGGCCCTGCAAAGACAAAGCCCCCTAAAGGGAGAGCATAATATACAAGGAAATTCTCAAAGCTGCTAATGAGAACCTTGATAACCTTGTACCTATCCGGTGGAGATTCCTGTGGGGTGCCCCCACCCAGGCAGTGGCAGTGCTGGCAACACTAGCTGCAGTAACCCATGGGGAGGGGTCACACTCAGACATTCAGAGAGGGGCCATATTATTGAGGCCCTGGTGGCACAAAATCAAAGGTCTGACTGCATGGAGATGCTTGGGAAAATGGTCAATCCGGGGGACTATGTTGTGGGTGTTTCAGGGGTTGGAGGTACATCTGACCTCCATCATCTATGACGTGACAATGGTTAATAAAATCTCCCCATTTCTGACCATTTTTTTGCACAGTTCTGCAGGCCTTCTCATACAGCTGCAACTATATATGCATTCTTAAATCAAGACCTTTCTTGAGTTGGGCTCTGGGATGGTGCAACTGTTGAGAATGTGAGTCTATGGTTGTTGTGGGTGCAAAGGGATTGAGTGTGTATGAGTGTGTGGTTGTGTGTGTGTGTATCCCAGAACTGTTGCGAAGGAGTAAAAGATGTTAGGGACAATATAGGATGATTCACAATAATTGTTTGCTAATATAATAATTGCTTGCCATAATGTCATTTTGGTAATGGTGAGACTGGTGAGAGGTAAAAATCCATTGCACAAATTGCCTACATTAGTACAAATATTAATAGCTAATTATGGAAAATAAGATAAACAGTATTTTTTAAATATATATTTTTGAATGGCTATATATAATACATTTGGCGGTTGATCTGCTTCTGTTCTGTGGGTGGCACTGTGTGCTCTTTTCGAAGGATGGGATCCGGGGAGTCGGGTGTGGTCTGCCGGGCATTGGGATGACAACCCAACTCGGGATAAGGAGGGCTTTTAGTAGGTGGAATAGTGAGGACCAATTGGAGGTTTACTTAGTAGCAATGCAAATATCATGATACAGCTACATAGACACTCAATCATCATGTTACTTTTCAATGGTATGTTTACAAACATATACAGTATTTTGATAAATAGATTTGTGTCTCATTATGGTAAGTGGTGAATACGTATAGCCAGTTATAATTATAATGGCTTAGCAGATAATAAGAAAAGACCATCAGTATTTACCTGGCTAAAAGAGAAGGAATAAAATATATATTGTTAGCAGGAAACTCATTCAACAATTTTAGATTAAGTTTTGTGGAAAAAGGACTGTGGGGGCGAAATATATTTTTCCCAGGGGGCAAAGGAATTCAAAAGGGGTGGTGATATTAATTAACAGTCATTTTGATCCAAATGTGCAAATTGTCCAAACAGATCATCAAGGTAGATGGATTATTTTAAATATGTTATTGTCCAAACAGATCATCAAGGTAGATGGATTATTTTAAATATGTTATTGGATAATAAACAGATATGGCTTATTAACCTATACGGTCCGAATAATGATGATCCAAGCTTCTTTGAAAATATATAGAAGAATTGATCAACTCTACAAGCAACACTAGACTATTATTAGGGTGGGAGGTTTTAATACGGTCTTAAATACCTCTATGGACCGGAAAGGAAATCACACTACAAACTATCACCCTCAGGCACTTAAGGAAATCATGAATGTCATGGATATATTGGAATTAGTGGATATATGGAGGCTTAAATACCCTGACCTAGTGAGATATACATGGCAGGGGCTTAATCAAGCTAGTCATCTTGATTACTTTCTTATGTCATTCTCTCTGGCACCAAAAGATAGGGGACAGAATGCGGTCGGATCATCACATAATTGGCATATATATTACTCTTACAGAATTTCAGAATTTAATTTATAACTGACTTTTTACAACATAACGTAGGTACAGCAGATCCAATTTTAAATGTGCTTTTAGAGGCCATGCAATTCAGCACTATAAAACATCTAATTCAGCATCGATAAAACAAAAGCAATTTAGATCAAAATAGTCGATAATAACAAAGGAAATTGAATGACTAACAGTACAGTTAGAGGCACAGAATACACAGAATACTTTAGAGGAAAAACACAAAGAAATGGAGGAACTTATTCAAGAAAGTTCCAGTGTAATATATTATAAAAAATAAAGCGAACTGGATGGAATATGGGGGAAATGCACCAAATTATTTTTCAATCTTCAACATAGAAATGCTACCAAAAAAATGCATTGAGACTTGTTACAAATGATGGAGTCACGCATGATTCACCGAATGATATTTTGAAAGAGGAAGTGAAGTACTGTAAGAATATGTTTTAGTTTCAGTCTCCTCCATCTCCACTAACCGAAGCTAATTGTATGGATTTTTTTCCTATTAACAATGTAAAATGAACATCTGAACTGAAAGACTCATGTGAAGGCCAAATTACAGAGGAAGAAATTCTTGATGCAATTAAAGCCTTTAAGGCTGGGAAAACTCCAGGGCTGGATGGCATACCAGTGGAAGTATACCAAACTCCAGGGCTGGATGGCATACCAGTGGAATTATACCAAACTTTTTTTTGATATACTCAGAGGACCATTATTAACTCGTTTTAACTTCTTTGGGACTGGGGGGCAGTATTGACTAGCTTGGATGAATAAGGTGCCCAGAGTAAACTGCCTGCTACTCAGGCCGAGTTACTAATATATGCATATTATTAGTAGATTTGGATAGAAAACACTCTGAAGTTTCTAAAACTGTTTGAATGATGTCATATGGCAGGCAAAAACCTGAGAAAAAATCCAACCAAGAAGTGGGAAATCTGAGGTTTGTAGTTTTCAACTTTGCCTTTCGAATATACAGTGTCTATGGGGTCATATTGCACTTCCTAAGGCTTCCACTAGATGTCAACAGTCTTTAGAACCTTGTTTGATGCTTCTACTGTGAAGGAGGGGGAATGGGAGCTGAGTCAGAGGTCTGCCAGAGTGCCATCAGCTGACCTCGTGCGTTCACGTGAGAGTTAGCTTGCATTCCATTGCAATTCTACAGACAAAGGAATTCTCCGGTTGGAACATTATTGCAGATTTATGATAAAGACATCATAAATATTGATTCTATACATCGTTTGACATGTTTCTACGAACTGTAATATGACTTCTCTTCTGAACTTTCACCTGGACCTGCCCGCGCGTTGTGAGTTTGGATTTGTGAACTGAACGCACTAACAAAAGGAGGTATTTGGACATAAATGATGGATATGATGGACAAATCAAACATTTATTGTGGGAACTGGGATTCCTGGGAGTGCATTCTGATGAAGATCATAAAAGGTAAGTTAATATTTATAATGCTATTTCTGACTTTGTTGACTCCACAACATGGCGGATATCTGTATGGCTTGATTTGTTGTCTGAGCACCGTACTCAGATTATTGCATGGTGTGCTTTTTTGGTAAAGCTTTTTTTAAATCTGACACAGCAGCTGCATTAAGGAGAAGTTTATCTAAAGTTCCATGCATAACAGTTGTATCTTTTATCATGGTTTATTATGAGCATTTTTGTAAATTGACGTGGCTCTCTGCAAAATCACCGGATTTTTTTGAACTACTGAACGAAACACGCCAATGTAAATGTCTGATGAAGATCAAAGGTTAGTGATTCATTTTATTTCCATTTCTGCTTTTTGTGACTCCTCTCTTTGGCTGGAAAAATTGCTGTGTTTTTCTGTGACTAGGTACTGACCTAACATAATCGTTTGGTGTGCTTTCATCGTAAAGCCTTTTTGAAATTGGACACTGTGGCTGGATTTACAACAAGTTTATCTTTAAAATGGTGTGAAATACTTGCATGTTTGAGGAATTTTAATTATGGGATTTCTGTTGTTTTGAATTTGACGCCCTGCACTTTCACTGGCAAAAATTCTAGCTAAATGCTTGGAGGATATAATTAAAACGGTATTGTCAGATATTATTCATCTTAATCAGACAGGTCTTTACATGGACAATACATTGGAGATAATATAAGACAAAAACTGGAAACAATAGAACACTATGAAATATCAGGGACACCAGGACTGGTTTTCATTGCATATTTTGAAAAGGCTTTTGTTAAAGTACAACTGGAGTTTACATATAAATGCCTAGAATATTTCAATTTTGGAGAATCTCTTATAAAATTGGTTAAAGTAATGTATACATGGGTGTAAAATAGTAAATAATGGCTACATCTCAGAAAGTTTTAAACTGTCAAGAGGAGTTAAACAAGGTTGTCCATTATCGGCATATCTATTTATTATTGCCATCTAAATGTTAGCTGTTAAAATTAGATCCAACAATAATATTAAGGGATTAGAAATCTGTGGCTTTAAAACAAAGGTGTCATTGTACGCTGATGATTCTTGTTTTCTTTTAAAACCACAATTTTAATCCCTCCACAGTCTCATAGAGGATCTAGATACTTTTGCTAACCTCTCTGGATTAAAACCAAATTATGATAAGTGATAATTATGTATTGGAGAACTAAAAAAATGAACTTTTACATTACCGTGTAGTTTACCAATGAAATGGTCTGATGGGGATGTGGACATACTCGCTATACAAATCCTGAAAAAAAGAAATTCTCACCAATGTTTTTTTATAGAAAGTTAACAAAAATAGATAAAATCTTGCTACCATGGAAAGGAAAATACCTGTCAATTTGTGGGAAAAGTACACCAAAGTTTACCTATTTGCTTATGGTTTTGCATCTAGTGACCTGCTTTTTAAATAATATGAACAAAAAATATTCAATATTACAGACAAAATTAAAAGGGCTTATTTCTATAACTAATATGAATTCTGAGGGCAGAAATGATTCAATATTAAAGCATTAGACCTCTCACTAAAGGCGTCAGTCATACAAAAGTTATACTTAAATCCGAAATGGTTCTCTAGTAAATTGGTCTCACCCCATGTTCAAGAGTGGCCTTTTTCCCTTTATTCAGATTACAACGGCTCACTTTCGGTTGTTTGAAATATCATAAAATATCCAAAATATCATAATTTTTTAAAACAAGCCTTAGAAAGTTGGTTTCAATTTCAGTTTAATCCTGAAAAGACAGAACAAATACAACAAATATTGTGGTTAAACTCAAATATACTAATTTATCAAATAAAACTTATTTTTCGAAGTTTAATTTTTGTAAATGATATCATAAATAGGACTGGTGGAGTTATGTCACACATGCAGTTAAAACAGACATATGGAAATGTATGCTCAACCCAAGATTACAACCAACTAAATGCAGCATTACCACAAAAATGGAAGAGGCAAGTAGAAGGTGGAAAAAGTAAGGAACTTGTCTGTTGGACCTGCATTAAAGAACATAAATGGTCAAAGAAAATTGTGATGAATAAAAACATATACCAATTTCATTTAAGGACCAAACAATTGACAGCTGTGCCATATAAATTGCAAAATAGTTGGGAAGAGATTTGCGATGTACCCATTCTATGGCACATGGTTCATGAATTGACATGCAAAACAATGCTGGATTCAAAACTTCACATTTTTCAATTTAAAGTATCATACAAAATTCTTGCAACCAATAGAATGTTATATATATATATGGGGGATACAATCTTCCCAGCTCTGCAGATTTTGCTGTGAGGAGTCAGAGTCATTAGATCATTTATTTTGGTACTGTCCATATGTAGCTCGTTTTTGTTCACAGGTCCAGGAATGGCTGAAGAACTGCAACATTTTCCTAGAACTAACGCTGCAGATAGCAATACTGGGTGATGTGAAAAGTCATAGTCAATCAATCAATAACATAATAATTATTTAAGCAAAAATGTTTATCTTTAATTTACAACATGTAGAAGCTATGAGAATAGAAAGGTTCAGTACTTTTGTGAAGCATAACAGCACAGTTGAAAATATATGGCAAATAGCAATCCAAAATGGATGATGTTAAGAGATAGATGGGAGGGGTTGCATGGAGCTGAAGGGTGGGACTAATAACAAGATAACCAATGTAAAACATATGTGGTCTGTAAAATGTATTTAGGTTCAGATATTTTGTGAAATAGCACAGTTACAAATAGAAATCAAACTGGATGGACATCAGAAATAGAGGAAGGACTAAAAACAAACAAAATATAACTATTGTAAAAAAGATTGTGTCTGTAAAATGTGTATAATATGTATAAACTGAAGGTAGAAGCCTAAGTGGTATTGTTAATTAGTTTACTCCAATTGGGGGAGGGGTGGTAGGGTTTGCAGGGAATAATAAAGGCATATACTAAAAAAAGTATGTATATGTACAGTTGAAGTCGGAAGTTTACATACACCTTAGCCAAATACAATTAAACTCAGTTTCTGTCACGCCCTGGTCTTAGTATTTTGTGTTTTCTTTATTATTTTGGTCAGGCCAGGGTGTGACATGGGTTATTTATGTGGTGAGTTTTGTCTTGGGGTTTTTGTAGGTTATGGGATTGTGGTATAGTAGAGTTGTCTAGGTAAGTCTATGGTTGCCTAGAGTGGTTCTCAATCAGAGGCAGGTGTTTATCGTTGTCTCTGATTGGGAACCATATTTAGGCAGCCATATTCTTTGAGTGTTTTGTGGGTGATTGTTCCTGTCTCTGTGTTTGTTTGCACCAGATAGGGCTGGTTCGGTTTTTCACGTTACGTTTTTGTATTGTTCGTCATTATCTTTATTAAAGATGTATGAAGATAACCACGCTGCATTTGGGTCCGATCCCTGCTACACCTCCTCTTCAGAGGAAGAAGAAAACCTTAACAGTTTCACAATTCCTGACATTTAATCCTAGTACAAATTCCCTGTTTTAGGACAGTTAGGATCACCACTTTATTTTAAGAATGTGAAATGTCAGAATAATAGTAGAGATAAAAGCTGAAATAAATCATTATTTCTTTCATCACATGGGTCAGGAGTTTACACACACTCAATTAGTATTTGGTAGCATTGCCTTTAAATTGTTTAACTTGGGTCAAACACAAGCTTCCCACAATAAATTGGGTGAATTTTGGCCCATTCCTCCTGACAGAGCTGGTGTAACTGAGTCAGGTTTGTAGGCCACCTTGCACGCACACACTTGGTTCTGCCCACAAAGGCTTGAGGTCAGGGCTTTGTTATGGCCACTACAATACCTTGACTTTGCTAGGCCCCTTTTTTCTCTATTTCCGCCTGAATGTCGTGCCCAAAGTAAACTGCCTGATGCTCAGGCCCTGAAGCCAGGATATGCATATAATTGGTAAAGATAGGTTAGTAACGTAAGAGAATATAATAGATAATAGATATGGTAGGAGAAAATCCAAAGAAAAACCAACTGGATTTTGTTTGTTGAGAGACCATCCTCATAGAAAGGCAAGTAAAAGGTCATGCTGAGAATTAGCTCCCTGGATGCAATTCATATGGCATCCACAGGACGTCAGCAGTCTATGTTCAAGGTTTCAGGCTTGTAACTTTAAAAACTAATAAGAAATATATATTTTAGTACAGGGACACAGTCTTGGAAATTTGTGTTTGCGCACCATGAAGACAGGACGCACCTTCTAAAATCGGTTTCCTATTGAGCATACTTCTTTCCGTAAGAAATATTATAGTTTGATTATATTTTAGGGTATCTGAGGAGTGGATATAAACTTATTTTGACTTATTGAAACAAAGTTTAGGGGTAGATTTGCGGATTCCTTTCAAGGTAGGCCTTGAAATACATTCACAGGTACACCTCCAATTGACTCAAATGATGTCAATTAGCCTGCCAGAAGCCTCTAAATCCATGACATACTGAAATTTCCCAAGCTATTTATAACTTCTTACAGCTGAAATCCCGTTAACAGGATCGATTTGACAACAGCCAGTGAAAGTGCAGGCCGCCAAATACTTTCCCAAACCACTGTAATCTTACTGATAAAGAGGATTATATTTGGAATTATAAAAACAACAAATCTCCTTAAGCGTTGTTAAACTGCATATGCCAGCAGCATACCACCCTGCATACCACTGCTGGCTTGCTTCTGAAGCTAAGCAGGGTTGGTCCTGGTCAGTCCCTGGCTGGGAGACCAGATGCTGCTGGAAGTGGTGTTGGAGGGCCAGTAGCAGGCACTCTTTCCTCGGGTCTAAAAAAATATCCCAATACCCCAGGGCAGTGATTGGGGACATTGACCTGTGTAGGTCATTAAAGATCCCATGGCACTTATTGTAAGAGTAAGGGTGTTAACCCCGGTGTCCTGACTAAATTCCCAATCTGACCCTAAAACCATCACAGTCACCTAATAATCCTCAGTTTACAATTGGCTCATTCATCCCCCTCCTCTCCACTGTAACTATTCCCCAGGTCGTTGATGCAAATGAGAATGTGTTCTCAGTCAATTTACCTGGTAAAATAAGGGATAAATAAACCTGACATCAGACATGTCACCAAGGTGACTGCTAATCTTCTAATGTGTTGTCAGGTTCCTCAACAGCCATACACCAGTGGTGGCATTGCAGGATAATAGTAGGTTTAAAGAAATGCATAGCATGTCTGCATGTTATTGACATAATTTGGATTATATTAGTTGCCTGAAAATAATCCTCATCTCCTCAAATAAATGGTAATTTTATCATTTAAGGATTGGAAACGAGAAAGGATTTAAATAATAATAACAATAATACTTTGACAAAGCAAAGACATTACAGTGTATATATGTGTATATATGTGTGTATATATGCATGCGTGTATGGATATATATATTTACCAAAAACATATGGGGGATTGGAAATGATGCAGACAATTACATTGGAAGCAACATTCTTTCCGCAATATTAAACTGATCCACCCTCTTAAAAAAAGGACATACTCCAAATGATTATTGTCTGTTCTTGACCTTTGGGACAGTGACCTCTGAAATAAGTAGATTAGACTATAACAGGGCAAGCAACTCCCCCACAGAGTTTTTCTTATTGGTTCCTATTTCACTCTTCAAGGTACATTTGTAACCCACCTCTGTGGCCTAATCATTGTACTGCCAACACAGAAACCAATCTAGTCCACTAAACGACTGTCACCAAAGTGAACAAGCAATAAGTGAAAAACTACCCAAGGGGAATTACAGGTTAATCTTCTCTGCCTCACCCTAGAATATCTCCTTTCAATTCAGCAGAGGACGGGTTGATAAAAGGAAAACTGAGGAAAAACTCCCTCTGTGGGGGAAAAGCTGGAGAGACTGGAGTTCTGTGTATTGTAACCAACCAGGTATCAAACACAGGTACCCCATCTATATATATCCAAGTTGTCATTCGAATCATTTAGCAGATGAGCTTATCCAGAGCGACTTACAGGAGTAATTAGGGTTAAGTGCCTTGCTCAAGGGCACACCGACAGATTTTTCACCTATTTGGTTTAGGGATTTGAACCAGTGACCTTTCTGTTACTGGCCCAATGCTCTTAACCACGAGACTACCTGCCACCCATTACTCATGTATTTATTCCTTGTGTTATTATTTTTTGTATTATTTAAACATGTCTCTCTCTGCATTGTTGGGAAGGTCCCGTAAGTAAGCATTTCACTGTTAGTCTAGACCTGTTGTTTATGAAGCATTTCACTGTTAGTCTAGACCTGTTGTTTATGAAGCATGTGACAAATAACATTTGATTTGATTGTAACCAACCAGGTATCAAATACAGGCGGTGGGTGTGCCAGAAGAGCTTAGATAAAAACAATTCTACACTGAACAAAAATATAAACGTAACATGTAATGTGTTGGTCCCATGTTTCATGAGCTGACAACAACAAAAAATCCCACAAAATGTTCTATACTCACAAAAAGCTTATTTCTCTCAAATGTTGTGCACAAATTTCTTTACATCTCTGTTAGTGAGCATTTTTCCATTGCCAAAATAATCCATCCACCTGACAGGTGTGGCATATCAAGAAGCTGATTAAACAGCATTACACAGGTGTTGGATTCTTAACGATTTTCCGGGCCTTCCTTTCACACCGCCTGATATAGAGGTCCTGGATGGCAGGGAGCTCGGCCCCAGTGATGTACTGGGCTGAACACACCACCCACTGTAGCACCATGAGATCGAGGATGGTGCTGATTCCATAACAAGCAGTGATGCAGCCAGTCAAGATGCTCTCAATAGTATAGCTGTAAAACTCTTTAAAGATTTGAGGGCCCATGCCAAACCTTACCAACCTCCTGAGAGAGAAGAGATGCTGTCACGCCTTCGTCACGACTGAGTGCGTCTCTGTGGACCATTTTCATTTCTTAGTGATTTGACTCTGAGGAATTGAAGCTCTCGACCAGCACCACTGCAGCCCCGTCGATGTGGATGGGAGAGTGCTCGCCCCCCTCTATTTCCTGTAGTCCATGATCAGCTCCTTCGTCTTACTGACGTTGAGGGAGAGGTTGCTGTTCCAGTCCCACACTGCCAGGTCACTGACCTCCTCCCTGTAGGCTTTCGCATCATCACAGGTGATCAGGCCTCCCACCATCGTGTCATCTGCAAACTTACTGATGTAGTCGTGGGTGAACAGGGAGTACAGGAGGGGTCTAAGCACGCACCCTTGTGGGGTCCCCATGTTGAGGGTCAGCGTGGCTGACGTGATGTTGCCTACCCTCATCGCCTGGGGTCGGCCTGTCAGGAATTCCAGGATATCTCTAGAATACTATAAAATACGGCCTCCCAAGTGGGGCAGCGGTCTAAGGCACTGCATCGTAGTGCTAGAGACGTTACTACAGATCCGGATTTGATGTCCTTGTCCCATCGCATTCTAGCGACTCCTTGTGGCACCCGGGCGCATGCATGCTGACTTCGGTCACCAGCTGTATGATGTCTCATCCGACTCATTGTTACGGCTGGCTTCCGGGTTAAGCGAGCAGTGTTTCAAGATGCAGTGCGGCTTGGCTGGGTCATGTTTCGGAGGATGTATGGCTTTTACATTTACATTTAAGTCATTTAGCAGACGCTCTTATCCAGAGCGACTTACAAATTGGTGCGTTCACCTTAAGACATCCAGTGGAACAGCCACTTTACAATAGTGCATCTAAATCTTTTAAGGGGGGAGGGGGTGAGAAGGATTACTTTATCCTATCCTAGGTATTCCTGAAAGAGGTGGGGTTTCAGGTGTCTCCGGAAGGTGGTGATTGACTCCGCTGTCCTGGCGTCGTGAGGGAGTTTGTTCCACCATTGGGGGGCCAGAGCAGCGAACAGTTTTGACTGGGCTGCGCGGGAACTGTACTTCCTCAGTGGTAGGGAGGCGAGCAGGCCAGAGGTGGATGAACGCAGTGCCCTTGTTTGGGTGTAGGGCCTGATCAGAGCCTGGAGGTACTGAGGTGCCGTTCCCCTCACAGCTCCGTAGGCAAGCACCATGGTCTTGTAGCGGATGCGAGCTTCAACTGGAAGCCAGTGGAGAGAGCGGAGGAGCGGGGTGACGTGAGAGAACTTGGGAAGGTTGAACACCAGACGGGCTGCGGCGTTCTGGATGAGTTGTAGGGGTTTAATGGCACAGGCAGGGAGCCCAGCCAACAGCGAGTTGCAGTAATCCAGACGGGAGATGACAAGTGCCTGGATTAGGACCTGCGCTGCTTCCTGTGTGAGGCAGGGTCGTACTCTGCGGATGTTGTAGAGCATGAACCTACAAGAACGGGCCACCGCCTTGATGTTAGTTGAGAACGACAGGGTGTTGTCCAGGATCACGCCAAGGTTCTTAGCGCTCTGGGAGGAGGACACAATGGAGTTGTCAACCGTGATGGCGAGATCATGGAACGGGCAGTCCTTCCCGGGAGGAAGAGCAGCTCCGTCTTGCCGAGGTTCAGCTTGAGGTGGTGATCCGTCATCCACACTGATATGTCTGCCAGACATGCAGAGATGCGATTCGCCACCTGGTCATCAGAAGGGGAAAGGAGAAGATTAATTGTGTGTCGTCTGCATAGCAATGATAGGAGAGACCATGTGAGGTTATGACAGAGCCAAGTGACTTGGTGTATAGCGAGAATAGGAGAGGGCCTAGAACAGAGCCCTGGGGACGCCAGTGGTGAGAGCGCGTGGTGAGGAGACAGATTCTCGCCACGCCACCTGGTAGGAGCGACCTGTCAGGTAGGACGCAATCCAAGCGTGGGCCGCGCCGGAGATGCCCAACTCGGAGAGGGTGGAGAGGAGGATCTGATGGTTCACAGTATCGAAGGCAGCCGATAGGTCTAGAAGGATGAGAGCATAGGAGAGAGAGTTAGCTTTAGCAGTGCGGAGGGCCTCCGTGATACAGAGAAGAGCAGTCTCAGTTGAATGACTAGTCTTGAAACCTGACTGATTTGGATCAAGAAGGTCATTCTGAGAGAGATAGCGGGAGAGCTGGCCAAGGACGGCACGTTCAAGAGTTTTGGAGAGAAAAGAAAGAAGGGATACTGGTCTGTAGTTGTTGACATCGGAGGGATCGAGTGTAGGTTTTTTCAGAAGGGGTGCAACTCTCGCTCTCTTGAAGACAGAAGGGACGTAGCCAGCGGTCAGGGATGAGTTGATGAGCGAGGTGAGGTAAGGGAGAAGGTCTCCGGAAATGGTCTGGAGAAGAGAGGAGGGAATAGGGTCAAGCGGGCAGGTTGTTGGGCGGCCGGCCGTCACAAGACGCGAGATTTCATCTGGAGAGAGAGGGGAGAAAGAGGTCAGAGCACAGGGTAGGGCAGTGTGAGCAGAACCAGCGGTGTCGTTTGACTTAGCAAACGAGGATCGGATGTCGTCGACCTTCTTTTCAAAATGGTTGACAAAGTCATCTGCAGAGAGGGAGGAGGGGGGGAGGGGGAGGAGGATTCAGGAGGGAGGAGAAGGTGGCAAAGAGCTTCCTAGGGTTTTTTTCTTTTGACCGTCGCCTCTCCCGAGTCCGTACGGGAGTTGTAGCGATGGGACAAGACTGTAACTAAAAATCGGATGTCATGAAATTGGGTAGAAATAAAGGGGTAAAAAGTACACAAACAAATATATTATAATAATAATACTATAAGATGCTGTCCAGACAGAGAGGAGAGATAGGAGCTTCTATTTCCGCTTGCACATGGTTAAAACAACACATGGTCTCTTAATGCATTAGTAATTCCCTTCATTCACCTAGTTTATCTCCGCAAATCATTGCTCATTGTCCTTCTGCCTTATTCCAATCCAATACTAATGCTGCATCCTCCTTGACTGAGTTTTCTCCCAATCAATTTGGAAGGCGTGCTGTCATTGACAATGTCGGCTATGCAATCAGCCAGAGTAATGGAGCATGGCATTCAGAGAATGTGATGGAAATGTATATTTGACTTCTGTTTTACTCTGACTGGAGCGGTGCTTCTGAAATGCTGTGGCAGCAGTACACTCAGGAGCAATGTGTGTCGGTGCTGAACCATACACGATTAGTGCTGCTGCCTTCTCTTATTGCAATGTACTGTGTGGTGGACTGAACAAAAATATGTCTGCTGGTGTTATGACTGTATATAACATTATCAAGGAAAAGATGTCAAATGTTTCAGTGACTATGAATGGGATGTAATGCATACAAGGCATCATATCTGACAACACTACGATTGGCCAGTGCAGTGTAGCTTCAGTCAGGACAATGGCTCAATAGAAGAAAGAAAGAGGTTTGGCTAATTAGGATGTTAGTACAAATTCTTCATCATTACGTCAGTACTCTCATGGTGCTGTGCAGATCACAGGATCCACACACAGCCACAAACACCTAGCTGATTACCATTTTGAACAATAGCTGAGCTATACGGCAGACTGCCAAGCCACTTCATATATCATCAAGTACCTGCATATATTCATTAAGATTATTGGCCTACAATCTCCTCTCCAATCATTTGATACCACAGAATCCTTATATCTTCAAACACAAAAAGCCTAACATGTTCATCTGCATATAGTATTATTTTATGAAGTCTTCCTTCATGTACATGCCCCTCTAAAGGCCGACAGAAAACACATTAATTTACAATCCCCATTGGGTGTTATTTAACTAGTTGTCCCAATGCTAATTCATTACACTCTCCCGTTGACTTACTCAGGGGAAATCAGTACAGGTGGGACTAAATCAGTGTGCTATATCTGGTGGGAATAATACAGTGTTGTATATCTGGTGGGAATAATACAGTGTTGTATATCTGGTGGGAATAATACAGTGTTGTATATCTGGTGGGAATAATACAGTGTTGTATATCTGGTGGGAATAATACAGTGTTGTATATCTGGTGGGAATAATACAGTGTTGTATATCTGGTGGGAATAATACAGTGTTGTATATCTGGTGGGAATAATACAGTGTTGTATATCTGGTGGGAATAATACAGTGTTGTATATCTGGTGGGAATAATACAGTGTTCTATATCTGGTGGGAATAATACAGTGTTGTATATCTGGTGGGAATAATACAGTGTTGTTTATGTGGTGGGAATAAATCAGTGTTGTTTATCTGGTGGGACTAAATCAGTGTTGTTTATGTGGTGGGAATAAATCAGTGTGGTATATCTGGTGGGACTAAATCAGTGTTGTATATGTGGTGGGACTAAATCAGTGTTGTATATCTGGAGGGACAAAATCAGTGTGCTATCTGGAGGGACTAAATCAGTGTGGTATATCTGGTGGGACTAAATCAGTGTGCTATCTGGTGAGACTAAATCGGTGTGGTATATATGTAGGGACTAAATCAGTGTGCTCTCTGGTGGGAATAAATCAGTGTTGTATATCTGGTGGAACTAAATCAATGTGGTATATCTGGTGGGAATAAATCAGTGTTGTATATCTGGTGGGACTAAATCAGTGTGGTATATCTGGTGGAACTAAATCAGTGTGGTATATCTGGTGGGACTAAATCAGTGTGGTATGTCTGGTGGGACTAAATCAGTGTTGTATATCTGGTGGGAATAAATCAGTGTTGTATATCTGGTGGAACTAAATCAGTGTGGTATATCTGGTGGAACTAAATCAGTGTGGTAATATCTGGTGGGACTAAATCAGTGTTGTATATCTGGTGGAACTAAATCAGTGTGCTATCTGGTGGGACTAAATCAGTGTGGTATATCTGGTGGAACTAAATCAGTGTGGTATATCTGGTGGGACTAAATCAGTGTGGTATATCTGGTGGAACTAAATCAGTGTGGTATATCTGGTGGAACTAAATCAGTGTGGTATATCTGGTGGGACTAAATCAGTGTGGTATGTCTGGTGGGTCTAAATCAGTGTTGTATCTCTGGTGGAACTAAATCAGTGTGGTATATCTGGTGGGAATAAATCAGTGTGGTATATCTGGTGGGACTAAATCAGTGTGGTATATCTGGTGGAACTAAATCAGTGTGGTATATCTGGTGGGACTAAATCAGTGTTGTATATCTGGAGGGACTAAATCAGTGTTGTATATCTGGTGGGACTAAATCAGTGTGGTATATCTGGTGGGACTAAATCAATGTTGCATATCTCGTGGGACTAAATCATTGTTGTATATCTGGTGGGACTAAATCAGTGTGCTCTCTGGTGGGACTAATACTGGGCAAGACAAGTCCTAATTGCTCCAGAGCAGTGGTTCCCAAACGTATTATAGTCCCGTACCCCTTTAAACATTCAACCTCCAGCTGCATACCCCCTCTAGCACCAGGGTCAAGCACTCTCAAATGTTTTTTTGCCATCATTGTAAGCCTGCCACACACACACTGTACGATAAATGTATTAAGCATAAAAATGAGTGTTTTGTCACAACCTGGCTCATGGGAAGTGACAAAGAGCTCTTATAGGACCAGGGCACAAATAATAATATAATAATAATAATCAATAATTTTGCTCTTTATTTAGCCATCTTACATATAAAACATTATTTGTTCATCGAAAATTGTGAATATCTCACCACAGGTTAACAGCACGATTTGCCAAGGCAAGATACTCTAAGTGCAGCCCAATCCAGAAATCTGGCAGTGGCTTCTGATTAAATTACATTTTCACAGAACTGCTTGTTGCAATTTCAATGAGGCTCTTGTTCAGATATCGGTAAGTGGACTGGAGGCAGGGCATGAAAGGGATAACGAATCCAGTTGTTTGTGTCATCCGTTTCGGGAAAGTACCTGCGTAATTGCGCATCCAACTCACTCAGGTGCTTCGCTATATCACATTAGACATTGTCCGTAAGCTTGAGTTCATTTGCACACAAAAAAAAACATACAATGACAGAAAGACCTGTGTGTTGTCCTTATTAATGCAGACAGAAAAGAGCTCCAACTTCTTAATCATAGCCTCAATTTTGTCCTGCACATTGAATATAGTTGCAAAGAGTCCCTGTAATCCTAGATTCAGAACATTCAGGCAAGAAACAACATCACCCAGATAGGCCAGTCGTGTGAGAAACTCGTCATCATGCAAGCAGTCAGACAAGTGAAAATTATGGTCAGTAAAGAAAACTTTAAGCTCGTCTCTCATTTAAAAAAACATGTCAATACTTTGCCCCTTGATAACCAGCGCACTTCTGTATGTTGTAGAAGCGTTACTTGGTGGCTGCCCAATTCATTGCATAGTTCTGAACATACATGACAGTTCAGGGGCCTTGCTTCTTATGGCTGCAGGGGCACTTGCTTCTTATGGCTGCAGGGGCATTATTGAGTAGCTTGGATGAAAGGTGCCCAGAGTAAACGGCCTGCTCCTCAGTCTCAGTTGCTAAAATATGCATATTATTATTAGTATTGGATAGAAAACACTCTAAAGTTTCTGAAACAGTTTGAATGATGTCTGTGAGTATAACAGAACTCATATGTAAGGCAAGAACCTGAGAAGAAATCCAAACAGGAAGTGAGAAATCTGAGGTTGGTATATTTTCAAACCATTCCCTATTGAAATCCCATTGCGATATGAATGAAGATTCACTTCCACTAGATGTCAACCGTCTATAGAAATTTGAATGAGGCCTCTGTGTTGTGGGACTGAATAAAACGGGAATAAATCAGACTACTGGCAGAGAGCCAGTACCAGGTCACACGCATACCGCATGATATCTTCCTGCGTTCCGTTCCTCCTCAAGACACAAAGGTATTCTCCGGTTGGAACTTTATTGAAGATTTATGATAAAAACATCCTAATGATTGATTCTGTACTTAGTTTGAAAAAAATGTTTCTTCAACCTGTAATATAACTTTTTGGAGATTTTGTCCGAAAAAAATGGTCGACCAGCACCAGCGTTTGGATAGGTGTACCAAATGTGCTTACAAAAGTAGCTAATTGAACATAAATAACGGACATTATCGAACAAATCAAGCATTTATTGTGGACCTGGGATTCCTAGGAGTGCATTCTGATGAAGATCAAAGGTAAGGGAATATTTAGCATGTAATTTATGGTTTATGTTGACTCCAACATGGTGGCTAATATGACTATTTTTCTGAGCGCCGTCTCAGATTATTGCATGGTTTGCTTTTTTCGTAAAGTGTTTTTGAAATCTGACATAGTGGTTGCATTAACGACAGGCATATCTATAATTCCATGTGTATAACTTGTATTATCATCTACATTTATGAGGAGTATTTCTGTTGGATCGATGTGGATATGCAAAATCACTGGATGCTTTTGGAACTAGTGAATGTAACGTGCCAATGTAAACTCAGATTTTTTTATATAAATATGAACTTTATCAAAGAAAACATACATGTATTGTGTAACATGAAGTCCTATGAGTGTCATCTGATGAAAATCAAAGGTTAGTGATTCATTTTATCTCTATTTGTGCCTTTTGTGCCTCCTCTCTTTGGTTGGAAAAATTTCTGTTTTTATTGTGGTTTGGTGGTGACCTAACATAATCGTTTGTGGTGCTTTCGCTGAAAAGCATATTTGAAAACGGACACTGTGGTGGGATTAACAACAAGACTACCTTTAAAACGGTATAAGATACATGTATGTTTGAGGAATTGTAATTATGAGATTTCTGTTGTTTTGAATTTGGCGCCCTGGACTTTCACTGGCTGTTGTCATATCATCCCTTTAACGGGATTGCAGCCCAAAGAGGTTTTAACAAAGTTAACCATTTTCACTGTAGTGTCCAAACCGTCTTTCAAGCTGTCAGGCGTTCCCTTGGCAGCAAGAGCCTCTCGGTGGATGCTGCAGTGTACCCAAGTGGCTTTGGGAGCAACTGCTTTCACGGGATTTACCACTCCACTATGTCTCCCTGTCATGGCTTTTGTGCCATCAGTACAGATACCAACACATCTTGACCACCAAAGTCCATTTGATGTCACAAAGCTGTCCAGTAAGGATCCACCCCTTTTTTCCCAATTTTTACCTAAAATGACATACCCAAATTTAACTGCCTGTATTTCAGGCCCTGAACCAAGAATATGCATATTCTTGGTACCGTTTGAAAGGAAACACTTTGACGTTTGTGGGAATGTGAAAGGAATGTAGGAGAATATAACACAATAGATCTGGCAAAAGAAAATACAAAGACAAAACCAACCGTTATTTTGTATTTCTTTGGACCATCATCTTTGAAATGCAAGAAAAATACGTATTATTATTATGTATTATTCCAGCCCAGGTGCAATTTAGATGTTGGCCACTAAAAGGCATCAATGTATGTGCAAAGTTTTAGACTGATCCAATGAACCATTGCATTTCTGTTCAAAATGTTGAATCAAGACTGACCAAATGTGCCTAATTTGTTTATTAATAACTCTTCATGTTCAAAATTGTGCACTCTCCTCAAACAATAGCATGGTATAATTTCACTGTAATAGCTACTGTAAATTGTACAGTGCAGATTAACAAGAATTTAACCTTTTTGCCAATATCAGATACAGTATGTCTATGTCCTGGGAAATGTTCTTGTTACTTACAACATCATGCTAATCACACATTAGCTCAACCGTCCCGTGGAAGGGACACCAATCCCGAAGAATTAAAAAATATCCTCTTCTTTTGTCCTGGTTTCCAGTTGTTTGCAGAAGAGGTTGTCTTCCTTAATTGACCCCCCATAAACATAACAGACATATACCAGGAGCTGTGCCAGGCCTGCCACATCTGTTGATCCAGCTTAAACGCATAGAAATCACTGTTTTTCGAAACATCTCCTGCCATGTCACTGATGCGTTGTGAAACAGTGTTGTTTAATGAAGGCATTGTCTGTATATTTTTTTGCCTTTTCCCCCAGCAGTGTCCCAGCCATATCTGAGGCAGCAGGAAGAATTTTAGTCCTCCACAATAGTATGGGGCTTGCCTGTACTAGTGTCACGTTGGCATAAATGATTCGGGAGACACAGGAATACGTAATAGGAGTTTTCATTAAGCCCCAAATTACGGCGTGCCATGTAAAGGCACGAGGGCGAAGACCAAACAAAACACGTAACAATAACACAGGATTGAAACCCAAACAAAAGAGCGAGGAGTACCTCAAATATATAACACAAACGCGCAAAGATTATCACACGGGACGAGGCCCGTAATCATCTGCGCAATCCACAATGGCACGAAAGCAAAAACACACAGCACAGGTACTCACATGAACCAACAGACATAGTAACAATAATCAACAACAAAAGGCACATATATACAAATACAATCAGTGGAAATAGGGGCCAGGTGTACGCAATGAAAGTTCACGAGGGATCTGTGACACCTAGACACTCTGTAGCTCACCATATAAGACACTTCTAGCCCCTTCTTATTAATGGTATCTGTTGCTTTTATACATGTCTTACTACTCTAAAGTTGTCTTAATTCTCGCTCAAAAAACTCCTGTGGCTTATCTTTTGGTTTCTACATGTCTGCGCAAGAGTGAAGGTTTCATCGAGTTGTGAGATAGTACTTTTGGACATATATCACACTGTGGCTGAGGAAAGGCACTTCTCCCAATATAAGTGAACCACAAATCAATGTAGTTCTCATCATATTTGCGCCTCCTCGATGGTCCAACATCCCTGTCTGTTGTTCGGTGCTTTCCCGGGTACGTGGGCAGTAGCTCTTCGGCTGCATCAGATTCACAACCATCAGTGTCCATGCTAGCTGGGCTAACAACAAATGTAGAATTACTGATGCTAGCATTGGATGTGCTCGTGGAAGCAGAACAACTTGTGTCCTCGACAGGTGCAGGTGTAGTACTGTTGGTAGTAGCAGCAGGTGTAGTACTGCTGGTAGTGTGTCTATGGGCCTTACTTTTTTGAACCATTTATCAATTTTCGAGCAAACGGAATGAGCAGCTGCTACGTTTGGCTACATACGGATAAGTGGAATTCTCGTGAGAGAGTAACGGTTGAGGTGATTGGATGTTAATTATTTGACTAGGCTACCTGTATTTGACAATGTGTTGTTATTTCACTGAACACTAGGTGGTTTAATTTTATTTTTGGCAGTGAAACGAGGCTACTCAGGCGAGAAAAAAATCTCACCCAAATATATAGCCCCGTTAGAAAATATAAATGGACCGTTTGAAAATGTGAATAATTGTTGTATTTTTATTTTGTTAAAATAATTATCAATTAAAATGTGAATCATATTTTTATTTGGCTTACCCCAGTTTGGGAGTACCTGCTCCAGAGGATTGAACTCAAATTAGTTTCTCTTCTCTGTTTCTCTTCTTTCCTCTCAAGTCCTTATCTTTATCTTTATTCAATGGACTCCTACCATACTATCAATGACAGTTTGAATCTCTCCGTAACACAATGGGACAGTGAACCATTAGTGTTTAACTTCTTATCGCTAGCGTCCCACCTGGCCAACATCCGGTGAAATTGCAGAGCGTGAAATTCAAACTACAGAATTAGAAATATTTAACTTTCATAAAATCACAAGTGTAATACATCAAAATAAAGCTTAACTTCTTGTTAATCCAGCTGCTGTGTCAGATTTAAAAAAGGCTTTACGGGGAAAGCACACCATGCGATTATCTGAGGACAGCGCCCCGCATACAAAAGCATGAAAAACACATTTCAACCAGGCAGGTGCGCCACGAAAGTCAGAAATAGCGATATAATAAATGCCTTACATTTGATATTATTCTGTTGGTACTCCAAAAAGTCCCAGATACATAAAAAATGTTCATTTTGTTTGATAACGTCCTTCTTTATATCCAGCAAAACACAGTTTAGCTGGCACACTTCAGTCAATAATCCACCCAGTTTCCCTGAATCAAAATGAATCCCAAACAATACTAATGAACTTCGTCCAAACAAGTCAAATAATGTTTATACACAAACCTTAGGTACCCTAATACGTAAATAAATGATACAATTTAAGACGGAGAATCGTTATTCTTTACCGGAGGAAAACACTACAGCCAAAATGGGAGCCACCTAGAACTACAATTTCTGGCTCATTTTTTCAAAAACCACCATGAAACTCTTTCTAAAGACTGGTAACATCTAGTGGAAGCCCTAGGAACTGCAATCTGGGAGGATTTTGCCCCATAATTAACATGAGAGCCATTGGAAAAAGTGGTTGGCTGAATTATTATTATTTTGGGTTGTTTTGTCCTCGGGGTTTCGCATGACATATCAGTTCTGTTATACTCACAGACATTATTTTAACAGTTTTAGAAACTTTAGAGTGTTTTCTATCCAAACCTAATTATATGCATATCCTAGCTTCTGGGTCTGCGTAACATGCAGTTATTTTGGGCACGCTTTTCATCTGGACGTGAAAATACTGACCCCTACCCAAGAGAGGTTAAACGGGGGACTTACCTCAGTCAGAGGTGCGTCAGGGGAAGTAAGGTGAGAAATGAAACTATATCAATTAAGAGAGTTTGTCCAGCTCTACCTTTCTCTTTCTCTGTAACGGTCCAATCTGGCAGCTCTGATCAGGCTTTGCGTACCTCATCTGTGATGGAAGCCACACACTGGGCTGTCCATGTTGAACTATAAAAGACGGGCTTAAAAGACACATGGGTTTTAATGCATTAGGATCTCCCGCTGATGTAAGGACAGAAAGTGTCACACTCAGACTCCACCCAGACATTTAGAGAAGATGTCTTCACCTGCTCACTTAAAGTTATTGAGGAGGACACCAACAATATAAGTTGGGACTCTGCTCCAGACTCACTCATAAGAATGTCTTGTGTCTAGTACGAACGTCTCTTTGAGAATGTGTCTCCAAAATGTTAATTAGAGGATGACAAAACTGGTTGAACTTCCTACAACTGGATGTTGTAGGTCACCTCAGTCCACCAGCATCCAGAGATGTAGGCTGGGGTATTGAATAGCGACCTGGGCAGGGGCGGACTGGCCATATGGTATTTTGGGCAATGTGCAGGTCTCTAGGAAAAAAAAAAATAGGCCGGTATGAGTGTCTCAAGTTTAAAAAATGGTCTGGTCTGTTAGAATGCCACGGGCGATTTTAGGTCCCAGTACACCCCTGGACCTGTATGAAGATGCAGGTAGGTGTCTGGGCTGGTGGCTGTAGGGAAAGCAGTTGAGAGATTAGCGTCCTGTGTCTGCTGCAGATGGTCTGCCAGACGGACACTAACAGGAATGGGCCATGGTGTTCTGGTGGAGGGGAAGTACACACACACAGCTGCTGTTTAAATGTATTTAACACATTTTCTGATTCATCAACTTCAAAACCTTATGGATAATGAACTACATTGTGTTGGTACTGTAGGTATCCGGGGTGAGATAATCCTAAAGCAGCCACAGCGTAGAGTCAGTGACTATGCAATTATTATTTACCTTAGTGAGCCTCAGTAACAGTGACTCATGTAATGTCCCCCTTTGTCCAGGTGAGAGACAGAGCACAGACACATCTGGCCACTGATCAAACCACCCCTGGTGTGCCCAGACACTTCTCCCACCCTCCCTACCTACCTCCATCCAGCTCAATTTCAATTCTCTGCTCTTTAATAAAAAATGCTCCCTTCAATCTCCCACCTCCCCTCATCTCATGGAGAACGAGGAGAAAAGAGATGAACAGCTTCAATGGGTTCCCATGCCGGCTTTTTAAAAAGTTCTGAAACTAGGTTACAGGCAAAAGTAGGCTGCCAGCGAGGCTCAGGAGACCTGAGTAGCTACTGTTGTTCTACTCCAGAGGGCCCCCATCCCACTTCAGGAGTCCACACGGAGGGTACAAATGAACCAATGAATGAGAAAGACAGATGATGTGTGATGCAGCAGGTATACAGTAAGCTGAGGTTCTTGTCTGATGTAAGAGAAGATCAGTCTCATGTTGGTTCACTCAGATGTGGTCATTAGGGTATAATATAGAATGCGGTACTGTCCACAGTAACAGAGGTGGATCTGTCAAACACTCTCATGTGACGAGTAACTTTGCCTGAGACGTGAAGACTTGTTAGTGCCCCGAGTTAATGCCTTGGGTTTAGTTCAGCAATCTTGTGGTGTGCATGACACCTGTGTTCGAGACTCGGTATGTCACATCAGCAGGACCACCCTGACCTGCAGGAAAACATCTTGGTCCAATGAGGGTCAATGTGACCAGTACCAGTAGTGTACACTTCACTATGCTGATTGCTGAACCCCTTACGATCAACCATCACTGCTAATAAGTCAATCAGTAAACACCTATAAAACATCAACGTGAGGCCAAGAACGAACCAATCGAGAGATGGCGTAATTCCTTGATTGAAGTCTCGAGACAGAACAAATCTCATTAAATGATCACCACTTCTCTTTTTTGTTAGATTGTTTAAATGATCTTCAAATGATCTTCAAAACTCCATCTCTGTAGCATAGCAACGGCAAGATTCTGATTGGTCCCTGACTCTCTGTTGGTAACACCTAGTCAATCTCAGGTCCAATTAAGAATCCAGATCCCATACCCCCTTATGGTGATCTACTGAGAGTTTACTAATTGCAACATCCAGTGCATGTTATATCACAAATGGATTGGTTGCCTGTTAAAACAGAATACAAATATAGTAGCTACATATACTAGTATATAGTTGTCCTGCAGTGTTGGGATTTGATTAGATTAGAGCAGGGGCGTTTGGAGAGGTTTAAGATTAGGGAGGACAATTTATTTTTATGAGCATGGCCTTATTTCTATTACAGCACATTGGTTGTCATATTCCATTCACCCAGCTCAATGTAACATCTAAAGGTTCAGGCCACTACATGATAATATTATTCTCCCGGAGGCGGCTGGTGGGAGGAGCTATAGGAGGATGGGCTCATTGTAATGGCTAGAACAGAATAAATGGAATGGTATTAAACAAACATATGGAAATGTTTGACTCTGTTCCATTAATTCCATTCCAGCCAATGTTCTAACCACTAGGCTACCTGCCGCATAACGTAGGTGCGCAGGTAGAGAGGCAAATTGGAGGTGACAGAAAGTGACCAATTCAATACTGTCTCGCAGCTGATCTGGGGTGTAATCATTATTCCAAACAGTTGCAAAACCACAACAGTTTCTATTGGACAAATCAAGGTAGATCCCTCCCTATTTCAATCCAATGGCGTAGCAGTGCAGACGTTGTTTGTCATTCTCCCATGTAATGTTTTTTCCCCCCATCTCTTTTTCCATTTTTAAATTAAATATACCTTCCGGCAACCCGCCTCACCCAATGTGATACGGATCTGCTATTTTTAGACCTTATAGCCAGAACCTCCATCAGAAGCTAGCCATCAGAGGCTAACCAGCTAATTAGCCACTAGCGGCTTTACCTTTAGCACAGACACCAGCCGCTTTTAGCCTGGATAATACTTGCCAGTCTGCATAGCACAATATCAACCCTGAGCATACCGGACTCCACTACAACACCAGATTCCTGCTGTAAGCCCTGGACCATTACTCCTGATCATGGCAGCTAACTTGTTGCTACCGAGTGGCCCAGCCCCGAAACTAGCCTTGAGCCAGGCCCACCTCCCGGCCTACTCATTATTTATTTATTTATTTCACCTTTATTTAACCAGGTAGGCTAGTTGAGAACAAGTTCTCATTTACAACTGCGACCTGGCCAAGATAAAGCAAAGCAGTGCGACACAAACAGCAGAGTTACACATGGAACAAACAAACATACAGTCAATAATACAATAGAAAAAGTGTATATACAGTGTGTGCAAATGGGGTAGGATAAGGGAGGTAAATAAATAAATAATAATAAATAATAAGGGAGGAAATAAATAGGCCATAGTGGCAAAATAATTACAATATAGCAATTAAACACTGGAATGATAGATGAAGATGAATGTGCAAGTAGAGATACTGGGGTGCAAAGGAGAAAAAAAAAGAAAAAAATAACAGTATTGGGATGAGGCAGTTGGATGGGCTATTTACAGATGGGCTGTGTACAGGTGCAGTGATCTGTGAGCTGCTCAGACAGCTGGTGCTTAAAGTTAGTGAGGGAGATATGAGTCTGCGATTTGTTCCAGCCATTGGCAGCAGAGAACTGGAAGGAAAGGTGGCCAAAGGGGGTGTTGGCTTTGGGGATGACCAGTGAGATATACCTGCAGGAGCGCGTGCTACAGCTGGGTGTTATGGTGACCAGTGATCTGAGAAAAGGCGGAGCTTTACCTAGCAAATACTGATAGATGACCTGGAGCCAGTGGGTCTGGCAACGAATATGTAGCGAGGGCTAGCCGACGAGAGCATACAGGTCGCAGTGGTGATTGGTATATGGGGCTTTGGTGACAAAACATATGGCAATGTGATAGACTGCATCCAATTGATTGATTAGAGTATTGGAGGTTATTTTGTGAATGACATTGCCGAGGTCAAGGATCGGTAGGATTTTTTACGAGGGTATGTTTGGCAGCATGAGTGAAGGATGCTTTGTTGTGAAATAGGAAGCCAATTCTACTTTTAATTTTTAATTGGAGATGCTTAATATGAGTCTGGAAGGAGAGATTACAGTCTAAACAGGTATTTGTAGTTGTCCACATATTCTAAGTCAGAACCGTCCAGAGTAGTGATGCTGGACAGGCAGGCAGGTGCGGGCAGCGATCGGTTGAAAAGCATGCATTTAGTTTTACTTACATTTAAGAGCAGTTGGAGACCATGGAAGGAGAGTTGTATGGCATTGAAGCTCGTCTAGAGTTTAGTTAACACAGTGTCCAAAGAAGGGCCAGAAGTATACAGAATGGTGTCGTCTGCGTAGAGGTGAATCATGGAATCACCCGCAGTAAGAGCGACATCATTGGTATATACAGAGAAAAGAGTTGGTCCCTGTGGTACCCCCATAGAGACTGCCAGAGGTCCGGACAACAGGCCCTCCGATTTAACACACTGAACTCTGAGAAGTAGTTGGTGAACCAGGCGAGGAAGTCATTTGAGAAACCAAGGCTGTTGAGTCTGCTGATAAGAATACGGTGATTGATAGTCAATAGCCTTGGCCAGGTCAATGAAGACTGTCACCATAACACCCACCTGTAGCACGCGCTCCAGCAGGTATATCTCACTGGTCATCCCCAAAGCCAACACCCCCTTTGGCCACCATGAAGGCCTGATGCAAGCAGTCTCCTCTGAACAGTTGAAGTTGAGATGAGTCTGTTACTTGAACTCTGAAGCATTTATTTGGGCTGCAATTTCTGAGGTGCAGTTAACTCTAATGAACTTATCCTCTGCAGCAGAGGTAACTCTGGGTCTTTCTTTCCTGTGGTGGTCCTCATGAGAGCCACTTTCATCGTATGGTTTGATGGTTTTTGCGATTGCATTTGAAAAAAACTTTCAAAGTTCATTAAAATTTCTGGTTTGACTGACATTCATGTCTTAAAGTATTGATGGACGTTTTTTTCTCTTTGCTTTTTGGTTACTACATGACTCCATATGTGTTATTTCATAGGTTTGATGTCTTCAATTATTCTACAATGTCAAAAATAGTAAAAACAAAGAAAAAACATGGAATGAGTAGGTGTCCAAACTTTTGACTGGTACTGCATGTCATCTACGTAACCACACTAGTGACTAAATGACAGCATAGGTTTCAAGTATCATGCTAGCAAGGCCTTGGGTGTTAGCCTGGGAGAAGTTACAGGAGGGATGTAACACAATGTAAACTGGTGACCTAGAAAAAAATACAACTCTAGATCATACTGGATTAATAATGTTAGCAAAATATCAACATGTGACTGAATGTTTTAAAATAATATGACATCATTAGAATTATGCCTTAATCAATTGACCTGATGGATCAGCTTTTCACGTAAGTGTTTATCGAAAGGTTAGTCGATAACATCTACTTCTTACCCATTAAAGTGAGATGAGAAAATGATGGTTAATAATGTTATGTGATCCATTTTAGTCTGATTAATATTGTAATGCAAAATATACTGGTTGCACAACATTACAATGTTGTAATTGTCATACATTTAAAACCTATAGCATTAATTATTCAAATCAATGCAAACATGAAATGACCAATAATAGTACATTTGGTGAAAGTACAGAGCATTACAAACCAGAAACATAGAGATAAGATAGACTTCTCGCCAGCCAGCTGTTACTCCTGTCCCAAGGCTGTGTACTTCTGTCCCAAGGCTCCTCTTGCTGGCAGGTACAAAAGAAACGTATAACGGTTGTCTAACGAGGAGGAGTAGTAGGAAGGATCGGAGGACCAATGCGCAGCGTGGTAAGTGTTCATCTTTTTAATAAAGTAAACGAACACTGAACAAAAACAAACACAAAACAGAAAATAATCACCCACAACTCAAGGGTGAAAACAGGCTACCTAAGTATGGTTCTCAATCAGGGACAACGATGGACAGCTGACTCTGATTGAGAACCATACCAGGCCAAACACAGAAATCACAAATCATAGAAAAAAGAACATAGACAACCCACCCAACTCACGCCCTGACCATACTAAAACAAATACACATCAAAAGAACCAAGGTCAGAACGTGACAAAAAGTAACATTGCGGTAGTTCAGTTCTCAGTCTATTTAATTTAAACTAATTTACCCTAGAAATGAAATTGCAGTTGCTAATGGTGGAGGACCTATATAAGTTATTTGTCCTAAAATATGGCCACATACAGCATCATCACTTTGATCATTGTATAATACCTTCTCACATCTATGCCCTCTCCTCCTCTCACCTTTTCCCTTCACTTGTGGAGTGGACTTTAATGAACAACAGTACAGCTGTCTCTTACCAGGTGTACAAAAACCTCTCCAAGCCAAACCTTCACACCATAATTGCTAACTGCTACACAGCCTATATCGCTCTCACCATATTAACATTATAGTCAACAAAGTAGAGCTAACACGCTAGTAAGCCCACAATTCAATCCATGTGTACAATCACGCAGTACAGTGTACAGCAAGCAGTTACACCAGCAGGCCCCGGTGGCAATAAATTAATACAATCGAAAGCTTACCGTGACTTGAAAGATTTACAGTGTTGGCTAGCCTTAGCCAGCTAGCTAACATAAATAGCATTCCTCTCTGTTTAAGTCAGGTTGTCATGTAGGCTAAATTAGCTGCATTAGCTTTGTAAGTGCTCCTGAGTGGCGCAGAGGTCTAAGGCACTGCATCTCAGTGCTAGAGGCATCACTAGAGACCCTGGTTTGATCCCGGGCTGTATCACAACCATCTGTGATCGGGAGTCCCATAGAGCAGCGCGCAATTGGCCCAGTGTCGTCTGGGTTAGGGGAGGGTTTGGCTGGGGTAGGCTGTCATTGTAAAATAAGAATTTGTTCTTAACTGACTTGCCTAGTTAAATTAACAGTAAACTAAGGGGGAAAACATACAATTAAATATAGCTAGCTCTCCCTAGAGGGTGCTGTTGAGGCTACTGTAGACCATTGCAAATTGGTGTGTTTTAAATAATCAGTTATTTGGTGACGTGAACATATTTAGTATAGTTTTATTGTATTTCATTATTTTTACTTTTATGAAATTCACTAAGTAGGATGGCCCTCCCCTTCCTCCTCTGAGGAGCCTCCACTGGACTAGAGGAACCACAAGCTTACTGCTTGGCAAAACATGCGAACAGTGAAGAGTAACCGTGTTCAGCAGTGCAAGTCTGCCAGAGCAGAAGCCGGCATGAGGGGCGACTGGCATGAGGGGCGACTGGCATGAGCACTAAAGGCATGGGCCGAATCATCTGGCTTCTAACGAAATGGGCACAAAACAGCTCTGTCCCTAGACGGTCTGCCAGGACTTCATGCTCGTGAGATAGATGGATCAAAACACATTCCTCTCTCTACAAAGAGCCTGGCTGGGGCTGCACACCATAATACGTGTGAATAGATTTCACTTTAATTAAAGGGGAGGAGAGGAGAAGTTAGATTTGATATGGGAGTTTATAACACATAACTAGTATAGGGGACGAAAAGGCAATGTGTGTGAGAGTACACCCATCTTCCCCATCTCCCATCATTCTATAGCCATGTTCCAATTCAATACCTTAACATCTACTCCCTCCATGAGAAGAGACTCCAGATTCATGTTTTCCCCTGGGTTTTTTAAATTAGTGGGAGACAGTGAGAAAGGTTTGAAAAACTTTTAATTAGTGAGTTGGGCATTAATAACCCATGTTAGGCTCATCTTTGCCCAAAAAGAGTGAACTCAGGTCATTATCGGTAATTTGATATCATTTCTGACAGCTCTGGATACTTCAGTAAGAGCCTTGGTGAGAACAAGAGCAGCGAGACTGGATGTAAATCCTTCAGTAAGAGCCTTGGTGAGAACAAGAGCAGCGAGACTGGATGTAAATCCTTCAGTAAGAGCCTTGGTGAGAACAAGAGCAGCGAGACTGGATGTAAATCCTTCAGTAAGAGCCTTGGTGAGAACAAGAGCAGCGAGACTGGATGTAAATCCTATCGGTGTAAAAAAAAAAGATTAAGAAAGACTTTTCACTTTCCAAGTCACTTATCATTTATCGTTCTCCCTGCAAACAAAACAGAAGCTAGTGTAATTTAACATATGTGGCAAAAGCTGTATTGTGCATCAGATAACGATCTTATCACCATACAGGTTGGTTTAAAGTGGTTACTGACACAGCTCCAGGGACAACATGCCATAAGAGTCAATTGCAGAGAACCACTTATACCTGCTATTAACTATGGTTGCCTTGGTGATGACACAAAACATAACCTTTATTTTCCAAGTCTTGTCAAATGCATTATATGGTTTTCCATTTCTAATAAGTGAATTGCACTATGACAACACTTCTGTGCTTACCTGGCTAGTACTTGCCATGTGAAATGTAGTCTGAATTCTACATTATACTCAGCAGGAATGCATATTGCCCTATCCTAGCAGCACCAATTCTCTACAGTCAATTATTATTGCTAAGACATTTCCATTGAAGAGAGAGACACAGCTCCAGGCTCATTGTTTTCCTCTGTTGGCTCCAAGCTACTCACTAATCCCTGCTAGTTCCTGCTAGTTCTTTAGAAACATCACTGTGGGAATGTCTTTCTTTGAACAGTGTGTGTGGATTCAATAACAACCAAAAACACTACAAACCATGTTAGATTACTATACTTCTGTGGTGAAATAATGGATTCACTTTGGTTTCAATTAATATGTCAGTATAATGGAATGTATTCATAAAGGGACTTCAATCAAATCCTTTACAAAGTGGTTGTTAAGGTAGCTAACATACCTTAATCTACATATATGCCCAGTGTATCCTCACTGAGAAGGAGACTACCTAGTTAGATGCACAACATGTCTTCTGCATTGAACCCAACCTCTCTGAATCACAGAGGTGCAGGGGGCTGCCTTAATCAACGGCATCAGCGCCCATGAAGCAGTTGTTAGTGGTTAACTTGCTCAAGGGTAGGACAGCATGTTTTTCCACTTTGCTGGCTTGGGGAGTTGAACCAGAAACCTTTGGGTTACTGGTCCAACGTGCTGAACCGCTAGGCTACCTGCCGCTCCTAACTATGTATTGAGAATGAGGAAGTTTGTCTAAAATGTTAGCTCTTTTGACATTAAAACATTTAAAAACTCAGATAAAAACCAGTATACACATTCCACGATGTAAGATGACAGTGAATCTGGTATGAATCAGTAGTGTTCAGCTGTAGATGATTAGACAGTGAATCTGGTATGAATCAGTAGTGTCCAGCTGTAGATGATTAGACAGTGAATCTGGTATGAATCAGTAGTGTTCGGCTGTAGATGATTAGACAGTGAATCTGGTATGAATCAGTAGTGTTCGGCTGTAGATGATTAGACAGTGAATCTGGTATGAATCAGTAGTGTTCGGCTGTAGATGATTAGACAGTGAATCTGGTATGAATCAGTAGTGTTCGGCTGTAGATGATTAGACAGTGAATCTGGTATGAATCAGTAGTGTTCGGCTGTAGATGATTAGACAGTGAATCTGGTATGAATCAGTAGTGTTCGGCTGTAGATGATTAGACAGTGAATCTGGTATGAATCAGTAGTGTTCGGCTGTAGATGATTAGACAGTGAATCTGGTATGAATCAGTAGTGTTCGGCTGTAGATGATTAGACAGTGAATCTGGTATGAATCAGTAGTGTTCGGCTGTAGATGATTAGACAGTGAATCTGGTATGAATCAGTAGTGTTCGGCTGTAGATGATTAGACAGTGAATCTGGTATGAATCAGTAGTGTTCGGCTGTAGATGATTAGACAGTGAATCTGGTATGAATCAGTAGTGTTCGGCTGTAGATGATTAGACAGTGAATCTGGTATGAATCAGTAGTGTTCGGCTGTAGATGATTAGACAGTGAATCTGGTATGAATCAGTAGTGTTCAGCTGTAGATGATTAGACAGTGAATCTGGTATGAATCAGTAGTGTCCAGCTGTAGATGATTAGACAGTGAATCTGGTATGAATCAGTAGTGTTCAGCTGTAGATGATTAGACAGTGAATCTGGTATGAATCAGTAGTGTTCAGCTGTAGATGATTAGACAGTGAATCAGGTATGAAACAGTAGTGTTCAGCTGTAGATGATTAGACAGTGAATCTGGTATGAATCAGTAGTGTTCAGCTGTAGATGATTAGACAGTGAATCTGGTATGAATCAGTAGTGTTCAGCTGTAGATGATTAGACAGTGAATCTGGTATGAATCAGTAGTGTCCGGCTGTAGATGATTAGACAGTGAAATCCATGAGGAGTGAAAAATACATTGCTGAGTGACAGTGGCATTTCAAAGTGTCAAAGCCTGAATTAGCTGCATTAAGGTTTCACATAATTATATTAAAACCAGGGATTTTGTCGCTGATGCCCCTACAGACACATGTAGCTGTAATTCCCAGTCATTACCATCTGGTTGGGCTTGTCTTTACATGTTTTAGGGCTCAAAACAAACATCCTTTGCTTTGCCATTTCCCTCAGCAAACAGCTGCACAGCAGAGATAGGTTTTGGGGCATTAAGATTCACAAGCTGCTCAATATTCACTGAATAAATTATAGCTGACATTTTACAGGTGTCAATTCGGTAGATACGGCTCTGTTCTACAGCAAAATAAAGCAAGTGTTTTTTATGTAATTTGTATTTTGTTGCTCACCCATTCCAATCTTTCTCTTTCAGAATGTATGCTCCAGTTTTAATTACTGAATGGATCCCATTGCTACCATCGGACTGGCCATAAAAATAGCAGGATTTTCTTGCTAGGATTTTTTTTTCACAGAGCATGAATGTAGAGGCAGGCAAAAGGTGATATTGACAAAAAGCCTTGGCCAGTGGAAAACACAGACAGACTCTTGCCTCTTAGAGGAAAGCATTTTGCTGTTTCGACCCCACTCCCCAGCAGAGCCTCAGATACACTTAACTAATTGTGACAGTGACATATGTGGCATCTGACATATTAAAATCACAATGTAGTCTGTGTTTTATAATATTTCCACACTATAGTTTGGAATAATTCTGTGACATTATGATAATGTAATTTTAGTGTAAGAGCTGTTTGGAAAGAAAGCTTGAAATGTCTGCCTGTTTTGGTGGGATTGAGTTTTGGACTGCCTGTTGACATCACCAGGCAGTAAATTAGTTAATAGACCATTAAGAAAGAGAGTTCCAAAGCTCTCTGCCAATAACTACTAGATTTCCATTTTCCCCTCGCCACAGACCACACCCTGATTGTCCTAGCATAATTATTGCTTGAGAAATCGCTCTTCGCTAAGAAGCTAATTGTATTTGTTTTTTAAACGATTTTAATCTAATACAATCACAATACGGTAGCCTACTTAATTGTTACAAAGAAATGATTTGATATTGGGGTAAAAATGGCTGTGTTGGATCTTTAAGTGCTATCAACATGACCTAACATTGGAGGGAGGCAGGAGCTGCTTCTTCCCTTGACAGATGAGCCCTATTATTTGTCATCATGGCTGTTACATCATGGCCATCCATCAACTGTTGAACACTGTAAATGCCTTGCGAGAGACAGACAGCCGGAGGGAGAGGTAGCATGCTGGCAGCGGCCTGACACTGATTCCCCGGATGATGTCATAGAGGTAGAGGTCGCGCCGCATGACACATCTCTCTGTGTGTGTGTGTGTGTGTGTCAGTGCCTCAGGCTGAGGGGAACATGGAGGGGGCTGCCTGTAGGGACGGGGGACCTATGGGGTGAAGAATGGAAACCAGGAAAAAGAGAGACATGAAGATGGGAGGATAACAGAGTGGAGAGATGGAGGGAGAGATGGAGGGGCCTTGTCTCTCATTCCCAACGGGGGAACCTGCTTGGACGGTTAGCATTTTTTTAGATGTACTGTCATGTTTTCAATGCATCGCTCTTAGGGAAAGTAATTTCCATTTGTTTATCTAGGACAGGGATGGGCAACTTTGATTGGGGTGGGGGCCACAAAATATCTGAACTCATCATGATGGGCCGCAGTTGCGAAGTCACCATTTGTGCAATTCTACACATTTTGACATGGGGTGTAGAGAAAATGTTGATGCTTAAAACATGTTTGCTTCAATTCTACACATTTTGCCTGGGTCGGAGTGAAGATTAAGCAATTTTAGAACTCATTCCGTCCAAATCTAAACATTTTGCCATAGGGTGGAGAGAAATGTTTGCATTTTTTATATGATATCTGAGTGAGTCTGACTAACAAAATCAATGGGGGGCCCCTGGTCGGTAATTTGACTATGCTTATTACAAGTTTAGATAGCTGGCAACTAGATTAATTTACCAATCTAAAAACATTTATCTGACATGGGCTAATTGAGTGACTATCAGTGACTGACATAACAAGAGAAAAACTGCTGAAGCACAACAAATGTAGAAATTGCATCTTGCCCAGTTGCCCATCTCTGATCTAGGAACTAGAAACCCTGAACATGAACGCAGAACGCAGGCCAAAACAAGGTACTGTTCCTATGACAGGCTATCTTGTCCAGCTATCCTGTTTCTCTGTGAATTGCTG
Source organism: Oncorhynchus nerka (assembly GCF_034236695.1). Classification (NCBI taxonomy): domain Eukaryota; kingdom Metazoa; phylum Chordata; class Actinopteri; order Salmoniformes; family Salmonidae; genus Oncorhynchus; species Oncorhynchus nerka. Next base: position 87,801,433 of record NC_088410.1, read on the forward strand.
CTAGGGGTATTTTTTATCTCCAACAGCAACATTGACTGACTGTTCAGTATCTGACTCCATCTCTATTCACTCGGCGCTATAAAGGTAATGGCTGTCCCTCTGTAGACAGAAAAAAGGAGACTCCAGCACACTGGCAGTCTTGAATGCTCCATAACATTTAACACTGCTGTTGTGTTCTGGTCGAATGGGACCGATTTGGAAGTTCTCTCTGAAAAATGTAGTTAATTTAATCTGATTGTCATAAGGTTCCATGACTCTGTCCACACAGGACATCTGAACACACAAAATACATGTAGATGATTTTCATTACATTTTGGGTGTTTTATTTAACTTTTGTTCCCGGTCAAAAATGACCAGTCATTAGAAATTAAGGGTTCAGACTACAATTAGTTTATAAAATTGAGTTCAGGCACATGCGCAGTCATCAGATGGACACACTTCCACTCCCAGACCCCCACATGCACACACACACCTCGTTCCCCTTTTAGGCTTCCATGGCAACCCCAACGGTAACCTTTCCCCCACGGAAACCACACCTGTTAGCATTCTCACAAACAATCGCAACATTGTTTCAATAATATATAGAACTTTTCTCGCAGCTCTGGTATATAAAGCTTTTTTGAGGACTTGCTCACAATTCATTCTGTGGCAGCACAATAACCAAACAATATACTGTATGTGAGGCTCTTGATCATATCTTTGATCATGACACTGGTGAGGAGTAGAGAGGCCAGGAACCTAACAGTGAAGATGCATTAGAGGAGGAAGTGTCAGAAGTTGAAGACAACACAGAATATGATCCGGACCAAGAGGCAACCGATGTGGAACAATCCAGTGATGAAGAAAAGGGCCCTGCTGAGGTTGTTGTTACATTCCGGTCAAATAATGGGAATTTGTCCTGGTCTTCATCCCCAACATCATCCTCCGGAGAGGTTGGCTGTTAGCTGAAAATGTTATCAGGATGACCCCAGGGCCAACTGTTAAGGTTTTCTTCCGATGAAGGAAAGAGAGAGGAGGACCAACCTGCAGCGTGGTTATTTCGATACATCTTTAATAAAGATGTATAACGAACGATACTAAACGTAACGTGAAAAACCAAAACAGCCCTATCTTGTGCAAACAAACACAGAGACAGGAACAATCACCCACAAAACACTCAAAGAATATGGCTGCCTAAATATGGTTCCCAATCAGAGACAACGATAAACACCTGTCTCTGATTGAGAACCACTCCAAGCAACCATAGACAATCCCACTAACCACAATCCCATAACCTACAAAAAAAACCTAGACAAAACACACCACATAAATAACCCATGTCACACCCTGGCCTGACCAAAATAATAAAGAAAACACAAAATACTAAGACCAGGGCGTGACACCAACGAGATATGCCAAATCCTGGGTTGATGACTTAAAAGCCTGCCACTATTTAAAAATGTGAAATGGTTTCAAAACAAATGTCCTTGTTAAATTTTTACACAAAGTAGTCTGTGATAAATAGCACAGTATGTTTCATCTGAGTATTTGTTATAGTCAAAATAATCCATACATGATGCGTTTTTTACTCAAAAACGAGTTGTATGAGATCAGGTCAATGAGGCTTACAGGCCATCAATAGAAAATAGAAGTTCAAAACTTAAAATAGAAGTAATGTTCACAAGAACTGAAGTTGATAAAAAGATCTAACACAACATTAGGTGGTAATATATGTATTATTATTATTTTATAATCAGCTATAATGGGGCGATCATTTTGGACTGGGAATACAGAATTAATTAACATGAAACGAACACAACAGGAGCGTTAACCAATCGTTCAATCAAAAGACCTTGGTCACTCCCTGTGTGGAGTGGACACCAGAATCTGACAAATCCATTGGTCTGGCTCTGTCAGCTCTAGCCAGGGAGAAACTTCCTGAGATGGCTCTTTGGCTCATCAGAAAATAAATCTTCTTTGTGGTGGCAGAGATAATCCCGGATTGTTTGTAAAGGGGATTGTGACAAAGAACACGCTTTTAGTGCGCATCCCTGAGAGGAATCCTAACGTAAAGACAAAGTGAGACTCAAGAGCTGATCCGATGGCATTTAGCAGGAGATGGTTCTGAATTGAAGTGTGCCTTCAGCTCAGCTTTGTGATAGCTCCAGTTCCGAGCCTTAAAACATATTTCCCATACGATTTGCTGTGATAGGCAGAGCACCTTCTCATAACTGAACATTATATTCCAAGACAGTCTAGGAAGATTTGTATTTTACTGTATTCCAGAGTGTGTTCCAGAGTATACAACGTCACAAGTAAAGAACTGTTCAGAACACACAAATAAAAGTACATCCTCTCTCTCTCTCTCTCTCTCTCTCTAATCCCCTTCATCCCTCCTTTCCCTCTCTTCCTCCTTTCATCCCACTCAGTTGGAAGGGTCAAAGGTGGAACAGAAAATGGTCCATGCTATTCACAGCTCTCCGCCCACTGAGCCCCAGTAGGGGAGTCTGAAGTCCGCCTGACCCCTATCCCACCCTAGCTTTGAGGCCTCACCCCGGCCCCTTTCATGCCTGACCTGACCTTTTCCACACACATACAGGTCGAGAGACAGGCTCTCTCCATTTCTGTACTTTCACTGAAGCATTTCCTTTCTACAGAGGAGAGAGGGCTTGGTAAAATTAGCTTCTAGAACTGTATTTCTGGATTATAATTAAAGTGTCCGACACACGGAAATCTCTGTGATCCCGATGTTCTGTGTTCCAGTGGCAAGAGAGCCATGGACAGATCATGCTTCTGAAATGTTCAACTTCTGTTTTTAATGCAGATACATTTAGAAGATTGTATTCCTGGTCACGGAATAATGCAGAGAACAAAATAGTGATAAATTCTAAAGCCCCTTAAGATGGCGCCGAAGAGGATGGCTGACGTTTTACATGCCCATAACCAATAGTGCAATTTCGTTCTTTTTTTTTTCTCCATTGTTGTAACTTATTTTTTTACTTATTTTGTACATAATGTTGCTGCTACCGTCTCTTATGACTGAAAATAACTTCTGGACATCAGAACTGGGATTACACACCACGAACATTTGCGTGAAGAAAAGGTGGAGGAAAAGAGGATGCCGATCGGGCTGCCTTTTGAGAATCAGTGGGCGAGCGAGTAAACTCCCACTGCCATTGATTCTACTTGCGAACATGCAATCATTGGAAAATAAAATTGACGACCTACGATTATGATTCTCCTGTAAAATGGGACATTAAGAAGCGTAAAATGTTATGTTTCATAGAGTCGTGGCTGAACGACGACATGGATAATACAGAGCTGGAGGGATTTTCCGCACCGGCAGAACAGAGAAGCTAAGTCTCGTAAGACAAGGGATGGTTGTGTGTGTCTTTTTGTTAATAACAGCTGGTGCGCGATGTCTAATATTAAAGAAGTCTCAAGGTATTGTTCGCATGAGGTAGAGTACCTTTTGATAAGCTGTAGAACACACTATCTACCAAGAGAGTTCTCATCTATATTATTCGTAGCTGTCAAATTTACCACCACAGACCGATGCTGGCACTTAGACCACACTCAAAAGGAACACCTATGTGAGAATGCTGTTCATTGACTACAGCTCAGCGTTCAATACCATAGTGCCCACAAAGCTCATCACTAAGCTAAGGACCCTGGGACTACACACCTCCCTCTGCAACTGGATACTGGACTTCCTGACGGGCTGCCCCCAGGTGGTAAGGGTAGGCAACAACACATCTGCCACGCTGATCCTCAACATTGGGCCCCTCAGGGGTGTGTACTTAGCCCCCTCCTGTAATCCCTGTTCACCCACGACTGCATGGCCAAACACGACTCCAACACCATCATTAAGTTTGCTGATGACACAACAGTGTTCACCTGATCACTGACCATGATGAGACAGCCTATAGGGAGGAGGTCAGAGAACTGGCAGTTTGGTGCCAGGACAACAACCTCTCCCTCAATGTGAGCAAGACAAAGGAGCTGATCGTGGACTAAAGGGCCGAACAGGCACCGTTAACATCAACAGGCTGTAGTGGAGCAGTTTGAGAGTTTCAAGTTCCTTGGTGTCCACATCACCAACGAACTATCATGGTCCAAGCACACCAAGACAGTCATGAAGAAAACACAACAACACCTATTCCCCCTAGGGAGACTGAAAAGGTTTGGCAATGGTCCTCAGATCCTCAAAAAGTTCTACAGCTGCACCATCGAGAGCATCCTGACCAGTTGCATCACCGCCTGGTATGGCAACTGCTCAGTTTCTGACTGTAAGGTGCTACAGAGGGTAGTGTGTACGGCCCAGTACATCACTGGGACCAAGCTTCCTGCCATCCAGTGTCAGAGGAAAGCCCATGAAATTGTCAGAGACTCCAGTCACCCAAGTCATAGACTGTTCTCTCTGCTACCGCACGGCAAGCGGTACCGGAGCACCAAGTCTAGGACCAAAAGGCTCCTTAACAGTTTCTACCCCCAAGCCATAAGACTGGTGAACAATTAATCAAATGGCCACCGGACTATTACATTGACCCCCCCCATTTGTTTTGTACATTGCTCCTACTCACTGTTTATTATCTATGCATAGTCACTTCACCCCTACCTACATGTACAAATGTCCTTTAACCTGTACCCCCGCACACTGACTCTGTACCGGTACCCCCTGATTTGATTTTGATTTGAGCATAATAATATAATCTATAGATAGAAATATAATCTATGTTTCTGAGGGCTTTAATGCTGAGCGATTAATGCTTTTTTCTGTTCGGTTTCGGTTCGATTAAATAATTTAAAAAATAATCACAGTTTTCGATTTCGGTTTAGATTATTTGGGTTGTATGCTGTAACAACACAGAATAAAACAATTACTAAAAGTCCCATGATGGTAGTGACTGCCCATTACTGCTTATCACTTATTAACCATCATTTATTCACATTACTTAAATAAAATATTTCTTTGTTGCGTATATTACATTTATTTTATTTGATGATTTTATTATTCTAAGTTATCATCTCTACAGAGCTGCTGCCTATGCAAGTCTGATAAAATCACTATTTTAGTAGTTATTCAAAGTTAATAAGACCTACACTATATATAAAAAAGTATGTGGATACCCCTTTGAATTAGTGGATTTGGCTATTTCAACCACACCCGTAGCTGACAGGTGTATAAAATTGAGCACACAGCCATGCAATCTCCATAGACAAACATTGGCTGTGGAATGGCCTTACTGAAGAACTCAATTACTTTAAAATGTGGCACCGTCATTTTTATTTATTTTATTTCACCTTTATTTATTTAACCAGGTAAGCTAGTTGAGAACAAGTTCTCATTTGCAACTGCGACCTGGCCAAGATAAAGCATAGCAGTTACACATGGAATGAACAAAACATACAGTCAATAATACAGTAGAAAAAAAAGAAAAAAAGTCTATATACAGTGAGTGCAAATAAGGTCAAATAAGGGAGTTAAGGCAATAAATAGGCCCAGGTGGCAAAGTAATTACAATATGGCAATTAAACACTGGAATGGTAGATGTGCAAAAGATGGATGTGCAAGTAGAGATACTGTGGTGCAAAATAAATAAATACAGTATGGGAATGAGGTAGATAGATGGGCTGTATACAGATGGGCTATGAACAGGTGCAGTGATTTTGTGAGCTGCTCTGACAGCTGGTTCTTAAAGCTAGTGAGGGAGATGGGAATCTCCAGCTTCAGTGATTTTTGCAGTTCGTTCCAGTCAGTGGCAGCAGAGAACTGGAAGGAAAGGCGACCAAAGGAGGAGTTGGCTTTGGGGGTGACCAGTGAGATATACCTGCTGGAGCGTGTGCTACGAGTGGGTGCTGCTATGCTGACCAGCGAGCTGAGATAGGGTGGGGCTTTACCTAGCAGAAACTTGTAGATAACCTGTAGACAGTGGGTTTGGCGACGAGTATGAAGCGAGGGCCAGACAACGAGAGCGTACAGGTCGCAGTGGTGGTAGTATATGGGGCTTTGGTGACAAAACGGATGGCACTGTGATAGTCTACATCCAGTTTGCTGAGTAGAGTGTTGGAGGCTATTTTATAGATGACATCGCCGAAGTCAAGGATCGGTAGGATGGTCAGTTTTACGAGGGTATGTTTGGCAGCATAAGTGAAGGAAGCTTTGTTGCGAAATAGGAAGCCAATTCTAGATTTAATTTTTGATTGGAGATGTTTAATGTGAGTCTGGAAGGAGAGTTTACAGTCTAGCCAGACACCTAGGTATTTGTAGTTATCCACATATTCTAAGTCAGAGCCGTCCAGAGTAGTGATGCTGAATGGGTGGACAGGTGCGGGCAATGATCGGTTGAATAGCATGCATTTAGTTTTATTTGCGTTTAAGAGCAGTTGGAGGCCACGGAAGGAGAGTTGTATGGCATTGAAGCTCGTCTGGAGGTTAGTTAACACAGTGTCCAAAGAAGGGCCAGAAGTATACAGAATGGTGTAGCCTGCGTAGAGGTGGATTAGAGAATCACCAGCAGCAAGAGAGACATCATTGATGTATACAGAGAAGAGAGTCGGCCCAATAATTGAACCCTGTGGCACCCCCATAGAGACTGCCAGAGGTCCGGACAACAGGCCCTCCGATTTGACTCACTGAGCTCTATTAGAGAAGTAGTTGGTGAACCAGGCGAGGCAATCATTTGAGAAACCAAGGCTGTTGAGTCTGCCAATTAGAATGTGGTGATTGACAGAGTCGAAAGCCTTTTCCAGGTCGATGAATACATCTGCACAGTAATGTCTCTTATCGATGGCGGTTATGATATCGTTTAGGACCTTGAGTGTGGCTGAGTGGCACCCATGACCAGCTCGGAAACCAGATTGCATAGCCGAGAAGGGTACAATGTGATTCAAAATGGTCAGCAATCTGTTTGTTAACTTGGCTTTCGAAGACCTTAGAGATGCTGGGTAGGATTGATATAGGTCTGTAGCAGTCTGGGTCAAGAGTGTCTCCCCCTTTGAAGAGGGGGATGACCGCGGCAGCTTTCCAATCTTTGGGAATCTCAGACGATACAAAATAGAGGTTGAACAGGCTAGTAATAGGGGTTGCAACAATTTTGGCAGATAATTTTAGAAAGAGAGGGTCCAGATTGTCTAGCCCGACTGATTTGTAGGGTCCAGATTTTGCAGCTCTTTCAGAACATCAGCTATCTGGATATGGGTGAAGGAGAAATGGTGGGGGCTTGGGCGGGTTGCTGTGGAGGGTGCCGGGCAGTTGACCGGGGTAGGGGTAGCCAGGTGGAAAGCATGGCCAGCCGTAGAGAAATGCTTAATTAGATAATTCTCAAATAGATAAGATACCAAACAAGTCAGTTCAGCAAATGTATGCCCTGCTAGAGCTGCCCCGGTCAACTGTAAGTGCTGTTAGTGTGAAGTGGAAACGTCTAGGAGCAACAACGGCTGGTAGGCCATACAAGCTCACAGAACGGGACTGCCGAGACCTGAAGCGCGTAAAAATCATATGTCCTCGGGTGCAACACTCACTACAGTGTCCCTAACTGCCTCTGGAAGCAACGTCAGCACAAGAACTGTTAGTCAGGAGCTTCATGAAATGGGTTTCCATGGCCGAGCAGCAGCACACAAGCCTAAGATCACCATGCGCAATGCCAAGAGTTGGCTGGAGTGGTGTAAAGCTCGCCACGATTGGACTCTGGAGCAGCGGAAATACACTCTCTGGAGTGATGAATCACTCTTCACCAAGCCAGGAGAACGCTACCTGCCCCAATGCATAGTTCCAATTGTAAAGTTTGGTGGAGGAGGAATAATGGTCTGGGGCTGTTTTTCATGGTTTGGGCTAGGCTCATTATTTCCAGTGAAGGGAAATCTTAAGAATACAATGAAATTCTAGACAATTTTTTGCTTCCAACCTCACACAAAGCAAGGTCCATACATAAATGGTTTGTCGAGATTGGTATGGAAGAACTTGACTGACCTGCACATGGCTCTGACCTTAACCCCATCGAACAACTTTGGGATGAATTGGAATTCCGACTGCGAGCCAGGCCTAATCGCCCAACATCAGTGCCCAACCACACTAATGCTCTTGTGGCTGAATGGAAGCAGGTTCCCGTATCTGTTCCAACATCTAGTGGAAAGCCTTCCCAGAAGAGTGGAGACTGTTATAGCAGCAAAGTTCTAACATCTAGTAGAAAGCCTTCCCAGAAGAGTGGAGACTGTTATAGCAGCAAAATTCTAACATCTAGTAGAAAGCCTTCCCAGAAGAGTGGAGACTGTTATAGCAGCAAAGTTCTAACATCTAGTAGAAAGCCTTCCCAGAAGAGTGGAGACTGTTATAGCAGCAAAGTTCTAACATCTAGTAGAAAGCCTTCCCAGAAGAGTGGAGAAAGCAGCAAAGTTCCATCAGAAGAGAAGAGTGGAGACTGTTATGGCAGCAAAGTTCTAACATCTAGTAGAAAGCCTTCCCAGAAGAGTGGAGACTGTTATGGCAGCAAAGTTCTAACATCTAGTAGAAAGCCTTCCCAGAAGAGTGGAGACTGTTATAGCAGCAAAGTTCTAACATCTAGTAGAAAGCCTTCCCAGAAGAGTGGAGACTGTTATAGCAGCAAAGTTCTAACATCTAGTAGAAAGCCTTCCCAGAAGAGTGGAGACTGTTATGGCAGCAAAGTTCTAACATCTAGTAGAAAGCCTTCCCAGAAGAGTGGAGACTGTTATAGCAGCAAAGTTCTAACATCTAGTAGAAAGCCTTCCCAGAAGAGTGGAGACTGTTATAGCAGCAAAGTTCTAACATCCAGTAGAAAGCCTTTCCCAGAAGAGTGGAGACTGTTATGGCAGCAAAGTTCTAACATCTAGTAGAAAGCCTTCCCAGAAGAGTGGAGACTGTTATAGCAGCAAAGTTCTAACATCTAGTAGAAAGCCTTCCCAGAAGAGTGGAGACTGTTATAACAGCAAAGTTCTAACATCTAGTAGAAAGCCTTCCCAGAAGAGTGGAGACTGTTATAGCAGCAAAGGGGGGACCAACTCCATATTAATGTTCATGATTATGGAATGAGATGTTCCACGAGGGGTGGCCACATACCCGTGGTCATGTAGTGTACTTTTATGACAGCTGAATTCCATCTATCAATCACTTAGATCATGTATTTTCAGGTAGAGATACTGTACCTCGCGAAGTAACCGTTGCTCTCTATAGAGCCCGCCAGCTTGTATAGTCCTAAAACCTTGAAATGAGTTACCTCTGTTTCGTTCAGCCATTCCTATGGGGAAAATGAATGAGGAAGGAGTAGGGTTTTGGGATAAACACTGAAATTAAGGTTTGAGGTTAACACAGGCTTAGATCATATACTTTTTGGTTTATGAGATATCAGTCAGTTAACATGACCTTTATGAATTATGAAGCCTTTGTGCTTCATGCTTCAAAATTCACAAAGAGTGGTGTTAGCTGATGAAGATTATCTCATAGAACAAAATGTATAAGATCTCCTAAGCCTGTGTTTACCACAGACCTTCTTTTCGGCGTTTATCCAAAAACTCCATTAATTTCCCCATTGGCTTTGACCAACGAGCCACGGTGGAGTTAGTGCCTAGAGAAAAAGATGGCATTACTATTTCTCTCTATATCCCCTCACCATCGTGAGAAACACATACCGGACAAGTAGATCCACAATGGATTATGGTCATTGTAGTTAATTACCATGTTTTATGCGGTAAACTATGTAGAATATTGGTCTGTTGGAAACTATAACTCCATACTATCGTCACAAAGTTCAGGCTGGAGCTGATTTATCTCTAGAGAAACTGTGCAATGTAAAGAAACTGTGCATTGAGTTTACAGAAAAAAAAACGAACAAAATAGAGTTCAAATAATTTAGCTGACCTCCATTAATAACTTGTTTAAAAAAAGAAAATAACCGACATTTTGGTTAATTGCTCAGCACTAGATGGCTTTGACCGACAACACATAATCATTCAATGGGATTTAGCTTTTGTGTGCCTGTCACAAATCAACATTTTTGTTAAATGTGCAAGGTCGTTTTGGCGTCAACAAGAGGCCAACAAATAAAGAGAACTGGAACTGCAAATACTGTTTCGTTATGCTCTTTCGAAAGGTGTGCAGACACTGAAATCAAATCAGCCAGTCAATCTGTTCACTCTTCATTGCATTCGGTGCAATTTACCTGGAGAGTGGCGATGTAATCTGTGAGTCACCTCTGTTTTCCCGTCTAGGCTCTGGCTGCCTGCAGTGTCCAGCTGTTGCTGTCTCTGCACTGCCATTTATTTACTGCAACCAGACAAGGAGAGAGGAGAGCCACAATAGATTCCACAATTACATCAGGTCAGTTTGAGAGGCTTACACTTCGTCTACAGATACATGAAAGACATATTAGATCAACTAGTCAGGACCAAGGCTCAACAACAGGTTTTTAACAAGCAGTCTCAAAATTAATTAGTTGTGTAGGATTAATAAAACATATTTAAAAATGTATTTCATCCCTGCCTCAGAAACAAGGTGCCTGAGGTGTTCTGAGTTTGGAACGTATTCACTTCTTCATTTAAACATCTTGTCTGTGTTTCTTTTTGTCCTCTTTCACAAAATAGATTTCTATCCGAATGAAAAATACCTGAAGGTCTGTCTCTCTGCAGAGTGCCATGTGTCGTTGATTAAATAACAGCTTCCATACCGAAATATGAGGGAACAAGAAGCAATAGACATAATCATTAACAAAGCTGAAGCTGATTCCTGGGCCTTTAAGTGGCTACAGAGAGAATTGCACTAAGAAGGCCATGCAATTAGGGAGTGAGAAAGAATAACATAAAATATCTAATCGAATCCCTTGCACTTAACATCAGCATTCAGACCAATTTCTAGACAAAGATTTATTTGTAAAAAAAAAGGCCTGTAATTTTAGCCACCAGTAAGTGTAAATCAGTCTGGAGGTGTTACAAACATCACCATAACATTCAAGATGTCTTAGCTTAAGTCAATTCAATGGTCTGCCCATTAGTCCTAGCTAAGCTCCAAGTGAAACATATTGCTACAGTATATATTTAGCTAAGCTCCAAGTGAAACATATTGCTACAGTATATATTTAGCTAAGCTCCAAGTGAAACATATTGCTACAGTATATATTTACCTAAGCTCCAAGTGAAACATATTGTTACAGTATATATTTAGCTAAGCTCCAAGTGAAACATATTGCTACAGTATATATTTAGCTAAGCTCCAAGTGAAACATATTGCTACAGTATATATTTAGCTAAGCTCCAAGTAAAACATATTGCTACAGTATATATTTAGCTAAGCTCCAAGTGAAACATATTGCTACAGTATATATTTAGCTAAGCTCCAAGTGAAACATATTGCTACAGTATATATTTAGCTAAGCTCCAAGTGAAACATATTGCTACAGTATATATTTAGCTAAGCTCCAAGTGAAACATATTGCTACAGTATATATTTAGCTAAGCTCCAAGTGAAACATATTGCTACAGTATATATTTAGCTAAGCTCCAAGTGAAACATATTGCTACAGTATATATTTAGCTAAGCTCCAAGTGAAACATATTTCTACAGTATATATTTAGCTAAGCTCCAAGTGAACCATATTGCTACAGTATATATTTAGCTAAGCTTCAAGTGAAACATATTGCTACAGTATATATTTAGCTAAGCCCCAAGTGAAACATATTGCTACAGTATATATTTAGCTAAGCTCCAAGTGAAACATATTGCTACAGTATATATTTAGCTAAGCTCCAAGTGAAACATATTGCTACAGTATATATTTAGCTAAGCTCCAAGTGAAACATATTGCTACAGTATATATTTAGCTAAGCTCCAAGTGAAACATATTGCTACAGTATATATTTAGCTAAGCTCCAAGTGAAACATATTGCTACAGTATATATTTAGCTAAGCTCCAAGTGAAACATATTGCTACAGTATATATTTAGCTAAGCTCCAAGTGAAACATATTGCTACAGTATATATTTAGCTAAGCTCCAAGTGAAACATATTGCTACAGTATATATTTAGCTAAGCTCCAAGTGAAACATATTGCTACAGTATATATTTAGCTAAGCTCCAAGTGAAACATATTGCTACAGTATATATTTAGCTAAGCTCCAAGTGAAACATATTGCTACAGTATATATTTAGCTAAGCTCCAAGTGAAACATATTGCTACAGTATATATTTAGCTAAGCTCCAAGTGAAACATATTGCTACAGTATTTCTTTAGTGAACAGACAGCTAGTGAGTGTAGGCATGCATGAGAGACAATATGAAGTGTATGTTTGAGAGAGAGAGGGAGAGGCAGAGAGAGAGAGAGACAGAGAGAGAGTGAGAAAGAGAGCGAGAGAAGGAGGGAGAGGCAGGGAGTGAGAAGAGTGAAAGAGAGCGAGAGAGAGAGCGCGAGAGAGGCAGAGAGAGAGAGAGAGAGGCAGAGAGAGAGGCAGAGAGAGACAATTAAAATGTCCCATTTCCTTATCAGATTGAATTCTTTACAACAAGCAACGCACAATTAATACCACATTGATTTGGTTGCCTAGGCTACCTCACTTTTTCCTTTTAACACTACCCAGGCCTGTCAGGCACTGTCAGCTAATCTCCTTCTGCTGAACAACTTATCATCAAACATAGTTAATACATGATGGTGGAAAATTATACACAGCCATCATTTATTTTCAAATCAAAATCAAATCAAATTCGCATGCGTCAAATACAAGAGGTGTAGACTTTACTGTGAAATGCTTGCTAACAAGCCCTTCCCAACAATGCAGAGTAAAACAAATATTTTGTATTCAACTTGGTTTATAGGCAGCTGAGTTCAATTCCATTTCATGTGTGAATTTCTCTGACCTTTCTGATGAAAATGATTAACAACAGACACAAGACTGTTAGTGCTAATGCAATGTGACAAACCCAATGATAGGTGGGGTCAGCTTGAGTAATGTCATTTAATGGCCATTGCATGGCTTGACCTTAAATTGCTTTAGTAACTGATAGATTTCTCTATGTCCTCACAATTACAGTGCTGCTGCCTGGGAAAAGCTGCAGTGATCTGAAGCCAGAACACGGAGTCCATGGCATTTTTCAACTACCGGGATGGAACAACTCAAATAACCCTGGCTAAAATGGTTAGTGTGGCTAGCTTGTTGCTACAGTCCAAGCTCTACATACCAATCAGACTTCATACAGTACAATAGACTGGCTCTTGGTAAGTGGAAATACACTGCATACGGTACCATAGACTGGCTCTTGGTACGTGACAATACATTATGTAGCAGAGAGAGGAGAGAGCTGGAGATGCGTGGAGAGATGGAGATGGCTGTGAACTGAGCAACACCAGTGAGCTTTCCTATTCCTCTGGGGACCAGCCAGTCTCCAAGGGATGTCCATTAGAGATATAGGAGGCCAGTGAAGATGGCCTCCGTTTTTGGTCATTGATACTCAGATAAAGCATCTTCAGTTTTTTTTGGTGAAAATCCAATTCTTCCCTCTTTTACATAGACTACAGTTCAAAGGTTTGGGGTCACTTAGAAAGGTCCTTGTTTTTGAAAGAAAAGCACATTTTTTGTCCATTAAAATAACATAAAATGTATCAGAAATACAGTGTAGACATTGTTAATGTTGTAAATGACTATCGTAGCTGGAAAGAGCTGATTTTTAATGGAATTTCTACATAGGCGTACAGAGGCCCATTATCAGCAACCATCGCTCCTGTGTTCCAATGGCATGTTGTGTTAGCTAATCCAAGTTCATCATTTTAAAACGGCTAACTGATCATTAGAAAACCCTTTTGCAATTACATTAGCATAGGTAAAAACTGTTGTGCTGATTATTTAAGAAGCAATAAAACTGGCATTCTTTAGACTAGTTGAGTATCTGGAGCATCAGCATTTGTGGGTTCGATTACAGGTTCAAAATGGCCAGAAACAAAGTACTTTCTTCTGAAACTCGTCAGTCTATTCTTGTTCAGAGAAATGAAGGCTATTCCTTATGAGAAATTGCCTAGAAACTGAAGATCTCGTACAACACTGTGTACTATTCCCTTCACAGAACAGCGCAAACTGGCGCTAACCAGAATATAAAGAGCAGTGGGAGGCCCCGGTGCACAACTGAGCAAGAGGGCAAGTACATTAGAGTGTCTAGTTTGAGAAACAGATGCCTCTCAAGTCCTCAACTGGCAGCTTAACTAAATAGTACCCGTCAAAACACCAGTCTCAACGTCAACAGTGAAGAGGCGACTCCGGGATACTGGCCTTCTAGGCAGAGGTCCTCTGTCCAGTGTCTGTGTTCTTATGCCCATCTTAATCTTTTATTTTTAATGGATTAGAACCAATCCTCAGTCAGAGTAGTTTTCAATGAGACCAGAGACGCCGGGGACAAAACCTCACCTGGCTACTGTATGAAAATTCACCTTAGATTAAGATCCAGTCTATCAAGATCAAAACATATGACCTAGTGATATTAGTCAAGCTAAGCCCCAAGCCAACAATTTACAGTATTAGACATAGGTAACACCTATCCTAAATAGTATCTCTAGAATAACGTGTCCCATGACCATGACATACAGTCCAATCTGAATACAGCCAAGGCCACCTCAAAGTATATATATTATTCCAATGGTCATTAGCTAAAAATACACCACATTATTCAGTACGTGTTCAATATGGTCCATCCAGCAAGAGCGAGCAGCTGCTGCAGACCAAGTGGTCATCTGGCTGTGTGGCTGCAGGCCCAGGTGGAGCCAGGGATGAGTTAACCCCTGGTGAACAGAGACTGACTCCACTGCATTAGCTGAGGAAGTGTGTTGGGCTGGGCTGGATAGGGCTGGGCTGGATAGGGTAGGGCTGGATAGGGTAGGGCTGGTTAGCGTAGGGCTGGGTAGGGTAGGGCTGGATAGGGTAGGGCTGGATAGGGTAGGGCTGGCTAGGGCTTGGCTGGGTAGGTTTGGGCCGGGTAGGGCTTGGCTGGGTAGGGTTGGGCTGGGTAGGGCTTGGCTGGGTAGGGTTGGGCTGGGTAGGGTTGGGCTGGGCTGGGTAGGGTAGGGCTGGATAGGGTAGGGCTTGGTAGGGTGGTGCTGGGTAGGACTTGGCTGGGTAGCGTTGGGCTGGGTAGGGTAGGGATTGGGATGGGTAAGGCTGGGTAGGGTATGGCTGGGTATTAATGGGTAGGCCCAGGCTCGGTAGGGATGGGTAATACTGGGCTGGGTATGGCTGGGCTGGGTATTGCTGGGTATTACTGGGTAGGCCCAGGCTCGGTAGAGATGGGTAGTACTGGGCTGGGTATGGCTGGGCTGGGTAGGGTAGGGATGGGTAATCCTGGGTAGACCTGGGCTGGGTATGGCTGGGTATTACTGGGTAGACCTGGGCTGGGTATGGATGGACTGGGTATGGCCGGGCTTGGTAGGAATGGGTAGCGTAGGGCTTGCCGTGATGTGTGTTTTGTCCTATATTTATATTTTTGTATTTTTTATTTTGAATCCCAGCAACTGCAGAAGTCCTTTTGCCTTATTTGTTCTTAACTGACATGCCTAGTTAAATAAAGGTTAAATAAAATAAAAATAAATAAAAAAGGTATTAATGGGTAGGCCCAGGCTCAGTAGGGATGGGTAATACTGGGCTGGGTATGGCTGGGCTGGGTATTGCTGGGTATTACTGGGTAGGCCCAGGCTCGGTAGGGATGGCTAGTACTGGGCTGGGTTTGGCTGGGCTGGGTAGGGTAGGGCTTGGTAGGGCTGGGCTGTGTAGGGATGGGCTGGGTAGGGTTGGGCTGTGTAGGGATGGGCTGTGTAGGGATGGGCTGTGTAGGGATGGGCTGTGTAGGGATGGGCTGTGTAGGGATGGGCTGGGTAGGGTTGGGCTGTGTAGGGATGGGCTGTGTAGGGATGGGCTGTGTAGGGATGGGCTGTGTAGGGATGGGCTGTGTAGGGATGGGCTGGGTAGGATTGGGCTGTGTAGGGATGGGCTGGGTAGGGTTGGGCTGTGTAGGGATGGGCTGGGTAGGGATGGGCTGGGTAGGGATGGGCTGGATAGGGATGGGCTGGGTAGGGATGGGCTGTGTAGGGATGGGCTGGGTAGGGATGGGCTGTGTAGGGATGGGCTGGGTAGGGTTGGGCTGTGTAGGGATGGGCTGGGTAGGGATGGGCTGGGTAGGGATGGGCTGTGTAGGGATGGGCTGGGTAGGGTTGGGCTGTGTAGGGATGGGCTGGGTAGGGATGGGCTGGGTAGGGATGGGCTGGGTAGGGATGGGCTGGGTAGGGATGGGCTGTGTAGGGATGGGCTGGGTAGGGTTGGGCTGTGTAGGGATGGGCTGGGTAGGGATGGGCTGGGTAGGGATGGGCTGTGTAGGGATGGGCTGGGTAGGGTTGGGCTGTGTAGGGATGGGCTGGGTAGGGATGGGCTGTGTAGGGATGGGCTGGGTAGGGATGGGCTGGGTAGGGATGGGCTGGGTAGGGATGGGCTGTGTAGGGATGGGCTGGGTAGGGTTGGGCTGTGTAGGGATGGGCTGGATAGGGTTGGGCTGTGTAGGGATGGGCTGGGTAGGGTTGGGCTGTGTAGGGATGGGCTGGGTAGGGATGGGCTGTGTAGGGATGGGCTGGGTAGGGTTGGGCTGTGTAGGGATGGGCTGGGTAGGGATGGGCTGGGTAGGGATGGGCTGTGTAGGGATGGGCTGGGTAGGGTTGGGCTGTGTAGGGATGGGCTGGGTAGGGATGGGCTGGGTAGGGATGGGCTGGATAGGGATGGGCTGGGTAGGGATGGGCTGTGTAGGGATGGGCTGGGTAGGGATGGGCTGTGTAGGGATGGGCTGGGTAGGGTTGGGCTGTGTAGGGATGGGCTGGGTAGGGATGGGCTGGGTAGGGATGGGCTGTGTAGGGATGGGCTGGGTAGGGTTGGGCTGTGTAGGGATGGGCTGTGTAGGGATGGGCTGGGTAGGGATGGGCTGTGTAGGGATGGGCTGGGTAGGGATGGGCTGGGTAGGGATGGGCTGTGTAGGGATGGGCTGGGTAGGGTTGGGCTGTGTAGGGATGGGCTGGGTAGGGATGGGCTGGATAGGGTTGGGCTGGGTAGGGATGGGCTGTGTGTAGGGATGGGCTGGGTAGTGATGGGCTGTGTAGGGATGGGCTGGGTAGGGATGGGCTGGGTAGGGATGGGCTGGGTAGGGTTGGGCTGGGTAGGGATGGGCTGTGTAGGGATGGGCTGGGTAGGGATGGGCTGGGTAGGGTTGGGCTGGGTAGGGTTGGGCTGGGTAGGGATGGGCTGGGTAGGGTTGGGCTGGGTAGGGTTGGGCTGGGTAGGGATGGGCTGGGTAGGGATGGGCTGGGTAGGGTTGGGCTGGGTAGGGATGGGCTGGGTAGGGTTGGGCTGGGTAGGGTTGGGCTGGGTAGGGATGGGCTGTGTAGGGATGGGCTGGGTAGGGTTGGGCTGGGTAGGGATGGGCTGTGTAGGGATGGGCTGGGTAGGGATGGGCTGTGTAGGGATGGGCTGGGTAGGGATGGGCTGTGTAGGGATGGGCTGGGTAGGGCAGGGCTGGGTAGGGTTGGGCTGTGTAGGGATGGGCTGGGTAGGGTTGGGCTGTGTAGGGATGGGCTGGGTAGGGATGGGCTGGGTAGGGATGGGCTGGGTAGGGATGGGCTGTGTAGGGATGGGCTGGGTAGGGATGGGCTGGGTAGGGATGGGCTGTGTAGGGATGGGCTGGGTAGGGATGGGCTGGGTAGGGTTGGGCTGGGTAGGGTTGGGCTGGGTAGGGATGGGCTGGGTAGGGTTGGGCTGGGTAGGGATGGGCTGGGTAGGGTTGGGCTGGGTAGGGTTGGGCTGGGTAGGGATGGGCTGGGTAGGGATGGGCTGGGTAGGGTTGGGCTGGGTAGGGATGGGCTGGGTAGGGTTGGGCTGGGTAGGGTTGGGCTGGGTAGGGATGGGCTGTGTAGGGATGGGCTGGGTAGGGTTGGGCTGGGTAGGGATGGGCTGTGTAGGGATGGGCTGGGTAGGGATGGGCTGTGTAGGGATGGGCTGGGTAGGGATGGGCTGTGTAGGGATGGGCTGGGTAGGGTAGGGCTGGGTAGGGTTGGGCTGTGTAGGGATGGGCTGGGTAGGGTTGGGCTGTGTAGGGATGGGCTGGGTAGGGATGGGCTGGGTAGGGATGGGCTGGATAGGGATGGGCTGGGTAGGGATGGGCTGTGTAGGGATGGGCTGGGTAGGGATGGGCTGTGTAGGGATGGGCTGGGTAGGGTTGGGCTGTGTAGGGATGGGCTGGGTAGGGATGGGCTGGGTAGGGATGGGCTGTGTAGGGATGGGCTGGGTAGGGTTGGGCTGTGTAGGGATGGGCTGGGTAGGGATGGGCTGTGTAGGGATGGGCTGGGTAGGGATGGGCTGGGTAGGGATGGGCTGTGTAGGGATGGGCTGGGTAGGGTTGGGCTGTGTAGGGATGGGCTGTGTAGGGATGGGCTGGGTAGGGATGGGCTGTGTAGGGATGGGCTGGGTAGGGATGGGCTGTGTAGGGATGGGCTGGGTAGGGTTGGGCTGTGTAGGGATGGGCTGGGTAGGGATGGGCTGGATAGGGTTGGGCTGGGTAGGGATGGGCTGTGTGTAGGGATGGGCTGGGTAGTGATGGGCTGGGTAGGGATGGGCTGGGTAGGGATGGGCTGGGCAGGGATGGGCTGGGTAGGGTTGGGCTGGGTAGGGATGGGCTGTGTAGGGATGGGCTGGGTAGGGATGGGCTGGGTAGGGTTGGGCTGGGTAGGGTTGGGCTGGGTAGGGATGGGCTGGGTAGGGTTGGGCTGGGTAGGGTTGGGCTGGGTAGGGATGGGCTGGGTAGGGATGGGCTGGGTAGGGTTGGGCTGGGTAGGGTTGGGCTGGGTAGGGATGGGCTGGGTAGGGATGGGCTGGGTAGGATTGGGCTGGGTAGGGTTGGGCTGGGTAGGGATGGGCTGTGTAGGGTTGGGCTGGGTAGGGATGGGCTGTGTAGGGATGGGATGGGTAGGGATGGGCTGTGTAGGGATGGGCTGGGTAGGGTTGGGCTGTGTAGGGATGGGCTGGGTAGGGTTGGGCTGTGTAGGGATGGGCTGGGTAGGGATGGGCTGGGTAGGGATGGGCTGGATAGGGATGGGCTGGGTAGGGATGGGCTGTGTAGGGATGGGCTGGGTAGGGATGGGCTGTGTAGGGATGGGCTGGGTAGGGTTGGGCTGTGTAGGGATGGGCTGGGTAGGGATGGGCTGGGTAGGGATGGGCTGTGTAGGGATGGGCTGGGTAGGGTTGGGCTGTGTAGGGATGGGCTGGGTAGGGATGGATGGGCTGTGTAGGGATGGGCTGGGTAGGGATGGGCTGGGTAGGGTTGGGCTGGGTAGGGATGGGCTGTGTAGGGATGGGCTGGGTAGGGTTGGGCTGTGTGGGTAGGGATGGGCTGGGTAGGGATGGGCTGGATAGGGTTGGGCTGGGTAGGGATGGGCTGTGTGTAGGGATGGGCTGGGTAGTGATGGGCTGTGTAGGGATGGGCTGGGTAGGGGATGGGCTGGGTAGGGATGGGCTGGGTAGGGTTGGGCTGGGTAGGGATGGGCTGTGTAGGGATGGGCTGGGTAGGGATGGGCTGGGTAGGGTTGGGCTGGGTAGGGTTGGGCTGGGTAGGGATGGGCTGGGTAGGGATGGGCTGGGTAGGGTTGGGCTGGGTAGGGTTGGGCTGGGTAGGGATGGGCTGGGTAGGGATGGGCTGGGTAGGGTTGGGCTGGGTAGGGTTGGGCTGGGTAGGGATGGGCTGGGTAGGGATGGGCTGGGTAGGGTTGGGCTGGGTAGGGATGGGCTGTGTAGGGATGGGCTGGGTAGGGTTGGGCTGGGTAGGGATGGGCTGTGTAGGGATGGGCTGGGTAGGGATGGGCTGTGTAGGGATGGGCTGGGTAGGGATGGGCTGGGTAGGGTTGGGTATTACTGGGTATTACTGGGTAGACCTGGGCTGGGTATGGCTTGGTATTACTGGGTAGACCTGGGCTGGGTATGGATGGACCTGGTATGGCCGGGCTTGGTAGGAATGGGTAGCGTAGGGCTTGTCGTGATGTGTGTTTTGTCCTATATTTATATTTTTGTATTTTTTATTTTGAATCCCAGCAACTGCAGAAGTCCTTTTGCCTTATTTGTTCTTAACTGACTTGCCTAGTTAAATAAAGGTTAAATAAAATTAAAATAAATAAAAAAGGGCTTGGTAGGGTTGGGCTGGGTAGGGATGGGCTGTGTAGGGTAGGGATGGGCTGGTTAGGGATGGGCTGTGTAGGGAAGGGCTGGTTAGGGATGGGCTGGGTAGGGTTGGCTGTGGGATGGGTAGGGATGGGCTGTGTAGGGATGGGCTGTGTAGGGTAGGGATGGGCTGGTTAGGGATGGGCTGTGTAGGGTAGGGATGGGCTGGTTAGGGATGGGCTGTGTAGGGTAGGAATGGGCTGGTTAGGGATGGGCTGTGTAGGGAAGGGCTGGGTAGGGTTGGGCTGGTTAGGGATGGGCTGGGTAGGGTTGGGCTGTGTAGGGATGGACTGGGTAGGGTTGGGCTGGGTAGGGATGGGCTGGGTAGGGTTGGGCTGGGTAGGGATGGACTGGTTAGGGATGGGCTGGTTAGGGATGGGCTGGGTAGGGATGGGCTGGGTAGGGATGGGCTGTGTAGGGTAGGGCTGGGTAGGGATGGGCTGTGTAGGGTAGGGCTGGGTAGGGATGGGCTGTGTAGGGTAGGGCTGGGTAGGGATGGGCTGTGTAGGGTAGGGCTGGGTAGGGATGGGCTGGGTAGGGATAGGCTGTGTAGGGTAGGGATGTGTAGGGTAGGGCTGGGTAGGGATGGGCTGTGTAGGGTAGGGCTGTGTAGGGTAGGGCTGTGTAGGGTAGGGCTGGGTAGGGTTGGGCTGGGTAGGGATGGGCTGTGTAGGGATGGGCTGGGTAGGGATAGGCTGTGTAGGGTAGTGCTGTGTAGGGTAGGGCTGGGTAGGGTTGGGCTGGGTAGGGATGGGATGGGCTGGGTAGGGATGGGCTGTGTAGGGATGGGCTGGGTAGGGATGGGCTGGGTAGGGATGGGCTGGGTAGGGATGGGCTGGGTAGGGATGGGCTGTGTAGGGATGGGCTGGTTAGGGATGGGCTGGTTAGGGATGGGCTGGTTAGGGATGGGCTGGTTAGGGATGGGCTGGTTAGGGATGGGCTGGTTAGGGATGGGCTGGTTAGGGATGGGCTGGGTAGGGATGGGCTGGGTAGGGTAGGGCTGGGTAGGGATGGGCTGTGTAGGGTAGGGCTGGGTAGGGATGGGCTGGGTAGGGATGGGCTGTGTAGGGTAGGGCTGGGTAGGGATGGGCTGGGTAGGGATGGGCTGTGTAGGGATGGGCTGGTTAGGGATGGGCTGGTTAGGGATGGGCTGGGTAGGGCTGTGTAGGGTAGGGCTGGGTAGGGATGGGCTGTGTAGGGTAGGGCTGGGTAGGGATGGGCTGTGTAGGGTAGGGCTGGGTAGGGATGGGCTGTGTAGAGAAGGGCTGGGTAGGGTTGGGCTGGTTAGGGATGGGCTGTGTAGGGATGGGCTGGGTAGGGTTGGGCTGGTTAGGGATGGGCTGGGTAGGGTTGGGCTGTGTAGGGTAGGGATGGGCTGGTTAGGGATGGGCTGTGTAGGGAAGGGCTGGGTAGGGTTGGGCTGGTTAGGGATGGGCTGTGTAGGGATGGGCTGGGTAGGGATGGGCTGGTTAGGGATGGGCTGTGTAGGGAAGGGCTGGGTAGGGTTGGGCTGGTTAGGGATGGGCTGGGTAGGGTTGGGCTGTGTAGGGTAGGGATGGGCTGTGTAGGGATGGGCTGTGTAGGGTAGGGATGGGCTGGTTAGGGATGGGCTGTGTAGGGTAGGGATGGGCTGGGTAGGGCTGTGTAGGGTAGGGCTGGGTAGGGATGGGCTGTGTAGGGTAGGGCTGGGTAGGGATGGGCTGTGTAGGGTAGGGCTGGGTAGGGATGGGCTGTGTAGAGAAGGGCTGGGTAGGGTTGGGCTGGTTAGGGATGGGCTGTGTAGGGATGGGCTGGGTAGGGTTGGGCTGGTTAGGGATGGGCTGGGTAGGGTTGGGCTGTGTAGGGTAGGGATGGGCTGGTTAGGGATGGGCTGTGTAGGGAAGGGCTGGGTAGGGTTGGGCTGGTTAGGGATGGGCTGTGTGTGGTTAGGGATGGGATGGGCTGGGTAGGGTTGGGCTGGTTAGGGATGGGCTGGGTAGGGTTGGGCTGTGTAGGGTAGGGATGGGCTGTGTAGGGAAGGGCTGGGTAGGGTTGGGCTGGTTAGGGATGGGCTGTGTAGGGATGGGCTGGGTAGGGATGGGCTGGTTAGGGATGGGCTGTGTAGGGAAGGGCTGGGTAGGGTTGGGCTGGTTAGGGATGGGCTGGGTAGGGTTGGGCTGTGTAGGGTAGGGTTGGGCTGTGTAGGGATGGGCTGTGTAGGGTAGGGATGGGCTGGTTAGGGATGGGCTGTGTAGGGTAGGGATGGACTGGTTAGGGATGGGCTGTGTAGGGAAGGGCTGGGTAGGGTTGGGCTGTTTAGGGATGGACTGGGTAGGGTTGGGCTGGGTAGGGATGGGCTGGGTAGGGTTGGGCTGGGTAGGGATGGGCTGGTTAGGGATGGGCTGGTTAGGGATGGGCTGGGTAGGGATGGGCTGGGTAGGGATGGGCTGGGTAGGGATGGGCTGGGTAGGGTTGGGCTGGGTAGGGATAGGATGTGTAGGGTAGGGCTGTGTAGGGTAGGGCTGGGTAGGGATGGGCTGTGTAGGGTAGGGCTGTGTAGGGTAAGGCTGTGTAGGGTAGGGCTGGGTAGGGTTGGGCTGGGTAGGGATGGGCTGTGTAGGGATGGGCTGGGTAGGGATAGGCTGTGTAGGGTAGGGCTGTGTAGGGGCAGGGCTGGGTAGGGTTGGGCTGGGTAGGGATGGGCTGGGTAGGGATGGGCTGTGTAGGGATGGGCTGGGTAGGGATGGGCTGTGTAGGGATGGGCTGGGTAGGGATGGGCTGTGTAGGGATGGGCTGGTTAGGGATGGGCTGGTTAGGGATGGGCTGGTTAGGGATGGGCTGGTTAGGGATGGGCTGGGTAGGGATGGGCTGGGTAGGGATGGGCTGGGTAGGGCTGGGTAGGGATGGGCTGTGTAGGGTAGGGCTGGGTAGGGATGGGCTGGGTAGGGATGGGCTGTGTAGGGATGGACTGGTTAGGGATGGGCTGGTTAGGGATGGGCTGTGTAGGGAAGGGCTGGGTAGGGTTGGGCTGGTTAGGGATGGGCTGGGTAGGGTTGGGCTGTGTAGGGTAGGGATGGGCTGTGTAGGGATGGGCTGTGTAGGGTAGGGATGGGCTGGTTAGGGATGGGCTGTGTAGGGTAGGGATGGGCTGGTTAGGGATGGGCTGTGTAGGGTAGGAATGGGCTGGTTAGGGATGGGCTGTGTAGGGAAGGGCTGGGTAGGGTTGGGCTGGTTAGGGATGGGCTGGGTAGGGTTGGGCTGTGTAGGGATGGACTGGGTAGGGTTGGGCTGGGTAGGGATGGGCTGGGTAGGGTTGGGCTGGGTAGGGATGGACTGGTTAGGGATGGGCTGGTTAGGGATGGGCTGGGTAGGGATGGGCTGGGTAGGGATGGGCTGTGTAGGGTAGGGCTGGGTAGGGATGGGCTGTGTAGGGTAGGGCTGGGTAGGGATGGGCTGTGTAGGGTAGGGCTGGGTAGGGATGGGCTGTGTAGGGTAGGGCTGGGTAGGGATGGGCTGGGTAGGGATAGGCTGTGTAGGGTAGGGATGTGTAGGGTAGGGCTGGGTATGGATGGGCTGTGTAGGGTAGGGCTGTGTAGGGTAGGGCTGTGTAGGGTAGGGCTGGGTAGGGTTGGGCTGGGTAGGGATGGGCTGTGTAGGGATGGGCTGGGTAGGGATAGGCTGTGTAGGGTAGTGCTGTGTAGGGTAGGGCTGGGTAGGGTTGGGCTGGGTAGGGATGGGATGGGCTGGGTAGGGATGGGCTGGGGGATGGGCTGGGTAGGGATGGGCTGGGTAGGGATGGGCTGGGTAGGGATGGGCTGGGTAGGGATGGGCTGTGTAGGGATGGGCTGGTTAGGGATGGGCTGGTTAGGGATGGGCTGGTTAGGGATGGGCTGGTTAGGGATGGGCTGGTTAGGGATGGGCTGGTTAGGGATGGGCTGGTTAGGGATGGGCTGGGTAGGGATGGGCTGGGTAGGGTAGGGCTGGGTAGGGATGGGCTGTGTAGGGTAGGGCTGGGTAGGGATGGGCTGGGTAGGGATGGGCTGTGTAGGGTAGGGCTGGGTAGGGATGGGCTGGGTAGGGATGGGCTGTGTAGGGATGGGCTGGTTAGGGATGGGCTGGTTAGGGATGGGCTGGGTAGGGCTGTGTAGGGTAGGGCTGGGTAGGGATGGGCTGTGTAGGGTAGGGCTGGGTAGGGATGGGCTGTGTAGGGTAGGGCTGGGTAGGGATGGGCTGTGTAGAGAAGGGCTGGGTAGGGTTGGGCTGGTTAGGGATGGGCTGTGTAGGGATGGGCTGGGTAGGGTTGGGCTGGTTAGGGATGGGCTGGGTAGGGTTGGGCTGTGTAGGGTAGGGATGGGCTGGTTAGGGATGGGCTGTGTAGGGAAGGGCTGGGTAGGGTTGGGCTGGTTAGGGATGGGCTGTGTAGGGATGGGCTGGGTAGGGATGGGCTGGTTAGGGATGGGCTGTGTAGGGAAGGGCTGGGTAGGGTTGGGCTGGTTAGGGATGGGCTGGGTAGGGTTGGGCTGTGTAGGGTAGGGATGGGCTGTGTAGGGATGGGCTGTGTAGGGTAGGGATGGGCTGGTTAGGGATGGGCTGTGTAGGGTAGGGATGGGCTGGTTAGGGATGGGCTGTGTAGGGTAGGGTTGGGCTGGTTAGGGATGGGCTGTGTAGGGAAGGGCTGGGTAGGGTTGGGCTGGTTAGGGATGGACTGGGTAGGGTTGGGCTGGGTAGGGATGGGCTGGGTAGGGTTGGGCTGGGTAGGGATGGGCTGGTTAGGGATGGGCTGGTTAGGGATGGGCTGGGTAGGGATGGGCTGGGTAGGGATGGGCTGGGCTGGGTAGGGTTGGGCTGTGTAGGGATGGACTGGGTAGGGTTGGGCTGGGTAGGGATGGGCTGGGTAGGGTTGGGCTGGGTAGGGATGGGCTGGTTAGGGATGGGCTGGTTAGGGATGGGCTGGGTAGGGATGGGCTGGGTAGGGATGGGCTGTGTAGGGTAGGGCTGGGTAGGGATGGGCTGTGTAGGGTAGGGCTGGGTAGGGAGGGGCTGTGTAGGGTAGGGCTGGGTAGGGATGGGCTGGGTAGGGATGGGCTGTGTAGGGTAGGGCTGGGTAGGGATGGGCTGGGTAGGGATAGGCTGTGTAGGGTAGGGCTGTGTAGGGTAGGGCTGGGTAGGGATGGGCTGTGTAGGGTAGGGCTGTGTAGGGTAGGGCTGGGTAGGGTAGGGCTGGGTAGGGTTGGGCTGGGTAGGGATGGGCTGTGTAGGGATGGGCTGGGTAGGGATAGGCTGTGTAGGGTAGGGCTGTGTAGGGTAGGGCTGGGTAGGGTTGGGCTGGGTAGGGATGGGCTGGGTAGGGATGGGCTGTGTAGGGATGGGCTGGGTAGGGATGGGCTGTGTAGGGATGGGCTGGGTAGGGATGGGCTGTGTAGGGATGGGCTGGTTAGGGATGGGCTGGTTAGGGATGGGCTGGTTAGGGATGGGCTGGTTAGGGATGGGCTGGGTAGGGATGGGCTGGGTAGGGATGGGCTGGGTAGGGTAGGGCTGGGTAGGGTAGGGCTGGGTAGGGTTGGGCTGGGTAGGGATGGGCTGGTTAGGGATGGGCTGGTTAGGGATGGGCTGGGTAGGGATGGGCTGGGTAGGGATGGGCTTGGTTGTGTGCTTAGGAGGCTATGAGGCAGATGTGCCACTCCATCCATGTCCTATGTAGGTTAGATGAGCTGTAACTGCTGCTAGATTTTTCTGGAAAGGGTATTCCTGTACTCTGTAACATTACCTCATCAATCAACCAATCAAAATGTATTTCTGTATTCTGCAACGTTTCCTCATCAATCAACCAATCAAAATATATTTCTGTATTCTGTAACGTTTCCTCACTAATCAAAATGTATTTCTGTATTCTGTAACGTTACCTCACTTATCAACCAATCAAAGTGTATTTTTGTATTTCTGTATTCTGTAACATTATCCCACCAATCATGCAATCAAAATGTATTCTAAGACATCTCTTGCTTTGTTGATTGAATAACAAACACTCCAATTTCAAAGAGATTAATTAAAAAAGATGTATAGTCTGTAAATCAGGTTATCCATATCGTGCATATTGTACGTGTTATAATTGAGATGAGTGAATTAAGACACCAAACAGCCTTCTATGAGTCATACACAGAAGACTAAGGGCTGGATTCAATCCAAAGATCCTGCGAACGCGGGATTTAAATCGAGCCAGTAACGTTGAACTTCACGTGTTACTTCTGCAATACTGATTGAATCCAGACCTACAGTAACTGTGCTCCTTTCAGGATTCAGCCACTATCTGCCTTTTTAGCAGTCAACAAAGTGACAGGAAGCCCAAAACAGAGGTCTATCAGGAGCTACATTCATGAATTCAAATTTCCACCACTCTAATCTCAGCTCCTTGATCAACACATTGTAATCTTTTTCATCTGCATGTATTATCTACTACTTGCTCTCAGCGTCCTTCAGACTCTAATTGAAATGTGCTTTTCATAAGAAGTTCAGCTTCTCCTCAGATACATTATCTATCAACAAATCATCCTGATAGCAGAGTACCATGCCTGGGTTCAAATAGTATTTGTTTTCTTTCATATACTTTAGCTGTGCTTGATTGAGCTTGCCTGGCGCAATGGAAGTAATGGAATAGTCCCAATAGTACAAACCCCGCTTATCTGGCATTCCAGGCAGACTCAATCAATCAAATGCTCACAGTACTTGAACCGAGGTCTACGGTCTATAGCCATACACATATAAAGACCCACTTATCACATTGCTGATTTGTAAGAAATGTAAATAGCAACCATTTATCAGTTCAGTTCCTTTGTCTGTATACAGCATGAAAACAGAACCCATCCACCCCCACATCAACACAACTGCTTTCGGAGTACAGTATTTTAGCACATTCAATTTCATTTTTCAAGCCATTTTGAGTGTTACGGCTCCCACCCCATGCAGGAAAAAGCTAGTTCTACGTTTAACTGATGCGCTTACAAGCCCTAAAAATAGAGTTCAGTTTAATCTTGCACTGTTTTGGGACGTACTTGAAGCGATGAAAAATAAATAAATTGTGTTGTTTAAGAATAAACCGATAGAATCTACCTTTACAACCCTGATTAGGGCCTGTACTTTATATTGCTGCAGGGCAGACAGGCGGTGTAGTTGAGTAATAAATCATCAATGCAAATGACTGACAATAGATCATCAATTGTCATTGAACCTACAAGCACCATTCAAACAAGAGGAGCCCCAGGATTCCTTGTTGTCCTGATACTAAGTAGAAATGTGTTTGGAACAGCGACATGCAGAATCTATTTCCCTCTCTGTGTTTTCCTGGCTGCTGTATGGCATAAGTTTAAAGTTTTATTAGTTGTATGTACAGGATACACATGGTATACACCATACAACAAAATGCTTACTTGCAGTTTCCTTCTCGTCATTGCAACAAGAATACAAATGTAATAAAAGATAAGAATATGGACATAAAGTAAATGGCTCAGTAGAATAGAATAAACATTTTAGCATCTTAGCAAGTATATTACAGGAAGGCACAATTTATAGTCCAATATTTACACATGTATCAGGGAAAGGGGGATGGGGGGGGGGTAGTGTTTAATTTGTGCAGGTAATAAAGTAATGAGGGTATGCGTGGATGTCAAGACATGGGGAAAGATGACAGCCTCTACGGGGCTTCATGTCTATTCCACTGTAGGAGTAATATAGGAGTTTACTTACAGTAGGTACTGCTCCAACGCAAACAGATACAGTTCTCGAACATAACACATCTGCCTAACATGCTGACCAAACCGGACGTGCACGTGCGCCTGCGTGCAGGTTGAGTTATCAAAACAAACTCTGAACCATTTATATTAATTTGGGGACTGGTCGAAAAGCATTAAACATGTATGGCAATTTTGCTAGCTAGCTTGCTGTTGCTAGCTAATTTGTCCTGGGTTATAAACATTGGGTTGTTATTTTACCTGAAATGCACAAGGTCCTCTACTCCGCCAATTAATCCACACATAAAACGGTCAACCAAATTCCTTTCTCGTCATCTCTCCTCTTTGGAGTTTATATGACGGTTGGCAACCAACTTACAACCAACAAACATCTCCAATCGAAAATCAAATCAAGAGTCGGCTTTCTATTCTGCAACAAAGCCTCCTTCACTCACGCCGCCAAACTTACCCTAGTAAAACTGACTATCCTACTGATCCTCGACTTCGGCGATGTCATCTACAAAATTGCTTCCAACACTCTACTCAGCAAACTGGATGCAGTTTATCACAGTGCCATCCGTTTTGTCACTAAAGCACCTTATATCACCCACCACTGCGACTTGTATGCTCTAGTCGGCTGGCCCTCGCACCATATTTGTCGCCAGACCCACTGGCTCCAGGTCATCTACAAGTCCATGCTAGGTAAAGCTCCGCCTTATCTCAGTTCACTGGTCACGATGGCAACACCCATCCGTAGCACGATCATCCCTAAAGCCAACACCTCATTTGGCCGCCTTTCGTTCCAGTTCTCTGCTGCCTGTGACTGGAACGAAAAAAATCGGTGAAGTTGGAGACTTTTATCTCCCTCACCAACTTCAAACATCTGCTATCTGAGCAGCTAACCGATCGCTGCTGCTGTACATATTCTATTGGTAAATAGCCCACCCATTTTCACCTACCTCATCCCCATACTGTTTTTATTTATTTACTTTTCTGCTCTTTTGCACACCAATATCTCTACCTGTACATGACCATCTGATCATTTATCACTCCAGTGTTAATCTGCAAAATTGTAATTATTCGCCTACCTCCTCATGCCTTTTGCACACAATGTATATAGGCTCCCCTTTTTTTCTACTGTGTTATTGACTTGTTAATTGTTTACTCCATGTGTAACTCTGTGTTGTTGTCTGTTCACACTGCTTTGCTTTATCTTGGCCAGGTCGCAGTTGCAAATGAGAACTTGTTCTCAACTAGCCTACCTGGTTAAATAGGGTGAAGGTGAAGGTGAAAGGTGAAATAAATAAAAAACTTTACTGTGCATTACTACAACCGACTGGAGTGTGGAAGTCCGTTCATCTAACAATCACCCACGTGGGTATATGCTCCTAAACACCAATGAGGAGATGGCACGTGGGTATATGCTTTTAAAAACCAATGAGGAGATGGGAGAGGCCGGACTTGAAGCGTGTTGAGCGTCACAAATAAAATAAAATAGAAATAAAAATGTCTATTTTAGCCCCTGGCCAAGCAGACGCTCCCTGAGGAGCACGAGCAGTGCGGGTGCAATTATTGAATAACATGTAGGTGTACGCGACGCGACGCAAGAGGTGTGGTCAGCATGTACAACAACCAATGCATTGTACATATTGCCAATAACTAGTAGCAGAGTTTTCCCTGGTTAGAGATGAAACACACTAGAATGATGGACGGACGGGTGCCTCTGACCAGCATATCGCCCAATCATTTCCTGATGATTCTGTATGTTGAATAGGCACAAACAGCCACCGTTCGCCAGTACCCAGCAGGTGTTCGCTATAAAAACACCATGGCAACCGCAAGCGATAGGATGGCCACTTGCTGCTTTAAGCTGTTCGACGGTGCAATGTGTCCGTCCCTTAAAGTCACATGGTCAGGGAAGCGGCTGTCCCTAATCATGACCGTTCAAATAGACTGGTGCTCAGCAATAAAAGTCACCAGACCAGTCAATATGATAGTCTAGCCGTTCCTAAAGGTCACATGGCTAATTAGCTCTGTTCTCGTTTATGACCATGGAATGGATGCATTGTTGGACCTCCGCTGGTGTCTGCTCCCTCATTGTTAACCATGCTGCACTGCCCTGTAGGCTTCTGGAAGGAGAACATGCTGGCATATTCCACTGGCTCTGCTGCTGCAGGACAACATTGAAAAAAGGAATGAAGTCAAATTGAATACAGTTTTATTTGGGAAAAAAATATATCCAACAATATATTGTATGTACAAATATGTACAATGTGTTACCATAGGATAGCACTTAAAAGTATTCATTAAAGATACACTCAGGGATGTTAAGTATAACAAATTTATAACATATCACACAAATTGCCATTTTTGGGGGATATCATACGAATTGCACAATTCGTAACATATCCCACGAAATGGATGACATAGTACACAAAAAAGCAGGAGCCCTTTTGGCTTGTGAGAACCAGTTTGAAAACTACTGGCTGAAACTAATACCACCGTTTGAGGTGCATCTTTAAAACACTTGTTTTCAAAGTGGTCCTGGAGACGTCTGCAACATCCAACATCCTCAATCCATGACTTCAGTCACTGTTGAGAGCATGTCAGATTTGAGGATATTGCACACAGTGGTATCATGTACTCTCATACTATTGGCACTCACCAAGGTGGCCTGTCTTTACTCGAGCATCTACTTACCGATAGAGCTGTTGGCTAGACAAGGATCAACGGGTAAATGGAGAACAAAGTGGAGTCGGCAAAGCCGCTGAAAGCCTGGTTCATCAATGGTTGAGTAAATCAGCACTGTTTGAGCGACCATGTTAAATGATGACTCACCCTGGGCTGGCTGTATGTCTTCTCTGTGTAGCATGCATTAAATAGGTGTGTTTGGAGACAGTGGAAACAGATGGCTGCTAAAGCTCACAATATGGATACATACTGTAGGTGGGGTCTCGGGTTTCAGGTAGAATTAATGGCATCATCTCACTGTGTAAAGAGACCACTTACTTTAGATCCACAGTCATTTATTAACGACATGCTCCGGAACTTTGGTGACTACAAATTATTTTTTAAACATCCCGCTTTGGGTCAATGTGCAGTTTACACATGCATAGTATATGAGCAGAATTACTGTGTTACCCCAATTAGCCACGAAATCTCTAGATTGAAACCAACTATTTTTCTGGAAGCTGTGCTGCGCCATTCTCCCCCATGTGGGGGAGCCTCCTAGAAATTTGAGTTCAACCAATGAGCTTCAGCCCCTCACCATTTGAGTGACAGTTAGCAAGATGCAACCACAGCTGAGTGAGAGAGAGAGCAATGACGTGATGCACATATCTGCACATACTGTATGTAACGTAGTTTGCAATTTCCAGGGATCACTTTTGGCTTGTGGGCACTACTTTCAGAACTACTAGGTAAAAAGCATATACAATAGTACCTGCAAATCCTTTCAACAAGCACATATGAAATTCCTAAATGACATGGAAACGACAAAGACATTGAAAAGATATGGAAAAAAGACATGGCAAAGTGTGGAGTGAAGAGCATCCTGACAGGTTGCATTACCGCCTGGTATGGCAACTACTCGGCCTCCGACCGCAAGGCACTACAGAGGGCAGTGCATACGGCCCAGTACATCACCGGGGCAAAGCTTCCTGTCATCCAGGACCTCTATACCAGGCGGTGTAAGAGGAAGGCCCTAAGAATTGTCAAAGACTCCAGCCACCCTAGTCATAGACTGTTCTCTCTGCTACCACACGGCAAGCGGTACCGGAGCACCAAGTCTAGGTCCAAGAGGCTCCTAATAGCTTCTACCCCAAAGCCATAGGACTCCTGAACAGCTAATTAAATGGCTACCCAGACTATTTGCATTGCTCCCCCATCTTCTGGAACGCGGCTGCTACTCTCTGTTATTATCTATGCATAGTCACTTTAATAACTCTACCTACATGTACATATTACCTCAATTACCTCGACACCGGTGCCCTCGCACATTGACTCTGTACTGGTACCCCCTGTATACAGCCCTGCTATTGTTATTTACTGCTGATCTTTAATCATTTGTTATTCTGATCTCTTACCTTTTCTTTTAGGTATTTTCTAAAAACTGCATTGTTGGTTTTAAGGACTAGTAAGTAAGCATTTCACTGTAAGGTCTATGGGGGCAGCCTACTACTGTTGTATTCGGCACATGTGACAAATCAAATTTGATTTGAAGTCAAATGACATAAACAACAGTTTGAGGAAAAGGAGCATGTGCATCTGCTGTAGACAGAGACAGGAGAAAAAGGCCACGGCGATTTAGGACTGTGCCTGATGTCTCCATGACGACCCCTCAGTCCTGGCCACCGAACGACTCCGTCAGTGTGACTTATTGCTAACGAGATACCTGGGACGCTGCAGTCTAAACACACAGAGCCACAGACGACAGTCAGAGGCTCTTTTAGGATCAACATGAGTTATAGGAACAGTAAACAGTTTATGTTAGGGAGTTATCTATCTGCAAGCAAAAAAAACTTTTCCCTATTTGTTATACTGCAGTGAAACTAGGTCTCCTCAGTGATACTGTAACCTGTGCTATTAGGGGACAGACAGGGAAAGTAGGTGCTGCAGAGAGTTTTTAATGATAGGGATCTTTCTATATTTCTCCATTAAATGGACACCCCTAGTGAGATTATGATCCTGTTGAAAATGCTGGTTTATCTCATTTAATTATTTCAGTCCGACTGATTCATCATTATGGGATAAACTATATATAGAGCGGTTTGAAGCTCTCAAGTAACCTCATAAAAAGGATGTCAAGGATGTTCCAGGATGAGGAGACAATGCCGTTGAGGAAGAAAGAGATATTTCCAGATATGAGACGAGGAGAAAACGTCCACATGCCACCGGCTCAACAGGTAGCTAGCTGCTCATCTATCAAGAGCTGCAGAGACAAGAAAAATACAACTATTTCCCAACAAATAAATCATACCAAAGTGTTACTGATAATGTTCACTCCTTTGAAAATAGGACCTGACCATAAACAATAACCAGTAACAATGTCTGAAAAGCCAAAGAGAACTGCATGTTGTGTGGGGACTGTGTTAGTTTATTCATCCTTCCAAGAGTGATAAACATGTTTAGGTTTTTTCTATCCATTGTCATTTTCAATTAAATTACTAATTCTCTGTCATCATGCTCATGTACTAGTGACGGTGTAGCCTACACTATAAAACAGACAGTCTGTACTAGTGAGGGTGTAGCCTACAATATAAAACAGACAGTCTGTACTAGTGAGGGTGTAGCTTACAATATGAAACAGACAGTCTGTACTAGTGAGGGTGTAGCCTACAATATGAAACAGACAGTCTGTACTAGTGACGGTGTAGCCTACAATATAAAACAGACAGTCTGTACTAGTGAGGGTGTAGCCTACAATATGAAACAGACAGTCTGTACTAGTGACGGTGTAGCCTCCAATATAAAACAGACAGTCTGTACTAGTGACGGTGTAGCCTACAATATAAAACAGACAGTCTGTACTAGTGACGGTGTAGCCTCCAATATAAAACAGACAGTCTGTACTAGTGAGGGTGTAGCCTACAATATAAAACAGACAGTCTGTACTAGTGACGGTGTAGCCTCCAATATAAAACAGACAGTCTGTACTAGTGACGGTGTAGCCTACAATATAAAACAGACAGTCTGTACTAGTGACGGTGTAGCCTACAATATGAAACAGACCGTCTGTACTAGTGAGGATGTAGCCTACAATATGAAACAGACCGTCTGTACTAGTGAGGGTGTAGTCTACAATATGAAACAGGCCGTCTGTACTAGTGAGGGTGTAGCCTACAATAGGAAACAGACAGTCTGTACTAGTGACGGTGTAGTCTACAATATAAAACAGACAGTCTGTACTAGTGACGGTGTAGCCTACAATATGAAACAGGCATTCTGTACTAGTGAGGGTGTAGCCTACAATAGGAAACAGACAGTCTGTACTAATGAGGGTGTAGCCGACAATATGAAACAGACAGTCTGTGATGCCCTCAATCACCTAATGTCTTCACAGCTTGATGGATCCCAAACCCTTCCATTTAGGTCGTTCATTTCAATTATGCTTTATCCCACTTTATCCCACAAACGTCTAATTTTGATTTACATTTGGTTGAGTTGTCAACTAACTTGAATTCAACATGAAATGAACCAAAAATATCACCATGTCATTAGATTTAGGTTAAAAAAAGAAACAATTTACTTTTTGCAAATCTGATCAGTTTTCCACATTGCGTCAATGTCATCACATTGAAATGTTGGTTGAAATGACGTGGAAACAACGCTGATTCAAACAGTTTTTGTACAGTGTTATGAATGTAACCAAGTGGAAAATATTGTCTCTACAAAAAAGGCATGAGTGGATTTTATAGTCTAGTCAACCTTTTATCCTTCTTTAAGGGGAACCGTTCATCCCAAGTGAAGTTACTATGGGAACGGCTGTTGCTAGGATGAGACGGATGGGAAGGATGAGAGAGCAATCCAATTTGGAAATATGTATAACAGTCGGCAGACCTAGACCATGCCAACAAGGTCTGCCAACAAGCACAACCTAATTGATTTGAATCCAAGGACTTTTAATATCCAATTAAGTCTCACTGGATAGATAGAGGATAGCTAACTAAAAGGCTCCAGCATCTAGTTCAAACACATGCCCTTGGAGTGTCTGGCCATCATTTAGGCTACCCTTCCTCTCTCTTATTGAGGTCAAAATAAACCATGAATTATTTTATATACACTATATATAGAAAAGTATGTGGACACCATCAAATTAGTGGATTCGGCTATTTCAGCCACACCCGTTGCAGACAGGTGTATACAATTGAACACACAGCCATGCAATCTCCATAGACAAACATCGGCAGTAGAATAGCCTTAATGAAGACCTCAGTGACTTTCAACATAGCACCGTCATAGGATGCCACCTTTCCAACTAGTCAGTTCGTAAAATGTCTGCCCTGTAAGAGCTGCCCCGATCAACTATAAGTGCTGTTATTGTGAAGTGGAAATGTCTAGGAGCAACAATGGCTCAGCCGCGAAGTGGTAGGCCACACAAACTCACAGAACGGGACTGCCGAGTGCTGAAGTGTGTAGCGCGTAAAAATCGCCCTCAGTTGCAACACTCAATACCGAGTTCCAAACTGCCTCTGGGAGCAACATCAACACAATAACTGTTCGTCAGTATCTTCATAAAATGTGTTTCCACGGCTGAGCAGCCGCACAAAAAAGCCAGACTACGGTTTGCACATGGGGACACATATTGTACTTTTTGGAGAAATATACTCTGGTCTGATGAAACAAAAATATAACTGTTTGGCCATAATGACCATCGCAATGTTTGCAGGAAAAATTGGGAGGCTTGCAAGCCGAAGAACGCCATCCCAACCGTGCAGCACAGGTGTGGCAGCATCATGTTATGGGGGTGCTTTGCTTCAGGAGGGACTGGTGCACTTCACAAAATAGATGTCATCATGAGGTGGACAATTATGTGGATATATTGAGGCAACATGTCAAGACATCAGTCAGGAAGTTAAAGCTTGGACGCAAATGGGTCTTCCCAATGGACAATGACCCCAAGCATACTTCCAAAGTTGTGGCAAAATGGCTTAAGGACAACAAAGTCAAGGTATTGGAGTGGCCATCACAAAGCCCTGACCTCAATCCTATCAAAAATGTGTGTGCAAAACTGAAAAAAGCGTGGGCGAGAAAGGAGGCCTACAAACCTGACTCAGTTACACTAGCTCAGTCACTAGGAATGGTCCAAAATTCACCCAATTTATCGTGGGAAGCTTGTGGAAGGCTACCCAAAATGTTTGACCCAAGTTAAGCAATTTAAAAGCAATGTTACCAAATACTGATTGAGTGTAAGTAAACTTCTGACCCACTGGAAATGTGACGAAAGAATTAAAAGCTGAAATAAATAAGACTCTGGCAGGAGATTCTGGCGGCGCCGGAGTGATGGACGCCGCTGGACTGACGGGCGGCTCTGGCGCCCCTGGACTGACGGGCGGCTCTGGCGCCTCTGGACTGACGGGCGGCTCAGCTCTGGCAGCTCCGGACTGACGGGCGGCTCTGGCTGCTCCGGACTGACGGGCGGCTCTGGCAGCTCCTGACTGACGGGCGGCTCTGGCTGCTCCGGACAGACGGGCGGCTCTGGCAGCTCCGGACAGACGGGAGAACCTGGAGGGAGGAGACGGAGAGAAAGCCTGGTGCGTGGGGCTGCCACAGGACCCACCATGCTGGGGAGACCTCTGGTGCGCAGCTTTGGCACCACTCCTCCAGGCTGGATGACCACTTTAGCCCGGACACCCAAGAGTGCAGGCACAGGTTCAACCGAGCTGTTGGGGAGCACTGGTGCATACCACTCACACCTCTCCCTTACGCTCAATGCCCACATTCGCCCGGCACGGGCGGAGCGCAGGCATAGGGCGAACTGCCCCCTCTCAGCGCCCCGGAGACACAGCACGCAGAGCCGGCGCAGGATACCCTGGGCCGATACGGCGTACCGGAGACCAGACACGCTGAGCTGGCACAATACGCCCTGGCTGGATGCTCACTCTCGCATGGCACTTGCGGGGGGCTGGTCTATAGCGCTCCGGGCTATGAGCACATACTGGTGACACCGTGCGCTTGACCGCATAACACGGTGCCTGACCAGTACTGCGCTTCTTCCGGTAAGCACAGGGAGTTGGCTCAGGTCTATCGCCTGACTCCGCCAATCTCCCCTTGTGCCTCCCCCCAAACATTTT
This sequence comes from Oncorhynchus nerka, assembly GCF_034236695.1. NCBI lineage: Eukaryota > Metazoa > Chordata > Actinopteri > Salmoniformes > Salmonidae > Oncorhynchus > Oncorhynchus nerka. The sequence goes on from NC_088410.1 coordinate 87,838,130, forward strand.
TGGGGCTGCCTCTCGTGCCTGTTGTGCTGCCTTACCTCATATCGCCGCCGCTCAGCTTTCGCTGCCTCCAGCTCTTCCTTGGGGCGGCGATATTCCCCATATTCCCCATCTCCTCCCAAGTCCAGGAGTCCAGAACCCTCTGCTCCTGGTTACCACGCTGCTTGGTCCGTTTGTGGTGGGTAGTTCTGTAACGGTTTTCCTCCTCTTCTGAGGAGGAGTAGGAAGGATCGGACCAATATGCAGCGTGGTAAGTGTTCGTCATTTTATTAAATTGAACTGAACACTACAATACAAAGTAAACAAAAAGAACAACCGAAACAGTTCCGTCTGGTAACTAATACAAAGACAGAAAACAACTACCCACAAACACAGGTGGGAACAGGCTACCTAAGTATGGTTCTCAATCAGAGACAACGATAGACAGCTGCCTCTGATTGGGAACCATACCAGGCCAAACACAGATATACAAACATAGAACAAAACGTAGAATGCACACGCCAACTCACACCCTGACCAAACCAAAATAGAGACATAAAAAAGGAACTAAGGTCAGGACGTGACATTCTCTCTAATATTATTCTGACATTCACATTCTAAAAATAAAGTGGTGATCCTAACTGACCTAAAACAGGGAAATATTACTGGGATTAAATGTTAGGAATTGTGAAAAACTGAGTTTACATGTATTTGGCTAAGGTGTGTGTATGTATGTAAAATTCAGACTTCAACTGTATATTTATATATGCTTACTCTACCATGCACTTTAGATGCTGCTGCCCTATGTACTGTACATAGTCATGGAACACTGGTCACTTTAATAATGGAACACTGGACACTTTAAATAATGTTCGCATACTGTTTTAACCACTTTATGTGTACAGTCGTTGCCAAAAGTTTTGAGAATGACACAAATATTAATTTCCACAAAGTTTGCCGCTTCAGTGTCTTTAGACATTTTAGTCAGATGTTACTATGGAATACTGAAGTATAATTACAAGCATTTCATAAGTGTTAAAGGCTTTTATTGACAATTACATGAAGTTGATACAAAGAGTCCATATTTGCAGTGTTGACCCTTCTTTTTCAAGACCTCTGCAATCCGCCCTGTCATGCTGTCAATTATCTTCTGGGCCACATCCTGACTGATGGCAGCCCATTCTTGCATAATCAATGCTTGGAGTTTGTCAGAATTTGTGGGGTTTTGTTTGTCCACCTGCCTCTTGAGTATTGACCACAAGTTCTCAATGGGATTAAGGTCTGGGGCGTTTCCTGGCCATGGACCCAAAATATCGATGTTTTGTTCCCCGAGCCACTTAGTTATCACTTTTGCCTTATGACAAGGTGCTCCATCATGCTGGAAAAGGCATTGTTCGTCACCAAACTCTTCCTGGATGGTTGGGAGAAGTTCCTCTCGGTGGATGTGTTGGTACCATTCTTTATTCATGGCTGTGTTCTTAGGCAAAATTGTGAGTGAGCCCACTCCCTTGGCTGAGAAGCAACCCCACACATGAATGGTCTCAGGATGCCTTACTGTTGAAATTACACAGGACTGATGGTAGCTCTTACCTTGTCTTCTCCGGACAAGCTTTTTTCTGGATGCCCCAAACAATCGGAAAGGAGATTCAGCAGAGAAAATGACTTTACCCAGTCCTCAGCAGTCCAATCCCTGTACATTTTGCAGAATATCAGTTTGTCCCTGATGTTTTTCCTGGAGAGAAGTGGCTTCTTTGCTGCCCTTCCTGACACCAGGCCATCCTCCAAAAGTCTTCGCCTCACTGTGCATGCAGATGCACTCACACCTGCCTGCTGCCATTCCTGAGCAAGCTCTGTACTGGTGGTGCCCCAATCAACTTTAGGAGACAGTCCTGGCGCCTTCTTCACAACAATTGAACCGCTCTCCTTGAAGTTCTTGATGATCCGATAAATGGTTGATTTAGGTCATCTTACTGGCAGCAATATCCTTGCCTGTGAAGCCATTTTTGTGCAAAGCAATGATGATGGCACGTGTTTCCTTGCAGGTAACCATGGCCGACAGAGGAAGAACAATGATTCCAAGCACCACACTCCTTTTGAAGCTTCCAGTCTGTTATTCGAACTCAATCAGCATGACAGAGTGATCTCCAGCCTTGTCCTCGTCAACACTCACACCTGTGTTAACGAGAGAATCACTGACATGATGTCAGCTGGTCCTTTTGTGGCAGGGCTGAAATGCAGTGGAACATTTGGGGGGCGATTCAGTTCATTTGCATGGCAAAGAGGGACTTTGCAATTAATTGCAATTCATCTGATCACTCATCATAACATTCTGGAGTATATGCAAATTGCCATTATACAAACTGAGGCAGCAGACTTTGTGAAAATTAATATTTGTGTCATTCATTTGGCCACGACTGTATATACTGTATTCTAGTCAAGGCCTATCCTATTTAACTATTGCTGTACATATATTAGTCTTCATATATTATTCTTATACTACATATTCTATCCATAAACTGTCCATATTGTCTATACATTCTGTCACATAAAAAATTAAGTTTGGGTTGATCAGTTATCTTGCACTTTGATTTCCAATCCGAAAATGTAGACTGAGTTTCTGTTGCGTATGTACTGTATTATTGCCAATATGCTAATTATGCTAATTATTATGACCGCCAATGACTCAACTAAAGAACAAATCTGCCTGTTCTGCTAATCCCAGCTGTCATTATACATGTACCAGTGGAAGTCGGTGCTGTTTAAGATGAGGGAGGACGATTTTGTTTCTTCTCATGAGCATGGTCTTGTTTATATTACAGCATTTTGGATGACTGTCATTCATATTCCATACACCCAGTTCAATGTAACATTGATAGGTTTAGGCTACTACATGTTACTCAAATTTTCTCTCTACCCATCATGAGGTTGCTAAAAACCTAGCCGATTAATGAACGTTTACAGCATAGGTGCACACAGGTAGAGAGAACATAATTACTGTGTACGTCTATGGAAAGGGGGTGAGAACCATGAGACTCCTAGGTTTTGTATTGAAGTCAATGTACCCAGAGGAGGACAGAAGCTAGCTGTCCTCCAGCTTCACCGTGGTGCTACCCTACAGAGTGCTGTGGAGGCTACTGTAAACCTTTATTGCAAAACAGTGTGTTTTAATCAATTGTTTGGTGAAATGTTAATATATTTACTATAGATTTATATAAAAATGATAACCTTTTCAATGTTTAAAAATATATATTTTTATGAAATTCACTGAGGAGGATGGTCCTCCCCTCCTCTTCTGAGGATCCTCCACTGACATGTACAGTCAGTTAATCATCTGTCTTTTGATACGAACGTGCCGCCCCCAGGTGGTGAAGGTAGGAAACAACATCTCCACCCCGCTGATCCTCAACACTGGGGCCCCACAAGGGTGCATTCTCAGCCCGCTCCTGTACTCCCTGTTCACCTATGACTGCATGGCCATGCACGCTTCCAACTCAATCATCAAGTTTGCAGACGACAATACAGTGGTAGGCCTGATTACCAACAATGATGAGACAACCTACAGGGAGGAGGTGAGGGTCCTGGGAGTGTGGTGTCAGGAAAATAACCTCTCTCTCAACGTCAACAAAACAAAGGAGATGACCGTGGACTTCAGGAAACAGCAGAGGGAGCACCCCCCCCCATCCACATTGACTGGACAGTAGTGGAGAAGATTGAAAGTTTTAAGTTCCTCGGCATACACATCGAGGACAAACTGAAATGGTTCACCCACACAGACAGTGTGGTGAAGAAGGCACAACAGTGCCAAATTTGGCATGTCACCTAAAACATGATGCACAATCGAGAGCATGCTGTCGGGCTGTATCACCGCCTGGTACGGCAACAGCACCACCTTCAACCGCAAGGCTCTCCAGAGGGTAGTGCACAACACACCCCCGGGGAAAACTATCTGCCGTCCAGCACACCTACAGCACCCGATGTCACAGGAAGGCCAAAAAGACAACAAGGACAACAAGAAGAAGCTAGGGCTGCAGAACTCAGGGTTGAAGAACTGTTCAACCCAACTAACATCCAGAAGGTGAGGTCAGTACAGGTGCATCAAAGCTGGGATCGAGAGACTGAAAAACAGCTTCTATCTCAAGGCCATCAGACTGTTAAATAGCCATCACTAACATAGAGAGGCTGCTGCCAACATACAGACCCAAAATCTCTGGCCACTTAAATAAATGGACTTAATAAAGTTATCACTAGTCACTTTAAATAACACCACTTTAATAATGTTTACATATCCTACATTACTCATCTCATATGTATTTTCTGTATTCTATACCATCTACTGCAACTTGTCTATGCAACATGACCATCGCTCATCCATATATTTATACTGTATGTACATATTATTATTCATCCCTTTACATTTGTGTGTATAAGGTAGATGTTGTGAATTTGTATCTAACATCTACTTGTTATATATTACTGCACTGTCGGAACTAGAAACACAAGCATTTTGCTACCCTCACATTAACATCTGCTAACCATGTGTATGTGACCAATACTTTTATTTTATTTTTTATTTGCAGTTGGTGGAGTGCTGAGCTAATCTTTGCTGTGTCTATCAGTCATTCTGTTTCAACTATGTCTCCTGCTGTGGCAGGATGGAGGCTAGGTCACAACAGCCCTGCTTGATGCAGAGATGCACTGCTGGAGAGACACAGACAGTATGGGAGTTGCCCCCCCTCCCCCTCTCACTCTCTCTCTCCAGCTGCAACGCATCACCAATTTGATAGAAGTGACAACAAGGGTCCATAGCTTTTCCTTGTTAGGGCTTTTTTGTCTGGTCATGTGGTCCGGTCATGCGGTTCGTAAAAACTGACCCTAGATTATTTCACATTTATTTCGACACCACTTTGGAAGGATTTACATTTCTGAGTCATTGAAATGCCAGTGTCAGTATGACCATGCAATACTTGGACAGTGGTTACGAATAAAGTGTGGAAACCACAGACCAGTTTCCATGGCCCTGAGAAACGTCAACAGACATATCAAGTCAAACTGTAAACTGTTAAGTTGGGGATGGTTGCCAAGACTCTGCATACGGTCTCTTCCCTCCTGATGGATCCGCTCCAAGAGGCTGTTCAATTCCTATTATGGTCTAGAAGAGAAACCATGACTCAATACTGGAACACACAAATGGGTTTCATCCTTAAAACCTGTTGTGGGGGCAGTATTTTCATTTTTGGGGAAAAAACGTTCCCGTAGTGAACGGGATATTTTGTCAGGACAAGATGCTAGAATATGCATATAATTGACAGCTTAGGATAGAAAACACTCTAAAGTTTCCAAAACTGTAAAATATTGTCTGTGAGTATAACAGAACTGATGTTGCAGGCGAAAGCCTGAGAAAAATCCAATCCGGAAGTGCCTCATGTTTTGAAAGCGCTGCGTTCCAATGAGTCGCTATTGAGCAGTGAATGGGCTATCAACCAGATTACTCTTTCTCCGTATTCCCCAAGGTGTCTACAGCATTGTGACGTAGTTTTACGCATTTATGTTGAAGAATACCCACAAGCGGCTACATTGCGCAAGTGGTCACCTGATGCTGCCAGAGAGATTCTCGCGTAAAATACAGAGGTAGCCATTACTCCAATCGGTCCTACTGAAAAACGAATTGTCCCAATGGATATATTATCGAATAGATATTTGAAAAACACCTTGAGGATTGATTATAAACAACGTTTGCGATGTTTCTGTCGATATTATGGAGCTAATTTGGAATATTTTTCACCGTTTTTGTGACTGCAATTTCCGGGCGATTTCTCAGCCAAACGTGAAGAACAAACAGAGCTATTTCGCCTACAAAAATAATATTTGCTATCTAACTGGGAGTCTCGTGAGTGAAAACATCCGAAGCTCATCAAAGGTAATTATTTAATTTGATTGCTTTTCTGATTTCAGTGACCAAGTTACCTGCTGCTAGCTGGACAAAATGCTATGCTAGGCTATCGATAAACTTACACAAATGCTTGTCTAGTGTTGGCTGTAAAGCATATTTAGAAAATCTGAGATGACAGGGTAATTAACAAAAGGCTAAGATGTGTCTCAATATATTTTATCTGTGATTTTCATGAATAGGAATATTTTCTAGGAATATTTTGCGTTATGCTAATTAGTGTCAGGCGATGATTACGCTCCCGCATGCGGGATGGGGAGTCACTAGAGGATTTATTAAATCGGCCACCTACTAGATTCTCTGTTAGTTATGAGTACATGAAAAGTGTTTCCTGGGGTGGTTGTCCACATGTCAACACTTTTGACACTGAAGGTAACTGCTCAGCTGATGGGAGCACAGAGTTGAGAGAGGCATATTTGTCTCCAGTACTGCTGGAAATGGGCATCTGAGGTTTCAGACAATCTCATGGACATTCCACATGCTGAATGGATCCCATACCAAGGTCATGTCACTTATTGTGTTGGGTGGAAAAAGTCTGTTCTAAAATAGAATTGCAAGTCTTTATAAGAAACAGGCAAATGGCTTTTTTTGATTTGTGCCATTGCATCAAAAACTAAACACACAGACACATGGTAATGTGATGGGCATTAGTGTGAAATAATTGTTTTGTGTCAGCCATCTCCATTCAAACTTTGATTGAATTTACCCACCTGCGTAAGTAGACCGTGATTAAGCAAGATAATTGCCGCAAATGTCAGGTTGCCGTCTGTGCCCCAGGTTTTCATCCATCACCCTCGCCAGATGAGCGACCGTCATTCCATCTAGAATAACAGCCAACTAGTTAAGACTGAAATCATCAATGCTTCAGGCCGTGTAAGATGACAGTGACACCTGTGTTGTCCTCAACAGCAATGGATATTTATATTAACATATTATCGTGTCCGACAGCAGCAAATGCCACTAAGATGTGATTTTATACGAAGAACATGTAGTCTAAGAAATGTCTTGCTTCAGGATCCCTATGAAGAAGTAGGAAAACTGATCTGTAATTTGAAAATGTGAAAGATTTCATAAAGAAAATGGGACAAAGCTTTCTAACGCAATACCATCTTTTTCTCCCAATTTCAATTATGATCTTGTCTCATAGCTGCAACTCCTCCAAAACATGACCCACCAAACCGCGTTCCTTAACACCTGCCCGCTTAATACAGAAGTCAGCTGCACCAATGTGTCAGAGGAAACACTGTTCAACTGACTACCGAAGTCAGCCTGCAGGCACCCGGCCCGCCACAAGAAGTCATTAGAGCCCCATGAGCCAAGTAAAGCCCCCCAGGCCAAACCCTCCCCTTACCCAGCCGTTGCTGGGCCAATTGTGCACTGCTCTATGGGACTCCTGGTCACAGCCATTTGTGACACAACACGGGATCGAACCCGGGTCTGTGTTGACGCCTCAAGCGTCACTCGGGAGCGCCGCGCTTATATTTTTGCTCTCCAGAGGGTGGTGCGGTCTGCCCAACGCATCACCGGGGGCAAACTACCTGCCCTCCAGGACACCTACAGCACCCAATGTCACAGGAAGGAAAAAAAGATAATCAAGGACAACAACCACCCGAGTCACTGCAGGTTCACCCCACCATCATCCAGAAGTTGAGGTCAGTACAGGTGCTTCAAAGATGGTACCGAGAGAATGAAAAACAGCTTCTATCTCAATGCCATCAGACTGTTAAATAGCCATCACTAGCACATTAGAGGCTGCTGCCATATATACTGTACATAGACTTGATTTGTCACTAATAATGTTTACATATTTTGCATTACTCATCTCATATGTATATACTGTATTATATTCTATTCTACCGTATCTTAGTCTATGCCGCTCTGACATAGCTCGTCCAAATATTTATATATTCTTAATTCCATTCCTTTACTTTAGATTAGTGTGTATTGTGCCATTAAACCCCTACAACTCATCCAGAACGCCGCAGCCCGTCTGGTGTTCAACCTTCCCAAGTTCTCTCACGTCACCCCGCTCCTCCGCTCTCTCCACTGGCTTCCAGTTGAAGCTCGCATCCGCTACAAGACCATGGTGCTTGCCTACGGAGCTGTGAGGGGAACGGCACCTCAGTACCTCCAGGCTCTGATCAGGCCCTACACCCAAACAAGGGCACTGCGTTCATCCACCTCTGGCCTGCTCGCCTCCCTACCACTGAGGAAGTACAGTTCCCGCTCAGCCCAGTCAAAACTGTTCGCTGCTCTGGCCCCCCAATGGTGGAACAAACTCCCTCACGACGCCAGGACAGCGGAGTCAATCACCACCTTCCGGAGACACCTGAAACCCCACCTCTTTAAGGAATACCTAGGATAGGATAAAGTAATCCTTCTCACCCCCCTTAAAATACTTAGATGCACTATTGTAAAGTGGCTGTTCCACTGGATGTCATAAGGTGAAAGCACCAATTTGTAAGTCGCTCTGGATAAGAGCGTCTGCTAAATGACTTAAATGTAAATGTATTGTGTGTATTGTTGTGAAAGTGTTACTTGTTAGATATTACTGCATTGTTGGAGCTAGAAACACAAACATTTCGCTAGACCTGCAATAACATCTGCTAAACACATGTACAGGGTACGTCACAAATACAAATTGATTTGAACAGAATTCCCCAAATAAAATCACTTAGTCTTTTATTTTCCAAAAAAATACATTGCTCAGAAATCTTTGGGTGGGGGGGTAAAATCACCCGTGGACCAGATTCGGCCCGTGGGCCACCAGTTGGGGACCCCTGTCTTACGATATGGAAAAATGTCAACAGGGATGAAAAATCAAATAAGTGATGGGAGCTAAACGTCTCTTCTCCTAATATGTTGTGTGGAAATTCAGCACAAAGTTCCCCACCCATGGCTATCCTGCCAGACACCATCTTCAGAGACACAAGGGTAACAGTGTCATACTGGAAATATTAACAAAGTTGGCATATACAGTACACTAACAGCACTATTGATTCACTTCAAGGTAAAGTGGCGAATACTGAGGTGGCAGATTGAGTGCTCATGTGGCCTGGAAGGGAGAAACCGGCCTATGTGATGTAAACACTGATCTTCATTTGTATATCGCTTCCTGTCAGTGCATGTGTGAAGGAATTCTAGCATCAGACTTCTATCACCATCTACAATACATTTTCCTACAAGCTCTCATCCAATAAGTTTGTGAACAACTTGAATTGCAATAGCCATGGATAGGGCTTTGGAGGTCATGACATTCTGTCAGCCGGTGATTGTCAAGGAAATAACTGTTGGTCTCCCGGTAATTGACCGTTAATTAACATAAACACATTTAGCATCTCCTGGCTTCCACAGATGGCCTACAAGCTGCTGATGGAGACCTTTGGAACATTTCCATTTAAAAAAGTCTAATAAATCCATGTAATATAGTCTACACCTTCATAATAAAGTCATTATTATTTCAGACAGGTCTAAAGAAGCATGATAGGAAGAAAATGAAGTGTATTTCAGAAGAACAGAATAACATACTCTGAGTTGTCCTTATGTTAGGTCCTGATCTGGCTGTGGGCTACACTAGTTAATTTAGCAGACAATATTTGTTTATAGCCTCGCAATTGTTATTTTACTGCTGCTCTTTAATTATTTGTTACTTTTATTTATTTATTTATTTTTTAGGTATTTTTTCTTAAAACTGCATTGTTGGTTAAGGTCTTGCAAGTAAACATTTCACTGTAAGGTTGTATTTGGCGCATGTGACAAATACAATTTGATTTGATTTGACTTCTGACTTCCACTCTCCGGCTGTATTTATGATGTTAATGGAAAGCCATAAGCTCACTATAAATAAACATGCCAGCATATAATAACGTCAGGTAGGAATATGCACCAGAGGCAGAGGTAAACAAAAACAAGGCTGAGCAGAGAAGCAGTAAGTAAACTGCACACACTACAATCCCCTTCAGTGGAATGGAACAACCATTTCCATGTAACATACCCTTGGGAGAGATGAGAACTGTATTAAAAAGCTTGTAAATTAGATTTATGAATAAACATTTAATGCATTACAATGATGCAGTTAAATCCACAGGGGAATATGAAAATAGCTCTAGCATATAGCAGTGCATATTTGTTCACTTCATGATGCTGGCTGTTGCCAGATTCATTTTTCTTCATCGAGTGTGCTGTGTTCAATACGAATTTGATCTATCTGAGAGTGAAATCATTCATAAAAAAATGATCACAAAACGTGTACAAATATGTGTGTTGTGCATGCGATTCTCAAATGATCATTTGGCCCTGAGACACGGAAAGAGACCCAACAGTTACCAGGACAATCAGTCCACTTCACATTGATATTGTAGATCTCACTAACATTATACACACAGTATCACTAACATATACAGACATACTATAAACAACAAAACATTTCGTTTATTTTAGTTTACCTGACAACAAAGCTTTTATGAAACCTGAAGGTTCCTTCAGACTGACCCCTGTCTGACAGAGTATGCTGTCCCCTAGTTGACCGATGGGCCAACACCTGCCAGGTGTTAGGAAAGATAAGGCAAAAATAAAAATGAGTCTGCCTATTTTGGGGAAAGCGTGCTATTATGCTATAATGTTAACATCTTGAGAGGATCAGGGTTGGAGTCAATTCAATTTCAACTCGAAGAATTTCGTCATGAATTGAACAGTCCACACAGAAAAATGATGACTGATTTTGAATTGATAAATTGAATTCATTGAATTCCAATTAATATTTTTGAACTGACTGAAGAGAAATATAATTGTCCACTGCCTGGCTGTTTCCAGTCCAGTCAACGCCCTCCTTCCTCCCAGACTCTGGCATGACCTATACCTGTCTCACCAAGCCATTATTTTTATTTTGTATTATCTATTTTTTACATAAGACTTATTTTTCTTAAAACTGCATTGTTGATTAAGGGCTTGTAAGCATTCCACTCTAAGTTCTACACATGTTGTATTTGGTGCATGTGACAAATACATTTTGATAACATTTTTGATTTGAAGTGTCTACAGTGAGAGCTCAGCTGATCTTACATTCATTCCCACTGAACGTCTGCACATCTATCTGTCCCTGGCCCAACACCGCACGCAACCCAAAGTAAGCAATCTGAATCAATCAATCAAATGTATTTATGAAGCCTTTTTTTATCTCAGCCAATGTCACAAAGTGCTATAGAGAAACCCAGCCTAAAACCCCAAACATCAAGCAATGCAGATGTAGAAGCACGGTGGCTAAGAAAAACTCCCTAGAATACATGAACCCTGTCTCATCTCTCACAGACTCATGGCTCAGGACCAGACATTGTAAACCGATGGAGCCTGCTGGTGCTTTTACCATGTACATGTGAAGTACAGGTAACTGCCAAAATAAAGGAAACACTTGATTACATGAGGGCAAAGATTATGGATATACTGACAAGATACATGTCTCTCAGCCCTAACAATGGGTGTCATTATCCACAAAGTGGCACGGTGGGCTGTCTAGCTCCCCCATATCCTTTCTTTGGATTGGTGGATACAGCTCATTATAGTAATCCTTTTTTGAATATTCAATGCGGATTGTTGACGGCAACCGCCTGTATTGAATGGAGAAAGATGCTATGCTACTAGCTTCAAACCATGAATATGCATAGGCACCTCGAGACAACTCCAAAATAAAGCGTTTTTTCTCAAGGTTTCCGGGATGTTACGTGTCATACTTATATCAGTACACTCGTAACAACTTAAGCGGAACGTCTATTCGATCAAATAAACCTCACAAAGCAAATACCAAATTTGACACTCTCTCATTGACCTCCATACAAAGACTCCTTGCTTGGTGGGCGAAACAACAAAAAATTGCCACCTGCTGGACAGAGACAGATTTTCTGCCACGTTGGGCCTCTTCCTCTTCCTCTCTGATGAGGGATACAAAATATATTGAAAGCAGGTGCATCCACACAGGTGTGGTTCCTGAGTTAATTAAGCAATCAACATCCCATGATGCTTAGGGTCATGTATAAAAATGCCTAGTTGCCCATTATTTTGGCTTCCACGGCTAGAAGAGTTAGTATAATTACTTTTAAATGAGTTTAGGTGCTAAATGAATCTCTGACAGAGCTAAATTAAATTCCACGGCTATCATTAGAAAGGTCCCAATTAGAGAGGGCTGTGTTGGGAAATTGGTTCCAAGTTTCTTAGCCAGATAAAGGGCATCATTTTTATTTCCTACTAGGCTTGCTCATTCTGATCAGCGAGGCTGTAGGGCCGCAAAACGCACCATTAATTCCATTTTGAAGTTAGGTTGCAATTGAAGATAACTTAGCTTTGATGATGAGGGTGAAACGTCTTCCTAGTGCTTATAAAACATGTAACTGTGCATTTCACTTATGTTTCATCTAGCTGCCGATTCACTGAATTATTCACCAATAATGTACAGTACACCATGCCGTTCATGAAGACATGAAAGAAATAAAGCCATTGACAGATTGCATTTGAGCAATCCACACCTCCAGTCTTCTATTTCCACTCACTCATTACTTTTGATGAATCTTCATTCCTTCCCTAGTTTTCTCCTGGTGAAATAATAATCCAACACCCAACAATATCATAAATTATTGTACATTATATAAGTGTATGACTTAATAAATGTGCGGGGACAGCAGTCAATCAAACACATTCAACATTCCACAATGGTGGTAGTAGATGGCTTGTTCTGTGACATGCTGGTAAAGTTCTCAGAAAGACTGACAGTGAAGAGTGGGAGACTGATCGAGTCTTAGAGAAAGGGAGCCATATTGGCTTTCATCATAACTAACCATGAGGTTATTGGTTTTCTTTCCCCACCCCTGGCTAATGTCTGTCACGTTCACTCAGCTCAGTGGCACAGTGCCATGGGGATCAATGGTTAAAAAAACAAGTCAAGTAACCTAATTTGCATTTTACATTTTTTCATGAGCGACATAGAACACAGTCGGGGAGCCTGACAGATGCAGCAAGTCACTCGTCTCTGGTGGAAGAAGCCACTCTTTAAATACGTCCTCCAGTTATTTTGTAACTTTTCCTGCGATCACACGTATAAAGACAGTACATTTTATTAAAGGGTAATTTTTTGTATCGTTTTACTAAATCTATTTTTTGGGATAAATAAATCGGGTGATAAATGTTACCCATTTCAAGTAGCTCGACGCTTGTCGCACATCGATACTTGACAGGAGAGCCATTTGAACGTTTAACAAAATATATATAACAATTCTTTTTTTGGCGCAGTTGGTTTAGCCACGGAAAAAGCAAGGAACCTTCCCACTAGCCATGATTGGCTGAGATAATGGATGGGCTGGAAAGGCTGAAAGGTGAGTTCGGATTGGCCTGCCATGTATCACGCTTCTGTATATGTATGTGTACAGTAGATAATTCTTGCTATCGCAGATTTTTTGAAAGATATAACGTTAACCATGGAGATATGCAAAAGTGTTGCTACTGCTCTCAACAACATTGCTGCCAAGAATTTGGCAGGCACTATCAACAAAGATCAGTGGGAAAAAGTTGTGATGGACTACTTTCTGCACATGGTCAGTGTGAACCGGAGTGACTTGACACAACAACGGGCCAAACCAGCTGTAGCTAGCTACAAACCAAACAGAAAAGACACTCTGCCGTGAAGCGTTCATACATGTATACGGGAAGAGTCTAGCTACATTTTCAGATATTATACATTTCAAATTTTGTTACAAAGTTGTTTTCATTGCAAGTTACCATTAGCTAGCTAGTGAATGTTAGCTGGCTGGTGCGCTAGCTGATGTTACGTGTATGATCGGTGTAGTAATATTATTTGTATCTTAGAAAGCCAATTGCATTGCTAGTTATAGCCTAATATTAGCTAGCTAGCTAACATTGAACCTAGTTGGTTGGCTTTAGTTACCTGCAGATTCATACTCCAGCATTTCATGCATAGTGGATAGCTAGGGTGATTATGGCCATCTATTGTATTTCATGAACATGTGTACATGTTTAAACAATAGTGACCCATCCACTTAGATAGATGTGGCTGCAGGTTGGTTATAACATTTCTTTCACATAATAATTTTTTCTGGACACTTTCAAAGTCAGATTCGAATATACTGTTGGCCAAGGATGGTGTAGACAAGAAGAGCTCTCCAGTAGGTGTACCAAAACATTCAAGGGCCATTTTCTAAAAATTGGGGTTACAAGTTGATCAACTTTCAAATCAGAATTACTTTCCCATTGTTCCTCAACGGCAGTGTATGATCTAGCATTTTGTAGCTCTGAGTTGCTACTTTTATCCAATGTAAAAAATAAAAATAAAATGATTTCAAATGTTGCTACATAAGATCGAATCGAGGCGGTGGGTCACAAATGAGGTGAAAAGGAGACTGGAGTGAAAGATACACTGGGTGTTACTGAGACTTGTTTTGGAAAACACAGAGGTAAGAAAGTGTGTGTGTGTGTGTGTGTGTGTGTGTGTGTGTGTGTGTGTGTGTGTGTGTGTGTGTGTGTGTGTGTGTGTGTGTGGTCTCTTTTAGACTCCTCCTTGGTTAGGGGCCTCACAATAACAATTCAGGGCCTCTGCGATGTTCACACAGCACATGCTGTAAGTGGTACACTCTCTCTCGCTTTCAATCCCTTTACCTCTCTCTCTCACTTTCTCTCTCTACCTTTACCTCTCTCTCATCCTCTCTCTCTCTGGCATCCAGCACCATCCAGTCCAATCTTTAAATGTCTTATAATGACGGTCCTAACACAGGAGAGAGGGCTAAATGTCTCTCTGAAGCAGCTTATATATAGCCAGTGATTAAGGCAGACGGGAACATGACCTACATGCATAACAACACTTCTGCTGCTCTGCCACAGAATACTTTGGTTCAGGACTTTACAACTGGGAGAATCAGACTAATTATAACACCGGAGTCATACTACAGTTCACATCACACCTCGTTATTAATATAGAACCATTTTTGGGTTCATATTTTGGGGAGTCAATGACACCACCCAGTGAAGCTCTTGTGCCTGGCCTGCCTGCGCCTTGTAGTTGCTCAGGTAAAACGACTGCTCCCTACTACACGAGTGGGTCCATCCGCATATTGCATTTTTAAACAGATATCACACTGTTGATGGGCCTAAAATAGCCACCTTCCCCCCTAGGAACCACTTGGGGATGGAAGAGAGGGGAGATAGAAAGGGCTTCCTCCATCCCCATCAATCTTTTGGGTCCAGTCCCACTGCTGCTGCTGGCTGCCAAATGCTCTGTACCTATTTATCCAGCAGGTGAAGTAGCTTCGAGCGACTCCTGCTGTGATTCAAGGGAGATCCTTTTATCAGCCCACCTGAGTTTGATTGAAATAGCCCTGTTCCTCTGTAGCCAAGGTGTGATGATCAGTCACCTGAGTTTGGATGAATAGCCCTGTTCCTCTGTAGCCAAGGTGTGATTATCAGTCACCTGAGTTTAATTGAACAGTCCTGTTCCTCTGTAGCCAAGGTGTGATTATCAGTCACCTGAGTTTAATTGAACAGTCCTGTTCCTCTGTAGCCAAGGTGTGATTATCAGTCACCTGAGTTTAATTGAACAGTCCTGTTCCTCTCTGTAGCCAAGGTGTGATTATCAGTCACCTGAGTTTAATTGAACAGTCCTGTTCCTCTGTAGCCAAGGTGTGATTATCAGTCACCTGAGTTTAATTGAACAGTCCTGTTCCTCTGTAGCCAAGGTGTGATTATCAGTCACCTGAGTTTAATTGAACAGTCCTGTTCCTCTGTAGCCAAGGTGTGATTATCAGTCACCTGAGTTTAATTGAACAGTCCTGTTCCTCTGTAGCCAAGGTGTGATTATCAGTCACCTGAGTTTAATTGAACAGTCCTGTTCCTCTGTAGCCAAGGTGTGATTGTCAGTCACCTGAGTTTAATTGAACAGTCCTGTTCCTCTGTGGCCAAGGTGTGATTATCAGTCACCTGAGTTTAATTGAACAGTCCTGTTCCTCTGTAGCCAAGGTGTGATTATCAGTCACCTGAGATTAATTGAACAGTCCTGTTCCTCTGTAGCCAAGGTGTGATTATCAGTCACCTGAGTTTAATTGAACAGTCCTGTTCCTCTGTAGCCAAGGTGTGATTATCAGTCACCTGAGTTTAATTGAACAGTCCTGTTCCTCTGTAGCCAAGGTGTGATTATCAGTCACCTGAGTTTAATTGAACAGTCCTGTTCCTCTGTAGCCAAGGTGTGATTGTCAGTCACCTGAGTTTAATTGAACAGTCCTGTTCCTCTGTGGCCAAGGCGTGATTATCAGTCACCTGAGTTTAATTGAACAGTCCTGTTCCTCTGTAGCCAAGGTGTGATTATCAGTCACCTGAGATTAATTGAACAGTCCTGTTCCTCTGTAGCCAAGGTGTGATTATCAGTCACCTGAGTTTAATTGAACAGTCCTGTTCCTCTGTAGCCAAGGTGTGATTGTCAGTCACCTGAGTTTAATTGAACAGTCCTGTTCCTCTGTGGCCAAGGTGTGATTATCAGTCACCTGAGTTTAATTGAACAGTCCTGTTCCTCTGTAGCCAAGGTGTGATTATCAGTCACCTGAGATTAATTGAACAGTCCTGTTCCTCTGTAGCCAAGGTGTGATTATCAGTCACCTGAGTTTAATTGAACAGTCCTGTTCCTCTGTAGCCAAGGTGTGATTATCAGTCACCTGAGTTTAATTGAACAGTCCTGTTCCTCTGTAGCCAAGGTGTGATTATCAGTCACCTGAGTTTAATTGAACAGTCCTGTTCCTCTGTAGCCAAGGTGTGATTATCAGTCACCTGAGTTTAATTGAACAGTCCTGTTCCTCTGTAGCCAAGGTGTGATTATCAGTCACCTGAGTTTAATTGAACAGTCCTGTTCCTCTGTAGCCAAGGTGTGATTATCAGTCACCTGAGTTTAATTGAACAGTCCTGTTCCTCTGTATTATCAGCCAAGGTCCTGTGATTATCAGTCACCTGAGTTTAACAGTTGTTCCTCTGTAACAGTCCTGTTCCTCTGTAGCCAAGGTGTGATTATCAGTCACCTGAGTTTAATTGAACAGTCCTGTTCCTCTGTAGCCAAGGTGTGATTATCAGTCACCTGAGTTTAATTGAACAGTCCTATTCCTCTGTAGCCAAGGTGTGATTATCAGTCACCTGAGATGAACTGAACAGTCCTGTTCCTCTGTAGCCAAGGTGTGATTATCAGTCACCTGAGTTTAATTGAACAGTCCTGTTCCTCTGTAGCCAAGGTGTGATTATCAGTCACCTGAGTTTAATTGAACAGTCCTGTTCCTCTGTAGCCAAGGTGTGATTATCAGTCACCTGAGTTTAATTGAACAGTCCTGTTCCTCTGTAGCCAAGGTGTGATTATCAGTCACCTGAGATTAATTGAACAGTCCTGTTCCTCTGTAGCCAAGGTGTGATTATCAGTCACCTGTCAACAGTCCTGAAGGTGTGATTATCAGTCACCTGAGATGAACTGAACAGTCCTGTTCCTCTGTAGCCAAGGTGTGATTATCAGTCACCTGAACAGTCCTGTTCCTCTGTAGCCAAGGTGTGATTATCAGTCACCTGAGTTTAATTGAAATTGAACAGTCCTGTTCCTCTGTAGCCAAGGTGTGATTATCAGTCACCTGAGTTTAATTGAACAGTCCTGTTCCTCTGTAGCCAAGGTGTGATTATCAGTCACCTGAGTTTAATTGAACAGTCCTGTTCCTCTGTAGCCAAGGTGTGATTATCAGTCACCTGAGTTTAATTGAACAGTCCTGTTCCTCTGTGATTATCAGTCACCTGAGTTTAATTGAACAGTCCTGTTCCTCTGATTTATCAGTCACCTGAGTTTAATTGAACAGTCCTGTTCCTCTGTAGCAGCCAAGGTGTGATTATCAGTCACCTGAGTTTAATTGAACAGTCCTGTTCCTCTGTAGCCAAGGTGTGATTATCAGTCACCTGAGTTTAATTGAACAGTCCTGTTCCTCTGTAGCCAAGGTGTGATTATCAGTCACCTGAGTTTAATTGAACAGTCCTGTTCCTCTGTAGCCAAGGTGTGATTATCAGTCACCTGAGTTTAATTGAACAGTCCTGTTCCTCTGTAGCCAAGGTGTTATCAGACCTGAGTATCAGTCACCTCTGAGCCAAGGTTGATTATTGAGCCACAACAGTCCTGTTCCTCTGTAGCCAAGGTGTGATTATCAGTCACCTGAGTTTAATTGAACAGTCCTGTTCCTCTGTAGCCAAGGTGTGATTATCAGTCACCTGAGTTTAATTGAACAGTCCTGTTCCTCTGTAGCCAAGGTGTGATTATCAGTCACCTGAGTTTAATTGAACAGTCCTGTTCCTCTGTAGCCAAGGTGTGATTATCAGTCACCTGAGTTTAATTGAACAGTCCTGTTCCTCTGTAGCCAAGGTGTGATTATCAGTCACCTGAGTTTAATTGAACAGTCCTATTCCTCTGTAGCCAAGGTGTGATTATCAGTCACCTGAGATGAACTGAGCAGTCCTGTTCCTCTGTAGCCAAGGTGTGATTATCAGTCACCTGAGATGAACTGAGCAGTCCTGTTCCTCTGTAGCCAAGGTGTGATTATCAGTCACCTGAGTTTAATTGAACAGTCCTGTTCCTCTGTAGCCAAGGTGTGATTGTCAGTCACCTGAGTTTAATTGAACAGTCCTGTTCCTCTGTGGCCAAGGTGTGATTATCAGTCACCTGAGTTTAATTGAACAGTCCTGTTCCTCTGTGGCCAAGGTGTGATTATCAGTCACCTGAGTTTAATTGAAAAGTCTTGTTCTTCTGTGGCCAAGGTGTGATTCCCCCATCTCCAGCCCCCTGTACACCCAATTACCCAGGCTGCACTGTCTGCTCTCTGACAGGAATGGAGGAGGGGGGCAGTCGGCCAAAGAGAGGAGACAGGTTCAAAAGTGGTTGTAAAAAAAAGGGTTGCATAGATGTAGGTGGCTGACCACAGAACTGACAGGTTTATTGCTGAATGTGGAGGGTCTGGGATGGAGGGGGGGTGCTGCCCTTGGAGGGGGTTAAGAGTGAGGAAGGTTAAAGATGTATTCTAACTTCTTCACAGTCTAGGAAACTAAACAGAGTAAAATGGAGGGCCAGACTGAGAGAAGGGATTGAACAGTCTTGTAACAAATGAATCACCTTGGATTATAAGCAGTCTGGTTTGTAAATATGGTATTCACACAGTGAAGTAAATCCCCCACTACATCTTCCAATAATGGTGTCAGAGAGGTTATTTGTGACTTGTGTTTCTGAAGAGATGTTACAGCTACTATATTCTATGACAAAACACAATGCATTAACCAGTCTGGGACCTTTCCTACTCAGTGATGTATGGTTCTGATCACACCCTGTAGAACAGAGTCTCTCTCTCTCTCTCTCTCTCACGCGTACACACATGTACACACCCAAATTGCTTCTTTAATAGACAATCTGGGTCCATTGACATGGAAAGCTATTCATTAATAGCATCACACAGGTAAAGGTATTTCTGGAATTGATAATGGAGTTGGGATGCGGAGGAATATTTACCACACATATACTGCATAATCACAGCTGATGGTATGCCGATGAGGGTTAGTACTCCATTATACAGATTGTTAGGCCCTAATTTGAGCTTGCAAAGAGAATAACAGCATGCATTCTCTGTATATGTCTTAATATTGTAAGGTCCCATCCAACAAAACACCTACTAAAACATGAGGAAAATAAATCAAAAAGATAACACTATCTCTACATCCACAAAAGCCTTAATCTGAACACCTAAATGGGAAGATTTGCTGGTCAAGTGCAGCAAAGAAAGACCTAGAAAAGCTGCAGCTGGCTCAAAACAGAGCAGCACGCTTTGTCCTTAACCGCACATACAGAACTAACATCAACAACATGCCATGTCTTTCCTGGTTGAGGGTTGGCAAGAGATTAACTGCCTCTCTTCTAGTTTTTATGAGAAATATTACTGTGGCGAAAATTCCAGATTGTCTACATAATCAAATCAAATTCAGCTCAGACACCCATACACACCACACAAGACATCCAAAACGAGTTCACGGCAACGCAGAGTTTTATACAGAGCATTGATCGCATGGAACTCCCATCTCCAACTACTCAAATAAACAGCAAAATTACCTTTAAAAAAACTCATGGAATGGCGAACACACACACACAGACACACAGACACACACAGACACACACACAGAGACACACACACACACACAGACACAGACACACACACACACACACAGACACACACACAGAGACACACTCGAACACACATTATTTTTGTTGTTGTATTGTTTGTATATGGATGTATTGTAAATGTGTGTGACTATCCTTGTCTATCAGTGTATCAGTGTTTTGTTACTTGACATGTCTTGTTTTGTCCCCAGGAAGAGTAGCGGCTACTTCTGCAAAATAAATGGCACTATTTTCTGGAGAGACTTCCTAGCTGCTTGGCGAAATAAGCGTCAAGGTCACTTTACTAGCTGACCAGTGAAGAATCAGAACAGCACCGGTCTACCACTAAGACATTAGAGGTCATTGTCAATGACTAACACAATGTGGAGATGGAGAGAGCCCAATGACTAACACAATGTGGAGATGGAGAGAGACCAATGACTAACACAATGTGGAGATGGAGAGAGCCCAATGACTAACACAATGTGGAGATGGAGAGATACCAATGACTAACACAATGTGAAGATGGAGAGAGACCAATGACTAACACAATGTGGAGATGGAGAGAGACCAATGACTAACACAATGTGGAGATGGAGAGAGCCCAATGACTAACACAATGTGGAGATGGAGAGAGACCAATGAGATGGAGAGAGACTAACACAATGTGGAGATGGAGAGAGACCAATGACTAACACAATGTGGAGATGGAGAGAGCCCAATGACTAACACAATGTGGAGATGGAGAGAGCCCAATGACTAACACAATGTGGAGATGGAGAGAGACCAATGACTAACACAATGTGGAGATGGAGAGAGACCAATGACTAACACAATGTGGAGATGGAGAGATGGAGAGAGACCAATGACTAACACAATGTGGAGATGGAGAGAGACCAATGACTAACACAATGTGGAGATGGAGAGAGACCAATGACTAACACAATGTGGAGATGGAGAGAGACCAATGAAACACAATGTGGAGATGGAGAGAGACCAATGACTAACACAATGTGGAGATGGAGAGAGACCAATGACTAACACAATGTGGAGATGGAGAGAGACCAATGACTAACACAATGTGGAGATGGAGAGAGACCAATGACTAACACAATGTGGAGATGGAGAGAGACCAATGACTAACACAATGTGGAGATGGAGAGAGACCAATGACTAACACAATGTGGAGATGGAGAGAGACCAATGACTAACACAATGTGGAGATGGAGAGAGACCAATGACTAACACAATGTGGAGATGGAGAGAGACCAATGACTAACACAATGTGGAGATGGAGAGAGACCAAAGACTAACACAATGTGGAGATGGAGAGAGACCAATGACTAACACAATGTGGAGATGGAGAGAGACCAATGACTAACACAATGTGGAGATGGAGAGAGACCAATGACTAACACAATGTGGAGATGGAGAGAGACCAATGACTAACACAATGTGGAGATGGAGAGAGACCAATGACTAACACAATGTGGAGATGGAGAGAGACCAATGACTAACACAATGTGGAGATGGAGAGAGACCAATGACTAACACAATGTGGAGATGGAGAGAGACCAATGACTAACACAATGTGGAGATGGAGAGAGACCAATGACTAACACAATGTGGAGATGGAGAGAGACCAATGGCTAACACAATGTGGAGATGGAGAGAGACCAATGACTAATACAATGTGGAGATGGAGAGAGACCAATGACTAACACAATGTGGAGATGGAGAGAGACCAATGACTAACACAATGTGGAGATGGAGAGAGACCAATGACTAACACAATGTGGAGATGGAGAGAGCCCAATGACTAACACAATGTGGAGATGGAGAGAGACCAATGACTAACACAATGTGGAGATGGAGAGAGCCCAATGACTAACACAATGTGGAGATGGAGAGACCAATGACTAACACAATGTGGAGATGGAGAGAGACCAATGACTAACACAATGTGGAGATGGAGAGAGCCCAATGACTAACACAATGTGGAGATGGAGAGATACCAATGACTAACACAATGTGGAGATGGAACCAATGACTAACACAATGTGGAGATGGAGAGAGACCAATGACTAACACAATGTGGAGATGGAGAGAGACCAATGACTAACACAATGTGGAGATGGAGAGAGACCAATGACTAACACAATGTGGAGATGGAGAGAGACCAATGACTAACACAATGTGGAGATGGAGAGAGACCAATGACTAACACAATGTGGAGATGGAGAGAGACTAACACAATGTGGAGATGGAGAGACCAATGACTAACACAATGTGGAGATGGAGAGAGACCAATGACAACAGAATGTGGAGATGGAGAGAGCCCAAAGACTAACACAATGTGGAGATGGAGAGAGACCAATGACTAACACAATGTGGAGATGGAGAGAGACCAATGACTAACACAATGTGGAGATGGAGAGAGACCAAAGACTAACACAATGTGGAGATGGAGAGAGACCAATGACTAACACAATGTGGAGATGGAGAGAGACCAATGACTAACACAATGTGGAGATGGAGAGAGCCCAATGACTAACACAATGTGGAGATGGAGAGAGACCAATGACTAACACAATGTGGAGATGGAGAGAGACAAATGACTATTATTACAATATTGTTTTCTGGGACTATGTGTTCCAGAGTAAACCATGATTTCTGGCAGATTAAGGAAATTATAGAAATGACAATAGACACAATACACCCACTAGATGAAGACAACATGGGAACACACATCTCCCACTACTGTCACATAACATTCAGGTAAACACACACACACACACACACACACACACACACACACACACACACACACACACACACACACACACACACACACACACACACACACACACACACACACACACACACACACACACACACACACACTGTTAGGCCTGGTACAGTAGGTGAATGTAGTGGTGGTACCCATCCATCACTCACACTGGCAGCAGCCTCATACCACATTCACCCACTAGTCTATTGAAGATGTTTCATGCTTCAACTTCAAATTTAGCACAGTGCTGTTGGCTTTTATCCATATTCCATAACAGCAGAACACATACAGTATCCAGGACACCCATTTCAAATATGCATCAAAACAATAGCCTGAGGTATTATATTTTTTGTACAACACAGGCAAGCATTTTAGCATCAGGTCAAGTCTAGTAATCAACCGTTTAAGGTGCGTTAATTATAGTTGTATAACTAATTATAGCACTTTTGGAACATAGTTGTTGTTTGGATTGAACTTTGGAGGATTTACTTTTTAGGATGCCAAGTAAGGTTTATGGAGAGCTCCTGATTTGAAGATATTATTTGGGCACCATCTTGAATTATCTTGGGGGCATTATTCCAACGGAGAAGACACAAATTTTATGGACCACACGAGTGGAGGGAGAGAGAACTAAAACTGTGGAGAGAAAGAGAGGGAGAGATAAGCGAGAGATAGGGATGAGAAAAGGTAAGAAAGAGAGATAGACAGAAGGAGGACATACCCCAACGTGGTCATTGTGACAATGGTGTACCAGAAGGAGGCTGGGATGCTGGTGAACTTGGTCGACGACGACCCCTTCTCTGCATAAAACATGACGGTGGCGAAGATGATGATGGCCATAGTGAGGGAGAAGAGGAGGAAGCCCAGCTCCGAGGCGCAGCTCTTCAGCGTGTACCCCAGGATCCTGAGGCCCTGCGAGTGGCGGGAGAACTTGAAGATGCGGAACACACGGAACACACGGAGTGTGACGAAGGCTCCGCTCACATCCTCGTTGTCTGTCATCACCAGGCCAATGTAGTAGGGAAAGATGGCCACCACGTCGATGATGCTCATCACACTGCGCATGAATTGGTAACGGCTGGGCGCGGCAAACAGTCTCATGAGGTACTCTATGGTGAAGATGAGGACGCAGGCCGTGTCCATGCAGAAGAAGGCTACGGTGTAGCGCTCGCCACATGGCATGTCCTTCTGGGAAGGCGTGGCACCGCACGGAACCGTCTCTATCACGTTGGTGAGGACTGAGATGGCGATGAAGAAGCCGGTGACATAGTAGAACACCAGGGCCATGGTGGAGGTGTGAGGGTTCTCAAAGGCCCTCCACATGGTCTCTCTGTATGTCATGTTGGGCAGCTTGCAGTCCTTGTTGTCATCCTGGTCGTCCTGGAGACGTTCAGCATTCTCCCGCTTCCGATCCTTGTACTCTTCATAGCAGCAGTCACCGATGATCTCCGGGATGATGCCGAAGAAGGTTAGCTCTTCGTCGTAGGCCGAGATGCACTCATAGCGTGGATAGTGCAACTTGCCCGTCCGATAGAAGTTGAGAATGCTACGGAAGGAGTCTGGGTCCCGGTCGAAAAAATACTCTTTGGTCTCCTCATCGTAAAAAAACTGTTTCTCTGAGCTTCCCAGCAGGGTGTCTGGGTAGCGGTCCAGTGTGGTCCTCCAGGTCTGGAAGCGTCGTCCACTCACATTCAGGATGATCAGCTCATCATGTCTCTTTGTGTGGTCTCTAGGAGCGATAGGCATGGGGCAGTTGGCCACAGGCATCCAGCCAATAGCTGCTGCCCGGGCGAAGGGAAGCCATGCAGCCACTCCTGCCGCCATGGCAACTCACTCTGGTTTCCCGCTTGCCTTAAAATGACCTGTCATCTTGAGCAGAGAAACAGACAACACAAAATCAGTAACTCATGAATAAAGCATTTCCATTATAAGTTGGTTGCATGTTAGGTGGTTTGCACTATGAACTACTATAGCAACTCATAGTATTAAAGTGTTTCCATCATAAACCAAAGAGCCTAATGCCTTTCTAAAGAACTCAAACAAATATTTGATGATAGGTTACATCGCTGATGCTAGTCTTCTGTGTTCTCATGACTGTTGGAGTCACAACCCTGACTCTGTTATTCATCCCAACAGTAGTCCCACCACTTGGTGTGGTGTTATAACAGGAAATGTATCCACTCTGAAATTCATAGATGGAGATGGATGCAAGGACTATAATGACAATCCCTCTGCCAGAACACCAACACCACAAGAGCTCTAAGCAGGCGGTCAAATTCCCTGTCATTTCCAGAGCTCAGTGTACAGAAGGTTTAAGAAAGAGAGGATAATGTGAAGCCTCTTTGGGAAGCTCTGTTAAACATCTATGAAAAATAGAATTGGTCTCTCCAGAATAGAGAGAGACCTGTTGAGTCAAAAGTGCCATATCGCTAGGTCTGTATCAGATGTAAGGATAATGATGTAAAATTATAGAAAATCAAGTTTACCTTTGCCTATTTATAGCTCTTCTTTTTTTTTAAAGAAAAAATCTCGAAAGGAGTGTATGCTCTAACGTTAGTCGAATACAATTCAGTATTTTGATGCTTTAACATTCTGATTACGATGATCAACTCCACATGTTAGGCTACTTGTAGAAGTAAGAGAATAAAAACAGACCAGCACATTAGAAAAAAATATAGACAACTCATCACTCATCAGGTGCATCTTCTAAGCTTTCTTTATCACTTACCTCCAAACAAGGAAAGATCCAAACAATTTCAATGCGCGATCCTCCAGCAAAATAACTCCTCTGGGGAAAAGCTACAGAAATTGAAAGACGCATTGACAAAGGACCTCTGTGCGAATGAGCGAAAAAAGCATAGAGGAACATGAGATGGGGATATCGATGCGTTGAACGATCGTAAACGTGTTAATGAAATTCACTAAAACCTTCAAGTCTGTTCTTTAACCACACCTACATATTGATGCACCTGCGGTTTGGACAGACAGCACAGATTCATTTCGCAGCCTTCAGGATGATATTCACACCTGCCTCATGACTGTGACGATGACTAGAAAAGTGGGTGATGGACATGAGTCAGACTCCGTAATCTCTCTCTCGCTCTCTCTCTCTCTCTCTCTCTCTCTTACTCTATATGGTGCGCATAGGCTCCTCTCTCACACAATTTTACGGTGCTAAATCAGTCCACTCGACCGACTAAATGGACGGATGTGTCAACAACACTTTCTTTCTTATTTACTTTTCATAGTTAATTTGAGAAAATATCAACCTTTTTATTCTGCACACTTTTAATGAGGAAGTTGGTGTTACTGGAAAATGTCCTCAATTCAATTACGCGCAGCACAGTGAGAGAAGTTGCCTTCTAGACAAATTGTATGACATGACAGGATGCTATAACTAGAACACTTGATAGCAGCCAGCATCTCTATGATCAGGAAATACTTGTAGCGTCTGTGCTTTATATCATTTTATTTATTACATGGTTATATATCTCAATTGATTGTCGTCTCATCTTTTTTAAGATCCCTTATCAAATCGCATATTCACTCAATAAAGAAAATATTTAATAGCCTCTATAATTGACACTTATTACCATGCAATTTCGAAGTAAATACAGTACCTTGTTAATTATTTTACATTGTGAATATGTAAATGATTTATCATATCACTATATGATAAAATGAAAAAAAGGTCATTAAGTTGTATTTGAGATAATTAAAAATGTCGACCTCGACTTTCCTTATTACTAGCATACCCATCGTTATTACCCAAGAGAGGCAGTAAGCATTGATTGGACTGAAGAAAGTATGTGTGCTATCATTGAGCCAACTCTATGTATCATCAAATTCCCTTGTTGTACTGTGCGGTGCAGACATAATATTCAGTAAGAGTGCTCAGCCTACACAACTCACAGAGTATTTACTTTGTCTCAAGTTCGTTGTTGATTAATAGTAGCCTTCACAAAGTTGGACAAAACCTTTGGATCAATTTTCTTTCCCCGAGTACCAATTTTTATCCATACCCAAAAAGGCCCTCCAGAAGTACATTCTTTCACTAATTAGTAATTATCATTAGGATTGTGATGTATTCTGGAGGCCTTGAATTAGTGAAATAACCCTCAGATTTAAAACATACTATCAAGGCCGGCTCCATCCATAAGTGATATAAGCGGTCGTTTAGGGCCCTAGAATGGAACTCAGTTGGGGTCTCAACTTACTGTTGGTGCAAGTTTTAAATTTGTTTGTGCATCAACAATTTTTCTCTTGTTATGTCAGTCACTAACAGTCACTCAATTAGCCATGTCAGCTAACAATATTTAGATTTGTAAGTCAGCTGGCAAGACTATCTAAACTTAGTAATCACATCCGAAATACCTGACCTTCAGGGGGCCCCCAAAGCTTTTGTTACATTTACATTACATTTAAGTCATTTAGCAGACGCTCTTATCCAGAGCGACTTACAAATTGGTGCTTTCACCTTATGACATCCAGTGGAACAGCCACTTTACAATAGTGCATCTAGGTCTTTTAAGGGGGAGGGGGAGAAGGATTACTTTGTTAGTCACTCTCAGTCAGATATCGTTACGTAACATGGCATAAGTCATGTAAAAATGTATAGAATTGTAGGAAATTTGCT
The DNA here is from genome assembly GCF_034236695.1 of Oncorhynchus nerka. Taxonomy (NCBI): domain Eukaryota; kingdom Metazoa; phylum Chordata; class Actinopteri; order Salmoniformes; family Salmonidae; genus Oncorhynchus; species Oncorhynchus nerka. Next base: position 87,865,674 of record NC_088410.1, read on the forward strand.
TTAAAACTAAAACAATTTTCTCCACCCCATGGCAAAGTGGGTAGAATGGCATGAAGTGTTAAAAAGATAAATGTTCTCTCCACCCCATGGCAAAGTGGGTAGAATGGCATGAAGTGTTAAAAAGATAAATGTTCTCTCCACCCCATGGCAAAATTACTATAATTGCATGAAGTGTTAAAAAGATAAATGTTCTCTCCACCCCATGGCAAAATTACTATAATTGCATGAAGTGTTAAAAAGATAAATGTTCTCTCCACCCCATGGCAAAATTACTATAATTGCATGAAGTGTTAAAAAGATAAATGTTCTCTCCACCCCATGGCAAAATTACTATAATTGCATGAAGTGTTAAAAAGATAAATGTTCTCTCCACCCCATGGCAAAATTACTATAATTGCATGAAGTGTTAAAAAGATAAATGTTCTCTCCACCCCATGGCAAAATTACTATAATTGCATGAAGTGTTAAAAAGATAAATGTTCTCTCCACCCCATGGCAAAATTACTATAATTGCATGAAGTGTTAAAAGATAAATGTTCTCTCCACCCCATGGCAAAATTAGTATAATTGCATGAAGTGTTAAAAAGATAAATGTTCTCTCCACCCCATGGCAAAATTACTATAATTGCATGAAGTGTTAAAAAGATAAATGTTCTCTCCACCCCATGGCAAAATTACTATAATTGCATGAAGTGTTAAAAGATAAATGTTCTCTCCACCCCATGGCAAAATTACTATAATTGCATGAAGTGTTAAAAAGATAAATGTTTTCTCCACCCCATGGCAAAATTACTATAATTGCATGAAGTGTTAAAAAGATAAATGTTCTCTCCACCCCATGGCAAAATTAGTATAATTGCATGAAGTGTTAAAAAGATAAATGTTCTCTGCACCCCATGGCAAAATTAGTATAATTGCATGAAGTGTTAAAAAGATAAATGTTCTCTCCACCCCATGGCAAAATTACTATAATTGCATGAAGTGTTAAAAAGATAAATGTTCTCTCCACCCCATGGCAAAATTACTATAATTGCATGAAGTGTTAAAAAGATAAATGTTCTCTCCACCCCATGGCAAAATTACTATAATTGCATGAAGTGTTAAAAAGATAAATGTTCTCTCCACCCCATGGCAAAATTACTATAATTGCATGAAGTGTTAAAAAGATAAATGTTCTCTCCACCCCATGGCAAAATTACTATAATTGCATGAAGTGTTAAAAAGATAAATGTTCTCTCCACCCCATGGCAAAATTACTATAATTGCATGAAGTGTTAAAAGATAAATGTTCTCTCCACCCCATGGCAAAATTACTATAATTGCATGAAGTGTTAAAAGATAAATGTTCTCTCCACCCCATGGCAAAATTACTATAATTGCATGAAGTGTTAAAAAGATAAATGTTCTCTCCACCCCATGGCAAAATTACTATAATTGCATGAAGTGTTAAAAAGATAAATGTTCTCTCCACCCCATGGCAAAATTACTATAATTGCATGAAGTGTTAAAAAGATAAATGTTCTCTCTCTCTCACCTTTTTTTAAAAATGTACTTCTGCCGTCAAAAGCGGGCCCCAAATCTCGCTTAGGGCCCCCAAAATGCTAGGGCCGGCACTGCATACTGTAATGAAAAGCCCTACAAGGGTTCATAGAAGTGCTTTCAGAACCCTCTGTGCCATGTGAGGTGATGGTGCTGATGCAAACATCTTATTTCAATGTCTGTTCAGCAGCTTAATGACTAATGGCGAATTTTCACTGAAGATTTACCCCAGCCTTTTTGCCCAAAATGAATTTTTGGGCAAACAGGCACACTCTGCTCCATCATTCATTGATTCAGATTGCTCATTAATTACAAAACCAACTGATATGGCCAAATACTTTAATGATTTTGTTCTTTGGCAAGATTAGCAAACTTAGCCATGACAACAACAAACGCTGACACTACACATCCAAGTATATCTGACTAAATTCTGAAAGACAAGCATTGTAATTTTGAATTCCGTAAAGTGAGCGTGGAAGAGGTGAAAAAAATATTGTATATCAACAATGACAAGCCACCCAGGTCTGACAACTTGGATGGACAATTACTGAGGATAATAGTGGACGATATTGCTACTCCTATTTGCCACATCTTCAATTTAAGCCTAGCAAAAGTCATTCTCCTAAGAATAGTAAAGCCCCCTTTACTGTCTCAAATAGCCAACCAATCAGCCTGTTACCAACCCTTAGTAAACTTTTGGAAAGAATTGTGTTTGACCAGATACAGTGCTATTTTAAAGTAAACAAATCGACAACAGACTTTCAGCACGCTTATAGGGAAGGACATTCAACAAGAAATCGATCATAAAAAGTTTGTGGGGGCTGTTTTGTTAGACTTCAGTGCAGCTTTTGGCATTATCGTTCATAGTTTGCTGCTGGAAAAATGTATGCGTTATGGCTTTACACCCCCTGCTATATTGTGGATAAATAGTTACCTGTCTAACAGAACACAGTGGATGTTCTTTAATGGAAGCCATTCCAACATAATCCAGGTATAATCAGGAATACCCCAGGGCAGCTGTCTAGGCCCCTTACTTTTTCTTTACTAACGGCATGGCATGCCACGACTGAAATGATTGCAACACTTAACAAAGAGCTGCAGTTAGTTTCAGAATGGGTGGCAAGGAATAAGTTAGTCCTAAATATTTCAAAAACTGACAGCATTGTATTTCAAATCAAACTTGCGCTGAATACAAAAAGTGTAGACCTTAACATGAAATGCTTACTTACAACCCATTAACTCTTCTTTTATTTTTTAAATTTTACTAGGCAATTCTTATTTTCAATGACAGCCTAGGAACAGTGGGTTAACTGCCTGTTCAGGGGCAGAACGACAGATTTGTCAGCTCTGGGATTTGAACTTGCAACCTTTTGGTTACTAGTCCAACACTCTAACCACTAGGCTACCCTGCCGCCCCAATCTTGAAATGCACTGTTGGTTAAGAAAATATTTAGCAAATTAACTAAAGTAAAAAATATAAAATAATAAAAAGTGACACAATAACATGACAATAATGAGGCTATAAACAGGGGGTACTGGTATCGAGTCAGTGTGCGAGGGTACAGGTTAGTTAAGTATTTTGTACATGTAGGCAGGGGTGAAGTGACTATGCATAGATAATAAACATGTAAATAGTCCGGTGGCCATTTGATTAATTGTTCAGCAGTCTTATGGCTTGGGGGTAGAAGCTGTTGAGGAGCCTTTTGGTCTTAGACTTTGGCGCTCCGGAACCGCTTGCCGTGCGGTAGCAGAGAAAACAGTCTATGAATTGGGTGACTGGAGTCTCTGACAATTTTATGGGTTTTCCTCTGACACCGCCTATTATATAGGTCCTGGATGGCAGAAAGCTTGGCCCCAGTGATATACTGGGCCGTACGCATTACCCCCTGTAGTGCCTTATGGTCAGATGCCGAGCAGCTGCCATACCAGGCGGTGATGCAACCGGTCAGGATGCTCTCGATGGTGCAGCTGTAGAACTTTGAGGATCTGGGGACCATTGTCAAATCTTTTCAGTCTCCGGAGGGGGAAAAGGTTCTGTCGTTTCCTCTTCACGACTGTCTTGGTGTGTTTGGACCATGATAGTTCGTTGGTGATGTGGACACCAATGAACTTGAAACTCTCGACCCGCTCCACTACAGCCCCATTGATGTTAATGGGGGCCTGTTCGGCCTGGCTTTTGCTGTAGTCCACGATCAGCCCCTTTGTCTTGCTCACATTGAGGGAGAGGTTGTTGTCCTTGCACCACACGGCCAGGTCTCTAAACCTCCTTCCTATAGGCTGTCTTTGTCAGTGATCAGGCCTACCTTTGTTGTTTCATCTGCAAACTTAATGATGGTGTTGGAGTTGTGCTTGGCCGTGCAGTCATGAGTGAACAGGGAGTACAGGAGGGGACTGAGCATGCACCCCTGAGGGGCCCCTGTGTTGAGGATCAGCGTGGTGGATGTGTTGTTACTTGTTCTGTGATAATGGTGTTGATGTGAGAACACATCATTGGGCACAGGGACTATGGTGGTCTGCTTGAAACATGTTGGTATATAGGTATTATAGACAGGGAGAGTTTGAAAATGTAAATGAAGACACTTGACAGCTAGTCAGCGCATGCTCGGAGTACACGTCCTGGTAATGTTGTGAATGTTGACCTGTTTAAAGGTCTTACTCACATCAGCTGCGGAGAGCATGATCACACAGTCGTCCGGAACAGCTGATGCTCTCATGCATGTTTCAGTGTTACTTGACTCGAAGCGAGCAAGTAATTTAGCTTAGTCAGGTAGGATCGTGTCACTGGGCATCTCTCGGCTGTGCTTGCCTTTGTAGTCTGTAATAGCTTACAAGCCCTGCCACATCGACGAGTGCTGGAGCCGGTGTAGTACGATTCAATCTTAGTCCTGTATTGACGCTTTGCCTGTTTGATGGTTCGTCGGAGGGCATAGCAGGATTTCTTATAAACTTCCGGGTTAGAGTCCCGCTCCTTGTAAGCAGCAGCTCTACCCTTTATCTCAGTGCGGATGTTTCCTGTAATCCATGGCTTCTGGTTGGGGTATGTACGTACAGTCACTGTGGACACCACGTCATCGATGCACTTATTGATGAAGCCAGTGACTGATGTGGTGTACTCCTCAATGTCATCGGAAGAATCCCAGAACATATTCCAGTCTGCGCAGGCAAAACAATGCTTCCTGCTTTAATTTTAGCTTGTAAGCAGGAATCACGAGGATAGAATCATGATCAGATTTGCCAAATGGAGGGCGAGGGAGAGCTTTGTACGTGTCTCTGTGTGTGGAGTAAAGGTGATCTAGAATTTTATTCCTTCTGGTTGCACAATTAACAAGCTGGTAAAAATGAGGTAAAACGGATTTAAGTTTACCTGCATTAAAGTCCCCGGCCACTAGGAGGGCCACCTCTGGATGAGCATTTTCCTGTTTGCTTATGGCGAAATACAGCTCATTGAGTGCGGTCTTAGTGCCAGCATCGGTCTGTGGTGGTATGTAGACAGATACGACGAATACAGAAGAAAACTCTCTAGGTAGATAGTGTGGTCTACAGCTTATCATGAGATACTCTACCTTAGGTGAGCAAAACCTTGAAACTTCCTTAGATATCGTGCACCAGCTGTTGTTTACAAATATACATAGACCACCACCCCTTGTCTAACCGGAGCCTGCTGTTCAAGTAGGATATACATGCTTTTAGTTCATCCAATTTATTATCCAGCGATTGTACGTTGGCCAAAAGTACCGATGGCGAAGGCAGATTAGCCACTCATCGCTTGATCCTCACAAGGCACCCTGATCTCCTTCCGCAAAATCTCTGTCTCTTTCTCCTGCGAATGACGGGGATGAGGGCCTGTTCGGGTGTCTGAAGTAAATCCCTCTCGTCCGACACATTATAAAAAAATATATATTTGTCCAGTTCAAGGTGAGTAATCGCTGTTTTGTCCAGAAGCTATTTTCGGTCATAAGAGACGGTAGCAGCAACATTATGTACAAAATAAGTTACAAACAATGCAAAAAAACTCACAAAATAGCACAGTTGGTTTAGAGCCAATAAAATGGCAGCCATCCTCTCCGGCGCCATTATGAAGAGCAAACACTCGTATCCAGAGTGACTTACAGTTAGTGCAGTCATCTTAAGATAGTATCAAGGCACAAGGCGAGACCTAAATGCAGGCACAGGAGGCAGATGGTTGGAGTCTTACAACGTTTATTAATCAAAAGGGGTAGACAAGAGAATGGTCGTGGACAGACAAAAAGGTCAAAACCAGATCAGAGTCCAGGAGGTACAAAGTGGCAGACAGGCTAGTGGTCAAGGCAGGTAGAATGGTCAGGCAGGTGGGTACAAAGTCCAGAAACAGGCAAGGGTCAAACCCAGGAGGACTAGAAAAAGGAGAACGCAAAAAGCAGGAGAATGGGAAAAACGCTGGTTGACTTGGAAACATACAAGATGAACTGGCACAGAGAGACAGGAAACACAGGTATAAATACACTGGGGAAAATAAGTGACACCTGGAGGGGGTGGAGACAATAACAGGAACAGGTGAAATAGATCAGGTGTGACAGATACCTACAGTAGGTTGGACAACCATATATCACAGTCATAGAAAGTATATTTTTCCTCATTAAAGTCAGTAGAGCCCGAGTGGGGGGGGGTCAAGTGCAAGTGCTGGTTATTGTTCTTATTTTTGTATTCATTTTTTTTTTTGGGGGGGGGTTAGGTGAGGAGGAGGATTATTTAAGATACTATTTGAAAAGGTAGGGTTTCGGAAGATGGGCAGGGACTCTGCTGTCCTAGCTGGTTCCACCATTGGGATGACAGGACAGGGAAGAGCTTGGACTGGGGTGGGAGGGCCAAGATACCTGAGATGGCAGAACAGAGTGCTCGGGTTGGGGTGTAGGCTTCGAGCATAGCCTAAAGGTAGGGAGGGGCAGTTCCTCTTGCTGTCCTATAGGTAAGTACCATGGCCCTTTTAGTGGATATGAGCTTTGACCAGAAGCCAGTGGAGTGTGCGGAGGAGCAGGGTGACATGAGAGAACTTGGGGAGGTTGAAAACCAGGTAGGGTTTGATGGTACAAGCTGGGAGCCCAGCCAACAGTGAGTTGCAGTAGTCCAGACAGGAGAGGACAAGTGCCTGGATTAGGACCTGCACCGCTTCCTGTGTGAGGTAGGGTCGTACTCTACGGATGATGTAGAGCATGAACCTGCAGGAGAGGGTCACTGCTTTGATGTTTGCAGAGAACGACAGGGTGCTGTCCAGGGTCACGCCAAGGTTCTTTGCACTCTGGGAGGGTAACACTGGAGTTGTCAACCGTGATGTAGAGGTCTTTGATCAGCCAGGCCTTCCCCGGGAGGATAAGCAGTTCTGTCTTGTTTAGGTTGTGCTTGAGGTGGTGGGCCACATCCAAGTTGAGATATCTGCCAGGCACGCAGAGAGCGTGTCGCCACCTTGGTGTCAGAATGAGTGACTTGGTGTATGGAGAGAAGAGGAGAGGGCCTAGAACCGAGCCCTAAGGGACACCAGTAGTGAGAGTACGTAGTGCAGACACAGATTTTGCTTAATTAAAGCATTACATAAATTACATACATTTCAATACATCATTTTGTATTCCTCCCATGCCTTTACTTGAACTGAAGTCTGTCTTGTTCTCAAAACTCTGCCTAGTTTCTTCAATATTCTATAAAATGAGATCATTGTTGTGCTCCTTTTATACCCACATATTTTTCACACATTTTTTGATTCTTGAGATTCCCTGTCTGACTACAGCAGATCAGATTACACTGCATGATTCAAAGGAGGAAGAGGGCCTTGGTTTAACTTGCTTCACATTTGGAATCAGTCAATTGTTACTGTGCCATGCCATTATATTCTCTAATACCAACTTTGGTGAGTGAGAGAATAGCAGGCAGTGTAAAAATGGATTTGTATTCATGGCAGGTTTATCACCCTGATCCTGTGCCAGTCATGTTATTGGCTCAATAGCCCCTACTGTGTGTTAATGAATTGGAAATTAAGTTTGTTGAGTGGAAAAATATGGATGTCTAGCCCTGAGATAAAAATATATAAATACAGTTATTTTCAGAAAAACAGTCAGACACCATACTACATTGTCTTTAGGCTAGCGTACAAGACCCACTAAAGCATTTTAAACAATGAAATATTGAACCATGTGTGGTCACGTGTGGCTCAATTGGTAGAGTATGGCACTTGCTACGGCAGGGTTGTGGGTTTGGTTGTGGGTTCGACGGCAGGGTTGTGGGTTTTGGTTGTGGGTTCGACGGCAGGGTTGTGGGTTCGATTTCCGTGGGGAAAACTCACGACTGTAAGCTGCTCTGGATAAAAATGACATAGATGGCTAGAGACCTCACTTTAACATGACATTTTTGTCACATTTTTCCTCTTAATTTTCTTAATAAAGACCCTGTCAATTATAAGACCAGATGAAATGCAAGCTTACCTACTGTATCAAATCCTCATGTAATCATTAGCAATTATTTCCTTGTTAACCCAGCCAGTTGGCACTGTAAAGCAAATCCCAGAGTAGAAAAGCACCCAATAGCCTGGCCCCAGACCTGTTTGTGCTTTAGCCAACTCTCATAACTCCTCACATCCATCCATTTAGACTTGTAAATGAATCATTTCTACCTATTGATTATTGAATAATATCTTATAAATGCCTCATGAGCTTAGTTTAACTGTCGAACTCAAAATATACTCTTGTTTAACTCCAATGTTTGTAAACAAAGTAAATGTAAACAAACACTGTATAGCTATAAAACATGGTGCAGTCATGTTTTATAGCTCATGCACAGTCATCCTATTTCCCAAGTTAAAAATAGCCTTTGAATGACCAAAACGTCACCCATAACGCTATTAAAATGCTCCGAATTTAAGACATTTGACCTTTTCTCTCATCTCTAACGATCAGAAAGCCTGAACGAACAGGCTGAATGGGCGGGGAGCTTATATTCATGAGCTTGCCTTGACTGACATCTCTTTGAAAAACACTGCCAGGTAACAAGGTAAACAATGGACCACCTGTCATTCTGAGCCTAAATAGTATGCCTCAAACCATTTTCCCCGCTAAATGTTCTCATGGTCAACAGAGCTGATCATGGACTGTTGGATATCAGACAAACAGCAGCAATACACAACTGCATTTCTATTGTTTTGTAACTAATTACAGAATACAGTTAAACTTGTTAGGGAAGTGCTCCCGCTGTGGGGATCAAATCAGCGGAAATTTCAAGTGCGCCACGTATAGTTTTTTATAAAACTCAAACTTTCATTAATACACACATACAAGGTACTGAATTAAAGCTACACTCGTGAATCTATCCACCAAGTCAGATTTGTAAAATGCTTTTCGGCGAAAGCATGAGAAGCTATTATCTGATACCATGCACCCTCAAAATACTGCAACGTCACCTAACGACAGATTTTGCGTTAGCCGTCGCAAACCAAAACGCTGAAATAAAATATAAAACATTCATTACCTTTGACGAGCTTCTTTCTTGGCACTCCTAGATGTCCCATAAACATAATTTAGGGTCTTTTTTCGATTAAATCGGTCCATATATAGCCTAGATATCGATCTAAGAATACTGTGTGATAAACGGAAAAAAAATAGCGTTTCATAACGTAACGTCATTTTTCTGTGCCCGAAATGTAGATGTAGATCCGTAGGTCCGACTTCATAGGCTTCACACCAAGTCCCCCTTCTTTGCCTTGGGAAAGCTGTTTTTTGTATTGCACTATTCTGTTTCGGTGGGTTGCCTGGGAAGCTGTAAAGACAGTACATTTTCTAAAATGTCTATCATTACAGCTTGATGATAGTGGAAAGACAAAAGGAGATGGAAGGTGAAATAATACAACCCACACAATGGAATAGCAAAATATGATTTTCAGGGGTAACGTATCATGACAGACTAATCAAACTCTGATACGAACATCATGGTCTACGCTTGCAAAATCTACTGACGATGATGGTACAGCATCTGTCTTCAGGATTAGCTTCCTGGCAATACTCATTGAATGTTCTTCCCAATTGATAAAGCAACTTCACTTGAAATGTGCACTGCACATGTCTGACATGATCTCAATTTGCAGCCTGTCCACCTGAGCCACTATTGTCAGATGTCTTAATTCTTCGGAAAATAGTGTAAGGTTAATTGTACACTAAGGCATCCAGTCACAACACAGTGTGCTTTTGCCGGCATGCTAATAAGTAGCTTGCTAGCAAACAGTCACACCACAGATGAAAGGTTACCAGTATATTTGGTCGTACGTTCTGCTTAAGCTAGCGACTAGTAGCTAGTTTACGGTTTGTAAACAAAGCCAAAGCAAGGAGTAGGCGCACATGTGATGACGGTTTTAAAGCGGGACGGATTTAAATGAGTTAAGATGATAAGATGCTACCGTTGATGTATTTTCAGCTTTGGTAATGCCTGCCTCCTGAATCGAAGAGTTTGAACTAGAGGGAGGGGACCAGTAACTTTACGATTAAACTTTATCAATGTACTAGCTACAGTCATTTTTCATACTTGGGTAACAATACTTTGAACTGATTTTATCCGAATAGGACCTCATTTGATGAAAAACTTGATTTTCACTGTTCGGGATCTTTAAACTATAATTTTGATATCATGAATATTCAGCCTTTGCAGCCAAAGCTATGTCTATGAATTTGAGAGTGATAACATTTCTCCAGCCACATCCCTCAGCTTTTTACCAAAACAGTGGTGGGGACTTCACTTTGTTATTGTTTAAACTGCTGATTGGCCCTTTAAGTACCTCTAGTACTTTTCTGGAAGAGATCTTGACTTCCCAGATCAAAGTCTGTATCTGAAAAACAGAAAGAGGGTGGTTTAAAAGTGATGATTGCACTAAAGATTCATTTCCATTGCCAGATTCCTTTGACTCAGCATTGTCAGTTCAATGCAAAATCAATAGAATGATTTGCTGCGGTTATTACTGTAGCTGTCAATCTTCAGTGATTTGAAGTTTCACACACAAGCCACAATTTACAGTCAGTAGCGGTTCTAGACCATTTCACCTGGGGGGGGCCAAGCTGGGGCCAGTTGTACTGTTAGAGGGGCCAGTTACATTAGACATTATTGTAGCCATCGTTTTCTTCACTGCATTGCAGGCATTAGCAGGCAAAAGACCATGTTCATGATCGTCATCGTTGCTACTGTCTAATAACGGATGTAAAAAAAGAACGATAGCAAAAATTTGTTCTGTCAAAATTATTTCATACTCCACATTTAGGGGGGCCACAAGGGGGTCCAAAATTGTTGTCACAGGGGCACTGGACCCCCCCCCCCCCCTCCCAGAACCGCCACAGTGACAACATTGTGGCTATATAGCTGCAATATTTAGTCATTCAAACACACTTGGTTGAACTAAATTAAAGCCACATATACTGGGACCATACTGTAAAGCGATATTGTTCATGAATCAAAACCTGCTCACCTGTTCTGGGACATTTGCTCCTGAGTGGATGAAAGCATGTTGGTTGACACACATCCAATTAATTGTTGGCCTTTGAACCTGGTCCTCTCACTGGAGTCAGACAGGCAGAAGATGAAGACATTATTAAAGTTTTAGGCTTTGTGTTGCATTTGTGGAGATAGTATGAATCTTTTGTAGGCCTATTCAAACTTTACAACCTTCCCACTGTAGCCATTCTCAAGGTCTTGCAGAGAGATGTTTGCCATTCATCGCCATAAAAACATTCTCACTGCTAAAGGAAAGTTACAGACAGTAATACAGGAGACTTATTCAGGAGGTTTTGAGAGATGTAGTTTCATGATTTGATTAGCATTCCTTGGGAGAATAATGGACTGCAAACATTGCTTTGATTTCTTAAGTGTTGTTTTTGTCCGCTATGTTTTCTTATGAGCGCTGTATCCAACTATAATCATCAGTGCTGTTTGAAAAGGAGATACAGGGGGATACCGGGGAAAAGTTGGTTAATTGTTTGTATCGGTTTAAGCTCAATATGATGAAATCCATTAGAAGAGAAGCACTTCTGTCTAAAATGTTTTTTTTCTGAGAGGATAAAATACTTCCAGAGCAGAGAAACCATGGCAAATATTGCCACTTTATTCCGAACCACTGCTGTGCATTGGTAAACAAAATAACGTAGGTCACATGATGCAGTTGAAGCAGTTACAGTAGGCTTGGATGTCCACTGGGTAATGATCATAGCTATTACCATTTCAAAGTGAAGGACTCTTGTCTGGAATAGTCAGTTGGCACGGTCTCGTTTGGACACACCTACTCATTCAAGGGTTTTTCTTTATTTGAACTATTATCTACATTGAAGAATAATAGTGAAGACATCAAAACCATGAAATAACATATATGGAATCATGTAGTAATGAAAAAAGTGTTAAACAAACCAAAATATATTACATATTTGAGATTCTTCAAAGTAGCCACCGTTTGCCTTGATGACAGCTTTGCACACCCTTGGCATTCTCTCATCCAGCTTCATGAGGAATGCTTTTCCAACAAGCACCCCCACACCATCACACATCCTTCTCCATGCTTCATGGTGGGAACCACACATGCGGAGATCATCCGTTCACCTACTCAACGTCTCACAAAGACATGGCGGTTTGAACCAAAAATCTCAAATTTGGACTCATCAGACCAAAGGACAGATTTTCACTGGTCTAATGTCCATTGCTCGTGTTTTTTGGCCCAAGCAAGTCTCTACTTCTTATTGGTGTCCTTTACTATTGGTTTCTTTAAAGCAATTTGACCATGAAGGCCTGATTCACACAGTCTCCTCTGAACAGTTGATGTTGAGATGTGTCTGTTACTTGGACTCTGTGAAGCATTTATTTGGGCTGCAATTTCTGAGGTTGGTAACTCTAATGAACTTATCCTCTGCAGCAGAGGTAACTCTGGGTCTTTCTTTCCTGTGGCGGTCCTCATGAGAGCCTGTTTCATCATAGCGCTTGATGGTTTTTGCGACTGCACTTGAAGAAACTTTTGAAAGTTCTTGAAATGTTCCGTATTGATTGACCATGTCTTAAAGTAATGATGGACTGTTGTTTCTCTTTACTTATTTGAGCTGTTCTTGCCATAATACGTATTGGTCTTTTCCCAAATATGGTTATCTGTATACCACCCCTACCTTGTCACAACACAACTGATTGGCTCAAACGCATCAAGGACGAAATAAATTCCACAAATTAACTTTTATCAAGGAATACCTGTTAATTGAAATGTATTCCAGGTGACTAACTCATGAAGCTGGTTGAGAGAATGCCAAGCGTGTGCAAAGCTGTCAAGGCAAAGGGTGGCTACTTTTAAGAATTTCAAATATAACATTAATTTTGATTTGTATAACACTTTTTTTGGTTACTACATGATTCCATATGTGTTATTTCATAGTGTTGATGTCTTCACTATTATTCTACAATGTAGAAAATAGAAAAATTTCTTAAAATTAAGAAAAACCCTTAAATCAGTAGGTGTGTCCAAACTTTTGACTGGTACTGTATAAGGACTGCCAATCAAGGACCGAGGGCATGGCTGTGTCAGATGAAAGGGGGCAACATTTTTCTCTCCTCACTGCAGCAACATGTGTGGACCTCGCAAATAAAATATATTTTTCAAGCACACCCAGTCATTCTGTTCAATAAGGAAAGGCTTTTGGGGGGGAAGAACTGAATAACATAATAAAGTGTGAAAGTCAATCAGCAATTCAACCTTGGAAATGTCTGTGATGGTGACACATCGACAGTAGATGGATATACTGTGTGTAGTCTGATAAATCTCAGGGATTTCAATCCAATAAGAAGAGGATTTACAGAGGTTGGCACCTTGCTCTGCTTATCAGATTTCTTATTATCAAGTGAAGCATCTTTTCTTTCTCCCTCATAATTATGTGAAGATACTTAATTTCTAGGATAATTGTAATGCGATGCTACGGGCGGCAGAGAAAGCAGACGCAGGAGAGCGGAAACTGATTTACAACGGTTGTGTTTAATAACCATAAACAGAATAGTAATAATAAATGGGTCAAACAAAACCCGGTAAATACCAGCAGAACGTGCACAAGCACTACACAAACAATTACGGACAAGGATATGGGGGCAGAGGGTTAAATACACAACATGTAATTGATGGAATTGGAACCAGGTGTGATGGAAGACAAGACAAAACCAATGGAAAATGAAAAGTGGATTGGCGATGGCTAGAAGGTTGGAGACTTCGACCGCTGAACGCCGCCTGTACAAGGAGAGGGACCAACTTCGGTGGAAGTCGTGACAATAAACACTTTTATTTAAGTATTCACTGTCAAATAAATACATCATCTAGGTCTCATTTGCACAGTAATTGAAATTGCAAAAAGAAAAATCCATCAAGATGGTATATTAATATAGGGTGTTTACATAAAGCTGGTTAAATAATCAAAACCCTTACTTTCCTTAGATAATCTACATACTAGTTAACTTGATCTCATACTATTCTACCTACTTATCAATACCATATCTGATAACATTACATTTGTTTGTGAAGTCTAATTAGACTCATCTATATCTTAGCCCCAGCAAATAGATGAGCATTATCTTGACTGGTTGCCAGCATCCATGTGTCTTGGTGCCATAGATAAAATCTGGAGGACTTTGCTGTGCAAATGAGTTTGAGGTCTGACGTCCATATCCATCTGGTGTGAATGGCACTAAACATCCCTTATCTTCCTCCTCTGTAGTTAGAACATGAGAACCATGTCGACATAGAATCCACCCTCACAGCCCTCATTCATAGCTAAGACCATGAGTTTTACCGGTGTCAGTGGCTAACATGATTTCACCAACACAGCTTCATGACGAACCAGGACTAACACAGCTTCATGACGAACCAGGACTAACACAGCTTCATGACAACCCAGGACTAACACAGCTTCATGACAACCCAGGACTAACACAGCTTCATGACAACCCAGGACTAACACAGCTTCATGACAACCCAGGACTAACACAGCTTCATGACGAACCAGGACTAACACAGCTTCATGACAACCCAGGACTAACACAGCTTCATGACAACCCAGGACTAACACAGCTTCATGACAACCCAGGACTAACACAGCTTCATGACAAACCAGGACTAGCACAGCTTCATGACAACCCAGGACTAACAAAGCTTCATGACGAACCAGGACTAACAGAGCTTCATGACAATTGAGGACTACCATCTACAGTGGGGTCTGAAATTGACACCCTTGATAAAGATGAGCAAAAATAAATCATTCAAATACTGAGTTGTAGTGGATGCACATTTTGTATACAACAACTATATACAGTGCATTTGCAAAGTATTCAGACCCTTTCTCTTTTTCCAAATTTGATTAAATAAAAAAATCCTCATCTACACACAATACCCCATAATTGTAATGAATACTCAGGGAGAAAAAGGTGTAGATTCACACGCAGAAGGCAGGAATCGGTTACAGGCGGGCAATCATCATACACAGGTAGGCAAACAGGCAGGTGAATCAAAACTAGGACTGAAGGTTATAACTGGTTCTCACCAACGAGCTAGGAAAAGGCTTAGTAGAGTCAAAACGAACAATACCTCACAAAGTCACAAACAGAAGGAACTGAACTAAATAAGGAGCTGATGAGACCAGGTGAGTAACTAACACAGGTGAAATCAATTAACCAAAATGAAAGACAGGGCTACGTTCAAGAACACAAAGAAACAGAACATAAGGTCGACTAAAAAAATAAATACAGAACCTTACAACAATGACAAAGAGAAAACATTTTTTTTTGTGCAAAAAACAACAACAACATATTTACATAAGTGTTCAGACCATTTGCAATGAGACTTGAAATTAAGCTCATGTGCATCCTATTTCCAATGATCATCCTTGAAATGTTTCTACAACTTGATTCTAGTCCACCTGTGGTAAATTCAATTGATTGGACATGACTGGGAAAGGCACACACCTGTCTATATAAGGTCCCAAAGTTTACAATGCATGTAAGAGCAAAAACCAAGCAATGAGATCAAAGGAATTGTCCATAGAGCTCCGAGGGAGGATTGTGTCGAAGCACAGAACCGCCAAGACTCTTCCTAGAGCTGGCTTCCCGGCCAAATTGAGCAATCGGGGGAGTAGGGCCTTGGTAGGGCCTTGTCAGCGAGATGGTCACTCTGACAGAGCTCCAGCTCCTCTGTGAAGATGGGAGAATCTTCCCGAAGGACAACCATCCCTGCAGCACTCCACCAATCAGGCCTTTATAGTAGAGGGGCCAGATGGAAGCCACTCCTCAGTGAAAGGCTCATGGCAGCCCACTTGGAGTTTGCCAAAAGTCACCTAAAGAACTCTCAGACTATGAGAAATAAGATTCTCTGGTCTGATGAAACCAAGATTGAACTCTTTGCTCTGAATGCCTAGCGTAACATTGGGAAGATAACCTGGAGCCGTGCATACGGTGAAGCATGGTGGTGGCAGAATCATGCTGTTGGGATGTTTTTCAGTGGCAGGGACTAGGAAATTAGTCAGCATCTTTGGAAAGATGAATGGAGCAAAGTACAGAGAGATCCTTGATGGAAACCTGCTCCAGAGCGCTCAGGTCCTCAGACTGGGGCGAAGGTTCACCTTCCAACAGGACAACAACCCTAAGCACACAGCCAAGCCAACACAGGAGTGGCTTTGGGACAAGTCTCTGAATGTCCTTGAATGGCCCAGCCAGAGCCCGGACTTGAACCTGATCGAACACCTCTGGAGAGACCTGAAAATAGCTGTGCAGTGACGCTCCCCATCCAACCCGACAGAGCTTGAGAGGATCTGCAGAGAAGAATGTCAGAAACTCTCCAAATATAAGTGTGCCAAGCCTGTAGCTTCATACCCAAAAATACTTTAGTCTGCCATTGCTGCCAAATGTGCTTCAACAAAGTGCTGATTAAAGGGTCTGAATACTTACATAAATGTCATATTTCCATTTTTTATTTTTAATACATTTGCTAAAATTTCTAGAAACCGAGTCTCGAGTGGCTCAGTGGTCTAAGGCACTGCATCGCAGTGTTTGAGGAGTCACTACAGATCTGGGTTCGATCGATCCCCGGTTGTGTCACAACCAGCCGTGACCGGGAATCCCATAGGGCAGCACACAATTGGCCCAGTGTCCTCCGGGTTAGGGGAGGGTTTGGATGGGGGGGCTTTACTTGGCTCATCACGCTCTAGCGACTCCTTGTGGCATGCCGCCGGGTGCCTGCAGGCTGACTTCGGGCATCAGTTGAACAGTGTTTCCTCTGACACATTGATGCAGCTGGCTTCCGGATTAAGAGGGCGGGCGTTAAGGAGCGAGGTTTGGCGGGTCATGGTTTCAGACTTGACCTTCGCCTCTCCCGAGCCCGTTGGGGAGTTGCAGCGATGAGACAAGATCATAATTGAATTTGGGAGAAAGAGGGGGCAAAATACAAAATATAAATTAATAATCTGAAAACCTGTTTTTGCTTTATCATTATGGGGTATTGTGTGTAGATTGATGTGGAGAAAAAACAATTTAATCAATTTTAGTATGAGTCTGTAAGGTAACAAAATGTGGAAAAAATCTATGGGTCTGAATACTTTCTGAATGCACTGTACAATTGCTCAGAAAAATAGATTTTGTTTAACAAGTAATGTATTTTTTCTCAAAAAGGTAGGGGTCAAAATGATCGACACCCCTGTTTTCAATACCTTTCAATATCTCAACTTGCGACGACAATGGCACTGAGCCTTTTTCTAAAATGTTTGATGAGTTGAACAGCAGAAATGAACTCCATAACTACTGTAAAATATGGTGGTGTATCTTTCATGTTATGAGGCTATTTTGCTTCCACTGGTCCTGGGGCCCTTGTTAAGGTCAATGGCATCATGAACTTTACCCAGTACCAGGATATTTCAGCCAAAAACATTGTTGCCTCTGCCAGGAGGCTAAGTAGATACATATAAGTAGATATTCCAGCAAGACAATAACCTTAAGCACACATCAAAATCCACAAAGAGATGGTTAATTGGCCACAAAATCTACATTTTGCAATGGCCATCTCAGTCTCCAGACTTGAAACCCATTGAAGACCTGTGGTTTGAATTGAAGAGGCCAGTCCATAAGCACAGACAAAGGATATCAAGGATCTGGAAGGATTCTGTTTGGAGGAATGGTGTAAGATCCCTCCCAATATTTTCAACTCATAAAACATTTTGGAAAAAGGCACAATGATGTTATCCTCGCAAGGTGAGTTATTGAAAGGTATTGAAAACAGGGTTGTTAATAATCTTGACCTTTTGACCTCTAATACAATTTCCCAATTGTTTTTAGCATAAAATATAGCTAAGTATTTGAATATTTTTTTTATACAGTAATTGCTGCTAGTCATCATCAATGGTGTCAATCATTTCAGACCCCACTATAAATGATGATCCAGAATCAATAGAACAACATTTCCCCAAATCACATGTTTATTTAAATGTTCATTTTAAAACTGCTGTGTAATTTATGCTTGACTGTGACAGCTGAAGTTATTTTCATGGGTTTTGATGTGGCTATTGGCTGGTTTGTTTTAATTTAGAGCATTTGAAATACAGATGTGATTGGTGTCCATACCCCCCTGTCTTGTGTCTCAAACACTCCTTGAGGTCTGTCCATAACTGGAGTGTTGCGGATAATGATGAGGAGCAGGATAATGACTAGGTCGCGAGAGGAGACAGAGTTGGGTTGTCTGCTCGCCACACTCACATTTGCTCCATGTGTGTGTGCATGCTTACGTGTGTTCGTGTGGAAACTGATAAAACACATTTGGACTCTGATAGTCTATGAGGGAAAAGGTGCACATCAATGTAACTAGAAACATAGCAGATCCATTTTCATCAACACTATTAGATAAAAGTTTTTCTCCTTTGAGCCTTTGGGTGAATTTGTCAGGGAAGACTTCTATAATTGAGAATATCCATTATCACATGCAATTCATTACCCTGACATGAATCAGCTTGATTCTGTAGACTTCCCCTGTGTGCTCATTTTAGTTTTAATTAAAATATTTTCTGAGATAATATAGCTAATTTTGGGGTGACAAGACGATACTAGGGAGGGAGAAACCGTACCTCTTCTTGTCATGTGGTATGAATCATACCACACAATCTCTGCACTAACTACTGTAAGTCACTCTGGATAACAGCGTCTGCTAAATGACAAAATTGTAATTGTATACAGATGAAATTCACACCATAATGGAACTGTATTTACTACTGTATTTATTAAACAATCAATGACCAAATCACGAGAAGTTACTGTTTAATAATAGCAAATAAAAGCTAACCAGCGGGAGTCTATCTTGGATACTTCCACATGTCTTTGAATCACTGCTGCTGCCTCTTTCTGGTCATTCATTAGTGTACACCTGGGATGTCTGTCTGCAAGCTACTCTGAATAACCCTCACAGCATGAGGTGCCAAAAGCAATAATCATTTAACTGTGCTGTGAGGCAGGCAGGTAGCTATTCAAGCTGCAGTGTTTACACAGCTATGAGCAATAACAAGGAAGTCATGTTTATAATATTTGTTATTGTTCCTCTGTAGCTTAATTGGTAAAGCATGGAGCTTGCAATGCCAGGTTAGTGGGTTTGAATCCCAGGACAATCCATAAATAAAAAGTGTATGCACTACTGTAAGTCGCTTTGGATAAAGGTGTCTGCTAAAAGGCCAATACTGTAAATGTTATGATGAATTCACTATAAATCTGTCATAAGCAACACATGCATTTCAATACAAAGAATCTTTAGCTCCCATCTTCCACTTTCCATGATGACTGTTTGTTTTTCTTCCTGGAGATTCTCGGCTGTCTTATCTCCTCAGGGAGCCTCAACCTTTCTTCTTTCTCTGTATGCTTTGTTGATGCCTCTCTGACGATCTCACTCCATCCCACTCCTCCTCTTGCTCTTGTTCTCACTTTGTTGGAGGACTTTGTGAACTGTGTCCTCCTCATTCCCTTCCTCGCCTTCCAGGGCCTCCCTTCCCCCTGCACTCTGCTCACCATACAGTACTCTAACCTCTATTTATCTTGCTGTCCGGCCGCTCTCCTTTGATGCGAGCCGCATCTCCACAAGAATATGAAGTTGCCTTCGCTTTCCGCTGCACTAACAACACAGTTACATGCATAGGTCATGTTGGTGTGGTTACCTTCAGAGGCTGAGAGAGAGTGTGTGAGAGTGGTACTTGTGTGAATTACTGAATTACTCCATTTACAGCCAGGAAGTATTGAGAGAGGAATAAACACAATGAAAATGGTCTAAATCCTCCTTCATAGATTTCCCATTTGTCTCAAGCTTGGTGACACATTACCGACAAAACCAATAGCAGAATTACCAGATCTTTTCTATTTCTAGAAGTAATGCTCACATGCTTTTTTTGAGAAAGCAGTTCGTTTAGTGGGGTTTTACATTTTCATTCATCAGACCAGCATTACCACAACATGCTCAGTAGGGTTGTACATGTTTCATTCATCAGACCAGCATTACACTACCATGCTCAGTAGAGTTTTACATGTTTCATTCATCAGACCAGCATTACACTACCATGCTCAGTAGGGTTTTACATGTTTCATTCATCAGACCAGCATTACCACAACATGCTCAGTAGGGTTTTACATGTTTCATTCATCAGACCAGCATTTCCACCACATGCTAAGTAGGGTTTTACATGTTTCATTCATCAGACCAGCATTACACTACCATGCTCAGTAGGGTTTTACATGTTTCATTCATCAGACCAGCATTACACTACCATGCCCAGTAGGGTTTTACATGTTTCATTCATCAGACCAGCATTACACCACATGCTCAGTAGGGTTTTACATGTTTCATTCATCAGACCAGCATTACCACAACATGCTCAGTAGGGTTTTACATGTTTCATTCATCAGACCAGCATTACACTACCATGCTCAGTAGGGTTTTACATGTTTCATTCATCAGACCAGCATTACCACAACATGCTCAGTAGGGTTTTACATGTTTCATTCATCAGACCAGCATTTCCACCACATGCTAAGTAGGGTTTTACATGTTTCATTCATCAGACCAGCATTTCCACCACATGCTAAGTAGGGTTTTACATGTTTCATTCATCAGACCAGCATTACACTACCATGCTCAGTAGGGTTTTACATGTTTCATTCATCAGACCAGCATTTCCACCACATGCTAAGTAGGGTTTTACATGTTTCATTCATCAGACCAGCATTACACTACCATGCTCAGTAGGGTTTTACATGTTTCATTCATCAGACCAGCATTACACTACCATGCTCAGTAGGGTTTTACATGTTTCATTCATCAGACCAGCATTACACCACATGCTCAGTAGGGTTTTACATGTTTCATTCATCAGACCAGCATTACCACAACATGCTCAGTAGGGTTTTACATGTTTCATTCATCAGACCAGCATTACACTACCATGCTCAGTAGGGTTTTACATGTTTCATTCATCAGACCAGCATTACCACAACATGCTCAGTAGGGTTTTACATGTTTCATTCATCAGACCAGCATTACTACACTACCATGCTCAGAAGGGTTTTACATGTTTCATTCATCAGACCAGCATTACACTACCATGCACAGTAGGGTTTTACATGTTTCATTCATCAGACCAGCATTACCACAACATGCTCAGTAGGGTTTTACATGTTTCATTCATCAGACCAGCATTACCACAACATGCTCAGTAGGGTTTTACATGTTTCATTCATCAGACCAGCATTACGTGACACTTGGCATTCAGGCCAAATAGTTCAATCTTGGTTTCATCAGACCAGAGAATCTTGTTTCTCATGGTCAGAGAGTCTTTGGGTGCCTTTTGGTAAATTCCAAGCGGGCTGACATGAGCCTTTTACTGAGGAGTGGCTTCCATCTGGTTGTCCTTCTGGAAGGTTCTCCCACCTCCACAGAGGAACTTTGGAGCGCTGTCAGAGTTACTATCGGGTTCTTGGTCACCTCCCTGACCAATGCCCTTCTCCCCCGATTGCTCAGTTTGGCGGGGCGGCCAGCTACAGGAAGAGTCTTGGTGGTTCCAAACTTCTTCCATTTAAGAATGATGGAGGTCACTGTGTTCTTCGGGATCCTTCATGCTGCAGATATTTGTTGGTACCCGTCCCCAGATCTGTGCCTCGACACAATCCGGTCTTGGAGCTCTATGGACAATTCCTTCGACCTCATGGTTTTTGCTTTGACATGCACTGTCAACTGTGGGACCTTACATAGACAGGTGTGTGCTTTTGCAAATAATGTCCAATCAATTGAAATTATTACAAATTGGAGAAATAGCTCAAGGATGAACAATGGAAACAGGATGCACCTGAGCTCAATTTTGAGTCTCATAGCAAAGGGTCTGAAAACATATGTAGATAAGATATTTCTGTTTTTATTTTTAATACATTTTCATTTTGCCATTATGGGGTATTGTGTTTAGATTGATGAGGAACATTTTTTATTAAATCAATTTTAGAATAAGGCTGTAATGTAACAAAATGTGGAACAAGTCAAGCAGTCTGAATACTTTCTGAAGGCACTTTAGATGTGTATGTATATAATTCACGCTAGCGTCCCACCTCGTCAACAGCCAGTGAAACTGCAGGGCGCCATGTTCAAAACAACAGAAATCCCATAATTAAAATTCCTCAAACATACAAATATTTTACACCATTTTAAAGATACACTTGTTGTAAATCCAGCCACACTGTCCGATTTCAAAAAGGCTTTACGACGAAAGCACACCAAGCGATTATGTTAGGTCAGAGCCAAGTCACAGAAAAACACAGCAATTTTTCCAGCCAAAGCAGAAATAGAGATACAATTAATCACTAACCTTTGATGATCTTCATCAGATGACACTCATAGGACTTCATGTTACACAATACATGTATGTTTTGTTCAGTAAAGTTCATATTTATATCCAAAAATCTGAGTTTACATTGGCGTGTTATGTTCAGTAGTTCCAAAACATCCGGTGATTTTGCAGAGAGCCACATCAATTTACAGAAATACTCATAATAAACATTGCTAAAAGATACAGCTGTTATCCATGGAATTTTAGATCCACTTCTCCTTAATGCAACCACTGTGTCAGATTTCAAAAAAACTTTACGTAAAAAGCAACCCATGCAATAATCTGAGTACAGCACTCAGACAACAAATCAAGCCAAACAGATATCCGCCATGTTGGAGTCAACAGAAGTCAGAAATAGCATTATAAATATTCACTTACCTTTGATGATCTTCATCGGAATGCACTCCCAGGAATCCCAGTTCCACAATAAATGTTTGTTTTGTTCGATAATGTCCATAATTTATGTTCAAATACCTCCTTTTTGTTTGCGCATTTAGCCCAGTATTCCAAATTCATGACGCGCGATCACTAGGAACAGACGAAAAGTCAAAACGTTCCGTTACAGTCCGTAGAAACATGTCAAACGATGTATAGAATCAATCTTTAGGATGTTTTTAACATAAATCTTCAATAATGTTCCAACCGGAGAATTCCTTTGTCTTCAGAATTGCAATGGAACGCAAGCTAACTCTCACGTGAACGAGCGTGGCCAGCTCGTGGCTCTCGTGTTTTCTATCCAAATCTACTAATTATATGCATATTCTAGATTTTATGGCTGAGTAGCAGGCAGTTTAATTTGGGCATGCTTTTCATCCAAAAGCGATCCCGTAGAGGTTAAGTGATAGCCTGGTCCCATATCTGTTTGTGCAGAGGTATTATAGTTGTTCATAATGTTTCTTAAGTGTTAGCCTGGTCCCAGATCTGTTTGTGCAGAGGTATTATAGTTGTTCATAATGTTTCATAAGTGTTAGCCTGGTCCCAGATCTGTTTGTGCAGAGGTATTATAGTTGTTCATAATGTTTCTTAAGTGTTAGCCTGGTCCCAGATCTGTTTGTGCAGAGGTATTATAGTTGTTCATAATGTTTCTTAAGTGATAGCCTGGTCCCAGATCTGTTTGTGCAGAGGTATTATAGATGTTCATAAAGTTTAAGTGATAGCCTGGTCCCAGATCTGTTTGTGCAGAGGTATTATAGATGTTCATAATGTTTCTTAAGTGATAGCCTGGTCCCAGATCTGTTTGTGCAGAGGTATTATAGTTGTTCATAATGTTTCTTAATTAAGTGTTAGCCTGGTCCCAGATCTATTTGTGAAAAGGTATTATTAGTTGTTCATAATGTTTTGAACACTCACTGTATTACGTGTTCCCATCTCTCAATATGTGGTATTTCATGGAATAATAATGGACTTGGTAACCGTATAATTTGACTCAATATCTTTACACCTGATTCTCCTGGGCTATTATTATACTAGCTCATTTATAAACCTCTGTCAGTTCCATTGCCTTGTTCTGGATTTTAGGAATTTAATTTCCAATCTAATTAGAATGAAACATGACCGAGTGCGTTCATATTCTTGGATGAAGGATACAAACTTCATCAAGCCCTTTTCCTCTCTGGTGAGGTAATATTTGACATGCATTAAACGCTGTTTAATAATTCTGCACTCTTCTCAAACAATAGCATGGTATTCTTTCACTGTAATAGCTACTGTAAATTGGCCAGTGTAGTTAGATTAACAAGAATTTAAGCTTTCTGACAATATCATATATGTCTACGTCCTGGGAATTGTTTTTGTTACTTACAATCTCATGATAATAACATTAGCCTACGTTAGCTCTGTCCCGGGGGGGGTTCTAATCTCTATGGGATTTTGCCATTGTGGATGGTTGTAGTTATAAATCTATTTACAAGAAAAATAGCAATCACCACAGAAGCTACAATCCGAGCCAGCAGTGAAACATAGAAATGACCAACAGGCAATCCACTGGAGCAACTGGATGTTTGGCTCAATCTGTCTGGATGGGGAAAATGAGAAAGCCAGGTGTCAACAGAACATTTCACAAGAAGTCACATCCTGCTTCTCAGACCACACTGCCCTGGACATTGCTGCTCTTGATTGGTTAGTAAGTTAAAGGCAGTTTACAGATCCACTCGATGTCGAGCCTTGACAGAGCTTTGAGATTGAATGTTTGGGACCTAGGCATACAGTTCTTCAATGACTTTGTTTTGCTTCTCTGGAATTAAATACTATGGAAATAATATAATTTCTTGCCTCCCTCAATTCAATATCAACAAACGTCTTGTTAAAGTATCTCCTTCTTACTCCCGCCATATGAATTGATCTGTCTGAACGGGCTGTTTATGGTGCTAAGAATGGTGGTTTTCTGACAGGAATAATTCTGCAAATCCCCTCACAGAAAGCCTTGATGTGTGGAATGGGAGAGATGCTTTGAAAGGCCTCACCATTTGAGGCACTCGATCGATATTGCAGCCTTTTCAACTCAGAATATAGTGTGCAGGCTTTGACAAACACACCGGCTGAGGAATATCCTGTCATGTCGTGTCCTGTGGGATATCTCTACTCGGTCAAAAAAGCAAAAAAGATTAGTTATGGCCTGAGATAAAGATTATCAGGGGAAAAGCCTCTACACCACTGAACTGATATACTGTAGAACACTTAGGCACAGCACAATCTTGAAACCGTTGGAACACAGTGTATTATAGCACTTGCTTACGATTACAAGTAACTAAGTGATAGCCTGCTGTACGATATTCATAGCAGTGTGAACAGACAACACAGAGTTACACATGGAGTAAGCAATTAACAAGTCAATAACACAGTAGAAAAAAATGGGCAGTCTATATACAATGTGTGCAAAAGGCATGAGGAGGTAGGCGAATAATACAATTTTGCAGATTAACACTGGGGTGATAAATGATCAGATGGTCATGTACAGGTAGAGATATTGGTGTGCAAAAGAGCAGAAAAATAAATAAATAAAATAAAAAAAAAAACAGTATAAAAACAGTATGGGGATGAGGTAGGTGAAAATGGGTGGGCTATTTACCAATAGACTATGTACAGCTGCAGCGATCGGTTAGCTGCTCGGATAGCTGATGTTTGAAGTTGGTGAGGAGATAAAAGTCTCAACTTCAGCGATTTTGCAGTTCATTCCAGTCACAGGCAGCAGAGTACTGGAGCAGGGGCGGCCAAATGAGGTGTTGGCTTTAGGGATGATCAGTGAGATACACCTGCTGGAGCGTGTGCTACGGATGGGTGTTGCCATCGTGACCAGTGAACTGAGATAAGGCGGAGCTTTACCTAGCATGGACTTGTAGATGACCTGGAGCCAGTGGGTCTGGCGACGAATATGTAGCGAGGGCCAGCCGACTAGAGCATACAAGTCGCAGTGGTGGGTGGTATAAGGTGCTTTGGTGACAAAACGGATGGCACTATGATAGACTGCATCCAGTTTGCTGAGTAGAGTGTTGGAAGCCATTTTGTAGATGACATCGCCGAAATCGAGGATCGGTAGGATAGTCAGTTTTACTAGGGTAAGCTTGGCGGCGTGAGTGAAGGAGGCTTTGTTGCGGAATAGAAAGCCGACTCTTGATTTGATTTTCGATTGGAGATGTTTGATGTGAGTCTGGAAGGAGAGTTTGCAGTCTAGCCAGACACCTAGGTACTTATAGATGTCCACATATTCAAGGTCGGAACCATCCAGGGTGGTGATGCTAGTCGGGCATGCGGGTGCAGGCAGCGATCGGTTGAAAAGCATGCATTTGGTTTTACTCGCGTTTAAGAGCAGTTGGAGGCCACGGAAGGAGTGCTGTATGGCATTGAAGCTCGTTTGGAGGTTAGATAGCACAGTGTCAATGACGGGCCGAAAGTATATAGAATGGTGTCGTCTGCGTAGAGGTGGATCAGGGAATCGCCCGCAGCAAGAGCAACATCATTGATATATACAGAGAAAAGAGTCGGCCCGAGAATTGAACCCTGTGGCACCCCCATAGAGACTGCCAGAGGACCGGACAGCATGCCCTCCGATTTGACACACTGAACTCTGTCTGCAAAGTAATTGGTGAACCAGGCAAGGCAGTCATCCGAGAAACCGAGGCTATTGAGTCTGCCGATAAGAATATGGTGATTGACAGAGTCGAAAGCCTTGGCGAGGTCGATGAAGACGGCTGCACAGTACTGTCTTTTATCGATGGCGGTTATGATATCGTTTAGTACCTTGAGCGTGGCTGAGGTGCACCCGTGACCGGCTCGGAAACCAGATTGCACAGCGGAGAAGGTACGGTGGGATTCGAGATGGTCAGTGACCTGTTTGTTGACTTGGCTTTCGAAGACCTTAGATAGGCAGGGCAGGATGGATATAGGTCTATAGCAGTTTGGGTCCAGGGTGTCTCCCCCTTTGAAGAGGGGGATGACTGCGGCAGCTTTCAATCCTTGGGGATCTCAGACGATATGAAAGAGAGGTTGAACAGGCTGGTAATAGGGGTTGCGACAATGGCGGCAGATAGTTTCAGAAATAGAGGGTCCAGATTGTCAAGCCCAGCTGATTTGTACGGGTCTAGGTTTTGCAGCTCTTTCAGAACATCTGCTATCTGGATTTGGGTAAAGGAGAACCTGGAGAGGCTTGGGCGAGGAGCTGCGGGGCGGAGCTGTTGGCCGAGGTTGGAGTAGCCAGGCGGAAGGCATGGCCAGCCGTTGAAGTGCTTATTGAAGCTTTCGATAATCGTGGATTTATCGGTGGAGACCGTGTTACCTAGCCTCAGTGCAGTGGGCAGCTGGGAGGAGGTACTCTTGTTCTCCATGGACTTCACAGTGTCCCAGAACTTTTTGGAGTTGGAGCTACAGGATGCAAACTTCTGCCTGAAGAAGCTGGCCTTAGCTTTCCTGACTGACTGCGTGTATTGGTTCCTGACTTCCCTGAACAGTTGCATATCACGGGGCTATTCGATGCTATTGCAGTCCGCCACAGGATGTTTTGTGCTGGTCGAGGCAGTCAGGTCTGGAGTGAACCAAGGGCTGTATCTGTTCTTGGTTCTGCATTTTTTGAACGGAGCATGCTTATCTAAAATGGTGAGGAAGTTACTTTTAAAGAATGACCAGGCATCCTCAACTGACGGGATGAGGTCAATGTCCTTCCAGGATACCCGGGCCAGGTCGATTAGAAAGGCCTGCTCACAGAAGTGTTTTAGGGAGCGTTTGACAGTGATGAGGGTGGTCGTTTGACTGCGGCTCCGTGGCGGATACAGGCAATGAGGCAATGATCGCTGAGATCCTGGTTGAAGACAGCGGAGGTGTATTTGGAGGGCCAGTTGGTCAGGATGACGTCTATGAGGGTGCCCTTGTTTACAGAGTTAGGGTTGTACCTGGTGGGTTCCTTGATGATTTGAGTGAGATTGAGGGCATCTAGCTTACATTGTAGGACTGCCGGGGGTGTTAAGCTATCCCAGTTTAGGTCACCTAACAGAACAAACTCTGAAGCTAGATGGGGGCGATCAATTCACAAATGGTGTCCAGGGCACAGCTGGGAGCTGAGGGTGGCCGGTAGCAGGCGGCAACAGTGAGAGACTTATTTCTGGAGAGGGTAATTTTCAAAATTAGTAGTTCGAACTGTTTGGGTATGGACCTGGAAAGTATGACATTACTTTGCAGGCTATCTCTGCAGTAGACTGCAACTCCGCCCCCTTTGGTAGTTCTATCTTGACGGAAGATGTTATAGTTGGGTATGGAAATCTCTGAATTTTTGGTGGCCTTCCTGAGCCAGGATTCAGACACGGCAAGGACATCAGGGTTAGCAGAGTGTGCTAAAGCAGTGAGTAAAACAAACTTAGGGAGGAGGCTTCTGATGTTGACATGCATAAAACCAAGGCTTTTTCGATCACAGAAGTCAACAAATGAGGGTACCTGGGGACATGCAGGGCCTGGGTTTACCTCCACATCACCCGCGGAACAGAGAAGGAGTAGTATGAGGGTGTGGCTAAAGGCCGAACTACCCAGTTTACAATGAGGCATAAAACAAATGCATAATTTACTTCTGATTGCACAAGCCTGCAGTATAGAATCATTTATTTACCGTCCTCACTGATCTTACCTGGTAGAGGTAGGCATCATGGAGACAAGTAGCTAGCTCTTCACCAAGACAAAATGGAAAGTTTAAGGGTTAAATTGGGAAATTGGAGATGGGGAGCCCTATCTGGTGGGTTAAGGCCAAGGGTTGAGCAAAAAGGTTAGGTTTATGGCTCGGGTAATGGTTACCGCTGTAAGTCTTGGTGAAGAGCTAGCCACTTGTCTCCATGATGCCTACCTCTCTCTTTCTAAAATTATCTGCCGAAATTTCTGCAACCCCTATTACTAGCCTGTTCAACCTCTTTCGTATCGTCTGAGATTCCCATAGATTGAAAGCTGCCGCGGTCATCCCCCTTTTCAAAGCGGGAGACACTCTAGACCCAAACTGCTACAGACCTATATCTATCCTACCCTGCCTTTATAAGGTCTTCAAAAGCCAAGTTAACAAACAGATTACCGACCATTTCGAATCCCACCGTACCTTCTCCACTATGCAATCTGGTTTCAGAGCTGCTCATGGGTGCACCTCATCCACGCTCAAGGTCCTAAACAATATCATAACCGCCATCGATAAGAGACATTACTGTGCAGCTGTATTCATAGACCTGGCCAAGGCTTTCGACATTCCACATTCTCATTGGCAGACTTAACAGCCTTGGTTTCTCAAATTATTGCCTCGCCTGGTTCACCAACTACTTCTCTGACAGAGTTCAGTGTGTCAAATCGGAGGGCCTGTTGTCCGGACCTCTGGCAGTCTCTATTGGGGTGCCACAGGATTCAATTCTCAGGCCAACTCTCTTCTCTGTATACATCAATGATGTCGCTCTTGCTGCTGGTGATTCTCTGATCCACCTCTATGCAGACGACACCATTCTGTATACCTCTGGCTATTCTTTGGACACTGTGTTAACTAACCTCCAGACGAGCTTCATTGCCATACAACTCGGCTTCCTTGGCCTCCAACTGCTCTTAAATGCAAGTAAAACTAAATGCATGCTCATCAACCCGATCGCTGCCCGCACCTGTCCGCCCGTCCAGCATCACTACTCTGGACGGTTCTGACTTTGAATATGTGGACAACTACAAATACCTAGGTGTCTGGTTAGACTGTGAACTCTCCTTTCAGACTCACATTAAGCATCTCCAATCCAAAGTTAAATCTAGAATTGGCTTCCTATTTCACAACAAAGCATCCTTCACACATGCTGCCAAACATACCCTCGTAAAACTGACCATCCTACCGATCCTCGACTTCGGTGATGTCTTTTACAAAATAACCGCCAACGCTCTACTCATCAAATTGGATGCAGTCTTTCACAATGCCATCCGTTTTGTCACCAAAGCCCCATATACTACACACCACTGCGACCTGTACGCTTTCGTTGGCTGGCCCCAGCTTCATACTTGTCGCCAAACCCACTGTTTCCAGGTCATCTACAAGTCTCTGCTAGGTAAAGCCCCGCCTTATCTCAGCTCACTGGTCACCATAGCAGTACCCACCCGTAGCATGCGTTCCAGCAGGTATATCTCACTGGTCACCCCAAAGCCAATTCTTACTGCTGCCAATGACTGGAACGAACTGTAAAAATCACTGAAGCTGGAGACTCATATCTCCCTCACTAGCTTTAAGCACCAGCTGTCAGAGCAGCTCACAGATCACTGCACCTGTACATAGCCCATCTGTAAATAGCCCATCCAACTACCTCATCCCCATACTGTGTTTATTTATTTATCTTGCTCCTTTGCACCCCAGTATCTCTACTTGCACATTCATCTTCTGCACATCTACCATTCAAGTGTTTAATTGCTATATTGTAATTACTGCGCCACCATGGCCTGTTTATTGCCTTACCTCTCTCATCCTACCTCATTTGCACATGCTGTATATAGACTTTTTCTACTGTATTATTGAATGTATGTTTGTTTATTCCATGTGTAACTCTGTTGTTGTTTGTGTCGAACTGATTTGCTTTATCTTGGCCAGGTTGCAGTTACAAATGAGAACTTGTTCTCAACAAGCCTAACTGGTTAAATAAAGGTGAAATATATATATATATATTTTAAATTAAAAAGTAGAATGCATGACCATTTTAGGTTAAGGGGGTTATATGGTTAGGGATGTTTAATATGGTTAGGGTTCGTACATTTATCCTATTCGTAAGGTGCTGTAGCTCCACTCCGTTTGGCTCTCGCTTTGATCCGAGGTGCAAGAGCACAGTTCCGGGTAGCTCCGGCTCAATTTAAGCACAGGAAATGTCAATGAAACGCTTAGGCATAGATATAAGTATATGCAACACCTAAGCATGGGTTTATTTTTTATTTGTGCCGTTATTTCCGAAAATTTCACAATTAGATAGGCATATTTATAGTTCAGAAAGGAAACACCACTTAGAAATATGTTTAACCATTTATTCAAGAATTAATCATGTAAGTCTTGGTGATATAGGCTCAGCTCATTCAGGGTAGCTCACTGCCCAAGCAAATTGTCAATATCGATATATAAAATTACCTACAAGCAGTGAGTGCGGTAAGCTATAAAATAAAAAAATAAAATGTTATTTGTCACATGCGCCAAATACAAGTGTAGACCTTACCGTGAAATGCTTACTTACAAGCCCTTAACCAACAATACAGTTCAATAAATATTTACTAAATCAAATCAAATAAAAAGTATCACAATAAAATAACAATACTGAGGCTATATACAGGGAATACCAATCCCCACAGCAGGAAAACAGAACCTAACAGGTGGAGACTGGAGTGGTGGTGGGAGCGAGAGAAGCAAACACATACTAGCACTAGCAGCATGCGGCAGCAGGATGTGTGAGCAGAACCTAACAGGTGGAGACTGAAGTGGTGGTGGGAGCGAGAGAAGCAAACACATACTAGCACTAGCAGCATGCGGCAGCAGGATGTGTGAGCAGAACCTAACAGGTGGAGACTGGAGTGGTGGTGGGAGCGAGAGAAGCAAACACATACTAGCACTAGCAGCATGCGGCAGCAGGATGTGTGAGCAGAACCGGTCAGCTTAAATAGACCACCAAGTAAGGTAGTGGGATTGTTACTACCAATCTAATTGGTTCCCTTTCTGAACAGGCTTCGCTTTATTTAACAAGATGAGAATTTATGGTAACAGTAGTGGGAATTATAGCATGCCATGTCTTTTGTGGTCACATTTGTTATGTGGATATAGTTTTTACTATTCATCTACTGTTCTACAAATCTCAATCTTGTGTGAAATGATAAAACTGGTGGAAAAATTGGTCACAGGTGAGAGGATTGATGATGACCAGTGAATAAGGACAGAATAATGGTGTCTAGACAGACAATGGTCAAAACCCTCAGCAGCCAGCCAACCAGCCAGTCAGCAGCTAGCCAGCCATCCAGCCATCCATCCATCCATCCATCCATACATCCATCCATCCAGCCAGCCAGTCAGTCAGCCAGTCAGCAGCTAGCCAGCAGCCATGCCAGTCATGGACCTCAACATGTAACACATAACAAAGGAGACATTCAGGTTCTTGTGCAACTGTGTTTAATGGGATTATAGTAAAGGTTATGGAGGCAATTACAGAGCACTGATTTAATAAGAGAGAGAGAGAGAGAGCCCGACGGTCAGCCTGATGCTGTACCCTTTACATAATGTGCGGCCACCTGGTAAAGACCAGGCTTCACACAGCCACAGACATACGTCACTTTAAATGGAAAATCCACTCAAAAAGAATTTTTTTCATTAGTCCACTGTTGACACAGTCCCAAAGGGTTTTGCATGTCAGCAGTCGAGTTTTCAAGATATTGGACTTTCAAGAAGTGAAGTGTCACCGACCACATCATCACGATGATGCAAAAGGCAAAATAAAACAAGATGCCTCAGGTAACACAGTATCCTATAGCCTGGCCAGCAACCCAACATCAAGCTTCCTTCTGCTAAAGGAGCACTCAGGTAACACAGTATCCTATAGCCTGGCCAGCAACCCAACATCAAGCTTCCTTCTGATAAAGGAGCACTCAGGTAACACAGTATTATATAGCCTGGCCAGCAACCCAACATCAAGCTTCCTTCGCTGTTGGCTGGGCTCCCTGCCTGTGCCATTAAACCCCTACAACTCATCCAGAACGCCGCAGCCCGTCTGGTGTTCAACCTTCCCAAGTTCTCTCACGTCACCCCGCTCCTCCGCTCCCTCCACTGGCTTCCAGTTGAAGCTCGCATCCGCTACAAGACCATGGTGCTTGCCTACGGAGCTGTGAGGGGAACGGCACCTCAGTACCTCCAGGCTCTGATCAGGCCCTACACCCAAACAAGGGCACTGCGTTCATCCACCTCTGGCCTGCTCGCCACCCTACCACTGAGGAAGTACAGTTCCCGCTCAGCCCAGTCAAAACTGTTCGCTGCTCTGGCCCCCCAATGGTGGAACAAACTCCCTCACGACGCCAGGACAGCGGAGTCAATCACCACCTTCCGGAGACACCTGAAACCCCACCTCTTTAAGGAATACCTAGGATAGGATAAAGTAATCCTTCTCACCCCCCCCACTTAAAAGATTTAGATGCACTATTGTAAAGTGGCTGTTCCACTGGATGTCATAAGGTGAACGCACCAATTTGTAAGTCGCTCTGGATAAGAGCGTCTGCTAAATGACTTATATGTAAATGTAAAGGAGCACTCAGGTAACACAGTATCCTATAGCCTGGCCAGCAACCCAACATCAAGCATCCTTCTGCTAAAGGAGCACTCAGGTAACACAGTATCCTATAGCCTGGCCAGCAACCCAACATCAAGCTTCCTTCTGGTAAAGGAGCACTCAGGTAACACAGTATCCTATAGCCTGGCCAGCAACCCAACATCAAGCATCCTTCTAGTAAAGGAGCACTCAGGTAACACAGTATCCTATAGCCTGGCCAGCAACCCAACATCAAGCATCCTTCTGCTAAAGGAGCACTCAGGTAACACAGTATCCTATAGCCTGGCCAGCAACCCAACATCAAGCTTCCTTCTGGTAAAGGAGCACTCAGGTAACACAGTATCCTATAGCCTGGCCAGCAACCCAATACCAAGCATCCTTCTGCTAAAGGAGCACTCAGGTAACACAGTATCCTATAGCCTGGCCAGCAACCCAACATCAAGCATCCTTCCGCTAAAGGAGCACTCAGGTAACACAGTATCCTATAGCCTGGCCAGCAACCCAACATCAAGCATCCTTCTGGTAAAGGAGCACTCAGGTAACACAGTATCCTATAGCCTGGCCAGCAACCCAACATCAAGCATCCTTCTGGTAAAGGAGCACTCAGGTAACACAGTATCCTATAGCCTCGCCAGCAACCCAACATCAAGCATCCTTCTGCCAAAGGAGCACTCAGGTAACACAGTATCCTATAGCCTGGCCAGCAACCCAACATCAAGCATCCTTCTGCTAAAGGAGCACTCAGGTAACACAGTATCCTATAGCCTGGCCAGCAACCCAACATCAAGCATCCTTCCGCTAAAGGAGCACTCAGGTAACACAGTATCCTATAGCCTGGCCAGCAACCCAACATCAAGCTTCCTTCTGATAAAGGAGCACTCAGGTAACACAGTATCCTATAGCCTGGCCAGCAACCCAACATCAAGCATCCTTCTGCTAAAGGAGCACTCAGGTAACACAGTATCCTATAGCCTGGCCAGCAACCCAACATCAAGCATCCTTCCGCTAGAGGAGCACTCAAGTAACACAGTATCCTATAGCCTGGCCAGCAACCCAACATCAAGCATCCTTCCGCTAAAGGAGCACTCAAGTAACACAGTATCCTATAGCCTGGCCAGCAACCCAACATCAAGCATCCTTCCGCTAAAGGAGCACTCAAGTAACACAGTATCCTATAGCCTGGCCAGCAACCCAACATCAAGCATCCTTCCGCTAAAGGAGCACTCAAGTAACACAGTATCCTATAGCCTGGCCAGCAACCCAACATCAAGCATCCTTCTGCTAAAGGAGCACTCAAGTAACACAGTATCCTATAGCCTGGCCAGCAACCCAACATCAAGCTTCCTTCTGCTAAAGGAGCACTCAGGTAACACAGTATCCTATAGCCTGGCCAGCAACCCAACATCAAGCATCCTTCCGCTAAAGGAGCACTCAAGTAACACAGTATCCTATAGCCTGGCCAGCAACCCAACATCAAGCATCCTTCCGCTAAAGGAGCACTCAAGTAACACAGTATCCTATAGCCTGGCCAGCAACCCAACATCAAGCATCCTTCTGCTAAAGGAGCACTCAGGTAACACAGTATCCTATAGCCTGGCCAGCAACCCAACATCAAGCATCCTTCTGGTAAAGGAGCACTCAGGTAACACAGTATCCTATAGCCTGGCCAGCAACCCAACATCAAGCATCCTTCCGCTAAAGGAGCACTCAGGTAACACAGTATCCTATAGCCTGGCCAGCAACCCAACATCAAGCATCCTTCCGCTAAAGGAGCACTCAGGTAACACAGTATCCTATAGCCTGGCCAGCAACCCAACATCAAGCATCCTTCCGCTAAAGGAGCACTCAGGTAACACAGTATCCTATAGCCTGGCCAGCAACCCAACATCAAGCATCCTTCTGCTAAAGGAGCACTCAGGTAACACAGTATCCTATAGCCTGGCCAGCAACCCAACATCAAGCATCCTTCTGCTAAAGGAGCACTCAAGTAACACAGTATCCTATAGCCTGGCCAGCAACCCAACATCAAGCATCCTTCCGCTAAAGGAGCACTCAAGTAACACAGTATCCTATAGCCTGGCCAGCAACCCAACATCAAGCTTCCTTCTGCTAAAGGAGCACTCAGGTAACACAGTATCCTATAGCCTGGCCAGCAACCCAACATCAAGCATCCTTCTGGTAAAGGAGCACTCAGGTAACACAGTATCCTATAGCCTGGCCAGCAACCCAACATCAAGCATCCTTCCGCTAAAGGAGCACTCAGGTAACACAGTATCCTATAGCCTGGCCAGCAACCCAACATCAAGCATCCTTCCGCTAAAGGAGCACTCAGGTAACACAGTATCCTATAGCCTGGCCAGCAACCCAACATCAAGCATCCTTCTGGTAAAGGAGCAGTTTGTAGATGCAAATCAAATGTGTTTGAAAACAGACACACTTTATAAAGTATGTAATCTCTAAGAGGTTTGAGACAGACATGTCAGCTAGAGTGAAATTAGTTAGAAAAATGCTAGCTAGTTTTAAAATGGGGTTTTAAAATGCTAAAATGATATGCCTCAGGTAAAAACAAAACAAAGAAACGAACGTAGGCTACAGCTGAAACAATTACATGATGATACTTGGACAACTCTTACAGTGACATGCTTTTAGTAAGACACCCCAAATGGCCATTCATTTTATACCGTAAAGTTATCTGATCCTACCATGAACTTGAGGGATGACCTATGGTAATATCAATAGTAACATGTGAGCCCTCAGCCCTAGTGTCTTGGATCTTTACCGCTGTGACAGCTGCACTTTCTTTTTTTCTACTTCAGGATTACTGCAGTTGACATTTGGCAAATCTGGTCAAGGGAGATAAGATGGGAATCTCTGTATGCCAGTCTTCAAAGTTGAAATTGCCAGGGGTACTTATGAGTGACTTAC
The DNA here is from genome assembly GCF_034236695.1 of Oncorhynchus nerka. Classification (NCBI taxonomy): domain Eukaryota; kingdom Metazoa; phylum Chordata; class Actinopteri; order Salmoniformes; family Salmonidae; genus Oncorhynchus; species Oncorhynchus nerka. The sequence goes on from NC_088410.1 coordinate 87,901,792, forward strand.
AGAAGTGAGAGTAGAGGCAAGGCCAGTGATGTTGAAGAAATGCATTTCATGAATCTTATTAGCAGCCCATGTGAGTTACAAATAGAGGTACTTGAAAATATATTGCCCTATGCATTGGCAAATGTTTACTTGAACTGTCTGAGTACCAACATTTATTTTGAGATGAGGAGCCGCTAGCTTCCAGATGTTTTAACAGGAAATTAGATTCTAAAAGCCAGAAGCATGCTGATTTGAAGAGCAAAGACCATCTGCAGACAAGCCTGGAGTGAAATATTGTAATTACAGTAGATAACTCTACTATCTAATCTCTATTTACATATCTATCTGGATCCACATTCTTTACTTTGTTAAACAGTCTAAAGGTTTACAAATGTCTGAATATATGGACTGATGGAGAAAGGGGAATTCTGTTTGTCTATATGTGACAAGTCGATTATTATTTTGTACTTTTCGATACAGAATTGTAATGAAGTGACAGATTAATAGGAACATACATTTTGACATACATTGATCTATACTGTCCTACGCATACTATTATTCTACCATGGGTAAGAGGGACTAGGCAGTGTGTGTGTACGTTGTATGCACGTGCATGTGTGAGTGTGCATGTGTGTGCATTAGAACGAGTGAGACAGTCCCTTTCTGTCTTAATTACCATTGTTGCTGGAGTAATATATGAATGCCATGCAGAGCCTCAATTACAAAAGAGATGCAGTCATCATTAGGTTCAGCAAACTGTCATGTTTGAAGGGACTCATTAATTTTGGATACTTGTTGACTTACACATTAAAGCAGCAGCAGCAGCTTACATCCTGTAGGCTATATAAAAGGAATCAAGGGAAGGTCATTGGTTTTCAATGAGCCAAACATCCTTTGTAGAGAAAAGAGATCTCCTTTTTGAACGTGCTCCCTGGCAGCCAAACTGTTTCCACAGCCTCTGCCTTGTGCATCAACCTTGTAGATGACATACATGGGGAGTGTTTAATGGCAAACTAATTTGGATGTTCAGGGAACCTGCAGGAGCAACATTTTCTGTCTGAATAGCGAAAGAAACATCATCGTTTAACCCAAACAGCCACTCATTTCATTCTCTAGGAAGAGAGTTTAAACTGCTGCTTCAACATGTCCTCAGATTACTACCACCATCATGACAAAAAAAAACAGTTCTAGGGTCACAAATGATTCAATAATAAAATGTAAAACCTATTCTACTGAATGAATAGCACTAAATGTTAAAGGTATAAAATTGGCTTCTCAGACAAAATAGTCTGTTTCACCGACACACAGAATCGAAATGTGCTTTTACTCAGCGGGAAGCATGGGTCCCCTCAGACCCATGAAAAAAATGTTGTTTATGTCTTTTGTAATAGGATTTTGCTATATTGTATGTGCTGCTATTCCCACATTAATATATAATATACTCTCTCTAAGTTTCTATGTATGATGGTTATATATTGTTTCAACTAATAGATACAGTATTTCAATGCAACGAGTCTGGCATGTCAAACCTTCAGCCTTTGTTTTTATTACACTAACTCACTGTACATATCAACCCCTTTGGTGTCCAGCACAGTTTCTTATCAGGCAATGTTGAGGTGTCTGAATAAAATGGAATGTAACATTTTTCTCCCGTGATATCTATCATTACATTTGACACTACATACGTGGAAAAGTGGAGCAGCCACCAGAAATGAGCCATTTGAAAGGACTCTATGTGATTAAATTACCATTCATAATCTGGTACTTAGCAGAGCCATTTGCCTGGCTGTCTCGCCATGTTGGTCTGTGTGGACAGGGCTTCCCAGCTAACAACAAATGTTCTCACGACTATTGAGAATGTTCCCTTTAGAGTCGCGTTAGGTCATTAACTAAAGTCTTCATAGAAATGTTTCTGTGATGTACAAGGAATCTTTCCAAAAGACCGTTCTCTTAATGCAAAATAGAGCTTACCCCTAACGTGGTTACCATGTTCTCAGAACTTAAGATATTCATGTTCTAGACACGTTTCTTGAGCACGTTGCAAGAACATTCATGTGTCCAGTTTTCTGTGGGTAAGGAGAATATTCCATCAACGTCCCACCAAACATACACAGAACATGATTGCGATGTTCACAGAACATAAGATAGGAAAGTTCTAGACACGTCTCATGGGAACATGGCAAAAACATTCATGTGTCCAGTTTTCTGTGAGTTTGGAGAATATTCCACCAAAACATGCTGAAAAGGTTCTCAGAAGGTTTTTTGCTGACATGGATTGTTCCACTAACTAACGAAAAACTGGACACTCAAACATTAGGGGACCATTGCGGGTAACATTACAAAAAAGGTTCTCTCTCCCTAGAATTGTTAGCTGGGTTTCTCTCATTGTTTACCCAGACAGTGTTACTGAGATGGTACTTTGAGCACAGGAGGTTGGTTGCACCTTAATTGGGGAGGACGGGCTGATGTTAATGACTGGAGTGGAATGAGTGGAATGGCATCAAATACATGTAAAAGGTAAAAAAGGTCAGGTAAAAAAGGTCAGGTAAGGTAAAAAAGGTCAGGTAAAAAAGGTAAGGTAAGGTAAAAAAAGGTAAGGTAAAAAAGGTCAGGTAAGGTAAAAAAAAAGGTAAGGTAAAAAAGGTAAGGTAAGGTAAAAAAGGTCAGGTAAAAAAGGTAAGGTAAAAAAGGTAAGGTAAAAAAGGTAAGGTAAAAAAAAGACAGTAAAAATCTGTATTTTTTTCCCTGAACAAGGCAACACACTGTTCCTAAGCCATCATTGTAAATAAGAATTTGTTCTTAACTGACTTGCCTAGTTAAATACAAATGTATTTGATGTCATGTGCTCCGTTACAGATGTTATTATCAGCCTCCACTGATTTTGAGTACTGCTGGGGAAGACCTGAACCTCAGGGTTTCCATTTCATCTAAACCGCATTGCAGTATTTACACAGTAGCTCTTTTCCCCATGGTCAAATTCAATCGCAGACTGTTTGGGGGTAGTCTTAAAACCGACTTCTACGAGATTCTGCTCACAGGTGAATGCTTCCTGTTTTCAAAATAACAAGTGTGCTTGCATGGGCAGTATTTCGCAAACATTGCTATGGTGGATTTAGTTGAATGTCGCCTCAATTTCAGGATTCTCTGTGTACATTTGTATGTCCATCACCAGCTTGTAATGGTGTCATTTTATTTTACAGCAGCATGGTGTTGCTGCAGTGTTACACACTGTCACTAGACTAAAGTCATTATCTCAGCTATGATAAACATAGCACCCAAAAGGTCTTCATCTTACCAACACTGCCTATTGTGCATCATCCTCTACTTGACTGTTTGCCCTAAACCTAGACATGACCCATGATCCACAAATTCTGAGCATATCACACCAGCTGTGCTGCTGTAGTCTACTCCATTCCTGTAGGCTGTCCAAAAATCCCTGACTTCATTTTGAGGTTTTGAGGAGTTTGAGGTGAAATCACACACTCCACCATGGCACAGCTGTGCAGAGACAAAAAAGTATTATCCAACTAATATAAATCTCCCTTCCCTCTGTTCACTGGTTTCACCCCGGCATGTTTGTTCCCTGCCAGACATTATTACAGGTAGCAGCAGACAACATCCAATTGATAGGGCAGGTTTATTTGAGTAGGCCAGGAAAAACACCTTTTTCAAATGGTTGAACAGAGCCATATGCCAGCCCAAATGTCAACCCAGGTGTCTACAAATATAATTACAGCACTCAAGGGCTCCATTTGACATAGCTTTCTTAAAATATCATGATTTAATGTTTGTTTGTTTTTGTTGGAAGTGTCAGCTATGCCTAATGTGGATTTAGAACTGGACAGTAGTTTCAGCTCCAACTCTACTTGTTCAACATTCTTGTTCACACTACTCTGTAACAGTAGTGAGGACACTTTCGTAAGTGTTTTGTTGCTCATGTCATTTTGTAATAGATAACAAAAAATATTTTGGCATTACCCTTATACAGTATAATACAGTGTAAGTCGGATGTTTACATACACCTTAGCAAAATACATTTAAACTCAATTTTTCACAATTCCTGACATTTAATCCTCGTAAAAATTCCCTGTGTTAGGTCAGTTAGGACCACCACTTTATTTTAAGAATGTGAAATGTCAGAATAATAGTAGAGAGAATGATTTATTTCAGCTTTAATTTCTTTCATCACATTCCCAGTGGGTCAGAAGTTTACAACCACTCAATCAGTATTTGGTAGCATTGCCTTTAAATTGTTTAACTTGGGTCAAACATTTTGGGTAGCCTTCCACAAGCTTCCCACAATAAGTTGGGTGAATTTTGGCCCATTCCTCCTGACAGAGCTGGTGTAACTGAGTCAGGTTTGTAGGCCTCCTTGCTCGCACACGCTTTTTCAGTTCTGCCCACAAATGTTCTATAGATTTGAGGTCAGGGCTTTGTGATGGCCACTCCATTACCTTTGTTGTCCTTAAGCCATTTTACCACAACTTTTGAAGTATGCTTGAGGTCATTGTCCCCATTAGGAAGACCCATTTGCGAACCAGCTTTAAGTTCCTGACTGATGTCTTGAGATGTTGCTTCAATATATCCACATAATTATCCTGCCTCATGATGCCATCTATTTTGTGAAGTGTACCAGTCCCTCCTGCAGCAAAGCACCCCCACAACATGATGCTGCCACCCCCATGCTTCATGGTTGGGATAGTGTTCTTGGGCTTGCAAGCCTCCCCTTTTTTCTCCAAACATAACAATGGTCATTATGGCCAAACAGGTCTATTTTTGTTTCATCAGACCAGAGGACATTTCTCCAAAAAGTACGATATTTGTCCCCATGTGCAGTTGCAAACCGTAGTCTGGCTTTTTTATGGCGGTTTTGGAGCAGTGGCTTCTTCCTTGCTGAGCGGCCTTTCAGGTTATGTCTATATAGGACTCGTTTTACTGTGGATATAGAGACTTTTATACCTGTTTCCTCCAGCATCTTCACAGGGTCCTTTGCTGTTGTTTTGGGATTGATTTGCACTTTTCTCACAAAAGTACATTAATCGCTAGGAGACAGAATGTGTCTCCTTCCTGAGTGGTATGACGGCTGCGTGGTCCCATGGTGTTTATACTTGCGTACTGTTGTTTGTACAGATGAAAGTTGTACCTTCAGGCCTTTGGAAATTGCTCCCAAGGATGAACCAGACTTGTGGGGGACTACAATTTATTTTCTGAGGTCTTGGATGATTTCTTTTGATTTTCCCATGATGTCAAGCAAAGATGCTTGAGTTTGAAGGTAGGCCTTGAAATACATCCACAGGTACACCTCCAATTGACTCAAATGATGTCAATTAGCCTATCAGAAGCTTCGAAAGCCATGACATAATTTTCTGGAATTTTCCAAGCTGTTTAAAGGCACAGTCAACTTAGTGTATGTAAACTTCTGACCCACTGGAATTGTGATAAATTGTGATAAAATCTGTCTGTAAACAATTGTTGGAAAAATGACTTGTGTCAAGCACAAAGTAGATGTCCTAAGCGACTTGCCACAACTATAGTTTGTTAACAAGAAATATATGGAGTGGTTGAAAAACGAGTTTGAATGACTCCAACCTAAGTGTATGTATGTAAACTTCCGACTTCAACTGTAACTACTACAGTGTTTTAAGAATTTGTTGACTTGCCTAGTTAAATAAAGGTTAAATTATTACTATTATTATTATTTTACAGTATATTTAAATGATAGGTGGAAAAAATAGATTGGCAGTACTTGTTCCTTGTTGCAGTGACACACTGACACCTGTGATAAATAAGCCCTAAAGACGTATACAAAAAAAACACTGTCACTCTCAAAGGTCAAGCGGCGAGGCAATTTGCACATCACGTGACTGTACAGCTGAAACAAATCAATAACCCAGAATCACTTTCTTCAAGCAGTCTGGTATGGTAAAAGACCCTGCTGGTGCGTGGTTGGAGGTGTAGCTGTCTAAGTGTGACTCAGGAGGGGTTGCTGAAGGGTTACATCGTCCTACGCCGTTATGTCCTCTTTACGGGGAGTCAGACAGACAGAGTGAAAGATACCCTACATATCTGGGAGCCAAGCAACAGATGCCGATAACAGCCGCAGATTAGGTCTTAGATTGGCGACGGATTCCGCCAAGACGCTGATGCAATATTTACAGCCTTTCACCTCCGCTCCTCTGATCAGCACTGCCTGCACTGTGTGTGTGTGAGTGAATGTGTGTGAGTGAGTGAATGTGTGTGGGTGAATGTGTGTGAGTGAATGTGTGTGAGTGAATGTGTGTGAGTGAATGTGTGTGTGTGAGTGAATGTGTGTGAGTGAATGTGTGTGAGTGAATGTGTGTGTGTGAGTGAATGTGTGTGAGTGAATGTGTGTGTGTGAGTGAATGTGTGTGAGTGAATGTGTGTGAGTGAATGTGTGTGAGTGAATGTGTGTGTGTGAGTGTCGTTGGGTTTTGACTGGAGCACCAGGTGTGAAATGGATATGAAAAATTAATTTAAGCGTTAGGAAGAATCCACTATTTTAATGAGTAGGGTAACGCAGAGGTAGAACAGAGAGGAGGGAGATCATTCCTGTGTGGAATGCAGAGGTGAAAGAGAGGAGGGAGATCATTCCTGTGTGGAATGCAGAGGTGAAAGAGAGGAGGGAGATAATTCCTGTGTGGAATGCAGAGGTGAAAGAGGGAGGAGGGAGATCATTCCTGTGTGGAATGCAGAGGTGAAAGAGAGAGGAGGGAGATCATTCCTGTGTGGAATGCAGAGGTGAAAGAGAGGAGGGAGATAATTCCTGTGTGGAATGCAGAGGTGAAAGAGAGAGGAGGGAGATCATTCCTGTGTGGAATGCAGAGGTGAAAGAGAGGAGGGAGATAATTCCTGTGTGGAATGCAGAGGTGAAAGAGGGAGGAGGGAGATCATTCCTGTGTGGAATGCAGAGGTGAAAGAGAGGAGGGAGATAATTCCTGTGTGGAATGCAGAGGTGAAAGAGAGAGGAGGGAGATAATTCCTGTGTGGAATGCAGAGGTGAAAGAGAGAGGAGGGAGATCATTCCTGTGTGGAATGCAGAGGTGAAAGAGAGGAGGGACATAATTCCTGTGTGGAATGCAGAGGTGAAAGAGGGAGGAGGGAGATCATTCCTGTGTGGAATGCAGAGGTGAAAGAGAGAGGAGGGAGATCATTCCTGTGTGGAATGCAGAGGTGAAAGAGAGAGGAGGGAGATCATTCCTGTGTGGAATGCAGAGGTGAAAGAGAGAGGAGGGAGATCATTCCTGTGTGGAATGCAGAGGTGAAAGAGAGAGGAGGGAGATCATTCCTGTGTGGAATGCAGAGGTGAAAGAGAGAGGAGGGAGATCATTCCTGTGTGGAATGCTGTTTCTCATCCAGAGTCACTTGACCTTCTGGAGTGTGATATTAAAATGTATTTATAGAATTATCAAGGGGCTATGTGTATTTTAGCCTTATTCTGATTCAAGGTTGTATCATACTGATGATAGTGTAAGGACCAGCCATTCCATTAAGGCCATTTCCATGTGAAAGGACCTATGGGCACCAACATGCAAAGTTTGTAGGAACATATCAAATTTGGTGTCAAATGAAAGCTAAGGTCTCCACACAGTCTACACAGTGGATCTGCAACGGATCCGATGGAGCTCAATTTGCATAGCACTATATGTAGTTCTATGTCCTTTTGTGGTGCAATTTTTTTTTTTTTACGTGGCGCTGTTAGACTAATGGTTAGAGTGTTGGGCCAGTAACCGAAAGGTTGCTAGGTTGAATCCCTGAGCTGACAAGGTAAAAATCTGTCATTCTGCCCCTGAACAAGGCAGTTAACCCACAATTCCTATGCCGTCATTGTAAATAAAAATGTGTTCTTAACTGACTTGCCCAGTTAAATAAAGGTCAAATTAAAAATTAAATAAACCAGAGCTCCGTTTGCGTATACTGTGAAATCACTGTGGAGAGCCCTTAAAGAGTCTAGATTTTGGGGAAATGAAGGCATAGGTATGTTTTTCAACCATGAGAAATAAGTAAAGGCTTTGATTTCTGTACTAGAAAAAGTCTTAAAAGGAATTAGAAATACATCAAAACACAATCATGTTGAAGGCCCCTGCCAACTAATATCAACACTTAGATTTAGTTTTGCAGAAATTATTTGCGTTTTCATGTCATTCTATTACCAAAAACCCAGATATCTTTAAGATATTTTCAAATTTCTCTCCAACATAAGGATTATGAAGATTCACAGAAGTTACAAGTAAAGGTAGACCTACCAATTAGTTATAGCATTTTTACTGATAACAGTTTTGTTTATGAATTACTAATTTAATCGGTACCAAATCTGTAACAGAATGATTGCAATTGAATTGACCACAATGGGTAATTATAATAGTCACAAACCACTGTTGCAGTAAAGCACAGCACAGTACAATGCAGTAGAGTGTAGTGCATTAGAGCACAGTAGAGCACAGTACAGAACAGTAGAGCACAGTAGAGTACAGTAGAGCACATCACATTACAGTAGAGCACATCACATTACAGTAGAGCACAGCACAGTACAGTAGAGCACAGCACAGTTCAGTAGAGCACAGTGCAGCAGAGCACAGTAGAATACATTAAAGAAAAGTACTGTAGAGTAGAGTAGTGTAGTAGAGTTCTATACTGTACTGTACTCTACTGTTCTGTATTGTACTGTTCCGTACTGCTCTGTGCTGTACTGTACCGTACTATGCTGTACTGTACTGCTCTGTACAGTACTGTAGTGTGCTGTATTGTACTGTGCTGTACTGTACTGCTCTGTGCTGTACTGTACTGTACTGTGCTATACTGTACTGTGCTGTACTGTACTGTTCTGTACTGCTCTGTGCTCTACTGTACTGTGCTGTACTGTGCTGTGCTCTACTGTACTGTACTGCTCTGTGCTCTACTGTACTGTACTGTGCTGTACTGTGCTGTGCTGTACTGTACTGTGCTGTACTGTGCTGTGCTGTACTGTGCTGTACTGTACTGTACTGCTCTGTGCTGTACTGTGCTGTTCTGTACTGTACTGCTCTGTGCTCTACTGTACTGTACTGTACTGTACTGTGCTGTACTGTACTGTTCTGTACTGCTCTGTGCTCTACTGTACTGTGCTGTACTGTACTGTGCTGTACTGTGCTCTACTGTACTGTACTGTACTGTGCTCTACTGTACTGTACTGTGCTGTACTGTACTGTACTGTACTGCTCTGTGCTCTACTGTACTGTACTGCTCTGTGCTCTACTGTACTGTACTGTACTGTACTGTTCTGTACTGCTCTATGCTGTGCTGTGCTGTACTGTGCTCTACTGTTCTGTACTGTACTGTACTGTGTTCTGCTGTTCTGTACTGTACTCTACTGTAAAATAGATCTTTGTATCAGCATGACTCCCTGTCAAAATAAAAGCTAAATAAACTACTCTACTTTACTGTACCCTGCATTACTATGCTGTACTGTCCAAACATAGACGTCTATAATTGGTACATATTTGGTTTGGACCAAACACATTTGGTGCTGTTTGGGGGCGGAGCTCATTAGTATAACATCCAGTGTGTAGAATAATACCCAAACATGCAAAGGAGGATATTACATATTCTTACCTGTGTGTACAATTCAAGATACATCACCATGAAGAGAATGACAGAATTACATCCATAATGATGCATTTCTGTATAGTACAAATCAAGGACCCGTGATGTCATTCTGTTACCGAGTGTTGATCCATTTCACTTACTGTAGTTCAATAACCAAAAGAGATTTTTTCAAACTGAAGGTGTCATATCATAGCTGAGTATTTGGGAAACGTGGTCACATAAAAAAACTGGTGGAGATTTGTACTGTAATTCTTTTACCAAACTTCGCACCTGCACTGTTCCTTAAGTAAATGTGTTTTAATAAAATAGGAGGCAATTGTTAAAAGAAGACATATGCACATACAGTTGAAGTCGGAAGTTTACATACACTTCGGTTGGAGTCATTAAACTCGTTCTTCAACCACTCCCCAAATTTCTTGTTAACAAACTATAGTTTGGCAAGTCAGTTAGGACATCTACTTTGGTCATGACAAGTAATTTTTCCAACAATTGTTTACAGACAGATTATTTAACTTATAATTCACTGTTTCAGAAGTTTACACTAAATTGACTGTGCCTTTAAGGACAACAAAGTCAAGGTATTGGAGTGGCCATCAAAAAGCCCTGACCTCAATCCTATAGAAGATTTGTGGGCAGAACTGAAAAAGTGTGTGCTAGCAAGGAGGCCTACAAACCTGACTCAGTTACACCAGCTCTGTCAGGAGGAATGGGCCGAAATTCACCCAACTTATTGTGGAAGCTTGTGGAAAGCTACACGAAACGTTTGGCCCAAGTTAAACAATTCAAAGGCAATGCTACCAAATACTAATTGAGTGTATGTAAACCCACTGGGAATGTGATGAAAGAAATTAAAGCTGAAATAAATCATTCTCTCTACTATTATTCCACATTATTTCACATTCTTCATATAAAGTGTTCATCTAACTGACCTAAAACGAGGAATTTTTACGAGGATTAAATGTCAGTAATTGTGAAAAACTTATTTTAAATGGATTTGGCTAAGGTGTATGTAAATGTCCGACTTCAACTGTCGGTGTATTGTTTGTTCAACTTTGCAATAAACGGTTTTTGCTTGGGATACATTTTAAAGTGAAAAAGTGAGTCTCAGCATCACGCTGTTACCGTGGAATTGCCATGAACTAATTTGTTTAGTCTAGTCGATTGTACATCCATTACGTTTTGTCCATGCATACCAAATACATTTGTTCATCCAAGCTTGTGGGTCCAAGACAAAGTGTGACCTCAAATATCATTGGAGCCCAATCTTATTTTCAGCTAAATCTGACAACTGGAATCCACAGTCAATGTTCTACGTAAAGTTAGCTTCTGTATTTGACTGAAGGCCAGCCAGCACACCTTGAGGAGGATGTTTACGAGCATGAAAACACCTCTCTCAGCAATAACGTCAGTGTAAATAAGTAGAGGGGAAGAAAAGTTTAAGAGTTTCAAATGAAAGAAGAAGAAAAAAAGAGAACAGCTATGCGATGCTGACACCACACAATTCTAACAGAGCTTTTTAGTCTGAATATCTTGCCTTGTGCCTAACCTTCAAGTTACATTCCACTTTGTTTATTCAGTATTGTGGCAGGTAATGTAAAACTTTTTGGGAGGATTTCATTGGAATGAGGTTATCATTGGCTATCTACACTACATGAACAAAAGTATGTGGACTCCTGCTCATCGAACATCTCATTCCAAAATCATGGACATTAATATGGAGTTGGCCTTTGGTGCTATAACAGCCTCCACTCTTCTGGTAAGGCTTTCCACTAGATGAGGGGACTTGCTTAGTTCTTCCACACCGATCTCGACAAACCTTGCTTTGTACACGGGGGCATTGTCATGCTGAAAGGGCCTTCCCCAAACTGTTGCCACAAAGTTGGGAGGACAGTATCATCTAGAATGTCATTGTATGCTGTAGCGTTAAGATTTCCCTTCACTAGAAATAAGGGGCCTGTCCCAAACCATTAAAAACAGCCCCAGACTATTATTCGTCCTCCACCAAACTTTACAGTTGGTCTTATGCATTGGGGCTGGTAGCGTTCTCCTGGCATCTGCAAAACCCGGATTCGTCCGTTGGACTGCCAGATGGCAGACCCTGATTCATCACTCCAGAGAACACATTTGCACTGCTCCAGAGTCCAATGGTGGAGAGCTTTACACTACAGCTGACGCTTGGCATTGCACGTGATGATCTTAGGCTGAGTGGCTGCTCGGCCATAGAAACCCATTACATGAATCTCCCTTCGAACAGTTATTTTTATGATGTTGCTTCCAGAGGCAGTTTGGAACTTGGTAGTGAGTGTTGCAGCCGAGGACAGATGATTTTTTACGCGCTACGTGTTTCACCGCTTGGCGGTCCCGTTCTGTAAGCTTGTGTGGCCTACCACTTCGTGGCTGAGCCGTTTTTACTCCTAGACTTTTCCACAATAACAACACTTACAATTGTCTGGGGCAGCTCTAGCAGGGCAGAAATTTGACAAACTGACTTGTTGGAAAGGTGGCATCTTATGACGGTAAGGCCATTCTATTGCCAATGTTTGTCTATGGTGATTGCATGGCTGTGTGCTCGATGTTATACACCTGTCAGCAACGGGTGTGACTGACATAGCCAAATTCACTCATTTGAAGGGGTGCTTTTGTATTTATAGTGTAATTTGAGTCACACTTTATTTGGATAGTCTGGATAGTCCAGCTGTAGATGCTCTACAGATGGTCATGCTATTAACAGTTATATGTTGATAAGCAAAAGCTTACTAAGGTTAGGACTTGTCAAACAGTATTGTTTCTGTCCCTCTCCTCTCCCCAATCTGGGCTTGAACCATTGACCCTCTGCACACATAAACAACAGACTCCCTTGAAGCATCGTTACCTATCTCTCCACAAAGCCGCGACCCTTGTAGAGCAAGGGGAAACAACTACTTCAATGTCTCAAAGAGAGTGATGTCACCGATTGAAATGCTACTAGCGCGCACTGCTAACTAGCGAGCCATTTCACACTGGTTACACTAGGGTAAGGGTTAAGGTTAACTTTAGGGTTAGGATAAGGGTTAAGGTTAGGGTTAGTCGATAGATAGTTGAAAGGTTACTGATAGTCTGTAAAGCATCTACAGATGGACTATCCAAATAAAGTGTAACCTTATTTTTTTTCATAACAGAGGAAACAGAATGACAGAACATATTTTTCAACTACGGTATATAAAATATTATTTTATACACTGTAGTTGAAAAATATGTTCAGTCATTCAGCATTATGTCCTTACAATGATCTTCTACCACGTAATACAAACCATTCTGTGGATGCTTCACCTAATTGTTAATTTTTATAAAACTCTAGAGACAATCAAAACAATCAGATCACAGTTTGATCACACAGCACTTCTTCCCCAGGGCTTTACTGTCAAAATGCAAGTAACAAATCCTATTCAAGGTGAGTCTGTGAAAATAACATTGAATCTTAAAGAACGCAATCTACTCTGAGCCTTGTAATTTCTTGTCGTTACAAAAACTGTAACAATAAAAAGTGCAGTGGCAGAAATTAGTCCTGAGTTTAGAGTGAGGACACAGTTTGTCCTCCACGGCAGTCAGGATGCAGAGCTCCTTAATTGAAGAGCCTGAAATAGAGCCTCCCGATTAGGGCTGGAGAGGCCTTAGCCCACTCTGCTCCCCTCAGCAGTCTATTACACTCTGACTCCATCATCCCACAGAACACTCCAGATAAAAACCAACCATTAAAAAGCTGTACAACATGACTAACTGGGAGATGAACCCACGATAGCCCTCTGAGCTAAAGCTGATGATTGAGGCACCTGTCTGGGAAAAGACGCAAGGAAAAGCTATTCATTATCATGCAGGTGTTGTTGACTGAACCACCTCTTCTACACAAAGACGTGTATAACCACACAAAGACTGGAATGACTGAGTTCATTCATTGCTCTCTTACACTACTTCTATGATGACTTACAGTTGAAGTCAGAAGTTTACATACACCTTAGCCAAATACATTTAAACTCTGTTTTTCATCATTCCTGACATTTAATCATCCCAGTAAAAATTCCCTGTCTTAGGTTAGGCTCACCACTTTATTTTGAGAATGTGAAATGTCAGAATAATATTAGAGAGAATGATTTATTTATTTCATCACATTCCCAGTGGGTCAGAAGGTTACATACAGTCAATTAGTATTTGGTAGCGTTGCCTTTAAATAGCTTAACTTGGGTCAAACGTTTCAGGTAGCCTTCCACAAACATCCCACAATAAGTTGGATGAATTTTGTCCCATTCCATCTGGCAGAGCCAGGTTTTTTTAAAGTGTACCTTAATTTAACTAGGCAAGTCAGATAACAACAAATTCTTATTTTCCTCATGATGCCATCTATTTTGTGAAGTGCACCAGTCCCTCCTGCAGCAAAGCACCCCCATAACATGATGCTTCCACCCCCGTGCTTCACGGTTGGGATGGTGCTCTTTGGCTTGCAAGCCTCCCCCTTTTTCCTCCAAACATAACGATGGTCATTGTGGCCACACAGTTCTATTTTTGTTTCATCAGACCAGAGGACATTTCTCCAAAAAGTACGATCTTTGTCCCCATGTGTAGTTGTAAACCGTAGTCTGGCTTTTTTTATGGCGGTTTTGGAGCAATGGCTTCTTCCTTGCTGAGCGGCCTTTCAGGTTATGTCAATATAGGACCTGTTTTACTATGGATATAGATACTTTTGTACTTGTTTCCTCCAGCATCTTCACAAGGTCCTTTGCTGTTGTTCTGGGATTGATTTGCACTTTTTGCACCAAAGTACGTTCATCTCTAGGAGACAGAACGCGTCTCCTTCCTGAGCGGTATGAAGGCTGCTTGGTCCCATGGTGTTTATACTTGCGTACTGTTGTTTGTACAGATGAACGTGGTACCTTCAGGCATTTGGAAATTATTCCCAAGGATTAACCAGACTTGTGGAGGTCTACAATTTATTTTCTGAGGTCTTGGCTGATTTCTTTTGATTTTCCCATGATGTCAAGCAAAGAGGCACTGGGTTTGAAGGTAGGCCTTGAAATAAATCCACAGGTACACCCCCAATTGACTCAAATGATGTCAATTGGCCTAATCAGAAGCTTCTAAAGCCATGACATAATTTCCTGGAATTTCCAAGCTGTTTAAAGGCACAGTCAACTTAGTGTATGTAAACTTCTGACCCACTGGAATTGTGATACAATGAATTATAAATGAAATAATCTGTCTGTAAACAATTGTTGGAAAAATTACTTGTGTCATGCACAAAGTAGATGTCCTAACCGACATGCCAAAACTATAGTTTGTTAACAAGAAATTTGTGGAGTGGTTGAAAAACGAGTTTTAATGACTTCAACCGAAGTGTATGTAAACTTTCGACTTCACCTGTATATATACATATAACTATGTTATATACTTTAAAAGGGTGAGCATTGCTTTGACTTTAGTGTCCTGTGGTTATCCCCCCCAAAAAATGTAGTACTGTAACTTGTGTTTACTGGTGATAGGTGGAAAAGCCTACAGGGTTCTATGGAAGAGCCCCCATTTGCATGAAGGCCATTCGTTGGCTTGGCTTGAATAACACAACACTGCTCTCTACTGGCAAATATAGTGTATTGCAATAGGCAACAGAGGTTCTTGAGATAAACGAGGTTGGAAAAAAGTTTAGTTCATACAATTCACTGGGTGTATGCTTTTGTGTGAATAAGAACCATCATAGCATAGACCTGCAATAATATGTTCCCTATTGTTAAAGAGTACATCACTGTATTGTTTTCCTAATGTTAAGAAGCATTCCCAGTCACTAATCAAACTTTCTGATGAGAGGATATTGAAATAACATTGTTAATTTAACCTTTAATTAACCAGGCAAGTCAGTTAAGAACAAACTCTTATTTACAATGACGGCCTTACAAACCCTAACGACATTGGGCCAATTATGCACCGTCCTTTGGGACTCCCAATCACGGCCAGTTGTGTTACAGCCTGGAATCTAACCAGGGTCTGTAGTTACCCCTCTAGCACAGTGCCTTAGACCCAGAGAAGACATAGGTAGTAGCCAAAGGCTGATGAGTAAGACATCACACATGGTTTGATGTATGAGACAATCCTGTCTGAAGTCACAGAGAAGAATCTCTCGTCACGGGCAAGTCAACACCTGCATTTGGAGTGACTGCTCTGTTGACTGTTTTTTGTTCTCTCTCAGCCAGGTGAGATGATGACGTACTGGGACAAAAATCACAAAACCAAACAGGATCTGAAGTCTGAACCACAGCTAGGGATTTTAGGTTCAGTGATGACAATCACCTTAAATCTTAAAAACACCAGAATCGTGTTGTCTCTACCCACCAGGTGGCGTGTTGTAACAACAGGTAGGATTATCTGAGAGGATCAGGAGGCAACTGCAATCCCTACTAATCCTGCTAAGAATCCCAGGGATTTTAATGTTATGTTTGTATGGGAAACAAATGAATGTGTGGGGGTATAGCCAATGATCATTGGGTATAGCCCAAATGATCAACTGGTTTATAAAGTCAGAAATAAACTAATGTGAGCCACCTTAAATAAAAATAACAATAGCAATAAAATAAAAAAACAAATGAATGTGTGGGGGTAATAATGATCAATAAAATGATCAACTGGTTTATAAAGTCAGAAATAAACTAATGTGAGCCACCTTAAATAAAAATAACAATAGCAATAAAATAACAATAATTGACCCTTTATCAGATCACTTTATAAAGCTCATGATTAAACTGATAATTTAATTTTGTCATATAGGATTATTGAAGTATTCAAAGTGCATATTTTAGGACAGTTAAGAATAAAGTGTTATGTTATTATGGAAACATTATGACAGCCTATTTGAACTGAGTCTAAATTGAGGTAGCCTATAATAGGATACTGTATAAACGTGAATGTTCCCTGGTCTCGGCGCAGTCCTTGCTATTTGATAAAAATCACAACATACCTTACATATTTCAATATTTTTGTGTGCTGACAATGCGAACTCAAAACGTATACGTGACAACTAAACACTCTTGAGAATAAAACCAAAATAGTACTTTCAAGTGAAGCACCACAGGTTGTAAGATACAAGGTAAATTAACGCAACGGGAAATATACAGGAAATTAACAAATCAAGACTTTTGAAAGAGGCAAAGATTTGCCGAAAAAAGTCTACACAAAGAAATTCGTCCAAATTCCAAAACCCATGCGACAGCTTCCTTTCCCTGACTCTGCGTCTGAGGTAGACAAGACTAATCTTATAGGTCAACAATCTGAATTCGGCCTTGCCTATAGGCTGACGGATATGTCACATATGAGTTCTTCCGCTATCGACAGCTGAAGACGCAAGACAATCTTTGACAATTGTTAAAGTTCATGTTGGCGTTTACAAAGGCATTGAAGAGACATAGAAGGTATGTTGAATGACGAAGATAAACTTTTATATTATTATAATTGGCCAGACACTCGAATCTGCACAGCTACGTTGTAATAACTCCTATAATTGTTTGTCCTTATATGACTATGGCTTATCTTCAGTAGCCTATACAATTAAACTAGAATGAATGAACATTGATGCTCTAAAACTAAACGTAGAGTGGTTTTATAGCGTCTTCAATGTTTTTACACTTTCAGATTTGTCTGAATGACTTGGGCAAGTTCTAAAATATCCTGAATGATAGCCTATAATCAAAGATTGGCTAATATAAATATCCCATCATATTTGATTCATGCTTCATTCTGGTTTCTCTGTTTTATATTTGGCAGACATACTAGTCTGTCCTTAATGTACTGATATGAACCAGGCTATATGACGTGAACCAGGCTATATGACGTGAACCAGGCTATATGACGTGTACCAGGCTATATGACGTGAACCAGGCTATATGACGTGAACCAGGCTATATGACATGTACCAGGCTATATGATGTGAACCAGGCAATATGACATGTACCAGGCTATATGACGTGTACCAGGCTATATGACGTGTACCAGGCTATATGATGTGAATATATGATGTGTACCAGGCTATATGACGTGAACCAGGCTATATGACATGTACCAGGCTATATGACATGTACCAGGCTATATGACATGTACCAGGCTATATGACGTGTACCAGGCTATATGACGTGAACCAGGCTATATGACATGTACCAGGCTATATGACGTGAACCAGGCTATATGACATGTACCAGGCTATATGACGTGTACCAGGCTATATGACGTGTACCAGGCTATATGATGTGTACCAGGCTATATGACGTGAACCAGGCTATATGACATGTACCAGGCTATATGACATGTACCAGGCTATATGACGTGAACCAGGTGTAACAGTATGACTTTAGACCATCCTCTCGCCCATACCCGGGCGCGAACCAGGGACCCTCTGCACACATCAACAACAGTCACCCACGGAGCATCGTTACCCATCGCTCCACAAAAGCCACGGCCCTTGCAGAGCAAGGGGAACCACTACTTCAAGGTCTCAAAGCGAGTGACGTCACCGATTGAAACGCTATTAGCGCGCACCACCGCTAACTAGCTAGCCATTTCACATTGGTTACACAGGCTATATGACGGGAACCCAGGCTATATGACGGGAACCAGTCTATATGATGGGATCCAGGCTACTGTATATGATGTGACTGAACAAGTATCTTCTACAGTCTTGTCTATTTATTGTCTGGTGATGTTTATATAACATATGTAACATCACACACTAGCATTTTACATTGTAACATTGTGTCAACAAATAGACAAGAGCACACACCTAGACAAGACTACACGCCTATCTTATCCAATAGTTTTGATGTATCACAGATGGGTAGCTAGTATTTCATTAAGCTGTCATTGTAAGGTCTGAAATTAGATCCGACTTTATGGGAATAAACCAGTAGGAAATCAATTAATTATAATGACTTTGTAAAAGGTGTTTTTTATTTGTAATAACACTGACATGATAGTGAAAATCTAATTATTGCACAGCACACCCCACACAGACAGCATGCTGCAGACTTAAAAAATGAATGTTAGTTATCTCTTTGTAATCTGATCGAGTCTCTTGATACGTTTCTTTATACAAGGAGTTGTCTGTTGTCTGTTGTGACCCGCAGTGACTGACTGAGTCATTCAGACAGTGTGCAGCAGGCCAAAGGGATTTCACTAATTAGCCCCTGGCATCTGCTACTTGTGTGCTATGAGAGAGAAAGAGAGAAAGAGAGAGGGGGGGGTGGACAGACAGACAGTGAGCCTCCGAGGTTCAGTCAGAAGTTTGTTACATGGGCGGATGGATGGACAGACAGACAGTGAGCCTCCGAGGTTCAGTCAAAAGTTTGTTACATGGGCGGATGGATGGACAGACAGACAGTGAGCCTCAAGGGTTCAGGCAGAAATTTGTTACATGGGCGGATGGATGGACAGACAGACAGTGAGCCTCCGAGGTTCAGTCAGAAATTTGTTACATGGGCGGATGGATGGATGGATGGACAGACAGACAGTGAGCCTCCGAGGTTCAGGCAGAAGTGTGTTACATGGGCGGATGGATGGACAGACAGACAGTGAGCCTCCGAGGTTCAGGCAGAAGTTTGTTACATGGGCGGATGGATGGACAGACAGACAGTGAGCCTCCGAGGTTCAGTCAGAAGTTTGTTACATGGGCGGATGGATGGACAGACAGACAGTGAGCCTCCGAGGTTCAGGCAGAAGTGTGTTACATGGGCGGATGGATGGACAGACAGACAGTGAGCCTCCGAGGTTCAGGCAGAAGTTTGTTACATGGGCGGATGGATGGACAGACAGACAGACAGACAGACAGACAGTGAGCCTCCGAGGTTCAGGCAGAAGTTTGTTACATGGGCGGATGGATGGACAGACAGACAGTGAGCCTCCGAGGTTCAGGCAGAAGTGTGTTACATGGGCAGATGGATAGACAGACAGACAGTGAGCCTCCGAGGTTCAGGCAGAAGTTTGTTACATGGGCGGATGGATGGACAGACAGACAGTGAGCCTCCGAGGTTCAGGCAGAAGTGTGTTACATGGGCGGATGGATGGACAGACAGACAGACCTCCGAGGTTCAGGCAGAAGTGTGTTACAGGGCAGATGGATAGACAGACAGACAGTGAGCCTCCGAGAGGCAGAAGTTTGTTACATGGGCGGATGGATGGACAGACAGACAGTGAGCCTCCGAGGTTCAGTCAGAAGTGTGTTACATGGGCGGATGGACAGACAGACAGACAGACAGACAGACAGTGAGCCTCCGAGGTTCAGTCAGAAATTTGTTACATGGGCGGATGGATGGATGGATGGACAGACAGACAGTGAGCCTCCGAGGTTCAGGCAGAAGTGTGTTACATGGGCGGATGGATGGACAGACAGACAGTGAGCCTCCGAGGTTCAGGCAGAAGTTTGTTACATGGGCGGATGGATGGACAGACAGACAGTGAGCCTCCGAGGTTCAGTCAGAAGTGTGTTACATGGGCGGATGGACAGACAGACAGACAGACAGACAGACAGACAGACAGACAGACAGACAGACAGACAGACAGACAGACAGACAGACAGACAGACAGACAGACAGTGAGCCTCCGAGGTTCAGTCAGAAGTGTGTTACATGGGCAGATGGATGGACAGACAGTGAGCCTCCGAGGTTCAGGCAGAAGTGTGTTACATGGGCAGATGGATGGAGACAGACAGACAGTGAGCCTCCGAGGTTCAGGCAGAAGTGTGTTACATGGGGAACATGGCTGACTAGGCTTAAAACAAACAGGGATAAAAAGGGATTATAGACGCAGGCATTTCTTTAGGAAGTGTGGGAATATTTGGGTTTCCCATGCGTTCAATAACATGCCCATGCTATATATTTAACACATTACTAGTGAGCGTACTTTCAGTCATATGTTTTCAAGAACGAAGGATTAGAAAAAATTATTGTAAAATTATTTACTAAAGTGTGAAAATCACATGTAGGCTATATCTGGCCTAACGTGTTTCAAAAACAATAAGAACACATTTTCAGACAGGTTACAAGTGGCTGTGAAATTAGCGAGGCTGTAAAAGCAAGACTGAAGGAGGTGGGGATTTCAATTGGCTTGCTAGCCATGTGGTCAGAACACAAACCAAGCCATGAGTGTCTGGAGAATACCCATCTACAGATCATAGATATTTTACAGTACAGTGTGTGCTTGGATCTGGGATGAAACTGCCAGAATGAACCATAATGTATTAGAGTAATAACTTTGTGTGATTAGATTCAGATCAAGCCATGCTATTTCTGCTGATGCATCCTTTGCTACTGTCACAGAGCTCAGAAAAGGGAATTGATTCATACCCCGTAAAGTCTAGAGTCAGACTATGTCCATTCAGATATTTCAAGTGTCTAGTTATTGGGATGCTGGGAGAGCTTCATAGCCCCCATGATGCAGTACAGTAGCAACTCACAATCAAAGCCCCCTGGGCTCCCATCTCATTATGCAGCGCTCTGAGCTCCGGCTGGCCCCTCCTGATGACTTCACCATGTGGAAAATTCTACTGAGCGACCACAGAACTCGTATAGGAGCAGGCCTGCTGAATGCTTAGTGGTCGGAGCTGGGGGACTAATAAAGTTGAGAGACTGAGGCAGGCAGATTATACGGAGGGTATTAGGTCTTCTGCTTTTGCCGTGGATAAATCAGATATGGGAATGCTGATTGGGGGAGGTGACACTATTGTTTAGGAGTTGATTAGATGTATTTCCTGGTCAGGAACAACTGGCCCTATCAACATCGGTTCATCAGCATATAAAATAAATGATTTTCAAGGATCATACTATATAACTACTGCTGTAGATCCCTTCTCTATTCATATACTGTCCATACTGTCTTTACACACCATTATATTAGGGCTGTCCCTGACTAAAACAAATCTTGGTCGACTGAGAGTCGTTTGACTTTCGACCAATCGATTGGTCAAAATTTTAAAACATGTATTTTCCATATATAGACACACCCTATGTTTGAATAAAATCATCTAGGCTACTGAGCTTGTCTGATGCTTTAAGCACTGCGATTAAAAATGAAGACACACAAAGTACTAAAGAAGGAACCAGAGATCAATATTGACTAACCAGAAGAAAAAAACCTGTTCCCGACCCTCTTCCTCCCGCTGCCCTCTGCTGCTGGGCTTCGCAGATTCGGCCGTTAAAGACGCTGCATGGTCATTCTGCCGTCTGCATTGGCCGTGCAGCATTTAGGGTGATGCGGCCTCTGCAGAAGTCAGGACATTCATACTTCTTGCACTTCACCGAGCAGCGCAGAACTGTTGTGAAGGAAGTTGTCAAAGGAAGTGAGTTTGTGTTTATACAGGACATCCCGCCCTCACCTACCATCAACCAATCATGTCAATCCAGAGCTATAAGTGCCCTCCTCATTGTTAAACATTTTCAGAGGCGCTCAGCGATGTGATACAGAGCTCAATTTGGCCTCTGCATGCCTCCGGACTCTTTGCAATTGCATCACACCATCAATACGACGCTTTCGAACATATTTTCGGATCAAGCATAAATGGGCTCTTACGCTCCTGAAGTTGGCTCTTGCTCCAGTAATAGGCTATACCAGCGGTCAGAAACCTTTTCCATTTGGAGTGCCAATTTACCGTACCATTTCTGCTGATCTGCGTGCCAGTCATGATTTTCATAAGCACTTTTTCATGGAACAGTTTCATTTCATTTTAATAAAGTTTTCATATCTCAAAATCAATATCATGTGGTTAATCAACATTCAATCTAATTTAAAATGTTACAAATCTAAAAGTAACTTCTATTACCATTTCCAATATGTAAAAAATAGTCTACAGTGGCAAGAAAAAGTATGTGAACCCTTTGGAATTACCTGGATTTCTGCATAAATTGATCATAAAATTGGATCTGATCTTAATATTCACAACAGTAGACAAACACAGTCTACTAAAACTAATGAGACACAAACAATTCTATGTTTTCATGTCTTGATTGAACACACCGTGTAAACATTAACAGTGTAGGGTGGAAAATGTATGTGAACCCTTGGATTTAATTACTGGTTTGGCAGCAATAACCTCAACCAAACATTTTCTGTAGTTGCTGATCAAACCAGCACAACGGTCAGGAGGAATTTTGGACCATTTTCATCTTTGCAAAACTGTTTCAGTTCAGCAATTTTCTTAGGATGTCTGGTGTGAACCGCTCTTGAGGTCATGCCACAGCATCTCAATCGGGTTGAGGTCAGGACTCTGACTGGGCCACTCCAGAAGGCATATTTTTTTTTCGGTTGAAGCCATTCTGTTGTTGATTTACTTCTGTGTTTTGGATCGTTGTCCTGTTGCATCACCCAACTTCTATTGAGCTTCAATTGGTGGACAGATAGCTTTATATTCTCCTTCAACATGTCTTGATAATCTTGGGAATTCATTTTTCCGTCGATGATAGCAAGCTGTCCAGGCCCTGAGGCAGCAAAGCAGCAATGCTCCCTCCACCATACTTTAAAGTTGGGTGAGGTTTTGATTTTGGTGTGCTGTGCTGTGCCTTTTTTTCTCCACACATAGTGTTGTGTGTTCCTTCCAAACAAGTCAACTTTAGTTTAATATGTCCATAGAATATTTTGCCAGGAGTGCTGTGGAACATCCACATGCTCTTTTTCGAACTTCAGATGTGCAGCAATGTTTTTCTTGGACAGCAGTGGCTTCTTCTGTGGTGTTCTCCCATGAACACCATTCTTGTTTAGTGTAGACTCGTCAACAGAGATGTTAGCACGTTCCAGAGATTTCTGTAAATCTTTAGCTGACACTCTAGGATTCTTCTTAACCTCATTGAGCATTCTGCGCTGTGCTCTGGCAGTCATCTTTGCAGGACGGCCACTCATAGTGAGAGTAGCAACAGTGCTTTCTCCATTTATGGACAATTCATCTTACTGTGGACTGATGAACATTAAGGCTTTTAGAGATACTTTTGTAAATACAATAATTTGTGTGTTTTTAGTTTAAGCACACTGTGTTTGTCTATTGTTGTGACTTAGATGAAGATCATATCAATTTTTATGACATATTTATGCAGAAATCGAGGTAATTCCAAAGGGTTCACATACTTTTTCTTGCCACTGTACATAAAGCCAACAAATAAAAAACATTGCAGCCCGCAGGTGGAAAATATCCTGATAAAAATATATATCATTTAAATCACATTGGCTACACATGGCTTGTCTGCAAGGAACTTTAAACATTGTATCAACTTGGTCTGGCCAGAAGCTCTGCTAGCCAACTTGCAACATTGTATAAAATATTCGGGGTCCTCAGAGTTTCCCGACAAGTAATCAAGTAGGCCTATTTTATGACGATTCCACCGGATCAGAGCCGGACATTTTTTCCCCTTTCATGCTGAGTGGTTCTCAAAAGGGAGAGAGCTGGAAAGATTTTTTAAATAGTCTACATTGAGGAACTATTGTCATTCTCTATAGATGTAAAAATAACTTTGTTTACTTGCGCTCTGCAAACAACGTGTCCACTCCTACAATGTCAACAGTAAGATATAATAATAATATTAATAATAATAATATATTGAATGCATTATCAGAAATTACCATAACCAAACAAACATTGTAGATGAGAAATATAGTAATTAATGGTAAATGTACTACTGATGATACTGGTGTAATGGACAGGTGTGAATCATTTTTTTATATATATACATTTGCCACTGCTCGACTAAAAAAATCTTGGTCGACCAACAGCCTATCAATCAAAAAATCGACCAGTCTACTAAATGGGGTCAGCCCTACATTATATACACTGAACAAAAATATAAACGCAACATGCAACAATTTCAAATAGTTCAAAAATAGTTCAGAACTTTGACATCAGCAATTCACGCTGTCTGCCGTCTGCCATCTGCCCGGGTACAGTTGAAACCAGGATTCCAAGAGTGTGCAAAGCTGTCATCAAGGCAAAGGGTGACTACTTTGAAGAATCTCAAATAGAACATATATTTTGATTTGTTTATAACTTTTTAATTACTACATGATTCCATGTGTGTTATTTCATTTCATTGATGTCCATACTATTATTCTTCTATGTAGAAAATAGCAAAAATATACACACACACACACACACACACTTTGTCAGGGCGTTCCACAGGGGTGCTGGCCCATATTGACTCCAATGCTTCCCACAGTTGTGTCAAGTTTTCCGGATGTCCTTTGAGTGGTGGACCATTTTTAATACACACATTTTTGAACGTGAAACACCCAGCAGCATTGCAGTTCTTGGCACAGACCGGTGCGCCTGGCACCTACTGCGATACCCCGTTCTAAGGCACTTGAATCTTTTGCCTTGCCCAGTTTCCCTCTGAATGACATACATACACAATCCATGCCTCAATTACCTCAAGGCTTAAAAAATCATTTTTAAACCTGTCTCCTCCCCTTCATCTACACTGATTAAAGAGGATTTAACAAGTGACATCAATAAGGGATCATAGCTTTCACCTGGATTCACCTGGTCAGTCTATGCATGGAAAGAGCAGGTGTTCCTAATGATTTATATTTATATTCTGGAGTAATTTCTTTCTTTTTGCTTTTTGGATTTTGTGTGTATTGTTTTGTGTTGCTATGTATTACTGCATTTAGAAACACAAGCATTTAGCTGCACCTGCGATAACATCTGCAAATTTGAGTGCGCGACCAATACACTTATTATTTAGTGTTATTTTGTCAAGTCTGACGGTCTCTTTCCAACTTACTAATAATATCCTAATGAGCTCACCATGAGTTTCTGTGAACTCTTTGAAGGATCCCATTGCTTAGTGTGATACTGAATGAACTACGCTGATTCCAAAGCCTGGCCTGCATGTGTTGGCTGGCCAGAGTGTGGTTGTATGTTTGAGGTGTGGATACCACAGTGTTGTCAACAGACCCAGGGCAGCTGCACCAAGTAAAAAATGCATGGAGCCTACAAAGAGACCACAACACATCTCAAAAATTCTCTCCCCTGACTTTTAACCACTAATTCTAAAGGGGTCAAAACAAAAGTTGGAGGGAGAGAGGATCCCAAAGCACAACTTGTTGAGTCTCGATATGAACGAATATGGGAATGAATGTGGGCAGTTACTTAATATCTTTTCGACAATTATGTGGAAAAATCTGTATATATACGGATTGGGACTGAGAGTTTCCGTCTCTGTCTGCTCACCATATGTTGGTGTATTGGTATTTTATTAGGATCCCCATTATCTGTTGCAAAAGCAGCAGCTACTCTTCCTGGGGTCCACACAAAACATGAAACATAATACAGAATGACATAATACAGAACATCAATAGACAAGAACAGCTCAAGGACAGAACTACATACATTTGAGTGTGTGTGAGGCATTTGTCTCCACATGTATGACGTTCACAAGCTCCTCACAAAGACAAGTGAACCATGAGAGTGAATGGCAAATGCAGTGCTTTTCTCTCAGTTTATCAAAGCTTTCAGCTTTTATTAACAAAGGTACTGGGCCTGGTAAATGTATCCAGTGTTTAAATAGTGGACCTCTTAGATTGAAATGTTGCCTGATATCAAAGTCTTTGTCAGATTTGTGCTAATTTCTGCACCTTTAAAAGTTTATTCAAAATCTATAGTTATCCACAATGACCCAAAGGATTCAAGGGTTCTTTAACTTAAGTACAGTATTGGCCATCTTATCCAAATATCTTGTTCATACACAAAGCAACAAAAAAAACATTTTCATCTCATGCACATAACTTCCGTGTTGTTATATTTTAATTTATTGACAGTGTATGTCATGGTACTGACCCAGCTCCTCTCCCCGGCATGCCCATAGGAGTCCCAGATGAACATGGAGAGCCTGAGCAAGCCAGAGCTGCTAATGCTGTTCAGTGTCCTGGAAGGAGAGCTGGAAGCCCGTGACCTGGTCATTGAGGCCCTCAGGGTAAGAGCTATCCTTCTCCCCAGTCTTTTCCCTTGTTTCATTTCCAGGCAGGGCCCCAATGCCCCTCAATGATGCTACCCATTGAGTATAATGTGAGGTCCACGCATAGAGATATAACTATGATTTATACTTATGTCCGAGGAGTTTCCATGAAGCGCATGAAACAAATGAGAACATTGGTTCGAGTTGCGCATTCTGTTTACTGACAAGAGGACTACCTGAGAGATAGCAGGTTGGGCAGGTAACAAGTATCCTACTACACCGGCTCTGATGCTCGTTGGATGTGGCAGGGCTTGAAAACTATCACAGACTACAAAGGGAAACCCAGCCACAAGCTGCCCAGTAACGCGAGCCTACCAGACAAGCTAAATGCCTTTTATGCTCGCTTCAAAGCAAGCAACACTGAAGCATGCATGAGAGCACCAGCCGTTCCGGACGACTGCGTGATCACGCTCTTTGGTAGCCGATGTGAGCAAGACCTTTAAACAGGTCAACATTCACAAAGCTGCGGGGCCAGACGGATTACCAGGACGTGTACTCAAAGCATGCGTGGATCAACTGGCAAGTGTCTTCACTGACATTTTCAACCTCTCCCTGACTGAGTCTGTAATACCTACATGTTTCAAGCAGACCACCATAGTCCCTGTGCCCAAGAAAGCGAAGGTAACCTGCCTAAATGATTACCGCCCCGTAGCACTCACATCGGTAACCATGAAGTTCTTTGGAAGGCTGGTCATGGCTCACATCAACACCATTATCCCGGAAACCCTAGACCCACTCCAATTCGCATACCGCCCCAACAGATCCATAGTTGATGCAATCTCAGTTGCACTCCACACTGCCTTTTCCCACCTGAACAAAAGGAACACCTACTGTATGTAAGAATGCTGTTCATTGACTACAGCTCAGCATTCAACACCATAGTGCCCACTAAGCTAAGGACCATGAGACTAAACACCTCCCTCTGCAACTGGATCCTGGACTTCCTGACGGGCCGCCCCCAGGTGGTAAGGGTAGGCAACAACACATCTGCCATGCTGATTCTCTACACTGGGGCCTCTCAGGGGTGCATGCTTTGTCCCCTCCTGTACTCCCTGTTCACCCACGACTGCGTAGCCAAACATGACTCCAACACCATCATTAAGTTTGCTGACGACACAACAGTGGTAGGCCTGATCACCGACAATGATAAGACAGTGTGGTGCCAGGACTACGACCTCTCCCTCAATGTGAGCAAGACAAAGGAGCTGATCGTGGACTACAAGAAAAGGCGGGCTGAACAGGCCCCCATTAACATCGATGGGGCTGTAGTGGAGCGGGTCGAGAGTTTCAAGTTCATTGGTGTCCACATCACCAACGAACTGTCATGGTCCAAACATGCAAAGACAGTCGTGAAGAGGGCACATCAATACCTTTTCCCCCTCAGGAGACTGAAAAGGTCCCCAGATCCTCAAAAATTTCTACAGCTGCACCATCGAGAGCATCCTGACCGGTTGCATCACCACCTGGTATGGCAACTGCTCGGCATCTGACTGTAAGGCGCTACAGAGGGTATTGCGTACGCCCCAGTACATCACTGGGACCAAGCTTCCTGCCATACAGGACCTATATACTAGGCTGTGTCAGAGGAAACCCCCAAAAAATGGTCATAGACTTCAGTCACCAAAGTCATAGACTGTTCTCTCTGCTACCACACGGAAAGCGGTACCGGAGTACCAAGTCTAGGGCCAAAAGGCTCTTTAACAGTTTCTACCCCCAAGCCATAAGACTGCTGAACAATTAATCAAATGGCCACTCGGACTATTTACATTGACCCCCCCCATTTGTTTTTTACACTGCTGCTACTCGCTGTTTATTATCTATGCATAGTCACTTTACCCCTACCTACCTACTACAAAATAACTTGACTAACCTGTATCCCTGCACATTGACTCCCCTTGTATACAGCCTCATTATTTTTATTGTGTTACTTTTTTATTTTACTAGTTTTACTTTAGTTTATTGTGTAAATATTGTCTTAACTCTTTCTTGAACTGAGTTGTTGTTTAAGGGCTTGTCAGTAAGCATTTCACGATAAGGTCTACACCTGTTGTATTCGGAGCATGTGACAACTAAAATGTGATTTGATCTTAACAAGTAGCTAGAGTGGAGCTATACCTGGGAGATAGCAGGTTGGGTAGGTAACATGTAGATCGAGTGGAGCTATACCTGAGAGATAGCAGGTTGGGTAGGTAACATGTAGATCGAGTGGAGCTATACCTGAGAGATAGCAGGTTGGGTAGGTAACATGTAGATCGAGTGGAGCTATACCTGGGAGATAGCAGGTTGGTTAGGTAACATGGTAACATGTAGATCGAGTGGAGCTATACCTGGGAGATAGCAGGTTGGGTAGGTAACATGTAGATCGAGTGGAGCTATACCTGGGAGATAGCAGGTTGGGTAGGTAACATGTAGATCGAGTGGAGCTATACCTGGGAGATAGCAGGTTGGGTAGGTAACATGTAGATCGAGTGGAGCTATACCTGGGAGATAGCAGGTTGGGTAGGTAACATGTAGATCGAGTGGAGCTATACCTGGGAGATAGCAGGTTGGGTAGGTAACATGTAGATCGAGTGGAGCTATACCTGGGAGATAGCAGGTTGGGTAGGTAACATGTAGATCGAGTGGAGCTATACCTGGGAGATAGCAGGTTGGGTAGGTAACATGTAGATCGAGTGGAGCTATACCTGGGAGATAGCAGGTTGGGTAGGTAACATGTAGATCGAGTGGAGCGGGAGATGCAGGTTGGGTAGGTAACATGTAGATCGAGTGGAGCTATACCTGGGAGATAGCAGGTTGGGTAGGTAACATGTAGATCGAGTGGAGCTATACCTGGGAGATAGCAGGTTGGGTAGGTAACATGTAGATCGAGTGGAGCTATACCTGGGAGATAGCAGGTTGGGTAGGTAACATGTAGATCGAGTGGAGCTATACCTGGGAGATAGCAGGTTGGGTAGGTAACATGTAGATCGAGTGGAGCTATACCTGGGAGATAGCAGGTTGGGTAGGTAACATGTAGATCGAGTGGAGCTATACCTGGGAGATAGCAGGTTGGGTAGGTAACATGTAGATCGAGTGGAGCTATACCTGGGAGATAGCAGGTTGGGTAGGTAACATGTAGATCGAGTGGAGCTATACCTGGGAGATAGCAGGTTGGGTAGGTAACATGTAGATCGAGTGGAGCTATACCTGGGAGATAGCAGGTTGGGTAGGTAACATGTAGATCGGAGTGGGGAGATAGCAGGTTGGGTAGGTAACATGTAGATCTGGTGGAGATACCTGGGAGATAGCAGGTTGGGTAGGTAACATGTAGATCGAGTGGAGCTATACCTGGGAGATAGCAGGTTGGGTAGGTAACATGTAGATCGAGTGGAGCTATACCTGGGAGATAGCAGGTTGGGTAGGTAACATGTAGATCGAGTGGAGCTATACCTGGGAGATAGCAGGTTGGGTAGGTAACATGTAGATCGAGTGGAGCTATACCTGGGAGATAGCAGGTTGGGTAGGTAACATGTAGATCGAGTGGAGCTATACCTGGGAGATAGCAGGTTGGGTAGGTAACATGTAGATCGAGTGGAGCTATACCTGGGAGATAGCAGGTTGGGTAGGTAACATGTAGATCGAGTGGAGCTATACCTGGGAGATAGCAGGTTGGGTAGGTAACATGTAGATCGAGTGGAGCTATACCTGGGAGATAGCAGGTTGGGTAGGTAACATGTAGATCGAGTGGAGCTATACCTGGGAGATAGCAGGTTGGGTAGGTAACATGTAGATCGAGTGGAGCTATACCTGGGAGATAGCAGGTTGGGTAGGTAACATGTAGATCGAGTGGAGCTATACCTGGGAGATAGCAGGTTGGGTAGGTAACATGTAGATCGAGTGGAGCTATACCTGGGAGATAGCAGGTTGGGTAGGTAACATGTAGATCGAGTGGAGCTATACCTGGGAGATAGCAGGTTGGGTAGGTAACATGTAGATCGAGTGGAGCTATACCTGGGAGATAGCAGGTTGGGTAGGTAACATGTAGATCGAGTGGAGCTATACCTGGGAGATAGCAGGTTGGGTAGGTAACATGTAGATCGAGTGGAGCTATACCTGGGAGATAGCAGGTTGGGTAGGTAACATGTAGATCGAGTGGAGCTATACCTGGGAGATAGCAGGTTGGGTAGGTAACATGTAGATCGAGTGGAGCTATACCTGGGAGATAGCAGGTTGGGTAGGTAACATGTAGATCGAGTGGAGCTATACCTGGGAGATAGCAGGTTGGGTAGGTAACATGTAGATCGAGTGGAGCTATACCTGGGAGATAGCAGGTTGGGTAGGTAACATGTAGATCGAGTGGAGCTATACCTGGGAGATAGCAGGTTGGGTAGGTAACATGAAGATCGAGTGGAGCTATACCTGGGAGATAGCAGGTTGGGTAGGTAACATGTAGATCGAGTGGAGCTATACCTGGGAGATAGCATGTTGGGTAGGTAACATGTAGATCGAGTGGAGGGAGATAGCATGTTGGGTAGGTAACATGTAGATCGAGTGGAGCTATACCTGGGAGATAGCATGTTGGGTAGGTAACATGTAGATCGAGTGGAGCTATACCTGGGAGATAGCATGTTGGGTAGGTAACATGTATATTGAGTGGAGCTGTCAAGCCTGCTCCCCCTTCCTGGCGCTACCCGTCATCATACACACCTGTTACAATCAATATGCGCAGCAGCGCTCATTGGACTCACCTGGACTCCATCACTTTGTTGATTGCCCCTGCATATATGTCTGCTCCTCTGTGTTGTTCCCTGTAGTAGCTTTATTTGTTGTGTCGTGTTTATGTCCAGACGCTGTTCCTGTATTAAATGGTTCACTCCCTGTACCTGCTTCTAATCTCATGTGTTGGGCCTTACAGAATGATAATACCATTACAAGAAGCATCAGGGAGTTTTTTAGGGTTTGTTTTGTTGGTGACGTCGGACCTGGGGGTCGCCACCAATGGAACCAGGGGTGCCTAAGCTGGCTCATTGGGCTGTAATGCCCTAGCTGGCACGAGAGATTTCCTTGCCCCAATTGGCACAGCAGTTTCTCATTACCTGACCTCGCATGATTTAACCTGACTTTAATTGATGAGAGATCCTTTAGCCAACCAGGGAAGGAGCTCTACTTTAGTAGCCAGGATGTACTGCCACAACGCTAGCACTTAAGCCAATTTATGTCCATGTGCCTGGGATGAAAGGCTGTCTGGCTGTGGAAAGATTATCCTTTATCTCTCTGCAGTCTGAGGATTGTCTCTGGCTATTAATCCACATATTCTACTCATTCACATACTGTACAAAATGTGGCATATAGACAACAACATAACTCAAATCTGCCTAGACTTCTAAGCTCATTTTAACGGCGGGTGAGTGAAATGAGTGAGGAGTCAAATGCAGAGAGCGAAATGAACGGGAAAACACTTTAATGTCCTTCAAATCGTAACAGGTCCAAAACACTGGCGCTAAACCAACCCAAAACCTAGATACAAACACTGGACAGCGAAAACCCAAAACAAAACACGATACATCACCAAACGTAACAACCAACAAGCCTGCACAAACACCAGCGGGCTAAACGAACTTAAATAACACCCATCCCAAAACCCCAACAAGGAACAGGTGAAAACAATTAGACAAAAACAAACGAAAAGGAAAAAGGGATGGGTGGCAGCTAATAGACCGGCGACGACGACCGCCGAGCACCACCCGAGCAGGAAGGGGAGCCACCTTCGGTGGTATTCGTGACACTCATCCTAATATGTTGTATTGAGTACTGAGTACATTACAAAGTAACCTGAGTAATACAATAAACTATACCATATCCAGGTGAACAGAAATGTCAGAAATCAAGGACCCCGTAGAGCATTCTTGTGTTGTGTCTAGACCTCATTCCACACATCTACTGGGCACTGGCCATCTATGGCAAGGCAATTTAGTGCACCCTGCTAGGTGGTTGGAAGATGACTACTGCAGTATGATGGGTGGTTGGAAGATTACTATTACACCCTGATGGGTGGATGGAAGATGACTACTGCAGTATGATGGGTGGGTGGAAGATGACTATTACACCCTGATGGGTGGATGGAAGATGACTATTACACCCTGATGGGTGGAAGATGACTACTGAAGATGACTACTGCACCCTGATGGGTGGGTGGAAGATGATGGGTGGGGTGGAAGATGACTACTGCAGTATGATGGGTGGGTGGAAGATGACTATTACACCCTGATGGGTGGGTGGAAGATGACTACTGCAGTGTGATGGGTGGGTGGAAAGATGACTACTGCAGTGTGATGGGTGGATGTGGAAGATGACTACTGCAGTGTGATGGGTGGGTGGAAGATGACTATTACACCCTGATGGGTGGATGGAAGATGACTACTGCAGTGTGATGGGTGGAAGATGACTATTACACCCTGATGGGTGGGTGGAAGATGACTACTGCAGTGTGATGGGTGGGTGGAAGATGACTACTGCAGTGTGATGGGTGGGTGGAAGATGACTATCACACCCTGATGGGTGGATGGAAGATGACTACTGCAGTGTGATGGGTGGGTGGAAGATGACTATTACACCCTGATCGGTGGATGGAAGATGACTATTACACCCTGATGGGTGGGTGGAAGATGACTACTGCAGTGTGATGGGTGGGTGGAAGATGACTACTGCAGTGTGATGGGTGGGTGGAAGATGACTATTACACCCTGATGGGTGGGTGGAAGATGACTACTGCAGTGTGATGGGTGGAAGATGACTACTGCAGTGTGATGGGTGGGTGGAAGATGACTACTGCAGTGATGGGTGGGTGGAAGATGGCAGTGTGATGGGTGGGTGGAAGATGACTACTGCAGTATGATGGGTGGTTGGAAGATGACTATTACACCCTGATGGGTGGGTGGAAGATGACTACTGCAGTGTGATGGGTGGGTGGAAGATGACTACTGCAGTGTGATGGGTGGGTGGAAGATGACTACTGCAGTATGATGGGTGGTTGGAAGATGACTACTGCAGTGTGATGGGCAGTGATGGGTGGGGAAGATGATGGGTGGAAAGATGACTACTGCAGTATGATGGGTGGGGAAGATGACTACTGCAGTGTGATGGGTGGGTGGAAGATGACTACTGGAAAGATGACTATTACACCCTGATGGGTGGGTGGAAGATGACTACTGCAGTGTGATGGGTGGGTGGAAGATGACTACTGCTGTGATGGGTGGGTGGAAGATGACTGATGATGGGTGGGTGGAAGATGACTACTGCAGTGTGATGGGTGGGTGGAAGATGACTACTGCAGTGTGATGGGTGGGTGGAAGATCACTACTGCAGTGTGATGGGTGGGTGGAAGATTACTGCAGTGTGATGGGTAAGATGACTACCCTGATGGGTGACTACTGCAGTGTGATGGAAGATGACTACTGCAGTGTGATGGGTGGGTGGAAGATGACTACTGCAGTGTGATGGGTGGGTGGAAGATGACTACTGCATGTGTGATGGGTGGGTGGAAGATGACTACTGCATGGGTGGGTGGAAGATGACTATTACACCCTGATGGGTGGGTGGAAGATGACTACTGCAGTGTGATGGGTGGGTGGAAGATGACTACTGCAGTGTGATGGGTGGGTGGAAGATGACTACTGCAGTGTGATGGGTGGGTGGAAGATGACTGGGTGGAAGATGACTACTGCAGTATGATGGGTGGTTGGAAGATGACTACCCTGATGGGTGGATGGAAGATGACTACTGCAGTATGATGGGTGGTTGGAAGATGACTATTACACCCTGATGGGTGGGTGGAAGATGACTACTGCAGTATTGGGTGGGTGGAAGATGACTACTGCCCTGATGGGTGGATGGAAGATGACTACTGCAGTGTGATGGGTGGTTGGAAGATGACTACTGCAGTGTGATGGGTGGGTTGGAAGATGACTACTGAGTGTAATGGGTGGGGTGGGTGGAAGATGACTACTGCAGTGTGATGGGTGGTTGGAAGATGACTATTACACCCTGATGGGTGGTTGGAAGATGACTATTACACCCTGATGGGTGGTTGGAAGATGACTATTACACCCTGATGGGTGGGTGGAAGATGACTACTGCAGTGTGATGGGTGGGTGGAAGATGACTACTGCAGTGTGATGGGTGGTTGGAAGATGACTACTGCAGTGTGATGGGTGGGTGGAAGATGACTACTGCAGTATGATGGGTGGTTGGAAGATGACTATTACACCCTGATGGGTGGGTGGAAGATGACTACTGCAGTGTGATGGGTGGGTGGAAGATGACTACTGCAGTGGGTGGGTGATGGGTGGGGGTGGAAGATGACTACTGCAGTGTGATGGGTGGTTGGAAGATGACTACTGCAGTGATGGGTGGATGACTGACTATTACACCCTGATGGGTGGGTGGAAGATGACTACTGCAGTGTGATGGGTGGGTGGAAGATGACTACTGCAGTGTGATGGGTGGAAGATGGAAGATGACTACTGCAGTGTGATGGGTGGGTGGAAGATGACTACTGCAGTGTGATGGGTGGGTGGAAGATGACTACTGCAGTGTGATGGGTGGATGGGATGGAAGATGACTATTACACCCTGATGGGTGGATGGAAGATGACTACACCTGCAGTGTGATGGCAGTGGGTGGAAGATGACTACTGCAGTGTGATGGGTGGATTGGAAGATGACTACTGCAGTGTGATGGGTGGATTAAAGATGACTACTGCAGTGTGATGGGTGGGTGGAAGATGACTACTGCAGTGTGATGGGTGGATGGAAGATGACTACTGATGGGTGGATGATGGGTGGATTAAAGATGACTACTGAAGTGTGATGGGTGGATGGAAGATGACTACTGCAGTGTGATGGGTGGGTGGAAGATGACTACTGCAGTGTGATGGGTGGATGGAAGATGACTACTGCAGTGTGATGGGTGGGTGGAAGATGACTACTGAAGTGTGATGGGTGGTGTGATGGGTGGAAGATGACTACTGCAGTATGATGGGTGGTTGGAAGATGACTACTGCAGTGTGATGGGTGGGTGGTTGGAAGATGACTACTGCAGTGTGATGGGTGGATGGTGGGTGGAAGATGACTGCTGCAGTATGATGGGTGGGTGGAAGATGACTATTACACCCTGATGGGTGGGTGGAAGATGACTACTGCAGTGTGATGGGTGGGTGGAAGATGACTACTGCAGTGTGATGGGTGGGTGGAAGATGACTACTGCAGTGTGATGGGTGGGTGGAAGATCACTACTGCAGTGTGATGGGTGGGTGGAAGATTACTATTACACCCTGATGGGTGGATGGAAGATGACTACTGCAGTGTGATGGGTGGGTGGAAGATGACTACTGCAGTGTGATGGGTGGGTGGAAGATGACTACTGCAGTATGATGGGTGGGTGGAAGATGACTATTACACCCTGATGGGTGGGTGGAAGATGACTACTGCAGTGTGATGGGTGGGTGGAAGATGACTACTGCAGTGTGATGGGTGGGTGGAAGATGACTACTGCAGTGTGATGGGTGGTTGGAAGATGACTACTGCAGTGTAATGGGTGGGTGGAAGATGACTACTGCAGTGTGATGGGTGGGTGGAAGATGACTATTGCAGTATGATGGGTGGGTGGAAGATGACTACTGCAGTGGGTGAAGATGGGTGGATGGAAGATGACTACTGCAGATGATGATGGATGTGGTTGGAAGATGACTATTACACCCTGATGGGTGGATGGAAGATGGTTGGAAAGATGACTATTGTGATGGGTGGGTGGAAGATGACTACTGATGGGTGGTTGGAAGATGACTATTACACCCTGATGGGTGGATGGAAGATGACTATTGCAGTGTGATGAAGATGACTACTGCAGTGGATGGGTGGGTGGAAGATGACTACTGCAGTGTGATGGGTGGGTGGAAGATGACTACTGCAGTGTGATGGGTGGGTGGAAGATGACTACTGCAGTGTGATGGGTGGGTGGAAGATGACTATTACACCCTGATGGGTGGGTGGAAGATGACTACTGCAGTGTGATGGGTGGGTGGAAGATGACTACTGCAGTATGATGGGTGGGTGGAAGATGACTATTACACCCTGATGGGTGGATGGAAGATGACTACTGCAGTGTGATGGGTGGGTGGAAGATGACTACTACACCCTGATGGGTGGAAAGATGACTACTGCAGTGTGGAAGATGGGTGATGGGTGGAAGATGACTACTGCAGTGTGATGGGTGGGTGGAAGATGACTACTGCAGTGTGATGGGTGGGTGGAAGATGACTACTGCAGTGTGATGGGTGGGTGGAAGATGACTATTACACCCTGATGGGTGGATGGAAGATGACTACTGCAGTGTGATGGGTGGGTGGAAGATGACTACTGCAGTGTGATGGGTAGATTAAAGATGACTACTGCAGTGTGATGGGTGGATTAAAGATGACTACTGCAGTGTGATGGGTGGGTGGAAGATGACTACTGCAGTGTGATGGGTGGATGGAAGATGACTACTGAAGTGTGATGGGTGGATTAAAGATGACTACTGAAGTGTGATGGGTGGATGGAAGATGACTACTGCAGTGTGATGGGTGGGTGGAAGATGACTACTGCAGTGTGATGGGTGGTTGGAAGATGACTATTACACCCTGATGGGTGGAGATGACTACTGCAGTGTGATGGGTGGATGGAAGATGACTACTGCAGTGTGATGGGTGGGTGGAAGATGACTACTGCAGTGTGATGGGTGGGTGGAAGATGACTACTGCAGTGTGATGGGTGGGTGGAAGATGACTACTGCAGTATGATGGGTGGTTGGAAGATGACTACTGCAGTGTGATGGGTGGGTGGAAGATGACTGCTGCAGTATGATGGGTGGGTGGAAGATGACTATTACACCCTGATGGGTGGGTGGAAGATGACTACTGCAGTGTGATGGGTGGGTGGAAGATGACTACTGCAGTGTGATGGGTGGGTGGAAGATGACTACTGCAGTGTGATGGGTGGGTGGAAGATCACTACTGCAGTGTGATGGGTGGGTGGAAGATTACTATTACACCCTGATGGGTGGATGGAAGATGACTACTGCAGTGTGATGGGTGGGTGGAAGATGACTACTGCAGTGTGATGGGTGGGTGGAAGATGACTACTGCAGTATGATGGGTGGGTGGAAGATGACTATTACACCCTGATGGGTGGGTGGAAGATGACTACTGCAGTGTGATGGGTGGGTGGAAGATGACTACTGCAGTGTGATGGGTGGGTGGAAGATGACTACTGCAGTGTGATGGGTGGGTGGAAGATGACTATTACACCCTGATGGGTGGATGGAAGATGACTACTGCAGTATGATGGGTGGTTGGAAGATGACTATTACACCCTGATGGGTGGATGGAAGATGACTATTACACCCTGATGGGTGGATGGAAGATGACTACTGCAGTGTGATGGGTGGTTGGAAGATGACTACTGCAGTGTGATGGGTGGTTGGAAGATGACTACTGCAGTGTAATGGGTGGTTGGAAGATGACTACTGCAGTGTGATGGGTGGATGGAAGATGACTACTGCAGTATGATGGGTGGTTGGAAGATGACTATTACACCCTGATGGGTGGTTGGAAGATGACTATTACACCCTGATGGGTGGATGGAAGATGACTATTACACCCTGATGGGTGGGTGGAAGATGACTACTGCAGTGTGATGGGTGGGTGGAAGATGACTACTGCAGTATGATGGGTGGTTGGAAGATGACTATTACACCCTGATGGGTGGGTGGAAGATGACTACTGCAGTGTGATGGGTGGGTGGAAGATGACTACTGCAGTATGATGGGTGGGTGGAAGATGACTATTACACCCTGATGGGTGGATGGAAGATGACTACTGCAGTGTGATGGGTGGGTGGAAGATGACTACTGCAGTGTGATGGGTGGGTGGAAGATGACTACTGCAGTGTGATGGGTGGGTGGAAGATGACTACTGCAGTGTGATGGGTGGATGGATGACTACTGCAGTGTGATGGGTGGATGGAAGATGACTACTGATGTGTGATGGGTGGATTAAAGATGACTACTGCAGTGTGATGGGTGGGTGGAAGATGACTACTGCAGTGTGATGGGTGGGTGGAAGATGACTACTGAAGTGTGATGGGTGGGTGGAAGATGACTACTGCAGTGTGATGGGTGGGTGGAAGATGACTACTGCAGTGTGATGGGTGGATGGAAGATGACTACTGAAGTGTGATGGGTGGGTGGAAGATGACTACTGAAGTGTGATGGGTGGGTGGAAGATGACTACTGCAGTGTGATGGGTGGGTGGAAGATGACTACTGCAGTGTGATGGGTGGATGAAAGATGACTGGGTGGGTGGAAGGACCAGTGTGAGTGTGATGGGTGGATGGAAGATGACTACTGATGGGTGGATGGAAGATGACTACTGCAGTGTGATGGGTGGGTGGAAGATGACTACTGAAGTGTGATGGGTGGGTGGAAGATGACAACAGCAGTGTGATTGGTGGAGATGACTAAAGATGACTACTGCAGTGTGATGGGTGGAAGATGACTAAATGATGACTACTGCAGTGTGATGGGTGGAAGATGGAAGATGACTACTGCAGTGTGATGGGTGGAAGATTAAACCCTGATGGGTGGACTACTGCAGTGTGATGGGTGGGTGGAAGATGACTACTGCAGTGGGTGGGTGGAAGATGATGGGTGGATGGGTGGAAAGATGACTACTGCAGTGTGATGGGTGGATTAAAGATGACTACTGAAGTGTGATGGGTGGATGGAAGATGACTACTGATGGGTGGATGGAAGTGTGATGGGTGGGTGGAAGATGACTACTGCAGTGTGATGGGTGGGTGGAAGATGACTACTGAGTGTGATGGGTGGGTGGAAGATGACTACTGCAGTGTGATGGGTGGATGGAAGATGACTACTGAAGTGTGATGGGTGGGTGGAAGATGACTACTGAAGTGTGATGGGTGGGTGGAAGATGATTACTGCAGTGTGATGGGTGGGTGGAAGATGACTACTGCAGTGTGATGGGTGGATTAAAGATGACTACTGCAGTGTGATGGGTGGATGGAAGATGACTACTGAAGTGTGATGGGTGGGTGGAAGATGACTACTGAAGTGTGATGGGTGGGTGGAAGATGACAACAGCAGTGTGATTGGTGGATTAAAGATGACTACTGCAGTGTGATGGGTGGATTAAAGATGACTACTGAAGTGTGATGGGTGGATGGAAGATGACTACTGCAGTGTGATGGGTGGATTAAAGATGACTACTGAAGTGTGATGGGTGGATGGAAGATGACTACTGCAGTGTGATGGGTGGATGGAAGATGACTACTGCAGTGTGATGGGTGGGTGGAAGATGACTACTGCAGTGTGATGGGTGGGTGGAAGATGACTACTGCAGTGTGATGGATGGGTGGAAGATAACTACTGCAGTGTGATGGGTGGGTGGAAGATGACTACTGCAGTGTGATGGGTGGATTGAAGATGACTACTGCAGTGTGATGGGTGGATGGAAGATGACTACTGAAGTGTGATGGATGGATGAAAGATGACTACTGCAGTGTGATGGATGGATGAAAGATGACTATGTGAGCAGGGAGTATTGGAGTGAACAAATAAAGAAAGGCCTTAACTGGAGTGGTGAGAATGTGTGGCTTCACTAACACTAAATCACTGTGGTCTCTTAACCCAATGAGTCCCACCGTAACGCCGGCGTATTTTTGACTGCTAACCCTTTTAAAATATTGAGCTACAGACTTCTGGGTTGTTGGAATCGTCAATTTCTTCTGTATCCGTAGATACCAACCATTAGTTTGTGTGATTGACGCGGGCTGAGCTATAGCGGTGTTTATGAGACAAAGGAGAATCCCAAAGGGGCCCGCGGCCGAGTTTAAATGGTTTGAGCTACAAACGGAATGGTTTGAGCTACAAACTATTAAAAGCTGAGACTGTCACGAACACTCACGTTTTGCTCTATGACGCTCACAATGTACACAAGAGTCCTTAGAAGGTAATGGCTTCTTCTACATAGAAGGTCGTAGGAAATCCCAGGACATAGTGGCTATAATACTGTAATAAGCTCACAAAGTTGCTGTCACAAACTCCAAACTCCACACAGTTGGCACTGACTAGTTGGATATTAAATTCACAGTAAGCAAACCATTTCTGGACTTCAGCATTCATATACATTTTTGCTTTGGAAGGTTTTTGCTTTGGAAGGTTTCTGCTTTGGAAGGTTTTTGCTTTGAAATGTTTCTGCTTTGGAAGGTTTTTGCTTTGGAAGGTTTTTGCTTTGGAATGTTTCTGCTTTGGAATGTTTCTGCTTTGGAATGTTTCTGCTTTGGAAGGTTTCTGCTTTGGAATGTTTCTGCTTTGGAATGTTTCTGCTTTGGAAGGTTTTTGTTTTGGAAGGTTTCTGCTTTGGAAGGTTTCTGCTTTTGGCGGACCTTCTTTTTTTATTGACATTTGTCAATAAAACTCATGAATGTGAATGAATATTTATGTCAAAATTGTTTTGTGTTCTTCTTGTTGCCCTGGTTGTCCTGAAAATAACATGGTAAAATACTTCATTGTGAGGCTAAATATAAGGGTTGGACATGCAGATAAATGAAAGTCAGATAAATGAAAATACTATTTTTGCTTAGATCTCAGGACTGATAGGGGTAACTCAATCCTTGGGTGCCTCAGCAGTAGTCTCTTGTGGCCTGCAAACACAATATTTAGTTCTGAGATAACCTCAGTATTGTACACTGGAATATGAAATCCTTTCTTGCCCTCACTTGAAAGTAAAATGAACAACATTACAATGGATCCCATAGTTACTCAAAGTGAGAGGCTTAGACTAGAGGGCTCGACCACTGAGCAGCTTTTCATCTTTTGGTTTTCAACAGATTTAAGTGTGTCAAATAACTGTGTCAAAGAATTGTGTGTCATTTAGCATATGAACTCTCACCAACATTTCGAGCAAGAGATCATGTGAACAAGTCTCATTGCTCAGGGCACTCAGTCTCATACTACAGTCAGGAGAAGTATTCAGTACGTGGTTCTCCAGAGCAGCCACAAGCTGCCATTGATGTGGAAACCTACTGTACGGTGGTGTGTCACTGTCAGCCACAGGGTGCTTTCCTATTTCCATTTAGTCTTAAGGGTGAAGGTTTGTTAAGTTTGTTTTGTTCCCGTCTTGTTCCTCATTTCTTATAATAGCATGATTTGCTGGGAAATGAAGTTGGGGTAATGTGATTATATAACAGATATTTCTGTGTTCTGTTTATACAATATTTGATGATGGCTAAAGCTTTGCTCACTGTTAACCTGTAGACATCCATGACTCATCTTGCCTGCTTCTCCTTATGCTGTGGCACGCATCATAATGATGTATCCTAGCGATGCCCATATTTGACACACAGCGGGGAAAAAATACTTTCCCTGGTTACTGTAAGAAGCACAAAATATGACTGCCTACTTCCGGGCATGTTAGCAGCGCCACATTAGTGCAAGAATGACTGAATAAGCATTGGTTGACCTGGCTGTTAAACATAAGCTACTTCAGGAATGTGTTTCATGTCAGTCCTCCTCCTCAATTGCACCACTGGAACACCAAACCTCCTCCCTGTGCTTCGTGTGTGTGTGTGTGTGTGTGTGTGTGTGTGTGTGTGTGTGTGCGTGTGTGTGCGTGTGTGTGCGTACTCCTTGTTTACTCTATGAGAGGTGACAGGTGTCAGAGCAGTCCCTGTTGTGAGCTGGAGCAGACAAGGCCTGAATGGATGACAACAACGGTCAGAAGACTCATTCAATCCGTAGTGCTGAAGATCCGCTTTGTAGCGCGATTGACAATTAAAATCAATGTTCAATGTTCCCGCGGTCACAGAGGCTGCATTCACGGTAAACGCTGCATATGTCGGATCAATCAGAAATTACCTTTACATTTTAACGTGGATCTTAAGTGATACTTTGGCGATACGGATTGAATCCAGCCCTTAGTTAGCTACAGCTCATACAGCTCTGGAACCAGGCTTGGTGCTTGGTGTGGGGACCAGGCTTGGCTTGGTGTGTGGACCAGGCTTGGCTTGGTGTGGGGACCAGGCTTGGCTTGGTGGGGGACCAGGCTTGGTGCTTGGTGGGGGGACCAGGCTTGGCTTGGTGTGTGGACCAGGCTTGGCTTGGTGTGGGGACCAGGCTTGGCTTGGTGTGGGGACCAGGCTTGGCGCTTGGTGCGGGGACCAGGCTTGGCGCTTGATGCGGGGACCAGGCTTGGCGCTTGATGTGGGGACCAGGCTTGGCTTGGTGCTTGGTGTGTGGACCAGGCTTGGCTTGGCGCTTGGTGCGGGGAACCAGGCTTGGTGCTTGGTGCGGGGAACCAGGCTTGGTGCTTGGTGCGGGGAACCAGGCTTGGCGATTGGTGCGGGGAACCAGGCTTGGCGCTTGGTGCGGGGAACCAGGCTTGGTGCGGGGAACCAGGCTTGGCGCTTGGTGCGGGGAACCAGGCTTGGCGCTTGGTGCGGAGAACCAGGCTTGGTGAGGGGACCAGGCTTGGCGCTTGGTGCGGGGACCAGGCTTGGTGTGTGGACCAGGCTTGGCTTGGTGCGGGGACCAGGCTTGGCTTGGTGCTTGGTGCGGGGACCAGGCTTGGTGCTTGGTGCGGTGACCAGGCTTGGTGCTTGGTGCGGGGACCAGGCTTGGTGCCTGGTGCGGGGACCAGGCTTGGTGCTTGGTGCTTGCTATGTGGACCAGGCTTGGCTTGGTGCTTGGTGCGGGGACCAGGCTTGGCTTGGTGCGGGGACCAGGCTTGGCTTGGTGCGGGGACCAGGCTTGGTGCGGGGACCAGCCTTGGCGCTTGGTGTGTGGACCAGGCTTGGCACTTGGGGCGGTGACAAGGCTTGGCTTGGTGCAGGGACCAGGCTTGGCTTGGTGCGGGGACCAGGCTTGGTGCTTGGTGTGTGGACCAGGCTTGATGCTTGGTGTGTGGACCAGGCTTGGCTTGGTGTGTGGACCAGGCTTGGCTTGGTGTGGGGACCAGGCTTGGTGCTTGGTGTGGGGACCAGGCTTGGCTTGGTGCTTGGTGTGGGGACCAGGCTTGGCTTGGTGCTTGGTGTGGGGACCAGGCTTGGCTTGGTGCTTGGTGTGTGGACCAGGCTTGGGTTGGTGTGGGGACCAGGCTTGGCGCTTGGTGCGGGGACCAGGCTTGGCGCTTGATGTGGGGACCAGGCTTGGCTTGGTTCTTGGTGTGTGGACCAGGC
Source organism: Oncorhynchus nerka (assembly GCF_034236695.1). Lineage (NCBI taxonomy): Eukaryota > Metazoa > Chordata > Actinopteri > Salmoniformes > Salmonidae > Oncorhynchus > Oncorhynchus nerka. The sequence continues at coordinate 87,945,635 of NC_088410.1, forward strand.
TTGGCTTGGTGTGGGCACCAGGCTTGGTGTGGGGACCAGGCTTGGCATGGTGCTTGGTGTGTGGACCAGGCTTGGCTTTGTGCTTGGTGTGTGGACCAGGCTTGGCTTGGTGTGGGGACCATGCTTGGCGCTTGGTGCGGGGACCAGGCTTGGCTTGGTGCTTGGTGTTTTGACCAGGCTTAGCACTTGGCATGGGGAGCTTCACTGGATTGTTGTATTGTAATGTGGGAGAGTGAGGATTGTTCACCTTCTCTCCTGGGTCACACATGTCAGATACAGGACCAGGGTATTGGATCATTGATCAGATACAGGACCAGGGTATTGGGTCATTGGTCAGATACAGGACCAGGGTATTGAGTCCTTGGTCAGATACAGGACCAGGGTATTGGGTCATTGGTCAGATACAGGACCAGGGTATTGGGTCATTGGTCATCATAACTTGCTGTCAGGCACTAGACTGTGCCCACTGTGTGTTTCAGAGTCATGTCTTCTGTCTCACAGGACTCCTGTGCTTTCCTGCCTCTCCAGATGTTCTATCCTTTTTGATCTGCCCTCTCATATCCCAATGGACCAGATGGAATAACAGCATGGATAAAACTTCACAGCCTCTGTATACCAATCAGTGGAGGCTGAGGGAAAGGGGCAAAGGAGGACTGGCTCATTGTAATGGCTGGAATGGAATAAATGGAACAGAATCAAACATGTGGTTTCCATATGTTTGATACCGTACCAATTCTACCATTCCAGATATTAAAATGAGCTATTGCTCCTCCTGCCACCCTCCTCTAATCCCAGAGATATTAGAAATGACATTGGCTTTTGTTTGGTTCCAGCCTAGTAGATACACGCCTGACTCTACTAGCTAATAATCTTGAAGAGTTTGACTAGTTAAGTTGTGTAAAACATTTAAAAAATAAAAAGCCTGCCCAGCAGAAACAAATCTGACCCTCAGCAGATAAGAATGGCCATCCCTGGTATCAGCCATTGATGCTTTGTTACTAGACCAGTGCCTTGTTTCCCTACAACCACTGTATTGACTGTTCCTAGGTTCACTGCAGCTCAGAAGCAGTCGCTGAAGTCGGCTAGACTCCCATTGTTCCCCATGCACTGGTAGAGTAAAACAGAGGTCTAGTCAATCCTGGCCCCAGCAGCAGCCACAGCTGTCCCAAACCTTGTAAATGCTCTGGCTGAAGACAGACACCATCTGTTGCTTCTTCCTCTCTCTCTACTGCCCTTTCCTCTTTTGCCTGCTCCCTCTCTCCCTCTCTCCCCCTCCCTCCCCCTCTCTCACTCTCCTCCTACTTCCTCCCCCTCGTTCTACTGCCCTATCCTCTATTGCCTGCTCTCTCTCTCGCTCTCTCTCTCCTCCTACTCCCTCTCTCCTCCTCTCTCTCCTCCTTCTCTCCTCCTACTCCCTCTCTCTCTCTCCTCCTCCTTCTCTCTCTCCTCCTACTCCCTCCCCCTCTCTCTCCTCCTACTCCTCTCTCTCTCCTCCTACTCCCTCTCCACTCTCTCTCTCCTCCTACTCCCTCTCCTCCTCTCTCTCTCCTCCTACTCCCTCTCCCTCTCTCCCCTCCCTCCCCCTCTCTCACTCTCCTCCTACTTCCTCCCCCTCTCTCTACTGCCCTATCCTCTATTGCCTGCTCTCTCTCCTCCTTCTCTCTCTCTCTCCTCATCTCTCTCTCTCCTCCTACTCCCTTCCCCCTCTCTCACCTCCTACTCCCTCCCCCTCTCTCTCTCCTCCTATTCCCTCTCTCCTCCTACTCCCTCCCCCTCTCTCTCTCCTCCTACTCCCCCTCTCTCTCTCCTGCTCTCTCTCCCTCCCTCCCCTCTCCCCATCTTCCTGGTAGGGATAGGAATCCCCACCCCCATAGAAAATATGGTTGATGTTTCTCTTGGCATGTAATGTTTGCAGCTCTGGCTGACTTCCTGTTTAGCGGGCAGTGGAGTGGAAGGAAGATTCCTGCAGCAGGCCTGAAGGGAGAAAAATAGCAGAATGTAGAAACTGAAAAAGAAACAGATTATGTATTTTAAAGTTACTGGGAAGCCAGGTTAAACTTGTGTATAGTACATGTTTATAGTGCTAGAGAGCGAGTGTATGATGATGAGATTGGTTGATTTTCTTACATAGTTACAAAACTGTAAAATATCTCCGGTAAAGAGTGTGTTTATTTAGGTAGAATCTTAAATGAGCGTTACAGTAAGAGCTGACTGAACAATAACAACCATCATCCTACACCATATAGCCCATGTTGACAAACACACAGACTACACCATATAGCGTGAAAACCCTGTGAAGACTTACAGAAAACGTTTGACCTCTGTCATTGCCAACAAAGGGTATATAACAAAGTATTGAGATAAACTTTTGTTATTGACCAAATACTTATTATCCACCATAATTTGCAAATAAATCCATTAAAAATCCTACAATGTGATTTTCTGGATTTTTCTTTCTGATTTTGTCTGTCATAGTTGAAGTGTACCTATGATGACAATTACAGGCCTCTCTCATCTTTTTAAGTGGGAGAACTTGCACAATTGGTGGCTGACTAAATACTTTTTTGCCCCACTGTAGCCCATGTTGACAAACATACAGTCTACACCATATACCCCATGTTGACAAACATACAGTCTACACCATATAGCCCATGTTGACAAACATACAGTACACCAGTGTCTCTCAACCCTCCTCTGCTTCCTCAGGCCCAGCACAGAGACACCTACGTGGAAGAGCGCTATGGGAAGTACAACCTGAGCGACCCGTTCCTGGCTCTGCAGAGGGACAGCAATGCCTTGGGAGGGCAGAGCTCTGGGTTCCACCAGGCTGCAGCATGCTTCAGCCCCCTCGCTGTACTCAAGCTGGTGGTCACCCACTGCAGGAAGATGCAGGAGAAGATGCTGGCCCAACTAGCTGCAGCTGAGAGCAGGCAGAGGAAGGTAGGTCTGGGGCTGGCGCTTGGGCAGTGGCTGGAGATGGGGTTGGGATCTGGGGCTGCAGCTGGGACTGGGGTTGGGACTGGAGCTGGGACTGGAGCTGGGGCTGCAGCTGGGACTGGGGTTGGGACTGGGGATGAGACTGAGGTTTAGATGCCAACCCCTCCACTCTTGATTAGATTAAAGATAAACTAGCTGGCTACCAAAGCATAACTAATCAGGGGGGCGTATTTTCCACCTTGTCTCAGGGAAGTATTTAGTGAGCAGAATATCCTAACCTGAGAACGGATCATTTCTGTGTCTCTGTCTCCCCCCTGGGGTTGTGTCAGGCCATTGACGATCTGGAGGAAGAGAGGAGAAGGCATGCAGAGGACACAGCCGAGGGCGATGATGTCACTTGCATCCTGGAAAAGGAGAGGGAACGCCTCTTGCAACAGGTAGAGTTAACATCAATATCTGAGTGATGATAACTGCTATGGGCTATTTAGTTTTTATCCGTTGTAACCTATTCTACTCTATTCTGTGCCTTTAGCTGGAGTTTGAGCGAGGCCAGTTGTGTCGTCTGGAGAAGGAACAGAAGAAGGTCCTGGAGCAGCTGGAGGAGGAGCGGGTGCAGCACAAGCAGCTCTCCTCTGCCCTGGCCAAGGAGTGCAAGTGGGCCAGCCAGCGAGCCCTGGAGGAGGGCCACCGCCTGGCTGAGGCAGGCCGTAGGCTGGAGAAGGAGCAGGGGGAAGTCCTTGCCCTGAGAGCTGAGCTGCAGGAGGAGAGGAGGAGGGCCCTGCAGATGGAGGCCAGGGTGGAGGAGCAGCTGGCTGAGTTCGATACGGAGAGGGAGCAGCTCCGCTCCCGGCTCAAGAAAGAGGATGCCCAGTACTGCCAGCTGCTGGAGCAGGTGGAGGCCCTGAAGAGAGAGCTGCAGGGAGAGAGGGGAGCTGAGGAGGAGAGGAGAGAATATCCTGTGGACACCAGTGGAGGGTCACCACCACCCCCCCCACACACCAGCCAGGCAGAAGGGGGCGAGACTGAGGAACCTAAAGTCAACGGGCACCATGACTGCGCCACGGAGGAGCAGGTGCCAGCCCTTCCAGACAGATTGGGCCAGGACAACTGGAGTGAGAACAGCAGCTCTGTTCTTGGGTCCCCTGCCCTCCTGACCAAAATGATATCCCTCTGCAGCACGGGGACCTCCTCTGTCACCTCCTCCCCATGCTCCTCTCCTCAGCTGGCCACCAGCCCCAGCTACCAGTCCTCCTACCAGGTAGGCATCAACCATCGCTTCCATGCTGCTCGCCACAAGTTTCAGGGCCACACTGACCCAGAGCAGCAACAGCAGCAGCAGGGTGGAGGAGGGGGTGGTAGCCTGCCTCACTCCCCCAGAGACCTGTCCCCAACCCCTAGCCCATCCCCTGAGCCCGTCTCTGTCCCTGTCCACAGCCCGGCCAAGCAGCTGGCCCGAAGCACCGTCACCCAGGTCCTGTCCCGCTTCACAGTCCAGCAGGGGGCCAAACCTCCGCCACCCAACAGTTCTCCCTTTGGCACTGACTACCGTAACCTGGCCCCCTCCTCTCCAGTAATCCCCAGGGCCTCTGGTGCTGCTCTGCCTCTGGGGGTCCGCTCACCTACCATTCCCCGAGCAGAGAGGGGCAACCCGCCCCCCATCCCCCCTAAGAAGCCTGCCCTGGCCCAGTCTCCAGCGTCGCCCATCCCTGGTACCAGAGCCAACCACTTCCTGAGCTGTCTGGAAGCTGTGGTCTCACCAGGTGCCAGGAGAATGTTAAAGAGCTGGATATGGTGGTGTCCTCCACCAGCTAGTCTGCTACTGGGTGCTACTAGCGCTGTGTTCTCTTATACTGCTCACATGTTTGTATGCAGAGAGATGCTCCAAAGCACTGTCAAGTTAACTGTATTTATTGGAATGTTTTGGTCTGTTTCATTCTTCTATAGCACTATACCCCTAGTTGGAAAAACATTAGGAACACCTTCCTAATATTGAGTTGCACCCTCTTTTAGCCCTTAGAACAGTCTCAATTTGTTGGGACATGGACTCTACAAGGTGCAGAAAGCGTTCCACAGGGATGCTGGCCATGTTGGCTCCAATGCTTCCCACAGTTGTGTCAAGTTGACTGGATGTCCTTTGGACCATTGTTGATACACACGGGAAACATTTGAGTGTGAAAAACCCAGCAGCGTTGCAGTTCTTGTACCCCGTTCAAAGGCACTTAAACCTTTTTTCTTGCCCATTCACCCTGTTCATGTCTCAATTGTCTCAAGGCTAAAACATCCTGCTTTAACCTGTCTCCTCCCCTTCATGTACACTAATTTAAGTGAATTTAACAAGTGACATCAATAAGGGATCATAGCTTTAACATGGATTCACCTGGTCAGTCTGTCATGGAATGAGCAGGTGTTCCTATTGTTTTGTACACTCACTGTAGATATATTTGTACGTATCCATTTTTTGCTTTCTGAATCGTAATAAATAACAATAATAAGAAATAATAATAATAATAATAGCATAAGTTTATTCAGTAAAATGGTGAAAAACAGGCAAAAATGCATGCCAGTTACGGCGTACAGTCATGGGCCAATCAAATCTCTCTCTGCACTACTTATCATCAGGGTTGGGCTCAATTCAGAATGATGGAACTGACTCCCATTCAACTCATGAGTTAAAATTTAAATTTAATTGGCCACACCCCACAAGATGTAGAATTTGAGGGAGTGACAGGAAGTGGAATTTAATTCAGTACAATTCAAAGAAATTCCACTCAGTCATAGAACATGAGAGTTTCATTGAATCTGGCAGGTCACATTTCCAGATACCAAATAATATTTAACTTTTCTCTGGAAACAGTGTTCATATACTTTCTTCACCTCTATGCTTAGAATAGCCAATTATATTTCCACCAAGCATTTCATTTGTTTGGCTTCTTTTTGAAGGCCTCAGGGTCAACTTGATGGATAAACTAATGCATTCTGGGAAACTTAGTATTTTCTCAATATTTAACTACATTTAAGTGATTAATGAAGTACAGTTTGTCCTGAAAATCAATTGTTTCAATAATATTTTACATTCATGTATATAATGACATTTTTGATGTACAAGATGTACATTAGATTTGTATAGACTACACCCAATATAGAATAGGCATTTGAATTGCATTGAATTTCCCTGAATTCAATTCTATTTAATTTCATTAAAATTAAAATTGAAATTCTGTATCCTGTTTACTACTTCAGTTCTAATTCAATTCAAAATCAGTAATTGTATTGGAATTTATGAGACATTCTCAATTACACTCTGAATTGAGTCCAACACTGCTTATAATACAGCTTCTGAAATTGAGTTAGGAAATATGCATATCTCTAAATCAGGATTTGGATTTAGCCTGCTTTGATGTTCTGGAAACACTGAATAAAATAAGAGAGTTTATCCTGAACTTCAGAGTTTAATAATGAAACTGGGTGGCTTAACACATTATATTTCCTAACGTGGCACATGATTTTAACATTCTGTATCTTCAAGTCTTGATCAGTTGACAATATGTATAATGTATACAGTATTATTATTAATATAATGTATTATATGTATAGTAATTACTATAACAAATGAATATTTTCTCTCATACCAATGGTTAATTCGTTTTTTATATGGTACATCAGCATTAAATGTTACCTTAGTGTATCACTTGGCTGCCAGGACTGGTAATCAGCACTGCTGCATGGTTTAGTAAGACAATCAAGTATTATATTAGAGTTATAGTATTACATAGAATTGACTGTACTATAACTTGTGTTATTTACCCCATAGCTATTCTGGCAATGATGAGGGGGTAGTTGTGGGGGGAAATATCAACGTATTATACATCATAAAAATGTCATATATTGTAGTATCGTCACTTAATGATTTCTGCTTGCATTTGCTGTTAATTGAATTGAATATGATCTTAAAGGTCCAATGCAGACATTTTTATCTCAACATCAATGAATTACTGGGTGATATTTAAGTACCTTACTGTGATTGTTTTCAATTAAAATGTTCAAAGAGGAACAAAAAATTGCTTCTTCGCAAAAAGCAATTTGTCAAGCAATAATTTTACTAGGACTGTCTGGGAGTGGTCAGAGTGAGCGGCCTAATTGGACTAGCCTAGTGGGAGGGACATGTAACCTGAAAACTAGCTATTGGCAGAGAGGGCAAACTCTCTTTGTTGTTGGTCTATTAATTATACTGCCTGGTGATGTCGTCAGGCAGTCCAAAACCACACCCATGCAAAACAAGCTGAAATTTCAGACAGTCTTTTAAAACAGCTCTTACACTAAAAGGGCATTATCATCAATTTCACAATTGCACAGTATTATTCCAACCTCAGTGTGGAAATATACACTGTAAATACAAAAGTATGTGGACTCCCCTTCAAATGAGTGGATTTGGCTATTTCAGCCACACCCGTTGCTGACAGGAGTAAAGATGGCCTGTCCTCAGTTGCAACACTCACTACCGAGTTCCAAACTGCCTCTGGAAGCAACGTCAGCACAATAACTGTTTGTCGGGAGCTTGAAATGGGTTTCCATGGCTGAGCAGCCGCAAACAAGCCTAAGATCACCATGCACAATGCAAAGCGTCGGCTGAAGTAGTGTAAAGCTCACCGCCATTGGACTCTGGAGCAGTGGAAATATATTCTCTGGAGTGATGGATCATGCTTCACCATCTGGCAGTCAGACAGATGAATCTGGGTTTGGCGAATGCCAGGAGGACAATACCTGCCCCAATGCATAGTGCCAACTGTAAAGGTTGGTGGAAGAAGAATAATGGTCTGGGGCTGTTTTTCATGGTTCGAGCGAGGCCCCTTAGTTCCAATGAGGGAAAATCTTAACGCTACAGCATACAATAACATTCTAGATAACTCTGTGCTTCCAACTTTGTGGCAACAGTTTGGAGAAGGCCCTTTCCTGTTTCAGCATGACAGTGTCCCTGTGCACAAAGCGAGGTCCACACAGAAATTGTTTGTCGAGATCGGTGTGGAAGAACTTGACTGGTCTGCACAGAGCCCTGACCTCAACCCCATCGAACACCTTTGGGATGAATTGGAAAGCCGACTGCGAGCCAGGCCTAATCGCCCAACATCAGTGCCGACCTCACTAATGCTCTTGTGACTGAATCGAAGCAAGTCCCCTCATTTAGTGGAAAGACTTCCCAGAAGAGTGGAGGAGGCTGTTATGGCAGGAAAGGGGGAACCAACTCCATATTAATGCCCATGATTGTGGAATGAGATGTTCGACAAGCAGGTACTTTTTGGCCATGTAGTGTATGTATACACAGCGCAATTCACAGCACAATTCTATTTTACAGTACTCAGATTATTATGTATTGTACTGCATTGCATAATCTTTTAAACTTCCATGCATATGATTGAATGTTAATGTTTTTTTATACCATGCTAATCATAGGATTTGTTACAGTATTATCCATGATGGATATAAAATGAGTCCGCTCACTTCCCGCCCTCACTGTATCTATTTATATATATATTGATCAATAACCCTGGTCTGGTAGTTTCCAACACACATTAAAAGATCTGACCATGCTTTCCTGTTTTTACTGGTTGTCCATCGCTTTCTTCTGGTCTATGAGAGAATCTCAATTGCATTTCCTTTATTCCTTGCGTCCTCTCTCCTCGTGTCATTCACAAAACCCATTGGATGAGAAAGTCATAGGGGCGGGAACTCTAACCTTCTGATCCAATGGATTTTGAGAAGGAGGTGAGGAATCATGGAAATGCATGCAATTGAAATTGTTCCTCTTTTGAATCCCACTAATTGTGGCCCTATCCACCAGGTGTCACTGTTTCATTACGTAGCAGGCAAAGGTACTCACTCTCGCTGTCTCTGGTATAAAGCCCCCAGCCAGCAGATAACATTGGAAAATCACTGTGTACACACACCTCTACTACACACACAATGAATGGCGCTTGCTCTAATCACAGCCAACAGAAAAGGATTGGACTTAACAGCTCTGGTTAAAGTTAAATAAAGGTTAAATGAAAATAAAATATGTAAAGTTGTAATTACCACACCACTTACAACTTTCCCATGAATAAGGCACTGATGCTTCAACCCAAAACATGCTTGTTGTATTCTTCTGGTATGTGTTCGTCTTTTGTGTGTTGATTCAATCAAGAGTAGCACAAAGGCAGCCACCAGCTGTTGTGAAATTGCAAATAAAATAAAGAACAGGAAGGCCTCTACACTGTTTATGCTCCCAATTCAAGCAGTGAATCTTTTCTGTTCTTCACATGTATTCTTTATTAGCCCAGCACCTACGTTTTTTAAGGATTTGAGTATGACCACAAACTTTTCAATAGAAACGGTGTCATTTTTTTCAACTTGTTTCATACAATCTGTGGTTCGAAATGTTACAGTGAAGTAGATGTATACAATTTCTGTCTCATCCAAAGTCAGTCCATTAGTAACCCAGCACTCCGTTATTCATATTCAACATGTCTCCTATATGGTCCAACATGTTCCTTACTATGGCCCGGTATCTGAAGACAAAGTTAAGTCATTTCAGAGTGAGTGACCTTATGGAGTGTGGAGCAGATCAGCATGCGCTGACCAACCGACCGGGGTAGCAGACCCGTTTCTCAGCAGACAGGCGGTTCCTCCTCTCCTGCCTGCATGGGAACAGAGTGGGTCACCTCCCCTGCTCCACTCACCTCATTAACATTCCTGTGTGGGACAGCAGGGACGCATTGCGAGGCCAACACAGACATGTCTGGCCTCCAGCAAAGCTCTCTCAGTAAACACAGTCCCTGGATGATGAGCTGTGAGTGGCCACATCTGAGCTGCTGTGACAGGCTAGGGCTCAGGCAGGTCCTATCTGCCGGCCCGGGCTGAGGGCAGCTGAAGGCCAGAGCGGAGGCAGACTAAGCTCCCATGTCTGATGCCAGCCCATCACTTGACCTAGAGACATTTTACTGTCCTCTAAGACTAGAAAGTGGATCTTTAAGTAGAAATAGTACTAGAATAGCACTATGTCTGTTACCACCACAACCAGGAGGTTCTACAACAGACTGCTGTAAATCGTTGTGGTACAGCATAAGAGAGCCAAGGGACGTACTGTAGCAAGGTACAGTAATAAGTCATGGTGTAGTTAGTAGGATGTGATATGACATCATCCTCAACTACCGGTAGGTGTGTCGGACAAGGTGTGAACATAATTCATGCCAGAGGTCAAGGTGAACACATTAGCCATTGTGATTTACAGAGAGAATTTACAACCCCTTCACAGACCTCCAACCACAAAATATCCTGAGTGACTGTTCGCACTGTCCCGACCCTGTAAGAGGAGATCTATTAACAGGCCGAAGGAAGTGACACGCGGGTAGTGACTGGCTATGTTGCCATGTCGTCATCCAGGCCAGGACAGACATCTGATGGGACAGGCAGAGTCTCTCCCCTGCCACTGTCCTCCTGTCCAAAATTAGCCTGGACCATGAGCCTGGCCCAGAATAGGAGGAATGGTCGCATTGTGGCATGGTGCTGAGCGCTCAGAGTCCACAGCTGTAGCGTTCTAGACAGGGGGCCCACTGGCCCATCACCTGCTTCCTGTAAAGCAATTTGTTATAGAGTTGTCACTGTAAAATCTACAGCCCGTCCGTGAGGTAAAGAAAGACAGGGTCACACGTAATGAGGACACCGCAGCCTCGGTCTGGCTGTGATGTAACCAAAGGAAGGACAAACACTTCAAGCTTAGCCAATAGCTGTGGGTAGAAACATCTTTTTTTATGTACAGTGAAGCATGTATGCTCCGTGTTTTAGAATAAAAAGATATGGGAGGCCAAAAACAACCAGGATGTGTCATGTCATATAATTAAGCAGACAATCATTTAATTAGGCTTCTGAATCCCCCTAATCCCCTCGCTCCCAAGAGAGACACATACTGCGCCTCCGCTGTCTATGTGTTGGTCATTTTAGACCACTCCCAGCATCACCTCCACTCAAATCAAATGTATTTATATAGCCCTTCTTACATCAGCTGATATCTCAAAGTGCTGTACAGAAACCCAGCCTAAAACCCCAAACAACAAGCAATGCAGGAGTAAATGTCAGTTTGCTGTTCATAGCCGATCATTAAAAGTATCCCTACCACTCCTGCTGTCTCTAGAGAGTTGAAAACAGCAGGTCTGGGACAGGTAGCACATCCGGTGAACAGGTCAGGGTTCCATAGCCGCAGGCAGAACAGTTGAAACTGGAGCAGCTGCACGGCCAGGTGGACTGGGGACAGCAAGGAGTCATCATGCCAGGTAGTCCTGAGGCATGGTCCTAGGGCTCAGGTCCTCCGAGAGAGAGAAAGAAAGAGAGAAAGAGAGAATTAGAGAGAGCATAAATTCACACAGGACACCGGATAAGACAGGAGAAGTACTCCAGATATAACAGACTGACCCTAGCCCCCCGACACATAAACTACTGCAGCATAAATACAGGAGGGGTCAGGAGACACTGTGGCCCCATCCGATGATACCCCTGGACAGGGCCAAACAGGCAGGATATAACCCCACCCACTTTGCCAAAGCACAGCCCCCACACCACCAGAGGGATATCTTCAACCACCATCCTGAGACAAGGCCGAGTATAGCCCACAAAGATCTCCGCCATGGCACAACCCAAGGGGGGGCGCCAACCCAGACAGGAAGATCACGTCAGTGACTCAACCCACTCAAGTGTCGCACCCCTCCTAGGGACGGCATGGAAGAGCACCAGTAAGCCAGTGACTCAGCCCCTGTAATAGGGGAGAATCCCCGTGGAGAGAGGGGACACGACCAGGCAGAGACAGCAAGGGTGGTTCGTTGCTCCAGAGCCTTTCCGTTCACCTTCATACCCCTGGGCCAGACTACACTCAATCATATGACCCACTGAAGAGATGAGTCTTCAGTAAAGACTTAAAGGTTGAGACCGAGTCTGCGTATCTCACATGGGTAAGCAGACCGTTTCATAAAAATGGAGGTCTATAGGAGAAAGCCCTGCCTCCAGCTGTTTGCTTAGAAATTCTAGGGACAATTAGGAGACCTGTGTCTTGTGACCGTAGCGTACGTGTAGGTATGTACAGTAGGACCAAATCGGAAAGATAGGTAGGAGCAAGCCCATGTAATGCTTTGTAGTTTAGCAGTAAAACTTTGAAATCAGCCCTTGCCTTAACAGGAAGCCAGTGTAGGGCGGCTAGCACTGGAGTAATATGATCAAATTTTTGGGTTCTAGTCAGGATTCTAGCAGACTGCTTTTGGCACTAACTGAAGTTTATTTAGTGTTTTATCCGGGTTGCCGGAAAGTAGAGCATTGCAGTAGTCTAACCTAGAAGTAACAAAAGCATGGATTAATTTTTCTGCATAATTTTTGGACAGAAAGTTTCTGATTTTTGCAATGTTACGTAGATGGAAAAAGCTGTCCTTGAAACAGTCTTGATATGTTCGTCAAAAGAGAGATCAGGGTCCAGAGTAACGCAGAGGTCCTTCACAGTTTTATTAATTGTCAGATTGTCAAGATTAATTGTCAGATTCAACAGAAGATCTCTTTGTTTCTTGGGACCGAGAACAAGCATCTCTGTTTTGTCCGAGTTTAAACGTAGAAAGTTTGCAGCCATCAACTTCCTTATGTCTAAAACACAGACTTCTAGCGAGGGCAATTTTGGGGCTTCACCATGTTTCATTGAAATGTACAGCTGTGTGTCATCCGTATAGCAGTGAAAGTTAACATTATGTTTTTGAATGACATCCCCAAGAGGTAAAAAATATAGTGAAAACAATAGTGATCCTAAAACAGAACCTTGAGGAACACCGAAATTTACAGTTGATTTGTCAGAGGACAAACCATTCACAGAGACAAACTGATATCTTTCCGACAGATAATATCTAAACCAGTTCATGTATTGGTCATTTTAGGTCACTCCCAGCACTACGAGCACCACCTCCACTGTCCATGTGTTGGTAATTTTAGGCCACTCCCAGCACTACTCCACTGTCCATGTGTTGGTCATTTTAGGCCACTCCCAGCACCACCTCCACTGTCCATGTGTTGGTCATTTTAGGCCACTCCCAGCACCACCTCCACTGTCCATGTGTTGGTCATTTTAGGCCACTTCCAGCACCACATCCACTGTCCATGTGTTGGTCATTTTAGGCCACTCCCAGCACTCTCAGCACCAGCTCCACTGTCCATGTGTTGGTCATTTTAGGCCACACCCAGCACTACCTCCACTGTCCATGTTTTGGTCATTTTAGGCCACTCCCAGCACTCCCATCACCACCTCCACTGTTCATGCTCTTCTTCTATATACAGACCCAGTACATACATTTCTTATTCTATATGCAGACCCAGTACATACATTTCTTATTCTATATGCAGACCCAGCACATACATTTCTTATTCTATATGCAGACCCAGTACATACATTTCTTATTCTATATGCAGACCCAGTACATACATTTCTTATTCTATATACACATACAGGACATACCTTTCTTATTCTATATGCAGACCCAGTACATAAATGTCTTATTCTATATACACACCCAGGACATACCTTTCTTATTCTATATGCAGACCCAGCACATACATTTCTTATTGTATATGCAGACCCAGTACATACATTTCTTCTTCTATATGCAGACCCAGCACATACATTTCTTATTGTATATGCAGACCCAGTATATACATTTCTTCCTCTATATACAGACCCAGTGTAACGATTCTCGTCCTCCTCTTCTGAGGAGGAGTAGTAAGAAGGATCGGAGGACCAAGGTGCAGCGTGGTATGTGTCCATATTTATTAAAATGAACACGGAAATAACAAAAATAACAAAGAGAAACAACCAAAAACAGTTCTGGCTGGTGCAGACACACAACAGACACAGGTGAAAAAAGGCTACCTAAGTATGATTCTCAATCAGAGACAACTAACGACACCTGCCTCTGATTGAGAACCATACCAGGCCAAACGCAAAACACAACATAGAAAAACGAACATAGACAACCCACCCAACTCACGCCCTGACCATACCAAAACAAAGACATAATAAAAGAACTAAGGTCAGAAAGTGACACCCAGTAAATACATGTATTATTCTATATGCAGACCCAGGACATACATGTATTATTCTATATGCTGACCCAGGACATACATGTACTATTCTATATGCTGACCCAGGACATACATGTACTATTCTATATGCTGACCCAGGACATACATGTACTATTCTATATGCTGACCCAGGACATACATGTATTATTCTATATGCAGACCCAGGACATACATGTATTATTCTATATGCTGACCCAGGACATACATGTATTATTCTATATGCTGACCCAGGACATACATGTATTATTCTATATGCAGACCCAGTACATACATGTATTATTCTATATGCAGACCCAGTACATACATGTATTATTCTATATGCAGACCCAGGACATACATGTATTATTCTATATGCAGACCCAGGACATACATGTATTATTCTATATGCTGACCCAGGACATACATGTACTATTCTATATGCAGACCCAGTAAACACATGTATTATTCTATATGCTGACCCAGGACATACATGTATTATTCTATATGCAGACCCAGTACATACACGTACTATTCTATATGCTGACCCAGTACATACATGTATTATTCTATATGCAGACCCAGTACATACATGTATTATTCTATATGCTGACCCAGGACATACATGTATTATTCTATATGCTGACCCAGGACATACATGTATTATTCTATATGCAGACCCAGCACATACATTTCTTATTGTATATGCAGACCCAGTATATACATTTCTTCCTCTATATACAGACCCAGTGTAACGATTCTCGTCCTCCTCTTCTGAGGAGGAGTAGTAAGAAGGATCGGAGGACCAAGGTGCAGCGTGGTATGTGTCCATATTTATTAAAATGAACACGGAAATAACAAAAATAACAAAGAGAAACAACCAAAAACAGTTATGGCTGGTGCAGACACACAACAGACACAGGTGAAAAAAGGCTACCTAAGTATGATTCTCAATCAGAGACAACTAACGACACCTGCCTCTGATTGAGAACCATACCAGGCCAAACGCAAAACACAACATAGAAAAACGAACATAGACAACCCACCCAACTCACGCCCTGACCATACCAAAACAAAGACATAATAAAAGAACTAAGGTCAGAACGTGACACCCAGTAAATACATGTATTATTCTATATGCAGACCCAGGACATACATGTATTATTCTATATGCAGACCCAGTACATACACATATTATTCTATATGCAGACCCAGTACATACACGTATTATTCTATATGCTGACCCAGTACATACATGTACTATTCTATATGCTGACCCAGGACATACATGTACTATTCTATATGCTGACCCAGGACATACATGTACTATTCTATATGCTGACCCAGGACATACATGTATTATTCTATATGCAGACCCAGGACATACATGTATTATTCTATATGCAGACCCAGGACATACATGTATTATTCTATATGCTGACCCAGGACATACATGTATTATTCTATATGCAGACCCAGTACATACATGTATTATTCTATATGCTGACCTAGGACATACATGTATTATTCTATATGCTGACCCAGTACATACATGTATTATTCTATATGCTGACCCAGTACATACATGTATTATTCTATATGCTGACCCAGGACATACATGTATTATTCTATATGCAGACCCAGTACATACATGTACTATTCTATATGCTGACCCAGTACATACATGTATTATTCTATATGCAGACCCAGTACATACATGTATTATTCTATATGCAGACCCAGTACATACATGTATTATTCTATATGCAGACCCAGTACATACATGTATTATTCTATATGCAGACCCAGTACATACATGTATTATTCTATATGCTGACCCAGGACATACATGTATTATTCTATATGCTGACCCAGGACATACATGTACTATTCTATATGCTGACCCAGGACATACATGTATTATTCTATATGTTGACCCAGGACATACATGTACTATTCTATATGCAGACCCAGGACATACATGTACTATTCTATATGCTGACCCAGGACATACATGTATTATTCTATATGCTGACCCAGGACATACATGTATTATTCTATATGCTGACCCAGGACATACATGTATTATTCTATATGCAGACCCAGGACATACATGTACTATTCTATATGCTGACCCAGGACATACATATATTATTCTATATGCTGACCCAGTACATACATGTATTATTCTATATGCTGACCTAGGACATACATGTATTATTCTATATGCTGACCCAGGACATACATGTATTATTCTATATGCAGACCCAGGACATACATGTATTATTCTATATGCTGACCTAGGACATACATGTATTATTCTATATGCTGACCCAGGACATACATTTTCCTGGCCTTAAGGTTCAAGTTCTCTTGTTTTTTCCCTCTCAACCTTTCTGATCTCCTGCTCTTCAAATAAATACACCTCTACATGTTTTGTTTAGACCACGGTCTCTTCTCAAGAGTTATCAAGAGGACCATGCTACAAAGGAAAACACTTACTTTATCCTCACAATTGATATGCCAAATCCATAAGGTATTTTCTCTAAAGGTTGAAGGTTATATAGGTGAGGTTACTGTATGGGTTAGGGTTAGGGTTAGGGGCATAGCGTTTAAAATAATATATTTGAGAGACAGTGTACTCCGTCCTTTGTAGTAGACTATGGTCTGATAGTGAAGGGAAAACTTAGTCAGTTGCACAACTGAATGTGTCTTCCGCAGTTAACCCATTCCCTTTGAATGTTCGGTGGGCTGCCTTAATCGACGTCATCAACGCCTGGGGAGCAGTTGGTGTTGGCGGTTAACTGTCTTGCTCAAGGGCAGAAAGAACGGCAGATTTTTCCACCTTGCTGGCTCAAGGATTCAATAGCGCTGGTTACTGGCCCAGCGCTCTTAACCACTAGGTTACCTGCAACCCCATGGTGACAACCATTCACTCTCAAAGGCATCCAGCTGGGATCCAATGGCAGGCCAGGCCATGTACTGAAACAGTCAACCAGGCCAGGCCAGGCTAAGCATGTGCTGAAACAGCCACCCCACCCCCCCTTCCCCGGACAGATTATGAGGCCTTTCAGTCTATCTCTATGGAGAAACAAAGTTCCTAGTTAATGATGTGTCAAAGCATGAAAGCTTGACCTCTCATAGTTGAAGGTGCCCCAAGCAAAACTTTCTCCAGCGCTTGCTGTGCTGACACAATGAAACTCCAGACACATACCTGTTTTACTCCCACATCATAGCTTACAATGCTATGTGCCAAATGTAAAACATCTAGATGAGATAAATTGATGTCATCTCAAGAAAATCAAGAGATGAGAGTAGTTACCGATGAGATTTATGGTTAATATTCACCTCATTGGAAAGCTCACCATTTTGGCCTTGTTTAAGCTCCGTGCACTAACTGCCTTACAATACACTGTCAATAGCGGTCTGTTTATTCAGTCATTTCTGTTTAATTGGTAATTTCAGATGCATTTGCAATGTCATCTCCTAAAATAAACTACAGATTGTGTGGTCCCAGCCATCGCACCATGTGGTCCTCATAGTAATGGTTTTATGGGCTTAACACAACACCATAATGCATATGTAAGCAGTGAAATATATTACAGTTTTGGGTTGTTTCTTAGATTGCTATGTATTGTATAACACATATAGAAATGTATTTGATCTATTTGGCTGTGTTTCATGTGGAAAATAGTGGCAAAGGAAATGAAAGGCAATGCGATGAAAAGGACACCAACACCAAACAACATGAAACTAGAATGTCACCCCTTTCACCCATCCATAAATTACTAAACTCATTTATATAGTTTTAATTTGGTTGGAGCCAAAACATAGGCATTTCATTATTGGTTATAAAACTTGCAAAGAAAAGGGAGCTCTTCTTTTATGCATGGTCTGGCCACATAAACACATAGTTCAATTCCTTAATTCAATTATTTCCATATGACTTAGTTAACTTAATGAAAAGTCATTGAGATGAAAAAGTAATTGGATAATCTTCTTCATAGGGAGGCTTTGTCATCAGCCAATGAGGGGTCACATCCCTTTAGATATGTGTATATTAGGTAGTTGTTGGGGAATTGTTAGATTACTGTTATAGAGTTGTGTGTATTAGGTAGTTGTTGGGGAATTGTTAGATTACTGTTATAGAGTTGTGTGTAGTAGGATGTTGTTGGGGAATTGTTAGATTACTGTTATAGATTTGTGTGTATTAGGTAGTTGTCGGGAATTGTTTAGATTACTTGTTAGATATTATTGCACTGTTGGAACTAGAAGCACAAGCATTTCGCTACACTCGCATAAACATCTGCGAACCATGTGTATGTGACCAATAAAATTCGATTTGATTTGTCAAATTATTTCCAATATGGGGATCACCAATATTTAGACGGCTATGTAAGGTAGATAACTTTTACTTGTCGACATCTAAATATAACGTCCCTGACCCTACCGTGCACATACCAGTGTTCGTAATTGTCTAACAAAAGGGGGGCATGGACAGCTGACGTGCTGGTGCAGTATTTTGTCCTGCGGCGCATCTTCAGTCCCGACTGAGAAGAAGACCGCGGCGTAGCTATCTGTCTCATCCTCGGACAGATGACTGACTGACTTTACCTGCCAGGGACAAGCAGTGGTTTCAGTGCCATCTTTCTTCACAGTCTGTGATACCTGTGTTTGGGTTTGCAACTTCTTCAGCTTCACCTGTTATTCACGTCGAATGTCAAACAAATAGCCTAGGCTACAAAAACAATACGCAACAACGAAGGAAAGTGTTGTCGTTGGCAACCCGAACATCTGGCTGGACATTTGACAGTTTCTCCGAAGATTTGTCTTAATTCGATTTACTTTTACCAGACTGACTTTTGATGAGCACTGCCTCGTCTCGAATAAATCAGAGACAAACAATGGCATTGATGAACTGACAAGATATCAAATTAGCCTTTTGAAACAAGATGGATAGAATTGTTCAACTTGTTCAACTTCTATAGATAGGCAGGTTTTCCCCCAATTATGAACAGCAAACCATCGCCCAGGACTTGTATTCTTCATTTTATATTGTATGCCTTCTGTTCATGAAAATAGAAATGTTTTGTTTCTTCAAACCCCGAGGATATTCCAGGACCAGGACTGGGTCTAGAAATGGGACAATATCCCGACACTCCTCCAACTCAACCTCAAGGCTATACTTTACCTTTATTCTGCTGCTTCTCATCTTCACGCCTAGAGTGGATTCTTCCTGGTGGTGAGTGCTTTCTTTCATGTGCGCTTGATCCTGCTGAAATAATCATATCGTTTCTATCCAAGGTTACATCTTTAATTTATGTCTAGGAGAGCTCTGTCATTGATATCCAAGATTAGATCTGAGTTTCCAGTGGTTTTGGATGACCAGTTGTCTTCTTAATGAGCTAATTCTAGAATATTCCAAGACCTTGCAAAAGCTAGCCCTATTTATGTTGGCTATTTGGGAGTCGAAAATATAAGTGGGAAGAAGTCATATTGCCTAATGCATATATGATGGATAAATATGAATGTAAGAAATAAAGACATCATTATAAACTCATTAAATATGCGAAACGGTCTTGAATAAAGTCAAGATCAAATGTAAAGCATGTTTGGATTTCAATGAAGGTTTTAGGGAAATGGTTTAGGCATACAATCAACAATTCTATAATAATAATTAATTTTGTAAGAGTATATTCTGAGGAGGCTACATTTGCTTTTCACTGAAACCTGAGTTCATGTCTATGTTTATCCCAAGCCTGAGATTGCCAATTATGTCTTGAGAAATGTGAATGATCCTCGGGATGCAGGAGATGGGAACAATAAGAAACACTAAATGATAGGCTATATCACTATTATGTGGCAAACACATTCAATATTCAAATAGTTTAACTCAATACACCCTTTGAAGTCTATACCTCCATCACACCTTAGAATTAGACTTATACCCTGCTGGAACCTGTAAAGAGATCGCAGCCAACTCCAATTCAAACAGCCACAGGGGGGGATGTGTGTGGATTGGAGTTTTAAAACATCAAAACAAACAACTGCACACTGTGTTCATGAAGATACATGGACTGAGGGACTTTCCACTATCAATCTTGCATATTGGAAATGGCAGATGCAGGCAGTGGTGCATGAAAAAGTGTTCCTTGATGATTTCTCTTCAGGGTAAGAACCCAGGGTGTATAAAGGAAGTGCCTACCTCCAACACTCCAATCTTACTGCGCAAAACATGATAAATCAGCTTTCAGCTAGGGGCAAAATCTTCATTTTCTATTCTGTTTTTATATTTGAACTAGTTAAAGTAGATTAAATAAGTGGGCTCAACTCAAAACATAATTTTATGTAAACAACACTGAGGAATTGTATGACTGAATAAAAATAAGGCAGTGTGTGTAATTAAAACAGTGAAGTGAGGCAGAGCGGGGAGACATGGTAGCTCTCTCCAGACTAAGGGTCTAAATATGATTTATGTAGTCCAGTTTTTTTTCTCATCATGATCTTGATCATTCAGATAAGCAGCAACGTGTTCTCTGGTGTTCTGGACTGATTGTCCTCCCTCCAAACTATGTATGAGGCGTAGAAACAGTCAGGGTCTTTTGGCTCAGCTCTCTACTCTCTCTATGGAGAGAATAAACACCGTGTCTCTGCTCTGCTTTCCTGCTCAGGTTCTGGCAGCAGGGAATGAAGGCAGATTGTTGGGGGGAAGGGACAGGGACAGCCATAACTGGAATGGAAACCCTTTTCTGTTGCTGTCTCAGTGGCACGAGACACAATGTAGCTGTGATTAAGCCTGGCAGTAATGATGTTCGGTCATCGTAGGGAGCGGGAAAATTAGAGGAGCATGCCAGCTTATAGGAGACTGGTGACTTATAGGAGACTGGGGACTTATAGGAGACTGGGGACTTATAGGAGACTAGTTACTTGTAGGAGACTGATGACTTATAGGAGACTAGTGACTTGTAGGAGACTGGTGACTTATAGGAGACTGGTGACTTATAGGAGACTAGTTAATTGTAGGAGACTGATGACTTATAGGAGACTAGTGACTTGTAGGAGACTGGTGACTTATAGGAGACTGGTGACTTATAGGAGACTGGTGACTTATACCAGACCGGTGACTTATAGGAGACTAGTGACTTATAGGAGACTGGTAACTTATTGGAGACTGGTGACTTATAGGAGACTGGTGACTTATAGGAGACTGGTAACTTATAGGAGACTGGTGACTTATAGGAGACTGGGGACTTATAGGAGACTAGTTACTTGTAGGAGACTGATGACTTATAGGAGACTAGTGACTTGTAGGAGACTGGTGACTTATAGGAGACTGGGGACTTATAGGAGACTGGTGACTTATAGGAGACTGGTGACTTATACCAGACTGGTGACTTATACCAGACTGGTGACTTATAGGAGACTGGTGACTTATACCAGACTGGTGACTTATAGGAGACTGGGGACTTATAGGAGACTGGTGACTTATACCAGACTGGTGACCTACAGGAGACTGGTGACTTATAGGAGACTGGTGACTTATAGGAGACTGGTGACTTATAGGAGACTGGGGACTCTTATAGGAGACCATGTCACACTGTATGGTTGCTTCACTGCACTCTGTGTTCCTATTCCAGTCTCAGTGGTCAGGGGTCACTCTTAGTTAACTGTGTGGACTCTTCCCTGTCTGTGAAAGTGCTTCTGAAGATCTCACACTTCATAACACTTTTATGGCATGTTTCACAGCGTGGGATTACAATGAAGCGGGACAGAATGGTTAAATGCACACTTTGTAAGAATTCCTGCTGTTCAATAGTCAATTAAACTGACGATGAATACCCATTGATTCTTGAAAAATATAGCTTGTCACGCATCTGACTGGACCTGACTTCACAATATACAGTATCTTGTCCTTCTGAAAGAAAACTAGAAAGAAACACATTTGTTTTTGCATAATAATCGTCCCTGGAAGTTTCCCTGGCCTCCCACTGACAGTGCACCTGTCTATCTGATCTGCAGGTACATTGGAGCCCTGGGTGCACGGGTGATCTGTGACAACATTCCAGGCCTGGTGAACAAGCAGCGCCAGCTGTGCCAGCGCCACCCGGACCTCATGCAGTCTATTGGGGAGGGTGCCAAGGAGTGGATCCGCGAGTGCCAGCACCAGTTCCGCCATCATCGCTGGAACTGCAGCACGCTGGACCGAGACCACACTGTCTTTGGCAGGGTCATGCTGCACAGTAAGTCTGCGTGTGTGTGTGTTTCCATGTGTGTGTGTGTGTGTGTGTGTGTGTGTGTGTGTGTGTGTGTGTGTGTGTGTGTGTGTGTGTGTGTGTGTGTGTGTGTGTGTGTGTGTGTGTGTGTGTGTGTGTGTGTGTGTTAAGAGGTTTAGTATTCAACCACTTGAATCTTGGATGTAACATTCACTACATGAATTTGATACAGTACATAAAAGTGATGGATTGTTGTAGACTATTACAGAACTATAACGGGACTGCTCAGTTTCCTTTTAGACTTACAGACATCCCAGCCTTAAAGGGAAATGTCCAACAATGTTCAACTTCATGTTCATCATCTCCAGCACCTCCAGCATCAGTATACGTGAAAATGGCACGTTTCTATGTTTTGTAGTAAAAAAGATAGAGGAATATGTGTTTTTCCAAGACATCATCGGTGTGCATCGTGTAATTCTTACCAATTATGAGGAGTCGTTGCCTACTAAGTGTCTACTAATTTGTCTACTAATTGTCCTGTTATTGTCTACTAATTGTCCTGTTATTGTCTACTAATTGTCCTGTTATTGTCTACTAATTGTCATGTTATTGTCTACTAATTGTCCTGTTATTCTACTAATTGTCCTGTTATTGTCTACTAATTGTCCTGTTATTGTCTACTAATTGTCCTGTTATTGTCTACTAATTGTCCTGTTATTGTCTACTAATTGTCCTGTTATTGTCTACTAATTGTCCTGTTATTGTCTACTAATTGTCCTGTTATTGTCTACTAATTGTCCTGTTATTGTCTACTAATTGTCCTGTTATTGTCTATTAATTGTCCTGTTATTGTCTACTAATTGTCCTGTTATTGTCTACTAATTGTCCTGTTATTGTCTACTAATTGTCCTGTTATTGTCTACTAATTGGCATGTTATTGTCTACTAATTGGCATGTTATTGTCTACTAATTGTCCTGTTATTGTCTACTAATTGTCCTGTTATTGTCTACTAATTGTCCTGTTATTGTCTACTAATTGTTCTGTTATTGTCTACTAATTGTCCTGTTATTGTCTACTAATTGTCCTGTCATTGTCTACTAATTGTCCTGTTATTGTCTACTAATTGTCCTGTTATTGTCTACTAATTGTCCTGTTATTGTCTACTAATTGGTTGATGTCATTGCAAACACAGATCTTCCTCTATCTTTTTTTTTTTTACAAAACATAAAAACATGATATTTTTACATATGCTGATGGTGTGAAATTTCCCTTTAATGGTATATGCATGTTATATACATATCTCAGTTCAACACTTCATACAACAGTTTATCATCTCTATGTACAAATGCGGTCAAATATATTGGCACCGCTTGCAATTGTGTGCAATGTAGCAGAATGTTCTGTTTTCTCTTTTCAATGGAATGGCTGTTTTTACCCTGTAAGCACCTGCAACTTACCACAGGTGAGATAAATTACATAGTAAATGAGAAAACTTGCCTCCAACCCAATGAATTTGAATTTTTAATAATTTCACAATTTTTTACTATGAAGTGAAAAATCTCAAATTCAGTTTAGGTCATTTTTCTTGGTTCTGTGTAAATCAAACAAATACAAAAAATGTGAACATGAAAGGTTTTTTCAATTTCAACTTCTTTTAGAATAAATAGATAATCGTACAAGGGTTCTGTCTGCAATAAAGCCCTTTTATGGCGACAACTCATTATGATTGGCTGGGCCTGGCTCCCCAGAGGGTGGACCTGTCTCCCCAGAGGGTGGACCTGTCTCCCCAATGGGTGGAGCTGGCTCCCAGGTGAGTGGGCCTATGTCCCCCAGGCCAACCCATGGCTGCTCCTGTGCCCAGTCATGTGAAATCCATAGATTAGGGCCTAATTTATTTATTTCAATTAACTGACTGAATACCTGATGAAACTAAGGAGTATTTAATACATCAGCTGTCCAGGTGGCTGGTCTCAGACGATCCCGCAGGTGAAGAAGTCAGATGTGGAGGTCCTGGGCAGGCGTGGTTACACTTGATCTGTGGTTATGAGGCCGGTTGGATATACTGCCAAATTCTCTAAAAAGATGGAGGCGGCTTATGGTAGAGAAATGAACATTCAATTCTCTGGCATCAGCTCTGTTGGACATTCCTGCAGTCAGCATGCCAATTGCACACTCCCTCAAATCTTGAGACATCTGTGGCATTATGTTGTGTGACAAAACTGCACATTTTAGAGTGGCCTTTTATTGTCCCCTATACACTGTGTAATGATCGTGCTGTTTAATCAGCTTTTCGATATGCCACACCTGTCAGGTGGATGGATTATCTTGGCAAAGGAGTAATGCTCACTAACAGGGATGTAAACACATTTATGCACAACATTTAAGAGAAATACGCTTTTTGTGTGTATTGAACATTTCTGGAATCTTTTATTTTAGCTCATGAAAAATGGGATTATGTTGTGTTTATATTTTTGTTCAGTAATAGTTTCACCTTGTCCAGGAATGAGGAGAGTTGCAGAAAGTGGGTATTCTCTGAAGACAGGTAGCAGATAGAGAGATCCACATGGTGATGTCTAAACAGTAATAGGAGATGTAAATATTTGGGTAGATGTTTCTGGCAGGCAGACAAAGCCGTGCTCCCTGACATATCGCCTGTGTTCTGGTTCATTGCGTGAGGAGGAATGAAAACTAGAGGTGGGTGGGAAAAGCAGACCAAATAACCCTGTATCTGCTCTCCTCTCAGATGAAAAGATAGGCCTGCTGTACATGGACGGATTGTACAGGAACATTGTACAGAGACAAACATGCCCAAGTTCCAAGGAACGTAGACACTGTTTAAATTTAGATTGCATGGGATATAGTGCACACAAACAGATTTTAATCAAATATAGGCATGTTTGTTTCTGTGCAATGTCATCTGCACTATGCAAGTCGAAAGCTTTCAGTTGGGCATATGTTAGTGTTCAAAGCATGAAGTTGGCTCTAGACTGATGTAACTACACTGTAACGACATGATTACTACAACAAAACAAACTCTGCTAGTATAGTGTAACCGCTTGTTTGAGACTGACTTTGTTTTGCCTGTTTAAGACTGACTTTGTTTTGCCTGTTTGAGATTGACTTTGTTTTGCCTGTTTAAGACTGACTTTGTTTTGCCTGTTTGAGACTGACTTTGTTTTGCCTGTTTGAGACTGACTTTGTTTTGCCTGTTTGAGACTGACTTTGTTTTGCCTGTTTGAGACACACTTTGTTTTGCCTGTTTGAGATTGACTTTGTTTTGCCTGTTTGAGACACACTTTGTTTTGCCTGTTAATTAAAGACTGACTTTGTTTTGCCTGTTTGAGACTGACTTTGTTCATCCTGTTTGAGACTGACTTTGTTTTGCCTGTTTGAGACTGACTTTGTTTTGCCTGTTTAAGACTGACTTTGTTTTGCCTGTTTGAGACAGACTTTGTTTTGGCTGTTTGAGACAGACTTTTGTTTTGCCTGTTTGAGACAGACTTTTGTTTTGCCTGTTTGAGACAGACTTTGTTTTGCCTGTTTAAGACTGACTTTGTTTTGCCTGTTTGAGACAGACTTTGTTTTGGCTGTTTGAGACAGACTTTTGTTTTGCCTGTTTGAGACAGACTTTTGTTTTGCCTGTTTGAGACAGACTTTGTTTTGCCTGTTTGAGATTGACTTTGTTTTGCCTGTTTGAGACAGACTTTTGTTTTGCCTGTTTGAGACAGACTTTGTTTTGCCTGTTTGAGACAGACTTTGTTTTGCCTGTTTGAGACTGACTTTGTTTTGACCAACAAAAAAAACAAAGATAAAAACAGCTCCAGCCACACTTTCACCAATTCAGAACATCTATTTCTATTGTGAATTGGCCATAACCAGATTCGGCCAGCTCTGTTCCATGTGGACTGTCTACGGTTTTCCTACTCTTCAACTTGGTGACTGATTATAGAACTGAGAAATGAGGTGTGTGTACTCTCAATCCATTCAATCAATTCCATAATAAATTACATTCATGAATCAGGGAGTGTAGACAATTCCAACTACTGAATCCTGCAAGATACTGTTCTTAATTATACAATTACCTTTTTATGCCAAAGCTGAGATGCTGAAAACATTTTTTTTGCCCACGCAACAGAGGTCTTTAATGGTCCACTAATACAGGACTAGTAAAGGCCCAGTGCACTACTTTTGTGAAAAAATATATTTTTCAATTCTTTTAAACTTTTTAAATAAAGTTATTATTATTTGTTTTAAAAAATTGGGGTGCTGCCGCACCCCTACTTCCCATAGCTATGGGAACACATCTGCCCCTCCCTTCCCTGACCTTAACAGAGGCTATCTAACGATGACATCTTCTAACACAAAATCTCCTCCATCATATCACCCCAGGTAGCCGGGAGGCAGCATTTGTGTACGCCATCTCCTCGGCAGGTGTGGTCTATGCAATTACCAGGGCCTGCAGCCAGGGGGACCTCAAGATCTGCAGCTGCGACGCCCAAAAGCGGGGCCAGGCTAGTGACGACAGGGGCGAATTTGACTGGGGCGGCTGCAGCGACAACATCAACTATGGCATCAAGTTCACCAAGACCTTTGTTGATGCCAGAGAAAAGATGGTGAAGGACGCTCGGGCACTGATGAATCTACACAACAACCGCTGTGGACGAATGGTGAGCAATGGCGTAGGGGTTAAGGGGCATTATACTTTTTGAAATGTGCACTGTGATGCATCTGGACTTGATACACACAGCTAACTGGCTGACAGGCAGTCCCTTTCAACTAACAGAGCATGCTATAACTACTGTGTAACAACATGGTTACTACAATGGAACAGACATTGCTGGTAAAATTCAAGCCACTGTTGAACAGACATTCTGTAAATGCTCTAGACCTGAATAGTGAGTGTACTGGGTTGGTCACAAGTGAGCCTGTGTCTTAACCACCAATGACATTATCCAACCATTTCGATTTCAGGCCGTGAAGCGCTTTATGAAACTGGAGTGCAAGTGTCATGGCGTCAGCGGCTCCTGTGCCCTTAGAACCTGCTGGCTGGCCATGTCGGACTTCCGGAGGACCGGGGACTACCTCCGGAAGAAGTACAACACGGCCATCGAGGTAACCATGAACCAGGATGGCACCGGGTTCATGGTGGCTGACAAGGACTTCAAGGGAACCACCAAGAATGAGCTGGTGTATGTAGAAAAGTCCCCTGACTACTGCCTCATGGACAGAGCAGCAGGTGGGTCAACTCAACCAGTTCAAGGTGTTAGGTAGGGCCAGGAGTTTTTCTTCAACACATGACCTGACAGAGAAAAACACAGATGTTTTAGCTAAGAGGAAATCTCTTTATGCAAAAAATTTGAGTATATGATTCAGAATAATATCACAGTTAGTCATACATAGTTTGATGGATGTTATTCAAATACTTATCACCAAACGAATATTTTCAGAAACCTAGCTGCTCTGAGTCAAGACTGTTACCCAGAAGGTAGATAATACAGCGGCCTACTCCTCAAATACGTCTATGAGAATACCAGACTCATCTGCCGAAGGCCTGCATACCTGCATAGCTTAGAGTTCAATTATTTGACCTTTAACTTCTCTCTAATTCCAACTGTGTTTTCTCTGCCTTGGTAATCTCTGTTTCTCATGCCCCTCATGTCCTATCACTTCAGCAGAGAGTTCAAAGAGCTCTAGAACAGCTAACAGGCTCTGGTTATGATACCTTGGATGTATTGTGTGTTACTGGTATCTTCCTAATCTCTGTTAGACCTATGGTTATAGGTTGACACCTAGTGAACTAATGTTAATTAAGAAGAGAAGCTACACTACGCCCCTAGACTACTTCAAGGTGCAGCAGGGCTGATTTTAAAGGGCTTATAGCTCTCGTATCCGCTAATCTCTATTGTATAGGAATTCACACCCTAAGGATATACCAGGGTAATTTTTCAAATCCTTCTGTGGTCCCTATTAAGCTCCACTCCCAAATGCTCAAGGGGAATACCTATACTCACACCCCTTCACTCACGGGCCGGCTTGTCTTTAACCATGGCGTCTGTCTTGTGCCCTCTCCAAAGGCTCCCTGGGAACAGCAGGGAGAGTCTGCAACAAGTCTTCTAGAGGCACAGACAGCTGCGAGGTCATGTGTTGCGGACGGGGCTACGACACAATGCGCGCCAAGCGAGTCACCAAGTGCGAGTGCAAGTTCAAGTGGTGTTGCGCCGTGGAGTGTAAGGACTGTGAGAACACTGTGGACGTTCACACCTGTAAGCCCCACAGGCGACCCGATTGACTGGACCAAACCAGACGCTGAGGCCCATTCTTTAAAAGGACGTAGTAGTGGTCAACTGCATTGTGGGATATGTATTTCCTACTCCTGACTCCTTACGCACTCCTTTCGGACCTCCATTACATCTGACAACCCCTTCTAAAGTGACATCCTAAAGAACCTTTCCCATGGCGCCGTATCCCAACTTGGTTTGGATGGTGCAGTGCTGTATGGGACTGTTCGGTGGGAAGGCTTTCTAAGAGAATGGTTGGGCTGGGAGAGGGGATAGTTCCTATTTATGTTTTTGTTTGTTTGTGTTGATTGTGTGCTGCTTCCAAGGTGCCGAGGACACTATTTTTCTACAGACATTCATTCACACAGTATCTGTTGTGGAAATGCAGAACAGGACATTGTACTGTGGGCACACCAGAGATTGAGTTAGGATTGTTGGCTGGTGTATGTGTTGTTGTTTTTTTGCTTTGTTTAAGACTATGTTCTCTCTAAATCTGTGATCACTTTGTTCAGTGTTTCATTGGCCTTACAATAGAAAGAGATGAAGAACTGAAATTGTACTCTGCTTGATATAATGGAAAGACTGACATGTATTCAGTTGTTAGGAGTAAAAAATTATATTTAAAAATGGAGGACTTACCCTACTGGTAAAGTGTATTGGGATGGATGTACAGCAGAAAGTCTAACGATCAACGTTTACCGCGGGCCAGAGAGCTGCTCTATAGACACTAATGTAAAGTAGCAGTCAAAACATTTAGACACACCTCCTCATTCAATGGTTTTTCTTTATTTTTACTATTTTCTACATTGTAGAATAATAGTGAAGACATCTTAACTATGAAATAACACATATGGAATCATGTAGTAACCAAAAAGGTTTTAAACAAATCTAAATATATTTTATATTTGAGTTGCCACCCTTTGCCTTGATGACAGCTTTGCACACTCTTGCCTGTCTCTCAACCAGCTTCACCTGGAATGCTTTTCCAACAGTCTTGAAGGAGTTCCCACATATGCTGAGCACTTGTTGTCTGCTTTTCCTTCACTCTGCGGTTCAACTCATCCCAAACCATCTCAATTGGGTTGAGGTCTGGTGATTGTGGAGGCCAGGTCATCTGATGCAGCAGCTCCATCACTCTCCACCTAATGGTCAAATATCCCTTACACAGCCTGGAGGTGTGTTGGGTCACTGTCCTGTTGAAAAACAAATGATAGTCCCGCTAAACGCAAATCAGATGGGATGGCGTATCACTGCAGAATGATGTGGTAGCCATGCTGGTAAAGTGTGCCTTGAATTCTAAATAAATCACTGTATAAATCTTCTGTATACCACCTCTACCTTGTCACAACACAACTGATTGGCTCAAACGCATTAAGAAGGAAAGAAATTCCACAAATGAACATTTAACAAGGCACACCTGTTAATTGAAATGCATTCCAGGTGACTACCTCATTAAGCTAGTTGAGAGAATGCCAGGAGTGTGCAAAGCTGTCATAAAGGCAAAGGGTGGTTACTTTGAAGAATCTAAAATATATTTAGATTTGTTTAACACTTTGTTGGTTACTACATGATGCTATATATGTTATTTCATAGTGGTGATGTCTTCACTATTATTCTACAATGTAGAAAATAGCAAAAATAAAGAAAAACCCTGGTATGAGTAGGTGTCCAAAATTCTGACTGTTACTGTAGCTAAATACGAAGCAAAGAAATTCATTTAAATAAATGTTTCTGTTATAAGAGTTAAGTGAAACAAACGTTGTCGACTGAGATGGATAGTATGTCTCCTCTCTCTTCAGTGTGACAGGTACTCTTACAGTATGTGCTATCAATCTATTACTGTACGTGTTCCTAAATGTATACGGTGTGATGGATGGGAGCTGTCATCTCTTATTATTTATCACTGGTTTCCACTTACTGAAGCTGCTAGCTTCTACTGTATATTCAGAAAGTATTCAGACCCCTTGACTTTGTTCACATTTTCTTACATTACAGCCTTATTCTTAACATTTTTCTCATCAATCTACACAATACCCCATAATGACAAAGTGAAAACAGGTTTTTACAAATGTTTGAAAATGTATCACAAATAAAAAACAGAAATACCTTTTTTACATAAGTATTCAGACCCTTTGCTATGAGACTTGAAATTGAGCTCAGATGCATTGATCATTCTTGAGATGTTTCTACAACTTGATTGGAATCCACCTGTGGTAAATGAAATTGATTGGACATGATTGGGAAAGGCTCGCACCTGTCTATATATCTGACATGCACAGTTGACAGTGCATATCAGAGAAAAAACCAAGCTCTGAGGTTGAACGAATTGTCCGTAGAACTCCGAGACAGGATTTTGTCGCGGCACAGATCTGGGGAATACCAAAAAATGTCTGCAGTATTGAAGGTCCCCAAGAACATAGTGGCCTCCATCATTCTTAAATGGTAGAAGTTTGGAACCACCAAGCCTCTTTCTAGGGCTGGCCGCCTGGCCAAACTGAGCAATCAAGGGAGTGGGCCATGGTCAGGGAGGTGACCATGAACCCAATGGTCACTCTGACAGAGGTCCAGAGTTCCTCTGTGGAGATGGGAGAACCTTCCAGAAGGACAACCATCTCTGCAGCACTCCACCAATCAGACCTTTATGGTAGAGTGGACAGACGGAAGCCACTCCTCAGAAAAAGACACATGACTGCCCGCTTGAAGTTTGCCAAAAGGCACCTAAAGGACTCTCAGACAATGAGAAACAAGAATCTCTGGACTGATGAAACCAAGATTGAACTCTTTGGCCTGAATGCCAAGTGTCACATCTGTATAAAACCTGACACCATCCCTATGGTGATGCATGGTGGTGGCAGTATCATGCTTTGAGGATGTTTTTCAGCTGCAGGGACTGGGAGACTAATCAGGATCAAGGGAAAGGTGAATGGAGAAAAGTACAGAGATATCCTTGATGAAAACCTGCTGCAGGGTGCTCAGCACCTCAGACTGGGGCGAAGGTTCACCTTCCAACAGGACAACAACCCTAAGCACACAGCCAAGACAAGTTTCTGAATGTCCTTGAGTGGCCCAGCCAGAGCACAGACTTGAACCCGATCAAACATCTCCGGAGACATTTGAAAATAGCTGTGCAACCTGTCAAAGCTTGAGAGGATCTGCAGAGAAGAATGGGAGAAACTCCCCAAATACAGATGTGCCAAGTTTTAAGGTCGTACTCAAGAACACTCAAGGTTGTAATTGCTGCCAAAGGTGCTTCAACAAAGTACTGAGTAAAGGTGTCTAAATACTTATGTAAATGTGATATTTCAGGTTTTTATTTGTAATACATTTGCAAAAAATTCTAACATCTTGTTTTTACTTTGTCATTATGGGGTATTGTGTGTAGAATTGTATCAATTTTAGAATAAGGCAGTAATTGACCAAAAGCAGTAAAATACATGTGATGATCAGAACTACTTTTTAAGCTGAATGAGGTGTCAGTTTATGTTAAAAAGATCAACATTTTCAAATGTAAATGGTAACTGATATGATTTTAATGCAATGTTCTCGAACGGTTGGGAGTGGTGGGTAAGTTGTATTGTCATGTTAGTTGAAGGGTTATTGTCACCTTGGGTAAGACCCAAAAATACCACACTTGTTCTATATTAAACCTTGTTGATCCTTCTGTCATTCACATCAGATTTCTTCCATCCTCATACTGCTGCCCATGTCACTGAGATACAGGAGCTGATATTCACTGAATGTAGGCTACTCCACACTGTTCTTGAGTAATTCATTCAATTAAGATAGATTTAAAAAAGTCCTCCTAATGTCAGCGCCAGACTCAGCACTCGCCAAATCCGTGGTGAAGGCCCTCCAATTACAACAGAGTACTCCTCACCAATGCCAGAAGTTGGAATTATTTCTCTATTTCATAGACTGTATAAACCAGGGGATATTATGCAGACTGTTTTCTTTACACAGAGCATTATTGTAAAATGATTAGTCATATTAATCACTTTCGAAAAAAGCTTTTATTGGTCTCTAAATCTTTTTAAAGGGCAGTGCAGCTGTGTCCTTGTGGAAATGTCCTGCCAAATCTCATGTAGTGAACATGGAACAGGAAACACCTGCCTTTCTCACATCAGTCTTTTAAAATAACCAGCTTGTCACTGCCTGCATTCTCCTCCCATCATAGTGATATCTAATGGGCATCTATGTAGTGACAGGACGATCATTCTAAAATTGTCCCAGCGGAAAGAAAGCTGAGGGTGGAAGACCTCAATGCACTCAGTGACACAATAAAAATAAACAAGTATCGTAATGTATTAACTTCTTAAATCATACAACAGTTAGTTTACATGCAAAAGCATCTTTATCAGTATCAATTATTGTAATTTCTATTTATTTACTACAAAAAGTTACTGGGGGCCTCTGCGGTTCACTATGCACTCCTTGCCAAATCTGTCATAAATTCAACAAGATATAGCATATTGATATAGCATATTGTGGTAAACCCATAGTCAATACACATCCCACACCTGGTCCCACTGCGTTGCGATCTAGGGGGCTGCTTTAGAGTTGGGTGGTGGGTCAGTGTTTGGTTGAGCCATGTGTTTGCTACTTACCTGTCTGTCCGAGCCGACCGCAGTCCACAACAGTGCAGCATAGCAGCAGGCTTAGGGTCAGTGCCAGGGATAGGTCCCTGGGGCAGATTTATAGGGGAGTTAATTGTAATATATATACGTGACCTTCAGGGACATGTATAGCAAAGTTCCCAGGCGAGGTTCATGGTCTATTAACACGTTCGCTGTCCGGGTGAGATTACCGGGCTGGCGGCAGAGGATTAACACATGAAAACCCTTATCTAGTGAGTCAACTGTCAAGAATGCGTCTCTCGCCAAGTTTTTGTGTAACTGTCTGTTTCTGTAGAGAGGATGAACAGAAGATGGATACGAAGATAGCGTCTGCTCAGTTATAGGCCAACCCTTTTTCCACGAATGTGCTGACCCAGGCCAAATCTTGCTCGACCTAGAACTAAAGTCTTGTGTAATTAGTTAGATGCTCGATTATGTTCTGGGCCGAGAAGAGATCGGAACCGGAACGAGGAGCTCCACCCTCTCTCTTTGCAAGTTACGGGCAAGTCTATAGGCCAAATTGCCCCTCCCCTTCCGAAATTCAAAAGATATTAACACCTGTGAAATAGTGTATGATCCAAAGAACCAGAACTAATGCTGCTGGTTATCTCACGACTAATTCTGCTGGTTATTTCACGACTAATGCTGCTGGTTATTTCACGACTAATGCTGCTGGTTATCTCACGACTAATGCTGCTGGTTATCTCACGACTAATGCTGCTGGTTATCTCACGACTAATGCTGCTGGTTATCTCATGACTAATGCTGTTGGTTATCTCATGACTAATGCTGTTGGTTATCTCATGACTAATTCTGCTGGTTATCTCACGACTAATGCTGCTGGTTATTTCACGACTAATGCTGCTGGTTATCTCACGACTAATGCTGTTGGTTATCTCATGACTAATGCTGTTGGTTATCTCATGACTAATTCTGCTGGTTATCTCACGACTAATGCTGCTGGTTATTTCACGACTAATGCTGCTGGTTATTTCATGACTAATGCTGCTGGTTATCTCATGACTAATGCTGTTGGTTATCTCATGACTAATGCTGCTGGTTATCTCATGACTAATGCTGCTGGTTATTTCACGACTAATGCTGCTGGTTATTTCACGACTAATGCTGTTGGTTATCTCATGACTAATGCTGTTGGTTATCTCATGACTAATGCTGCTGGTTATCTCACGACTAATGCTGCTGGTTATCTCACGCATGCCGTTGTATCATGATAGATCTGTGTTACCATTTATGTTTACGTAGTCTGTCTACGAGAGATTAACTTGAACCGCACTGTGCTGGCTCAGATTTCTTCTGTCTCTTCCAGTACGGTTCCAGCAACTCTAGCAACTCTTTGTTTGACTCAGTAGTGTGACAAGGGTTTTATTCTCCCTGCCATTTGGTGGATTATTAGCCTGGCCCCAGATCTGTATTAAACCAACACCTCTCACTATTGTTGTATAGCCTACATATGCAACAGACAAGAATTTGCTAAAGCACATACAGATCTGGGACCAGGCTAGTGGTTTATCTTACATGCCTCAGTCTGTCTACCCCGAGGTAGTCAGCTTATCCTCTCCTCTCCAGCTTCTGACCTCTGATTAACAGAGTTGACTATCCGGGCCGGCCAGCTCCTGTATTGTTTGGTTTGTAGATGAGGTGATACCAGGTATATACAATAAATTATGAGATTCATCA
Organism: Oncorhynchus nerka; assembly: GCF_034236695.1. Classification (NCBI taxonomy): domain Eukaryota; kingdom Metazoa; phylum Chordata; class Actinopteri; order Salmoniformes; family Salmonidae; genus Oncorhynchus; species Oncorhynchus nerka. The sequence goes on from NC_088410.1 coordinate 87,980,484, forward strand.
AAGGGACTTGGGTCCCACATCAGTCCATCCAGTCTCCATGTGCAGGAGCACACCAAACGTCCATCTCTATCCCGCCATATAGCCTCCGCAAGTCCCAAACTAGTTTGGAGTTTTGAGAGTATAGAGAATAGTAGCTTTGAGAGTATATAGAACAGTAGCTTTAACAGTATAGCTACTGCCATCTGGGGATATGGAGTGTGAAGTGGGATTTTGTAGTAATGCTTACCCAATCCTTTCAGATATACACAAATACCTAGAGGCGATAAGGGTTGTTTGAAACCCCCCACTTTGGTGTTGCAAGCACTAACCCTAACCCAAGCACCATGCTCCAAGCCAATGAGTCATGGTAACCACTCTCTATAAGTCTCTGTGTATCTCTACTGACAAAGACAAAGTGGCTGTTTGTGTATCTTTATAGGGGACTGATGAGAGTGTTTTGTCCCTGCTGTTGTTGTCACGGCCCCAGAGTCTGAGGAACATTCACCAGCAATTTGTTGGTTCAAACACAAACATCATCATTAGTAACTGTCACAAACCCCTGGACCTGATACAACTTCAATAAGTGGCCAACTTCCTCTAAGCGCCAAACTGCAAGTATAAATGTAAATATAACAGTTGAACAACCCCTAGTCTAGTGTTAGGAGATGGGCTCTCTCTCGCGGTGGGGGAAAGGGAACATTGATGTGGGTCATAACGTCAACGCTGCTTTTCATCCAAACACCAAATATAGCGAAATGGTAAGGACGTATAATGTAGGTACTCTCAGCTTGTCTTACATGTATGTTCACTGTCTAGGGCAGGGCTGCCCAACCCTCTTCCTGGAGATCTACCATCCTGTGGGTTTTCAGTCCAACCTAATTTAACACACCTGATTCTACTTATTAGCTGCTCAACAAGACCTTAACTAGCTGAATCAGATATGCTAAATTAGGGTTGGACTGAACACCTACAGGACAGTAGATCTCCAGGAAGAGGGTTGGGCATCCCTGGTCTAGGGTAAACCATAGGGCCTAGGCCACATCCCCAAAACATACAAATCAGTCTTGAATCTGTTTTTTAGATTTATTTGTTCACAAAGTACAACAAAAATTCAAACACAAACGCATTAGATTTACATTCAAGAACCAATTTATTGTGAGCTATCTAACTCATATAGTAGTAAGTTCAAATAGGACTTCTGTCTTCAGCATTTCATCTTGTTATTCTGGACTATCCCAAATATAATCCAACAGTATGGAATTAAAATAGTGTACAGTAATTACACCCAGATAGTGCACAGTATAGCCAGGTAGGAGTGTCGAAGGCTCTTGACACATAAATTGAATGAAAGTAGCAAACCAATTATAAGTGCTGTTCAAGCACAGTGCACAAATATCACATTATGCAAACAGGGCGGGATTACCGAACGGGCACGTGACAAAATGTGTAGAATTGCATTATAAAACTGCACATGTTGAAATGCAGAAAGTTAGCTGTATTCTCCTCCCAAAATATATATTTTTTGGGGCCCCGAGGCCCAAAATGCATTAGTCCGGCCCTGGATACATAAAATAGTTGAAGGAATTAGCAAATGAATGAGCAGGTTCTGAAACCACTGTGTGCCGAAACATTGGTTCATCAATACAATACATATCTGGGAGTATTGTGAGAAATAGCTTTTAATTTCATCAAGCCGCTTAAATCCAATCTGTCTGTTGAGCCAGTGAGGTACAAAAGGCCCTTTGTGCTATTCATGATCAAATATCGAGTCCTACCACAATATATACTGTAGGCTATTGACTAGTCTTAGATCACGGTTCAGAGTATTTTCTGTTGAGGCTACGGTGAAACCACAGTGATTCAAACAAAGCGGCCTGTTGTGATTGGCTGATTACACCTGAGCAATACGAGTTGACTACAACTCATAGAGGACCTGGAAACGCAGCATTCAGTTATGTGATTGGCTGTGAGTGATGCCATGACTACCCATGCCGTAACCGGTCATAATCCCACTTACATGTTTATGCTACGTTTGAAGGGGCGCAGGTTGCCAGTGATATAGCGCGGAAGTGGCATGCTGTGGCAACAACTGGCAAAACACTGCAGGCATTGTATACACTACAGACAGAGTGAAACAGTAAATCAAGGATCTGTTTTTAGAAGGTCTCACCAACTTAAACTCTGCCCCATAGGATGACTATGTACCATAAAGGCTATGCTTTGTTTCAACCCATCTGAACTGGCATGACACACATACCTTATTACAGAGCCATGTATTTAGATTTTTAAAAATGATATTGTTCTAATTCTAGACATTGTTATAAACATATTTCCCATGTAATGTAAATGGCCGCTAACATGGCTGCCATGTATTGTTGTCTCATGTAAATGCATCATAAAGCAGAAACCACAATGTCCCAACTCTCTAAATACATGGCTCTACCTTATTCTAGTGAACATGAATGTGTCTGTTCAGACATGCGATCGTGGAAAACAGGCCTTCTAGTATGCTTTTCTATAGATATCCATCTGTCTCTTGCTGCACCAGCTAACACACAATACATTGGGCATGATATTATGAATAGCAACACTAGAACCAGGGTGGCAAAATTTCGGGAACTTTCAATAAATTCCATGTTTTTCCCAAAATCCCAGTTGGAGGATTCCCAGAATCAGTAGGGGAATCAGGAGGGGAATAAGGAGGGGAATCAGTACGGGAATCAGTAGAGGAATCAGGAGGAAATCTGGAATTCTACAACCAGGATCTCAGGAAAATCAGGGAATTTATCAAAAGTTCCTGGAAATTTGCAACCCTAACTAGAACAGAGGGATACTACTTCCATGAACTGTAGTGTTAGCCTTCACAATAATGAAACATGACCTAATAATACATTTATTGTTTCAGCACTTAATTCTGAAGTGTATGAGAGATTGACGTAATTTAGAGGTGGGACTTGGAAGTAAAATGTAGGTTGAAATACTTTCTATTTACCGTTCTGTGTAACTCAACATAACTTCAAGTTCATATAATAATAATAAACGAATAACTGCGTGAATATCTGGTAAATGTTTACTTTAAAAACCTGGCTTCTTAGCAGTTGCATCTCTGAGTTGCGTCTGGATGTTGATACAAGACTTGGCCAACATAATCAGTACCAAAACAACAAGTGTGTGTGCACGCTGAAGACAGGAGAGCAAACATTTCTGTCTGTAGTTTTGGAGTGTTGGTGTCTGAGGGGTGTGTATGTGTACGTGTGTGAGATGGGGTCAGATTCGAGTCAGCTGATGCCAGAAACTGGATGGCATGAAGCTCTCCATCTTGTCTGCGAAGAAACCCAGGGGTGTGAAGAGGGTGCTGAAGAACTGAGGAACAAAACAAAGTCATTTCAATACACCACATTCAATAAGCCTACAACCCATCCAGAGATGGGGATATATACGGTTCTATATGCAAAAAATATGATTCTGAGATAATTGGCTGATTCCGAACCCCCATTGGTTTGAATGGTGTCAGCAATTTTTATGTTGTATTCTTTTGAATTTAACAACATGAATTGGGGGTATTTAGAGCACTATATAGTTGGGCTCCCGAATGGCGCAGCAGTCTAAGGCACTGCATCTCAGTGCAAGAGGCATCACTACAGTCCCTGGTTTGAATCCAGGCTGCATCACATCCAGCCGTGATTGGGAGTCCCATAGGGCGGTGCACAATTGGCCCAGCGTCGTCCGGATTTGGCCGGGGTAGGCCGTCATTGTGAGGGTTAGGACGTCATTGTGAGGGTTAGGACGTCATTGTGAGGGTTAGGCCGTCATTGTGAGGGTTAGGCCGTCATTGTGAGGGGTAGGCCGTCATTGTGAGGGTTAGGCCGTCATTGTGAGGGGTAGGCCGTCATTGTGAGGGTTAGGCCGTCATTGTGAGGGGTAGGCCGTCATTGTGAGGGTTAGGCCGTCATTGTGAGGGGTAGGCCGTCATTGTGAGGGTTAGGCCATCATTGTAAATAACAATTTGTTCTTAACTGACTTGCCTAGTTAAATAAAGGTTACACATAGGGAGGATAAATTAAAGTGGGAATACCAGCAGAAGCATTGCGACTTGTATTGAGGACAGGGGGCACGTTAGAATGTACCCTTCATCTAAGGCTGAATACCAGCAGAAGCATGGCGACTTGTATTGAGGACAGGGGGCACGTTAGAATGTACCCTTCATCTAAGGCTGAATACCAGCAGAAGCATGGCGACTTGTATTGAGGACAGGGGGCACGTTAGAATGTACCCTTCATCTAAGGCTGAATACCAGTAGAAGCATCTAAGGCGAGAAGCATGGTGACTTGTATTGAGGACAGGGGGCACGTTAGAATGTACCCTTCATCTAAGGCTGAATACCAGCAGAAGCATGGTGAATTGAGGACAGGGGGCACGTTAGAATGCATGGCTGACTTGCATGGTGAGGTCAGGGACAGGGGGCACGTTAGAATGTACCCTTCATCTAAGGCTGAATACCAGCAGAAGCATGGTGACTTGTATTGAGGACAGGGGGCACGTTAGAATGTACCCTTCATCTCATCTAGCAGGCATGAATACCAGCAGAAGCATGGTGACTTGTATTGAGAGGACAGGGGCACGTTAGAATGTACCCTTCATCTAAGGCTGAATAGAATGTGACCCTTCCCTTCATCTAAGGCTGAATACCAGCAGAAGCATGGTGACTTGTATTGAGGACAGGGGGCACGTTAGAATGTACCCTTCATCTAAGGCTGAATACCAGCAGAAGCATGGTGACTTGTATTGAGGACAGGGGGCACGTTAGAATGTACCCTTCATCTAAGGCTGAATACCAGCAGAAGCATGGTGACTTGTATTGAGGACAGGGGGCACGTTAGAATGTACCCTTCATCTAAGGCTGAATACCAGCAGAAGCATGGTGACTTGTATTGAGGACAGGGGGCACGTTAGAATGTACCCTTCATATAAGGCTGAATACCAGAGCTTGCATCACTACTACTACTAGGGAACCCAGGTGTAATTCTATAAAATGCTCTCCCAAAACAAGTAAGCAAGTAGAGATAGGAGAACCATAACCCTTACTGAGGCCTCTCCCTCTCCAGCATAACCAATAGAAATCGTCCACAATCACACATCTGAAATATGTTCAACCACCATAAACAACACTTTGTGTTTATGAAGCAATACATTTGCGAGGTGAACAGATGGTTTTGACAGGATGTGGGAAGCAGCATTGTTCCAGTATGTGGAACTATGGCCAAGCATGCCATGTAATGGGTCTCTCTTCCCCAGTTCTAACCCTCTCTTAATAGATACACAAACTAGGGCTGGGTGGTATCCAGATGTTCATACCATTCTTGTACCATACTGGGGTATACGTATAGGTGCCTGAGCAATGGAGCAGCTGGACCCACACTTTCAAAATAGGGTTGCAAACGTATGTTTTTGCACCCTCACTTTTTTACCAAAAAATGATCATGATGTATTGGGTAATGTCATTTCCAATGATTAGTCATATTTTAAAGTAGTCTGTATTAAAATAGATATGTCCATTTTATATATGACACTGTATAATATTTAACAGATTGCATTTTGGGCTCCCAAGTAGCGCAGCGGTCCACTTGGCCCAGCGTTGTCCAGGTTTGGCCGGGGTAGGCAGTCATTGTAAATAAGAATTTATTCTTGACTGATTTGCCTAGTTAAATAATGGTTAAATCAGTAAAAAAAGATATAATATTACAATTTGATCCCACTCCCCGTTGCCTCAAGATGAACGGTATTGACCAATAGAAAGTCTTCACTCCTGCGTGCTCTGTGATGTTCCGTAAAGTTACAAAGCACTAGTTGCACCGCTGGTGTTCAATATGACCTGCTAAATATTTATTTACATCTATTTTGTTGCGCTGTCGTTTCATTTGTATTGTTGTTTCATGTCAGAGTGTTTGGTCCAATGGGGTTGTTACATTTCATTTTCACTGTATCATTTCCTGGGTGAGCCCCATATGCCAGCGCACTGTGGCCGCTTCAGAGTTACAATGTAGCCAAGCTTAGTCTGTATGCACCTACGCCCAAATGAAAAAGCACAGGATATTTGTATCACGATAAAACAGCTCTGCTTGGTTTGGTAACTAATTTCGACCAAATAAGCAATTTCAACCCTCTTCTCATCAAATATGTACGGTGCTGTTCAATTTAAAAATGTTCATGGAGACGGAGCTTCAAACGATGGCACCAAGCAAAGTCCATGTCGGAGTTGAAGCGGAACACTACTGTGCTTGCTGAGACTACACTTTTGTTATTCCTCATACTTTTCATGCTCATTCTGTTTATATTCTCCTCACAGTGGTTGTTGTTCAAAAATACCACTATTAAACAGAATGACAATTAAAACAATTATTGATAGTAGTTGCAGGCTACAGATTTGTTCAAACGTAAAACCGTTTAATTTTCACTCATCTTAAAAAAGGCAAGATTCTCAAGGTAGGCTACAGTAGAAAGATTTTTGTTCTCATAATTCAGATTCAGTGTTTAATAGTCACATGTACAGGACTGCAGGTGTGATTGCAGGGTACAGTAAACATCTTAGTCATACATGTTGGAGCTCGGACACTAAGTAAAAATAAAACAATGAAAATGGTAATACATAGAACAACAGAAATAGCACTATATACATCATAACTGTAGCAATGATGAATGAAATCAGTAATGAATCAAAAATGTATGGTTCTAAAAACCAAAACGCAATTACATTACTTTGTTTCTAATTAGGCCTACACAATAACAAAATATGCAGGCTGTAAATGAGTAGCTTGTGAAAAAATATTTTTGTATTTTAATGGCCTCTATCTCAAACTGCTCAAATATGACCCAAATATGACCCATATTACAGGAGCTATATTTTATTATTTCTATAGCAGATTCGGTGACTCAATTTATTTATTTATAATGAACTTCCCAGTCCAAATTGGTTGTTGATCATTGATAGACAACCATTTGCAGGTCTTGCCATAGATTTTCAAGCAGATTTAAGTCAAAACTGTAACTCGGCCACTCAGGAACATAAGCAACTCCAGCGTAGATTTGGCTTTGTGTTTTAGGTTATTGTCCTACTGAAAGGTGAATTAATCTCCCAGAGTCTGGTGGAAAGCATACTGACCCAGGTTTTCCTCTAGTATTTTGTGCTTAGCTCCATTCTGTTTCTTTTTTATCGTGAAAAACTCCCCAGTTCTTAACGATTACAAGCATACCCATAACGTGATGCAGCCACCACTATGCTTGAAAATATGGAGTGGGACTTGTATTGGATTTGCCCCAAACATAACACTTAAATTCAAGACAAAAAGTGAATTGCTTTGCCAATTTATTTTGCTGTATTACTTTAGTGCCTTGTTGCAAACAGGATGCATGTTCTGGGATATTTGCATTCCTTCTTTTCAATCAATTATGTCAATTATGTTAGTATTGTGGAGTAGCTACAATGTTGATCCATCCTCAGTTCTCATATAACAGCCATTAAACTCTGTAACTGTTTTAAAGTCACCATCATCGCAAAATCCCTGAGCAGTTTCCTTCCTCTCCAGCAACGGAGTTAGGAAGGAAGCCTGTATCCTTGTTGTGACTGGGTGTATTGATACACCATCCAAAGTGTAATTGATAACTTAATGCTCAAAGGGCTATTCAAGGTCTGCTCTTTTTTTAAATCTACCAATTGGTGCCCTTCTTTGTGAGTCATTGGAAAACCTCCCTGGTCTTTGTGGTTGAATCTGTGTTTGAAATTCACTGATCGACTGAAGTAGCAAAAAGCATGTTAAACACTATTATTGCACACAGTGAGTCCATGCAACTTGTGACTTGTTAAGCCCATACTCCTGAATTGTTTTTTGTAGTTGCCATAAGAAAAGGGTTGAATACTTATTGACTAAAAGACATTTCAGCATTTAATTTATACATTTGTCAAACATAAAACAAACAAACAAAAAATAATTCCACTTTGCATTAAGGTGTATTGTCAGAAAATATCTCAATATAATTCATTTTAAACTCAGGCTGTAAAACAACTGTGAAAAAAAGTCAAGTGGTGAGAATTGTAATTTTTTTTGCAAATGTATAAAACTTCAAATTAAGAAATACCTTATTTACATAAAAGTATTCAGACCCTTTGCTAAGAGATTTGATAGAGCTCAGGTGCATCCTGTTTCCATTGATCATCCTTGAGATGTTTCTACAACTTGATTGAAGTCCAGCTGTGGTAAATTCAATTGATTGGACATGATTTGGAAAGGCACGCACCTGTCTATATAAAAAACAAAACAAGCCATGAGGTCGAAGGAATTTTACATAGAGCTCCAAGACAGGATTGTGTTGAAGCACAGATCTGGGGAAGGGTACCAAAACATTTATGCAGCATTGAAGGTCCCCAAGAACACAGTGTCCTCCACTATTAAACTGAAGAATTTTGGAACCACCAAGACTCTTCCTAGAGCGGCCAAACTGAGCAATCGGGGGAGAAGGGCCTTGGTCAGGGAGGAGACCAACCCGATGGCCACTCTGACAGAGCTCCAGAGTTCCTCTGTGGAGATGGGAGAACTGTCAAGAAGGACAACCATCTCTGTAGCACTCCACCAATCAGGCCTTTATGGTACAGTGGCCAGACGGAAGCCACTCCTCATTAAAAGGTACATGACAGCCCACTTGGAAACATGATTCTCTGGTCTGATGAAACCAAGATTGAACTATTTGACCGGAATGCCAAGCGTTACGTCTGGAGGAAACCTGGCACCATCCCTACGGTGAAGCATGGTAGTGGCAGCATCATGCTGTGGGGATGTTTTTCAGCGGCAGGGGGACTAGTCAGGATAGAGGGAAAGATGAACAGAACAAAGTACAGAGAGATCCTTAATGAAAACCTGCTCCAGAGCTCTCAGGACCTGGGGCAAAAGGTTCACCTTCCAACAGGACAATGACACGAAGCACACAGCCAAGACAACGCACGAGTGGCTCCGCCAGAGCCAGGACTTGAACACGATCAAACATCTCTGGAGAGACCTGAAAATAGCTGTGCAGCAACGCTCCTCATCCAACCTGACAGAGCTTGAGAGGATCTGCATAGAAAAATGGGACAAACTCCCCAAATACAGCGATAAATACTTATTTTCCACCATAATTTGCAAATACATTAATTAAAAATCCTACATTGTGATTTTCTGTATTTTTTCTTCTCATTTGTCTGTCATAGTTGAAGTGTACCTATGATGAAAATTACAGGCCTCTCTCATCTTTTTAAGTGGGAGAACTTGCACAATTGGTGGCTGACTAAATACTTTTTTTGCCCCCACTGTACATATACATTTAAAAAAAAATATATATATATTTTCTATTTATTAACCATGTGTGTTCTCTTGTTTTGTACTGTTCTGTAGTTTCGACCCAATGATTCGTGACAAACTGCAAAACCTGTTCGGATTTAAGTATAACTTTTGTATGACTGACGCCTTTAGTGAGAGGTCTAATGCTTTAATATTTAATCATTTCTGCCCTCTGAATTCATATTCATTATATTAATAGGCCCATGATTGATTTATCAAGACCAGACCCCATGCAATGTCATTCAGTGATATTTATTCCCATAGTAATTCGTCATGGATCCATTAATATATTTAATGTCCCTAAACTCGGCAAGAGTCTATTATCCTGCTGATAGTTGAAATAAACATCTGCATTTTGAAAAAGTTTTTTAATCATTATTTTATTTAACGAAAGCATTAAGATGTTGATGAAGAAATAGTGTACAGTATATGCTTTACCCGACATTTTGCAGTTGCATGATGTTTGAAGTTAGAAATGTAAAACTTTAGAGTACTTACTACATTGCAAGTTAGGGGGATTTTATTTCCACACCTAGCCCGAGCTATCCTTTTGTAAAGGTTACTGTCCTGCTAAGAGCCCATCATGGAAACCTTGTTTGCACCCATAAGGTTTAGGCCTGCAGTAGGTTATAATAATCCATGCCTTCTGGGAATGTTTAAAAGACCAGAAGTTATGGGTGGAGTAAGAATTTTGGCTGTCAGAAGTACTAAAATCAACTAATGTCAGCCTTTAAATGCTTTATTATCCAAATGTTTAAAGTGCGTGTGGGCGACGGATTGCATGCATTTGACTGTTTTTAATATTAGGGCTTTCAGGAGGAGCGGAAAATTGCATGTCAATTCATAAACCATATGCCATGTAATCGATACATTGAAAATACCTATATGGCACTGCTGTCAATTTTTTGGTCCTTAAATGAAACTGGTATATATTTTTTATTTATCACAATTTTCTTTAACCAATTTTAGTCTTTAATGCAGGGCCGACAGACAAGTTCCTTACTTTTTTTTTGCAACCAACTTTCTATGGCTTGTTTAAAAAATAACAATAATTTGGAGATGATTTTGTTTCAAGTGAGCAACTGTAATCCGAATAAAGGTAAAAAGGACATTATTGAACATGGGGTGAGACATTCTTACGAATTTGTCAATAAAGCCAGTTTGTTATTTATTTCTGTTTTTAGAGGGAGAGAAACCAAAAGCCCACCGTTGCTATTTTTCGAAAATCGTCAGTCCACATGTCAAGTGAAATAACCCCATTGTATTTACCCAAGTTCTCTCTTAACTCCAGGACCACCGACAGTTTTGTTGTTGTTGACTGATGCAGGACTCTAGTGCCAGGAGACTCTCAGACCGAAAACACCTCCATTAATTGCCACAGTTTAGACTACCGATAGATCAGCGTTCTAACTCCCCCTTGTGATAGTGTGGTGCAATGACAGAATGCCACCATTTACCACTAACAGTCGCGGCATAAGCTCGTAACTTTTAAAGGAAGAAAAACTGTAGGGCAGCAGTCTTTAAGGTGCAGAGCAGAGTACCGAGTGGTAGCCAGCTAGTAACAGTGACTAAGTTCAGGGCAAGGTACTGGGCAGAAGCCAGGTAGTGGTGACTATTTAACAGTCTGATGGCCTGAGATAGACTGAAAAACAGCTCTCTCTGTCCCAGCTTTGATGCACCTGTACGGTCTCCTCCTTCTAGATGGTAGTGGGGTGAACAGGACGTGGCCAAAGTGGCAGAGGTCCTTGATGATCTTCTTGGCCTTCCTGTGACACAAGGAGCTGTATATGACCTGGAGGGAAGGCAATGCGCCCCCGGTGATGCGTTGGGCTGACCGCACCACTCCCTCCAGGAGAACCCTGTGGTTGTGGATGGTGAAATTAACGTACCAGGCGGTGATACAGCCCAACAGGATCCTCTCAAAGGTGCATCTGTAGAAGTGTATGAGGGTCTTAGGGGCCAAGGTTGAAGAGGCGCTGTTAAGCCTTCTTCACCACTGTCTGTGTGGATGGACCATTTTAGGTTGTCAGTGGTGGGCACGCAGAGGAACTTAAAGATTTTCACCCTTTCCACTGCGGCCCCATTATTGTGGATGGGGTTGTGCTCTCTCTGCTGTCTCCTGAAGTCCAAGATCAGGTATTTAGTTTTGTTGACGTTGAGGTTATTTTCCTGGCACCACTCCACCTGGGCCCTCACCTCCTCCCTGTAGGCTGTCTCGTCATTGTTGGTAATCAGGCCTACCACTGTTGTGTCGTCAGCAAACTTGATGATTGAGTTGGAGACGTGCGTGGACACGCAGTCATGGGTGGAAAGGGAGTACAGGAGGGGGCTGAGCATGCACTCGTGTAGGGCCCCTTGTGTTGAGGATCAATGTGGCAGAGGTGTTGTTGCCTACCTTCACCAACTGGGGTTGGCCCATAAGGAAGTCCAGGATCCAGTTGCACAGGGCGGGGTTCAGACCCAGGGCCCTGAGCTGAGTGATGAGCTTGAAGGGCACTATGGTGTTGAAGGCTGAGCATTCTTATTTTTTTGTTGTTGTGTATTTTACCCCCCTTTTTCTCCCCAATTTCATGATATCCAATTACGATCTTGTCTCATCACTACATCTCCCCAACAGGCTCGGCAGAAGCGAAGGTCGAGTCATGCATCCTCCGAAACATGAGCCAACCTAACCGTGCTTCTTAACACTCGCCCGCTTAACCTGGAAGCCAGCCGCAACAATGTGTCGGAGAAAACACCGTTCAACTGACGACTGAAGTCAGCCAGCAAGCACCCGGCCCGCCACAAGGAGTCGCTAGAGCGCGATGAGCCAAATAAAGCCCCCCCCGGCCAAACCCTCCCCTGAACCGGACGCAACTCAATGGGACTCCTGGTCACGGCCGGTTGTGACACAGCCTGGGATTGAACCTTAACTAGCCTCTCAAAGCACTTCATGATGACAGGAGTACGTGCTATAAGGCGATGGTAACTGAACTAAATGACTGTCGCTTATCTTGGGTACAGGAACAATGTTAGACATCTTGAAGCAAGTGGGGACAACAGACTGGGATCGTGAAAGATTGAATAGGTCCGTAAACACTCCAGCCAGTTGGTCTGCACATGCTCTGAGGACGCGGCTTGGGAAGGCAGACTTACGAGTGTTAACATGCATAAATGTCATACTCATGTCGGCCACGGAGAACAAGAACACAGTCCTTGTGAGTGGCGGTGGCCCACGTTGGCGGCGGCCCACGTTGGCAGCTCTGAGTTTTCCTTGAAGCGGGCGAAGGTGGTGTTTAGCTTGTCCCTTTATAATCTGTGATTGTCTGAAGTCCCCGCCTCATATGCCTCGTGTCCAAGCCTTTGAATTGCGACTCCACTTTGTCCCGGTTATTGCACCTTGGATTGCCTTATGGAGGGAATAGCTGGTCTGTTTGTACACTTCCATGTTCCGAGTCACCTTGCAGTGGTTAAATGGGGTGGTTCGCGTTTCCAGTTTAGTGCAAATATTGCCATCTATCCACGTTTTTGGGTTCTAATCGTGACAGTGGAAACAACATCCTCTATGCACTTCTTGATGAACTCAGTCACCGAGTCAATGTGTACATCAATACAATTCTCAAAGGCAGCCCGGAAGATTTCCCAGTTCGCGTGATCAAAACAATCTTGAAGCATAGATTACGATTGCTCAGACCAACGTTGAACAGTCCTTACCACTAGTACTTCCTGTTTAAGTTTCTGGCTATAGGAGGTGTCATGACATTGGCCTCTTTGGGTATAGCAAGCCCATCCCCCTCTCCATGCCTCCTTCAACTAGGCTGCTGTGGTCAGAGGTCGTAAATTCCTGAGAAGACCTCATGGACAAACAGTTATAGAGAGTAGTTTTTCATGGAGAACAAAGGAAATCCTTCCACCTCACAGAACTTGAGGTATGAACAAATTTCATGTTCCGGAGAAAGTATAAAAGATCGGTGAAGAATCCAGCTACGAACTGGTCCGCTTGTCACAACTTGGGAAGCTCATGGGAGACGGTGTGGCCACATTACCATAACGCTGTTTATATAATAGCCCCAGATATAAGGTTTACATCTAATTGCTGTATAAGATGAATGAGTGAGTATGATACTGTTTACACAATTTTACAATGTGAATTTGGACTGTTTAATGAAGGAAAACTCAAAAAGAGGATTGGAGTGAACTAAATCAGAGGACCGCCCCTGAGCCCAGTTAGGGTCAGACATCCTGGGACAGCCCTTTTCTGCCATTCCGAATAAAACCTAACTTTGAGAAATTATCACCAGACCATGTTTCTCTCAATCACGGGAGTAAAGGTTGTAGACCATTGCTGAATCTTTTAACCATACCACGTGGTTAAACTCTTAGACTATTGATACCGACAGAATGAGAACAAGTCTTTGATATTAATTACTCGTCTGCAGCTAGGAATTCGGTATCATTGAACGCGAAGAACGACAACCTCCAAAACATCCATCCTATAACGAATGTCACTTTGAACTATCCCCTCTAACCAAGACAGAGAGAGAGAGGAAGAGAGACGGACAATTCTACGAAAGACAAACTTTTCACCAGCGATCAAGACAACACACTGAGCGTAAATATATATATATATTGATTGCAATTATTCCCGAATGAGTGAGTGTTCATGTGTAAAGGATTAGCATTTCAATTGTTATAGTAATCATTAACTGTAGTGACTTCTTAGTCGACCCCCACTCCCCCTTTTGTCTAACAAGCCGCTATGCCTGTTTAGCCCACTAGGGCACATTCTCCTATCATTTCATGTAACCACATTTACCTTGTTTGTTTGTTTGTTTATGCATTTCTGTGAATTACTTAGTTAGTAATAAATAAATGATTTAAGGCAATTGATGTATGGATGACTCATAGTGAAGACTGGATAACCAACAATTTACGACGTTTGGAACGAGACTAACGTGAGGTAAAGTAAATAATTAATTAATTTGAAGAATCATTGATCAGATAAAATATCTGAAAAGTGATTTTAGGAAATGATAACTTTGTAATCTGAATATTTTTCCTTGGTGCCCCGACTTCCTAGTTAATTAGTTACGTGATTAATTAGTTGATCGCGTAATAACTAATTACAGAGAATCTTTGATAAAAAACTATCAGTCTTCAGTTAATGATAGTAAAGACACGACAGAGGGGAGGAGCAAAATGGAGGTGTGATCTGATTTGCCGAAGGAAGGGGGGGCAATGCCTTATAGCCATCCAGGAAGGGGGAGTAGCAATGGTGCTCGATGAGCGAGAAGCACAGGAGATGTGTTGATAAAACTTAGTTAACCTTTTCCACTTATTTCCTTTATTAAAGTCCCCAGCTACTATAAATGTGGCCTCAGGATATGCAGTTTCCACAAAGTCCAGTCTAGTTCCTTGGGGGGGGGATATGCACGACCATGACGATAACAGAGATAACAGAATAAAATTCTCCCGGGAGGTAATGTGCTCGGCATTTGATGGTGAAATATTCCAGATTGGGAGAACAAAAGGATTTGTGTTCCTGTACGTTACCACAATCACACCATGAGTTATTTCCTCATTGCAATTTTTTATCCTGGCCACATTCTTAACAGTTTGGCCTATCAATCGATCACTGTGGATGGGATTGTCAGGGGAGGAGCAGGATATTTTTGAGAGTCACAGAGTTGGTAGGATTTCACACCTATCAATGAATTATTGGGGGGGGGGGGATTTTCAGGGGAGTAGATTAGTAATCTAGTCATTAAAACCATTTTTCAATATTATTTATTGTGGCAACCCCCCCCCAAAAGAAAGAGTTATGTTCTCTTAAGCAACAGTGTAGAATTCTAGGTTTCATTATCATTATTAAAATGTTATGGGGGAAGTCCCATTGGTATACGGTATTACCGGCAGCGCATACAAGGGCCGCTGTTTATTACAGATTTTTTTTTACTCGCAAAGCAAATTTAAGCAGTAAAGATCTTCATCCAGGAGGGGATTGATTGTCTCTACTGTGACCAAGAATCTGGATTTTGCAAGAGTCACTTAGCTAGCAAGTTAGCAAAGCAAATGCATAGCTGGAGCCCTGAGCTGGAGAGGTAGCACCCCCCCTCCTGCTTTAAGGTGCCCCAAACGGTATTGACAATTGGTATTTCAAAATGTATATCGTATACTGCCCAAGCCTAACATATACACACACTCCTTAATGAAGTAGAGGAAATTGTGCAAAACACACAGTCTCAACCTACAGCGACAACACCACACAATATGATAACATAGGCTAGTCTTTATGCCTAGTACAACAATTGGAATGTATAATGTCTATACTTCATGTTAACATGGTTTTTCACATTCAGGTGGACAACATTATAGACTGCAAAGTACTGACTGCAAATTTTCATCTTGAGTGTGGTCTTCACACATTCCTTGCTGAAGTGTATTTTGGCAAACTATTTGCTTGCGTTTATAAAAACAAGCCTTTTGGTAAACATTTCAATAGTCACAGGTCTACAGACACGTCAACCCAGACTCAAACAGAACAGGGTGTCATGACCAAATGCATAGCTGGAGCCCTGAGTTGGAGAAAATTTATTTTGCACACCTAAGATAATTAAGCAAGGGCATAGCACGCACCCCTCAAGCTTTAGGGTGCCCCAAACGGTATTGAAAATCATACTGTCTGTCGGTATTTCAAAATACCCTGGTATGCAGTACATACACGGTATACCGCGCAAGCCTACACACTCAATCCTTAATGAAGTAGGGGACTGTAATGAGGAAATTGTGCAAAATACAGCGAAGACACCACACAATATGATAACATAGGTTACTCTTCATGCCTAGTACAACAACTGGAATGTATAATGTCTATACTTCACGTAACATATCAACCCAATTGATCATGGTTTTAAGATATCAGCGTAATTGATCATGGTTTTAACATATCAACTTAATTGATCATGGTTTTAAGATATCAACCCAATGGGTCATGGTTTTAAGATATCAGCTTAATTGATCATGGTTTTAAGATATCAGCGTAATTGATCATGGTTTTAAGATATCAGCTTAATTGATCATGGTTTTAAGATATCAGCTTAATTGTCATGGTTTTAAGATATCAGCACAATTGATTATGGTTTTTCACATTCAGGTAAGCGACATTATACAAGACTGCAAAGTTGTGACTACGTTTTCATCTGGAGTGTGGTCTTCATACATTCCTTGTTGAAGTGTATTTTGGCCAACTATTTGCTTGTGTTTATAAAAACACGTCTCTTGGTAAACATTTCAATAATCAGAAATCTACAGACACGTCCACCCAGACCCAAACAGAACAGTGTGCAGTGACGAGCAGTCAGATGTTTCAAAGTGTTTAAAGATACTCCATCAGATAAGATTTACAAGGAAACAACTTTCTCTTTCGTCATAACACTCAATCACCTACAGTGCCCTGCAAAAGTATTCATCCCCCTTGACGTTTTTCCTATTTTGTTGCATTACAACCTGTAATTTAAATGGATTTTTATTTCATGTAATGGACATACACAAAATAGCTGAATTTGGTGAAGTGAAATGTAAAAAAATTACTTGTTTCAAAAACATTCTATGAAATAAAAAACAGAAAAGTGGTGCATGCATATGTTTATCTCCTTTGCTATGAAGCCCCTAAATAAGATCTGGTGCAACCAATTACCTTCAGAAGTCACATCATTAGTTAAATAAAGTCCACCTGTGTGCGATATAAGTGTCACATGATCTGTTACATGATCTCAGTATCAGAGCCTGCAACATCACTAAGTGAGGGGCACCACCAAGCAATCAGCACCATGAAGACAAAGGAGCTCTCCAAACAGGTCAGGAACAAAGTTGTGGAGAAGTACAGATCAGGGTTGGGTTATAAAAAAATATCAAACTTTGAACATCCCACAGAGCACCATTAAATCCATTCTTAAAAAATTGAAAGAATATGGCACCACAACAAACCTGCCAAGAGAGGGCCGCCCACCAAAACTCACAGACCAGGCAAGGAGGGCATTAATCAGTGAGGCAACAAAGAGACCAAAGATAACCCTGAAGGAGCTGCAAAGCTCCACAGTGGAGATTGGAGTATCTGTCCATAGGACCACTTTAAGCCGTACACTCCACAGAGCTGGGCTTTACGGAAGAGTGGCCAGAAAAAATCCATTGCTTAAAGAAAAAAATAAGCAAACACATTTGGTGTTCACCAAAAGGCATGTGGGAGATTCCCCAAACATATGGAAGAAGGTACACTCTGGTCAGATGAGACTAAAATGTAGCTTTTGGCCATCAAGGAAAACGCTATCTGTCTGTTGCAAACCCAACACCTCTCATCACCCTGAGAACACCATTCACACAGTGAAGCATGGTGGTGGCAGCATCATGCTGTGGGGATGATTTTCATCGACAGGGACTGGGAAACTGGTCAGAATTGAAAGAATGATGGATGGTGCTAAATAATAATTCTTGAGGGGAACCTTTTTCGGTCTTCCAGAGATTTGAGACTGAGATGAAGGTTCACCTTCCAGCAGGACAATGACTCCAAGCATACTGCTAAAGCAACACTGGAGTGGTTTGAGGGGAAACATTTAAACGTCTTGGAATGGCCTAGTCAAAGCCCAGACCCCAATCCAATTAAGAATCTGTGGTATGACTTAAAGATTGCTGTACACCAGGGGACCCCATCCAACTTGAAGGAGCTGGAGCAGTTTTGCCTTGAAGAATGGGCAAATATCCCAGTGGCTAGATGTGCCAAGCTTAGAGAGACATACCCCAAGAGACTTGCAGCTGTAATTGCTGCAAAAGATGGCTCTACAAAGTATTAACTTGGGGGGGGGGTAGTTACGCATACTCAAGTTCTCAGTTTTTGTCTTATTTCTTGTTTCACATTTTTTTTTAAAGTGCATCTTCAAAGTGGTAGTCATGTTGTGTAAATCAAATGATACAAATGTTTAATTCCAGGTTGTAAGGCAACAAAATAGGGAAAATGCCAAGGGGGGTGAACACTGTACGTTTGAAAACTAAAAACATCCTCCATAAGATGGAGAGAGTTACAAAGCACACATTGAATTAGGCGAGTCTCTACTGACCAACTGCCACCAATGATAGGTAGCCTATCTTTTGACAGTATGATGGTATTTTATGTTATTTTTTAATAATAAAAGTTCTAAACTTGCTTTATGAGTAGTGCGTGACCCTAGGGTGGTAACACATACATTCTAAGTGATTTCAAATGGGTCTTTCTCCATTCTGATTGTTTAATACTGTTCAATTAAATTTCCTGCATTTCCATACATTTTTGCATTTACTGCACTTATTTGAGGTAATTTTCACACTGCCATGTAGGGCTGCATGATATGGGGGGGAAAACTAGGCCTTATTTTTAACCAACAATTGCAATTTGACTTGCGATTTAGGTCAAAACACTTGGGTGAACTGTAGGAATCATGGAAATAGAATAATCATTCTAATTCTATAGTTAGAATATAATAGTGGGCACTTTGTATACAGTGTTGTTTGACATGACAATGAATGAAAATGCCAGGCAGGAGTTATTGTGACAGGGTAAGAACCAACGTGATGATCAGTGTTTCATCTGGGACACTATAATCTTTGGCTGTATTAGCTAGCTACGTTTGCTCTGACTCAGTACATTTATTAGCTAGCTAGCCAGCTAACTAAGGATTAGAATTAGCGGCTAACACGATTTAGCTTAGCTAAGAAAAGAGAAACTAGATGTTTGCAGATGTAAGAAACGAAGTGTAATTATAGAACGCTTGTGGATGTCATCAAAATTGTTGCATGTGCTTCATTGACGATGCAGGCTGAAAGCAAGTGTCTGGTGGTCAAGCAACAACAAATGCGCTCCTTGAGTGATAGGGGGCGAGGCGAAGTATGTGAGGAAAGCGGCATGGAGAGATGGAAAGATGGGGGGATGACTCAAGTTTTTTTTTATAAATGTTTTTTATTTAACCTTTATTTAACTAGGCAAGTCAGTTGAGTACATTTTTTTTTTACAATGACGGCCTACCCTGTCCAAACCCTCCCCTAACCCAGACGATGCTGGGCCAATTGTGCGCTGCCCTATGGGACTCCTTATCACGGCCGGTTGTGATTCAGCCTGGAATCGAACCAGGGTCTGTAGTGATGCCTCTAGCACTGAGATGCAGTGCCTTAGGGCTCCCGAGTGGCACAGCGGTCTAAGTTGAGGCAGTGTAAACAATAAAAATGGACGTTACACACGGAATATCACATTTAACAAACCAAACATTCAAATAGTTATAGAAGGTAAAGTAAAAACCCAAACTGGTCCATGCATCAATACCGGTATATAGTAAAATACGGTATACCGCCCAGTCCTAGATGAGGACAGCTATGGCTAACATGTAGTGTGACTAGGAGTAGATTACAGCTGTCAGGGAGTGGGAATAGGAGTGAATAAGAGGAAGCCAGGGGGGCAGTTAACCTCAGAGAATGGTGGGGGCCTGGCCGTTCTTCCCTCCAGCCTCTGAGGCTTTCATGTAGTGCCTCTCTCTATCTGGCCCTTACACAAACCAGGCTCTCCACCGGGCTGTAAAAACCAGGCTCTCCGCCGTGATGTAAAAGCCAGGCTCTCCGCTATCTAGAGGTAGCCTTTCCCATAACAAAAGTCTGAGCATGAGACGGTCTCTGAGGGCTTGCTTTTACCCAGGCTAATAGCCCTGCTGTGTAAGGTGAGAGCTAATAAACAGGGCCACTGTAAACAGAGGATTAGCCTAGTGTGAGAGAGGGCCTAGCCAAACAAGCTAAAAACAGAAACGCAGTCTGCCACACGTGTCTTATGAAAACATAAGAAATGGGACTAAATCACATACATTAAAACATGTTGGTCTCATGTTTCATGAGCTGAAGAAAAATATCCCAGAAATGTTCCATACCCACAAAAAACATATTTCTCTCCAATTTTGTGCACAAATTTGTTTACATACCTGTTAGTGAGCATTTATCTTTTGCCAAGACAATCCATCCACCTGACAGGTGTGGTATATCAAGTGCACCTTGTGCTGGGGACAATAAAAGGCCACTAAAATGTGCAGTTTTGCCCCACAACATAATGCCACAGATGTCTCAAGCTGAGGGAGCGCAATTGGCATGTTGACTGGAATGGAATGTCCACCAGAGATGTTGCCAGAGAATTTAATGTTCTTAATTTCTCTACCATAAGCCGCCCTCCAACATCATTTTAGAGAATTTGGCAGTACGTCCAACCGGCCTCACAACCGCAGACCACGTGTAACCACACCAGCCCAGGACCTCCTCAACCACAGACCACGTGTAACCACACCAGCCCAGGACCTCCTCAACCACAGACCACGTGTAACCACACCAGCCCAGGACCTCCTCAACCACAGACCACGTGTAACCACACCAGCCCAGGACCTCCTCAACCACAGACCACGTGTAACCACACCAGCCCAGGACCTCCTCAACCACAGACCACGTGTAACCACACCAGCCCAGGACCTCCTCAACTGCAGACCACGTGTGACCACACCAGCCCAGGACCTCCTCAACCACGTGTAACCACACCAGCCCAGGACCTCCTCAACCACAGACCACGTGTAACCACACCAGCCCAGGACCTCCTCAACCACAGACCACGTGTAACCACACCAGCCCAGGACCTCCTCAACTGCAGACCACGTGTGACCACACCAGCCCAGGACCTCCTCAACCACAGACCACGTGTAACCACACCAGCCCAGGACCTCCTCAACCACAGACCACGTGTGACCACACCAGCCCAGGACCTCCTCAACCACAGACCACGTGTAACCACACCAGCCCAGGACCTCCTCAACCACAGACCACGTGTGACCACACCAGCCCAGGACCTCCTCAACCACAGACCACGTGTAACCACACCAGCCCAGGACCTCCTCAACCACAGACCACGTGTGACCACACCAGCCCAGGACCTCCTCAACCACAGACCACGTGTAACCACACCAGCCCAGGACCTCCTCAACCACAGACCACGTGTAACCACACCAGCCCAGGACCTCCACTCCGACTTCTTCACCTGCGGGATCATCTGAGACCAGTTATCCGGACAGCTGATGAGGAGAATTTCTGCCTGTAATAAAGCCCTTTTGTGGGGCTAAAACTCATTCTGATTGGCATGGCCTGGCTCCCCAGTGGGTGGCTTTGCCGTCCCGGGCCCACCAATGGCTGCGCCCCTGCCCAGTCATGCGAAATCCATAGACTAAGGCCTAATGAATTTATTTAAATTGACTGATTTCTTTATATGAACTAACTCAGTAAAATCATTGAAATTGTTGCATTTATATTTTTGTTCAGTGTATTTCCAGCAACCAACCTAGTCATGAATTTTGTAAAGTTCTGCCTACAGCCTAGTATGAAATGTAGTCGTAATGCTGAGGCGGCATTGGCACGCACCAACTACGCTCTTAATTAAGCTCTTGATGGTTGCTAGGCAGCGCCCGTTACTTCTATCCTCCTGCCAGTTCTAAACTTTGCGAGGCATGTCACCTCACCCGTCTCTTCACATAGTCCACCAGAGGCACTGTTTTCTTAACCAAAACTGGATGGATCCATAAAGAATTACTGGGGGAATAAATATCACTGGTTGACGTAAATATTTGAATAAAGTAGGCGAATGCAAGTGGAAGGAATGAAGAAGGCGAATGCAAGTGGAAGGAATGAAGAAGGCGAATGCAAGTGGAATGAATGAAGAAGGCGAATGCAAGTGGAAGGCAAATTGTTGTGTATTGAATCTCCCAAAGTCATCCACATGTTATAATACATTTGAAACAATAGCCTGCCAGTGTGTTCACTATTTCCTGCTGCTTTTAGACCACTGTGGAGAGTCATCTTGATAATCAATCGATGTCAATCGATGTCAGATTTGTATTTTTACTGAATCTGTTTGGATATAGGTTAGGCTAGAATTAGGCTGTGGAAATGTCGAGTTGGCTCATTCATTAGCACTGATCAGAACATTTTGTCAGCATGTTATGTAGTTTAACAAGTGGATTGTTTTTCACTTCACTCACAGTAGCCTAGGCCTACAGGCGACCAAAAGCCTGTATTTGTCTTAATCAATGGGATTTTTATTCTCATTGATTCTCCATCTGTATATTTGGTTAATTTTCTGGCTGGCAAACAATTGGAGGTGGTAGTTCATCTATTCGTTTACTCATCGATCGCTGATCAGAACCATTTAGCATGCAATAATGTAGTCTTAATCAAGTGTAGGCCTATTATTTTCTATCGGTATCATGATATTCTCAATGTAAGACCCTACCTGCTCCCTAACAAAGTGAATGCGAGGGTAGGAAACAGATGAAACATGGGCTTGTTTCAAAATATCACTTTTTTATATGACAGCGGTTCCAAATGTTGCCGTGACACAAAAGTTGTGTGGGAAAAATATGACTTGTATTTGATTCTGTTATATTTCCTTATATTCTTAACCCATTATAAAATATGTGTTTAGACTGTGATCAGGGTAGCCTAAGTGTGTCTTGTCTGTTTAATGAACAAAATCACTATTGATTTCCTGTGCAGCCATGTAGCCTATAGGCTGCACAGACCAGTAACATCATTTAACAAAAAATGTGCCATTCTATTCTTTTGAAAATATATTTTAGTCTAATAATGTTTCTTAAAACCTGCCTAAACACATTAATAAATGGATTTCTTTGTAATGGTGTATATTGAATGGATTTATTCAAATATATGTCCACCCACATTGGCACACTCCTAAACTTGCCGGCACAAACAAGGTACATATAAAAGGCTTGTCCCGGAAAGAATGTGGTCAAAATGGGACTGTATGAATTTGTCTCTAAAAAACATTGCCAGATTTGTATTATTTTGGCAACATACCGTTAAGTCTGTCTGTCAAGGGTATAGAGTATATGTTGCATTGTGTTATCAGCTGCTTACACACTCTTTCGGCCACCGTATATGGCCATAACGTCAAGGAAAAGGGGCTTGGTGAATTCGTCTATGGGGGCAATTGGACTGCAGTTTTCTTTGCTTTTGATGTTTAACTGGCATTGTGCCCTAAGAAATTGAGCCTGGGCTGGCCTGGGAACAGCCCTTTGAAAATGACTGAGTGGCGGTGTTAGCCTGTTGTCGTAGTGACAGGCACTCTATCATTCTGAAGCTGACCCTCCTGACAGGGTGCGGCTCTGTGGAAAACTGGCATCATCAAAGCAAGCTACATCCTCAGGTCTGATATACTATCCAAGTACAGTGCTGTTGAACAGAGGTGTCGTTTGCCTGTTCTGAACCAACGTTTCCGTCTTTCCCACGAGACTTGGAACTGGCAATGCAAGACGAGCCAGTTAAGACTGTTACTATCCAAGATCTGAACTAGTACCCACGAGTGGCCCTCCTAGCTGTTGGTTCTTGGATGGTCTTCAAGTCCTGCTATCCAATACAGTGAACTGAACTACTAACTACCTGGCTGGGCCAGAGCTTAGATGGATAGATGCTTCGGTGCTGTGACATTCATGGAATTTTGGAGGACAGTTATTTGTCAGTCAAATGACCGCAGGTCACCGTTATAATTGTCGGTTTGTTATTTAATACACACATTCTTCCCCCCACCTCCGCTCTTGACTGTAGGGAGGGGACGTTGCCTAGGAAACCAAAGACTTGATTGCTACAACACCTTGCTTGCTTCAGCAAGGAGCAACACATTTTCAACCGCACAAATTTCCGGCCATTCCGTCGTCAGTCAGATGCTCGTTCCAGTTGATTTTTTTCATACCGGTTATGACGGTTATTTTATTTTCATTATGGTCTTCATCCATAATTGTCGGATACACAATTATACGGTAATTGTGCCATCCCTATTCTGCGCCAAGTCATACAGTACTCTTGAAATCTACAAAAGGATATGGTTAGGCCTCATTTCATTCTCAAACCTTGGAAACAAAACAGACCCATGAAATAAGATATTAAATCATACACGATTTTGGATGGATTGCTTAACTGCGGTGCACAACAAGTTGTTGGAGAGCAGCAGTTGAGGTGTAGGGAGTGAATGTGCAGTGAAACAAACCGGCGCCTCGACCACCAGACCCAGGCATCCCATGAGCCTCGTTGTTGACAGAGACGAGAGGCAGCGACTACACCAGAGGTCAACCGGGTCAGAGTACATAATAACATGCATACAACCAACGGTGTTTTGCTGGATTGCTGATGCTATTGTATTTGGTAATGAGAGGCACTGAAACCATGCATACACATCTCAGTAATTGAATTGTTCCCATTAAAACTCTAACTTCTAATTTAAACAGATCCAGGCCAATATCAAACAATTATTCTAGGATCAGTGGAAGAGAAGTGCAGGACTTACTGCTTTGACAAAGACACCCATGAGCTCAGGGAACTGGTGTGTGAGCATGGCCAGCATGGCAGTGAAGGAGCAAAGGCCCGCTGTGAAGAGGATGAAGAAGGGAAGCTCTTTCTTCGGGTACACTGACACCTCATGGAAGGCTGCAGAAGAGAAGGAGAGTGAGAGAGGTGGGGTGGGGGTAGAGAGGCACATATCATGAGTGGACAGCAGAATTGACCATTGCATTGAGTATACTGTATAGTAGTGACTTGTCCTACTACTTACAGGGCAGCAGTTCCCGATCTGCTGTTTCTGTGCACCCAGGGTAGGGGTAAAACAGGTGACCCTTCTCTAGAGGGTAGGGAATTATCCGAAAAGCTGCAGGAGAGAAATGCAGAAAAAAAACACATCAATGACTTTTAATGCGCGTGCATAATCCTTTAACTAAATCAACCAATTAACCCACTAATTCATCAATCAATCAATGTCCTACACCTAGTACGTACTGCCTTCCCAGGTGCAGTGCAGCAGGTTTAAGGCTCCCTCGGCCCTCTTCCAATGCTGCAGGTGAAAAAAGGCGTAGGCCACCGCCTCGCTGTCCCCCCTCTTCAGGATGTGTTCTGGAGGCAGGATCAGACTCTTCATCTCTAATAAATACTAGACAGAGGGAGACAGGATCAGACTATTCATCTCTAATAAATACTAGACAGAGGGAGACAGGATCAGACTCTTCATCTCTAATAAATACTACAGTCAGAGGGAGACAGGATCAGACTCTTCATCTCTAATAAATACGACAGTCAGAGGGAGACAGGATCAGACTATTCATCTCTAATAAATACTAGACAGAGGGAGACAGGATCAGACTATTCATCTCTAATAAATACTAGACAGAGGCAGACAGGATCAGACTCTTCATCTCTAATAAATACTAGACAGAGGGAGACAGGATCAGACTATTCATCTCTAATAAATACTAGACAGAGGGAGACAGGATCAGACTCTTCATCTCTAATAAATACTAGACAGAGGGAGACAGGATCAGACTATTCATCTCTAATAAATACTACAGTCAGAGGGAGACAGGATCAGACTATTCATCTCTAATAAATACTAGACAGAGGGAGACAGGATCAGACTATTCATCTCTAATAAATACTAGACAGAGGGAGACAGGATCAGACTATTCATCTCTAATAAATACTAGACAGAGGGAGACAGGATCAGACTCTTCATCTCTAATAAATACTAGACAGAGGGAGACAGGATCAGACTATTCATCTCTAATAAATACTAGACAGAGGGAGACAGGATCAGACTCTTCATCTCTAATAAATACTACAGTCAGAGGGAGACAGGATCAGACTCTTCATCTCTAATAAATACGACAGTCAGAGGGAGACAGGATCAGACTATTCATCTCTAATAAATACTAGACAGAGGGAGACAGGATCAGACTCTTCATCTCTAATAAATACTACAGTCAGAGGGAGACAGGATCAGACTATTCATCTCTAATAAATACTAGACAGAGGGAGACAGGACAGACTATTCATCTCTAATAAATACTAGACAGAGGCAGACAGGATCAGACTCTTCATCTCTAATAAATACTAGACAGAGGGAGACAGGATCAGACTCTTCATCTCTAATAAATACTAGACAGAGGGAGACAGGATCAGACTATTCATCTCTAATAAATACTACAGTCAGAGGGAGACAGGATCAGACTATTCATCTCTAATAAATACTAGACAGAGGGAGACAGGATCAGACTATTCATCTCTAATAAATACTAGACAGAGGGAGACAGGATCAGACTATTCATCTCTAATAAATACTAGACAGAGGGAGACAGGATCAGACTCTTCATCTCTAATAAATACTAGACAGAGGGAGACAGGATCAGACTATTCATCTCTAATAAATACTAGACAGAGGGAGACAGGATCAGACTCTTCATCTCTAATAAATACTACAGTCAGAGGGAGACAGGATCAGACTCTTCATCTCTAATAAATACGACAGTCAGAGGGAGACAGGATCAGACTATTCATCTCTAATAAATACT
This sequence comes from Oncorhynchus nerka, assembly GCF_034236695.1. NCBI lineage: Eukaryota > Metazoa > Chordata > Actinopteri > Salmoniformes > Salmonidae > Oncorhynchus > Oncorhynchus nerka. The sequence goes on from NC_088410.1 coordinate 88,007,254, forward strand.
AGACAGAGGGAGACAGGATCAGACTCTTCATCTCTAATAAATACTACAGTCAGAGGGAGACAGGATCAGACTATTCATCTCTAATAAATACTAGACAGAGGGAGACAGGATCAGACTATTCATCTCTAATAAATACTAGACAGAGGCAGACAGGATCAGACTCTTCATCTCTAATAAATACTAGACAGAGGGAGACAGGATCAGACTATTCATCTCTAATAAATACTAGACAGAGGGAGACAGGATCAGACTCTTCATCTCTAATAAATACTACAGTCAGAGGGAGACAGGATCAGACTATTCATCTCTAATAAATACTAGACAGAGGGAGACAGGATCAGACTATTCATCTCTAATAAATACTAGACAGAGGCAGACAGGATCAGACTCTTCATCTCTAATAAATACTAGACAGAGGGAGACAGGATCAGACTATTCATCTCTAATACATACTAGACAGAGGGAGACAGGATCAGACTATTCATCTCTAATAAATACTAGACAGAATCAGACTATTCATCTCTAATAAGTACTAGACAGAGGGAGACAGGATCAGACTATTCATCTCTAATAAATACTACAGTCAGAGGGAGACAGGATCAGACTCTTCATCTCTAATAAATACTACAATCAAAAAGGGAGACAGGATCATGATTTTCATCTCTAATAAATACTACAGTCAGAGGGAGACAGGATCAGACTCTTCATCTCTAACAAATACTAGACAGAGAGGGAGACAGGAAAGTAACACGATTAGATAACATTATAGTCAAAGGCATTTACATCATAGTTATTTAGCAGACACGGTGTGTGTGTGTTTGTGTGTGTGGTGTGTGTGTATGGCGGCGTGGCTGTGGCGTTAATCCCCTCTGAACTGGTCCCCTGGGCTGTGGAGGCCGCAGGGGCCATTGGCGTTGGGCCTGCTGGATTCCCAGGCCGCCTACTTCACAGGACTATGAGTCTCAGTCTGACACTTTGGGAAGGTTACCATAAAGCTAATCCTGTCTAATCCCCCCCATGGTCACAAGCTCAGCCAACCAGCCAGCCCAGTGCAGAGCAACCCAGTGCAGAGCCGCCCAGTGCAGAGCCGCCCTGGGGCGCACCCAGGGGCAGGAGAGGGAGACAAGCCCCAACCCTCTGCTCTTCTCTCAGGGACAGTTAGGTGGTGGTAGCTAGCTGGCTACCGTGTGGATGTGGTGGTGATGGGTATGCTTGGATAAGTGTTCAAACGTGTTCTGCACACACCACTCCTCACTGCTGTGTTTTATTTGACTGCCAAGTCGTGCGACTTTCATGTCCTCTCCAAAGTTGAGACTTTAACGTGGGTCAGCACTTACTGCAAAAAGGTGCTGGTCATTCTTTATACTGTTGCAAGCAGCATCTTTACCCAGGTATCCCAGAGTTTAGTAAGAGGATAGAGGTGATGTTTACCAAAGCATTTGACTGGCAGCTGTCCTGCCTGGCATAAGGGTGGGTAACACCCCCCCAGCCCATCCCCAGTCGCCTCTTTGATGAAGAGATTGCGTTTCATTGACACTCCCCTTTTATCTTGGAACACTGATGAACTGGAGTTTAACTCATAAGCCTCCCTCAGATCTTCGGCATTTAGCACAATGGAACACTTCGACAATAATGACATAATCTAGCCATTGGCTCACAGTGCTGGTGAGGATACAGATGACCTCTGAGGCCATCTACCATGTTAGGTCACCCTCAGGTATCTGTGGACGGTACTGGACAGATCCCGAGTAGGAGAATGATATTGACCATAGACACTGATCTTAGGTCAGTTTTGAATGGTTTCATCCGATGATTAGGGTCTGGTGAAGGGAAGCTGACCCTAGATCTGTGCTAAGGCTTCTTCCTACTAGAGTCAGTCTATAACTACTACTCTCGGTCTCAGGTGTTGCGTCACACCTGCTACTACCTATGTGAAGCCTCCATCCCCCTGAATCCTGAACAGAGCTGAGGAGGCCATCGCCACAACACAGGCTACCAGGCACAAAGAAGCCCACTCCAAAGGCATGAGGAATTGTTACCACAGGAGTGTGATGAATTTAAAACACATTCAGGTGTCCTTAACACATGACCAGCAGGCTGCCCTCAGTCCGGTTGCTCAACCTTTCTACCGTACCTTGGAGTAGGGGGTAGAGAGTGCATGAGAGAGAAGGAAAAAGAAAGGGGGAGAGAGATTGATTGGGACAGACAGGCTAAAGGTGGAGCAAGCATCGCTGTTGAGCACTGAAACAGCTGGGTGTGTGGAGCATTTAGTGCCGTCTGTTCATGTGATGTAGCGTGATGTCCATATATTATCCCTTCAGGCCTGCTGCGATGCTGGCCCTAACACTCCCCACGCCTGAACCAGAATATACAGAAATCTGGCCTTCATTACACTGCCCTTCCCAGGCTGCCTGGTGAGCTGGCTGGCTAGCTGGGGGGCTGGCTGGGGGGCTGGTTGGCTGGCTGGGGGACTAGCTGGCTGGCTAGCTGGGGACTGGCTGGCTGGCTGGGGGACTGGCTGGCTGGCTGGGGGACTGGGGGCTGACTGGCTGGCTGGGGGACTGGCTGGCTAGCTGGCTGGCTAGCTTGCTGGTGGGGGGTTAGCTGGCTGCTGAGGGGTCAAGTTGCCAAGGCCAAGAAAGGAATTGGGGTGGATGGGGGGGGGTCTTAATCGTTGATTGAAGCGGAGAATGTGGGGAAGCTGCTGGGAATGGAAGCCCACCCACAACAGAGCCAGATCAGCTCGCTCCAGTCCAGTGAACCACTGGTATCTGTGTGTGAACACTGGCCTCTGGGCAGAAAACAGCCCACGCCAGGCATGCCTCAGGCTCTACGGCTACAGGTGCACTCACTGACCATTTAGACAGACATAGACAGCGCTCCCCTGCGAACGAGATACAGAAGATCTCAATGGGACTCAACTTGATAAATAAAGAAAGACATGTCTGACACAAATAAATGGAAATATTCACACTAACTGCTAAATTTCAGTCAACAACAGCCAAAAGCTTTCACTATAAGAACATTAGTGGAGTCAATGAGGTGAGTTGACACGGTGAGGCCACAGAACATGCTTCACTCCCTAGAACACTCCGACCGACAACCCTTTACAGGTCGTCACATCAACAGCGCTGCATGTCAGCGGCCATTTTGACAGCACAGCTGAGTTCCTCCTCCTCGGATTGTCTCAAACTCAGAGCTCAGCCGGTCTGTCTGTCTGCCTGTCTATTATGAGACGTGAAGCCCATGTGAAAGACTGAGGGAGAGGCTGTGCTTCAATGGGACAGAGATTGACAGATAGAAGAGATTAGTCTCTCCTACCTCAACGGTCTAGGGTATCACCAGTTGAAAGCAGAGGTACTGTAGATGTGAACTATCTCTGGGATCACTACTTTATAGTCTGACCCTCCCTGTGTGTATGTCAACGCCGTAGCGGGGGGGCAGCAGTGCCCCTGGGGGCGGGTGACACTCAGGATGAGGGACCTGTCATCAAAGCCTGGATCAAAGAGCTGAGTTTCCCTCTCTCTGCCTGTGACTACCACACATTGCAGCTCACACACACACACAAGGAGCACACAGGATGCAACACACACAGACTACATTTTGCTGTAGGGGGTACTGCGACCTGTGTGTGTGTGTGTGCATATGAGTGAGTGTGAGAGAGAGTGTGTTTTAGTATGGGGCATCCAAGCCTAATCCCTGTGGGAAGAGATGTGCAGGAATTGTTTCTGTCCGTCTACTGCAGGGAGATACATCAGAGAGGCAGGGGCCCCTTGTTGTCGCCCAGAGCCCAGACAGACGTATGATCAGGGAGGGTGCACTTCCTGTTCAGTAGGTAGAAAACGTTTTGAAACTGGGGATGTACTACCTGACCTTGTGCAATAATAACACAGATTTGTATTTTCCATTGCAAAAGATTTTGCTATAATGTACCGTACTGAACATGACCAAGATCTCACTATGAACTCTTTATAGTCCACTGATAGATAGCCATGACAAAGGAATAATAATTAGACTAATAGTGTCTCTTTTAGTCAAATCCACAAAGTGTTTGGTACCATGTTCTTCTGTGCAGCAGAGAGAGAGAGTAGAAGTGGCTCACAGGTCGTCCTGACACCAGCAGCTACGTTTACTATGCAGTGCAATATTGACACCCGCTGGCTAACATAGATCATTACAGGTAATACAGTAGAGCAAAGTCAGCTCTGCAGTTATCACTCAAGAGGAGTATGGCGTACAGAGACAACTAAATAGCTATCACCTGTGTAAAATATGAGACTTTGCTCAAATAAAGCGCACTGTATATACAGACAATGTCGTACATCAGTCGTGTTAACCCCACCATTGGTTCAGGTCAGGAGTTAGATAGGATACGCTAAGATGATCCTAGATCTGTACATTTCTCCCCACTAATGGTTAAGGTTAGGATTTGGATTGGGTAAACTGATACTAGATCTGTGACTGAGGGTCTGGACTGACCTTTGGCACATGTGGGTTAAACTCCACGGCTCTGTGTATAGCCTCCACAGCGTTCATCTCTGCAGTGCTCAGGCCCCGACGGGATGCTGCCTCAGGAGAAAACCTGGGAGATAAGAGAAAGAGAAGACACATCCATGGTAAGACACAGGAGTCAGGACAGCTTTAAGTAGGAGATGTCATGCACTTCAGTCACAAATAGGGGGTTTGATGTCCCACAAACAAGTCTTAATGATTAGTCTGACCTATAAAGACAGATGCATCCATGTCAAGTATAGATCATACTGTTTGTTTATATCTTAAAAATGTTACATTAAATCACAGTTCTGTCTTTCCACAGGGACATACTTCTCTGATACAGCCCGTGCTTTCAGCAGTGCAGATGTGTAGCATATAGTGGCTGACTTTGGCAAGCTGATATCTACAACGAGAACACATGACGGTTATTTCACTTTCAACTCAGCGCAGATACTCATGGAAATCATGAGTATCAAAATCAAATTTGTCACATGAGCCGAATACAGCAGGTGTTGACCTTAACGTGAAATACTTACTTACAAGCCCTTAAACAACAATGCAGTTAAGAAATTAGAGTTAAGAAAATATTTACTACATAAATGACAGTAAAAAAACAAAACAACAAAAAACAATAACGAGACTATATTCAGGGGGTACCGGTACCGAGTCAATGTGCGGGGATAGAGGTTAGCGGAGGTCATTAGTACATGTAGGTAGGGGTAAAGTGACAAAGGACTGGTTCAAAGTTGTAGTAGTTAGTTGGCTTGAATCCTGTTTTGCTGATGTGGTCCTGCGTGGCTCAGTTGGTAGCATGATGCTTTCAACGCCATGATCATGGCTTTGATTCCCACTGCCGGCCACAGACTCACTACTGTCGCCTTGGATAAAAGCATCTGCTACCTGGCACATATCTTACCGTCGTATTTGGCGAGGACTGCTTGTACATCAGCGTAGGCCTGCAGCTCCAGTAGTGCCTCCAGGAGGTTTTCATGTATATTCAACATTCCCAACAGTGGGAATTCTTTCATTAACTGGGAGAAGTAAGGAACAGTGAGTGAACGAAGGAATCATAAAAATGGCAGGACTAACCAGTATTAAAGGAGCATAGAAGAGGACTAAAGACACAACTACACATATCAGGGCTACGTTCAGTAGTCAAACGTTCATGAACGTTGCAGATGGAAATTCTTCTAATACAGCCATCATGATTCCTTGTCATTCTACATGTCAGAGGCATGTTTGTTCTACATAGCATATTTATATCCAAAGGTTCCAAAACGTTGCGTCCTGCTGAGTGCGCCCCAGGGCCTCCAGTTCAACAATACTTATGGTTGTTATTCTATTCTCTAAACAGCGACTGGTTCAGACCTGGGACAACATGTGTGTGAACACTCCCTCTAGCCAATCAATGACATCAGCTACTAGGGAGCAAAGAAAAGCAGCCATAATGCAGAATTCAAGGCCCTGATTTGAACACTCACATCTCTCATCATTTTCACTGCCTCCTTGATGCGTCCCAGCTTGCGTGCACACATGGCCAGTCTGCGTTTGATGTACACCAGCAAGTTGATGTCTTTGCCAGCTATGGAAGAGAGGAAAATGAATACATTTTATTATAACAATCGCAACCCTGACTAATGCTTTCAAACTAAGGGTCAGAGGCCTAAGGCTTGTGACGGTGTCCTGTACTCTCTGTTCTCTCTTACCACTTCGCAGGGCTTGTTTAAACAGCCTCTCAGCCTCTGTGATGGTGGTGGCTTCCTCCTCTGCCAGTAGCACATAGGCAGCAGCACACCTAAAAACCACAGGGAAGACATTTGCTATGCAATCTAGTTCATAAGAATATACATACTTGTTTTACTGAATGAGAAACTTAATTTGGGATTTTCCTGAATGAGCATGCAGTCTTTTAAACAGAAACTGTTACGGTGGAACTCACTCGTGGTTCATCTCTATGGCCTGATAAGCTGCTCTTATCCTGGCTTGGGGATTCCTCTCCCTCCAGGCCTTCTGCATCACTGTAACAGGCCAGAACCAGACAACAAATACTCAACTGAATGCATTACAAAGAGATGGATCCAGAAAAATATCAACACAGGAGTAGGAATGAGGCCGATGAGGACCAAAGCAGTCTTTCAAAAGGAATTAAAGTGTTCTATTGCTTCGCAGACATTTACACTTTGGCTAACACTTTTCAATGATATGCTGATGAAAAAGTTTGGATTCTAACCAGTATCTTCAGCCTTGATTTGCTGAGTGTCACCAGTGAAGAAAGTCTGGTGGTCTTGAGCAGACAGGTTCATATCGTAGTACGTCAAAGGCTCCTTTCCAGTCACCCAGGTGTACCTTTAGATGGGTATAGTACAACAGGAAGACAGTGTTAGGCTGAAGTACAACACAGTGTTAGGCTGAAGTACAACATGAACATGGACAGTGTTAGGCTAAAGTACAACACGAAGACAGTGTAAGGCTAAAGTACAACACGAAGACAGTGTAAGGCTAAAGTACAACACGAAGACAGTGTTAGGCTAAAGTACAACATGAAGACAGTGACATTCTGTGGGGTCTCACCCTACCTGCTGTATTCTGCTCCTCTGAATAGATTTAATGGATTCCTCCAAACTTTACATTCTGCAAAAGACAGTGTCATTGTATCATTACTTTGTTTTAACCCACGGCCATTTTAGTTTTCTGTTGCAAAATGGGGAAACATTTTAGTTGGTGAAATGTTTACCTGAGACACTGGGTCTGGGCTCAGCCTCTCCGTTGACTGAGGAGAACAGGCCAGTGGTTGAGCTGCTCTCCACCCCACCTAGGAGGGGTCGCAGATGGCTAACAGACACCTGCTCGATGAATGAGGTTCCATACTTACGGAAGTACCACCACTCAAATATCTGGGGACAGGGGATTGGGACAGTCATACAGAGAGCAATGTACCGGTACACAAATCTTCTACACAAACAATTTATTTGATTATCATATCATTATTGTGCACTAACTGTACAATGAATATATGCTACCTTTGGTGTTGGTATTTGAAATCCACATTTCCAAATGTAGTGTCTATAATCAAACTACAAATAACTCTGTGATCATTACAACTCACCAAGATTAGGCCAGAGATGAGAGAGGATGTTCCAGTGAGTGCAACATAGAATTTAGGGGTCAGTGTATTCAAGAACACAGATGCTGAAACAACAATGAACGCTATGTTAGCTCAAACGCATCGCACACAAAATGAATGACACTTGCCTAACAGAGATTCAGACTGGCAACTCTGAAGGTAGCTAGTAGCTTGCTGATCATGCAGAGCCCACCACACTGACAGATGCTGACTGAGTCGGTGTGTGATGTTGAAGTACCATGATGTTAATGTTATAGCTATAGCTAATGTTATGTAACAAGCTAATAGACACACTGACAAATAAACTTTCGCGGACGGCAGGTAGACTAGTGGTTAGAGCGTTGGATTAGTAACCGAGAGGTTGCTAGATCGAATCCCAGAGCTGACAAGGTAAACACCTGTCGTTTTGCCTCTGAACAAGGCAGTTAACCCACTGTCCATAGGCCGTCATTGGAAATAAGAATTTGTTCTTAACCGACTTGCTTAGTTAAATATAGTTTTTTTTAATGCAATTCTAGTATTAGTATTATGCATTGTTTGAATGATGTTAGCTAACGTTAGCTAGCTGGCTAGTTATGCACAAGCGTAACATTAACAGCTAGTAGCTAAATTAGCTAACGTAGATAGCTAGTAGCCACATTAGCTAGCTAATATGTCTCGCTACCATTCAATAAATAAACCAACCTGGGATATGTTTTTGTGCAATGTGTTGTCATACAGTTAGCCAGCCTCCTGTCAAACTTTCAGTTCCTCCACTGTCTCTCGATTTCTATTTGCTAGCTCGCTAACGTTAGAAGGCTGGCTAACTAGCTACATTACATTCGCTAGCTAGCCCACTCTTAGAAAGCTAGCGTTAGCTAACTCACCTGAGGTAAGAGTGTCCTGCAGTTTCAAGGGGCTTCGCAGAACATAGATCATAGTTAAAACCATAGCAAACCAAACGGCACATATGTATGTCCATGACCAGGACAACCATGATTTTAATTTATCTGTAAATCCAAGAGATTGAGGATTACTGCTGGTCGCGTCCTCCATGTTTTTAACGGATGGCTGTAAACAGAGGAATCATGTGCCAGTGGCACTGTCAAGATCCGCTTCCTCACCGTCCGCTGCAGTCAGTCGCGGATCAGAAGAGGTTTGTCTCATGAGCCAAGATGGCCGATTTCGAAGAACAGCTCACTGAGGAAGAGAAGGTATAGTCTTGAGAAGCTTTGCTCATTGTTTTACGAAGTTTAGTAAATTCGGTTGTTTGTGTCCTTACTCAAATATTTTGGCCGCAAAAAGAATGTTTGCTAAGCTACAACTAGCTCGCTAAACTAACACTACACTCTAGCTACAGTTAGCGAACAAACTGACACGGGAATACATTGTATCACCTAGTTAAATACAGTAGCTAGATACAACTCCATACCCCATGCTAAAACATACCATACACAAGAAGCAGTTTGCTTACTGCTTAGCTAGCGAAAATGTTTGTAAATAGCCATGTTCCTTAGCCAAATATTAGCTAGTACAGTATGTGCCTTAGCATTGTCAAGTCTGACTTTAACTGGGCTTTGCCACATTTGGGCTTTTGCACGGTGCCTAGCTTACATTACAATGGCAATTGTCCCCCTGGGTCAGGTAGTTACTATCTAACAATACATGATCATACAATTGTTCATGGGTTATTTGCAAATGGCTTTAGTCTAAAAACATATGAACTAATATGCTAGAAAAGGCCACTACTTCCTGTATTGATTGCAACAGCCTCCACACCCTGCTAGAAACAATTGTGAATATATTAGGCATACTTTATAATCCCATTTTCTGTCTTGTGATGGCCCCTGGCCTATTGACTGTAACGCATTACAACACAAACTTTCGATTGACCAATTATTTGGTGTAGGAATAATTGAAGTCATGATTTCATGAAAAAGTCCACAAATACATACAACCCTATTTACAAGACTTCTGAAGATCATACACGATAAAAGTGATTGTGGGCATTTTCAACCAATTGAGATTGAATCACCAAAAACTAAACAACCTTAATATGAGAGCTTGGGTTTGACCATTGTTGCTGTCAGCAGCATGCAGATAGATACATGTTTGAGGCTGCCTACTGGTGTCTCGCATTCCTGCCGCTTCAGTGGCAGGCCCACAGCAGGGATGCGGTCAGATACATGTACAGACCAGTAGAATGGGCATAGGTATTTTGTAAATACAATACTTAGCATCGGAAGGAACAGTGTTTGGGAGCATCTAACTATATGGCAACAGCACACACACACCAGAAGTTCCAGAACCTGTTGGTAGTATTGCAATGTACTGTGAAGTGTTGTGTGTAACCCATGCAACCTTTGGGTCTGTTTCTGGACATGAAGACATACATTAGGGCCTAAAATACTGACGTTCTGTGTACTGATTTCAGTGCAACTCTAGACTTTCAGGTTCAGGGGAGCCCTAATGAAGATTGCCTAGTCCCCCTCCCCCCTCCTCCTCCCCCCCCTCCTCCTCCTCACTGTTTTTGGTTCTGATCTGACACCACATGCTTACACATGCATTACAGCTGCTAAGAAAAGCTCTTGCCGTCTAAGGAGTGGCATGGGCAGCGCAGAGGTAGGCTAGTCAGGAAGCCAAGTTAGTCACTGCTCTCTGCTTCACCCTAGTGGCCAGTGTAATAATGACTTGGCTGCATAATTACACTGTCTCTGGGTCTCATATCAGTGGTAGAAATATTCATATACTGCATATGCAATATCTTTTCAAGTTTTATTAGTCGTGTGTACAGGATACACATGGTATCCAATGAAATGCTTACTTGCAGGTCTCTTCTCGACAATGCAACATAAATAAGAAAAGTTAAGAATATGAACATAAAGCAAGTGACTCGGTAGAATAGAGTAAACATTTTATCATATAGTACCAAAAATGTTCCGTTGGCACTCAGGTGTAAAAGCTGTCTAGCCAAAAAGTGGATAGTTGCCTATTTACCTCGTATTTTCTTTCTCTCAGGTGCGCATTGCGGCTAATTTTGTTGTCCATGCTCCACCTGGAGAATTCAATGAAGTCTTCAACGGTGAGTGTGCTTAGAAATCTTATTCTTTGTACTACTTGTTTATTTACCAATACACTTGATTTGTTATATAGTCTGTTAAGGCATTGGCAATCTCTTGATAAGGCAGTCTCTTGGTTTCAGATGTGCGGCTACTGCTCAACAATGACAATCTTCTCAGGGAGGGTGCAGCACAGTGAGTAATATTTTATTGATTTATTTACTGTATTGTTGTGCAAATTTGTGTGTTAAATGCTGTATATATATTTTTTTTCTCCATTGGAAAACAGTGCCTTTGCCCAGTACAACATGGATCAGTTCACCCTTGCCAAACTTGAAGGGTATGATGATCAGGTAAGATGCTCAGTCATTTGAGCTGTGACTCCTTCCCAGCTGTTTTGAGTCTTGTTGGTTTCATACTGTGATATATACAATGAGTGTACAAAACATTAAGGACACCTTCCTAATATTGCGTTGCACCATCCCCTTTTGGCCTCAGAACAGCCTCAATTTGCCGGGGCATGGACTCTACAAGGTGTCAAGCATCCCACAAGGATGCTGGCCCATGTTGACTTCAGTGCTTCCCACAGTTGTGTCAAGTTGTCTGGATGTCCTTTGGGTGGTGGACTATTCTTTATACACACGGGAAACTGTTGCAGGTGAAAAACCCAGCAGCGTTGCAGTTCTTGACACACACCGGTGTGCCTGGCACCTACTACCATACCTACCCTGTTCAACGGCACACATCTTTTGTCTTGCCCATTCTCCAGCTGAATGGTACACATACACAATCCATATCTATTGTCTCAAGGCTTACAAATCCTCCTTTAACCTGTCTCCTCCCCTTCATCTACACTGATTGAAGTGGATTTAACAAGTGACATCAGTAAGGGATCGTAGCTTTCACCTGGATTCACCTGGTCAGTCTCTTACATGAAAAGAGTAGTTGTCCTTAATGTTTTTTGCAGTCAGTGTAGATTGAACACATCATTAAAATACAGTTTTTCTTCTGTATAAAAAGGTGTGGCTTAGGTGGTGGGTGTGGCTTAGGTGGTGGGTGTGGCTTAGGTGGTGGGCGTGGCAGGGGGCATGGCAATGGTTGCCTTTGCAAAATTTTAGAATTTTAATGCCCCCCCATCTTGGTGATAAAGCATTTTTAAGCCTGGAATTTCTCCATGGAGCCAAGAAATCTTTGCAGTTTAAAACACATTTCCAGGGATTCTACATATTCTGCAATGGAACTGAGAGAGAATTTCGCAATTTAAAGTTATTTTCCTGTGCATTTTGCCATGGCTAATGCTGTGTTCCTTTGCTTAGACATAATAGCAAAATCAATACGGTTAAAGTCATTGTTTTTGGATTTCAATTCCACTGACTGTCTAGCTTTTATCTTGGTAGTTTTAGTTCTCAAATATTATATTATAATAAAAAATATAGGTCCATTATCTTTTATATCTGGTTTTAGTCATTTAAATTCACACTATAAGCGTTTATGCTGACGGCGTTTTTCCATCCCGAAAGTGTGTATATATAAAAACTTTTTTCTAATTAATATATATACATTATAAACTTTTTTTTACAGACAGTTTGGACTTAGGTGTCCTGCAAAAATGCTTAGGAGGCCTGCCCAAGAGTTTTTATGGCAGAAAAATCCCTGTAAGATCAATGCAGCAACTGAGGACCTCTATCTGTGTCCCTGTGATCCATTTCCCCTCCAGGTGCTGATCACAGAGCATGGAGACCTGGGCAATGGCCGTTTCTTTGACCCCCGCAACAAGCGGTCATTCAAATTTGACCACCTGAGGAAGGAGGCCAGTGACCCCCAGCCCCACGAGGGAGAGGCAGCTCTCAGACCCTGGAGAGACGCGTGTGACAGCGCTCTGAGGGCCTACGTCAAGGAGCACTACCCCAGCGGCGTCTGCACTGTACGTTCCGTCTTTCACCTGCAGGACACAATAACGTTATCTTTAACATGAGCATGTTAAACAATGACAGGACCTTGTTTTATTTATCACAGGTTTATGGGAAAACTATTGACGGCCAGCAAACCATAATTGCTTGTATTGAAGGTCATCAATTTCAACCAAAGAACTTCTGGTAAGTGTAGTCTCATGGTTACCAATCATTTTTCTATCTAACTTTTCATTTATCAGGGAAGCAGTATACTAAAATGTGCATTTTGAAGCATTATACTATATGTCCATTGTTTGTATTAAACATGTAATTCTGTCTATAATAGTGTCTTAGACATAACGCAAATGCACTATAACTTTGGGAAAGGACTAATATTTGATTTCTCTTCTCAGGAATGGTCGTTGTCGGTCTGAATGGAAGTTCAGCATTTCCCAATCTACAGCTCAAGTCGTTGGGGTCCTCAAAATACAGGTAGGCTAGTAGTGTCCATCTCCAAGGGTTGTCCACCATTTTGTCAGGCTGTCTAAAAGCCTGTTCAAAGACAACTGGTTGGGCACAGGTAGCCTGCAGAATGTTAGCTTGTGAGATCAGGATCGTTCATAGGAGGCTAGGGCACAGGCCCATGCAAGTTAAATTGATGAACTGAAAATGGATATTGTTTTGTCATATGGTATATAGTCTCCCTCACCCGCCATCTTGTGGTTGCAGGTGCATTACTACGAGGATGGAAATGTGCAGCTGGTCAGCCACAAGGAAGTACAGGAATCCCTCACTGTAAATGTGAGTTCCCCTTTCAGTAGGATATTTTGGACCTGAACATAATCATTCAAAGGGAGAAGGGTGTAAAACGTTTTCCTGGTTCTACAGAAATCCTGGTTGTAGAATTCCGGATGTCCTGCTTATTTCGTCCTGATTCTGGAAATCCTCAAATGTATTGAATGTTCCAGGAATTTTGCAACCCTAGTGCTGTTCATTAGTGCAAGAGAAGTAGGATGAAGTAAAATAACAAGTGAAATGTCCTTTATGATAGAGATGGTCTTCAATCTGTCAAGTTTACAGGCAATTCAATTGTCAAAAGCATTCATTGTCTTGTTTTGGCAGAGTGAGACTCAGACTGCAAAGGAGTTTGTGAAAATCATTGAGGATGCAGAAAATGAATACCAGGTATGCAACATGTTTCCTCACAGTAATATTACCATAATTGGAATAAATCAGTTTAATGTATTTTTTCCCTCAATGAGGGGGGCAAGAGTCTAAACATTTGTTTTCGTTGTTTCCAGACGGCCATCAGTGAGAACTACCAGACCATGTCTGACACCACATTCAAAGCCTTGCGCCGGCAGCTTCCTGTCACCCGCACCAAGATTGACTGGAACAAGATCCTCAGCTACAAGATTGGCAAGGAGATGCAGAATGCTTAGAGAACAGTGTGTCGGTCATTGTTACTGTGTTACTGCAAAGACAGAGAGGGTAGGGGAAAAGAGGCATCAAAGGGGGAAAAAATTATACTCTATTCTGTCTTTGTTAAAGAATGCCACGGTTTGATTTGGTGTATGGAGTTGGTATGCTTTCTTCAGGCGCATTAGGAGGGATGGCTTCATTTTAAGAGGACATTTTGGATTGTTTAGCTCTCGCTCATTTGCAAATTTTTCATTTGAACAAAATGCCTTTAGTGACACTGAAAGTTTGGATTACATGGGTCAACCTCGCTCTCACACACCGATGATTCAAAAATCAGTCATATCCTCATACCCCTCATTTGGTTGACCTTGTGTCTGGGGACAACAGGTAGTCATCCGTTTAAGCCCATTTCGTAACCCACTATGGCCGGGATTCAAACAAATGCAGATAAACGACCCGGTGCATTGTGGTTCATCTTTAAAGGCGATTTCTGACTCAGCTGCCATCCGCCGCGTGATGTCTGGGAAATTGCCTTTAAAAGCCTATCGCTGTGCACAGGTCATTGCATTGAATCATGACCTATATTTTAGATTGGCCAAGACCTATATATCTGTAACCCAAGGTCTCCTCCAAGTGAGGTGTATACTCCTAAGTGACTACATTTAGTACACCCCCTTAAAAAGGTTCTAAATATCAGCTCTGTCCCCTGCAAGCTTTCCCGTTGGAAAGAGATGTACTTGCACAAAGGTTTAATCAGGCCTAAACAAGCAGAGCACCATCAGTATCCACTGTCAGTGATTCGGCCAACTTAATATATAATATACCTATATTCCTCCTTACCGCCCACATGCCTTCCTTTAGCTTTTTGCTATATTTTTTTATACAAAATGTAAGAACATGTATAATTCAAAGGAATAAAGAAGTTGCACCAAATACTATGCTGTAACTATTGTCATCATTAACCGTTAACCATAAAGCGTTTTACTTACCAGTATGTAGAAATATGCTGATTGGGAAATAATCTGATTTGGTGCCAAATGTGTATTTGTGTGTAAATGCTGGCTAGCACAGCAAAAAGTAAAAGGGACATTTGAATAAAGAAACAGATTATTGTATATCACTTTAATGGAGCGCACCTTAAAATGCGCCTCTTGACGTTTTATGTCGGTAAATTTCATCTGCATTGTCTGCACATTTTGCGTCAAATGTGTAAAACCGTGTTGGACAAAAACACAATTATTCTCTGCTTTCAGTCCCTTTCACTGAACGCTTCGATATGACCTTACCTTCATTATACCGGCATGATAAATCTTATCTTCACATGCTGTTGTGCTGCTTTAGTGAAAGCATTAACGGCCCATTTTAGATTGTAACATTTTTCATTTGAGGTTTTCAACATGAAATATGACTACATAACAATTCACAGGACAAGAGGTGACGGACAACACAATCAGTTATCTTCGAAAACTAAGCACAGAACTTAAAACTCCATGTTTTAGATCAGACAAAAGTGATTTGCATTATGTGTCACACCCTGATCAGTTTCACCTGTCCTTGTTATTGTTTCCACACCCTCCAGGTGTCGCTTGTTTTCCCCAGTGTATTTATCCCTGTGTTTCCTGTCTCTCTGTACCAGTGTATTTATCCCTGTGTTTCCTGTCTCTCTACCAGTGTATTTATCCCTGTGTTTCCTGTCTCGCTGTGCCAGTTCATCTTGTATGTTTCCAAGTCAACCTGCGGTTTTCACGTTCTCCTGCTTTTGCCTTCTCCTTTTTCTAGACCTCCTGGTTTTGACCCTTGCCTGTTTCTGGACTTTGTACGTGCCTGCCTGACCATTCTGCCTGCCTTGACCACGAGCCTGTCTGCCACTCTGTACCCCCTGGATTGATCTGGTTGACCTTTTTGCCCATCCACAACAATTCTCTTCCCTACCTCTTTGGATGAATAAACATTGTATGACCAACCATCTGCCTTCTGTGTCTGCATTTGGGCCTCGCCTTGTGCCTTGATATTATGAGCATTTTCTACACACAGTTCCACTGCTGTAGTTGATGGGATCATCATTAAATTAATGTGAACATAAAGACTGATGAGCATATTTATTTTACATAAATGTTTGTCATTCAACAGACGCACTTATCTAGAGCGATTTACAATTAGTGCGTTCACCTTAAGATCTCTAGGTGGGACAATCCAGGCACTTGTCATCTCCCGTCTGGATTACTGCAACTCGCTGTTGGCTGGGCTCCCTGCCTGTGCCATTAAACCCCTACAACTCATCCAGAACGCCGCAGCCCGTCTGGTGTTCAACCTTCCCAAGTTTTCTCACGTCACCCCGCTCCTCCGCTCTCTCCACTGGCTTCCAGTTGAAGCTCGCATCCGCTACAAGACCATGGTGCTTGCCTACGGAGCTGTGAGGGGAACGGCACCTCAGTACCTCCAGGCTCTGATCAGGCCCTACACCCAAACAAGGGCACTGCGTTCATCCACCTCTGGCCTGCTCGCCTCCCTACCACTGAGGAAGTACAGTTCCCGCTCAGCCCAGTCAAAACTGTTCGCTGCTCTGGCCCCCCAATGGTGGAACAAACTCCCTCACGACACCAGGACAGCGGAGTCAATCACCACCTTCCGGAGACACCTGAAACCCCACCTCTTTAAGGAATACCTAGGATAGGATAAAGTAATCCTTCTCACCCCCCTTAAAAGATTTAGATGCACTATTGTAAAGTGGCTGTTCCACTGTATGTCATAAGGTGAATGCACCAATTTGTAAGTCGCTCTGGATAAGAGCGTCTGCTAAATGACTTAAATGTAACCACACATCTCAGTCATATTAACTACATTTATCCTCCAAGCTAGTAGGTGGAAAGAGTTAAGTGCAAGTATTAGATCACGGAAGGGAGAGCTTTGACTGGGTTGAGCAGGAGCTGTACGAAGTGTTGAATCTTGCGTCGGTTTAAATATCAACTCATACATCCTGTGCCATGGAATCAGTGTATTTATTTTCTTAGCTATTTTGCAATCTGTATAGCACAGCGGTGCACATCCTGGCCCTCAAATGGAACTGGTATACTGTCCTATTTCTGCCATTTTCCTCTGCCAGTTTTGATTCTTTATATTGGGCAGAAAGACCAATTCCTGACCTACTCCCGCTGCCTCCTCCATTTTTTGGGGGGTTGCTGTAATCAATTGGTTGTAATTGAGTCTGTGTTACGCTTCCCAGCAAGAAAACCAAAAATGTCACTCACTATAATGGTGCCGGAGGGGATGGCTGCCGTTTTATGGGCTCCTAAACAACTGCAATTTTTTTTTTCACATTGTTTGTAACTTTTGTACATAATGTTGCTGCTACCATCTCTTATGACCAAAAAGAGCTTCTGTACATAGATATCTTCTTTAATGAGTCGGATGAGAGGGATTTACTCCAGACACCCAACAAGGTCCTCATCCACGTCATTCACAGGAGAAAGAGACGGAGATATCGAGGACAAAGGTCGGGGTGTATTCTGCCCTTGAGTTGCGTTCCCATGCAAAACTAGACAGATAGCTAACAACTAAGTCTTCAATAAAACTCCCAAGGCGTGACTTTTCTTGAATGAATATATTGAAAACGTTTATGTTGTGAAACTGCAAAATACAGAAAAGAATATACTTTAGTGTTCAATTCACACCGACATACTGTAGCTGTACATTAAACATTTGAAGTTGCATAAATACAAAGCACGCGCTAAGGTACCATGCATCTGGCATGATGCCAAACCATATAGCTAATTGTTAACCATATGGTAATTGCGCCTTTCATTACTCTAATAATGCATAACCATCTATGTAGAATAACAAAGCATATTACACTAGAAACAGTAACAAAACTACAGTATTTATATTTTACAATTCGTTTGCATGACGCATGAGCAAAGTAATACAGCTAACGACATACATTAAAGGCATTGCAATTTGTGAGTAAATGCAACCAACATTGATATGTAAGAAACTCTATCAATAACAAGATTATCATCATTAGCTAAATGCTTGAATCGAACTTACAAACAAATATTTTTCCAAGGCTGAAGCGTGACAAGAAATAACTACATTGAAAGACCTGGGGCCTGTTGCACAAAACTAGGATAAGTGATTAAGCCAGGATATCTTGGTGATCCTGGCTCAATTGATCCGTAATCCGGTTGCACTAAAGATGGATAGGGGGCAGGAGGATATGTTATGGTATAAATTACCATGGAGATTTATTCTGTGGAGCTAGCCTGCTCCAGACCAGGCTAAATTCCAGGATCTATTTAATCTCATCCCTAATGTCAGTCAGCAGTCACCACAAATGGAAACCAATAGTTATTTCACTGCTCACTATACATTGTTATCACATATAACTAGACCCACTGTTATTATTTAAACGTTTGTGATCATTAATTTCAATGATTTTGGATAAAAAATGATTTTTAGATGATGTTGCTATCATTAGATAATTTACAGTTTCCCATAGACTATAAGGCTATATATAAAATGATAGAATATTAGGGCCACAGAGGGGAAAAAAACACAAGTCATAATATTGTAACCAGTTGTTTTAAAGGAGGACAGTTGTTAAAATGACAGATGTGGGGCATTTCGTGAAATTGTACTTCAGTATGGTTTCATAAACAAAGACATGCTGATGTGCCAGAATATTAAGTATCACATTGTCATAAGTATCAAAACTGTAAAAACAATATGTAGTTTTTCTGCAGAAAGAACCAGCCTCATAAATTTATGACTTTATCCTTTTTCTTCAGTGTGGCCCTAGTACTCTGTCATATAAACAAATACACATTCCATATGAATATAAAAACACAATGTGTAACATTATGTTCCTTTATTGAATAAAGGACAAAACAAAGCAGGTAAACCATCAGCTCCTTTCGAAACTGAAGTCACAGTGACTCTACAAGATGGAAAGCACAGAATCCAAGCATATTATACAAAATGATACATACACATTCAAAGGTCTGTATATAACACACCCTGCATGTCTGCACACTAAAATAAATGCAGGACAAATCCATACACATCAACTGAACAGACAAATGAATGGATGCAGTAGCCTCCCTGCAGCCTTGTATTACACACAGTATACCGCACAAACATCATAAGAGGCCAAATTCGTCAAAAAACGAACCCAAAAAAAACCAAATTCCTCTGCCACCGCAGGACATATTTAACCAAAATTGAAAGCACACATACTAACTAAAATAATTCAACACATATTGGTCCCTCAGCAGCCGACCACTGTCGTCATCAGGGAAGATTGCCGGATTGTCCCAGTCCATGGCTGGTGGCACTCTGGGGGCCCTCTCCTTCCTCAGGCAGGCCACATTGTGGAGGACAGCACAAGCCACAGTAATATCACATGCCCTAACAGGGCTGACCCTTAATTTGTGAAGGCAGTGAAAGCGTGCCTTCAGGAGGCCAAAGGTCATTTCAACTCTGGCCCTGGTCCTGGCATGGGCATGGTTGTAGGCCTGCTGTGCTTCCTGGGGGTCTGTGAAAGGTGTCAGGAGAAAAGGCTGGCAGCCATACCCCCTGTCTCCCAGCAACACACCAGAGAATTCACCTGTCAACACAAAATCTCATCATTACTACCTCATAAACACAGTGATATTCTTGACACAGCCATGATGGTTATAAATAGGGGTTGTGTGGCTTACCTTGTGATAGGCACTGATAGATTTCAGAGGCCCGAAAGATTCTGGAGTCATGGACTGAGCCAGGCCATTTTGCCACAACATTGCTGATCACACAGTCAGCATTGCAGACCATCTGAAATCATAAGATGAGGAATATTACACCAATCAATGCACATCACTGGCAATGCAGAGTGTTCGTCAATGGACAATATCAAAAAGTTATGTTCACCTGAACATTAATGCTGTGAAAGGATTTCCTATTCACAAAATCGGCCTCATGGGCACCTGAGGGGGCTTTTATCCTTATGTGTGTGCAGTCCACTGCACCAATGACATTGGGGAAACCTGTCACACAAAGTAATGAGTATCCTACTATGTGTTAACAGTTGTCCTGTAATTTGTAGATCCTCTTACCTGCAATCCTATAGAACTCCTCTTTGATGTCACAGAGTCTTCTGTGGCCAGGGAAGGAGATGAAGACATCTGCTAATGCTTTGATAGCCAGACACACTCCTTATTGTGCGGCAAATTGTGGCCTTGTTCAGCTGTTCTGCATCCCCCACTGAGTACAGGAAGGCTCCACAAGCAAAAAAGCGCAAGGCCACACAAACCATTTGCTCCACACTCAGTGCATGGCTCCGTGCAGTGCGGTGCTTAATCCTGGGACCCAGTAGTCTGCATAGATACCTGATGCCATCTGCAGAAAACCTGTATCTTTCATATAGATGGTCATCAGGGAAGGCCAGTGGGTCCAACCGGTCCCTGAAGACCCTTTCTCGCCTGAAGGCTCTCCTCAGCACAAGTGCTTCTTCATCCACCACATCTCACACGAATGGGCATGCCATTGTCAGAGCAGAAAGGAACACACAATTTTGGGCCTTCATATAGGCTAGTGGCCACACCTGGTGCTGGGGGGGTGGGCAAAAGAGGGCGATGCCTTATAACGATGACTTGGTTGTACTGATTGCTGGGAAAATAAAAAAAACCTTAGAAAGATGCCACCGTCCTGTGTGCTCACAATAAGAGCTCATATGTCATGGCTCACTTGACTTTACGAGAATATACCTAATTTTTTATTTTGAGCTGTGTCATCTTCTTGGAGCTGGGGGAGGAAAGAAAAATAATGATTAATACATTTGTGTTACAGTTAGCATACAGTGTACATTGAAGGCATATCTCACCTCCCTCTCAAGTTTTTTATTTCAAGGTCCAGTTTCCTAATTGTCCTCTTTTTTATTTCGGACTCCAGTGCAAGATTTTCCATCTTTTTCTTCTTGTACTGAATGTCTATGTCTGCCAGTTCTATTTGGCGCCGGAGGTGGTTGCCATACAACTTTCTGATAGCTTGTGAGCTCTGTGAACACAATACAATTAGCGCAGCTGGAATTTGGCAGGATGTGGTGTCCTTTTATTAATACGCACTATGTTGCCAGGCTGGTTTTCCCACTGTATAGCATCTGGGTCCTGTAAAAGAAATTAGATTTTTTGATTTTGATGAGGACTCCTCACCATTGTAGAGTAAATAGTACTTTCACAGTCTTAACATGATACCTCATGCCTTCTGTAATCCAGAGAGATGGTCTCCTCCTCATCATCGTCTCCATCATGTGCTGTTGCTGCTGCACTGGGGCCTTCACCCTATCACATTTAATCGGATTCATATTGAAGCTAGTAGACAAGACATGCCAGGCCTACAGTATGCCTTTGATGGAGTACTCACTGGATCAGCATCGTCTGGTGCTTGTGCTGGTGGCTCTAACAGGAACACAGTGCTGCCAGGCACTGCAAGGCAATAGGTAAACCAAAGTCAGACAGTCCAAATTGATTCAATATGAATGTGGTTGTATCCCATGTAGAGATGGAAGGACATACCTTGAATGAAGCGGGTGGCATCTTGGGAGGAACCTATGCTCGTCTCTTTCCCCCCAGGGATCCCCTCTAAGACGGGCCTGCCTTTATTTAGCTCCAAGGCCATGTCCTCTGCTGGGGTAAGGTCAGCCTTTGGTGACCCACCACCCGTGCCTTGTCTGTGGGTATTCTTTTTCACTGCTAAAACAGTACAGACAATGTGTGAGCAGGCACCTTCTGGGTACAATATATGCTTGTGCTTTGTTAAATATTAGTCAGGGACCATACCATTCTGCAGAATGTTCTTGTATTTGATTTTGACCTGCTGCCATGTCTGTTTTGGCCCGTTCATGTTTAATCTACACACACACACACACACACACACACACACACACACACACACACACACACACACACATTTAATGGAGTCACACTGCAAAAAATTACTTGGTATTTTTGTCTTGTTTTCAGTAAAAATATCAAAAAATTGATCATAGCTTTATACAGTGTGATGGAGTTACTTTACACAATTTCACTCATATCTGCAGTGCATTTCAATTAAAAATTTAACCGTTTCATAATTACAGTACAACTGCATTTTTGGAGATGTGAATTAAATATTTGAATTGTAATTGTGATGTTTCAGCGGAGCGGTGAGTGTGTAATTGTGCACTACTTACGCATTCAGGCGGTCTGCAATACTTTGCCACGCTTTTTCTCTTTGCTTTATCACTGTGGCGGTGTTGCCTTTCTTCTTAATTATATCTTTTACCTCCTCGTATGCCTCCATGAGGATTTGTGCTTCCGACGGGGAAAAGTACGCGGCTCTAGTTGCCATGGTAAATCAGTTAATCTGTGATCTGTGGCGGGGTCTATTTGAGTGAGCCGTGAGTGCGCACCTATCCAGGATTGGTTTCACCTGGTTTAATGAATCCGTGTCTGCTCATCCTGGCTTGGTCTTTGTGCAACCAATTAAGCCTGGACGCACATGTTTTGGCTTCATTGAGCTCAGCTGAGTCATTTATCCCGGATGTCTTAATTCTACTTTTGTGCAACAGGCCCCTGCACCGTAGCGTTGTTTGTAGCTGCTTCTATGCGTGCAAAACAAATTCTGAACTTCCCGTTTGCGTTGTCTTTCTAAGTACCAGAAAGCGCCACTAGGGGGCAAATAACACCATTGAACACAATGAAAATCCAATTTAACCATTGTAATAAAATAATCTGTTACCTTCTAACAGGATGGCAGCACACTCCCCGCCTGGTATAATGAAATTGTGCCACTATTAAATAAAACATATCAAGAAACAAATAATGTCCTTTCTATTTTTATCTTTTGTCTCTAGGATGCTTCATAAAGAAGAACAACAATCTCTGAGATTGTTCTCAGAAACACCTTAGCAGCTCCTTGCTTGACAATTTTTAGTTCTACTTTCCTAACCTTTTTGTCAGTACTGGGAAAGGTTTTTACCACAAGCCCGACTGGCCAATCTTTTCTGTGTGCCTGACTGTCTTTCAATAAGACAACATCTCCCACTTTTACATTTGGCTTTTCTGCTGTCCATTTTCTGCATCTCTGCAGCATTGTCAGGTACTCCTGTCTCCACCTTTTCCAAAAGGTGTCAGCGAGACACTGGACTTGCTTCCATTTCTCATCTTTTTCTGTTGGAAGAGGGACATCCCACTCACTCTGATCAGAAGAGAGTTCTCTGATTAAGGCTTTACCTTGCATTGTTATTGGAGCCACGAACCCAAGGGGGTCATAAAGACTATTCACTGTGGACAGGATGCCTCTCCGAGTAAAAGGCTTCTCATTGTGGGACACCTGGAATGAGAAGCTGTCTGTTTCCAGGTTCCAGGAAAGTCCCAGACTCCGTTGAAAGGGGAGAGGATCCACTCCTAGGTCCAGATCTTTTAAGTCTTTTGCACGGTCCTCCATAGGGAAGGCTTCCATAACTGTTTTGCTATTGGATGCAATCTTGTGTAGTTTCATGTTGGACTCCGCCAACATTGCTTGTGTTTTTCTTAGAATATTGATAGCTTCTTCTGTAGTAGCTACTGATGTCAGACCATCATCGACGTAGAAGTTCCTCACTACATATTGCTTGGGTTCTGACCCGTGTTCCTTCTCACCCTGTAGCGCTGCTCGTCTCATGCAGTAGATGGCTACGGCTGGTGAAGGGCTGTTTCCAAATACATGGACATTCATCCTGTACTCAGTTATGTTTCTATCTGGGTTGTTGTCTTCATACCAGAGAAACCTTAAGTAATCTCTGTGATCCTCACGTACACCAAAACAGTAAAACATTTGTTGCACATCTGCTGTTAGTGCAATGCAATCCTTGCGGAAACGCATTAGGACACCCAAGAGTGTGTTGTTTAAGTCTGGACCACTGAGCAGAACATCGTTAAGTGACACGCCTTGACATTTAGCACTGGAGTCAAATACTACTCGTATTTGTTCAGGCTTTTGTGGATGGTAAACACCAAATATGGGCAGATACCAACGTTCTTTGTCTCCCTCTAGTGGCTGTGAAGGTTCGGCTTGGTCGTTAATCCAGCATCTTTTGCATGATGTCAATAAAATGACGCCTCATGTCAGGCTTTTTGTCTAAAGTCCTGCGAAGTGATGTGAGACGGTTCATGGCCTGCTCCCTGTTATTAGGAAGGCGACGTCTATTGGGGCGAAAGGGTAGTGGAGCCACCCAGTTGTTTCCATCATCCTGGAAAACCTGTTTGTCCATAATGTCCAAGAAGGCTTTGTCCTCCACTGATGGTGCTGGTTTATCATCGTCTTGTGTTTTGTCGAACACGGAACATCCCAGGCTGTCTGTGTTCACAGTTGTGATTGTATCTCGAGTGCACTGTAGAGGGAGAGATGTGTTTCTGAGCTACGCTGTTGTAGTAAGACGACTCTGCCCCTAGCCACTTGGTAATTAGATCTAACTCTTCCCTGGCTGATAAATTCAAGTCTCTGATCGCATTGAGAAAGGATGCTTTCCATGCCCAATAATTTTCAGGGCGATCATCAAACTTCAGGAGTCCGGAACTCACCATCTCACGTCGTAGGAGGTACTTGATGAGGTCTGGTGCCACTTGTGACTCAGGGAAGTTGTGTGTGTGTGTGACTGGAAGTGGGCTTGCTTTCCATTTCCACCATGCTGCTGTTCATTTCTTTTGAACGGAGAGTCTCTGCTCATGTTCTGTTGTTTGCTACTTTCTGGATTATGGCATGTAGCTGGGTCAACACTAAGCTCTTGTTTCTCCACTTCAAATGGAAGTTCAGCAAAGTAGGGCCTAGCATGTTGTTGCACATACTCACATGTACGTTGGACTGGACTTAAGGGCTGTGTCCCGGTGTCTAGTTCTTTGCGAAGCTCTCTGCGTTCTGATCCTACAACTTCTTCAAAGGCTGCAGCTTCAGCCAACGCAGCAGCAGCTGTTCTCTCAACTTGGAGAACATATAAACTTGCCTCGAGGTCAGCTTTTTGCTTCAACAAGCTGGCCTCTATTTCTGCCTTTTGCTTCAACAAGCTGGCCTCTATTTCTGCCTTTTGTTTCATCACAGAAGCTTCCTTCTCAGCATAAGAGACTTGTGCGCGTGCTGCGTCCGCCTTGGCGCGTGCTTTGACGGCAGAAGGGTAGAGGGTAGAGCTGCAGCTTTCAAGTAACGGGACTTTTTTCAAACCTTTATTTAGCTAGGCAAGCCAGTTAAGAACAAATTCTTATTTACAATGACGGCCTGCACCGGCCAAACCCGGATGACACTGGGCCAATTGTGCGCCACCCTAGGGGACTCCCAATCACAGCCAGTTGTGATACAGCCTGTATTCGAACCAGGGTGTCTGTAGTGACTCCTCAAGCACTGAGACGCAGTGCCTTAGACTGCTTATTTTAAACTGAGGTTTCATTTGTTCTCTCGATGTGTCTCTCTTTCTCCATGGCCAGGGGAAGAGAGTCTCCTCCAGGAATTTATGACCTGAGATAACAGAACCTGGGTGTACAAGAGAGAGCGGGGGATGCCATGATCTATACCCAGAAAGGGCCACGTCATGACACAAGTTTAGGTTCAAAAGGCTTCTTAATACCTTCCCACTAATGAAATGGCACCCAGCACAGGTGTAACACATACTGACTAACGAGGTGACGCCAATCGGTGAGCCCTACATGCTAACAAGCTATACGTGCTGAAGTCCAACCTCAAAACCTCAAAGGAAAAACCAAAACCTGTAACAGTCTAACTTTGTCACTCATCATTATTCACCATTCATTCAGCATTATCCGTAATCATGGTAGCATCCACGTTAATGTACAAGTGTTTAGAAACATATCATATTCTTATTTACAAAATTTTACAATACAATATTTACCATTAATTTCTATTGGGCACAAAATAATCTGAAACACAACCTAAACAAACTGTAAACGCATCCAACAAATATGAAGAGTCACAAGCTTGATGTAGTCATTACGTGCTATGAATATGGGACCAAAAATACTGTACTTAACATTTACTACTTTAATACACATACTGTATAAGTGAATCTGTCCCAAAACCTTTGGTCCCCTAAAATGTGGGGGACTATGCAGAAAAAGTGCTGTAGATTCTAAACGGTTGACCCGATATGGATGAAAATACCCTCAAATGAAGGCTGACAGTCTGCACTTTAACCTCATAGTCATGTATTGTATCAAATCTAAAGTGCTGGAGTAGAGAGACAAAACAACCAAAAATCTGTCACTGTTCCAATATGTTTGGAGGCCTGCCTGCCTGCCTGCGGGACTCTTCTCCCCAGGCAGCTCACTGTCTGTCTGTCTGTCTGTCCGTCCACAGAGCTATTCCTGAATCCTCATTAGCAGCAGCATATTTAACAAGACATCTTCCTCTGTCTAAAACATGCAGCTACAGGTCTGTTTCGACACCTTTTCCGATTTTTTTTCGTGAATATTTCAAAATAAAATGCTATATCAAATATGAGTGCCCCTGTTGCAGGATGGTAATCATGGGTTAAGTTGTGATTGTGTGGGGGGTGGAAAAGTCTCCAGTATGGGATGCATTTCGGTGGTGCTTCTGTACAGGGATAATCTATGAAGTGATGGGGAAGAATGAGAGAGAGGTCAACAGTCCGTCCCCCACCTCTAACACGTTGAAGAAGGTCCTCGTGGTCTACCTCACCAAGCTGATGGAGACCAAGGGCAGACTCTCCCTTAAAGACATCAACGGTCCGTACAGGAGAGTTAAAGCACCCATCACTAAATATCTTATGTGAAGGAAGAGTTTTACCTACGTTCATCTGCTGTTTTGAACAGGTTGAGAAAATCCAGAGTGCTCTAAAGTCTGTCAAACAGTTGAATCAATGGAAGGACAGCAAGGAGCTCAAGGTGAGTCCCGTCTTCAAATCTGAGTGTGTACGGGGCCCTTGTTCAGGCGAGGCCTTGAGTGTTGATGATTGTTGTTTCTTAACCATGTTGTTGTTCCAGGTGGGTTCAGTGGAGGAGTTATAGGGATGGGATAGGAAGATCATCATGGTGTCCACCACAGGAGCTTGGTGGCACCTTAATGACTGGAGTGGAATAGTTGGAATGGTATCAAATACAACAAACATGGTTCAGGTGTTTGATGCCATTCCACTGGCCCCGTTCCGGACATTATTATGAGCCGTTCTCCCCTCAGCAGCCGCCACTGGCGTCTACTTCAAGCTAGACCAAGACTTTAACCTCAGCTTCCTCACTAACAAGAACACACTGTACACCTACTGGTTAGTGTTCTGAGACTGTTCACACTGTGTGTGGAGGATAGTGAACAGTCTCAGAACACTAACCAGTGTACACTGGGGTACACTGGCTTCTCTTAAAATCCTGGTGGAGTCTGGCTCAGGTCCAACAGAGAAGAGAGACCTCCAGCAGCAGGTCCATCCAGAGTGGAGGACTGGGCTGTAAACCCTCGACACCAGCAACGCTGTACAGGTACTACTAAGATCATACTGGAGGTACTTCTCAAACTGACATTCAAAATACAGATTTTGCTGCCTTTCTGAACTTTATACCAAAATATAAACTTTATACCAAAAAGTATTGCAATTAAATAGGCAAGAACTGCACTTTCGAACATTTTGGGATGGGTTGAAAGTTGCCTTGATGGGTGACTAAAACCCTTGCTCAGTAGAAAGTGGATGAAATCTTCAGCCTGACCAGTTCACCATTTGGTAATCTGAAATGTCCCACTGACAAGTGACCAATAAAAACAAGCATATAATTCAAAGGGCTCCTCAGAGCATATTTACATTTACATTTAAGTCATTTAGCAGACGCTTTTATATTCACAATACATTTGATATTTTCTGTTGTTTTTGTCGATGTCTTTTTAAACCTCCACTGTATTTTTAGTATGCTGACAATTGAATCACTACATTTTAGATGCAGTAGTATGATGACTACTGGATCAGTGTCACCTGGTCTAACGTGATTACATCATGTTTTAGTCCTTTATCCACAATAGATGCTATCCAGCTCTCAGGAGCTGTAACCATGCGTGTTCAAGTCGCACTACTATGTCCCGAACTGAAGCAGTGGCTGCTAAACTGGAAAACAAGCAATACAGGTGTAAAAGTCTGTGTAAAATGGAAAAACTGAGGCTGTGGAAGGCGGTGTATAATTGTCTCAAAAATAATTTATTAACATTGTTTGTGTTCACTTTAAATCAAACATTCACTGCAACACTTTCCTTTTACAAAGTATTATTACAATGTTCTTTCATATAAACCTGGATAATCAATTGAAATACTTCCAGAAAGAGGAGAGTTAGACACTGAGCAGATAGAAGCTGTTTCCATAGTCGAGCCATAGTGTCCTGTAGAGACCATGGAGATACTGACATGATAAAGCCATTCTTAGTTTAGTAGCAGTGTTATCTTTAGCTTACACAAAACAGCAGAATACATGCTTCTCTTGGTGATATGTGGTTTGCCTTCTGCTTTGTGGGTGCGGGTTGGTTTTAACATTATGTTGTGCTGTTAGTATTATGTTGGACTTTTACAGTCTTACAAATGCCTTCATCTAGCTCAGTGTTTCCCAACTCCAGCATACATTTGTTGCTGTAACCCCAGACGAGCACACCTGATTCAACATGTCAACTAATCATCAAGCCCTCAATGAGTTGAATCATGTGAGGTTGTCTGGGACGACAAAACATTTGTTCTGTTGGGGGTACTAGAGGACTGGAGTTGGGAAGCACTGAGATAGATGTCCCAGAATTCCTTGGAATTTAGGTTGGCGTAAAGGTCTGACATCTTCAACGTTTCTATCCTTGGTGTCATCATGGCAACACCGTTTACACATACACCCATACAAAAATGTAATATGGTAACTAAATCACACATTTTATTAATATGTTCTATGTTGTGTAGACAAACATACTCCTGAAGGAGCAAACTCATATTTCCTCTGAGCTTCACAGTACTGGGCGATACTGGGCGCTAGTAACACAGCCCAGATTCTGTCTGCTTGAACATGAAGTCATTTTCCTACCACAGTAGAATCTCTGTTAACATGGATGCGTGGCCAGCAGAGGGCTCTGTTCAGCCCTGTTACATGACAGCCAATTAGATCAAAACGACTCAAAATGCCAATCAAACCGTCCGATATGCTTCCGTTGGCATTGTGGAACACTGGTTATCGCTAGCATCACACAACAGGTCGCACGCAACACTTAAAATACGTCATGTGACATTTCTAATATGAGACATTTAGAAAGTTGAGCCCCACTTGGTTGGACTGGCCGTGATGGACAGGTTGGACGACAGACAGATGCCCGTCAGGAGAAATAGGGATGCTGTGAAGAATCAGTACAGAGGAAAGCTTATCAGCTACTGTTAGAAGGGTCAACATCATAAGAGTCAACTTCAATTGTCATGTCCATGCAAGTGAAACGTCTAATCCAGACCAAGCAGTACAGAAAACACAGATCATGCACATTGTAGTTGTTGTGTTATGTTGGAGCCAGGGAGGACACAAGTCAAAGGTTTCATAGAAAGAGGTGGTTTAGGAGCTAAAGACAAACACATGAGGATACAGTATATTCCAGCCCCAGAATGTCTCTGGCATGTTAAAGCTCCAGTGGTGTTACGTTATGAAAATCAAGTCAAATGACAAACACTTCCCTAAACCACAGCCCAGGTTGACCAGTGACCTCAATGCCCCTCGATGTATGTTATTGTTCTCAGCAGTGAAATATAAAATGACAGAAGACAAGCAATCTTGTCTGAATGTCACAACATTTCCAACTCCCATACACACGTTACAGTTAACTTAAGGTGCAGAGCACATAATTTTGACTAAATTCTGTGGGAGAATTTCTTGGTAGCCGACAAATGTCTCACATCTTCAAAAATTATATATATTTAGGCTACCAATTTCTATTCAGACCGAACAGAGACAGAACAAACAGAATTTATAAACCAGTTCCTGTAAAATGCAAATGAATTACTTAAAAATCAAACTCCATTTTTTGTTGGAGTTTTGTTTTATATTCAGTCTCTCACAGTTGAAGTGTACCTATGATAAAAATGACAGACCTCTACATGCTTTGTAAGTAGGAAAACCTGCATAATCGGCAGTACATCAAATACCTGTTCTCTCCAATGTATATATAAATAAATACATATATGACAAAACACACATCCCGACGAGACAACACAACATAAAGAGAAACATAATTCAACAACAGCAAGGCAGCAACACATGAAAACACAGCATGGTAGCAATACAACATGGTAGCAGCACAAAACATGGTTCAAACATTATTGGGCAGAGACAACAGCACAAAGGGCAAGAAGGTAGAGACAACAATGCATCACGCAAAGCAGCCACAACTGTCAGTAAGAGTGTCCATGATTGAGTCTTTGAATGAAGAGATCGAGATAAAACTGTCCAGTTTGAGTGTTTGTTGCAGCTCGTTCCAGTCGCTAGCTGCAACGAACTGAAAAGAGGAGCGACCCAGGGATGTGTGTGCTTTCAGGACCTTTAACAGAATGTGACTGGCAGAACATACACAATTGCAAACCTCCCTTATACTCCTGTTGTTAAAATGCTGGTTGTGAGAGAGAGAGAGAGACCTACACCCATGCTTCAACTTCCCTCTCGAAACCATATCCTCTGGAGCCATCAGTTGGTTAAATACACATCACTAGCCAATATCCACTACATTGATGAAGAGATTCACATTTGATTAACAACCTTATATAGCAATCTAATAAGAATAGAGTCCTCAACAGAACTTAAGACTGTACTAGGAAAACATAGCCAAGTTGTTTTCTATTCACATTAGAGCACAATAATACAGGTGGCTCCAAGGGATAAGTATGTGTGTAACCTTACATATACTTAAAAACAATACAAAAATATTTGTATCCAGTGGGACGGCAGGCATGTTTTAATTGACCTAGCATAGCATTGAGACATATCCAGCTAGATATGAAGGGATTTGTATACCTCCACTAATATATATTACATGGCCAAAAGTATGTAAACACTGCTTGTCGAACATCTCATTCCAAATTTGTAGTCATTAATATGGAGTTGGACCCCCCTTTGTTGCTACAACAGCCTCCACTCTTCTGGGAAGGCTTTCCACTAGATGTTGGAACATTGCTGCGGGACTTGCTTCCATTCTGCCACAAAAACATTATTGAGTTCGGGCACTGATGTTGGGAGATTAGGCCTGGCTCGCAGTCGTTGTTCCAATTCATCCCAAAGGTGTTCAATGGGGTTAAGGTCAGGGCTCTGTGCAAGCCAGTTAAGCTATTCCACACCGATCTCAACAAACCATTTCTGTATGGACCTGCTTTGTGCACGGGGGCATTGTGATGCTAAAACACGAAAGGGCCTTCTCCAAACTTTTGCCACAAAGTTGGAAGTACTGAATCGTCTAGAATTTCATTGTATGCTGTAGAATTAAGATTTCCCTTCACTGGAACTAAGGGGCCTAGCCCGAACCATGAAAAACAGCCCCAGACCATTATTCCTCCACCAAACTTCACAGTCAGTTGGCACTATGCATTCGGGCAGGTAGCGTTCTCCTGGCATCCGCCAAACCCAAATTCGTCCGTCAGACTGCCAGATGGTGAAGTGTGATTCATCACTCCAGAAAACGCATTTCCACTGCTCCAGAATCCAATGGCGGACAGCTTTACGTCACTCCGGCAGATGCTTGACATTGCGCATGGTGATCTTAGGCCTGTGTAAAATTGCCCGGCCATAGAAACCCATTTCAAGAAGCTCCTGACGAACAGTTATTGTGCTGATGCTGCTTCCAAAGGCAGTTTGGAACTCGGTAGTGAGTGTTGCAACCACTCGGCCATCCTGTTCTGTGATCTACCACTTCACGGCTGAGCCGTTGTTGCTCCTAGACGTTTCAACTTCACAATAACAGCACTTACCGTGCCTATCAGCACAATGGACAGAGCACCACACACTAAAGCAAGGCAGTTTTGGTGATACTTATACATGTAGGCTACAAGATAGATAGGGTAATTGGACTATTACAAACAGCATACAGCATGTGAATGCAATCTGTTAGCTGTCTTACCAGAATTATGCAAACTAAATGCTGATAGTAGTAGCCTAGTTATTTATTCATGCAAATAATAGCAGTTTGGCTTATAATACTGACGCAAATGCAAACAAATTAATGTGAACAGAACAAAACCGCGATACCAGGTAGGCCTATAAAAATATCATGACACCACTGGCTATACCACCAAGATTTGGATAAAAACCAATCAGCAGATTGTTTCTTACCTTTTCAGAAGTCACAGCCTCCTTTATGCTTTGTGGAACTTCCTGAGTAATCGGTCATTCTATTTTGCCTGAAATTCTCTTGTAAGATCACACTCAACTGCAGGTTGGATTAGTTGAGCTTCCCTCAGCTGTACAGTAGCATGCTTCTTCAAAGTGGAAAATGAGTTCTCACATGTCGCTGTTGTTACGAATCCCTTTTGGCCCGACAGTCTAGGGGGGGATGGTAATGAGATCCGTAACATAACTCATACAAATTCTCATAGTGACAAAGTAAAAGTGAGAACATTTTTTTAATTTTTTTTATTTCACCTTTATTTAACCAGGTAGGCAAGTTGAGAACAAGTTCTCATTTACAATTGCGACCTGGCCAAGATAAAGCAAAGCAGTTCGACAGATACAACGACACAGAGTTACACATGGAGTAAAACAAACATACAGTCAATAATACAGTATAAACAAGTCTATATACAATGTGAGCAAATGAGGTGAGAAGGGAGGTAAAGGCAAAAAAGGCGATGGTGGCAAAGTAAATACAATATAGCAAGTAAAACACTGGAATGGTAGTTTTGCAATGGAAGAATGTGCAAAGTAGAAATAAAAATAATGGGGTGCAAAGGAGCAAAATAAATAAATTAATTAAATACAGTTGGGAAAGAGGTAGTTGTTTGGGCTAAATTATAGGTGGGCTATGTACAGGTGCAGTAATCTGTGAGCTGCTCTGACAGTTGGTGCTTAAAGCTAGTGAGGGAGATAAGCGTTTCCAGTTTCAGAGATTTTTGTAGTTCGTTCCAGTCATTGGCAGCAGAGAACTGGAAGGAGAGGCGGCCAAAGAAAGAATTGGTTTTGGGGGTGACTAGAGAGATATACCTGCTGGAGCGTGTGCTACAGGTGGGAGATGCTATGGTGACCAGCGAGCTGAGATAAGGGGGGACTTTACCTAGCAGGGTCTTGTAGATGACATGGAGCCAGTGGGTTTGGCGACGAGTATGAAGCGAGGGCCAGCCAACGAGAGCGTACAGGTCACAATGGTGGGTAGTATATGGGGCTTTGGTGACAAAACGGATTGCACTGTGATAGACTGCATCCAATTGGTTGAGTAGGGTATTGGAGGCTATTTTGTAAATGACATCGCCAAAGTCGAGGATTGGTAGGATGGTCAGTTTTACAAGGGTATGTTTGGCAGCATGAGTGAAGGATGCTTTGTTGCGAAATAGGAAGCCAATTCTAGATTTAACTTTGGATTGGAGATGTTTGATATGGGTCTGGAAGGAGAGTTTACAGTCTAACCAGACACCTAAGTATTTGTAGTTGTCCACGTATTCTAAGTCAGAGCCGTCCAGAGTAGTGATGTTGGACAGGCGGGTAGGTGCAGGTAGCGATCGGTTGAAGAGCATGCATTTAGTTTTACTTGTATTGAAGAGCAATTGGAGGCCACGGAAGGAGAGTTGTATGGCATTGAAGCTTGCCTGGAGGGTTGTTAACACCGTGTCCAAAGAAGGGCCAGAAGTATACAGAATGGTGTCGTCTGCGTAGAGGTGGATCAGAGACTCACCAGCAGCAAGAGCGACCTCATTGATGTATACAGAGAAGAGAGTCGGTCCAAGAATTGAACCCTGTGGCACCCCATAGAGACTGCCAGAGGTCCGGACAGCAGACCCTCCGATTTGACACACTGAACTCTATCAGAGAAGTAGTTGGTGAACCAGGCGAGGCAATCATTTGAGAAACCAAGGCTGTCGAGTCTACCGATGAGGATGTGGTGATTGACAGAGTCGAAAGCCTTGGCCAGATCAATGAATACGGCTGCACAGTAATGTTTCTTATCGATGGCGGTTAAGATATCGTTTAGGACCTTGAGCGTGGCTGAGGTGCACCCATGACCAGCTCTGAAACCAGATTGCATAGCAGAGAAGGTATGGTGAGATTCGAAATGGTCGGTAATCTGTTTGTTGACTTGGCTTTCAAAGACCTTAGAAAGGCATGGTAGGATAGATATAGGTCTGTAGTAGTTTGGGTCAAGAGTGTCCCCCCCTTTGAAGAGGGGGATGACCGCAGCTGCTTTCCAATCTTTGGGAATCTCAGACGACACGAAAGAGAAGTTGAACAGGCTAGGAATAGGGGTGTCAACAATTTCGGCAGACAATTTTAGAAAGAAAGGGTCCAGATTGTCTAGCCCGGCTGATTTGTAGGGGTCCAGATTTTGCAGCTCTTTCAGAACATCAGCTGAACGGATTTGGGAGAAGGAGAAATGGGGAAGGCTTGGGCGAGTTGCTGTTGGGGGTGCAGTGCTGTTGACCGGGGTAGGAGTAGCCAGGTGGAAAGCATGGCCAGCCGTAGAAAAATGCTTATTGAAATTCTCAATTACGGTGGATTTATCAGTGGTGACAGTGTTTCCTATCTTCAGTGCAGTGGGCAGCTGGGAGGAGGTGTTCTTATTCTCCATGGACTTTACAGTGTCCCAGAACTTTTTTGAGTTAGTGTTGCAGGAAGCAAATTTCTGCTTGAAAAAGCTAACCTTGGCTTTTCTAACTGCCTGTGTATAACGGTTTCTAGCTTCCCTGAACAGCTGCATATCACGGGGGCTGTTCGATGCTAATGCAGAACGCCATAGGATGTTTTTGTGTTGGTTAAGGGCAGTCAGGTCTGGGGAGAACCAAGGGCTAGATCTGTTCCTGGTTCTAAATTTCTTGAATGGGGCATGTTTATTTAAGATGGTTAGGAAGGCATTTAAAAAAAATATCCAGGCATCCTCTACTGATGGGATGAGATCAATATCCTTCCATGATACCCCAGCCAGGTCGATTAGAAAGGCCTGCTCGCTGAAGTGTTTCAGGGAGCGTTTTACAGTGATGAGTGGAGGTCGTTTGACCGCTGACCCATTACGGATGCAGGCAATGAGGCAGTGATCGCTGAGATCTTGGTTGAAGACAGCAGAGGTGTATTTAGAGGGGAAGTTAGTTAGGATGATATCTATGAGGGTGCCCGTGTTTAAGGCTTTGGGGAGGTACCTGGTAGGTTCATTGATAATTTGTGTGAGATTGAGGGCATCAAGTTTAGATTGTAGGATGGCTGGGGTGTTAAGCATGTTCCAGTTTATGTCGCCTAGCAGCACGAGCTCTGAAGATAGATGGGGGGCAATCAGTTCACATATGGTGTCCAGAGCACAGCTGGGGGCAGAGGGTGGTCTATAGCAGGCGGCAACGGTGAGAGACTTGTTTTTAGAGAGGTGGATTTTTAAAAGTAGAAGTTCAAATTGTTTGGGTACAGACCTGGATAGTAGGACAGAACTCTGCAGGCTATCTTTGCAGTAGATTGCAACACCGCCCCCTTTGGCAGTTTTATCTTGTCTGAAAATGTTGTAGTTTGGAATTAAAATTTCAGAATTTTTGGTGGTCTTCCTAAGCCAGGATTCAGACACAGCTAGAACATCCGGGTTGGCAGAGTGTGCTAAAGCAGTGAATAAAACAAAATTAGGGAGGGGGCTTCTAATGTTAACATGCATGAAACCAAGGCTATTACGGTTACAGAAGTCATCAAAAGAGAGCGCCTGGGGAATAGGAGTGGAGCTAGGCACTGCAGGGCCTGGATTCACCTCTACATCGCCAGAGGAACATAGGAGGAGTAGAATAAGGGTGCGGCTAAAAGCAATAAGAATTGGTCGTCTAGAACGTCTGGAACAGAGAGTAAAAGGAGGTTTCTGGGGGCGATAAAATAGCATCAAGGTATAATGTACAGACAAAGGTATGGTAGGATGTGAATACAGTGGAGGTAAACCTAGGTATTGAGTGATGATGAGAGAGATATTGTCTCTAGAAACATCATTGAAACCAGGAGATGTCATCGCATGTGTGGGTGGTGGAACTAATAGGTTGGATAAGGTATAGTGAGCAGGACTAGAGGCTCTACAGTGAAATATGCCAATAAACACCAACCAGTACAGCAATGGACAAGACATATTGACATTAAGGAGAGGCATGCTTAGTCGAGTGATCAAAAGGGTCCAGTGAGTGGAGAGGTTGGTTGGGGGTCACGGCGATTTAGATAGCTAGCCAGGCCATCAGTAGCAAGCTAGCATAGGATGGAGGTCTGTTATTAGCCACCTCTTGCGTTCCGTTAGTAGATTAGTGGGGTTCCGTGTGGTAGAGGGGATTAATCCAAATCACACAACAACAAAAATAAAAACAATAGATATAGTTAGAGGCCCAAGAAGACAACATAATAATAATAATAAAAATAAATAAATTGTCAGATTGTCTATTCAGATAGCAGCCGGTAAGACAGCTAACGGTTAGCAGGCCGCAGATGGGCGTTCAGGTAACGTCGCGACGGAGGAGCCAGCCGGAAAACTCCTTCGGGTAGATAACGTCGGCAGTCCAGTTGTGAAGGCCCGGTGGGGCTCCGCGTAGGCAGTAAAACGGGTCCGGATAGGTGACTGCAGCCCAGGAGTGATTGATGGAACTCAGGAGTGATTGACGGAGCTGGCTAGCTCCGGAATAATTGATGTTTGCTCCGGAATCGACGAAAGCCGATAGTCACACGGATAGCAGCTAGCTAGCTGTGAGATCCAGGTATGAATGTCCAGAGAGCAGTTGAAATCCAGGGACATGGAGAGAAAAATTGGTCCGGTATGTTCCGTTCCGAGCCACGCTGCGCCGTACAAAACTGGCAATAGATTTTCGAGCTAAAGGATAGCTGATGACCACAAACCGTGGTTAGCTGAATACTAACGATTTGCCAGTAAAGAAGCTAACTAGCTTCTGAACTAGCTTCTGATTAGCTTCTGGATTAGCTTCTGGGCTAGCTCCTGGCTAGTTTCTGGCTAGCTTCTTGGAGTTTCTGGCTAGCTTCTTGGAGGATTACAGATTTGAGGTAAATAATACTTTTTTATAAATATAAATTGGTGAGGCGGGTTGCAGGAGAGTGTTTTGAAGATGAGTTGATGGAAAATAAAAATAAAATGTATGTGAAAAAAGTTGTAAATATATATATACGGGACACGACAAGACGAGGGCAAAAGACGTCTGAACT
Organism: Oncorhynchus nerka; assembly: GCF_034236695.1. NCBI lineage: Eukaryota > Metazoa > Chordata > Actinopteri > Salmoniformes > Salmonidae > Oncorhynchus > Oncorhynchus nerka. The sequence continues at coordinate 88,044,569 of NC_088410.1, forward strand.
GCTATGCCATCTTGGGAGAGAAATAACTACGACAACTGAAATCTACCGTCAAACTCAGGGTTTATTAATAAACACACGGTAATGGGGGGGAGCAGGAAAAGGGGCTGAGCTGGACCCAAGGAAAGAAACAAGTATTCAAAAACACCCCTAAGCTAGACTAGCCTACTTTAACAACTAACTAACCAAAAATACAGTGGGTGGTCCACCCAGTTCTAACTAGTGTATTTAACAAAGTTTACCTACGGGTAGTGTATGCCCATGGGCGACTTGTCTTGTTTCCCCCTTTTCCCACCAGCAAACAAACAAACACCATAACCAAAAACAATACTCACAGGTGAGGACAAAGTGATATGGAGGTGCTCAAACAAAAGATAGCTCAATACATAAAGAGATTTATAGATTTATATTTTTATTTATGGCATTTACAGAGAGATTGAGCTCCACAGCAAACAATTGACAGGGTTTTTAAACAAAGGGAAAGGAACGGTGATTGGGTAGGAAACAGGAGGAGGTGCGTCTTCTGATTGATGATTGGTGACTGATTGGAGAGTGATGATTTTCACCTGTGAGGGGAGAAGGAGAGAAAAGAAACACACACAGGATACACACAGGATACTTGTATCCGTAACACTGTAGACCCCCAAAAGTCAATCCATGTGTCAGTGCAGTAAGCATAGCGAAGAGAGACCCAGAGAATCGTTGGAGGAAATCAAGTTGGGTCCATTTGCCCTCATTGGATCTGGAGCCAGCGATTTCAGTCTGCAAAAACTGCCACGTGACACTAAACTCAGCTTCCACCAAATCTGTTTTGCTTAGATCCAGCGGTGTTTTCACATTTTTCACATCTAGAAAGTCATTGCTCTCTGGGTCAAGGGCACACGGGGCCTCCACCAGTTGGCTGTTGCACCATGGTGACTGTAAACTTAAAGCTGGGGTCCTTCACCGTCGTCAGCAGCCCTGTATCTTCCAGTCATCTTTTGTACATGTCAGAGAGGAACTTCACAATGCTTACAACTTAATTTTTACCCCCTTTTCTCCCCAATTTCGTGGTATCAAATTGGCAGTTACAGTCTTGTCTCATTGCTGCAACTCCTGTACGGACTTGGGGAGAGGCGAAGGTCGAGAGCCATGTGTCCTCCGAAACACAACCCAACCAAACCGCACTGCGTCTTGACACAATGCCCACTTAACCCGGAAGCCAGCCGCACCAATGTTTCGGAGGAAGCACCGTACACCTGGCGACAGTGTCAAAGTGCACTGCACCCGGTCCGCCACAGGAGTGGCTAGTGCGTGATGGGACAATGACATCCCTGCCGGCCAAACCCTCCCCTAACCCGGACGACCATGGGCTAATTGTGCGCAGCCCCATGGGTCTCCCGGTTGGTTGCGATAGAGCCTGGGCATGAACCCAGAATCTCTAGTGGCACAGCTAGCACTGCGATGCAATGCCTTAGTCCACTCGGGAGGCACCTCAATGCTCACTAGGCAGGGTAGCCTAGTGGTTAGAGCGTTGGACTAGTAACCGGAAGGTTGCAAGTTCAAACCCCGAGCTGACAAAGTACAAATCTGTCGTTCTGCCCCTGAACAGGCAGTTAACCCACTGTTCCTAGGCCGTCATTGAAAATAAGAATTTGTTCTTAACTGACTTTGCCTGGTTAAATAAAGGTAAAATAAATTCAGGTTCTTCTCCTTTGGTATTGTTTGGGTACTTTGGCAAAGACCATTTCTGGTATCCATTGTGGCAATGGTAGATTAGCTGGTTTTGAGCATGCTAAATTGGCTGATAACACTGACGCTTTTTACAGATAGCCTACAAGCAAACTAAACTCTGTAGTGGTAGCTTGTGAGGCAGAGTTGAGTGAAGCAGCTTCAACTGTAAACTCAAACCCACCCCTAATAAAAATCTAATATTACAACCCCAAGGAGTCATACCTAACTGCCTCAGTGGCTTTCCATAGCCCCCCTACACACACCACGGCGCGCTCTGTCCATTGTGCACAGCACAGATACAGATTTTGCGCCAACCTGTCACTCAACAATTTTAACTTTTTTGCTTATATAGGAACACAAAAAAACTGAGGGGGCCCCTCGTGGAACCAGGCCTGCCTATAGTTCCCATGGCTGCCATAGATTAGGCTGTTTCATTTTATAGAACAGTTTCTCAGTGTAAATGGTATTTCTTCCCATGGGCCTGATGGCCACACACACCGACACAGGTTACAGAGATGAATCCTGGCACCATGTGAAATTAACATAATACTGTGTGTGGACTGGAAATGCTGCATAGTTTCATTCTCAGTCAGTGTATGGATCTTACACAATATCACAATATAAACGATGTTCTTTCTCCTCTATGTGAATAACGTTTAAGCCTATTTCCCTTACTGGAACCTTGGATGTAAGAATCCAATCACCCACTTCTAGAAATCCAAAGACAGAAACCTTCCTGTCCTTATAATGTACTTCCCTTTCAATAATCAATGTTTATTAGAGCAATGAAGGACATATTTTATACTTTTAGAGGAATGCACTCTGTGCCATGTCCAAAAAGAGAAAACAAACAGTGGATTTGTCAGTGTGTGTGGCCATTAGAAATCCAAATAGGGCCTCCTGAGTGGCACAGTGGTCTAAGGCACTGCATCGCAGTGCTTGAGGCATCACTACAGAAGGATGTGTCGCAGCCTGCCGCGATCGGGAGACGGCGCATAATTGGCCCAGCGTCGTCTGGTTTAGAGGAGGGTTTTGCCAGTCAGGATGTCCTTGTCCCATCGCGCTCTAGCGACTCCTTGTGGCGGGACGGGCGCATGCACGGTGTTTCCTCCAAACACATTAGTGTTGCTGACTTCCGGATTAAGCGGCCAATGTGTCAAGAAGCAGTGCCGCTTGGCAGGGTCATGTTTCAGGGGACGCTTGCCTCTCCCGAGTCCATACAGGAGTTACAGCGATGGGACAAGACTGTAATTACCTATTTGGATATCACGAAATTGGTGAGAATAACAGAAATCCAATTGATGAAATAGTAGGCTACAACAGATGACGTACACTCTGCTTTACTATTGAAAATGTTTAGCATTAGGGTCAGGGATAGTGAAATGCTAATGTTTAGTATTAGGCTCAGGGATAGTGAAATGCTAATGTTTAGCATTAGGCTCAGGGATAGTGAAATGCTAATGTTTAGCATTAGGCTCAGGGATAGTGAAATGCTAATGTTTAGCATTAGGCTCAGGGATAGTGAAATGCTAATGTTTAGCATTAGGCTCAGGGATAGTGAAACAGACAAGATAAAACGTGTGTTGTCTGACATGGTGACCCTGAAAGGTGTGCCATTGGCAATCCCTCATGTGGAGATGTAGAAGGCTGATATCTCATAATGGGAGACCCAGACTAAACTCAAGTGGATAATGGAATATTTAAAATGTTGTTATTGTCATTTTATTTACATGGCAATTTCCTACCTTTCACTATGGGCAATGCAAGCACCAATTACTATCTAGTAGGCTTGTGACGAGCTAGGGCATTGTGGTTGGGGTTAAATTGCAAGCTAAGACTGAGAATCGCAGGTTCAATCCCAGTGATAGGCACTTGTTTTGTTATTTTTGTTTCTGTTACTTTAACCATTCGGAATTAATACTTAAACTTAACTATCGAGGTTCGTTTCCGTTTGACTGACAGCTAACATATGTCAAAAATAAACGGCAAAAACAAACGCTCCCTATAAACGGCAAAATAAACGGCAACTCCATCATCTACAGACGGCATCACACACCATAATTAAAACGTACAGACATGCCATATCTCTGTTGCTGAAGTTATGGCGAGGTATGGTGTTTTCTTTAGAGCTTGTGTTGCGGAGACCAGACACTTCATGACTCAATGTCACTTTTACTCAACAACTCAGGCAAAGCAGCCCTAACAGGGCCGGATGGCTGACAGGTCGGCTCTGCAAGCTTTCCATTACAGCGCTCTTCAGGAAGGGGCACTGCGCTCTGCAAGCTTTCCATTACAGCGCTCTTCAGGAAGGGGCACTGCGCTCATCAGGAAGGGGCACTGGCACACCGCCTACATTCCTTTCCAAATCACAGAACAGCACTTAGCCCTTCGCCATGACCGATTTTTGTTTTAAAGTTCGGGATTTGTTTTAGCTAGTCATTTGTCTGTTCACAAATGACTAGGCTAGTAGGCTTTTTAGACCACCAGCAAATTACTGTTTCGTTTTCTGACACTTATTATTTGGCAATCCCTCTGTCATATTTTCTTCCAGGATCAGGCTGAAACAGTGCCCCTCGCTTGAGTTTAGGGTACATAATTCAATTCATAAGCCAAAGAAGCTTGACAAGGCCTGCAAATTGACCGCTTAAAAAAAATTGCTAGGCCTATTGAAAAACTTTCAAATGAACATCAATCGTTATACGACTTGTCAGTGCAGTTTGAAAAACTAAGGCAACAGAAAACATGTTGTACCCCATGAATGATACAGCGTCCCCCTTGGGCCAATTAAGATATCGCGTGTGACTAAGACATTTCAGTTAATTACTATAGCTCCACAGACACCTCCCCGATCATTACATTAAAACGGTACTGACAGGTAATAAAAATGACTGAGTCGCTCTGGAATAACCAGGAATAGATTATACATAAAGAAAAGAAGAAACGTAGGCTAAACTTGTCGATTGACTAACTTTGGTCCAGTGGTGTCAGTTCAGCTAAATCTAGGGTAGGTAAAAATTCCCCTCCAAGGAATTCTTTGGAAGTTGAAGCTCATTTACTGCATTTTTACTAAAATGCTATTTGGAGAACAGCAAAAACAAGCAAAAATGACCCCAGACATTAATTATCAATGCAGTATAAAGTTCAGAGGTCTGTGGAATGACATATTCAATGTCAAACACTGCTCAACCTCATCATAAATGCACTCATTTACTTGAGGAAAAGTGCATACAGTGCAACATGAAATAGATACATAATACAGCTATCAAGTCACAGTAAGGCCGACCTCAAATACCGACATCCATAAGCGGTGCTTGAGTTTCTATTTTTTTCACCACAAAATTGCAGCTTAATAATAAAGGACTGCATGCATCTATCATCTAATCTGCAGACTAATGTACAATATGACGTCCATCTAGCCTGGAGGAGGAAATGATTGACCCCAAAAAAAAACATTCCAGTGGTACTGATCTTTGAGAAAGAGGGAATATGCAGGCTCTCACCAGGGATTTGGCTGATGCTTCATTCTATAGCTAGAGGACTCCTGATATCTCCAGGAGTGATAAATATCATTTTTGTCTTTATCTGCATTTGTCTTTTTGCTAGCTAGGACCATATACTTGAAGTGCTGTCTTTTGTCTTCCCAGTAGCCTACTTGGTGTGTGAACTGCTGACAACTCATTGTTGGCACATCAATTAGGATTAAGTGTCACGTTCTGACCTTAGTTCTTTTATTATGTCTTTGTTTTAGTATGGTCAGGGCGTGAGTTGGGTGGGTTGTTTATGTTCCTTTTTCTATGTTTTGGGATTTCTGTGTTTGGCCTGGTATGGTTCTCAATCAGAGGCAGCTGTTTATCGTTGTCCCTGATTGAGAACCATATTTAGATAGCCTGGTTTCACTTTTGAGTTGTGGGTGATTATTTTCCGTGTTAGTTACCACACAGGACTGTTTCGTTTGTTTCACTTTGTTATTTTGTATTTTTGTAGTGTTCAGTTTGTCTTATTAAAATGGACACTTACCACACTGCAAATTGGTCTGACCTCTCTTACTCCTAATCAGAGGGAGACGACGAACGTTACAGAATCACCCACCACCAAAGGACCAAGCAGCGTTGTAACTGGCAGCAGCAGCAGCGAGATCTGGACTATGTGACAACTTGGGACGAAATAGAAAGGTGGTGGGTCGACCCAGGGTGAGTGCTGGAGCCCGCCTGGGATTCTCTGGAGCAGTGCGAGGAGGGTTACAGGAGAATGGCGTTGGCGACACGAACACTGCAGCGCACGGTGTCCCCGGTGCGCAGGCATAGCCCGGTGCGATACATAGCAGCGCCTTGTATCGGCTGGGCTAGAGTGGGCATCGAGCCAGGTGCCATGAAGCCAGCTCAGCGCATCTGGTCTCCAGTGCGTCTCCTCGGGCCTGGGTACATGGCACCAGCCTTACGCATGGTGTCCCCGGTTCCCCAGCACAACCCAGTGCGGGCTATTCCACCTCGCCGCACTGGCCTGGCTACGGGGAGCATTCAACCAGGTAAGGTTGGGCAGGCTCGGTGCTCGAGAGTTCCAGTGCGCCTTCACTATCCGGTGCCACCTCCACGCACCAGCCCTCCGGTGGCAGCCCCCCGCACCAGGCTGTCTCTCCGTCTCCTTCCTAGAGGTGCTCCCGTCTGTCCTGAGCTGCCAGTCTCCCGTCTGTCCTGAGCTGCCGGAGTCTCCCGTCTGTCCTGAGCTGCCGGAGTCTCCCGTCTGTCCTGAGCTGCCAGAGTCTCCCGTCTGTCCTGAGCTGCCGGAGTCTCCCGTCTGTCCTGAGCTGCCGGGGTCTCCCGTCTGTCCTGAGCTGCCGGAGTCTCCCGTCTGTCCTGAGCTGCTGGAGCCGCCAGTCAGCCAGGAGCTGTCGGAATCTCCCGTCCAATCTGGCGCTGCCGGAATCTCCCGTCCATTCAGGACCCGTGGCTTGGGTCCCCAGCCCGAGGTCGGCGGCGAGGGTCGCCGCGTTAAAGAGGCCACGGAGGTGGGTAAAGAGGTGGAGAAGGACTATGGTGGGGTCCACGTCCCGCGCCAGAGCCGCCACCGCGGACAGACACCCACCCAGACCCACCCCTATAGGTTTAGGTTTTGCGGCTGGAGTCCGCACCTTTGGGGAGGGGGGTACTGTCACGTTCTGACGGCATGAAATACACACACACTCACACAGTGGCATGGAGTGTCGTAACATTTTGTGGAATCACGCTGACTCAGCACTTGATTTTGTGATTCTGTGAACTTTGTTGCTTTGTCGAGGCACATTAAAAAAATATATAGAATTATCTTTCATTCCGTTTTGGGATTTCTGTGTTTGGCCTGGTATGGTTCTCAATCAGAGGCAGCTGTTTATCGTTGTCCCTGATTGAGAACCATATTTAGGTAGCCTGGTTTCACTTTTGAGTTGTGGGTGATTATTTTCCGTGTTAGTGTTTGTTACCACACGGGACCGCTTCGTTTGTTTCACTTGGTTATTTTGCATTTTTGTAGTGTTCAGTTTGTCTTATTAAAATGGACACTTACCACGCTGAAAATTGGTCCGACTTCTCTTACTCCTCATCAGAGGAAGACGACGAACGTTACATTAAGGGGAAATTTGTGACTGTTTAGGTAATCAGTGGCTGTATTGGAGCGTGACTGGTTTCACCTCTCCTAGGCAATCAGAAAGTAGTACCGGAATGTGTGCCCTTCACTTTTGCAATGCAATTAGCAACTAGTATTAGTACTTTCTCAGTGGTGGTCGTGTCAGTCTCATTGCAAAACTAAGACCATCACCGAAACAAAGATGTTTCTACCGAGTTGTTCTGCGGAGGTATTGGAGGAAGGAAAGAGAAGAAGGCCACTCTCTCACTTAAGTATCTTACCTAGTTATTTTCAGATCTCATTTTGCTCTTCTGTAGCTTTGGCTACTATGTATGTTTTCTAAACCTGTTCGCTCCTCTCCCTGTATGCTTTACAGATGCTCCCTATACTTTGGCTGCAACCCTTCTAATTTAGTGTACCCTGCGTGCACAACATGTGGAATTCCTGGTCTCTGGCTATGTTTGGAACTGCCGTTCTGTGGTCCAGAATGGTGAGTTCTCAGCCTATGCTGCCTTTCAGTCCCCTGATGTTTTCGCCCCGATGGAGACATGGTTCACCTCAGAACAGTGCTACTCCAGCTGCTCTCTCTTCAACGGACTACGTTTTCTCTCATAGTTCAAGAGCATCTGGTCGTCACGGTGGTGGCATAGGATTACTCATTTCTCCTAAGTGGAGTTTTTCTCTTTTCTCCCTCTCTCACCTGTCCATCTCCTCATTTGAATTCCATGCTGTCACTGTCACTTGTCCACCCAAGCTTCACATTGTCATCTCACCCACCAAGTGCCCTTAGAGTTCCTCAAAGAGCTTAACACCTTGATAAACTAATTTCCCGACGATGGCTCACCACTCTTCGTACTTACGACTTCAACCTCCCAACGTCTGCCTTCAATTCCTTTCTTTCCAACTCTATCACCTCCTTGCCTCCTTTGACTTCACCCTTTCCCAGCCCCCTCCCACTCACAAGGCAGGCAATACGCTTCACATCTTTACTAGAGGCTGTTTGTCTACTAATCTCACTGCAGCCCACCTCCAGGTCTCTGATCACCACTTTGTTTTCTTTTCTGTCACCCTACCCAGATGGTCGTGCGCAGTCACAATTCTCTCGGACTCTCTGTCTCTCTCTGTTTCTGCCTCTCTCTCTCTGCCTCTTACTGTTCCCTTTCCTCCAGGCCAACACAGCCCTCCCTCCAGCTTTGTGGCTCATTGCAATCTTATGGAATTGGGCTGTGGGCAGCTAAGCGAAAATGGAGGAAAATTTCCGGAGGACGTATAATCCTTTCACTCTCTCCTCTTCCTCTGTCTCCACTGCTAAAGCCACTTTCTATCACTCTAAATGTCAAACTTCTGCCTCTAACCCTAGGAAACTTTTACACCTTCTCCTCACTCCTTAATCCCCACCCGTCCCTAATCTGCAGACAACTTTGTCAAGCACTTTGAAAAGAAAGTAACGACATCCGCTCCTCATCCACTCAGCCTATTGAACCCACTGGTCCTACTCACACAGTATAACCCTACGCCTTGACCTCTCACCTTTCCCTCCAGATGAAATCATGCTACTAGTGAGGTCCGGCCGCTCGACAACTTACCCGCCCGACAACGACCTCAACCCCCTTCCCTTCTCCAGACCATCTCTGGTGACCTTCTCCCATTCCTCACTTCCCGTATCAACTCATCTATGACCACTGGCTGTGTCACCTCTGACTTTAAAATGGCCCGAGTAGCTCCCCTCCTGAAGAAACCAACACGTCCTCTTACGTCAAAAACGACAGACCAGTATCCCTTCTATCTTTTCTTTCCAAAACACTTGAGCGTGCGGTCTCTGACCAACTCTCAATAGCTCTCTCAGAACGATCTTTCGCAGGCTGCAAAGGGATGCACCTTTTTGTGTTTGCCCTAACACTACTCAGCTGATTCAAACTAACTAGGCTTGATGAGTTGATTATTTGAATCAACTGTGTAGTAGTGCTATGACAACCAAAATGTGTACCCCTTAGGCTCCCGAGGACCACGTTTGGGGAAACCCTGGGTTCACCTGTAAGGCTTCAAGACGGGTCACTCAACCGACACTGCTCTTCTCTGTGTAATGGAGGCGCTCCGCACAACCAAAGCTGATTCTCTCTCCTCTGTTCTCATCCTCCTAAATCTATCCGCTGCCTTCCACTCCATGAACCATCCAATCCTCCTCTCCACCTTCTCAGGGCTGGGAGTCTCAAGCACTGCACACTTTTAGATTGCATCTTACCTGGCAGGCTGTTCCTACCAGGTGACATGGAGAGGATCTGTGTCTGCACCATGTACTCTCACTACTGGTGTCCCCTAGGGCTTGGTTCTAGGCCCTCTCCACTCTATATCCACCAATTCACAACATCGGTATGACCCTACCTCACACAGGAAGCAGCACAGATTCTGATCCAGGCACTTGTCATCTCCTGTCTGGACTACTGCAACTAATTGTTGGTTGGGCTCCCCGCATGTGCCATCAAACCCCTCAACTTATCCAGAACTCTGCAGCCTGCCTGGTGTTCAACCTCCCCAAGTTCTCCCATGTCACCCCGCTCCTCTACACACTCCAGTGGCTTCCAGTTGAAGCTCGCTTCCACTATAAGACCATGGTGCTTGCTTACTGAGCAGCAAGAGGAACTGCTCCTCCCTACCTTTAGGCTATGCTCAAACCCTACACCCCAACCCAAGCACTCCGTTCTGTCACCTCTTGGCTCTCTCACCCGTACGGGAGGGAGGCTCCCACTCAACCAAGTCCAAGCACTTCTTTGTTCTGGCACCCCAATGTTGGCGTCCCTGCCCATTTTATGAAAACACCTGAAACCCTACCTGTTCAAAGAATATCTTAAATAATCCCCCCCCCCCAAAAAGCCTTGTGTGAACTAACACTCGCACCGGAATACTGCGTCCCTTTACTAGCTCTGACTTTGCTGATAGCTACTTCATTGAGGAAAAATGTACTATGACCGTGATATGTGGTTGCCCCATCAAGCTATCTTAAGATGAATGCACTGACTGTAAATCGCTCTGCTAAATGACTCAAATGTTCTCTGCTGGTGCCAATAAAATAGTCTACTGTCCACACAATTTAGCAGTTGAGAATCTAGAGACAGAGAATCTAGAGACAGATTAGTGTTTTCTTTGTCTTTTTTCGACATTAGCCATTTGCTTTCTAAACTTTTTCTTATGATTCCCATGTCTGTATACTGTAGGCATGAGTAATTATATAGTTAATGCTGGCAAGTTATATTTAATTTACTGTGGAATCTATGCCGCCAATATCAATGTGAAAGTAACCGGTTCAAGGCTATGCATCTCAGTGCCAGAGACATCACTACAAACCTGTCATTGGCCCGGTGTCGTTAGGGTTAGGCGGTGTAGGCTGTCATTGTAAATAAGAATTTGTTCTTAACTGACTTACCTAGTTAAATAAAATGGCTGGCTACAAGGCCAAATTCAAATGCTGACATCAAGTTTCCAGTTTTTCTTGATTGCATAAACACAAACTGGTTCCTGTAGCACAAAAACTCATACCCTTACATCATTCCCCAAAACACACACACATTTCCCATAACCATAAACACTATTCACCTGTTTAAAACATGTTTCAATATTCAAAACTTTTTCTGCAAAACTAAACACAAGTGGCCAAATAAATAATTAATTGCACTATATATTCATTCAGCAAACACATGCTCTCAATATAATTAACTCAAGTTATCACAACCTAAACTCAAAGAGCACACCTTTCTCTAGGTGCAAACACCAAGCCTCAAAACTGTTAACACACCAATCAGAACTGCAGCATCAATAAATAGGGCTTAGAGGCGTGTCCAATGGATCCTAACAATTCCGAAGTTGCAAGACAACAGAGAGGACGAGAAAGTGGGACAACAACAACTGCCCTTGTGAATATGGTTTTTGACAATAATTCCATCCGTTCGAGGGAAATTCAAACCCAAATAGTTGAAGACCAGGTAGTCTTCCAAGGAATTGACAGCATCAGCATTTCCACCATTGACCGGATCGTTCAGAAGGACCTGTTAGGGAAGATTCAGAATTTGTTGGTAACATTTGTACTATGTTTATTATTCATCAAATGTGTGTAAGTTACTTCTCATCAGAATGGTATTTTTGTATAATACTGTGGCGAGGTTGCAGTTATCTGTTCTATGTCAAGACTAAGTTGCATGGGCCGCTGAGAGGGGAGAGGTCAAAGTGTCATCATGTGTAAACATATCTTTTACTCCCTACCTTTCCCAGTGGGGAAAGGAGGGTGGCAGTGTCTGGAATCATTCTATGCTCCCTTTTATCTTAACCTATAGCCTCACTCTCCTCTCCGTGAGCTTGTCCAGGTTAGGTTGTATTTAGAGTTGGTTGTATCTAAATGACAATTTTATTTATGCCTGTTGATATGGATTATTGGTTTATGGGTCTGGGGTTTGGGAAAGGAGACGAAGCTGAACGATGAATTATGTCTATGCTGTCTGACTATGTGTGATCTTTGCTATAAAGGATCCCATTTTGCCATTGTGTGGGGACTCTCAACTTTTCATTAGAGATACTGAACTGTTGAAAGTCAAAATGCTATAGAGCTTATATAATTAAAGATGGACTTTTATAACTAACTCTGACTTGTGTGTGTGGTTTGCTCCCATGATTTGGTAAATAGTGGAAATTTCCACGACAAACCACATAAGGACAAAGCAGCTGTACCGTGTGCCTTTTGAAAGGAATTCAGAGTTAAGGAGCGACGATTCCAATATGTGCAGGTAATTGCTATGTTGTACAGATTTTTTACAGTATGTAGATTGTGGCCCATCTCTCCAGCATATCAATACAGTACTGTATAGTAACTGCAGTACACAATATTTCATTCCAGTACAGTAGTGTATTTGTAGTACAGTAACATGTGTTTTTACTTCTGTAGAGAATCTTGAGCTGGATGCCATGGCTGACCCACAGGAATACATCTTCATCGACGAGGCATGATTCAACCTAACAAAAAGGTGCAAAAGTGGGAGCAAAATCATTGGTCACCATACAAGTTCCTGGCCAGAGGGGAGGTAATGTCACCCTATGTGCAGCCATCAGCAATCATGGCGTCCTCCACTGCCATGTCAAAGTGGGTCCATGCAACACGGAAATACTCCTTCAATTTCTAGATCAGCTGCACAATAACATTCTTCAACAGGAAGGGGAGTCAGGGCAACCAGAGCAAGCCCAATATGTTGTCATTTGTTATAACATGAGTTTCCATCGGGTTGCTCTGGTTCGCGCCTGGTTCAATGACCAACCCAGGGTCTTTTTTTGCCAGCATATTCCCCATTTCTGAATCCGATTGAGGCATTTTTCTCAGCATGGTGGTGGAGAGTATATGCCCGAAACCCCTACGCACAGCAAAACCTCCTGGAAGCAATGATGGAGGCCTGTGGTGATGTGTCTGTGGAGTCTATCCAGGGTTTTCTAAGGCACACAGGGGCATTTTTCCCACGCTGCCTGGCAAGAGCAAACATAATGTGTGACGTTGATGAGATTATGACCTGAGACGAGATGATGAGGACGCTGATGCTGAGTAACCTGTACATTTGCTGCATTTGGAAATAAAGCTTTTGTAAATTGGGTATTTTACTGTGCATGGACTCTTCCTTACATGTTTTGTCAGTGTAACATTTCAAAACAGCATATCCAGTATTCCCTTATCCACTAATGTAAGAAGTATTTATTATTGTTTTCAAGTTCTCATCAGGGTGTTCCTGAAAGGGTATTCTGGATAGTCAGTGCTGTGATTTTACAAAGTTCCAAATGATTTCTCTAAAAACCTATTCTAAACATTTTGGTAGTGTTTTGAATGAATCCCTCCAGTGTGTAACAGTCATGTAGTCTGTGTGTTTGACAGCTTGTGTGTGTCTGAGGGCAAAGTTTGAATTGGGACCCAGAAGTTAGATGTTTGTACCATTGGGTGTGAGTTTTTAAAATTGTGTGTGAAGATTTGAGAAAATGGTGAATTGTTCCAGGAATTGTCTAAGCAATTGAGAATCTAAAGTAATCTCTGCATTGCCTAAACAGCTGACCAGCAAAGAACTGTATCTGTTCTGAGAAAGGTGCGCAGGCTGCCATCTGCGCTCTAAACGATTGTACTAAAGCAAGCCAACCAATAAACTAAACAGCCAACAGCCGGGATTGGAATGATTAGACTTGAACATTTCTGGCTTTCAGCTACCCTGCCATACCAAACTGATGCCCCTGCTATGGTCACGAGCCACCACCTACTTTTCCACCAAGACGCAAAGTAACCTATTCACTTATTGCCAAATGGACAATCCTAGTCCACACCAGAAACTGTAACACTTGAAGATATTTAAACATAATTAACCTTTTCTGGTTACTGTTCAGATTTGACTCCTGTCTTGTCTTCATTCCCTCTGAATCGTGCCATCCTTTCTGCAGTATTCGGTAAATTAGTCCATTGTTTCTTAAACCTCTCCTCAGGGACCCCCAGCCGTTCCAGATATTTGATCTATTCCAGAGAGAGCACATCTCTCATTTCTGAAAGATTAACAGGGTTTATTCCTGGACTGAATGGACATTATTATAATTCCATAATTTACCAACTTATTAGTTCAACATACGGTTCAGAATTACTGGGAGTATGTTCAAAGGATATGGGGAAATGGGTAAGGAAGATAGTGTACTTCTTATTTTGGTATTAAAGGATACATTATTCTCTATCTCTTTATTATAAATAAAGCAATAATGTATGATACCGTTTTTAACCAAAGTTCTCAAAAGCTCTGGATAACGTACCTAGTGGCTACAGAGAGAAGTAAGACGTTTGAGGGCATACATTTTTCTTCTAAACTTTTAACATGAGTGAAATGAAGTATTTGATATGAATGAGTTAACATATTAACATACAGGCCCTGGCTCACAATGTCCCTCGAGTGTTAGTAAGGCAGTCAAGTGAAATTGATCACATACCGACAAACAGATTCTCTACTACAAGTTGTCACAAGTAGAAGATTTCTCATCCAGTGCATGATTTAATTGGAGCATAAAAGTGTGGATCTTTTAAATCTGGGATAAAATACTCAAACCGATACATTAAATAGGATCACTTTGAGAGGAAAGAAAGCTTTGTTTCATTCAAATTCAAAACGACATTGCGCCTATATGCCAAAAGACCCTTTGATATTTGAGTTGGATCGAATTACATTACAACAGACTAATGTCATGAACATCTCATTCCAACTTAGTCATTTCTGACACAAAAAAATCCAATCTACTTTCTTGGTGACAACACTAACAATAAGAAACAAAAAGAGATCTCTAAACATACATAATTTAAGAAAAGCCATTGAATTCATAACCACTAAACAAACAGATTGTCTTAAAGTGCTTCAGGTTTCACATCTTCATAATCATTCACTGCTGCTTTGACATTGGACATTGAAACACTGGCACGGGACGGGTCACAGACTTTCCCCTCTTCATTCTCTGTGTCTTCCTCATCCCCATCCATGTTTCAGACGCATCTCCCGACCTTTGACATGGGGCTTATATAGATATTTTCTCACAGAGCTCCAATGCCTTCTGAGAAGTGGCGTCATTCCTTCTTGAGGCTAGTCCCTCAACTGCTACCAGAGTCACGCTATCTGCGTTAAACAATATGCATGGCCATCTACCTCCACCTGTCATACTGTGCTCTACACAAGCCATAAATGTGATTATTTTACCAATTTAGCATGACATAAATCACATGTGGGGGTCATAAGCTAATAAGGAGATTTTACTCAGAAGGGCGAACCAAGCACTGCTATAAGATGATGGCCAAACCAACCCTGATGAAATGATCAGCCGTTCAATTAGAGAGATTCAGAAGTGAAACTACAGGGGCAGATGTCTGGTTAAGTAGCGAACATAAAGAGCAGGTTTCAGACATGGACATGTGTCAGTCGGTCAGTCGGTCAGTAATGTTATTGAACACCGGTTACAGGAGGGCCAAATATAAACAATAAGGAGAACCTGGTGGGTGAGTGTGTTGTTGTAGAAGCCAGGGGAATGGGCCGGTCAACATGTGTCAGTCGGTCAGTAATGTTATTGAACACCGGTTACAGGAGTACCAAATATAAACAATAAGGAGAACCTGGTGGGTGAGTGTGTTGTTGTAGAAGCTAGGGGAATGGGCCGGTCAACATGTGTCAGTCGGTCAGTAATGTTATTGAACACCGGTTACAGGAGTACCAAATATAAACAATAAGGAGAACCTGGTGGGTGAGTGTGTTGTTGTAGAAGCCAGGGGAATGGGCCGGTCAACATGTGTCAGTCGGTCAGTAATGTTATTGAACACCGGTTACAGGAGGGCCAAATATAAACAATAAGGAGAACCTGGTGGGTGAGTGTGTTGTTGTAGAAGCCAGGGGAATGGGCCGGTCAACATGTGTCAGTCGGTCAGTAATGTTATTGAACACCGGTTACAGGAGGGCCAAATATAAACAATAAGGAGAACCTGGTGGGTGAGTGTGTTGTTGTAGAAGCCAGGGGAATGGGCCGGTCAACATGTGTCAGTCGGTCAGTAATGTTATTGAACACCGGTTACAGGAGTACCAAATATAAACAATAAGGAGAACCTGGTGGGTGAGTGTGTTGTTGTAGAAGCCAGGGGAATGGGCCGGTCAACATGTGTCAGTCGGTCAGTAATGTTATTGAACACTGGTTACAGGAGGGCCAAATATAAACAATAAGGAGAACCTGGTGGGTGAGTGTGTTGTTGTAGAAGCCAGGGGAATGGGCCGGTCAACATGTGTTAGCGCCGGCTCTCCAACCTGAGGCTTCCCTACAAGAGAGGTGTTTTCTTTCCACCTCCCCCAGACTAGGGTAGGGGGGACGGAGTGACACTGGTCGGTCCTAGGGAACTAGTCCTCTCCTAGCGGGGTGGTGGGACAGGGCCTGTCATGTCTCTGTCTCGGGCCCCTCCGGTCCCACCAAGTGATGTCGTCTCCTGAACCCAGCCTCTCATTGGGTAACTGCCAGCCCCTCTCTTTCAGGACTCCTCGCGACCGCAGGTCCTGGGCAGCCAGCGTGTATCTGGATGAGAAGAGTTGGGGTCAAAACATTGAAAAGTGCAATTTATTTGAAATTAGTATTTTTTTTATGTTCATGAATTGAATTTGCAATGCACCCCAAATATGTGTTATGTGAAGGTGTTTGTCAAAAAGGTATTGCCATTTCAAAAGTACCATAGTCATTTGTACAGGCTAAATACTGGCCTCTAGTGGAGATATCATTTAAATACTCCTCCTTTACTAACCAATATTCAGTAGGTTTTTTTCAAGGCTACCTGATTATTCAATATTTACCAGTGGAGGCTGCTGAGAGGAGGAGGGCTCATAATAATGTCTGGAACGAAGCCAATGGCATCAAACACCTGGAAACCATGTGTGTTTATACCATTCCACCTATTACCACGAGCCAGTCCTCCTCAATTAAGGTGCCACCAACCCCTTGTGATATCTACACCGTTTTAATTGGTAGCAACTGTAATAGTATGAATCACATCCTTCCATGACAAGGCAACCAGCCATTCTCTGCCTCAGGTCTGTCTCCCTGGCATCGCCGCCTTGGGCGTCAGGTGAGTTTACAAAATAAGAAGGGAAATGGGCATTCGGTAACGCAAGTAGTAGAGACGGCCTAGTCGTAGTTTGAGTAGTGAGTATTATTCATACAATGTTGACTGTGCTTACATAGTTATGCTACTGCTGAACTTCACGCATGGCTCTTACCTATATGACCACATGTCCTGGTATCGTTTCGCACTACCGCAATAGTTTATTAGATTATAGTTTATAAATAAGGCATTGCCATATTTATGTCAAGCTATTTATTGAAGCACTCATAGTTCTGCCTACCAAGCATGTTGTTATATGTGTCTGTGCTTGGTTAGTTTCTGAATGTGGCCCATCCATTCTTATGTTGACCTAGTCCAGATATGACTCAGTACTCATTTTCAGGTTTTAGCTGGCCTCTATAGGCCTATAGCTGTGGCATATTCTTAATTGAATTGGCCATTCATTCAGAGCCATTCATTGGCTCTGTTCTTTCCTGGCATCCCTGTGGTCCTTCAGACGTCTCTGAATCAGTGCATAGTTCAATGCCTCTCAAAAGTGAAGTACATTGCAAGGATATTAATATTTATCTTACAAATGCAATGCAGCAACGTTTTGTCCTAGCTTTGCGTGTTTCCTTTACTACTCGTCTGGGGCAGCACCTGTCCGTTTTTAGGGACTCATTAGCTGACAACAGACAGGTGTGAATCACAGACAGGTAAGAACCACAGACGGTTGTGAACCACAGACGGTTATGAACCACAGACGGGTATGAACCACAGACGGGTATGAACCACAGACGGGTATGAACCACAGACGGGTGTGAACCACAGATGGGTGTGAACCACAGACGGGTGTGAACCACAGACAGGTATGAACCGCAGACAGGTGTGAACCGCAGACAGGTGTGAACCGCAGACAGGTATGAACCGCAGACAGGTGTGCACCGCAGACAGGTGTGAACCACAGACAGGTGTGAACCACAGACAGGTGTGAACCACAGACAGGTGTGAACCACAGACAGGTGTGCGGGCTAAGAGAAATGAAAACATTGGCATTCATATTATATTTTGAGTTGGAGAGGGGGCAGCATCTACAAACTGGATTGAATAGTTTATTGTTCACTGCTCGGCGACGCAAACAGCGATCCTTCAATCAGAACCGTTTACTGATTATGGATGTAGCTTCGAACGTGAGACACATGCTGCTAGCAGGTACAGTCTTTGACCCTTATACTTATCTCGAACGCAGTCGCTATGGAATACCCTTAGACCTCATCTTGTTAATGAATTCAATAATTAATCAAAGGTCTAATATTGTGTAGATTACAGACTAGAGATTACAGCACCTCACAGGATCAGTGGGCTCGCAGCAGGACAGGAAGCCTGAAACTGTGTCTGCTACCTCCCTGTCCGTGGTCACGTCCCACAGCCCATCTGCACCCATCACCAGCACGTCGTCAGGGCCGTGCTCGTACTCAGACATGTCGTACACTATCACCTGGAGGAGAAACGGGAGGGAAGGAGTGCAGGTTGAGTGTTAAACACGGCTGTAATAATAGGATAAATCATAGAGGCTTCCCATCTGTCAATGAATTTGGATCAGATATCTTTGCTTTTCAGGATAATAAATAAAATACTGGACAATACATAGGTTGATGAGCCAAAATAAAGTAAACTTAGGTCATTAGATGTCGGCCAAGATTTGGAACACACTAGGATGCTCCGAGACAAGTCTTGATCTTGCAGACGGTGGGCGATAAATGGTCCTAGACACAAACAGCATACCACCTCTCATTCACCTCTGGGCAGCAGGAGAGAAAGGGCTTGATGTAGATGTTGGAGTTGTACACCTTCAGGTCATGATCCCCTAGGCCACGTGTTACCCCAATGGTGGCCATGACACGGGCCTACACACACACACACACACACACACACACACACACACACACACACACACACAGTGAATAATGTGGGTTAGTGCCTGTGGATATGCTTACATTTGAGAAAAATCCACTTATGAAGGATTAGTGACTCAGGAGCATTTATCTTTAACCACACAGCTAAAGACTGGGAGAGTTCAGTAACAACCATGAAATCCTCCCACACATACAGTGGAATGAACAACTAAAAATGATATCTTGCTATGTCTGTCCTGCAGGTGAACTGTCCTGCAGCGTAAACAACGCAACAGTAAACATGTCGTCCCCTACGAATGATGCCGCCCCCCTTGGGCCAAATTAGATGTCACGTGTGACTAACACATTTCAGTACTTGAGTTAATTACTGTAGCTCCCGCCTTGGGCCAATCTGTGTAATTTTGTAAATGCCAGAACTTTATGGCAAGATGCATCATTCACCCAAGTTTAGTCAAAATTGGACCATTGCTGTCTGACACATCGTGTGTGACGAACATACGAACGAACAGAGACAGATTTAAGTTCCCTTCCCGATTTCATCGCGGGGGACAATTAAGCTAAGCAGCTAAGCATTATTCCTGTCAGGGAAACATGACGAGGGCGGGAGGATAACCGCAACTCTACATGTGGTTTGAAGACCCAGCTATACTTTAATGTACAGCCAATCCAATGTCCCATGACTTGGTTAGGAAAAATAATGTGGCTCTACCTACAGTAAGGTAGACCTTACAGCACCATATACCTACTGTCTCCTACCCATGGTAGACCTTACAGCACCATATACCTACTGTCTCCTACCCATGGTAGACCTTACAGCACCATATACCTACTGTCTCCTACCCATGGTAGACCTTACAGCACCATATACCTACTGTCTCCTACCCATGGTAGACCTTACAGCACCATATACCTACTGTCTCCTACCCATGGTAGACCTTACAGCACCATATACCTACTGTCCACCAGTACCCAGTACCCAGTTTCACCTTTTTGCCCTCTCCATATATGAGTGGGAACTTGAGGTCGTCTTCTACGATGGTTTTGTAAGCCCTGTAACAAATAGGATTACAGGTTAGGGATTAGCGATTCTATTCTTCCAACAAGTAGATTATTTTCCTGGTCAGGTTATGTGGTCTGTAAAAACTCCTGGCTCTAATCATAAAAAATACAATGGCCTGAAAAGTAACACACATGTTCGACAACAGCTGCCATTTACCAGCCGTTCATTGTGTGGTCCCTGAAGAGCATCTTCCTGCCCAGCTCCCTGTACTGGATCCTGCGAGGGAACTCCATGGGCGTGAACTCATTCCCAAGCAGCTCCGGTCTCAGGAAGCCCTGCAGGGACACACAGAGCAGAGAAAACAGTGACAAAACTTTACATGACAAACTGTCATGTCAAATTGACTTGTCTTGTGACAAAATGGCTCATTGATTTAATATATTTTTAAGATGTGAATAGAGCAATAATCATCAGAGTTGTGGTAAATTCCAGTCAATTCAGAAAGTCAACCAAATTCCAATTCCACATTTTCCACATTGGATAACAATGAAGAGAATTGGAGTTGGAATTGGAATTTCAGTTTACTTCCTGAATTGTCTGGATTTTAAATGGAATAGACCCCAACCCTGATAAACATATCGTCAAGGAAGTGTCATGGCAGTAAGAAAAGTGAGGGTGGAACTATATATAGATGTGATGCACAATCAACACACACATCTCTCTCCCTGAGGGTTCCACCTCTCTCCCACACAGCCAGCCCCCCACCAAGCCGACAATAAATGAATAAAGATGCAGTTTGAATCAGACATTAAATAACATCACCCTCCCTTTCCCCTGCATCTTCCTTTTTGTCCAGGGCACCGTTGGAAAAGAGATTCATATCCCGTGGTGATGGGACTCACATGGTTAAAGGGACATTACACTTTAAAATCAAAGTTTCTCAGATGTTTTCAGACTTCTAAAGTCTGAAAACATCTGACAAACTTGAATTCATGAGTGAATCTCCCTTTTAAATAAGTAATAAATAAATACATGTATTAACCCCGTCCTCACCAGATACTGCAGGCGCTGCCTCTCAGATTCTGGCGTGAACTCGTTGGACATGGGGATGACCTCACTGTTACGGATGATGATGGCTCTGTAGAGACAGAGGAAGAACCAAAGTAGAATGAATAATGATTCTATTTCTGTGGGAGGGACAATGACATACTGTATGATGACAAAGACAGACACCATAATGTGACCCCATATTAGGAGGACCCTCAAGACAGATAATGTGGTGTTAAGAGGGATGACACAGCATGAAGTCCAGGGATGTTACTGGATGATTATTGCCCCTAGACACTGATCTAAAGTCGGTTTAGATTAAGATTGACAAACAGTATACTGATCCTAGATCTGTGCCTATGGGCAAGTTCTACCAGGAGCTTACGATTCATGATGAATGGTGTTGCAGTACAAAGAGTGGCCAACAGAGGTCGAAAGAACTGCTGTGTGACATTATTATGAGCATGACCAAAGGAAACCTCTTCGAATCAATGGCTATGGGCATCATGTTATCACTTCCTTTAAACTCTGTTTCAGTCATTCAACTCTGCATTGAGTGACTGAAATCAAATACATTGAGTTGAATGTGTACAACAAGCAGGCCTGTAATACATCAGTCATTAGCCATTAGGGCATTAATCAGTCCTGCTGCTATCAGTTTGATCTGTTGACATACCTGCTGTCTCCTGCATTGGCAACGTAGAGCTTCCCCATCAAATGAATGGCAGCCAAGGCACAACAACCACCAGAGATGGTATAGGACATCTTCTCTTTCTCTATCAGTTCATCCTGTAATCAACAGAACAGGAACAGAAAACAAAAGGTCATTCATTCAATGGCTTGCAGAATGAAGTCAGTAGCACTTATTGCATTAAAGAGGTTATACTTAACTTGAGAGATAACGACTACCAAAAGATAAATAATAAGTGCATTCTGTGAAACCCATTTTGCTCACTAGCTACTGTATCCCGTCTCTAATGTGGTAAAACGCTAGCCTCAGATGCCCAGGCTTCGCTGAGAGGAGATTTGGAAGAATGGTCTCGCGAGACTAGTAGAGCGCTATTTCACAAAGTAGGGTGATATGCTGTGAGCGTACACCTGTGTCTTACCATCTGTTTGAAGGCGTTTTCTATGACACCCATGATCAGACTCTCCAGACTGACAGCCTTCTCCATGTGGAAGCGGATGGAGGGATCAGAGATGGCGTCAGGTTTCTCTGGGTCCTGGGTGGCATTCGCCCCCTTCTTCACCGCCCCCTGGTAGGGGCTGCCATTCTTGGCCAGGCAGATAGGGAGCGCCGCAGAGGGGTTCTCCAGCAGGTGGGAAATGTCCTCCAGTCTTTCTCTGATAAGGCGATGGAGGAGTTTAGACGCCATGATGGCACACCCTGAGCCGGCGTGGCCGTCGAACATGCCCCAATACTGCAGAGGGATTCCTGTCCCATCCTGGAAAAAGTTTAAGTCAAATAAAGATCAAATCATATCAAACATGCATTTAGATATATCAATACAATTAGTCTGACAGTAAGAAAGGAGATAAATAGCCTGAAAAAATCTAATTGGCCACATGGGTCTCTCTAACAAGTGTCTTGCAAGATTTTAACTCAATGAGAATTACAAGCTCAGTGAATGCCTAAAGGATTTCCAGTGTGGACATTTCTGTCAGAAAATGGATGGGAATAATTCTAACTTCTTGACACCACATCATAGTAAATATGTTCACAATGACAGCAGTTACGGTGCCACAGAAAAACCTCCTAAAGACAGCTAATATTAAGACAGTGAATATCCCACTTGATTATATTCCCTTCCACAGGATTTCTTTATGCTGGTAAATCCCACTAACTAGATTTCCACCAAACCAGTGAATCTTACTTCTCACCATCTTCTTTTGCGCCTATGCCAAGAAGTAATAGTGTTAAGTATAGTGTAGTAGTGTATGTTCAGACGGTTAGGACATATCTAAGAGCCCAGTGAACAGAATGGACAGCAGCATGGAACTCTGTTAACCTCTTACTGGACTAGAGGAGGAGGGGCACACGAAGCAATGATGTAATTAATGAATGGGAGGGACAGAGGGTGAACAAGGAGAATAGAGGAGGGGGTTGGGAGGCCAGCAGAAGGACGGGAGCGATTGACCCGACATGACACAACCCTTTCAACAGCACTGTATCGACTGCTATAGACTCTGCTGTGTAAATACATTTGAGAGATTATGGAGCCATCTCTTAGTGAGTGGGTTTTTGGCTTTGTGTGCTAGGGGCGGTTAGCTGCTCTACGGACCCACACAAAGCTGTTTCTAAATAGAGCAGCATACATCGGTCAGTCTTAAGGAGATTGTCTTTGCTTTGCCAAGAAAAAAAACCAATCCCCAGCCACCCAATGACGTCTGGTTCTTCAAAGTTTGGACTGGAGACATTTAAACAGACATGTTTGTTTTAGAGAGAGACCTGGGTGAACCTTGCTGTAGTATGTCACCAAGGGTCCAACCTTCACTATAGAGTCAGTAGTACATAGAATGCAGACATTTGACCAGGATGCGTGCATGCTTTGCCTACTCTCCTATTGTAGTGCTGTAGGCCTAGTTTATGGGCCGTCTACTAATATAATCATAATTACTAGAACTAATGCTCAACATTCTATGATTTCAGGTAGTCTCACCCCATCGTCGTCCAGCAGTGTGGAGTTGCTCTGTTTTTTGTCGCTCAGCTTCTTCACGTACAGCAGCTCACAGGACGCTTGGTCCTCATTTAGCATGCTCTTCCCAGCATTGATGGTCCTGGGGAGGGTGGGATGGTGGTAAAGAAGGTATGGGGATATTATAAATCCATGAGAAAATATATACACGTCTCCTTGGTTCAGGAGCTAGACGGGCAAATCACCCAACCAAGGTGCATCTCAGATAAATCACTAATGAGAGCCTATCAGTGTGGCATGGCATGGTGGCATTTGTCATGGTGAGATAGTAATGTTATGATCTATGTAAAAACATAAAGTGGAACAGATAGTGCTGTAGGACTGGGATTAAGTGTTTTCATTACTGGCCTATGCTGCTTAACGATAATGACTTTGTGCAGCATGACTTCATATTCTGACCATCTCAGCGGACTGGGGCTCAGTGGGCATGTGACTGTGCTTGCAGTATGTGGGAGTAGACACTGCAGTAGTCTGAGCAGAGGTGGAGTGTTTTTTTCTCATACTTGTATACTACTACCATAGTTAATATCATACTATCCATTCACATGTATTAGATACAGTATAGCCCCTTTAAGAATATTTGGCCACAGAGGACAGTTTCCAGCTCTCTCCCTTCACCTCAGATCACTGCAATGTTTACACTTTTCAGGACACTGAAATGGAATGAGGTCATGCATTACATTACAAAGCCATTATCCTTAGGGCTTTGTGATTCAGGAGAGGGGCTGCCAAAAGGTTTCACCCCTGTTATACCGTTAAAGCTGAGAAACTATGAATCTCTGCCACTTCGGTGCGAGGATCCAACAGGGTCAAGCCACTTTTATAGCCTTTTCAGATTCAATTAGCGGTATTTAGAACAATGGGATTTAGCCGGATCGTATTGTGAAAATGTATTGCACAAATTGGAGCATAATCCTTAAAGTGTCCCTAACTATTACAGAGGTGGCCTAGCAGATACACCATTGGGCCAGCAACTGAAAGGTCGCTAGTTCAAATCCCTGAGCCGACAAGGTGAAAACTCTGTCAATGATTGCTATTGATAATGGCAGATCCTGGCCGTGACCCCACTCTCAGTGGGTGTCTCAGGGAGAGTTAGATTACACAAAAAAACACATTTCCAATACACATTTGTACATCTGTGAAATAGGACAAATATAAGCACCCACCAAATTATTATTAATGATGGACTAGGAGTAGTGTGAAGAAAGAGAGAGTCGTTTATACAGCTGTGCCCTTATCCCAGTCATACAGAGGAGAGATATTTCATCACCTGAGAGGATGGGTGATATCTAACCAACAGGTTTACAAGCTGGTCCATCATGTACATTAGCCACCTGTCTAGGATCATGATGATGGTGGGTCAAGATACCGACTTTCACCTTTTCATAATGGTCTTGCACTAAACAAGTCATAACTTTAAACGCTTAGTTAAGCCTATACATCATATCCTTCAGAAATCATTCTTAAAGCTGAAATATGTCACTTTTTGGGTGACCTGACCAAATTCACATACCGTAATTTTCGGACTATAAGCCGCTACTTTATTCGCACACTTTGAACCTCGCGGTTTATACAATGACGTGGCTAATTTATGGATTTCGATCGATCTGGTTGTTGGAAAAGGAAATAGAGCTGCTGCATGGGAGCTTGGCCTTAATGAGTCGATTATATGACTTTGTAAACAGCAGCGTGAGGAACTGACTCAGTGCAAAAAGACAACAAACCTTTCAGAGGGAAGAAAAGCAGATGGCCCAAAGTATTTGCAGCCACTCGACATCAGTGTAAATCGTGCATTTAAGATGG
This sequence comes from Oncorhynchus nerka, assembly GCF_034236695.1. Taxonomy (NCBI): domain Eukaryota; kingdom Metazoa; phylum Chordata; class Actinopteri; order Salmoniformes; family Salmonidae; genus Oncorhynchus; species Oncorhynchus nerka. Next base: position 88,069,946 of record NC_088410.1, read on the forward strand.
CGCTCCGTGTTCATTGGGAGGCTTGGATGACAAGTGGGGAGAAATCCTTCACTAAAACGGGTCGCATGTGAAGAGCAACTTATGGTCAAGTCTGCCAGTGGGTCCTGACAGCGTGGAGCATTGTCAAAAAATCCACTTTCATCAACGGGTTTCTAAAGGCAGGACTGCTGCGTGTTGAAGGGGCAGCATGAGCTCAGCGGGGTATTTGCCTCCGGATGAAAGTGACGAGTGCGACAATGAAAATGATCCAACATCGGATGAAGCAATTCTGAGGCTATTCAACTCCGACACCGAACGAGATGACTTCAGTGGTTTCAGTGCACAGGAGGAGGAAGATCGTGACCAATGACTTTACTGGTAGACTACTGTTTAATTTTTGTTACAAGCCGTGTTTCGTTAAAGCCTATTTATTTTTGTTACAAGCCGTGTTTCGTTTAAAGGCTGTGTAAAGTTCATTTGTTTCAATGTACCGGTAGGCACCTGCGGCTTATAGACATGTGCGGCTTATTTATGTACAAAATACATATTTTTTTATAATTCAGTGGGTGCGGTTTATATTCGGGTGCGCTTAAACCCAGACAAACCTGGGCCAATTGTGCACCGCCCTATGTGACTCCCAATCACAGCCGGATTCGATACAGCCTGGATTTGAACCAGGGATCCAGCAATGCAGTGCCTTAGACCGCTGCGCCACTCGGGAGCAGTCCTCCATAGGAATTAATGAAATTCTTCAGTATTTCATTTACATGTTTCAAAAGTATTTTTGTTGTTGTAGTGGGGACAGTAACATTAGCAAATTTAAAAGATCTCAAACAATTATACTTTAAGGATGTTTTAATATTTTACATTTATTAAATGTTTATGTTAAGCTCAGATAATATAAAGTATGCACTGAAGTGTCTGTAGTAGAGTAAATGTGGCCAAAAACTACATGAATAAATGCATTTCTGTATTTTTTACAATGTTGGAGGAGTGCCGATATATTCACGGTGGCTTCAACACAGCACCCCCTATCAGTCATCTAGTGCATTATATAAATCATTGTTTACAACACATCTGCAACTGGTTTGTCAATATCATACATTGGGTTAGAGAGGCCTTGGTTTTTTTGCCTGCTGGATGCCAAAGTCCAGTCCTTTGTTTCGAGCTTCAGCTTTTACAAAATGTTCACAAACATTTTACATCTCACAATTCATGGGATTTATTTTGTATGTGTCACATATGCAATATCTATTTCATTATAACTAATCTGGCAACCAAGGAATGTACTGTATGCCTACGAGTAAATAGACATTCATTTCAGTGAGTCCATTAAAGTGCAAGCCAGTCAATCCCTGGTCTTCATGATGTACGAAAACAAAACAATGAAGATCACGTTCTACTCCATTTGTGACATATTTTCCCATCAAGGCACAGTTTCAGTCATTGTAAACATGTGACTGAAATACTTTGTCTGCGTTAAACAGAAGAACATATGTTTGCTAACTCACGTAAGAGACGTTCAAAAGAGGAAGCCTCCAGTTCTACCAACTTCCTCATCAGTTGGGTAAGTTATTTTGTTGCTGATGAAAATCATTCATTCTTTTTTCTAAGTAATGATGACATACTGTAGAGAACCATCTGCATTTTGTGCTCAAATTTGTTGTATAATTCATCCTCTCAAGAGATTTTAGCATACATCACAAACCACAGTGATGATGATTAAAATTCATTGAATCGAATCAAATCCAATGTTATTGGTTGCATACACATATTTGCGGATGTTAGACGCAGGTGCGGCAAAATGTTTGTGTTTCTAGCTCCAACAGTGCAGTAATATCTAACAATACAAAACAATACACACGAAACCGGAATATAAATATACATGTGGATGATGGTGTGTTTAGACAGTATTGACAGTATATGAATAGAAAAGGTGTGTACAGCAGTAGTTATATTGGATGATCCTTGACTAGAATACAGTATATACATATGAAGTGGGTAAAACAGTATATATAAACATCATTAAAGTGACCAGTGTTCAATGATTATGTATATAGGGCAACAGTCTCTAAGGTGCAGCACGGTTGAGTACGGGTGGTAGCCAGCTAGTAACAGAGACTTAGGTGCAGCACGGTTGAGTACGGGTGGTAGCCAGCTAGTAACAGTGACTTAGGTGCAGCACGGTTGAGTACGGGTGGTAGCCAGCTAGTAACAGTGACTTAGGTGCAGCAGGGTTGAGTACGGGTGGTAGCCAGCTAGTATCAGTGACTTAGGTGCAGCAGGGTTGAGTACGGGTGGTAGCCAGCTAGTAACAGTGACTAAGGTGCAGCAGGGTTGAGTACGGGTGGTAGCCAGCTAGTAACAGTGACTAAGGTGCAGCAGGATTGAGTATGGGTGGTAGCCAGCTAGTAACAGTGACTAAGGTGCAGCAGGGTTGAGTACGGGGGGTAGCCAGCTAGTAACAGTGACTAAGGTGCAGCAGGATTGAGTATGGGTGGTAGCCAGCTAGTAACAGTGACTGAAGTTAAGGGCAGGGTACTGGGCAGAAGCCAGCTAGTGGTGACTATTTAACAGTCAGATGGCCTGGAGATAGAAGCTGTTTTTCAGTCTCTCGGTCCAAGCTTTGATAAAACTGCACTGTCTACTCCTTCTAGATGGTAGTGTGGTGAACAGGTCATGGCTTGGGTGGCTGATGTCCTTGATGATCTTCTTGGCCTTCCTGTGACACCGGGTACTGTAGATGTCCTGGAGGGCAGGCAGTGTGCCCCGGTGATGCGTTGGGCTGACCGCACCACCCTCTGGAGAGCCCTGCGGCTGTGGACGTTGCAATTTCTGTACTAGGCGGTGATACAACCCGACAGGATACTCTCAGTGGTGCATCTGTAGAAGTTTGTAGGGGTCTTAGGGGCCAAGCCAAATTTCTTCAGCCTCCTAAGGCTGAAGAGGCACAGTTGCGCCTTCTTCACCACACTGGCTGTGTGAATGGACCATTTCAGGTCGTCAGTGATGTGCATGCTGAGGAACTTAAAGCTTTTCACCAGCTCCACTGCGGCCAGGTCGATGTGGATGGGAGAATGCTCTCTCTGCTACTTCCTGAAGTTCACGATCAGCTCCTTCATTTTGTTACATTGAGGGAGAGGTTATTAACCATTGCACTGACTCATGTTTGACTTCATCCCATGACAAAAATGAGAAAGTCACATTTCATTAACAAAGTGAACTTGGTGGTCAAAATAACTCTGATTCTAACTTAATTCATAATCAGTTTTCTAAGAAAGCCATACAAGTTTATCACCAGAAGTCAAGATGATCTCATCCTGCCTGAGGTGCCTGTGGTTTCCTGTCACAGTTTCTCAAGCATGCAGTGAGTTGTAGTGTAGGAGGACCTGCATGACAATGGCCTCCAAACTTCTCAAACTATTTAAGTTCTCAGAAGAAAATATAGTAGTTAAACAGATTATTCAAGTTAATTTATTATCTTATGAACACGTGATAGTTGATCTGATATTACATTTGGAGGTGGTAAACTGTTGGCTCTATTACACTGAGAGTGAGATAAGGAGGGTGGTACAAAATATATTGAGGGGAAATATGGTAATAGAATAGTCAAAACCTTGTACTTACAAGGTTCTATAATTATATACTGAACAAAAACATACATGCAACATGAAACAATTTCAAAGATGTTACTGAGTTACAATTCATATAAGGAAATCAGTCAATTTAAATAAATTAATTAGGCCCTAATCTATGTATTTTACATGGCTGGGCAGGGGCGCAGTCAGGGGTGGGCCTGGGAGGGCATAGTCGAATGTGGAGGTCCTGGGCTGGCGTGGTTACACGGTTTCTGTGGTTGTGAAGCACTGTCAAATTCTCTAATACGACGTTGGAGACAGCTTATGGTAGAGAAATTAACATTACATTCTCTGGCAACATCTCTGGTGGACATTCCTGCAGTCAGCATGCCAATTGCACGCTCCCTCAAAACTTGAGCCATCTGTGGCATTGTGTTGTGTGACAAAACTGCACATTTTAAATTGTCCCCAGCACAAGGTGAACCTGTGTAATGATCATGATATTTAATCAGCATCTTGATATGCCACACTAATGGATTATATTGGAAAAGTTTAAATGCTCACATACAGGGACGTAAAGATATTCATGCACAGAATTTGAGAGAAATAAGCTTTGTGCGTATGGAACATTTCTGGGATTATTTATTTCAGCTAATAAAACATGAGACTGTTACGATCAACTAGGAGTGGTGGGTGGAATCAGGCGCAGAGAGCAGGGTTCAGTCTTTCTTTCAAATTTATTCCCCAGCGCAACAAAACAGTCACGCCAACACACAGAGCGTATATAAATTGCCAGTCCAAACAACAGGACAAAATAGTCTGGAGAATAAATATACGAATAACTCACACCATCAAACACAGAGTAACACAAACAAGCCCGCACAAATACCCAGCGGGCCTAGTGCCCTTAAATACCCTACAAACAAACCCTAATACAAAACAGGTGTACCCAATAACCCAAAACAAACGGAAAGGGAATCGATGGTAGCTAATAGGCCGGCGACGACGACCGCCGAGCACCGCCCGAACAGGAAGAGACACCATCTTCGGCAAGGTCCCCCCCCCCCCCCCTGACGCGCGGCTCCCGCAGCGCGCCGACCCCGGCCTTGAGGACGACCCGGAGGACGAGGCGCAGGGCGATCCGGGTGGAGGCGATGGAAATCCCTCAAGAGGGAAGGATCTAAAATGTCCCTCCCCGGTACCCAGCACCTCTCCTCCGGACCGTACCCCTCCCAGTCCACGAGGTACTGCAGGCCCCTCACCCGGCGTCTCGAGTCCAGAATAGCTCGTACTGTATACGCCGGGGACCCCTCGATGTCCAGAGGGGGTGGAGGGACCTCCGGTACCTCACTGTCTTGTAGGGGACCAGCTACCACCGGCCTGAGGAGAGACACATGAAACGAGGGGTTAATACGATAATAAGAGGGAAGTTGCAATCTATAACACACCTCGTTTATCCTCCTCAGGACTTTAAATGGCCCCACACACTGCGGCCCCAGCTTCCGGCAGGGCAGGCTCCGTGGCACGTTTTGGGTCGAGAGCCAGACCCTGTCCCCTGATGCGAACACCGGGGCCTCGCTGCGGTGGCGGTCAGCGTCTTTCTTCTGCTGTTCACTGGCCTGCCTGAGAGAATCCTGGACTGCCCGCCAGGTCTCTCTAGAGCGCTGTACCCACTCCTCCACCGCAGGAGCCTCGGTCTGACTCTGATGCCACGGAGCCAGGACCGGCTGGTAGCCCAGTACGCATTCGAATGGCGACATATTCGTGGACGAATGCCGAAGAGAGTTCTGGGCTAACTCTGCCCACGGGACGTACCTCGCCCATTCTCCTGGCCGGTCCTGGCAATACGACCTCAGAAACCTGCCCACTTCCTGGTTTACTCTCTCCACCTGCCCATTACTTTCGGGGTGATAACCAGAGGTAAGGCTGACCGAGATCCCCAGACGCTCCATAAACGCCTTCCAAACCCGGGGGCGTGAACTGGGGACCCCGATCGGAGACGATATCCTCTGGAACCCCATAGTGCCGGAAGACGTGGGTAAATAGAGCCTCTGTAGTCTGTAGGGCCGTAGGGAGACCAGGCAATGGGAGGAGACGGCAGGACTTAGAGAACCGATCCACAACGACCAGAACAGTAGTCTTCCCCTGAGATGGGGGAAGATCAGTAAGGAAATCTACCGAGAGATGGGACCATGGCCGTTGTGGAACCGGGAGGGGCTGTAACTTCCCTCTAGGAAGGTGCTTAGGAGCCTTACTCTGGGCGCATACCGAACAGGAAGAGACATAGAGCCTCACATCCCTAGCTAAGGTGGGCCACCAGTATTTCCCCCTAAGACCCCGCACTGTCCTATCAATCCCCGGATGACCCGCAGACGGTAGTGTGTGGGCCCACCGAATCAACTTATCACGGACACCAAGCGGTACGTAACTTCTACGAGTCGGACACTGTGTAGGCGCAGGTTCAACCCTCAACGCCCGCTCGATTTCCGCGTCCACCTCCCATACCACTGGGGCCACCAGCCGAGAGGCTGGAAGGATGGGAGTGGGTTCGATGGACCGGCCCTCGGTGTCATAGAGACGGGACAGCGCGTCGGCCTTAGTGTTGAGGGAACCTGGTCTGTAAGAGATCGTAAATCTAAAACGTGTAAAGAACATGGCCCACCTAGCCTGACGCGGATTCAGTCTCCTCGCTGCTCGAATATACTCCAGATTACGGTGGTCAGTCCAGATGAGAAAAGGGTGTTTAGCCCCCTCTAGCCAGTGTCTCCACACCTTCAGGGCTTTTACCATAGCTAGTAACTCCCGGTCCCCCACATCATAGTTCCGCTCCGCCGGACCCAGCTTCTTAGAAAAGAAAGCGCAGGCACGGAGCTTCGGTGGCGTGCCCGAGCGCTGAGACAGCACGGCTCCAACCCCAGCCTCGGACGCATCCACCTCCACTATGAATGCTAACGAAGGGTCCGGATGCGCCAACACGGGAGCCCCAGTGAACAGTGCCTTCAACTGGTTGAAGTCTCCATCAGCCTCTGCTGACCACCGCAAACGCACCGGCCCCCCCTTCAGCAGTGAGGTAATGGGCGCTGCTACTTGGCCAAAACCCCGGATAAACCTCCGGTAGTAATTGGCAAACCCTAAAAACCGCTGCACCTCCTTTACCGTGGTCGGAGTCGGCCAATTACACACGGCGTTAACGCGGTCACACTCCATCATCATTCCCGAGCTGGAAATGCGATAACCCAGGAAGGAAACGGCTGGTTTGGAGAACACACATTTCTCAGCCTTGACGTATAGGTCATGCTCCAGCAGTCGCCCAAGAACCCTGCGCACCAGGGAAACATGCGCGGCGCGTGTGGTAGAATAAATCAAGATGTCATCAATATAGACTACCACACCCTGCCCGTGCAAGTCCCTGAGAATCTCATCTACAAAGGATTGGAAGACGGCTGGAGCATTCTTCAACCCATACGGCATGACGAGGTACTCATAGTGGCCTGATGTGGTACTAAACGCTGTTTTCCACTTGTCTCCTCCCCGAATACGCACCAGATTATACGCGCTCCTGAGGTCCAGTTTTGTGAAGAAACGCGCTCCGTGGAATGATTCCACCGCCGTAGCGATGAGAGGTAGCGGATAACTAAAACCCACTGTGATCGAATTGAGACCTCGATAATCAATGCACGGACGCAGACCTCCCTCTGTTTTCCTCACAAAAAAGAAACTCGAGGAGACGGGTGACATGGAGGGCCGAATGTACCCCTGTCTCAGAGCTTCCGTGACATATGTTTCCATAGCCAGCGTCTCCTCATGACTCCGGGGAAGTGCAGCGTTCTCCTGGAGGTTTATCACGCAATCCCACCGTCGATGGGGTGGTAATTTGGTCGCCCTCTTCTTACTAAAAGCGATAGCCAAATCGGCATATTCTGGGGGAATGCGCACGGTGGAAACCTGGTCTGGACTCTCCACCGTCGTGGCACCGATGGAAACTCCTATACACCTCTCTGAACACTCGTCTGACCACCCCTTAAGAGCCCCCTGTTTCCAGGAAATCAGGGCATTGTGAATAGCCAGCCAGGGAACCCCCAACACCACCGGAAACCCAGGTGAATCAATAAGGTAGAAACTGATCCTCTCCCTATGATTCCCCTGCGTTACCATGTCCAGCGGAATCGTGGCCTCTCTGACCAGCCCTGACCCTAACGGTCGGCTATCTAAGGAGTGCACGGGGACAGGTGGGTCTATCTGCACTAACGGAATATCCAATTTACGGGCGAGTCCACGATCCATAAGACTCCCAGCTGCGCCTGAATCGACTAGCGCCTTATGCTGAAGAGAGGGGAAAAACGCAGGAAAAAAAAAAAAAAAACGTGACCAACAGGGAGCTCTGGGTGAGTTTGGTGCTTACTCACCTGGGGTGGCCGAGGAGTGTTCCACCGACCCTCTCGACTCCCAGAGGGACTCCTCCAACACCGGTCTGAAGTGTGTCCTCTCCGTCCACAATAGGAGCAGGAGGAGCCCCCTCTGATCCCCCTAGATTGCAGCTCCTCCCAACTCCATCGGAGTGGGAGTGGGAGAGCTGGAAGGTGGAATTAACAGGACCCCTTCTGAACGCCCGCGGGCAGCTAGCAGGTTGTCCAATCGAATAGACATGTCTATTAGTTCATCCAGGGAGAGAGTTGTGTCCCTGCAAGCTAGCTCCCGGCGGACGTCCTCCCGGAGACTACACCGGTAATGGTCCATCAGGGCCCTGTCATTCCACGCAGCACCAGCAGCTAGGGTCCTAAACTCCAACGCGAAGTCCTGTGCGCTCCTCGTCTCCTGTCTGAGGTGGAACAGTCGCTCACCCGCCGCTTTACCCTCTGGTGGATGATCGAACACAGCTCGGAAACGGCGGGTGAACTCCAGGTAGTTGTCCCGAGCCGAGTCTGGACTGTTCCAGACCGCGTTAGCCCAGTCCAGGGCCCTGCCCGTTAAACAGGAGACGAGGAGGCTCACACTCTCCTCACCCGAGGGAGCCGGACGCACGGTAGCCAGGTAGAGCTCTAGCTGGAGCAAAAATCCCTGGCACCCAGCCGCCGCTCCATCGTACTCCCTCGGGGGGGAGAGACGCAGTGCGCCGGACCCAGAGGACGACGTAGGTGGAGTAGGTGGTGTCGGCAGTGGGGGAGCTGGGGTAGACGTCGGTAGACCACTCCTCTCCCATCGTTCCATCCTCTCCATCATCTGGTCCATCGCGGTACCAATCCGATGGAGGACCGCTGTGTGGTGATGGACGCGCTCCTCCATAGTGGGGAGAGGGGTGGTCGCTGCTCCTGCTGATTCCATTTCTGAAGGTGCGGGCTTCTGTTACGATCAACTAGGAGTGGTGGGTGGAATCAGGCGCAGAGAGCAGGGTTCAGTCTTTCTTTCAAATGTATTCCCCAGCGCAACAAAACAGTCACGCCAACACACAGGGCGTATATAAATTGCCAGTCCAAACAACAGGACAAAATAGTCCGGAGAATAAATATACGAATAACTCACACCATCAAACACAGAGTAACACAAACAAGCCCGCACAAATACCCAGCGGGCCTAGTGCCCTTAAATACCCTACAAACAAACCCTAATACAAAACAGGTGTACCCAATTACCCAATAACCCAAAACAAACGGAAAGGGAATCGATGGTAGCTAATAGGCCGGCGACGACCGAGCACCGCCCGAACAGGAAGAGGCACCATCTTCGGCAAGGTTCGTGACAGAGACCAACATTTTACATGTTGCGTTTATATTTTTGTTCAGTATATATAACGATTGAACTTTCAAAAGTAGTTTACTGGTAGAAACATCTGAAAAGTAAACACACAAACATTTAGACTTTGAGGTCTTGTTTAGGCAGTGTTCACAGCCTTTTTGTTTTAGGCAGTGTTCACAGACTTTTTGGGGGATTTGTAAATTGTGCTTCTGTAACGATATTCGTCATCGCAAGATGAGGAATCATTGGACCAAAGCGCAGCGTGGTAAGTGTTCATGCTTTCTTTATTAAAACTGAACACTATAACAAAAATAAACAAGAGCATAACCAAAACAGTCCTGTAAGTTGCAAACACTAAACAGAAATTACCCACAAACTACCCACAAAAACCCTGTGGGAAAAGCTACCTAAGTATGGTTCCCAATCAGAGACAACGATAGACAGCTGTCCCTGATTGAGAACCATACCCGGCCAAAACAAAGAAATACAAAAACATTGAAAAAGGAACATAGAATGCCCACCCAAATCACACCCTGACCAAACCAAAATAGAGACATAAAAAGCTCAGGGCATGACAGCTTCTAATATAATTTGACTGAAGGCTTTTAAAGTGGAATGTAATGGAAGGTAGTTCCGGGTTACATATAATTGATGCCAGGCTCACTGAGATGGATTGCTACTGTATGAGTAATTCAAAAGGCTTCTGAGCTCCAGCATGCCAACTTTGAAAAAAGCTAGAGCCGTCCTTTGAATTCCTGTACAGTAAGCCTTACTGTGACTCTCTATTCCCACCTAAAAGCTTTCACAGACAGATCACAGATCTGTTGTTTGCTAATTGTTTATACTGTGAGGCAACTGCTTTGAGGAAGTGTTGTGTGTGAATGCACTCTGGGTATGCACCCAATGTGAAAATATTGACACAGTATGCAGTATAATGGCTCCAAACAGTTCCAAGGCTGGAAAATCATTGGTAGCTGTCTGGTTTGCCATAGGTGTCACAATTTAACAATATAATCAACTGTACTGCAATGATGAACATCAGCACACTGGCCACACTGGCTGCTTAACATTTATCTCAGCCTCACTCAGTGAATCAGTGAAGGATCTGTCAACTGATGCCACGAGGAGATTACATTGACATTATCATTTAGCAAACGCTCGTATCCAGAGCGACTTACAATAAGTGCATTCAAATGAGGGGCCATGAACAATTGCATAACATGCATCAACTCCAAAGGCAGAAACCACAGTTGTGTGTGTGACATGGTTAAGTGCCATTCCATAAGGGATCTAGGTAAGACAAAGATATAGTAAGTGTCAGGAGCCAGAGGAGATGGGAGGGGAGGGACTCTCTGGAGTCTAAAGTTGCTGGAGGCCAGAGTGCTTTCAGTCTGAAGAGACCGTTCTTTAGTCTGCTGTCCTGACCGTAGTGAAGACGAGGTCATTAATGTAGAGGACAGAAAATAATTGTGACTGGGATAGGTGACTGCATGAAAATTCTGATATCAAAATGACCACATCTGAACTTACATTGTTAAGTTTGACCAGCTGGAGCGTCCAGAGTCCATCTTCACTGTGTGCTCATTGTTTCCACCCTGTCCTGACTAGAGTGATTTGGACTGCACTTTAAAAAAACAGCATGGAGGTTATATATGGACTTAGTAATGATCATCGGTAGAGAGGGAGCAGCTAAATTCTTCTCCATTCTAAAATGGCTGTGCCAAACTAAATACCCACTTTTAATGCCACTAATTTAGCTGTTGCAGTTTGATGAAATAATACATCCAATCTATGTGCAGTTCAGTCAGAAGTTTACATAGACCTTAGCCAAATACATTAAAACTCAGTTTTTCACAATTCCTGACATTTAATCTAAATAAAAATTCCCTGTCTTAGGTGAGTTAGGTCCACCACTTTATTTTAAGAATGTGAAATGTCAGAATAATAGTAGAGGACTGATTTATTTCAGCTTTAATTTCTTTCATCACATTCCCAGTTGGTCAGAAGTTTACATACACTCAATCAGTATTTGGTAGTATTGTCTTTAAATTCTTTAACTTGGGTCAAACGTTTCGGGTAGCATTCTACAAGCTTCCCACAATAAATTGGGTGAATTTTGGCCCATTCCTCCTGACAGAGCTGGTGTAACTGAGTCAGGTTTGTAGGCCTCCTTGCTCGCACATGCTTTTTCAGTTCTGCCCACAAATTTTCTATAGGATTGAGGTCAGGGCTTTGTGATGGCCACTCTAATACCTTGACTCTGTTGTCCTTAAGCCATTTTGCCACAACTTTGGAAGTATGCTTGGGGTCATTGTCCATTTGGAAGATCAATTTGCGACCAAGCTTTAACTTCCTGACTGATGTCATGAGATGTTACTTCAAAATATCCACATAATTTTGCTTGCTCATGTTGCCATCTATGTTGGAAAGTGCAGCAGTCCCTCCTGCAGCAAAGCACCGCGACAACATGAAGCAGCCAACCCCGTGCTTCACAGTTGGGATGGTGTTATTCAGTGTTATTCAGCTTGCAAGCCTCCCCATTTTTCCTCCAAACATAACGATGGTCATTATGGCCAAACAGTTCTATTTTTGTTTCATCAGACCAGAGGACATTTCTCCAAAAAGTACAATCTTAGTCCCCATGTGCAGTTGCAAACCGTAGTCTGGCTTTTTTGGGGCGGGTTTGGAGCAGTTGCTTCTTCCTTGCTGAGCGGCCTCTCAGGTTATGCCGATATAGGACTTGTTTTACTGTGGATATAGACTTTTATACCTGTTTCCTCCAGCATCTTCACAAGGTCATTTGCTGTTGTTCTGGGATTGATTTGCACTTTTCACACCAAAGTATGTTCATCTCTAGGAGATAGAACACGCCTCCTTCCTGAGCGGTATGATGGCTGCATGGTCCCATGGTGTTTATACTTGCGTACTATTGTTTGTATAGATGAACATACATACTTTCAGGCATTTGGAAATTGCTCCCAAGGATGAACCAGACATGTGGAGGTCTACAATTTATTTTCTGAGGGCTTGGCTGAGTTCTTTTGATTTTCCCATGATGTCAAGCAAAGAGGCACTGAGTTTGAAGGTAGGCCTTGAAATACATCCACAGGTACACCTCCAATTGATTTGATTTGATTTGAAATGATGTCAATTAGCCTATCAGAAGCTTCTAAAGCCATGACATCATTTTCTGGAATTTTCCAAGCTGTTTAAAGGCACCGTCAACTTAGTGTATGTAAACTTCTGACCCACTGGAATTGTGATACAGTGAATTATAAGTGAAATAATCTGTCTGTAAACAATTGTTGGAAAAATTACTTGTGTCATGCACAAAGTAGATGCCCTAACCGACTTGCCAAAACTATAGTTTGTTAACAAGAAATTTGTGGAGTGGTTGAAAAACCTATTGTACTTAATTAACAAAATATTATATTAACATTTTTTTAATGACTATTACTAACAACAACAGATTAAGGCTGGGCAGTAAACCATATTTTACTATATATCGGTGTTGATGCAAGGACCAGTTTTGGATTTAACTTTACCTTCTATAATGGTATTTCAATGTTTGGTTTGTTAAATGTGATATGGCAATCTGGCGCGTGTAATAACCGTTTTTATAGTTTTCTCTGTTTGCTACTTGAGTCATCTCTCTCCCTCTCCTGCATGCCGCTTCCCCATGCGCTTCCGACACCAAGCCTTGCCTCTTGTTACTCAAGCCGTGCCATTCACTCTGCACGGTCAGATGCAACAAAATGTTGGTGACGACGATGCAGATTTCCACTTTGCATCTTAATATAAATCCACAAGTGTTCTATAATTACACTATTAGTTTGTTTATCTAACTGTCTGCAAACTGCTAGTTTGTCTTTTCTTAGTAAGTTGTGACTAAAATAAAATGTGTTGGCCGATAAATGCTAATCGCTAGTTAGCTGGCTATCAAGCTAGGTAGCTAGCTAATACAGCCTGGTGTTAGTGCTGGTGTAGGTCTAGATCAGCACGTTGTTTGTGTAACGGTAGATTTTCAATCAGAGAGGAATAGAGCTCGTCAGCTTGTAGTCCTAAAAGCTGGAAATAAGTTACCTTTGGCTTTTTCAGCCATTCCTATGGGGGGAAATTAATGGGGATAAATGCTGAAAATAAGGTCTGAGGTTAACACAGGCTTAGGAGAGCTTATGCTGTATGTTTTGCTTGTGTGAGATAATATATCAGTTAATATTACCTTAATGAATTATAAAGGTCTATAGTGGAAGCATGAATATGTTAGCTAGCGCTAGCTAGTTTTCATGTTTTATAAGTTATATGTATGGGACACATATGGTATACACGGCTCTAAATGAACTTTTTTCATTGGTAGCACAGGTGCTCCTAACTTTAAAAAGTAAGGAGCACCAGACAAAATCTTGGAGAACCAGATTGCATTTCTTTATTTTTTACTGCAAATGACTGTCCAATCATTCTTAATTGTCATCAGTTGATACTTTGATGATGTAGAACACATCACTAGAGAGTGGGCAAGACAAAATAATTCAAATAACTTTTAATAATTGTATTGAAAAGTGCAACTGCAAACATATTTACATAGGTGATTCGTTTTGGACAAACAAATGTAATATACAAAACAGAACATTTGTAACATTATGATTGGTTATGATTGGTAAACAATGTATCAGCCTGTCTTGCTTGAGCAGTGAAGAGAGGAGTGTTGTTGTTACACATTTAGTTCTTTATTGGATCATTTTTTGGGTGCTCCCAAAATAAAAGTACTGGTCGCACAGCAACATTTTAAGTCGCATGTGCCACCAAATTGGAAGCACTTCAGAGTCCTGGGTATACACCATCCAACAAAATGCTTACGTGCTGGTTCTTGACAATGCAAAAACAAGCTAGCTACATGAAGAGAAAACATGCCATGTAACATCTAATTAGGGTCCCCTGGGAAACACTGACCAACACGGTTCATACCCACTCACAAACATTCCTCCCTGGCTTTTTTCATCAAACAACAATGTATTCAAAGTGCTGCCCACTATATTCCAACTATAGAATTAGAATAATCATTCTATTTCCATGATTTTAACAGTTCAGCAATGAATTAGGCCTAGCTTTTTCTACCCACATCATACAGCCCTGTGTGGCACCGTGTGGAAATTATAACAAGTGCAGGAAATGCAGACATTGATGAAAATCCTGAAAAAGTATTTGGGTTGAAGTTGGATTGAACAGTATAAAACAATCAGAATGGCTAAAATCACTTATAATGTAACTGTTGCCACCCTGGGGTCATGAACTACTTATAAAAAACGATTTTGAACTTTTATTATTAAAAAACATAAAATAATGTCAAATACCATCACAAATGTGAAAAATATTTTGTCCATATCGCCTAGCCCTACAAAAGATTAAACACATTGTGTTCAACACTCCTCCTGTCTCAGCCTCCAGTATTTATGCTGCAGTAGTTTATGTGTCTGGGGGCTAGGGTCAGTTTGTTATATCTGGAGTACTTCTACTGTCCTATTCGGTGTCCTGTGTGAATTTAAGTGTGCTCTCTCTAATTGGCCATGTTCTGTTATAATCTCCACCCGGCACAGCCAGAAGAGGACTGGCCACCCCACATGTGCTCTCTCTAATTCTTTCTCTCTTTCTTTCTCGCTCTCGGAGGACCTGAGCCCTAGGACCATGCCTCAGGACTACCTGGCATGATGACTCATTGCTGTCCCCAGTCCACCTGGCCGTGCTGCTGCTCCAGTTTCAACTGTTCTGCCTTATTATTATTGGACCATGCTGGTAATTTATGAACATTTGAACATCTTGGCCATGTTCTGTTATAATCTTCACCCGGCACAGCCAGAAGAGGACTGGCCACCCCACATAGCCTGGTTCCTCTCTAGGTTTCTTCCTAGGTTTTGGGCTTTCTAGGGAGTTTTTCCTAGCCACCGTGCTTCTACACCTGCATTGCTTGCTGTTTGGGGTTTTAGGCTGGGTTTCTGTACAGCACTTTGAGATATCAGCTGATGTACGAAGGGCTATATAAATACATTTGATTTGATTTTGATTTGACTAGGCTACAGATGAAATAAATTACGATGAACTTCACAGGGTGGTGAAAGTGCAAAGTGCTGAGCTTGATGTTCCATTCCAATAAATATCAAGGGTCTTATTCTGGTGACACAATGATCGATGCTTGGCTGCCGTTTTACAAATTAAAATAATTAACATTATTATTCTTCAATGTATGTTCTTCACCCTGGGCAACATGGGCCTGGGAGGTTTACAGTTATCCACAGTACTCCACCAATTATACATTTTTCAACTCCCTATTTCTTGTACTCTTGTAATGTGCAGAATTGTAGGAAATTTGATGAAAAGAGTAACATTTTCTCTCCGATGCCAAGGGCCCTTTCCAAGGTCCAAGATTTGGTTCGTCTGGCCATGTACTGTCAAAGTCATTGCAAAACTAAAGCAAAAGAACAGTGCAAAAAAAAACTGAACTATGCGACTTATTGAATCTTTATGAAAGAGACCAAACGTATTTTGACAAGTTCAAGTAGTATAGTAGTACACAGTCCATCCATATCCTTTAAGACACAGCAATAGCTTTAAATCACATGATTTATTATATTGATGTCCAATTAAGAAATATAATAAATCATTATTGACGTGCACAAATGATCATAGACTACGTTTTTGTTTATCCTACATTTTGCGAGATCCTATTAATCACAAGATCCCCAAAAATATTGAACTGCAACAACTGTAGCAGTTCATTGTGTGTTACACTGTTTCATAGTAACCAGACAGTGACTGCTACAGCAGCAGTTTCAGCAGCAGCAGAAGGCTGTGTGCTATTTGGTGAATTTGCAATAGCAACACCGTGTCCATATTCGCCACACACCGTTAACTGTGTTCTCTACTGCAACACTAAAACGGGTTTATTGTCAACAGTGCATATGAATGACCAGTCGAGAAACCACTCACTCTGCGTATCCTGTCCGCCAGGGGAAGCCTGCTGTCCCTCTTCAAAGTCAGCACAGGTCGAGATGCATGTTCTGTCGAGTATTGAAGAAGCTCCGATGTAAGGTCCAGGAACTCGGGTCGACCGTAAGGGAACAGTGGAGGCAGACCGTCCTGGTGACAGTTCTGGTGATGAACGTTCCCGGATCCGTGGTGCTGGTGATGACCGTGGGGTATCATTCCCCCCACCAGCGTGGACATCACATTTTTTACTTTACTTATCATTGCGGTGGGAATAATAACCTAACCCGACACAGAAATTAATTAATAACCCAATACTAACGTAGCGAAGAACAAAATGATCCAAAGACTATAAACAGCATTTCAGGAAGCGATCGTTTCCGGCCTCACGTGACGTTTGCCAGGCACTGTTTTCCTCACTGAAAATATAGCCTACCCCTTACACACTCAGTGCATATAATAACCAAGGAATCCCTCAGAAGGCAGGGATTTAGTGAATGCTGCTGTCTGGGGGGGACACACTCCAAATTGTGCGCTTGTCTGGACTGGACACAAAATAACTATTCCCTGTCACAATTAAGAAAATGCACACTCTTGAGCGGTCCATTTATCAAAACAAATTGATATCAGGGATGGGCCACTTTGATGGGGTTGGGGGCCCTAAGCAAAGTTTTAGAGTTAATTTCCTAAAATTCTACACATTTTGCCATGGGCCGTAGAGAAAATGTGCAGTTTTATAGTTAATTTCCTGCAATTCTATACATTTTGCAATACGGTGGAGAACAATGTTGCAGTTTTTAATATGATATCTGACTAAGAGTGACTAACAAAATCAATGGGGCCCCCTTCCTGTTGGTTATTCGACCATGATTACGAGTTTAGATAGCTGGCTGCGAGACTAATTTACAATCTAAACAAATGTAGCTGACATGGGCTAATTGAGTGACTGTCAGTAGCTAGGTTTCCACCCAATTGGCGAGAGATTTTCATGCGAATATTCTAAAATCTGCCTAAATAAAATATTATAATTTTCCCGCCAGAGATGTATTTCCATCAAATTAACTTGTTGCGAATAAAAGTGTTGCGTGATGAGGTAGTACACATAAAAATACATTTTGCGGTTAAATTTCCATGTACTGAATAAAAAATACAAATGAAATGGGTTTCCCTCGCATTTTCAACTTTTTGGTTTTGTCACCAAAATACTGTTTATAGCAAATGTGCCCACTCTGGTATTGGCACGTTCGCTCTAGGCAAAAGCTGGCAGATACAGTGCGGGTATAGCATACATGATGAGATTATTAATTTGTAAAACGGCAGCCAAGCATCGATCATTGTGTCACCAGAATAAGACCCTTGATATTTATTGGAATGGAACATCAAGCTCATCACTTTGCACTTTCACCACCCTGTGAAGTTCATCGTAATTTATTTCATCTGTAGCCTAGTCAAATCAAAATCAAGTCAAATGTATTTATATAGCCCTTCGTACATCAGCTGATATCTCAAAGTGCTGTACAGAAACCCAGCCTAAAACCCCAAACAGCAAGCAATGCAGGTGTAGAAGCACGGTGGCTAGGAAAAACTCCCTAGAAAGCCCAAAACCTAGGAAGAAACCTAGAGAGGAACCAGGCTATGTGGGGTGGCCAGTCCTCTTCTGGCTGTGCCGGGTGGAGATTATAACAGAACATGGCCAAGATGTTCAAATGTTCATAAATTACCAGCATGGTCCAATAATAATAAGGCAGAACAGTTGAAACTGGAGCAGCAGCACGGCCAGGTGGACTGGGGACAGCAAGGAGTCATCATGTCAGGTAGTCCTGGGGCATGGTCCTAGGGCTCAGGTCCTCCGAGAGAGAGAAAGAAAGAGAGAATTAGAGAGAGCACATGTGGGGTGGCCAGTCCTCTTCTGGCTGTGCCGGGTGGAGATTATAACAGAACATGGCCAAGATGTTCAAATGTTCATAAATGACGAGCATGGTCGAATAATAATAAGACAGAACAGTTGAAACTGGAGCAGCACACTTAGATTCACACAGGACACCGAATGGGACAGGAGAAGTACTCCAGATATAACAAACTGACCCTAGCCTCCCGACACATAAACTACTGCAGCATAAATACTGGATGCTGAGACAGGAGGGGTCAGGAGACACTGTGGACCCATCCAAGGACACCCCCGGACAGGGCCAAACAGGAAGGATATAACCCCACCCACTTTGCCAAAGCACAGCCCCCACACCACTAGAGGGATATCTTCAACCACCAACTTACCATCCTGAGACAAGGCTGAGTATAGCCCACAAAGATCTCCGCCATGGCACAACCCAAGGGGGGGCGCCAACCCAGACAGGATGACCACATCAGCGAATCAACCCACTCAGGTAAACTGCATGCTTTCCAGAGTTGAAAATGGATATGTGGGCCTACAAAATCCCTGGCCTATATCAAGGACAAATTGACACCCACCTGCATTATTTTTGTGATGATACATTTCAGTCTGATTTAGATATGAAAGCCTGAGGGGTCTGGACCTTTATGACATGGCCTGTTTCCCTACAACGCTACACTGGTGGGACAATCCCTCACTCTTTGTTCCCATTGGGGCACAACTACACATGAGAGGGGGAATAATGTTGCCTCCTTGTATCTAAACATAGGCCTATTACTGTCTCTGTAAAGAGTTCTGGACCTGGCACAAGACAGGTTGTTCAAGTTCCAGAGCTGATGGATCTGTTCCCCTTCAATTGCTACACTACTGTAATGACTTTTGGATGAGGGTCTGCCAATTCCACCATGGTTAGGTTTTTCCAGGTCTAGGATGACGCATATATTTCAAGGTCTTCAGTCTTTGACAGAAGAACATAATTAAAGAAATGTGTTGTGTTCAGTTAATGAAAGTGGTAGTCTAATCACAGAGAGATCACGTCACCTTTTCTCTGTAATTACTCTAGGGTCGTGTAGTGTAAATATTTCCCCAATAGAGGGACCCAGAGTATAGGAGATGAGAAGCAGTTTGGCTCATCAGCTGATGAACAGATGAAAATGTAATGTAGTAATGGTTATTTAGCAGACGCTTGTAAACAAAGTGATTTGCATTTACCACACATTTTAAACTAAGTATCTATGACCCATGCAAGAATCAAATCCACAAATATGTTGTAGCAAACACCATGCTCCAATCAACTGGGCCTTTGAGCCAAGTGTTTATGAAGGGATACAGGCCATATTTGTACTTAGTGTTAATGGCTGATGGGCATTATGTTGCTGAAGAGAATGCATTCAAATTACATTTAATGGATGTTTTTACTTACCATAACTAATAACTGTGGTTATGTTGCTGCGATCACTGTTGGTGATCTAGATACTCCAAAATACATGCTGCCAACAATGCCAGGAAGCAACCCTGGCAAATTATACCAGAAAACAAAATTAGAATTTTAGCCTCAAAGGACAATTTTTTGTAATTTTCTATTTTGTCTAAGATAGAGTATTCCCAACTTACCAACTGACTGTGGTTGGCATTGAAGATGTAATCTCTGAGCTGATAAAAGGCCCTCTACTTGCCTGTCAGAGGAATGATTTACTGGGCCCAAATGTATAACCCCAGACCTGAGCTGTATCATATTGGAAAAAGGGAGAATGACACGTGACTTAGTTTCTTTGATCTCCTCTCTCTCGCTCTCTGTGGGGGTGTGTGCTCTGGGAGAGGCAGCCAAGACTGACAGGTCTAAGTTGGGATAGAGGGGGATGGACGGAGCGAGCGAGATAGATAGAGGGAAAGCGGGGGAGAAGGAGAGAGAAAGAGTATGCCAGGTGGGTGGGAGTGCAGAATAAGGACAGAGAATGAGATGAAAGGCAGTCCTGTGTAAATTATCTGTAGGTCATCTTGGCTAGATTTACAGTACATCATTGAATCATATGTTGGCTGGTTATACTGTAAATCAATCATTACATTTGGTATTGCAATGTATACCATGACATTGTTGAATACTTATTTCTGATTGGCTTGAAAGGCATTCTAGAGTGTGCATTATTTCCCTTTATAAACTGGGTGGTTCAAACCCTGCATCCTGATTGGCTGAAAGTCGTGGTATATCAACCGTATATCATGGCTATGACAAAACATTTATTTTTACTACTCTATTTACGTTGGTAACCAGTTTATAATAGCAATAAGGCACCTCAGGGGGTTGTGATAAATGGCCAGTATATCACGGCTAAGGGCTGTATGCAGGCACTCCGAGTTGCATAATGCGTAAGAACAGCCCTTAGCCGTGGTATATTGGCCATATACTACAACCCTTCAGGCCTTATGCCTTAAATAAAGCACAGTATATTTACATGGTAGAATTCAATGACTATAGTCCATTCTTACATGTACTATGTTTGAGCTGCTTCTGAAAGCAAACATAGAATTGAAGACACATTAGCATTGTTGAATTCAAGTTTCATAATGTCAAGCTAAGACTGATGGTGTGAGGACGTTGGTAACATGAAAAAATGCCGTGGGCTCTGCACGTGACGCCCGCTCGATGTCCGCGTCCACCTCCCATACCACCGGTGCCACCAGGCAAGAAACTGGAATTATGGGAGTAGGCTCTGCGGACAGCTCCTCCGTGTCATACATCCTGGACAGTGCGTCTGCCTTAACATTCTGGGAACCTGGTCTGTAGTAGGATAGAGTGAAAACAAAGCGGGTGAAAAACATGGCCCACCTCGCCTGGCGAGGGTTCAGTCTCCTAGCTGCCCGAATGTACTGCAGATTGCGGTGGTCAGTAAAATGAGGAAAGGGTGTTTAGCCCCCTTAAACCAATGTCTCCACGCTTTCAGAGCCCTGACAACAGCCAACAGCTCCCGATCCCCCACATCATAGTTTCGGGCTGAGCCTCTTTGAAAAGAAAGCGCAGGGGCGGAGCTTTAGTGGCGTACCCGAGCGCTGAGACAGTACAGCCCCTATCCCAGCCTCTGGCGCATCCACCTCTACTATCAATGCCAAAGAGGGATCTGGATGCACCAGCACGGGAGCCGAGGTAAACAGAGCCTTCAGTTGACAAAAAGCCCTGTCCGCCTCAGCTGACCACTGCAAGTGCATTGGTCCCCCCTTCAGCAAGGAGGTAATGGGAGCCGCTACCTGTAGTAGTTGGCAAACCCTAAGAATCACTGCACCTCCTTTACAGTGGTTGGAGTCGGCCAATTACGCAAGGCTGAAATGCGGTCATTTTCCATCTCCACCCCTGAGGTGGAAAAGCGGTACCCTAGGAAGGAGATGGACTGTTGGAAGAACAGACATTTCTCAGCCTTGACATACAGTTCATGCTCCAACAGTTGACCAAGCACCTTGCGCACCAGAGACTACACCCTGCCCTTGCAGGTCCCTGAAAATCTCGCCTACAAAGGATTGGAAAACTGATGGAGAATTCATTAACCCGTATGGCATGACTAGATATTCATAGTGCCCAGATGTATTGTCTTCCACTCATCCCCTCCCTTGATACGCACCAGGTTGTAAGCGCTCCTGAGGTCCAATCTTGTGAAGAAGCGCGCCCCGTGCAATGACTCTGTCATACTGGCTATGAGAGGTAGTGGGTAACTGTATTTTATCTAATCTGATTAAAACATCGATAGTCAATACACGGGCGCAAACCTCCATCCTTCTTCTTCACAAAAAAGAAACTTGAGGAGACAGGTGAAATGGAAGGCCGAATGTATCCCTGTCCCAGAGATTCGGTGACATATGTTTCCATAGCCACTGTCTCCTCCTGTGACAGAGGATACACGTGACTCCTGGGAAGTGCAGCACCTACCAGGAGATTTATCGCACAATCCCCCTGTCGATGGGGTGGTAATTGAGTTGCCTTCTTTTTACAGAAGGCGAGAGCCAAATCGGCATAGTCGGGGGGAATGAGCATGGTGGATACTTGATTTGGACTGTCCACAGTAGTGGCACCTAAGGAAACACCTACACACCTCCCTGAACACTGACAGGACCATTCCTTGAGATCCCTCTGTTGCCACGAAATAATAGGATCATGAGAAGCCAACCAGGGAAGGCCCAACACAACAGGAAACGCAGGAGAGTCGATCAGAAAGAGACTAATTCTCTCCTCATGTTTCTCCTGCGTTATCATACGGAGTGGAGCTGTGACCTCCCTGATTAGCCCTGACCCTAACGGACGACTATCTAAGGCATGTACAGGGAAGGGGACATCAACAGGAACAATAGGAATCCCTAAACTAAGTGCAAATGTACGGTCAATAAAGTTCCCAGCTGCACCTGAATCAACTAGTGCTTTATGCTGGGAATGCTGGGAAAATTCAGGAAAGGCTACATACAACCACATGTGTGCAACAGGGAGCTCTGGGTGAGGTGTGTGCCTACTCACCTGAGATGATCCACCAGTGCTCTGCCTGCCACCTCGATTACCTGGAAAACCTCCCCAGCACTGACCAGCAGTGTGTGCTCTGTGGCCACAGTTGGTGCAGGGAACGGTGCCCCCTCCGGACCCCTCATAGCAGCACCTCCCAGCTCCATAGGGGTAGGATCAGAGGCGCTGGGGGATGGAATTGACAGACCCCGATCTGGACGTCCGCGGGATGCCAACAGGTTATCCAGCCGGATGGATAGGTCCACCAGCTGGTACAGATTAAGGGTGGTGTCCCTGCAGGCTAACTCCCTACGAACATCCTCGCGTAAACTACACCTGTAGCGGTCGATCAGGGCCCGCTCATTCAATCCTGCGCCAGCGGCCAGAGTTCTAAAATCCAGAGCGAACTCTTGAGCACTCCTCATCCCTTGTCTTAAATGGAACAAAAGTTCCCCCTGCCGCTCTCCCCTCAGGAGGATGATCGAAAACCGCCCGGAAGCGGCGGGTGAAATCTTAATTGTCCAACGTTGGGCCTTCTTCTCCCCAGATGGCGTTGGCCCAGACCAGTGCTTTTCCAGTCAGACAAGAGATGAGGGCGCTCACTCTCTCACGTCCTGAGGCGGCTGGCTGAACAGCTGCCAGGTAGAGCTACAGCTGGAGTAGGAACCCCTGGCACCCGGCAGCCGTTCCATCATATGCTCCCGGGAGCGAGGGTCGAATCCCACTGGATTCTGATGAAGGAAGTGTGGATCTCTGGATCAGTTGATGTGGGAGCTGGGAAGGTGCTGATTGGTGAACCGGAAAATCCCCTCTCTCCAATCGGTCCATGGTTTGCAGCACGCAATCCATGGCTGTGCTGAGACTCTGTAACATGGTCGCATGCTGCTGAACACGCTCCTCCATTGGGAGAGGAGGGCTGGCTGTACCTGCTGACTCCATTTGTTGGTGCGTTATTCTGTGAGGACGTAGGTAACATGACAAAATGCAGAGTCAGGTGCAGGACACAGTTCTGAGTAATCATCCAAAATTTACTCCAAAATAAGTAAGATTCCAACTAGGTACAAATACTATAATCCCAAGCACGAACAACGAGAACCCACATGACAAACAATAACGCACAAAACAGAGAGGGAAATCAGAGGGTTAAATAAGGAACATAATTAATGGAATAGAAACCAGGTGTGTATGATCAAGACAAAACAAAACGAAAATGAAACATAGATCGGTGGTGTCTAGAAAGCTGGTGATATCAACCACCGATCACCGCCCGAAGAAGGAGAGGGACCAACTTCGGCTGAAGTCGTGACAGATGGTTTGGTTTGCGAAACTAGCAAGCTGTGGTGGAAAAAGTACCCAATTGTCATACTTGTGTAAAAGTAAAGATACCTTAATAGAAAATGTCTCAAGTAAAAGTGAAAGTCACCCAGTAGAATACTATTTGAGTAAAAGTCTAAAAGTATTTGGTTTTAAATATACATAAATATCAAAAGTAAATGTTACTGCTAAAATATACTTAAGTATCAAAAGTAAAAGTAAAAGTATAAATCATTTCAAATTCCTTATATTAAGTGTCAGATGTGTGCGTACTGGTAGCAAAGTCAGGTGCAGGAGAGCAGAGATTTGTGAACAGACGCACACTTTATTTAGGCAAAAGTGCAAAACGTGCAAAACAGTCACAAGAATTATGTTTAACAATAAACATCTTCGTGAAAAATAACATGGAAAAAACAAGCCAGTCTGGCGCGTCAACAATACACACGTAACACAAACAATCTCACACAAAGACATGATGGGGAACAACGGGAATACATACATGTAGATTGATTGGGGGATGAAAACCAGGTGTGCAGGGAACAAGACAAAACAAATGGATACATGAAAAATGGAGTGGAGATGGCTAGAAAGCCAGTGACGTCGACTGCCGAACGCCGCCCAAACAAGGAGAGGAGCCGATTTCGGCGGAAGTCGTGACATTAAGCAAACCAGACAGCATCATTTTCTTGTTTTTAAAATGTACGGATAGCCAGGGGCACACAGCATTCAGACATAATTTACAATCAAAGCATGTGTTTAGTGAGTCCGCCAGATCAGAGGTAGTGGGGATGGCCAGGGATGTTCTCTTGATAAGCGTATTCCTGTCATGCAAGCATTCAAAATGTAACGAGTACTTTTGGGTGTCAGGGAAAATGTATGGAATAAAAAGTACATTATTTTCTTTATGAATGTAGTATAAGTAAAAGTTGTCAAAAATATAATTAGTAAAGTAAAGTACAAATACCCCAAAAAACTACTTAAGTAGTACTTTAAAGTATTATAGCGACCCGCACAGACATCTGTGTGTTAGGAGTTATACTGTTCTTATGTTGTGTTGTACTTACCAGTACCCAGTGTTCGCAGGGTCCGACATGCCAGCCAACCTGATATCTGCCAACCAGGGGAATGCCTGGAATGTTCCGGTGCCAGGCGGGGGGGTTGGAAGGGAGGTGGAGCACTGCATGTTTAAGACCATGCTTAGCCATTGTTCTCTCTCTTTACCTTCAAGAGATGGGTCACTGTTTTTTGATACTGTTTTACTTGGGTTATTTGGCGTGGGCAATGACCAAACAGTAGCCTGTGTTGAGTTTGGTTAATAAACCGGGAATTCGTAAACGCAATCCTCTGCTTGGACATTTGTTCATTTATGATCGAGCTAGGTCATTACATTGGTGTCATAAGTCAAAACTTAGATAAAACTTAGCCGGCTAGCTAGCTGACTACCGTGGCTAGCAAACATTACGTGGAGAATGGGGTTGAAAATGCTTTGAGGGAATCCGTAAGTGAAGGAGGAGGCAGGGGACGATCATGACCAAGGAGATGCGTGTGTATGGATGTTAGAGGATCTGGCAGAGGAGATCGCCAGGGCATCGGAGCACAGAGGCCCTTTGAGGATGGTGGCTGAAGTGGGCATGGGTACTTCTGCGACTGTGCTTCGAGCGGATTCTGGGGGGCGGACCGAAGGGCTTTGTGCTACAGGCGGCTGAATGAGGTAACCAGGAAGGACTCAAACCCCATACCATGTATCAATGAGTCACTGGACCTGGTTAGGGGGTCCTCCTGGTTCTCCTCACTAGACCTCCGCAGTGGCTACTGGCAGGTGCCCATCTCCCCAGAGGCCAGAGCCAAAACTGTGTTCTCCACTCACAGAGGACACTGGCAGTTCAAGGTCCTGTGCTTCGGCCTGTTCAACGCTCCAGCTACTTTTGAGTTTTTTGCTGGACAGGGTGCTGGATGGCATTCCCCGAACAGGAGTGTCTGATATAATTTGACGAAATCCTGGCCCATTGCAGCTCCTTCCTGTCAGTCCTGGGGACGCTACGGCGTGCGCTGGAGAGGGTGGCTGCCGCAGGCCTGAAGCCCCACCCTGAGAAGTGCCACTTCATGAGGAACGAGGTGACCTTCTTAGGCCACCAAGTGGGGGAGGAGGGTATCAGCACCATGGAGGACAAAGTGGGGGCTGTCCCACCTCCACCGACCAGTCAGCCAGGAGCCGCCAGTGCCGCCAGTCAGCCAGGAGCCGCCAGTGCCGCCAGTCAGCCAGGATCTGCCAGAGCCGCCAGTCAGCCAGGAGCTGCCAGAGGCCCTCTGTCCCGAGCTGCCCCTCTGTCCCGAGCTGCCCCTCAGTCCAGTGGGTTCATTTAGAAGGGTCGCCGTGGTTAGGAGGCCACGGAAGCGGACAATGGGGCGGACTAAGACTATGGGGAAGTGGGGCCACGTCCAGCACCAGAGCCGACACCGCGGACAGACGCCCACCCAGACCCTCCCCAATAGGTTCAGGTTTTGCGGCCATACCGCACCTTGGGGGGGGGGGGGGGGTACTGTCACACCCTGACCATAGTTTGCTTTGTATGTTCTATGTTTTGTTTGGTCAGGGTGTGATCTGAGTGGGCAGTCTATGTTGGATGTCTTGTTGGTCTGTTTCTGTGTTTGGGCCTGATATGATTCTCAATCAGAGGCAGGTGTTAGTCATTGTCTCTGATTGGGAACCATATTTAGGTAGCCTGTTTGGTGTTGGGTTTTGTGGGTGATTGTTCCTGTCTTTGTGTTTGTTACACCAGATAGGGCTGTTTTCGGTTTTGCACGTTTCTTGTTTTTGTATATTGTTCATTTATCATCTTCATTAAATATGTATCAAAATAACCACGCTGCGTTTTAGTCCGCCTCTCCTTCGACACAAGAAAACCGTTACACCACCTCAACTACTGTAGTTATCTAGTAAACTTGCTAGTTACACATGAACACATTTACTGTATAGCGTTCTCTGGAAAATAATGCAACTCAGTGGAAAGTCAGTTCCAGTCCGCTAGCATGTCGTGGAACACACCTTGCACGTTGTTAATTATTTCCCATAGAATGCATACCCCCTCGTTGATTATCCCTTACATACTTTCATCCAAAAACCACATCATTATAGTTATATTAACAGATAAAGAGGCAGCACTGATTACCAATCTGTGGATTAGATCTTAAAATTTTACTGCAGTCTGATTTGTGGACCATAAAGTTTCTTATTGATATGAAGCATTGAGAGTGGGTGTTGTGGTATTAAATGGTCAAATTAATTTCACAAACCAGGACATATTGGTTTCATATTATTACAGCACAAGGCATTCTTATTGTTTCAACTTTTCATCCTGTCTTTGGCATTTAGCCATGTTACTTTTGATGAAAAACAGAAAGGATGGAAAACTTGAAATATGATAGTGCAGAGCTCAATGGAGGGGCTTTCGCTTTTATTAGCTTATTTGCAACAAATTGCAGCAATATCTTCACTAGTCTTCTATTTTCCATATTCTTGCAGTTGAGAGAATTGCCACTGGGAGCGAAGGTAGTTGAAAAGTGGAAACTACAGTACATTTACAATGCCACTTGATGCAAACCCATTAGTGAAGGCTGCAGCCAGTATTTGGATGGAGTAGATACTTGGAAAGACCTGGTACAAAGACTATTGTAGTAGCCGTAAAGCCTAATGCGTCTCTCTGCCTTTCTCCTGGGTATCCTCTATCTGTGGTCAAAATGACGGAAGACCAAAATAAGTGTCTGTGAGTCTGCGGACCTGTTGAATCAAGGGGCATTAACTGCTGCTGCTGCTGAATAATTGATGGACAGCTACATCCCAGAGGCCATTATGCCTCCTATTTTACCTCCTGCACTTTTTTTGCTGGATGTCACACCGTCTTCATCCCATCCACGGTGAAGACAGGGAGGGGTTCAGGACGAGGACTGCCTGGGGAGGAGGCAAGGAGGTTACTCCACTCACAGGGCCTGTTATTTTAAGCAGAGCCACCACAATAATTTCCCTCCATTGGGCCTGGGAGTGTTTCAGTGTTATTTTCCACCCTGCTGAATTGAGAGAAAGCAGGGGCTGACATTGTAGTCTATGCGGGGTTGACACAGAAAACTCATCAGTCCCACTTTGTACTCACTGCTTTCACTATTATTCACTGCTGAGGTCCTTCACGGGAGATGTCAAATGTGCATATGATAGCATCCCCATATAATTGAATTCCCCCTCATAGATTTAGCTACAGAAGTTGCCCGTTATGTGACCTGGCACATACTAGGAACAGTGTTGAATGGCCATGAGGCTTCATGGCAATCCCTCTATCTGTCTAATGCTGGGACCTTGGTGAAGTATGCCCATAATAAAGATGTGTGGGTATGACTCCAGGGCTGGGATTGCTTTGATTTCTCCTTGTGGAGCCTTACCTCATGGCTGAAGCCATCCAATCACATGACTTAATGAGAGCAGTGTGTCCACAGAAATGTGTCAGTGGAATGAGCTGCTGCTCCCCTTACAATGTAAATACACATTAGCACTGGAGATGAATGAGATAATCTCATTTTAGTATGCAGGTGTGTCCGTGCATGAGTGTACTTGTTCGCACTTATGTTATGTGTGTACGTGTGTGTTTATGTGTGTGTACGTGTGTGTTTATGTGTGTGTTTATGTTTGTTTGTGGTGCGGAAGTTGTTGACAGGCTTCTAGTGATCCAAAGCTCCCTGTTAAATCTACACATTCTGGTTTGTGTTTTGATAGACACATCAAAACACAAACTGTATGACGGTTTAATTTAACGGCATGGATTAGTACAATTACACATTCTGTAAGGAGTGATGCGATGTCTGTAGCCATGACTTCAGTAAGTTCCTTCAATAACGACACAGAATATAATGTCATAAGTCAATTAAAATGGCCAGATGTTTTCCCCCCGAACATGAATTATCAGTCATGCAGTGATTTTCATGTCCTGCCCACTGGCTCTGTTCACTGTGTGTGTGTGTATGTGTGTGTGTGTGTGTGTGTGTGTGTGTGTGGGGGGTCAGTGTGTGTGCGAGTGTGCGTACGTGTGTGTGTGTTCTCTGAGAGGTAGATAGCTTGAGTTTATGATGATAACACTCAGAGGGTGTCCAAAAGCAATCAAAGTCAAATCCAAATGTTTGCCTCCTCTCTCCGGAGGCGATTTCAAAGCATTATCTTGATTATTCCGCCCATTCCTGTCTTTTGGGGAAGACAAAATACAACGCTTGAGAAATGGAGAGATAATAATGCAATTACTAGAGAGAAACCCTTTTAGACTGAGTGGTAATGCTTTGGGAGGTGAGAGTGAGTCTGAGAACAACAGGAGCGTACTCCCAACCTGAGTATGTCAGGGACATAATGCATATTATAACACATCAGCTGCTCTCTGAATATTTTTTCATGCAGACAATCAAGGTCAGGGCTTCTCTGAAATCCTAGCAATTAGTTATCCTTTTGCTGCTTTGTGCTACAGCCTTTCCAAAGCACATCTTTCGACTATCTCCTTGTCGTCAGTTTCCTCCAGGTTTCTACTCCATTCAAATTGAATCCAATTTTATTTGTCACATGCGCCGAATACAACAGGTGTAGACCTTACAGTGAAATGCTTAACCAACAATGCAGTTCTAAGAAAAGACAGAGAGAAACAAGTAAGAGATAACAAAAACAAATAATTAAAGAGCAGCAGTAAATAACAATAGCGGGGCTATATACAGGCGGTACCGGTACAGAGTCAATGTGTCAATGTGCGAGGGCACAAACAGGCATTCTCAGATATAGTGCCTGTGTCTGAGAATGTCTGTTTGCTACCTTCCTTAGGGCTTCTTGAAGGCTATTGTCAAAATGAGTTATAAATGCATACATTAATACATTTAGTAAGGTACTTTTTTGGATGAGTTTGAACATTTAAAATGATTTTTTTTTCATTGAATCTGAATTTATGTGCATTAGCGATACCATCATCCCAAATTGACAGTAGGCTAGATCTGGGTCTATTGAGAGTTCAAGTTTCAGCACCACAATGTAAGTTACTCAAGTCTGGCTTATTGTAAGGTCAATAACTCTGATAAATAGGCCTACATCATGGGCAAGAAACATATTGTTTTTAATAAAAAATATATTATAGTAGTAGCAAGCTATCAAAGTTTACCTCCGGTCCTCCTCATCTTCGCCCGCTCCTTCTCAAACTGAACTGAACATAGGCTACAGGCTAGTCCATGAGCAAGACTAAGCCTAATCAAAAATTATTTTCGTAATAAGCCTTTGACTCTCCTCATGAACTGGCACCAATGACCTACACAGCACAGACATTGGTTAGGCAGCACACAAAACCAGTTTTGATCAGCAACAGCATAGCAGGCTGGGGCTCAGCGTTGGAATATCCATTGCAGTGTGTAATGCAGCCTAGTTTTATTCATGCCATCCCAGCAGCTACCTTAGAAATATTATTTTTTTGCAATGTGCTTCTCCGAGCATGCAGTTTGTAGCCTATAGCCTATGGATCATTTGATTGAGACCACAGTAAATAGCCTACAGGTACACTTGATATTGCGAGCCCTGCAGAGAATCAGAGATGAGAGGCAGCACTGGGCACACATCCATATTTACCCTAATAAGCAAGTCATTATAAAACACTCGAGAAATATAGACATTTCATCAATTACAAATGACATTACCCTCCCCTGGACAACATTTTTAATATATATATATATACTAAATCCTCCCCTTGACTGAAATTGAAAAAGCATGACCCTCCCCCATTTCCTCCAGGTAGACTTACCCATTATTTCCTCCAGGTAGGCCTACCCATAATTTCCTCCAGGTAGGCCTACCCATCATTTCCTCCAGGTAGGCCTACCCATTATTTCCTCCAGGTAGGCCTACCCATCATTTCCTCCAGGTAGGCCTACCCATTATTTCCTCCAGGTAGGCCTACCCATTATTTCCTCCAGGTAGGCCTACCCATCATTTCCTCCAGGTAGGCCTACCCATTATTTCCTCCAGGTAGGCCTACCCATTATTTCCTCCAGGTAGGCCTACCCATTATTTCGATCCAACTCTAATATGCAATTAATTACAATGTGCATGTGTGACAGGCCACCTCTTTGTACTTGCAATTTCCTTGGCACCATCCAGTATATCAAAGACACATCAAATCTTCAATAAAGCATCATATTTAAGAGGATAAATCTCATTTCCTATTATTAGCGCTTTATGAGCCATATTTATTGCACGAGGCCAAGGCCGGAAGTCAAAATGCCACTGAGTGGCGCCAAATCATCGTAGTCCGTATTTTCCCGGGCTCACTGGTAATGTAGCTTGAAATAATACACTTGTCTCAGGTGCGTGTCCTCCTCTGCCTGCCGTTGCTAACGCTCCGGAGTGGACCCCTCATCTCAAATGCGTCGTCTGGACCGTGAAGAGACAGTCTACCCACAACACATGAACCAAACAATACTGGATGAACTGCAATAAGAACAATCTGTTCTGTAGAAACAATGATTGACTATCAGTCGTTGCTTTCAAGCTCTCTTGCTTTTGCGGCTGGGAAGTTGTGAAAAAACGCTAAAGGACCAGGAACTTTAGAAGACTTCAGAGTTGCTATATATGCAGTCGACCGATTAAGCCGGGAGCCCGGTCGAGCTTGAAAGTCTATGCAATAGGCTACATTTTCTTTTGACATCTTTTGACTCAGGGATTTGGCGTTTTGAAAGCTTGATGTCTACACATTTTTCCTAGGTTATGTTTTGTCGTGGTGGGCACATTCACGGGCTAAAGGAAATTGTATTTCTTTAACATTACCCTGTTTTTGTTTTTGAAAATGGAGAGCAAATGAGAGGGGCATTTCCCGGGATTAATTGACAGCACAACGACAGGTAGGTTTAACGATTTTATCAATAGGCTACATAATTTCATCACGTCTAAATCACTTGGTATTTTTATACATCCGAATTATTAACGCTTATTGTGTGAGCATAACACGTCTGTGCACTGTATGGAATAGCCTACATCAATCACATTCTGTGGATTTAACATATGAATTTACAGCGATTTCTACAGACTTAAAAATGTGACTTTTTTACATACTTAACAATCTATCCGATGTTCAAATACCTTTTTGTGGTAATTATTATTTTTGTTTACGAAAACTATAATTGTACATGTGTGCTTCATTTGTGATAGGGATAGATGCATGCAAACCATTATCTTAGATGGAGATGCAAACCAATACAATCCCAATAAATAATGGTTGATGACTAAAGCGTTCACGTGTGTCTAAACATGTTATCTAGAGAGTGTTGGGTATTGGTTTCTTCTCTTTATCATGTGTGTAAAACACCGTGTTCCTTATGGGCAGCTGCATATTAGCCCACAGAATCTGCATCAAAAGTTGGCACACGAGGTTATGAATGAGATCCATATGAACATAGGCCTAATATTCAATGATGCTGTAAATGAGTTGTGATGGGTTTCATTTCATAATGAAATGAGAAGAAACATTAAATAATTGTATCCAGTGTTTATCACAGTTCCTGGTGCAGCTCAGATACAGGTCTGTGAGTGGATAACTTCTCTCATAATGTGAATCCCATAACTGAGGGCATTTTGAAGAAATTCTAATAATTAAAGCATGCAATGGTAGACCCCCCCCCCCCCTCTCTCTCACACACACGCACACGCCTACGCACACACACACACACAGACTGTTTTATGTACCCCTCATTGTAGGCCTATATAATATACTGTATATTGCTGCATGATGGAGTGGTGAATGGCGGAGACCCTTAATCACATACTCAACTGTAATCACATGGATGTGTGATGTATTGCCTTTAATCTGTCTGTCCTGTTTGGGTGCAGCACCATTTTTCTGGTGCAGTTCAGGGAATATTTCACACTAATGTTTGCTTCAATTAATCAGCTTAACAAAAAATATACATGACTTGTATGACTAATAACTTAGTTTTTTAACATTAAACTCAAAACGAAGTCTTTGATCAATTCACAATCAAGTCTGTTTCTCCGAAGTTATTATCTAAACAATCTGTGTGTTGACAACTAGGAAAAGATGAGCTCCCTATGCTAAGACAATGCGCAGTGGATTTGACTATTCACATTATGGGATCTGTCTTTTAAATGTGACTTTTTCTGTTTACTCTCAATGCTCCAACAAATCAGGTGTCTGATGAAGGAGACAGAGAAACAGTGGATTTGTGATTTGGGAAACAAACACTGTCCTCATAGGAAATCAGCCTTGCTTTTCCTTGTCTGCCACTGTAGATATTTATGCTTATGCCACACACCACCACAGCACAGTGGTGCATATTCCTTCTTCTGTTCTCTCTCTCTCTCTCTCTCTCTCTCTCTCTCTCTCTCTCTCCCCCTCGCTCTCCAATCTCTCTCTCTTCCTCCCTCCTTCTTCAACACCCTCAGCTCTTTATCTTCGTCTGACTATATGATCCTTCCTGGTTCTCCTTTCTTTCATCTGTCCTTCATCCCCCTGATATGCATTGTGTGGTCAGCTGTTTTTCTGCAATTAGTGCTATCATCGCATTTCATCCTGCGGAACACTGATGGTAATAACCTTATGGATCTTATTGCGTGGCGGCGATACAGCTCTGCTGTGATTAATTGAAGTCCCTCCAGAGAGTCAGAGGAGGGTTAGATCTTCCCTTTCACACCCGCTGACAGGCAACCCATTACAGTGTTTTATAGATTGCCGTCAGTAGCCCCCGGAGCTGCTTGTTCTGAGGGGGGTTTATTGGGCTGTGTTATTGGTAGGTATTGCTGACAGATGGAGCAAAGGCCACATTGGGATTATTTGGGCGTCAGTGCCTGTGACAGTTAAACTGGATGTAAACGATGGTGGACAATTCATGAGAATGTATTGGGGTGGAGGGTCAGGATGGTGGGTGGAGGGTTAGGATGGTGGGTGGAGGGTTAGGTTGGTGGGTTGAGGGTTTGAATGGTAGGTTGAGGGTTAGGATGGTGTGTTGAGGGTTTGGATGGTGAGTGGAGGGTTAGGATGTTGGGTTGAGGGTTTGGATGGTGAGTGGAGGGTTAGGATGTTGGGTTTGGATGGTGGGTTGAGGGTTTGGATGGTGAGTGGAGGGTTAGGATGGTGGGTGGCAGGTTAGGATGGTGGGTGGAGGGTTTGGATGGTGGGTTGAGGGTTCGGATGGTAGGGTGAGGGTTTGGGTGGTGGATTGAGGGGTAGGATGGTGGGTTGAGTGTTAGGGTTGAGGGTTTGGATGGTTGGTGGGGGGTTATATTTGATTTTATTTCACCTTCATTTAACCAGGTGGGCTAGAGAACAAGTTCTCATTTGCAACTGAGACCTGGCCAAGATAAAGCAAAGCAGTTCGACACATACAACAACACAGAGTTACACATGGAATAAACAATCATACAATCAATAATACAGTATACAAATCTATATACAGCATGTGCAATTGAGGTAGGATTAGAGAGTTAAGGCAATAAATAGGCCATGGTGGCGAAGTAATTACAATATAGCAATTGCACATTGGAATTGTAGAATGTGCAGAAGATGAATGTGCAAGTAGAGATACTGGGGTGCAAAGGAGAAAGATAAATAAATACATACAGTATGGGGATGAGGTAGAATGGATTAGCTATTTACAGATGAGCAATGTGCAGGTGCAGTGATCTATGAGCTGCCAATGGCAGGTATGGCGGGTAGGTGCAGGTAGCGATCGGTTGAAGAGCATGCATTTAGTTTTACTTGTATTGAAGAGCAATTGGAGGCCACGGAAGGAGAGTTGTATGGCATTGAAGCTTGCCTGGAGGGTTGTTAACACCGTGTCCAAAGAAGGGCCAGAAGTATACAGAATGGTGTCGTCTGCGTAGAGGTGGATCAGAGACTCACCAGCAGCAAGAGCGACCTCATTGATGTATACAGAGAAGAGAGTCGGTCCAAGAATTGAACCCTGTGGCACCCCCATAGAGACTGCCAGAGGTCCGGACAGCAGACCCTCCGATTTGACACACTGAACTCTATCAGAGAAGTAGTTGGTGAACCAGGCGAGGCAATCATTTGAGAAACCAAGGCTGTCGAGTCTGCCGATGAGGATGTGGTGATTGACATAGTCGAAAGCCTTGGCCAGATCAATGAATACGGCTGCACAGTAATGTTTCTTATCGATGGCGGTTAAGATATCGTTTAGGACCTTGAGCGTGGCTGAGGTGCACCCATGACCAGCTCTGAAACCAGATTGCATAGCAGAGAAGGTACGGTGGGATTCGAAATGGTCGGTAAACTGTTTGTTAACTTGGCTTTCGAAGACCTTAGAAAGGCAGGGTAGAATAGATATAGGTCTGTAGCAGTTTGGGTCTTGATTGTCTCCCCCTTTGAAGAGGGGGATGACTGCGGCAGCTTTCCAATCTATGGGAATCTCAGGAATCTCAGGATGTTGGGTTAGGATGGTGGGTTGAGGGTTAGGATGGTGGGTGGATGGTTAGGATGGTGGGTGGAAGGTTAGGATGGTGGGTGGAAGGTTAGGATGGTGGGTGCAGGGTTAGGGTGGTGGATGGAAGGTTAGGATGGTGGGTGGAGGGTTAGGATGGTGGTTGGCATGTTAGGATGGTGGGCTAAGAGTTTGGATGGTGGGTGGAGGGTTTGGATGCTGGGTGGAGGGTTAGGATGGTTGGTTGAGGGTTATGATGGTGGGTTGAGGTTTTGGATGGAGTGTGGAGGGTTAGGATAGTGGGTTAGGATGGTGGGCTGATGTTTAGGATGTTGGGTGGAGGTTTAGGATGGTGGGTTGAAGATTAGGATAGTGGGTGGAGGGTTTGGATGGTGGGTGGAGGGTTAGTTTTGTATGTGGATGGTCTGGATGGTTTGTTGAGTGTTCTGTATGATGGGTTGAGAGTTAGAATGGTGGGATTTAGGGTTAGGATGGTGGGTTGAGGGTTAGGATAATGGGTGGAGGTTTAGGATAATGGGTGGAGGGTTAGCATGGTGGTTTGAGGGTTAGGATGGTGTGTGGAGGGTTATGATGGTGGGTGGAGGTTTCGGATGGTGGGTGGAGTGTTTGGATGGTGGGTGGAGGGTTTGGACGGTGGGTTAGGATGGTTAGGGTGGTGGGTGGAAGTTTAGGATGGTTGGTGGAGGTTTTGGATGGTAGGTTAAGGTTTTGGATTTTGGGTGGAGGGTTAGGATGTTGGGTTAGGATGGTGGGTGGGTTATGATGGTGGTTGGAGGGTTAGAATGGTGGGTGGAAGGTTTGGGTGCAGGGTTAGGATGGTGGGTGGAGGGTTTGGATGGTGGGTGGAGGGTTAGGATGGTTGGTGGAAGGTTTGGATGTGGGCTGAGGTTTTTATTGTAGGTTGAGGGTTAGGATGATGAGTTGAGGGTTAGGATGGTGGGTTGAGGGTTTTGATGGTGGTTGGAGGGTTAGCATGCTGGGTTAGGATGGTGGGTTGAGGGTTAAGATGATGCTTTGAGGGTTAGGATGGTGGGTGGAGTGTTATGATAGTGGGTGGAGAGTCAGGTTGGTGGGTGGAGGGTTAGGACGGTGGGTGGAGGTTTAGCATGGTGGGTGGAGGGTTTTGATGGTGGGTTGAGTGTTTGGATAGTTGGTTGAGGGTTAGTTAGGATGGTGGGTGGAGGGTTAGGATGGTGGGTAGAAGGTTAGGATGGTGGTTGGAGGTTTAGGATGTTTGGATGGTTGGTGGAGAGTTTGGATGGTAGGCTGAGGTTTTTGATGGTAGGTTGAGGGTTAGGATGATGAGTTGAGGGTTAGGGTGTTGGGTTGAGGGTTTGGATGGTGGGTGCAGGGTTAGGATGGTGGGTTGAGGGTTAGGATGTTGGGTTATGATGGTGGGTTGAGGGTTAGGATGGTGGGTTGAGGGTTAGGATGGTGGGTTGAGGGTTATGATGGTGGGTGGAAGGTTAGTATGGTGGGTGGAGGGTTAGGATGGTGGGTGGAGGGTTAGGATCGAGGGTTGAGGGTTAGGATGGTGGATGGAGGTTTAGGATGGTTTGTTGAGTTTTAGATTGGTGGGTGGAGGGTTAGGATGGTGGTTGGAGGGTTAGGATGGTGGGTGTAGAGGTAAGGTGGTCTATGAAATATGTAATCATGGTCAAATTAGGACACCTATGTTTGTGCAATTTGTTTCAAATCTGCACTAGCTCGACGTGTGATGAAAGTGTTTGACAGTAGAGATGATTGCACTGCAACTCGGTGCAGTGTTGTAATTGTTAGTGCTTACGTGTAGATCAGAGTTCATCAACTAGGTTCGGCTTCGGGCAAAATTTTCTCTGAGCTAATTGTCGGCGGGCCAGAACATAATTAGCATGTAAAAATAGCACAATTAATATAAATTCAGTGACAATAACATAGTAATTTCTGATCTAATTATGCTCCTAAAATTTCTAATGTCGCTATTCAATTATGACTTTTTCTCTATTTCTCTGTGTGTTGATTGTTTGGGAAAAACAGTTCTGAGTAGCCTACTGTAGTCTACACACCTTTTCTAATGCCAACATTCGTTCAGAACAATTAGCTCGATAGCAAGATAAAATGTTGCTCTCCAAAACGATCAAAAGAAAAGTGGATGATGAAAATCGAAGTTTCAGGGAATAAAGGACAGGGAGATATGTGTTTATCTCACCATCTTTCTCCAATGCCAATCCAGTGTGTCTTATTTGCAATGACAATGTTGCTGTTTGCAAAGATGCTGTTTGCATCAATCTCAGATGGCATTATGAATCTAAGCATGATACTATCAAAGTGGCCTTCCCGCCCCAGACAGAGGCCTGACGCAGAAAAATGTAAGCATTGACTGCAAGCTACACACATGGAA
Source organism: Oncorhynchus nerka (assembly GCF_034236695.1). Lineage (NCBI taxonomy): Eukaryota > Metazoa > Chordata > Actinopteri > Salmoniformes > Salmonidae > Oncorhynchus > Oncorhynchus nerka. The sequence continues at coordinate 88,107,748 of NC_088410.1, forward strand.
GCAGAATCCTCCTTCGTGGCCTGACCCAAGAACAGAAGGTCACAAGTGCCTTCATAAAAGCATCCTGGGTTATAACCAATCACAACATGTTCATCACAGACGTGGATATATTTAAAAAGTGCATGGTGACAGTTTTGGAGGAATTGGCTACCGACAAGTCTATGGAAAGCATAATTCCGTCTGTCAAACAGGTGCCCCTGTCTGCGTCAATAGCCACCTTTATGCTCTGGCGGATCACCTGCAAAGGATTGTTCTAGAGGGGCTCAGTCATGTTGAGCGTTTTTCCCTGGCTATTGATGAGAGTACTTACAACACCGATGTAGCACAGTTGTGTATAATATGTCTGTTATTTTCATGGAAATTACTTTATAAAAGAGCTACTGGCACTGATTCCCCTCGAAGGACACATATTCACAAATCTGGAAGAATTGTTTACGCAGCATGGCCTGTCATTCAAAAAAGTCCACTTTGTTGTCACCGACGGGGCTCCTGCTATGGTGGGCAGATACAGGGGCCTGGAAATCGCCCCACAAATGAATGGCTTGCATTGTCTCATCCATCAGAGTGTGCTGTGTGCCAGACTAAACAGTGAGCTAAGAGATGTGATGGATAAAGTAATGTGCATAATCAACTTTGTCAGGGGGACGTCAAGCAACACGACACCATCTTTTCTGCAAGCTTGTGACAGAGTCAGAGGAGGCCACCCACGATGATCTCCTGCTTCACAACAATGTGCGCTGGCTGAGTAAAGGAAAGCTCTATTTGGCTGACATATTCTGGTTAAATCTGCAGTTACAAGGAAGAGGGACAACAGTAATGGATGTGGTGGAAAAACTTGAGGCCTTTACTTGAGTTGAGTTGTTCGATTTGGACTTGTCATCTGGAAGGCTACTGCACTTCAGCACACTGAAGTAACGACAGGCAGAGGGACCAGGCAGAAAATACATTGTCACAGAGGTGATGGAAGATTTCATCAAGCAGCTGAGGGACAACTTCTCCACCAGATTTGAAGACTACAGCATGTCTGCACAAGGATATCATTGTGTTTGTACATGATCCTTTCACAGTCCGCCCAGGTGGAGAATTCTCCTCCCTCGCTAAGAAAACGATACCCTTGCTGGATGAGGCTGCAATTCAAACTGAACTGATTGAACTCCAGACATCGAGCCCAATCAGGGATGCGCTCAGGAGTGCCGAGTCCTTGTGTGCGTTTTGGGTGGCATGCTCAGAGGAATACAGCACAATAAAGTAACTAGCATTTTATGTTCTAACAAAGTTAGGATCGACTTACACCTGCGAGTCCTCCTTTTCCAACATGACTCACGACAGGAACCAGCATTCACAAAGGTTAATCGAGGACTGTCTGAACATCAAAATCACATCCCTCTCACCACACATCCACAAGATCCTGTCCGAGGGGAAATGCAACTTTTCCCATTAAGTAAGTAACTTAGTATTTAATAAATAGTTAAAGGTTACTAATTATTATTTTTATTAGTGCTTATCCAGCAATATTTAGGTCTCATGCTGACAGTATTTTCTGTTTGTTTTGTCATTACAGGAGCAGGTTATCCCGAGACTCCCGATACAGACATTCAGACACAAACATCGGCATTTTTTCTTTAAATGATTGTTTTATGTAGGATACTACATTCTTGGCCAGTTGCAGTTGTAAGTAGGTCTAATAAAAAATAAAACACTTCTATTAGGCCATTCTCACCCCCCCCCCCCCCCCCCTTAAAAGACCTAGATGCACTATTGTAAAGTGGCTGTTCCACTGGATGTCATAAGGTGAAAGCACCAATTTGTAAGTCGCTCTGGATAAGAGCGTCTGCTAAATGACTTAAATGTAATGTAACATTTTCTTTTCTAGTGAAAGATGCTGTTAATCCACATAGCCTACCTCAGCAAGTTAAGTTATTTTATATGGGCCTTGGTTCAGAAATAATAAACTCCAATTAAGCCCTCTTGTTGTTTGTAAAGTCAAATTAAAATTAAGATTAATGTTGAAATGAATTATTCGACTGGTGTAGCTTTTCTCCATCTGTTGCTGGGCAGTTGGGCTCCATCTGTTGCTTAACAAGTTATCTATATTTTCAGCAGCAGGCACTGTTCACCTTCTATTGATTGCGCTGTGGTTGCAGCTTTACATTTCAGCACCACAAAATGGTCCGCTGCCTGCTTTATTAGTTGACTGCATTCTCTCTCCGATTTTAATTAAGTTAAAATGTAACTTCTGCATTATTTAGGTAGGGTTACTTCCTTCTTGGTACATTGCATTTGGGACTTTTTGCATCTCAGGTCCAAAATAATATACAGTTTAACTTCTTAAGGATAGGAGGCGGTATTTTCACGTCTAAGATAATATACAGTTTAATTCGGAAGTTTACATACACCTTAGCCGAATACATTGAAACTCAGTTTTTCACAATTACTAACATTTAATCCTAGTAAAAATACCCTGTCTTAGGTCAGTTAGGATCTCCACTTTATTTTAAGAATGTGAAATGTCAGAATAATAGTGGAGAGAATTATTTATTTCAGCTTTTATTTCTTTCATCACATTCCCAGTGGGTCAGAAGTTTACATACACTCAATTAGTATTTGGTAGCATTGCCTTTAAATTGTTTAACTTGGGTCAAACGTTTCAGGTAGCCTTCCACAAGCTTCCCACAATAACTTGGGTGAATTTTAGCCCATTCCTCCCGACAGAGCTGGTGTAACTGAGTCAGGTTTGTAGGCCTCCTTGCTCGCACATACTTTTTCAGTTCTGCCCACAAATTTTCAATAGGATTGAGGTCAGGACTTTGTGATGGCCACTCCAATACTTTGACTTTGTTTTCCTTAAGCCATTTTTCCACAACTTTGGAAGTATGCTTGTGGTCATTGTCCATTTGGAAGAACCACTTGCGACCTTCCTGACTGATGTCTTGAGACGTTGCTTCAATATATCCACATAATTTTCCTTCCTCGTGAAGCCATCTATTTTGTGAAGTGCACCAGACCCTCCTGTAGCAAAGCACTCCCACAACATGATGCTGCCACCCCCGTGCTTCACGGTTGGGAGGGTGGTCTTTGGCTTGCAAGCCTCCCCCTTTATCCTCCAAACATAATGATGTCCCCAGTCCACCTGGCCATGCTGCTGCTCCAGTTTCAACTGGCCTGGGCCCTAGGACCATGTCCCAGGACTACCTGACATGATGACTCCTTGCTGTCCCCAGTCCACCTGGCCATGCTGCTGCTCCAGTTTCAACTGTTCTGCCTTACTATTATTCAACCATGCTGGTCATTTATGAACATTTGAACATCTTGGCCACGTTCTGTTATAATCTCCACCCGGCACAGCCAGAAGAGGACTGGCCACCCCACATATGCTCTCTCTAATTCTCTCTTTCTTTCTCTCTCTCGGAGGACCTGAGCCCTAGGACCGTGCCCCAGGACTACCTGACATGATGACTCCTTGCTGTCCCCAGTCCACCTGACTGTGCTGCTGCTCCAGTTTCAACTGTTCTGCCTTATTATTATTCGACCATGCTGGTCATTTATGAACATTTGAACATCTTGGTCATGTTCTGTTATAATCTCTACCCGGCACAGCCAGAAGAGGACTGGCCACCCCACATAGCCTGGTTCCTCTCTAGGTTTCTTCCTAGGGTTTGGCCTTTCTAGGGAGTTTTTCCTAGCCACCGTGCTTTTACACCTGCATTGTTTGCTGTTTGGGGTTTTAGGCTGGGTTTCTGTACAGCACTTTGAGATATCAGCTGATGTACGAAGGGCTATATAAATACATTTGATTTTGATTTGATTATGGCCAAACTGTTCTATTTTTGTTTCATCAGACCACAGGACATTTCTCCAAAAAGTATGATCTTTGTCCCCATGTGCAGTTGCAACCCGTAGTCTGGCTTTTTATGGAGGTTTTGGAGCAGTGGCTTCTTCCTTGCTGAGCGGCCTTTCAGGTTATGTCGATATAGGACTAGTTTTACTATAGATATATATAGTTTTGTACTTATTTGTACCTCCAGCATCTTCACAAGGTCCTTTGCTGTTGTTCTGGGATTGATTTGCATTTTTCACACCAAAGTACGTTCATCTCTAGGAGACAGAACGCGTCTCCTTCCTGAGTGGTATGACGGCTGCGTGGTGCCATGGTGTTTATACTTGTGTACTGTTGTTTGTACAGATGAATGTGGTACCTTCAGGCATTGTGAAGGGACCAAAATGAGGTCTTGGCTGATTTATTTAGATTTTCCTATGATGTCAAGCAAAGATACACCGAGTTTGAAGGTAGGCTTTGAAATACATCCACAGGTACACCTCCAGTTGACTCAAATGATGTCAATTAGCCTATCAGAAGCTTCTAAAGCCATGACATCATCTTCTGGAATTTGCCAAGCTGCTTAAAGGCACAGACAACTTAGTGTATGTAAACTTCTGACACACTGTTATTGTGGTACAGTGAATTATAAGTGAAATAATCTGTGTGCAAACAATTGTTGGGAAAATTACTTGTGTCGTGCACAAAGTAGACTTGCCAAAACTATAGTTTGTTAACAAGAAATTTGTGGAGTGGTTGAAAAACAAGTTTTAATGACTCCAACCTAAGTGCATGTAACCTTCCGACTTCAACTGTATATATATATTTTTTAATTAAACAAATATTCCTAATTAATTTGGGGGGCTTTGCGAGTCCAAATAATACTGCTGGCGGGCCAGATTTAGCCCACATGCCAGCAGTTGGGGAACCTTGCTTTAGAGCGTAGTGGCCAAGTCTGTTCTACAATATGAAGCAGCAGTACTAACAGAAGGAAGGAAGGTGGCTCTCACAGACCCATTTCATCTGTGTCTATCCAGTGTGCGACAATAAAACATGTTCTTCTTTGTTTCTCTTTCTCGATCTCTCATTCTCTGACCTAATATTGTCCTGGTGCTGAAAGAGATATTGTGGTGGAGCGATACACCAGCCAGGATATGTTCAGGGTTTTGTCATTTGAAAATAAAAGCTGTCACATTGGCAACAAATAGAGGAGTCTGAGCGTGGCAGGCCAACAGTGCTGGATCTGTGAACACTTGATATGCATAAGACAGCAGGTGATTTCTAGAAGAAGAGAACATTGGGGATAAGAGGCTTGTGTCTAGTTTTAAGGAGCAACCCCTAGGCAGTATTTGTGCTCTGTGCTAGCTCTTGGCTGTCAGATCAATATGAAAAGGTACTGCGCTCAGTTTGCATGCATGAGACAAGCAAAAATATGTATTTGACATTTTATTTTAAGTCCAGTTTGAAATTGTACTGTTAGCTTACTCAGGCATACTCGCACATACTCAGGCATACTCGCACATACTCAGGCATACTCACACATACTCAGGCATACTCACTCATACTCAGCCACACTCACACATACTCAGGCATACTCAATTATACTCAGGCATACTCACGCATACTCAGATAACTCGCACATACTCAGACATACTCAGACATACTTGGGAATACTCATTTATACTCAGCTATACTCAGGCATACTTGGGTATACTCAGTTATACTCGGGTATACTCATACATGCTCGCAAATACTCAGACATACTCAGACATACTTGCACATACTCAGACATACTCGGACATACTAGGATATACTCAGCTATACTCGGGTATACTCAGACATACCCAGACATACTGAGACATACTTGGGTATACTCTGTTATACTCAGGTATACTCGCACATACTCAGACATACTCGGGCATACTCGCACATACTCAGACATACTCGGGCATACGTGGGTATACTCAGTTATACTCGGGTATACTCAGACACACTCAGACATACTCAGGCAGCCAGAAGCAAAGATCTTGTGATTCTTCTTAAAAATGAACCAACTCACCATTTAGTAGATTAACACGTACATGTACAGTACATCAACTGTCCCAACAAACAGCATCTACCGCTTATGTCACTTTTAGGATAAAAAATGAGTACAGTACTACAATGTCCCCTTTAACCAATCACATACCCAAAGCATTGTCAAAGACGCTTTACACTGTCAATATGCCAGTTCATTACCACGACAGCTCAAAGGGTAAGAGTGCCTTCAAGTGTTCCTTCAAGTGACAACAATACCATGTACACTAGTGTGATGCAACTATTCAGAAAGCCAAACACAGATCATGGATATTTTGTTGCTGGGGAGGCTTTAGGTTTGGCATCAGATGTGTAGTACTTTAGTCTTCACAAGGCAGCTGGCCATACACCGGATTGCACCATATTTTAGAAGTTCAAAATACTTTAGTGCAGGGCCTGTTCACGGGTGTTCTTTATGGGCTAATAGGTGTGTCGTATATCACATTATACAGCATGTCCCGCCTCCCCGTGCAACCACTGAGGTGGATCCGAGAGGGTTTCAGAAGAACGTCTAAGCTCCATCATGGCTAGTGAGAGAGCGAGTGGCAGCAGCATCATCGTGCTGCTGTACACTCTGCTCTGTCATGTGAGGAGGTGGTGGAGCAAATCCCATGTTTTATAGATGACATTAAAGAAGCATGCCCAAGCTGGGCTGGCTGCAATCAACTGTAACCATGCCAAAACACCAAGACAATAAACAAACAAATTGGTTGCCTGGGAGCCAGCAGGGTCCCAGTCACTATGGACTGATGCTGTGTACAGTACGGAGCAGTACGGTGCAGGCTGCTGCTGCTGGCTGCTCCTCAGATTGGACAGTGAAACACAACTCTATCTCATATTTATTTATGATTATTTTGTGTCACTCTACTACTGCAGTGTTTCCCATAAAAATATTTTTAAATGACCTTAAATGACTAAAAGCAGATATTAATTATATAGAAAGATAATGGAGCTGTATCATTTATGAGATCATATTTGAGAACTAACAACCACCAGAATAAAACTACACAGTGAGGGAGAATCTAAAATGCCCAATATTTCATGGCATGCGGCCCCCATTGATTTTGTTATAATGTTTGAGTCACTCAGATAGCATGAGAACACATCATACCCCATGGCAAAATGTGTAGAATTGTAGGAAATTAGCTTTATAGTAAAGTATCTAGTGTTTCCAGTTTCCTATGATATATGACCTACAGCGCCTCCTGAAGTTATTAATTACACTTTGGCTGGTGTATCAATACACCCAGTAACTACAAATATCCAGGCATCCTTCCTAACTCAGTTGCTAGAGAGGAAGGAAACTGCATAGGTATTTCACCATGAGACCAATGGTGACTTTAAGACAGTTACAGAGTTTAATGGCTGTGATAACTGAGGATGAATCAACATCATTGTAGTTTCTCCACAATACTAAACCTAATTGACAGAGTTAAAAGAAGGAAGCCTATAAAGAACACAAATATCCCAAAACATGCATCCTGTTTACAACAAGGCCCCAAAATAATATTGCAAAGAAATGTGGCAAAGCAATTAACTTTTTGTCCTGAATACAAAGTGTTATGTTTGGTGCAAATCCAATACAACACATTACTTAGTACCACTCTCCATATTTTCAAGCATAGTGGTGGCTGCATCATGTTATGGGAATGCTTGAAAAAATAAATGGAATGCAGCTAAGCACAGGCAAAATCCTGGTACAGTCTGCTTTCCACCAGACACTGGGAGAAGAATTCACTTTTCAGCAGGACAATAACCTAAAACACAAGGCCAAATCTACACTGGCTTTGCTTACCAAGAAGTCAGTGAATATTCCTATGTGGCTGAGTTACAGTTTTGACTTAAATCTGCTTGAATATCTGTGGCAAGACCTGAAAATGGTTGTCTAGCAATGATCAACAACCAATTCGACAGAGCTTGAAGAATTTTGAAAATAATAATGGGCAAATGTTGCACAATCCAGGTGTGGAAAGTTCTTAGAGATTTACCCAGAAAGACTCAAATCAAATTTTTTTGTCACGTGCGCTGAATACAACAAGTGTAGACCTTACAGTGAAATGCTTACTTACAGGCGCTAACCAATAGTGCAAAAAAGGTATTAGGTGAACAAAGGTAGATAAAGAAAAAGAACAACAGTAAAAAGACAGGCTGTAAACAGTAGCGAGTCTGTATACAGTAGCGAGTCTGTATACAGTAGCGAGGTTACATACAGACACCGGTTAGTCAGGCTGATTGAGGTAGTATGTACATATAGATATGGTTAAAGTGACTATGCATATATGATGAACAGAGAGTAGCAGTAGCATAAAAGAGGGGTTGGCGGGTGGTTGGTGGCGGGACACAATGCAGATAGCCCGGCTAGCCACTGAGCACTGATTAGCGGGAGCACTGATTGGTCGGCCCAATTGAGGTAGTATGTACATGAATGTATAGTTAAAGTGACTATGCATATATGATAAACAGGGAGTAGCAGCAGCGTAAAAAGAGGGGCTGGGGGAGGGGCACACAATGCAAATTGTCCAGGTAGCCATTTGATTCCCTGTTCAGGAGTCTTATTGCTTGGGGGTAAAAACTATTGAGAAGCCTTTTTGTCCTAGACTTGGCACTCCGGTACCGCTTGCCATGGGGTAGTAGAGAGAACAGTCTATGATTGGGGTGGCAGGGGTCTTTGACAATTTTTAGGGCCTTCCTCTGACACCGCCTGGTGTAGAGGTCCTGGATGGCAGGCAGCTTAGCCCCAGTGATGATCTGGGCCGTACGCACTACCCTCTGTAGTGCCTTGCAGTCAGAGGCCGAGCAGTTGCCGTTTCAGACAGTGATGCAACCACCATGCTCTCGATGTTGCAGCTGTAGAACTTTTGAGGATCTCAGGACCCATGCCAAATCTTTTTAGTTTCCTGAGGGGGAATAGGCTTTGTCGTGCTCTCTTCACAACTGTCTTGGTGTGTTTGGACCATTCTAGTTTGTTGTTAATGTGGACACCGAGGAACTTGAAGCTCTCAACCTGCTCCACTACAGCCCCGTCGATGAGAATGGGTGCGTGTGTCACATTCGGACTTTTATTTCCTTTGTTTTGTCTTTATTTAGTATGGTCAGGGCGTGAGTTGGTAATGGGCAGCAGCAACAGCGGCCGAAGACACAGGACTCATGGACTTGAGAGGAAATTCTAGACGGAAGAGGACCCTGGGCACAGCCAGGGGAATATCGCCGCCCCAAAGCAGAGCTGGAGGCAGCAAGGCAGAGAGGCGCTGGTATGAGGAGGCAGCACGGCGGCGTGGTTGGAAGCCCGAGAGTCAGCCCCAAAAATGTATTGGGGGGAAGCACACAGGGAGTGTGGCGAAGCCAGGTAGGAGACCTGCGCCAACTTCCTGTGCTGACCGGAGAGCGAGAGGGACCGGGAAGGCACCGTGTTATGCTGTGGAGTGCACGGTGTCCCTGGTGCGGGTGCATAGTGCGGTACATTCCAGCTCCTTGTATCGGCCGGGCTAGAGTGGGCATCGAGCCAGGTGCCATGAAGCCGGCTCTATGCATTTGGTTTCCAGTGCGTCTCCTTGGGCCGGCGTACATGGCACCAGCCTTACGCATGGTGTCCCCGGTTCGCCAGCACAACCCAGTGCGGGCTATTCCACCTCGCCGCACTGGCCTGGCTACCGGGAGCATTCAACCAGGTTAGGTTGGGTAGGCTCGGTGCTCAAGAGCTCCAGTGCATGGTCCGGTCTACCCAGTGCCACCTCCACGCACCAGCCCTCCGGTGGCAGCCCCCCGCACCAGGCTGTCTCTCCGTTTTCTGCCTACAGGGTCTCCCGCCTGTCCAGCGCTGCCAGAACCTTCCTCCTCTCCACCGCTGCCAGAGCCTCCCGTCTGTCCAGAGCTGCTAGGGTCTCCCGTCTGTCCTGAGCTGCTAGTGTCTCCCGTCTGTCCTGAGCTGCTAGAGTCTCCCGTCTGTCCTGAGCTGCTAGAGTCTCCCGTCTGTCCTGAGCTGCTAGAGTCTCACGTCTGTCCGGAGCTGCTAGAGCCGCCAGTCTGTCCTGAGCCATCAGTCAGCCAGGAGATGCCAGAGCCGTCAGTAAGCCAGGAGCTGCCAGAACCCTCAGTCAGCCAGGACCTGCCAGAGCCACCATTCAGCCAGGAGCTGCCAGAGCCGTCAGTCAGCCAGTAGCTGCCAGAGGCGCCATTCAGCCAGTAGCTGCCAGAGCCGCCATTCAGCCAGGAGCTGCCAGAGCCGCCAGCCAGCCAGGATCTTCCAGAGCCGTCAGTCAGCCAGGCGATGCCAGAATCGCCCTTCACTCCAGAGCTGTCGGAGTCTTCCGCCTGTCCGGCGCGGCCGGAGGCGTCCTTCACTCCAGCGCTGCCGGAGACTCCCGCCTATTCGAGACCCATTTCTAGGGTCCCCAGTCCAAGGTAGGTGGCGAGGGTCGCCGCTTTAAAGAGGCCACAGAGGCGGGTGAAGAGGCACACTAGAACTATGGTGAAGTGGGGTCCACGTCCCGCACCAGAACCGCCACCGTGGACAGACGCCCACCCAGACCCTCCCCTATAGGTTCAGGTTTTGCGGCCGGAGTCTGCACCTTTGGGGTGGGGTGGGGGGGCACTGTCACCTTCTGACCTTTATTTCCTTTGTTTTGTCTTTATTTAATATGGTCAGGGCGTGAGTCTGTTGGTGTTTCTATGTTTTTTCTATTTCTGTGTTTGGCCTGATATGGTTCTCAATCAGAGGCAGCTGTTTATCGTTGTCCCTGATTGAGAACCATATTTAGGTAGCCTGGGTTTCACTGTTGGTTTGTGGGTGTTTGTTTCCTGTGTCAGTGTTTGTGCCACACGGGACTGTTTTGTTTATATTCACTTTGTTATTTTGTATTGTGTCATGTTCAATTTATACTATTAAAACATGGACACTTACCACACTGCGTTTTGGTCCGATCCTTGCTACACCTCTTCAGACGAGGAAGAGGAACTCTGTCGTTACAGCGTGCTCAGTCCTCATTTTCCTGTAGTCCACAATAATTTCCTTAGTCTTGGTTACGTTGAGGGATAGGTTGTTATTCTGGCACCACCCGGCCAGATCTCTGACTTCCTCCCTATTAGCTGTCTCGTCTTTGTCGGTGATCAGACCACTGTTGGGTCGTCTGCAAACTTAATGATGGTGTTGGAGCCATGCCTGGCCATGCAGTCATGGGGTGAACAGGGAGTACAGGAGGGGACTGAGCACACACCCCTGGGGAGCTCCAGTGTTGAGGATCAGCGTGGCAGATTTGTTGCTACCTACCCTCACCACCTGGGGGGGGGGGCGTCAGGAAGTCCTGGATCCAGTTGCAGAGGGAGGTGTTTAGTCCCACGATCCTTAGCTTAGTGATGAGGGTACTATGGTGTTGAACGCTGAGCTGTAGTCAATGAATAGCATTCTCACGTAAGTGTTCCTTTTGTCCAGGTGGGAAAGGGCAGTGTGGAGTGCAATAGAGATTGCATCGTCTGTGGATCTGTTTGGGCGGTATGCAAATTGGAGTGGGTCTAGGGTTTCTGGGATAATGGTGTTGATGTGAGTCATGACCAACCATTCAAAGCACTTCATGGCTACAGACGTGAGTGCTACGGGTCTGTAGTCATTTAGGCAGGTTGCCTTTGTGTTCTTGGGTACAGGGACTATGATGGTCTGCTTGAAACATGTTGGCATTACAGAAAATCAGGGACATGTTAAAAGTGAAGACACCTGCCAGTTGGTCAGCACATGCCCGGAGCACACGTCCTGGTAATCCGTCTGGCCCCGCAGCCTTGTGTATGTTGACCTGTTTAAAGGTCATACTCATGTCGGCTACGGAGAGCATGATCAAAGGGGATTCTTACATGTATTGACTCTGGGGGTTGAATACTTATCTAATCAAGATATATTAGTGTTTTATTTTTTATGTATTTTTTAAAATTACAAATATTATAGTTTTTCTTCCACTTTGACATTGCAGTGTATTTTTTGTAAATTGTTGACATGAAATGCTAATTCAATCCATTTTACTCCCACTTTGTAACACAACAAAATGTGGAGAAAAGTCAAGCGGTATGAGTACTTCCTGAAGGCACTGTATAATTGCTTGATTGGAATAGTTTTCCTTCCAAAAAATTGTATGTAATTGTATGTAAAATGTAATAAAGCAGCTTTTCTGTTTTTGAATGGTGTGGGAGTACCCCAACAACAGAATGGTATGGGCATATACATATCATAAAAAATATGAATACGAGTAGACCGCTGATTGGCCAGCTCATCCTCATCTAGAATTCTAATTGGCCAGCTCATCTTCCTCATCCCCCCCACAACCTCACCCCCATGCTAACTTTGCCACCGCTGCTGAAAAAAACATCCTAGAGAAAACAATGTGCTGTGTGTGTGTGTTGGTGTGTGTGTTTTGGTGTGTGTGTGTGTGAGAGTGGACGAATGTGTTTGCGATGGAGGGGCACCAGCTTGCTTTGGCACCAGCTTGCATTGTTACAGGTTTGTCAAACAGAGCGGATCTCAGCTGCGTCTGTTGTCCAGCCAGTGTACCTGATGTGGCTGCAGATTGGATTCCTGCGGGGGTCTTTCACGTAAAGTTCATATGGCATTGTTGTGAAACGCTGGGAAACAGCTTGCACAGAGCCCGGGGGGCAGGATGCCACATCGCATTCAACAGACTTTTGTTTGAACTATTTTGAACTTGAATTAGATTCCAAGTTATATCATCAAACACTCAATGTGTATACGATTGTAACATTTGTCAACCGACTGTAACTGTATTGCAACCATTTATTTAATGCTGGGCCATAATTCAAGTCAAGCGAAGCAAGAAAAACATGCATAATTATCTGTCATATCTCAATGGCTTCCACCTAGCAGCACATACACATTTAAGAAACGAAACATTTCAGTCGTTTTACCATATCATTTAATGTCTCTTCCAGCACATTCCCACCATATGAAGGACTACAGTACAATGAAGGAATTAGGGGTGTCCTCTATCCAGGGCCTGGAAGTGAACAGCACAGGAGTCTGAGCCCTGAACACCCAGTAGCTTCAGGAAAGCTCAGGAACTCACACACACTTCTATAGAGGTTCAGCACTGCTAGCTGGCAACCCTTCTCCCCATCCCTCTTCATCCCAATCCCCTCCCTCTCCACCTCGCCCCGTTTGAGAGTGTCGGTGATTGGCAGCCTTCACTCCCAATACTTTGCCATTGCAGTGAATTCCTAATAACTCCCTCTCCACGGCACCAGGCAATGCTAGAGAACTCTATGCCTTTACCATCATCACTGCGAAAGGCTTGGATGGGGAATTGAAGCTTTAGAGAGATTCAGTTCTACACTGCGCTCCCTTTGGGAGGAAGAGAGCAGTCATTTTCTCTCATATTGTTTTTTTTTAAATGCCCAAGGCTCCCTGGCAGAGATGTTTCTTCTTTCTCTTTCTGCTGCTGTTGTCAGGCTCCACCTCATGCCTGTAATCATTAGGCTGCAATTTGGGTAGAAAATTGCAATTACATGGTTTAAAAATGTGCCTGTTGTTTTCTACGCTTGTTATTTTTTTGTGGAGAAAGGCTGAGGGAAAGCAATCCAGCTCTGATTATAATTAAGGGAATACGATGCAATAAAACTGTCGATTATGTCAAAGTTCTATCCTTTAAGGGCCTGATTCCATGCGGTTGTTCACTGCAAGTTAAGCTGAACTGACTCTCCTATAAGTTGGTGTACAATATGGTCTCTCTGACCAGGGGATTGACTCATTCACACCAACCTGCAAAAAATGGAAAGGGGTGTTGATTTTATGACATACACAGACGGTTCAAGTTTCTCATCATCAGATCCCTTTACAGAAGAGCTGGGACTTCAAAGAAAAGCCTATCATGAAAAATAATGTACCCGTGTCATTAGATATATTGTGCCTTGATCTATCTGCAGTACAAGATGGGGAAGACTTGATCTATCTGCAGTACACAATGGGAAAGACTTGATCTATCTGCAGTACAAGATGGGAAAGACTTGATCTATCTGCAGTACACAATGGGAAAGACTTGATCTATCTGCAGTACAAGATGGGAAAGACTTGATCTATCTGCAATATAAAGATGGGAAAGACTTGATCTATCTGCAGTACACGATGGGAAAGACTTGATCTATCTGCAGTACAAGATGGGAAAGACTTGATCTATCTGCAGTACACAATGGGAAAGACTTGATCTATCTGCAGAACATGATGGGAAGACTTGATCTATCTGCAGTACACAATGGGAAATACTTGATCTATCTGCAGTACAAGATGAGAAAGACTTGATCTATCTGCAATACACGATGGGAAAGACTTGATCTATCTGCAGTAGAAGATGGGTAAGACATGATCTATCTGCAGTACAAGATGAGAAATACTTGATCTATCTGCAGTAGAAGATGGGAAAGACTTGATATATCTGCAGTAGACGATGGGAAAGACATGATCTATCTGCAGTAGAAGATGGGAAAGACATGATCTATCTGCAGTAGAAGATGGGGAAGACATGATCTATCTGCAGTAGAAGATGGGAAAGACATGATCTATCTGCAGTAGAAGATTGGAAAGACATTATCTCACATTTATTTTTAATATTTAGTTTCAAACAGCAGAGATGTGTATAAACCTGCTGTCTGTTTCACCGACATTTGCAACATTGTTTCAATATTCAAATTCGATCTCCAGCTGTCCAATAGTAATAAACTTGTCGGGAGTCAGGACGAGACAGACAGGCAGGCCGCTTTTCTCAGCCAGTCAAAATCATGAATCAGCATTAGAGGACCGATTAATCGTAATGGCCAATTAATTAGGGCCGATTTCAAGTTTTCATAACAATCGGAAATCAGTATTTTTGGGCGCCGATTTCCGATGTAACATTTTTTATGTTTATTTTTATTTAACTAGGCAAGTCAGTTAAGAACACATTTGCAGGCTATATTAATCAGGTGAAATTGTGTCATTTCTCTTGCATTCATTGCACGTAGAGTCAGGGTATATGCAACAGTTTGGGCTGCCTGGCTCATTGCGAACTAATTAGCCAGAATTTTACGTAATTATGACATAACATTGAAGGTTGTGCAATGTAACAAGAACATTTAGACTTAGGGATGCCACCTGTTAGATAAAATACAGAACGGTTCCGTATTTCACTGAAATAATAAACGTTTTGTTTTCGAAATGATCGTTTCCGGATTCAACCATATTAATGTATTTCTGTGTGTTATTATGTTATAATTAAGTCTGATTTGATAGATCAGTCTGACTGAACAGCAGCAGTCCCGTAATCTGTTCATGACTTCAAGCCTATCAGCCTAATGGCTGGTGTAACCAATGTGAAATGGCTAGCAAGTTAGCTGGGTGTGCGCTAATACCGTTTCAAACGTCACTTGCTTTTAGATTTGGAGTAGTTTTTCCCCTTGCTCTGCAAGGGCCGCGGCTTTTGTGGAGCGATGGGTAATGCTGCTTCGAGTGTGGCTGTTGATGATGTGTTCCTGAGTCCAGAGAGGAGCGAGGAGAGGGACGGAAGCTATACTGTTACACTGGCAATAATATAGTGCTTATAAGAACATCCAATAGTCAAAGCTATATGAAATACAAATGGTATAGAGAGAAATAGTCCTATACATACTATATTAACAACAACCTAAAACTTCTTACCTTGGAATATTGAAGTCTCATGTTAAAAGGAACCACCAACTTTCATATGTTCTCATGTTCTGAGCAAGGAACATCACACGTTAGCTTTTTTACATGGCACATATTTTACATGACACATACATGGCACATATTGCATATTGGCACATATTACTTTCTTCTCCAACACTTTGTTTTTGCATTATTTAAACCAAATTGAACATGTTTCATTATTTATTTGAGGCTAAATTGATTTTATTGATGTATTATATTAAGTTAAAATAACTGTTCATTCAGTATTGTTGTAATTGTCATTATTACAAATAGATAAAATAAAAATCGACCGGTATAAATAATCGGTATTGGCTTTTTTGGTCCCCCAATAATCGGTATCGGTATCGGAGTTGAAAAATCATAATCGGTCGACCTCTAATCAGCATCATTTAAAAACAATCCAATGATATCACATTTTATTTGTCACATGCACATGTTTATCAGATATTATTGCGGGTGTAGCGAAATGCTTGTGTTTCTAGCTCCAACAGTTAATAATATATAAAAAATTTGACTAGCAATATCAGAGCGGCATAGACTAACATACAGTAGAATAGAATAGAATACAGTATCTACATATGAGATAAGTAATGCAAAATATGTAAACATTATTAAAGTGACTAGTGTTCCATTATGAAAGTGGCCAGTGATTTCAAGTATATGTATATAGGGCAACAGCCTCTAATGTGCTAGTGATGGCTATTTAACAGTCTGATGGCCTTGTGATAGAAGCTGTTTTTCAGTCTCTCGGTCCCAGCCTTGATGCCCCTGTACTGACCTCACCTTCTAGATGATAGCGGGGTGAACAGGCAGTGGCTCGGGTGGTTGTTGTCCTTGATGATCATTTTGGCCTTCCTGTGACATTGGGTGCTGTAGGTGTCGTGGAGGGCAGGTAGCTTGAACACGCCCCGCTCTAGAGAGCCCTATGGTAGCGGGCGGTGCAGTTGCCGTACCAGGTGGTGATACAGCCCGACAGGATGCTCTCAATTGTGCATCTGTAAAAGTGTGTGAGACTTTTAGGTGCCAAGCCAAATCTTATGGATATATACAATGAAATATCAATAGAAAACAGGTGAAACAAAACAAAATGCAGCTAGTTTGCAGTCTTTCCAGTTTAAAAGGATTGTGTTAGCTGTGTCGTTGGCTAGCTCCTCTGAACAACAGTGTCCAGACAAGAGAACACACATTTTCTATGCCAGGTGAAATCGCGCCTCATTAGCTCATTGTTATAGATGTATCCAAATAAATGTCACTAGAAAACGGCTTAAACAAATGCAAATGCTACAGTTGTTATTCTGGCTGTACTGTTTGACGTGACTGTAAATTAACCATAGCTTGCTAACTAGTAAGCAAGGGATAAGAATGTTGGCAGCCAGTATGGCAATAGAACATTTAGAACAAACGACTGGGTTGCATCCATAGATACAGAACAAAAAGACTTAACAACTGGGTCGCATCTCTGGTAACCGAACCGATAGAACGAACGACCAGCCGGCTTGGGTAGCAACCCTAGATTTGTGTTGGGACTAAATCTTGTGGAAGGATGAAATAGTATAAATAAATTAATCAAAATAAAGTTTTTAATGAAAATATGTAAATCATTATTTGAAAGTGTTACCAGACTTCGTCTCGAGCCTAACATCACCCATGCTGATATATCCTACAAACACCAGCTTCTCGGGCATTATCACTTCATGTCACACCCTGACCATAGTTTGCTTTGTATGTTTCTATGTTTTGGTTGGTCAGGGTGTGATCTGAGTGGGCATTCTATGTTGGATGTCTTGTTTGTCTATTTCTATGTCTGGCCTGATATGGTTCTCAATCAGAGGCAGGTGTTAGTCATTGTCTCTGATTGGGAACCATATTTAGGTAGCCTGGGTTTCACTGTGTGTTTGTGGGTGATTGTTCCTGTCTCTGTGTTTTGCACCAGATAGGGCTGTTTTTGGTTTTCCACGTTTATTGTTTTTGTGAGTTTATTCATGTCTAGTGTCTTTATTAAAGAACATGAATAACCACCACGCTGCATTTTGGTCCGCCTCTACTTCACCTAAGGAAAACATTTACAGAATCACCCACCACAACAGGACCAAGCGGCGTGGTAACGGGCAACAGCAGGAGAGGCAGCAATGTCTGGACTATACTACTTGGGAGGAAATAGACAGGTGGGCGGTCGACCCAGGAGGAGTGCCGGAGCCTGCCTGGGATTCGCTGGAGCAGTGCGAGGAGGGGTATAGAAGAATGGAGTTGGAGAAGCAAGCACGGCGGCGCGGTAGGAAGCCCGAGAGTCAGCCCCAAAAATTTCTTGGGGGAGGGCACACAGGAAATGTGGCGAAGCCAGGTAGGAGACCTGCGCCAACTTCCTGTGCTTACCGGGGGCTAGAGAGACCGGACAGGCACCGTGTTATGCTGTGAAGCGCACGGTGTCCCCAGTGCGGGTGCATAGCCCGGTGCGGTACATTCCAGCTCCGCGTATCGGCCGGGCTAGAGTGGGCATCGAGCCAAGTGCCATGAAGCCGGCTCTACGCAGCTGGTCTCCAGTGCGTCTCCTTGGGCCGGCTTACATGGCACCAGCCTTGCGCACGGTGTCCCCGGTTCGCCTGCATAGCCCAGTGCGGGCTATTCCACTTCGCCGCACTGGTAGGGCGACCGGGACCATTCAACCGGGTAAGGTTGGGCAGGCTCGGTGCTCAAGAGCTCCAGTGCGCCTGCGCGGTCCGGTCTATCCGTCACCACCTCCACGCACCAGCCCTCCGGTGGCAGCCCCCCGCACCAGGCTGTCTCTCCGGCTCATCCTTTCTGGTGCTCCCGCCTGTCCAGCGCTGCCAGAGCCTTCCTCCTCTCCAGCGCTGCCAGAGCCTTCCTCCTCTCCAGCGCTGCCAGAGCCTTCCTCCTCTCCAGCGCTGCCGGAGTCTCCCGCCTGTCCAGAGCTGCCGGAGCCCCTCTGCCCAGAGCTGCCGGAGTCCCTCTGCCCAGAGGCGCCGGAGCCCCTCTGCCCAGAGGCGCCGGAGCCCCTCTGTCCCGAGCAGCTGCCCCTCTGTCCCGAGCAGCTGCCCCTCTGTCCCGAGCAGCTGCCCCTCTGTCCCGAGCTGCCCCTCAGTCCAGTGTCATTAAGTAGGGTCGCCGTGGCTAGGAGGCCACGGAAGCGGACAAGGTGGGGGACTAAGACTACGGTGAAGTGGGGGCCACGTCCAGCACCAGAGCTGCCACCGCGGACAGATGCCCACCCAGACCCTCCCCAATAGGTTCAGGTTTTGCGGCCGGAGTCCGCACCTTGGGGGTACTGTCACACCCTGACCATAGTTTGCTTTGTATGTTTCTATGTTCTGGTTGGTCAGGGTGTGATCTGAGTGGGCATTCTATGTTGGATGTCTTGTTTGTCTATTTCTATGTCTGGCCTGATATGGTTCTCAATCAGAGGCAGGTGTTAGTCATTGTCTCTGATTGGGAACCATATTTAGGTAGCCTGGGTTTCACTGTGTGTTTGTGGGTGATTGTTCCTGTCTCTGTGTTTTGCACCAGATAGGGCTGTTTTTGGTTTTCCACGTTTATTGTTTTTGTTAGTTTATTCATGTCTAGTGTCTTTATTAAAGAACATGAATAACCACCACGCTGCGTTTTGGTCCGCCTCTACTTCACCTAAGGAAAACCCTTACACTTCAATTGAATATATGAGGTAGGTACTTGATAGGTTAACAATCAAGGAGGACAGACAAGGCCTTATGCTATAGAAATGTTTATAATAACAATGATCTCAATAATACATATGCAAATATAGAAATTGGGATTTGCATGATAAAAATGCTCATAATTTTCTTTTGTTTTTGTGACTTGTTAATTACATGATAATTACTGAGCTACAGCCTAAAGGGACTTTATCCCGGTCCCGTCTGTAGCTCTTGCCATTTTCCTTGAGACCCAATTCTTTCAACTTCAGCTTTTAAATCTTGTGAGACCCTGATACGTCCTTTTTTAGGGCTTCAGAGACTTTTGACTGGTATCAATTTCCAGATCCAGGGCAGAATTATGAGCCATCCAAGGGAAAACATCTATATTTTAATCTCACTTTCTCTCTCTCTCTCTCTCTCTCTCTCTCTCTCTCTCGCTCTCTTTCGCTCTCTCTCTCTCTCTCTCTCTCTCTTTCGCTCACTCTCTCTTTCGCTCACTCTCTCTCTCGCTCCCTCTCTCTTTCTCGCTCCCTCTCTCTTTCTCGCTCCCTCTCTCTTTCTCGCTCTCTCTCTCTCTCTCTCACTCGCTCTCTCACTCCCTCTCTCTCGCTCCCGATCTCTCGATCTCTCTCTCTCTCTCTCCCTCGCTCTGTCTCGCTCCCTCTCACTCATTGCCTCAGCTTTCTTTGTACAGTGTGCAGGTGACTAATTTCTCTTGGGCTTTGGACTTTGGAGTGAGAGAAGGGCGGAAGGGAGGAGAAAATGAAGGGGAAAGAGGAGAGGGAGAGGCAGTGCTCGGCTTGGCAGCTTAGAGAAGGCTGCCAACATCATAGAAGCCGGATATCTCCTCTCATCTTCCCCGTAGGTCCTTCTCTCTGTTCTCTCCCCAGCCCTGTGTGAGCCCAGCATGCGAGGCCTGCTTGTATCTTCAGTGTCACTGTGTTCACAGTATGATCAGTGTTTACTCTCAAAGAGTTCAAGGCACTGGATCTATCGTAAGGCAACCGTGAGCCTCTTCTTTCTCTGGAGAAGGACAACGCAGATGTTTTTGCTTCTATGTGGATGTCAGTATAGTGGAAAGCAGCTGTCACTCAAAAGGGCAGTGGGTTCTCCTCTCCGTCTGTTATCAACCTCCTGACGGAGTTCAGCATGGATTGACAATACAATTTTTGTTACATTTATATCAGAAAGACTCAACTTCAACCACATCTGCATTTGCATACAAGAGCAACCAACAGTGACAGTAATTGATTATCCATCAAGGTGTCTGTTCCCACTAGATAAAATATGGGTAGAAAAGATATCAGATGAAAGTTTTGGCTGTGATAATTCACCAAGCAGGTTCTGATACATCTTTAAAGGAAGCATATGGAAGTGAACTTGTTCACCCCAAAAAGTGAAAACGGCTAATTAAGTGGGTACCAGTACAAGTTGAGTCTCAACCTTTTTTGGGGTAGTTATTGAAGTGGAATAGTAAGCTGTTACCACAGTGAGCCCACCACACACCCCACAACACCTCACAGCCCCTCCAACTTCCATAATTACTAACATAATTGAGATGTTTTCTCCCTGCATGTCTTTTAACCCCCCCTTCCCCAGTCCTAATTCATTTAAACTTTTAAAGCAGGGGCTTTAATTATTCATGTCCCCCATGGTGGCCCCCTCCTCCCTGGGTAACACCCGAGCAGAGTGCGTCTGTATGAGCGCTGCCAGGCCTCTCATTAATTAATGCCACAGTCGATGCCCCAACTCTCCTTCACTAAAGCACTCTCTTTCTCCTGTTTCCCTCCCTCTGTTACCATGTCCTGTCTCTCTCCCCGACAGAGGGATGAGGGGTTTCAGCAGAGGTGTAATGTCGTGATGTTGTTCTGTAGAGTGTGTTCATCCCTCAAACCTCAAGGGAACCCATGCCTCTCTGTACAATGAGGGGTGAGATTGGAAGAGAGGAATTTCAGCGATGGTAAGACTACAGGAGTGTCAGTGGATAGGTTCTTTCTTTCTTACTTTCTTACTGCCCTCCTTTTGTTCCCCAAGAGCCAGGTCCTACATTCCTCCCCCTGTCAGTCTGGTATGAAGGTGGTTACTGGACCTTGAGGAGGAGGCTAAGGGCCACACTTACTAATTCTTTTCCATAGAGATTAAAAGTGAAGGAGGCTGAACGTAAGGTCGAAAAAAGACTACAGGAAGGAACTTGGTGAAGTGTGTCAAATACGATTCTGGATCACCACAGCAACATTAACTATGTCTTCTCTTAGTAACAGTTGACTTGATTATCGACACAAATTGTACTGTTTACAGTAGAGGTTTAGGGTGCATATCTGTAAAACCATTGATCATACCCAAAGAGGTATTTTCTACAAGGGTGTGGGTAACATTGTGCGCGTAACGTTGGCCCACCTAATGAGACTGAGAAGAAAGAGGGGCCACTGCCTTTACTCTGAATGGGACTAAGTGTTCTGCTTTTAAAACACAGTAAAGAGACTGTCAGGGATGCTATGTGTGTGTGTGTGTGTGTGTGTGTGTGTGTGTCCGCTGCTTTGAAGCACAAAGCCTACGGGAAGAAGGCTGACACGGATCCCTCAGTGCATGCCTGACCACTGTGTTAGAACTGTGCAAGAAAATCCATTCAGGAAATATAGAGGCAATTATTTAGTCCCCCACACATGCTGACAAAACAAGGGCCAATGGAGGCGAGAAGAAAACTACAGCATTAAACAGGGAAATAAGTCTGGGCTGAGTGGGGACTACTGCATGCATGTGGGTGATTGAACATCTTGCTACTCTTCCTGTGAAGGTAGTCTAATTAATGAAGTGTGTGAACTGATTGTCTCATTAAAACCATCAGTGCTTTTATTATTCAGTCCTATAATAGGAGAGGAGTACCAGGCCTTATGATGCAGGAACCTTATAATGAGAGGGGATTTCGGAATGGATATTGTCATTAATAAATAATGCTACATTTGATGCTATTTTGGTGCTTGAAGCTACTTTTACTGACAACAGGTCAAGATATCATACTGTGTGTTAACTACAGTATCTCTTTCTGTGCTGATTCACATAGCAGAACACAATGACCTGCCAAAATGTAAATGACCATAGCAGTATTTATTTTTGTGGCACACGTAAACATCACAGAACGTTCAGATGGATCTTTAGCCCAGAGATGTTGGCTTCCAGCTCTGGACACTCTTCCCCCATTCATTTGAGTTTCAACCCATTTTCAACCCTCATTTTTTAAACACTGATAATCTATCTGTTTTTAAGCACTGAGTGTAAATTCTGTCTTTTAGATCTCTAATCTGCTCTCAACAGTTTAATAAAGCCATCCTACACAGGTTTTTGGTACAGAAAGCATCACACTTAATTTTTGATGATGAAATAAGATGTGCAGTGCTCACCACTGTAATCCATGCTGAAGAATGTACACCTTATGCAAAGATGTACAGTTAGTTCATCCTACCTTTATTAACAGTTTGGAAACAGTCCAATTCCAGAATCCTGGGAGATTAATTAAAGGGCCACTATTCCACCGGCTGACAGTCCCATTGTTTTCGAATGGGGAGGTCTAGCTAAGGAGAAATCTGGAGTAGAGTGGTTCATCTCACTGACAGTGTGAATGGACTTTATGGTGCTTGAGGAGGAGCTGTCTTGATCTTGATGGACAGTAGCTAAGTCAGCATTAAGAGGAGTTGGATCCATCTCTGACAGAGCCTGGCCTAAGCCTTTGGAGTGTTGGTGGTGGTGGAACTAGACTGACATGGACACGGTCATGGTGATGGTTCTAATCTGAAGGCATCTTCCCAAGCGTCACTAGAGCTTCTGGAAGCTTGAAGCTTGATGTGGGAAGGCTTGCTTACAGTAGTAACGTGTCCTTTTCAAAGAGCATGTTCTGTTCTGTGATGTAACCGGACGATCCTGACAGGATAGTCTGTGACACTGCAGTGGTCCAGTGTTCCAACCACTAAGGAGAATAAATCTGCCCTGAAAAGGGAGGAAATATAATAAATATGGTTAATTGCTAATGACCAGTGGTATAGAGCTGGCCATGCTCTTTCTGTCTCGGTTACTCTGACGAAAAGACTAAAGTTTCATGTGTTTTATGTATTTTCTCTCTTAACAGAGATGTGTGTGTGTATTGGGGTGGATATCATGGTATTTTGGGGCTTTAGATTCAGTTTGAAAAGGCCTGTTGGAAGCATCTTCTGTGGTGTCAGACAGAGAGCTCAGACGCACCTATTCATCACCCTCATTAAAATAGCCTCAGCAGTCTCCTCAGAGCCACAGCCGGCCTCCTGGCTCTCTCTCTAACTCAACAAGTAAGCTGAAATAAAACAGCTTCAGCTCAAGCAAACACACACACTCACAACTATGTGGATACAAACACACACACTCACAACTATGTGGATACAAACACACACACTCACAACTATGTGGATACAAACACACACACTCACAACTATGTGGATACAAACACACACACTCACAACTATGTGGATACAAAACACACACACTCACAACTATGTGGATACAAACACACACACTCACAACTATGTGGATACAAACACACACACTCACAACTATGTGGATACAAACACACACACTCACAACTATGTGGATACAAACACACGAAGACAACAGTCCACTTTGGCTATGTGACACCAGTGGGAATCAAACACATAACGCTGGTGTTGCTAGTGCCATGTTCTTATGAAATGAGCCACAATACATAAATACAGTACAATATAAACAGTACCAGTCAAAGGTTTGGACACACCTACTCATTCAGTCTTGAAGGAGTTCCCACATCTGCTGAGCACTGTGGAGGTCCTCATGAGATCCAGTTTCATCACAGCACATTTACCACCTCTACCTTGTCTCAACACAACTGATTGGCTCAAACACATTAAGAAGGAAGAAATTCCACAAATTAACTTTTAACAAAGCACACCTGTTCATTGAAATGCATTCCAGGTGACTACCTCATGAAGTGGCTACTTTGAAGAATCTAAAATATATTTTAATTTGTTTAACGCTTTTTTGGTTACTAAATGTTTCCATATGTGTTATTTCCTAGTTTTCATTCTAGAATGGAGAAAATAGTAAAAAATAAAATAATATACTTGAATGTGTAGGTGTGTCTAAACTTTTGACTGGTACTGTATATTTTTTCTTTGTAATTCTTACCCCCTTTTTATCCCCAATTTCGTGATCACGATCTTGTCTCATCGCTGCAACTCTCCAACGGGCTTGGGTGTGGCAAAGGTCGAGTCATGCGTCCTCCGAAACAAGACCCGCCAAACCACTCTTCTTAATAACACCCGCTCGCTTAACCCGGAAGCCAGCCGCACCAATGTGTCAGAGGAAACACCATTCAACTGACGACCGAAGTCAGCCTGCAGGCACTCGGCCCTCCAAAAGAGCACAATGAACCAAGTAAAGCCCCCCTGGCCAAACCCTCCCCTATCCCAGACGACGCTGGGCCCATTGTGTTCCGCCCTATGGGACTCTCGGTCACGGCCGGTAATGACACAGCCTGGGATCACACCCCAGGCTGTAGTGACGCCACAACACTGCGATGCAGTGCCTTATACCACTGCGCCACTCGGGAGGCCTACAATACAGTACTTTAAAATACAATACACAATTACAATACGGGTGGAAGTTGTATGATTGCCATCCCCATGAGTGTACCACGCTCCTTGAGGCCATGGATGAGGCATGCAATGATTTCAATCCAGCCAGTGGATTTGCCATGCCAAAAGGTTTTCCCCTTGGTGTATGAACAATGATGATATTTACTGTGATTTCAATGAGAGCTTATGGCCAAATGTTCAAGACAGGCTTGATGCAAACTAGTGCCTGCTAAACAGGATGTTCCTTTCATTTCTTTCATTTGATTACATTGTGAAAGATGTCTTCAAGGAACACAACTTTGATCAGACATGGGATAGAAATTATAGAAATTTGATATTCGGTCAATTTTATTGGGTAGTGCAAGTGTATTGTCTAATGTGAAAACAGTGAAATGTACTGTACAATACAGTACTTCTGAAACAGGTATTTTACATGTAAAAGTACTACATTGAGAATATATCATTATGTTGTGTTTTGGTGATTAAACCAATGTACTCCTTATATTTCACAGTAAACATATGTCTACAAGCAACATGAATGCACAGTGAAAGGTTTTGAATGTAAGACTGGCTGCGTTAAGTGTTTACCAGTTTGGAGTTTTGTACTAAGAGTTTGAAAAATTCACCACATACAGTGTCTTCAGAAAGTATTCATACCTTTGACTTTTTCCATGGATTTGAATTAGATTCTTTGTCACTAGTTTACACACAATACCCCATAATGTCAACATGGAGTGATGTTATTTTTTGTTATGTAACGTGTGTTTAGATGACTTAAACAGATAGAACTAAATTAGACTATTCTGGAAAGAGAACACATATAGCTGCCATTTATTCAATACATAGATTAGTGCACTTCAAGAAAATAATAAACCCTAATACAAAAAAAACCTTTGCATAAAAATAGAAACCCTAAGGTCAAGCCGAAGAATGTTGGAGATCTCTTAGTAAGTCTATCTGTTGTCCGATTGTCCACTTCCGTTTCTCCACAATAACTCCAGATCTGGTACAATATCTCTACTTTTCCTAAAGAACTAGCTTAGGAAACCAACTTCAAGCAAAAATAAATAACTGCAGTTACACATTGGCATCGGACTACCAAAACGTGATCACTTACTAGCTCAATGAAGCCAACTGCAACAAAATTAGTTACAAGCTGATTTTTTCCTACATCACACATAACAATAGTTATTCTCTGATAGTTCTTTGGGGGTATTAACATAGTATTGACTCGGATGTGAATACTTATGTAAATGAGATATTTCTGTATTTCATTCTCAATACATTTTCAAACATCTCTAAAAACACGATTTCACTTTTTTCTTTATGGGGTAGTGTGTGTAGATGGGTGAAAAAATAACATCTATTTAATCCATTTTGAATTCAGGCTGTAACACAACAAAATGTGGGGTATGGGGGTATGAATACTTTCTGAAGGAACTGTGCTTGTGAAAATAGTACCAAAGCGATAAAAACACTATAATACCCTCCCTATGGATGACCAAAAAGTGGGAAGGGAATGGAGGAGGGGGAGCACCACTGGGATTGGTGTCCGGTTGTCCAGTCAGTGGGCCGAGAGCAGACAGGTGGCCGGAGTCTGTTGGTGATTAATCTGGTGGTCTGCGGTCACCATGGGCCGGGGTTGGTCTGTGAAGCCTTGCGTCATTGACCTCCAGGGATCTCTCAGGCTCCCAGGCTCCAGCCTGCTGTCCAACACCAGCCCTAGACATGTGACTCTCCAAACGCCTTACTGTACTATGACCTGAAAATGAGGTTGGATTGGGCATCAGAGTTTTTTCTGCTGTGTGTGTGTTTGTGTGTGTGTCTGTGACTGTATGCATGCGTGTGTGTGTGTGGGTGTGTGTCTATTCTGCAGCGTTTCAGTGTCTGTGGAGGGCGGCACGGAGCAGATGTGGAATTTAAATGGCCTGCTTTTGGGAAGCAGGTGGTTGAGTGTGATAGATCATTCATGTCATCGCCAGCTTGGCTTTGTTCTGTAGCTGTTATACTGAGGTGGATCCTCTGTGAATGGCGCTTTGACAGGCACTGCAGGGAGAACTCAGGGCCAGGGATGATGAAGGAGCATTTTCAACCTGAAATCCATCCAGTGGTACCTTTGTGGTGGTTCTCTACTATTTTCTTTCATGTTCTGTAAAAACAAACATCCACTAGGTGTGGCAGCACACAGCACACATGAGTTATCATGTGATGCAATGGGAATAGTTGAGTTTATACAGGGGTAGGAACTTTTCCAATCATTTTGTTCTGAACACAGAACCACTATATTTTTTTGTAGTTAATAAATACAACGTGATAACTAAGCCTATAGGATCTTTAACTAGCATTGAATAAGTTAATCCATTCTTCTCTAGCTAATTAAACAGCTCTCTCCCTGTCTTCTGAATCACACATGTATCATCAGTACTTGCTTTGAAGGGGGAGGGGCAGGTAGCGTAAACACACACAGGAAAAGATGTTCAGTTTGCAAGCAGACACTGGAATAAGTTTCTGAGTGACAGAGTGAGGACTTTGCATTGGTGCTTTGATGCGTTTTGTTGTAGGACTAGAAAAAATGCAACGTAAAATAACATTATTAACCGGTTCTGTTCTGGAATAGTATGGATGACTTTCGTTCCAGGTTCCTTTTCTGTTCCTTAAAAAATGTAGTTATTTTCTGGTTTTCGGTCCTGTTCCCTGAATAGGTTCCAACCTCTGATTTATAAACAGAATTACGATAAATGTTCATCCTGAAACACTAAGCCCATTTTATTTCCTTACAATGTCTATTTTTGCCATTTTATCTCTGCGCTGTAAAATGAACTGAACAGATTATAATTATGTTGCATCTGATTTTATAATGGTGTGTGCTCTCCTTGGGGCCTGTTCCATTTCTCTTCTCTTTTTTTCTCTCTCTCTATTCCTAGGGAGGAGAAGGGCGCACGTTCCAACAGCCGCACAGTAAACAGGACTAAAAATAATGACTCTGTGGCTCTGTTTGAGCTTTGCTGCTCTTTGCCTTCCCCTCAGGAATAGCTTTCTAAATACACAGCACAAATCCAGCTCTGCACGCTTTCCCTGCCACTCTCTGTTTCCAAACATCCAGAAGCTGTTTGAACTGGCCCGCCGTCATCCCAGAGTCATGGAAGTTTGTCTGAAATGATTTTTCAACCTGCGTGAGAGTGTGTGTGCGTGTGCATAGTGAATGTGTGGTTTGTGTGTAAAATAGAGAGACAGACATACAGACAGCATGATACAGAAAGAATAAAGGAAAAGAGAGTAGAGAGAGACAGACAGACAGACAGACAGACAGACAGACAGACAGACAGACAGCATGGGTGAGAGATGGTAGAGAGAGAGAGAGATAAATACACATCACATTTAAGTGAGACAGGGAAATTGAGTTGAGTTGAACGCTACTGAGAATATAAGGGAGCTTGTTATTTGTTTATGACATCATTTCTGTTGGGATTGAGGGTTTTTGAACAATGTTTGGAAATATCTGTAATTCTCTTTTTGCAGCCTGCTCGCTCTGCTCACACTCCCCATGTAATTATGCATAATCAAATGTTTACTATTCTCTAACAGCTTGCCATTCCATGTAATAATACAAAATCATCCCTTGTTTGAAATGATCCCCCAACAAACACTCATTAGCTTATTTAAGAAGGTGAGATCTCCCAGCTCCAATCAGAAGTGGCAGCTGTATCAGCAGGAAATGGGGATAATTGAACCCCTACTGCTCTTAATCGCCCCCTGCCCCCTGCCCCACAGTCCCATATTCCCCCTGCTCTCAAATCAATTGAAAGGGGATTTATTGGCAAAGCAAATTATGTTGCAAAGCAAATGAAAACCAATAAACAAACTTGAAAACAATCAGAAATTAACAGTAAACATTACACTCACAAAAGTTTCAAAGGAATAAGGCCGTTTCCAAATGTTATATTATTAGTTATGTACAGTGTTTTAACAATATGCCAATAGTTGAAGTACTGTATGAATGGCTATCTCTCTTTCTCTTTCCACCACTCCCCCAGCTCTCCCAGTCCTGTTCATAGAAAGGAAGCTGCTGTAGTCCTAATGTTGTCCACTGATCTGTGGTTAAGACTCAATTCATGGATCAGTGGAACTTGTCTTGAGGAGTGTGACTGTGTCCAATCCCCTTAAGACGGCAGCCTCACTCAGCCTCTCTGGACGGCCAGGGCTGGCTGGACCACTGGATTTTCAGCTGTAGACAGCCAGGGCAGGAGTATACTGCATGGATAGTCAATCAAAGTGTATGGCCGAGTGTTAAGAGATGGTCAAACCCCATGTATAGGTGGGAGAAAAAAAGGACAAAATGGGCAGATCCATCATTGATTAACAAATGGCGAGATCGGGCTACCTGGCAGTTTGACTAATTGTTCTTTCAGTAAAAGAGACACGCTTAGAGCTGTGAAACATCCAGAGCTTCTTGTTGAAAGATGAGGGCAGAAGCTCATTGACAGCTAAGTGTTCTCTGTGAAGTCGAAATAGAAACATCTCAGCAGGATCCTTCGATGGGGGCATTGTGGAGCTGTCTCCCTGTCAGACGTGCAGTATGCCTAGGTCAATCACTACACCTCAGACTAGATCAAACTCTCAGCCTCTACAGCTCTATGTTCTCTCAAGCAAGGCCAACTCCTTTGACAGTTTCTAACCCTCAGTACTTACTTCATAGTCATGCTACAATGTAAGAACATACTGTATTCACGCCCTTGTGTAGCATTTTGTCAAAATATAAAAGCTTTTCTTTATCTCCCTTTGTATCAATTAAGATCACAGTATGATGGCAAGCTCCATTTTGTGTCTTCTTCTGCTGAAATGTTCAGTGTGTCGCTGGTAATGAGCTCCATTTTGTGTCTTGTTCTGCTGAGATGTTCAGTGTGTCGCTGGTAATGAATAGCCTTGAGGTCATTAGGAACACAAAGTAGCGAGGCTGTACATCCAGGGGAAACCGATTGAGAAGAAATTAGGATGAGTAAATGGAAAAGGGAGGGAAACAATAGGAGGATGGGAGAGATGGGCCCCTCCTGGCTGAGAAACAGATGCCTGGGCTATATAGCTGCTGTTTGGCAGAGGACGTGGTGAGACACTGCCAATTCATTAAGCAACTTCTCTGTTTGCGCAACAAGAAGGATTCACACTATCTCTAGCAGAGCAAACACTGTCTGCTTGTCTTGTCACTTTCTGGATGTCTGTGTGATGGAGGGAGGAGAAGAGGAGGTGGAAAGTAGATTAGATGTCATCACCACCCATCACATGTCTGAACTGAAGTGAACTTTAGATTGCCGGGCGTGTTTGTGATGCATGTGCTGATTGTTTTGGAAGCACTCCCGTTTCTCTCTGGAAGACAATACGGAGGCAGCACAGACACACTGTGTCATGTCGTCCTCTGACTGCCCCCCCCCCCCCCCCCAACACACCAACAGAACCACAACACACAACACCACAACACACTACACAACAGCAGTGGAACTAGAATCCATTAAATAGAATCCTTGGAACACCATGTTAACACTGGCTAAATGGTGGTCAGGTCATGGTCAGGTGACATGGTTCTCAAGAGAAACTCGGGGCCCTACTGACCATATCACCATTGTCTCACCATTGTCTCACCATTGTCTCACGTCAGATGGCATCGCTCCTCCACAACGCTTGTCTCTCAGTCGATCAATCAGTGCAGGCAATGCCATTGACCAGCAGAGGGGGTCAGCTCACAAACCCAGTCTCTTTTACTGTTTATGTTCTTACCTCTAAAGGCTGTTAAGGGATGTTGACATGAAATACCTTTTAGGAAGAACATTACAGCCGGCCTTGTCCGAGGTATGCAACACAACGGAAATGTCAAAACTCCAGAGTGCTTCTAGTTTGTTTAATCTCAATGTTTACCGTTGGACCTGAGTAATGTGTGACGAGTGCGTGCGCGGCCCGAGCTGTAGAGCTGCCTGTCTGTCTGCCTCGGTGTGGTGGAGGACACATTTCAGCAGTGCCACGCAATGTGACAGGACATGGTTCAATATGACAAGGCTCTCAGGTTGCAGGCTGATGTGGATAGCAGATTGCCACTAAACTGCCTCTTCTGAGGGACGACCCAGGGGAACGCGTCTGTACTTCCTGATTGACCGGTGTTGTTGAATTATGTAGTAATAGTTCTAGGTATGGCTTTTAGCTGGGGTATAAGCCACGTTAAGCCCAGTCAAGAACCACTATGAAGATGTTCCACTAGTCACGGAATGTAGCACTTTTGTAAAAAGAATTGCTTTTGCTGTAGGTGCCAGTGGTTCGTTTTCTTTAGATTCTCACTGCCTATGTTATCACATTTGTGTGGCGCGTTTTTTATGTGGTGGTCCACATTTCCAAAGGTAATGTCTTGAAATAGTTGGTGGTCCACATTTCCAAAGGTAATGTCTTGAAATAGGCGGTGGTCCACATTTCCAAAGGTAATGTCTTGAAATATGTGGTAGTCCACATTTCCAAAGGTAATGTCTTGAAATAGGTGGTGGTCCACATTTCCAAAGGTAATGTCTTGAAATATGTGGTGGTCCACATTTCCAAAGGTAATGTCTTGAAATAGGTGGTGGTCCACATTTCCAAAGGTAATGTCTTGAAATAGGTGGTGGTCCACATTTCTAAAGGTAATGTCTTGAAATAGGCGTCGGTCCACATTTCCAAAGGTAATGTTTTGAAATATGTGGTGGTCCACATTTCCAAAGGTAATGTTTTGAAATATGTGGTGGTCCACATTTCCAAAGGTAATGTTTTGAAATATGTGGTGGTCCACATTTCCAAAGGTAATGTTTTGAAATATGTGGTGGTCCACATTTCCAAAGGTAATGTTTTGAAATATGTGGTGGTCCACATTTCCAAAGGTAATGTCTTGAAATAGGTGGTGGTCCACATTTCCAAAGGTAATGTCTTGAAATATGTGGTGGTCCACATTTCCAAAGGTAATGTCTTGAAATAGGTGGTGGTCCACATTTCCAAAGGTAATGTCTTGAAATAGGTGGTGGTCCACATTTCTAAAGGTAATGTCTTGAAATAGGCGTCGGTCCACATTTCCAAAGGTAATGTTTTGAAATATGTGGTGGTCCACATTTCCAAAGGTAATGTTTTGAAATATGTGGTGGTCCACATTTCCAAAGGTAATGTTTTGAAATATGTGGTGGTCCACATTTCCAAAGGTAATGTTTTGAAATATGCGGTGGTCCACATTTCCAAAGGTAATGTCTTGAAATATGTGGTGGTCCACATTTCCAAAGGTAATGTCTTGAAATAGGTGGTGGTCCACATTTCTAAAGGTAATGTCTTGAAATAGGCGGTGGTCCACATTTCTAAAGGTAATGTCTTGAAATAGCTGGTGGTCCACATTTCTAAAGGTAATGTTTGAAATAGGTGGTGGTCCACATTTCCAAAGGTAATGTCTTGAAATAGGTGGTGGTCCACATTTCTAAAGGTAATGTCTTGAAATAGGCGGCGGTCCACATTTCCAAAGGTAATGTTTTGAAATATGTGGTGGTCCACATTTCCAAAGGTAATGTTTTGAAATATGTGGTGGTCCACATTTCCAAAGGTAATGTTTTTAAATATGTGGTGGTCCACATTTCCAAAGGTAATGTTTTGAAATATGTGGTGGTCCACATTTCCAAAGGTAATGTTTTGAAATATGTGGTGGTCCACATTTCCAAAGGTAATGTCTTGAAATAGGTGGTGGTCCACATTTCCAAATGTAATGTCTTGAAATAGGTGGTGGTCCACATTTCTAAAGGTAATGTCTTGAAATAGGCGGCGGTCCACATTTCCAAAGGTAATGTTTTGAAATATGTGGTGGTCCACATTTCCAAAGGTAATGTCTTGAAATAGGCGGTGGTCCACATTTCCAAAGGTAATGTCTTGAAATATGTGGTGGTCCACATTTCCAAAGGTAATGTCTTGAAATAGGTGGTGGTCCACATTTCTAAAGGTAATGTCTTGAAATAGGCGGTGGTCCACATTTCTAAAGGTAATGTCTTGAAATAGCTGGTGGTCCACATTTCTAAAGGTAATGTCTTGAAATAGGTGCTGGTGTGAAATATTCACAAATGTTCTGTTTTCATGCTCCTACATTGCTTGTGGGAATTTCCTTTTGATTCTGTTACTGAATGTTTAATCATAAAGGAATTGAATAAGTTGGAAGAAAAGCACATTAGAGAAACAGGAGAAAAACACTTTGATCATATCCTCGATTAACAGGAGATGGAAGCTGGATAAAACTAACTAACCCATGGTTCACTCACTATTCTAGCTATAGGAAGGAACATGCTATTTTTCATGTTGTTTTCCATGTTCTACTTCATTTGGTTCTAGACATTTCCTCTACCAGTGACACCTTTTAAAACATGGCCAACCAGAAGATGGGGGTTAGATTTTCAGCCAGAATAAGTAACACATAATCTCCAGTCTGCATACAGTATTTCCTCACTGGTATGTTTGTTGTTAGATTATTCCCTTGATCCATGCTAATGCTGGCTTTCCTCTTGCTTTTTTTCTGTGGAGAAATGAGAAAAGGTCAGTCTCACAATAAACATTTCTGTGCCTAATCTTTCAACCCTGCTACCAACTAGTAATGAGAAAATAGGCTTAGGTATTTCTCTCAGCTATATGTCCCCTGGTGTAGGTGATTCTGGGACTGAGGCAGACAGACAGACAGACAGATACTGCTGGAGAGGAGAGGTGAAAAACAGAGAGGAGAGGCCTGGGAGACAGACAGACAGACAGACAGACAGACAGACAGACAGACAGACAGACAGACAGACAGACAGACAGACAGACAGACAGTCAGACAGACAGACAGACAGACAGACAGACAGTCAGACAGACAGACTACTGCTGGAGAGGAGAGGTGAAAAACAGAGAGGAGAGGCCTGGGAGACAGACAGACAGACAGACAGACTACTGCTGGAGAGGAGAGGTGAAAAACAGAGAGGAGAGGCCTGGGAGACAGACAGACAGACAGACAGACAGACAGACAGACAGACAGACAGACAGACAGACAGACAGACAGTCAGACAGACAGTCAGACAGACAGACAGACAGACAGACAGACAGACAGACAGACAGACAGACAGACAGACTACTGCTGGAGAGGAGAGGTGAAAAAAGAGAGGAGAGGCCTGGGAGACAGCAGTAAGCAGTCCACCACAGCAGTCAAACTGCCCCATGCAGTATACCGCCTTAATATTCCTTCTTTGTACCTTGTTTACAGATTATATCTGATAAATACAAATCTACATACGCTAGATGTGTACACAGAGGAGGGCTGATTGCTATTTTATTAGATGTGATGGAATAACAGCAGTGGTCCTAAACTTCAGTCTTCAATTTTATTTTAAGTAATAATCTTGTGTTAGATACCTCCAGATGG
Organism: Oncorhynchus nerka; assembly: GCF_034236695.1. Lineage (NCBI taxonomy): Eukaryota > Metazoa > Chordata > Actinopteri > Salmoniformes > Salmonidae > Oncorhynchus > Oncorhynchus nerka. The sequence goes on from NC_088410.1 coordinate 88,142,051, forward strand.
TATAGAGACAAGATACAGTCAGCTGAAGAACAGTGCTGTCAACACACACTTCTATTTTCAGTCGTAGTCGCTAAAGTTCATTTACACGCCTCACTACCTTTATCAGTACTGAGCTATAATGTTTCATGATGTGTCATGTTCATCTCAAGTCAAGCTGGTAGGATAATGACAGCTCCTTGTCAGATGTTAAACACTGATAAAAGCACAGCAAATATATTCCATTTTTTCCATTTACTTTCTTTTGACTAATGAGGCTATCTTTATTCTCCCTTGAAATGGACCTCATCTCATCTGTCATGTTTGCCTAATTCTTCTGACAGCTTACAGTGATTATTGCTTTTGGGCTAATATATGTTTCAGCCCTCATTTTATGTTTATTTTACATGCACCAATGATTCGGCTGATATTCATTTTAACCCCCCTAAAAGCCTACCCAATAATCAACAATTCACAAGTGAATCATGACACATCATACTTCAAAATATTGATCTTATTGTTCAATGTACAGATATTTATTTTAATTCCTGTCATTGCCAGTGAACAGTCATTATCGCTATAGCAACAACCATAGGCCTACACCACCCAGGTTCACTAGCCTTGTTCACATCTCATCTTGTGTAATCAAATGCTACTGGCTATGATCTCCTCTCCCATCCTTTCCACTCCCCCCTCCTCTCTCGCCTCCCCTCCACTCTCTCCTCCTCTCCTCTCTCTCCTTCCATCCCTCTCCTCCTCTGTGCTATATACAATGTGCTCCCTGCTGCTGGACTCTGTAAACAATGTCCAAACTGGATTGATTAAAGCTTCTTTCCCTACTAAAACCCATCTGTTGGGCCAATCAGCTCCCCTTCCACTGCATCACCCAATCTGTGTCTCTGAGCTGTGTTTAATCCTGGGGCATTAACAGAGCAGGCATGGGGTGGAGTTTCACTCGCCGCGAGCAGGACAGCACTTATTCGGATCCTCTTTGAAAGCAGTGGTTGGAGCCTCAGCCAGCCACACAAGCCACAGCACCAGCCACCAGCAGCCCTCACTGACTGAACTGTTGAATGAAGTATTTCATAGCCCCAGCCTCCCAATTCCCAACATATGTGCATTACTTGTTTTTGGTGGGCATTAAGCGGCAGTACTTAGTAGAGAAGAATGTTAACTCTTGGAACCACCCATCCCGGATCCGGGATTATTGTCATCAACTACGCTAAATAGCATAGCGCAACGGTCAAATAATCTTACTAGAAAATATTAATATTCATGAAATCACAAGTGAAATATAGCGAAACACAGCTTAACCTTTTGTTAATCACCCTGTCGTCTCAGATTTTGAAATGATGCTTTACAGTGAAAACAATACAAGCGTTTGTGTAAGTTTATCGATATATTAACAAAACATTATGTCACCTAGCGGCAGGTAACTTGGTCACGGAAATCAGAAAAGCAATCAAATTAATTGTTTACCTTTGATGATCTTCGGATGTTTTCACTCACAAGACTCCCAGTTAGACAGCAAATGTTTGTTTTGTTCCATAAAGTTATTTCTTATATCCAAATATCTCCGTTAGTTTGATGCGTTATGCCCAGGAATCCACCGGAAATAGAAGTCACGACAACGCAGACAAAAATTCCAAATTATATCCATAATATCGACAGAAACATGGCAAACGTTTTTTATAATCAATCCTCAAGGTGTTTTTCAAATATCTATTCGATAATATATCAACCGGGACAGTTGGCTTTTCACTAGGACCGGGAGGAAAAATGGCTACCTCTCTGTTTTGTGCAAAAATCACACTGAGAGCCAACAACTGACCACTTACGCAATGTGGACGTTTACGCTCATTCTTCAAAATAAAGACCTGAAACTACGTCTAAAGGCTGTAGACACCTTAGGGAAGCCACAGAAAAAGGAATCTGGTTTATATCCCTTCCAATGGTCAATAGGGATGGATAGGAACACCGAGCTTTCAAAATAAGAGTCACTTCCTGATTGGATTTTTCTCAGGCTTTCGCCTGCAATATCAGTTCTGTTATACTCACAGACAATATTTTTACAGTTTTGGAAACTTTAGTGTTTTCTATCCCAAGCTGTCAATTATATGCATATTCTAGCATCTTGTCCTGAGAAATAGGCCGTTTACTTTGGGAACATTATTTTTCCAAAAATAAAAATAGTGCCCCCTAGCTTCAAGAGGTTTTAAGTATGTTTAAAGGGGATAGGGATAGAGGATACTCCTCTCTCTCTCTCTCTCTCTCTCTCTCTCTCTCTCCCTCTCTCGCTCTCTCTCTCTCCAGGACCGTGGAGTAATACTTTAATGAGCACTGGTCACCAGATCACAGTGCTGCTCACTCAACCGAGTCGCCCAGGCTGAGCATACGGCTGCATTGTAGAGACACAACTACTCAGGATCCAAATCGCATATGACATGTGGATTCAGTTGAGGAAATGGTGCACGCTGTTAGTGGGTTTTGATGCATCTGGCTCACAGGCGTGGGGTTAATTGACACACAGTAATTAGCTACACCTCTCTTGATATCTATCTCACTGCTGCACGTTGACAGCACACATGTTACAATGCATATGGACAGTTGAAGTCAGAAGTTTACATACACCGTAGACAAATACATTTTAACTCAGTTTTTCACAATTCCTGACATTTAATCCTAGTAAAAAGTCCCTGTCTTAGGTCAGTTAGCATCACCACTTCATTTTAAGAATGTGAAATGTCAGAATAATAGTGGAGAGAATTATTTCTTTCAGCTTTTATTTCTTTCATCACATTCCCAGTGGGTCAGAAGTTTACATACACTCAATTAGTATTTGATAGCATTGCCTTTTAATTTCTTAACTTGGGTCAAACGTTTTGGGTAGCCTTCCACAAGCTTCCCACAATAAGTTGGTTGAATTTTGGCCCATTCCTCCTGACAGAGCTGGTGTAACTGAGTCAGGTTTGTAGGCCTCCTTGCTCGCACACTCTTTTTCAGTTCTGCCCACAAATGTTGTATAGGATTGAGGTCATGGCTTTGTGATGGCCACTCCAATACCTTGACTTTGTTGTCCTTAAGCCATTTTGCCACAACTTTGGAAGTATGCTTGGGGTCATTGTCCATTTGGAAGACCCATTTGCGACCAAGCTTCAACTTCCTGACTGATGTCTTGAGATGTTGCTTCAATATATTCAATATATGCACTAGTCCCTCCTGCAGCAAAGCACCCCCACACAACGTGATGCTGCTACCCTCATGCTATACGGCTGGGATGGTGTTCTTCGGCTTGCAAGCCTCCCCCTTTTTCCTCCAACCATAACGATGGTCATAATGGCCAAACAGTTCTATTTTTGTTTCATCAGACCATAGGACATCTCTTCAAAAAGTATGATCTTTGTCCCCATGTGCATTTGCAAACCGTAGTCTGGCTTTTTTTTGGCGGTTCTGGAGCAGTGGCTTCTTCCTTGCTGAGCGGCCTTTCAGGTTTTTTTGACGTTGGACTCGTTTTACTGTGGATATACAGTGCCTTGCGAAAGTATTCGGCCCCCTTGAACTTTGCGACCTTTTGCCACATTTCAGGCTTCAAACATTAAGATATAAAACTGTATTTTTTTGTGAAGAATCAACAACAAGTGGGACACAATCATGAAGTGGAACGACATTTATTGGATATTTCAAACTTTTTTAACAAAACAAAAACTGAAAAATTGGGCGTGCAAAATTATTCAGCCCCCTTAAGTTAATACTTTGTAGCGCCACCTTTTGCTGCGATTACAGCTGTAAGTCGCTTGGGGTATGTCTCTATCAGTTTTGCACATCGAGAGACTGACATTTTTTCCCATTCCTCCTTTTGTAGGTTGGTGGAAGGCCGTGTTGCCCCACAACAACACGTCCTTTTTTTTAACCTTTATTTATCTAGGCAAGTCAGTTAAGAACAAATTCTTATTTTCAATGACAGCCTAGGAACAGTGGGTTAACTGCCTGTTCAGGGGCAGAATGACAGTTTTGTACCTTGTACCTAGCTCAGGGATTTGAACTTGCAACATTTACATTTAAGTCATTTAGCAGACGCTCTTATCCAGAGCGACTTACAAATTGGTGCTTTCACCTTATGACATCCAGTGGAACAGCCACTTTACAATAGTGCATCTAGGTCTTTTAAGGGGGGGGGGGGGTGAGAAGGATTACTTTATCCTATCCTATCCTTCCGGTTACTAGTCCAACGCTCTAACCACTAGGCTACCCTGCCGCCCCAAAGAATGTCCTTTGAAGAATGTCTCTGCTGGTAAATTGGATTCGTTGTAGTAACGTCGTTGTGTGGTAGACGGGATACTCTGTCTGTTCTTTCCTAGCCCACGTTTGCAGCTGCTGTTGCTAACTCAATAGCGAGGAGGTATCACTTCTGTAGTGAATAAGAGTTCAAAGTTCATACCATTCGCAAATTAAGCTCACGATGAGGTTGGCTTAGTTCTGTAGTTGGCATGTTAGTCCTTTTAACCAGTTGGATTTATTAAAATTTTGGGATGAAAAACGTTCCCGTTTTAAACAAGATATTTTGTCACGAAAAGATGCTCGACTATGCATATAATTGACAGCTTTGGAAAGAAGTCACTCTGACGTTTCCAAAACTGCAAGGATATTGTCTGTGAGTGCCACAGAACTGATGTTACAGGCGAAACCCAGATAAAAATCCAACCAGGAAGTGCCGCATTTTTTCAAACCGCCTCATGCCAATGACTCCTTATATGGCTGTGAATGAGCTACGAATGAGCTTACGTTTTACACGTTTTCCCCAAGGTGTCTACAGCATTGTGACGTCTTTTTAGGCATTTCCCTTGAAGAATCTCTGTAAGGGACCATATTCCGCATGTGGTCACATGGTGTCTCCCGCAGAAAACCTTCCGTAAAATACTGAGGTAGCCATTTTTCCAATCGCTTCTTATGAGAAACCAACTGCCTCGACGGATATATTACCAAATATATTTGTTAAAAACACATTGAGGATGGATCCTAAACAACGTTTGCCGTGTTTCTGTCGATATTATGTAGCTAATTTTTCAAAAAAGTTTGGCGTTATAGTTGTAGCATTTTTCCGTCGATTTCTCAGCCAAGCATGGTGAAGAAACGGGAGCTTTTTCGCCTACAAAAATAATATTTTTGGAAAAAAGGAACATTTGCTATCTAACTGGGAGTCTCCTGAGTGAAAGCATCCGAAGTTCTTCAAAGGTAAATGATTTAATTTGGTTGCTTTTCTTATTTTTGTGAAAATGTTGTCTGCTGCCAGCAGAGCCTAGCATAGCATTATGCCATGATAAACTTACACAAATGCTTGTCTAGCTTTGGCTGTAACGCATATTTTGAAAATCTGAGATGACAGTGTTGTTAACAAAAGGCTAAGCTTGTGTTTGAATATATTTATTTCATTTCATTTGCCACATGCTAAAATATATTTGCTTAAGGTCCTCTCTTACAGACTGAAGTCCCATCTGGACTCTACATTACACAAGGACAAAACATATTATGTCCCGGGACGGTCAATCACGGACAACTTGTTAGTAATCAGGGACATGTTGGATTTTTCGAGAGGTTCTAATGTGAACTTTGGACTGGTCTTTTTAGATCAAGAGAAGGCTTTTGATAGAGTGGACCATGAATATCTGTTCAATATGATGTCTGTTTTTGGGTTTGGGAAAGGTTTTTTGATCTGTGTGAAGATGTATGCTGGGGAGTCATGTATGGTCAAGGTGGGAGGGGGGCTCAGTAGGCCAGTCTGCATGAGACGGGGCATTAGACAAGGATGCCCTCTATTGGGGCAGTTATACACATTAGCCATTGCTCGGGCCATCACTAGCTGAGGGCAGTGTTGTACATGACCGTCCACGAAGGAGAACAGGGCCTGGTGGAACTGGAGAGCAGGTTGGCTCCTTTCTGACTAAAGGCGGTGCAGAGACTGCTGTACCATACTGATGTTGGCTGAAGGGAACCAGCATGTGCACTGCTGAGGAGAGCTGGCGGATTAGGGTTGGACCAGCAACTCTTCCTCATGAAGCTAGAGAGGCTGAGTACAGCAGGTTTCTCAGACTTTTACTCTGCAGTGCTGAAGGCCTGGCAGCTTCTAAGGCCCTCACGAGAAGGGGGTGTGGAGCCCGGGCTGTGGGAGGAGCCTATCTTTCACAACACTGCCCTCAGCTAGTGATTGGTTCAGTCGGCCACCCTGCAGAGGCAACTGATGGCAGCGGGTTTACAAAGGCTGGGTGACCTGCGACTGCTGGGAGAGGAGGGGTGGAAATCCCTGGAAGTTCTGGCACAACAAACAGGAATAATGAATAATGTCTCTTAGGCTCCTGGAGAGATTCCTGGAGGAGGTCCAGGATGCACTGTCTGAGCCGATGAGGGGAGTGTTTGAGTGGCCGAAGGGCTACCAATGTTTCCACCAATGTTTCCGCCACTGCAGGTGACAGCAGAGACAGGGGACTGGCAAGGGGGTCTGGAGGACTTGTTAGATTTTAACACTCCGAGCCTGGGGGAGTTTGAAGGAGTGGGAGGTAAAGCCCGCTACAACCTCTGTGTTAAGATAAGGAACAGTAGGAGCCTAACAGGAGTGAAGGCACATCAATAGCAGGGGTTATGTGGGGTGGAGAGTATGGTGGGCTTTAGATGGAGGGGGCTCTACAAACCCCAGTACAAAAGAGGTCAGGGGACCTCCAGTGGAGGGTTCTACATGGAGCTCTGGCCACTAACAACTGGTTGAACTGGGAATCGGGCAGGGGTGTCCTTTCTGTGTTATGCGAGAAACTGTGATTCATGTGTTTTCTGTGTTTTAATTAACATTCACCTTAGCCAAATACATATAAACTCTGTTTTTCACAATTCCTAACATTTAATCCTAGTAAAAATTCCCTGCCTTAGGTCAGTTAGGATCACTGCTTTATTTTAAGAATGTGAAATGTCAGAATAACAGTAGAGAGAAAGATTTTTTTCAGCTTTTATTTATTTCATCACATTGCCAGTGGATCAGAAGTTTCCATACACTCAATTAGTATTTGGCAGCATTGCCTTTAAATAGCTTAACTTGGGTCAAACGTTTCGGGTAGCCTTCCACAAGCTTCCCACAATAAGTTGGGTGAATTTTGGCCAATTCCTCCTGACAGAGCTGGTGTAACTTAGTCAGGTTTGTAGGCCTCCTTGCTCACACACGCTTTTTCAGTTCTGCCCACAAATTTTGTATAGGATTGAGGTCAGTGCTTTGTGATGGCCACTCCAATACCTTGTTGTCCTTAAGCCATTTTGCCGCAACTTTGTAAGTATGCTTGGGGTCATTGTCCATTTGGAAGACCCATTTGTGACCAAGTTTTAACTTCCTGACTGATGTCTTGAGATGTTGCTTCAATATATCCACATAATTTTCCTCCCTCTTGATGCCATCTATTTTGTGAAGTGAACCAGCTTCCTGCAGCAAAGCACTCCCACAACATGATGCTGCCACTCCCGTCCTTCACGGGGATGGTGTTCTTTGGCTTGCAAGCCTCCCCCTTTTTCCTCCAAACATAACGATGGTCATTATGGCCAAACAGTTCTATATTTGTTTCATCAGACCAGAGGACATTTCTTCAAAAAGTACAATCTTTGTCCCCATGTGCAGTTGCAAACCGTAGTCTGGCTTTTTTATGGCGGTTTTGGAGCAGTGGCTTCTTCCTTGCTGAGCGGCCTTTCAGGTTATGTTGATATGGGACTTGTTTTATTGTGGATATAGATACTTTTGAACCTGTTTCCTCCAGCATCTTCATAAGGCCCTTTGCTGCTGTTCTGGGATTGATTTGCACTTTTCGCACCAAAGTACCTTTATCTCTAGGAGACAGAACGTGTCTCCTTCCAGAGCGGTATGACGGCTGCGTGGTCCCATGGTGTTTATACTTGCGTACTATTGTTTGTACGGATGAACGTGGTACCTTCAGGTGTTTGAAAATTGCTCCCAAGAATGAACCAGACTTGTGGAGGTCTACAATTTATTTTCTGAGGGGCTGGCTGATTTCTTTAGATTTTCCCATGATGTCAAGCAAAGAGGCACTGAGTTTGAAGGTCGGCCTTGAAATACATCCACAGGTACACCTCCAATTGACTCCAATGATGTCAATTAGCCTATCAGAAGCTTCTAAAGCCATGACATATAATTTTCCAATCTGTTTAAAGGCACAGTCAACTTAGTGTATGTAAACTTCTTGGTGGGACCAACAGTAATAATAGTAGTAGTGGAAATGATGGGACCAACAGTAATAATGGTAGTAGTGGAAATGGTGGGACCAACAGTAATAATAGTAGTAGTGGAAATGGTGGGACCAACAGTAATAATAGTAGTAGTGGAAATGGTGGGACCAACAGTAATAATAGTAGTAGTGGAAATGGTGGGACCAACAGTAATAATAGTAGTAGTGGAAATGGTCAGACCAACAGTAATAATAGTAGTAGTGGAAATGGTGGGACCAACAGTACTAATAGTAGTAGTGGAAATGGTGGGACCAACAGTAATAATAGTAGTAGTGGAAATGGTCAGACCAACAGTAATAATAGTAGTAGTGGAAATGGTGGGACCAACAGTAATAATAGTAGTAGTGGAAACGGTGGGACCAACAGTAATAATGGTAGTAGTGGAAATGGTGGGACCAACAGTACTAATAGTAGTAGTGGAAATGGTGGGACCAACAGTACTAATAGTAGTAGTGGAAATGGTGGGACCAACAGTAATAATAGTAGTAGTGGAAATGGTGGGACCAACAGTAATAATAGTAGTAGTGGAAATGGTGGGACCAACAGTAATAATAGTAGTAGTGGAAATGGTGGGACCAACAGTAATAATAGTAGTAGTGGAAATGGTGGGACCAACAGTAATAATAGTAGTAGTGGAAATGGGATTATCATCAGGGCTGTGTTATGGAATGTTTTGGGTTCACTTGTTTTTAGATGGGTGTAAAATTTGATGGCTCTTTTTTCTATTCGAATAAGGAGGGGGTATTGGCTCTACATCCGTTATTTGTAGTTTTTCTTTGCACTTGCAATACAGGCTTGCAAAACTCTGCATGCAGTATTTTGATTGGATGTTGGTCTCATTTGGTAAATTAATTCTTAGAGAGCGGACCCCATGCCCTCCTGCCATATAGAGCAATTGGTTCTATAACTGATTGGAACATTTTGAACCAGATACTAATTGGAATTTCAATTTTAATGTTCCTTTTAAAGGCATAGAATGCTCTTCTTGCTTTGTCCCTTCAGCTCGTTCACAGCCATGTGAAAGATATGTGTTGCTGATATTTAGTCCTAGATACCTGTCGTTTTTGGTGTGTTCTAATAGTACTGTGTCCAAATAGAATTCATGTCTGTGATCCTGATTTTCCTGACCTTTTTTGGAAAATCATTATATATATTTTTTTAGGTTAACTGTCAGAGCCCAGGTCTGACAGAACCTGTGAAGACGATCTAGGTGCTGCTGTAACTCCTCCTTTGTGGGAGACAGAAGCACCAGGCCATCTGTATACAGCAGACACTTAATTTCAGTGTTGTGTAGGGTGAGACCAGGTACTGCAGATTCTTCTAATGTTTTTGCCAATTCATTAATGTAGATGTTAAATATTGTTGGACTTATTGAGCAGCCCTGTTTCACTCCACATCCCTGAGAGAAGAAGTCTGTTTGCTTGTTGCCAATTGTAACTGCACATTTGATTTGTGTACATTGTCAGGACCCGGTTACGAACCCGGGTCTCCGGAGTGAGAAACAGTCACTTAACCAACTGAGCCACGAATAGTCGGCAGAACCCAGAAGATGAGGCAGACACAGCAGTACTTGAGACGGTGTATTTAATGTAGTAAAAAGTGAAGTCCTTCAGGAACACATGTAACTCCACAACCTCAAAAGGAATTCCACAAGAACAAAGGTAATCCTCCAAGACAAAAAAGGTAGATCCACAAGGTGGTAGGTATAGCACAAAAAGCCTCAAAAGATACTCAAAAAATAAATAAACAAGAACAAAAAAACAGAATTCCACAAGAGCATCCACCGGGATCAACAAGAGTTAACAGAATACTAGGGCTGGGTGCTAACATACAAACACAGAGCAAAGGACTGAGGAAAACAAAGGGTTTAAATACAATCAGGGGAAACGAGGCACAGGTGCAAATAATAATGGGGATCAAGGGAAAACAAAAGGTCAAAAGGCACAATGGGGGCATCTAGTGACCAAAAACCGGAACAACCCTGGCCAAATCCTGACAGAATCCCCCCCTAGGAACGGCTCCTGACGTTCCTACCAGCTCTCTCAGGGTGGAGAGCCCTGAACTGACGAATGAGGTCAGGGTCCAGTATGTCTTTGGCAGGAACCCAGGAGCGCTCCTCGGGACCGTAGCCTTCCCAGTCCACCAGATACTGCCAGGACCGCTGCACCCGGCGGGAATCCAGTATCCGATGGACGGTATAAGCCGGCTGGCCTCCAATGACACGAGGCGGAGGTCTGTCTGCCGGGACAAGGGGAGAAAAAACAACAGGTTTTAATAAGGAAATGTGAAATGTGGGATTAATCTTAAGGGATCTGGGTAAGTGTAGGCGATAAGAAACTGGGTTAACTCTCCTGGCAACCTTAAAGGGACCGATGTATTTTTGGGACAGCTTGCGAGACTCCACCCGTAGTGGTAAGTCTCTTGTGGAGAGCCAGACTCTCTGGCCGGGCGCAGGGTAGGCCCGGACGGCGGCGTCTGTTGGCTTGTTGTTGGTACCTCTGTGAGGAACGCATAAGATTAAGACGGGTCTTCCTCCACATAAGCCGACAGCGTCTGACGAACTTCAAGGCTGAAGGCACTCTGACTTCTGCCTCCTGGTCCGGGAACAATGGAGGGGCATAGCCAAACTGACACTCGTGCGGGGACATACCAGTGGAGGAGGAGCGCAAGGTTTTGTGCGCGTATTCGGCCCAAACAATGAAGGACGACCATGTGGACGGGTTGTTACGAGTCATACATCGGAGGGTGGCTTCCAGCTCTTGATTCATCCTCTCTGTTTGGCCGTTGGACTCGGATGGTACCCTGAAGATAGACTGGCAGAAGTACCCATGAGTTGGCAGAAGGCCTTCCAAAACCTTGAGGCGAACTGGGGACCTCTGTCAGAAACCATATCTTGAGGAATGCCGAAGACTCGGAACACATGATTAATTACCAACTCAGCCGTCTCCTTGGCAGAAGGTAACTTAGTCAGAGGGACGAACCTGGCCGCCTTTGAAAACCTGTCGATTATGACTAGGATAGTAGTATTGCCATGGGATGGAGGAAGGCCAGTAATAAAGTCCAACGAGATATGGGACCAGGGTCTGTGGGGAATAGGTAAAGGGTGAAGGAGTCCTTGAGGCGGAGGTGAGAAGATTTGCCCTGGCAGCACACGGGGCAGGCATTGACGAAAGAGGCAACGTCTTCTCTTATGGTAGGCCACCAGAACTTACGCTGGATGAACTCCAAGGTGCGACCTACGCCCGGGTGACAGGTGAGGCGAGAGGAGTGCCCCACAGAAGGACCTGAGTCCTCACTGCCTTGGGGACAAACAACCGATTGGCAGGACCCCCTTTCGGGTCCGGTTCGATAGCTTGAGCTCGTCTCACGGTATCCTCAACTTGCCACGAAATCGGAGCCACGATCTTAGCAGCAGGAAGGACAGGCATGTCCGTGTCATCTCGAATGGCAGGAGCGTAGACTCGGGACAGGGCATCCGGTTTGAGATTCTTCGACCCGGGCCGATAGGTGAGGATAAACTGGAATCGATTGAAGAAAAGAGACCATCTAGCTTGTCTAGAGTTCAACCGCTTCGCCTGCTGGATATACTCCAGATTTTTGTGGTCCGTAAGCACTTGAAACGGGTGAGAAGCCCCCTCGAGCCAGTGTCTCCATTCCTTCAATGCCATCTTAACCGCTAGGAGTTCACGATCCCCCACATCGTAGTTCCTCTCAGCCGGGTAAGCCGGTGTGAGAAGAAAGCACACGGATGAAGCTTCTTGTCTTCACCCCTCTGAGACAGGACAGCTCCAACACCAACCTCTGAGGCGTCTACCTCCACCACAAACGGTTCATCCGTAGTCGGTAGTATCAGGATGGGAGCAGAGGACGCGCTGCTTGAGTCCTTGGAAGGCCGTCTCAGCTTCTCTTCCCCACAAAAACCTTGCATTGCCACCCTTGGTTAAAGCTGAGAGAGGGGCTGCCACCAAGCTGAAGTTCTTGATGAACTTGCGGTAAAAGTTTGTGAAGCCCAGGAAACGCTGAACTTCCTTAACGGATTTGGGGGTGGGCCAATCCGCTACCGCCCCTACCTTCCTGGGGTCCATTTGGACTCGACCGGGTTCCACTACAAATCCCAGGAATTGTACTCGGGATGAATGGAATTCACATTTTTCCGGCTTAACGTACAGATGGCTGTCTAGGAGGCGTTTGAGTACTTGTCTGACATGCTTTGTGTGTTCTTGAAGAGAGCTCGAAAAGATGAGGATGTCATCCAAGTAAACAAACACAAATATGTTAAGCATATCCCTAAGCACATCGTTTATGAGCGCTTGGAACACCGCTGGGGCGTTGGTCAGGCCGAAGGGCATCACCAAGTATTCATAGTGACCAGTAGGCGTGTTGAACGCGGTCTTCCACTCGTCACCAGGTCTGATCCGCACAAGATGGTATGCGTTCCGCAGGTCAAGCTTAGTGAAAACAACTGCTTCCTGGAGCAGCTCGAAGGCTGTGGCCATAAGGGGTAGCGGGTAACGGTTACGGACGGTTATGGCATTGAGTCCCCGGTAGTCGATGCAAGGACGTAATCCACCGTCTTTCTTGGCCACAAAGAAAAACCCTGCTCCCGCCGGGAGGTGGATGGACGCATGAGGCCTGCTTCCAGAGCGTCCTTGATGTAGGTATCCATAGCAGCTCGTTCGGGTGGAGATAGGGAAAAGATCCGACCCCTGGGGGCAAGTGCCCGGAAACAGTTCGATGGGGCAATCATAAGGTCTATGGGGTGGTAGCATGGTGGCCCTCTGTTTGCTAAATACCAGTTTGAGGTCATGGTAACACTCGGGAACTCGGGTCAGGTCGATGGATTCTAAAGACTCGGGAGTAGAACTCGGGAATTCGGGAAAATACATGTAGCTTGGCACGTAGGACCCCACTGCTTGATAGTGCCCACAGACCAGTCGATGTGAGGGTTATGGCTGTGAAGCCAGGGGTATCCAAGGACGAGAGGGAACTCGGAACAGGAGATCAAATGAAAGTTCATCAATTCCTTGTGTTGTGAAACTGAAAGTCGCAAGGAGGTAGTGACATGAGTGACAAGTCCAGATCCCAAAGGGCTTCCATCCAATGTAGTAACCCTCATGGGGTCACTTAGAGGTTCAAAGGGAACGCCATTCTCCTTCGCCCAGACACCATCCATGAAGTTACCTGCGGCTCCAGAGTCTACCAAGGCTTGAAGGTGAAGCTTGTGGTTGTCCCAGGAAAGGGTGACTGGAATGAGCAGACGGGAGTTGGACGGATGGGAGGAGGTTATCTTTCCCGTTACAGTTCCCCCGGTCTGTACGGGACAGAGCGTTCCCTGGAGCCCGGGACACGTGGAACGGAAATGGCCCGGTTTGCCGCAATATAGACAGCGTCGCTCCTCATCCGGCGGTCTCTCTCAGCCTGGGAGATGCGTCCAATCTGCATGGGTTCGGTGGAGCCAGCGAGGATAAAGGTGGGGACTCGGAGCTGGGACTGATAGGGGCTAGAGGTCTACGGTTGAGTTCTCTCTCACTCAGACGCTGGTCAATGCGTGAGGCCAACTTGATCAGGGACTCGAGATTGTCCGGTGGTTCCCGAGTGGCCAGTTCATCTTGGATAGTGTCGGAAAGGCCTTTCAGAAAGCACACAGTGAGCGCCTCGTTGTTCCAACCACTCGCTGCTGCCACCGTGCGGAACTGGATGGCATAGTCCGTCACGCTGCGCCGACCTTGGTGGAGAGTCAGGAGCTGTTTGGCTGAGTCAGGACCACTGCTTGGGCCTTGAAACACTCGTTTGAATTCCTCAACAAAGGCAGAGTAGCTGGCACAGCAGGAACTATGGGCATCCCACACAGCAGTAGCCCAGGCCAGGGCTTTTTCCGACAGCAGGGTGATGATATATGCGATCTTAGACCGGTCGGTGGGGAACGACGAGGGTTGCAGCTCGAAGGAGAGAGAACATTGGGTGAGAAACCCTTTACAAGCACTTGGATCACCTGAGAACCGTTGGGGAGGTGGAAGACGAGGTTCAGCCAGAGGGTTAACTGCCATGGGTACGTGAATCTGAGGTACTGGGACGGGAACTGTTGCCGAGGTAAGTCGATCAGATATCTGCTTTATGGAAGTCAGCATCTCCGACAGAAGATGAGAATGTCTAGCCATTAAGGCCTCTTGCTGAACCAGGGCGGCTTCGTGGCGTTGGACAGTCTCCTGGTGGTGGGACAGCATGCCTCTGGGTTCATTTTTGGCTCTGTGTTTCTGTCAGGACCCGGTTACGAACCCGGGTCTCCGGAGTGAGAAAGAGTCACTTAACCAACTGAGCCACGAATAGTCGGCAGAACCCAGAAGATGAGGCAGACACAGCAGTACTTGAGACGGTGTATTTAATGTAGTAAAAAGTGAAGTCCTTCAGGAACACATGTAACTCCACAACCTCAAAAGGAATTCCACAAGAACAAAGGTAATCCTCCAAGACAAAAAAGGTAGATCCACAAGGTGGTAGGTATAGCACAAAAAGCCTCAAAAGATACTCAAAAAATAAATAAACAAGAACAAAAAAAACAGAATTCCACAAGAGCATCCACCGGGATCAACAAGAGTTAACAGAATACTAGGGCTGGGTGCTAACATACAAACACAGAGCAAAGGACTGAGGAAAACAAAGGGTTTAAATACAATCAGGGGAAACGAGGCACAGGTGCAAATAATAATGGGGATCAAGGGAAAACAAAAGGTCAAAAGGCACAATGGGGGCATCTAGTGACCAAAAACCGGAACAACCCTGGCCAAATCCTGACATACATTGATTAATAACATCATGTTTTCCCTCCAATACCTTTCTATTAGTTTAGAAAAAAGACTTTTGTGCCAAATTGAATCAAATGCTTTCTTGATGTCTACAAAACATCAAGAAAGTGGATTACTTGTTGGTCAATTTGAGTGTGGAGGGTGGAAATGTGGTCTGTGGTACGATAATAACACATCTAATCTGGCTTCTGCTCAGGATGTTGTGTTTCCTCTAATTATTTGGGTCAAATTTGTCTTTATTTTTATATATTGGTGTGATCTATCATTGGTTCCAAATGTCGGGGAAAATACCTGCAGTGAGGATAATGTTGAAGAGTTTGAGTATAGCCAATTTGAATTTGTCGTTTGTATCTCAGTCACTACAGACCCTGGTTCAATCTCGGGCTGTATCACAACCGGCCGTGATCGGGAGTCCCATCGGCGGCGCGCAATTGGCCCAGCTGTCGTCCGGGTTAGGGGAGGGTTTGGCCAGGTTAGGCCGTCATTGTAAATAGGAATTTGTTCTTAACTCACTTGCCTATTTAAATAAAGGTTAAAAAAATATGTGCTTAAAATACCATCAGCACCACAGGCCTTTTTTGTTGTTGTAGAGTGCATAGGTTTTCCAATAATTCTTCTTCTGTAATTGGAGTATCCACAGGATTCTGATAGTCATTGACTGCTGATTCAAGGATTTGTAATTTTTCTTGTATATCTTTTTGTTCTGGGCTCTTTGTTATATTGCTGTAGAGGTTTGCAAAGTGATTTCTCCACATATCCCCATTTTGGAAAGCCAATTCCCCATGATGAGGCTTGTTTTAATTTATTCCAATTCTCCCAGAAGTGGTTTGATTCCATAGATTCCTCAATTCCATCCAGCTGATTTCTAATGTGCTGTTCCTGTTTTATTCTTAAGGTGTGTTTGTATTGCTTCAGTGTTTCTCCATATTGAAGGCGTATATTTCTGTTGTCTGGGTCTCTGTGTTTTTGATTAGATATATTTCTCAATTAATTTCTTTAGATTTTTGGAATCATTATCACACCGTTTTCATTCTCTATTATTTTTAATTTGCTCTTAGGTTTCTTTAGATTAACCAAGGACGCTAATTTGTCAACTATAAAGTTTGTTCCAAATGGCCAAATTTATACTTTCATTGCTGCAGGAGAATGTTAATGCTAAAAAGTTGTCTAGGAGAGATTGTATTTTTTAGTTAGTAATGTCTTTTTGTAGATTACTGTACTGTTCGCACTATATCTATAGGCCTGTTTAGCACCATGTCATTTATTGGGCCGTGATGCTTCATGTTTGGGTTCCACTCTTCTCAGATACACTGTGATTTTTCTGTGGTCTGAGAGAAGTGTTAGTGGGCTTATTCTTATTCATATTTTTAAAACTGCATTGTTGGCTTTTAAGTAAACATTTCACTGGGTATTCAGCATTTCACTGTAAGGTTTACACCTGTTGTATTCAGCATTTCACTGTAAGGTCTACAGCTGTTGTATTCAGCATTTCACTGTAAGGTTTACACCTGTTGTATTCAGCATTTCACTGTACGATTTACACCTGTTGTATTCAGCATTTCACTGCAAGGTTTACACCTGTTGTATTCAGCATTTCACTGTAAGGTTTACACCTGTTGTATTCAGCATTTCACTGTAAGGTTTACACCTGTTGTATTCAGCATTTCACTGTAAGGTTTACACCTGTTGTATTCAGCATTTCACTGTAAGGTTTACACCTGTTGTATTCAGCATTTCACTGTACGATTTACACCTGTTGTATTCAGCATTTCACTGTAAGGTTTACACCTGTTGTATTCAGCATTTCACTGTAAGGTTTACACCTGTTGTATTCAGCATTTCACTGTAAGGTTTACACCTGTTGTATTCAGCATTTCACTGTAAGGTTTACACCTGTTGTATTCAGCATTTCACTGTAAGGTTTACACCTGTTGTATTCGGCGCATGTGAGTAATAACAATTGATTTTATAGATTTGATGTTGTGTGAGGATGGTGGAGTTCTTGTGCTAATCTTACCATGACCATCGGTCTATTACATATGAGCATAGTAGTTCTCTCTCTCTCTCTCTCTCTCTCTCTCTCTAGATAGATAGATAGATAGATTAAGGAGTTGTATTAGCTCTTGCAAGCCAGCACTCGATTGGAAACAGACCACAGTTAGAGGAGAAGCTCTGCTACATTTATTAGTCGGTGACTGCCCCTGGAAGTAATGGTCTGAGGATGTCTCGAGTGGGGAGTCTCTTAAACATATTCCTCCTCCCGGTGTTGAGCCCTTTCCTTTGACCCATATGATGGTGTTATTCAGTTCACCACGATAACAGGAAAGGATTTCATTCAAAGAACACACTGTGTAAAGAAACAATACCAGAATATTATCCTGAGACTGAAGGCCATATTTAGTGTTTTCATGTTTTCTGTTTATGTCCAAACAGTAGTTGTTGAAACACAAATCATAGAAGGTCACACACCCTTGATGGGGAGATAAATGTTTCATTTGTAAAAAGAAGAACAAAAGCCCAGAGAAAGCCTTCAAAGGATGGCTATGAAATTGATAACACAGCACATATCCACATTTACCTGACGTTAGGTGTAATGTTATTATAATATGTGCTGTGCTATCATTTCACAGTGAACGCACTGAAAGCATTTCTTTACCTCGGGGCCTTGAGCCTCTCGAAGTGTGGCACCACACTCCACCAGTTATTTGACTACAACATCAAGGTTGCTCACTTTTCAAATATTCAGTTCAGGTTTTTACTACTAAGCTTTCCTTACTGCGTAGTCTTCGAAATCATGAGGGTCTGACTTCTACTGTATTTCAACACTAACTGGTGAGACCGAGTGAGAGACCGAGTGAGAGAGACTGACAGAGAGAGAGAGAGAGAGAAAGACACACAGTTAGACCAAATCATGAGAAAACAGAAAGATAAGATGCTGTTGTTCCCACCATTTTTGTTATATGTACAATATAAGTAATTTAACTTGCCATGTCAATAAAGTGTATTGAATTGAGAGAGGGGGAGAGACAGAGAGGGAGAGAGAGACAGAGAGACAGAGAGAGAGAGATGGTATCCTTAATGAAATGATAAAATATACAGACCACAAATTCCAATTGGCTATACTTAAACTCTTTAACAACATCCTGGCATTTTCCCCCAATTTTTGGAACCAAGGTCTGATTACCCCAATCCACAAAAATGGAGACAAATTTGACCCCAATAACTACTGTGGGGATATCCATCAACAGCAACCTTGGGAAAATTGGCTGCATTATCATTAACAGCAGACTTGTACATTTCCTCAGCGAAAACAACGTACTGAGCAAATGTCAAATTGGCTTTTTACCAATTGACCGTATGACAGACCACGTATTCACCCTGCACACCCTAATTGACAAACAAACAAACAAAAATAAAGACAGACTTCTCATGCTTTGTTGATTTCAAAAAAGCTTTAGACTCAATTTTGTGTGAGGGCCTGCTATACAAATGGATGGAAAGTGGTGTTGGGGGAAAAACATAGGACATTATAAAATGAATATACACAAACAACAAGTGTGCATTTAAAATTGGCAAAAAACACACACATTTCTTTACATGGGGCCGGGGGTGAGACAGGGATGCAGCTTAAGCCCCACCCTCTTCAACATATACAGTGCCTTGCGAAAGTATTCGGCCCCCTTGAACTTTGCGACCTTTTGCCACATTTCAGGCTTCAAACATAAAGATATAAAACTGTATTTTTTTGTGAAGAATCAACAACAAGTGGGACACAATCATGAAGTGGAACGACATTTATTGGATATTTCAAACTTTTTTAACAAATCAAAAACTGAAAAATTGGGCGTGCAAAATTATTCAGCCCCCTTAAGTTAATACTTTGTAGCGCCACCTTTTGCTGCGATTACAGCTGTAAGTCACTTGGGGTATCAGTCTCTATCAGTTTTGCACATCGAGAGACTGAAATTTTTTCCCATTCCTCCTTGCAAAACAGCTCGAGCTCAGTGAGGTTGGATGGAGAGCATTTGTGAACAGCAGCTTTCAGTTCTTTCCACAGATTCTCGATTGGATTCAGGTCTGGACTTTGACTTGGCCATTCTAACACCTGGATATGTTTATTTTTGAACCATTCCATTGTAGATTTTGCTTTATGTTTTGTATCATTGTCTTGTTGGAAGACAAATCTCCGTCCCAGTCTCAGGTCTTTTGCAGACTCCATCAGGTTTTCTTCCAGAATGGTCCTGTATTTGGCTCCATCCATCTTCCCATCAATTTGAACCATCTTCCCTGTCCCTGCTGAAGAAAAGCAGGCCCAAACCATGATGCTGCTACCACCATGTTTGACAGTGGGGATGGTGTGTTCAGGGTGATGAGCTGTGTTGCTTTTACGCCAAACATAACGTTTTGCATTGTTGCCAAAAAGTTCAATTTTGGTTTCATCTGACCAGAGCACCTTCTTCCACATGTTTGGTGTGTCTCCCAGGTGGCTTGTGGCAAACTTTAAACGACACTTTTTATGGATATCTTTAAGAAATGGCTTTCTTGATAAAGGCCAGATTTGTGCAATATACGACTGATTGTTGTCCTATGGACAGAGTCTCCCACCTCAGCTGTAGATCTCTGCAGTTCATCCAGAGTGATCATGGGCCTCTTGGCTGCATCTCTGATCAGTCTTCTCCTTGTATGAGCTGAAAGTTTAGAGGGACGGCCAGGTCTTGGTAGATTTGCAGTGGTCTGATACTCCTTCCATTTCAATATTATCGCTTGCACAGTGCTCATTGGGATGTTTAAAGCTTGGGAAATCTTTTTGTATCCAAATCCGGCTTTAAACTTCTTCACAACAGTATCTCGGACCTGCCTGGTGTGTTCCTTGTTCTTCATGATGCTCTCTGCGCTTTTAACGGACCTCTGAGACTATCACAGTGCAGGTGCATTTAAACAGAGACTTGATTACACACAGGTTGATTGTATTTATCATCATTAGTCATTTAGGTAAACATTGGATCATTCAGAGATCCTCACTGAACTTCTGGAGAGAGTTTGCTGCACTGAAAGTAAAGGGGCTGAATAATTTTGCACGCCCAATTTTTCAGTTTTTGATATGTTAAAAAAGTTTGAAATATCCAATAAATGTCATTCCACTTCATGATTGTGTCCCACTTGTTGTTGATTCTTCACAAAAAAAATATTGTTTTATATCTTTATGTTTGAAGCCTGAAATGTGGCAAAAGGTCGCAAAGTTCAAGGGGGCCGAATACTTTCGCAAGGCACTGTATATCAACAAATTGGCGCGGGCACTAGATCAGGCTGCAGCACCTGGCCTCACCCTACTAGATTCTGAAGTCAAATGTCTACTGTTTGCTGATGATCTGGTGCTTCTGTCCCCAATCAAGAAGGGCCTACAGTAGCACCTAGATCTTCTGCACAGATTCTGTCAGACCTGGGCCCTGACAGTAAATCTCAGTAAGTCAAAAAATAACGGTGTTCCAAAAAAAGTCCAGTTCCCAGAACCATAAATACAAATTCCATCGAGACACCGTTGCCCTAGAGCACACAAAAAACGATACATTCCTCTGCCTAAACATCAGCGCCACAGGTAACTTCCACAAAGCTGTGATTGATCTAAGAGACTGGGCAAGAAGGGCCTTCTATGCCATCAAAAGGAACATAACATTTGACATAACAATTAGGATCTGGCTAAAAATACTTGAATCCATTGCCCTTTATGATTGTGAGGTCACCAACCAAGAATTCACAAAATGGGACAAACATCAAACTGAGACACCAAATTGCAGAACTTTGCAAAAATATCCTCTGTGTACAACGTAAATCACCAAATAATGGATGCAGAGCAGAATTAGGCAGATACCCGCTAATTATCAAAATCCAGAAAGAGCTGTTCAATTCTGCATCCACCTAAATGGAAGCATTTAACAAACCTTCCATAACAAAGCCATCGCCTACAGAGAGATGAACCAGGAGAAGAGTCCCCTAAGCAAGCCTGGGGCTCTGTTCACAAACACAAACAGAGCCCCAGGACAGAAACACAATTAGACCGAACCAAATCATGAGAAAACAAGAAGATAATTACTTGACACTAACTGGAATTTACAAAGGAAGGAATTTACAAAAAAACAGAATACCTGACCACTGTGACTGACCCAAAATTAAGGAAATGTTTGACTATGTACAGATTCAGTGAGCATAGCCTTGATATTGAGAAAGGCTGCGGAAGGCATACCTGGCTCTCAAGAGAAGACACCCGTTAGGTGGACACCGCCCACAAAATTAGGTGGATTACAGAGACCCACAAATATTTGAAAACAAATCCAATTTTGATAAACCCATATCTATTAGGTGAAATACCACACTGTGCCATCTAGAGTTGCAAAGAGTCGGAAACTTTCCAGTAAATTCCCGGTAATCATGTGCGGTGCACTCTTCCATCAGATATACAGTGCATTCTTCCATCAGATGTACAGTGCACTCTTCTGTCAGATGTGCAGTGCACTCTTCCATCAGATGTACAGTGCATTCTTCCATCAGATGTACAGTGCACTCTTCCATCAGATGTACAGTGCACTCTTCCATCAGATGTACAGTGCATTCTTCCATCAGATGTACAGTGCACTCTTCCATCAGATGTACAGTGCACTCTTCCATCAGATGTACAGTGCATTCTTCCATCAGATGTACAGTGCACTCTTCCATCAGATGTACAGTGCACTCTTCCATCAGATGTGCAGTGCACTCTTCCATCAGATGTGCAGTGCACTCTTCCATCAGATGTGCAGTGCACTCTTCCATCAGATGTACAGCTGATTCTCAAGATCTTGCACACTAATGAGATGCTATTGAGCCCACACTACATGCTGTCTGGTAAGTTTTGATTACAATACTGGTTGGGGTGAATATATTTTATATGACATACTAGATTTTTTTTGTTAACTAGTAAATAGTAGGCTCCAGCAAAGTGTGTTTAAATCATTTGTAACTTGTTAACAATTTCTGCTAGTTAGTTTTTGCTACCATGTGGGTTTTTAGCTTGCTTGAGCATGTTTCCATACATTATTGCCATACATGTTTCTTCTTAAAACATTTACCTTACAAAGGAATTGTTCAATCTAACTGCTTAACTATTTATCTGTACATGGAATTGTATTTTTATTTTATTTTTTACTCATTTTTTTCTAATCTTTACAGGAAAATGCCACGGTCACTATCTGATGTGTGGAGACATTTCACTGCAGCTAATGTAGAAGGAAAAGCTGTGTACATTTGCAAATACTGTGCCAAATCATACGTGAAGAATGCAACAAAGATGCAGAATCATCTGGCCAAGTGCATAAAGTTCCCTCAGCTCTCACAACAAGCAACCTCTGACAAAAGTCCCTCTACTTATATTTGAGGTGAAAATTATGAATCAGTCACCTTATCGATACCAACAGCTCATTGTCCTCCTTGAATCAGAAGTTTTTTTGACTCACTGGAGGAACATAGTCAGAGAAATGCTGACCAATGTCTTGCTCGAGCTGTGTACGCAACTGGTTCACCTCCAATGCTCACAGGCAATGTGTATTGGAAGAGATTTCTGAATGTTCTTTGCCCAGCATACAATCATCCAACCAGACATGCTTTATCTACTCATTTGCTGGATGCAGAGTTCAACAGAGTTCACGTGAAAGAATAATCTCTGGTAGAATGTTCGTGAGCAAGGAATAATTAACTACATCATCTCCACCCCTCAACCAGTATTCTATAAGAGCACAGACACAAGGGACAACAAACACACCGGTCTCTACACTGTAGATGAGCTGAAGGCAGTCATCAATGAGCTTGGACCACAGAAGGTATTTGCACTGGTGACAGACAATGCTGCGAACATGAAGGCTGCTTGGTCTAAAGTCGAGGAGTCCTACCCTCACATGAAAAATTGGTGGTCATCCGGGCAAATTTGAGGCTTTTTGAGCCTGACAACGAGCCATCCTCAACAAGGTTGGAAAGTGACAACGAAGATGAGGCCTCAGAGTCTGATGTTCAAGAGTTGGTCAGTGAGGAAGTCCAGGGAGAAGACATGGAAGCCTGAGAGGAAGACAACCAAAGCTTTAGTTTCTAGACTATCATTTTACAGATGTATGTTGAAAACGTTTTTGGAAGAGGAGATGTATCATTGGGGATCTTTCAATATTCCCTTTTTTGTTGTTCAATGAAATCATCCCTTGTGAAGAGTCAACTCATTTCATTAAAGTTCAATTGGTAACTATTATTTCTGTTGGAAAGATTTCATCATTTGTAATTATGTTTAATTATGATCAGGTAAAATGTTTGTTTCTCTCTCCATATGATATGGGAAATATATACAATGCAAAAAAACATCTACATTTAAATGGTATTAATATTAATTTGCATAATTCCGTTAATTCCCATATATTCCCGTAAATTCCCTCTGAAAGTTTCCACCTCTGAACCACACCCAAAATGTGCAACCCTAGTGCCATCACAGCAGCAATATTTGTGACCTGTTGCCACAAGAAAAGGGCAACCAGTGAAGAACAAACACTATTGTAAATACAACCTATATTTGTGTTTTTTTTATTTTCCCTTTTGTACTTTAACTATTTGCACATCTTTACAACACTGTATATAGACATAATATGACATCTGAAATGTCTTTATTCTTTTGGAACTTTTGTAAGTGTAATGTTTACTGTTCATTTTTTGCCACTTTTGTTTAATCTATTTCACTTGCTTTGGCAATGTAAACATGTTTCCCATGCCAATAAAGCTCCTTAAATTGAAATTAAGCAGAGAGAGAGAGAGAGAGAGAGAGAGAGAGACAGAGGTTAAGAGAGACAGAGGTTAAGAGAGAGAGAGGGTAAGAGACAGAGTGTGGGTAAGAGACAGAGTGTGGGTAAGAGACAGAGTGTGGGTAAGAGACAGAGTGTGGGTAAGAGACAGAGTGTGGGTAAGAGACAGAGTTTGGGTAAGAGACAGAGAGAGAGATTAAGAGACAGTGAGAGAGAGAGAGAGAGAGACAGCGAGAGAGAGAGAGAGAGACACCGAGAGAGAGAGAGAGAGGTTAAGAGAGAGAGGGGTAAGAAACAGAGAGAGAGAGGTTAAGAGAGACAGAGAGAGAGAGAGACAGAGAGAGAGAGGTTAAGAGAGACAGAGAGAGAGAGCGGTTAAGAGACAGCGAGAGAGAGAGAGAGAGAGAGAGACAGCGAGACAGAGAGAGAGAGAGAGGGGTAAGAAACAGAGAGAGAGAGGTTAAGAGAGACAGAGAGACAGAGAGAGAGAGAGAGACAGAGAGAGAGGTTAAGAGACAGACAGAGCAAGAGAGATAGGTTAAGAGAGAGAGCGAGAGAGATAGGTTAAGAGACAGCGAGAGAGAGAGAGAGAGAGGTTAAGAGAGACAGCGAGAGAGAGAGGTGTTAAGAGAGAGAGAGAGGTTAAGAGAGACAGAGAGAGAGGTGTTGAGAGAGAGGTTAAGAGAGACAGAGAGAGAGGTGTGGAGAAAGAGAGAGAGAGAGAGACAGAGAGAGAGATAGAGAGAGAGATAGATGTGTTAAGAGAGAGAGAGGTTAAGAGAGAGAGAGAGAGAGAGAGTGGTTAACAGAGACAGAGAGAGAGAGACAGAGAGGTTAAGAGACATAGAGAGAGAGAGAGGTTAAGAGACAGCGAGAGAGGGGGTGAGAGACAGAGAAAGATGGTAAGAGACAGAGTGTGGGTAAGAGACAGAGAGTGGGTAAGAGACCGAGAGGGTAAGAGACAGAGAATGGGTAAGAGACAGAGAAAGAGGGGGTAAGAGACAGAGAGGGGGTAAGAGACAGAAAAAGATGGTAAGAGAGAGGGAGGGGGTGAGAGGGTAAGCGAAAGAGAGCGAGGGTAAGAGACAGACCGGTGGTAAGAAACGGAGAGAGAGGGTCAGAGAGAGAGAGGGGGTTAGTGAGAGAGACAGCGAGGGTAAGAGACAGAGGGGGTAAGCGACGGAGAGAGAGAGAGAGAAGTGACAGAGAGAGGATCAGAGACAAAGAGAGGGTAAGAGAGAGAGGGGGTAAGAGAGAGAGGGGGTAAGAGAGAGATGGGGTAAGAGAGAGAGGGTCAGAGAGAGAGGGTCAGAGAGAGACAGAGAGAGAGGGTAGGAGACTGATAGAGAAGGGGTGAGAGAGAGAGAAGGGGTGAGAGAGAGAGAGAGGGGGTGAGAGAGAGAGGGGTAAGAGAGAGAGAGGGGGTGAGGAGGGAATTAGAGAGAGGGTCAGAGAGAGAGAGAGAGAGAGAGAGGTCAGAGAGAGAGAGAGGGTAAGAGACAGAGAGGGGGTAAGAGAGAGAGAGGGATAAGAGAGAGAGAGGGGGTAAGAGACAGAGAGGGAGAGGGTAAGAGAGAGAGAGAGAGGGTAAGAGAGAGAGAGGGGGTAAGAGAGAGAGAGGGTAAGAGAGAGAGAGGGTAAGAGACAGAGAGGGTAAGAGAGAGAGAGGGGGTAAGAGACAGAGAGAGAGGGTAAGAGAGAGAGCGGGGGTAAGAGACAGAGAGAGACAGAGAGGGTAAGATAGAGAGGAGTGGCAGCTCATTAAGTGTTGCTCTATGTGGGGTTTTATCCTGCAGTAATCCTAGCTGACCCTATAGTCACTGAAGACCAGGATGATACATAGGGGGCTCACCAATGCATTTGGAGGATATCATGGATTTCATTGTGTTGGTTAACAGATAATTTGACACTGTAATTAAAAACACCTCACTTGCTGATTGGAATGAATCAATCCCCCTGAGAGGAGAGGAAAGGGACAATAAACAGAGGAATATCTTCAGAGCTGCTAGAGAGCCAGAGGCATGTGGATACCATGTAGAGAGATAGGGAGATAGAGGGAGGGAAAGCAGAAACAATTCTATTGTTCACACACACAGACCATCTGGGCAGCCCCTGGGCTGTTCCCTGTAGTACCTATCACAGGTCTGATAATGTAGGGACATGTGGACATGCTCAATGAAGCAGTCATTAGTTCCGGGGGTGACATCTCAGCCCCAGGTCACCTGCAAAGGACTAACTGACAATGATGTATGTGTACAGTAGGACTTCTCTCATGGTTTACGTTTCTCCCCTTCAATGGTGCTGTTTCCAATGGGCACATTGAGGCACAACTATTTGCGTTTAGTGAACATAGCCTACTGTGGCATTCCAACAACTCTAGAAATCCCCCATCCTCCCCCACACCTAAAGTGTGTTGAAATTGTAGAAGAGACTTCCAGTCATATATACTGTATATATATATATATATGTTGTTTTATTAAATCCATCTCACTAAACTCAGGAACAATGTAGAGAGGAGAGCAGCAGAAGTTCCAGTCACGCGACAGCAGCTCTTGCCTCCTCACTCCTCATCTTGTCACTTTTCCTCTGTAGCGCCAGGACACAATCCCAGCAGTGTCCATGCTTGGCTGGCGAGCAAATTTCTTGTTGATCTGAGCAGCGTGTAGGGGACTTGCTGCTGGGAGCGAGAGTGTTAAATGTCCTGTATATATTGCAGCGGATGAAGACTCCGTTTGTTGTGTACTATTACCATCTTAGTTTGTTGTTGGGACGGGAGCACTTCATTCGTCTTGAAATGGTGTTTTCCTCAGATGAATAAAGGCAGTGTAGCTGTAGAATTAAGATATATTTGTATTTATTGCACCTGCTGTAAATACCACTTTATTATATATAACTTATGGCCAGTAGATTTTCTGTGATTATATTCAGCAGCATTTCCTTGAGGAGTCGAGGGAGAGCCTGCGTTCTCACTTACCCGGCTATAGGCGAAATGAAGAACCAGTCAACTCTATTCCCACTTGCAATTGTGTGCACATTCACCCAAAAGCACGCCCTCATTTATGCTGGAAATGATCTGGCATAAATAGGCTGAAGCGTGTCCTCAAAACAGAAACAACAGAAGACTCCCTGCAGGAAATACACAACGGAACAGCACTGAACAAAATCTCTTGAAGGGACTTTAAAAGGGAATTAAGCAGGCCTGTCCAAAAATTCAACTGGCTTTGGGTTGAAAAGAGATTCTTTTAGCTTTCCCTCTTCTGCCTCGTTGCTTTTCCTTTTCCCAGAATGGATGGGGCGCTGCCAAGTGGGTACAGCCTGACGTACAGAGGCTCACTACAGATCTATTGTGCAAAGAAACCAACCTCACACAGAATACAGCATCACTAGTTAGCGCATAATATGAGGAAACACACTTGCTACCCGACGGATGTTCTCTCATCTAATTAGTGGGTTCCCAGCTCATTGCTCAGATTTTGTTGTCTTGGTAACAGATTTTTCATCTGGTGTTTTTTTTTTCTTCACAAAATCCATGCATGATGTTGTAATTCTACCTTTAGGGATTTGGTTAGCTGACCTGTAGCAGGCCTTGAGAGGCTGAAGTTGGGGGTGGTTAAATGCCATGTCTGTACTCTGTGAAGCCAGAACCCATTGGGGGCCCCTTGCTGATGAGAACAAAGACTCGAAGCTGGTAATAAGTCAAATTAAACCTCCAAATTGCTCAGAGAATTAGCTTGTCCAAACATGTCAGGCAAGTCAATTAGCAGACACTCAATTATTGTTGAGCTGCTCTCACAGGGGATGGTGTTGTAAACACTTTCATTAACTACCAGCCAAATTAATATAATTTAAAATCATTAAACTAAACAACAGCAGTAGATGGTTGACTTGTTAGTCCTCTTTAAGTGTTGAATTCTAATGAATCTGAACCTGAAAATTCTTGATTTGTTCATTCTAATGGAATTTTATATAAACAATAGTCAGTTGATGTTGAACAGCAACAGTTGAGCTAAGAAGTTACGATCCATCACAGTATTATGTTTAGTTAGAGTAGGGGTTCTCAAAGTGGGTCCACGGACTACTGCTGGGGGTCCTGGACAGATTTCAATATATATATACACAGTGCATTCGGTAAGTATACAAACTCCTTGACTTTTTCCATATTTTTATATATTACAGCCTGATTCTAAAATGGATTAAATTGTTGTTTTTCATCATCAATCTACACACACTAACCCATAATGACAAAGTAAAAACAGTTTTTTAGAAATGTTTGCAAATCTACAAATCTATTCAAAATAAAAACAAAAATATCACATTTATGTAAGTATTCAGACCCTTTACTCAGTACTTTGTTGAAGCACCTTTAGCAGCGATTACAGCCTCAAGTCTTCTTGGGTATGACGCTACAAGCTTGGCACACCTGTATTTGGAGAGTTTCTGCCATTCTTCTCTGCAGATCCTCTCAAGCTTTGTCAGGTTGGATGGGGAGTGTTGCAGCACAGCTATTCTCAGGTCTTCCAGATATGTTCGATCAGGTTCAAGTCCGTGCTCTTGGTTGGGCCACTCAAGGACATTCAGAGACTTGTCCCGAAGCCTCTCCTGCATTGTCTTGGCTGTGTGCTTAGGGTCATTCATTTTCCCTCAACCCTGAATAGTCTTCCAGTCCCTGCTGCTGAAGAACATCCCCACAGCATGAAACTGCCACCACCATGCTTCACCGTAGGGATGGTGCCAGGTTTCCTCCAGACGTGACACTTGGCATTCAGAATCTTGTTTCTCATGGTCTGAGTCCTTCAGGTGCCTTTTGGCAAACTCCAAGAGGGCTGTCATGTGCCTTTTACTGAGGAGAGGCTTCTGTCTGGCTACTCTACCATAAAGGCCTGATTGGTGGAGTGCTGTAGAGATGGTTGTCCTTCTGGAAGGTTCTCACATCTCCACAAAGGAACTCTGGAGCTCTGTCAGAGTGACCATAAGGTTCTTGGTCACCACCCTGACCAAGGCCCTTCTACCCCGATTTCACAGTTTGGCCGGGCGGCCAGCTCTAGGAAGAGTCTTGGGGGTTCCAGACTTTTCCATTTAAGGGTGATGGAGGCCACTGTGTTCTTGGGGACCTTCAATGCTGCAGGAATGTTTTGGTACCCTTCCTCAGACCATTGCCTCGACACAATCCTGTCTCGAAGCTCTATGGACAATTCCCTCGACCTTATGGCTTGGTTTTTGCTCTGACATGCACTGTCAACTATGGGACCTTATATAGACAGATGTGTACCTTTCCAAATCATGTCCAATCAATTGAATAGGTGGATTCCAATCAAGTTGTAGAAACATCACAGGGATGATCATTGGAAACAGGATGCACCTGAGCTCAATTTCGAGTCTCATAGAAAAGGGTCTGAATATGTAAATAAGGTATTTCTGTTTTTTATATACATTTTAATACATTTGCAAACATTTCTAAAACCTGTGTTCGCTTTGTCATTATGGGGTATTGTGTGTAGATTGATGGGAAATTTGATGGGACATTTTTGTTTTTAATACATTTTAGAATAAGCTAAGGTAACAAAATGTGGAAAAAGTCAAGGGGTCTGAATACTTTTTTGAAGTATATATATATATACTCCATCCCTACGGTGAAACATGGTGGTGGCAGCGTCATGCGTTAGGGATGTTTTTCAGCAGCAGGGGGAGAAGGGGACTCGCATCTGAATGTAACCACCGAATGCCACAACAACACTAAAGTTCTAATTAAAAATGATTTGAATGCATTTAAATGGTCTGAAACTTGTCTGCCTGTTGAACACACATCCTCAGCCTCTATAGGAATTTAACGACTGCATAGGGCTATGTTTTGGATGACTGGCTGCAAATGTTTATTGAATTGTTTTATTTCTGCCTTTTCTATTCCAGACATTCTGAAATTCACTAAAGCATCCCATGTATGTAACTTTAGTCTTTCACTTTTCAATGATCTGTCAGGATCGAGGGAAAGATGAACGGAGCAAAATACAGAGAGATCATTGATGAAAGACAGTCGGGAAGAGGGCACAACAACGCCTATTCCCCCTCAGGAGACTGGAAAGATTTGGCTTGGGTCCTCAGATCCTTAAAAAGTTCTACAGCTGCACCATTGAGAGGATCCTGACTGGTTGCATCACCGCCTGGTATGGCAACTGCTCGGCCTCCGACTGCAAGGCGCTACAGTGGGTAGTGCGTATGGCCCATCACTGGGGCCAGGCTTCCTGCCATCCAGGACCTGTATACCAAGCGGTGTCAGAGGAAGGCCCTAAAAATATGCACTTTACCCTTGCCTACTCAATTACCTCAACTAACCCCCCTGTATATAGCCTCGTTATTGTTGCTCATTTTTTAAAAACATTTTTTATTTTTTAAATGTTTTATATATACGTTTGAAGTCTACATACACTTAGGTTGGAGTCATTAAAGCTCATTTTTCAACAACTCCACAAATTTCTTGTTAACAAACTATACTTTTGGGAAGTCGGTTAGGACATCTACTTTGTGCATGACAGAAGTATTTTTTTCCAAGAATTGTTTACAGACAGATTATTTCACGTATAATTCACTGTATCACAATAATAGTGTGTCAGAAGTTTCATACACTAAGTTGACTGGGCCTTTAAACATCTTGGAAAATTCCAGAAAATGATGTCATGGCTTTATACTTCTGATTGGCTAATTGACATCATTTGAGTCAATTTTAGGTGTACCTGTGGATGTATTTCAAGGCCTACATTCAAACTCGCTTGACATCATGGGGAAATCAAAAGAAATCAGCTAAGACCTCAGAAAATAAATTGTAGACCTCCACATGTCTGGTTTATCCTTGGGAGCAATTTCCAAATGCCTGAAGGTACCACGTTCATCTTTACAAACAATAGTACGCAAGTATAAACATCATGGGATCACGCAGCCATCATACCACTCAGGAAGTAGACGCGTTCTGTCTCCTAGAGATGAACGTACTAAGGTGCAAAAAGTGAAAATCAATCCCAGAACAACAGCAAAGGACCTTGTGAAGATGCTGGAGGAAACTGGTTCAAAAGTATCTATATCCACAGTAAAACAAGTCCTATATCCACATAACCTGAAAGGCTGCTCAGCAAGGAAGAAGCCACTGCTCCAAAACCGGCATAAAAAAGCTAGACTACGGTTTGCAACTGCACATGGGGACAAAGATCGTACTTTTTGGAGAAATGTCACTGGCCTGATGAAACAAAAATAGAACTGTTTGGCCATAATGACCATTGTTATGTTTGGAGGAAAAAGGGGTGGCTTGCAAGCCAAATAACACCATCCCAACCGTGAAGCACGGGGGTGGCAGCATCATGTTGTGTCGGGTGCTTTGCTGCAGAAGGGACTAGTGCACTTCACAAAACAGATGACATCATGAGGGAGGAAAATTATGTGGATATATCGAAGCAACATCTCAAGACATCAGTCAGGAAGATAAAGACCCATTTGGTCGCAAATGGGTCTTCCAAATGGACAATGACCCCAAGCATACTTCCAAAGTTGTGGCAAAATGGCTTAAGGACAACAAAGTCAAGGTATTGGAGTGGCCATCACAAAGCCCTGACCTCAATCCTATGGAAAATTTGTGGGCAGAACTGAAAAAGCGTGTGCGAGCAAGGAGGCCTACAAACCTGACTAAGTTACACCAGCTTTGTCAGGAGGAATGGGCCAAAATTCACCCAATTTATTGTGAGAAGCTTGTGGAAGGCTACCTGAAATGTTTGACCCAAGTTAAGCAATTTAAAGGCAATGCACCAAATACTAATTAAATGTATGTAAACTTCTGACCCACTGGGAATGTGACGAAAGAAATAAAAGCTGAAATAAATGATTCTCTCTACTATTATTCTGACATTTCACATTATTAAAATAAAGTTGTGATCCCAATTGACCTAAGACAGAGTTTTTACTAGGATTAAATGTCAGGAACTGTGAAAACTGAGTATAAATGTATTTGGCTAAGGTGTGTAAACTTCTGACTTCAACTGTTTAAATATTTTTTTTTCTTTTGTTTATTGAGTAAATATTTTCTTAACTCATTTTCTTAACTGCATTGTTGGTTAAGTACTTATATGTAAGCATTTCAGGGAAAGGTCTACATCTGTAGTATTTGGCACGTGTGAGAAATCAAATCTGATGTGATTTATATATATTATATATACCGCATATTTTTTACATTTATTTTTTTGATTAATATTATTAACAACAGAGAGTGTAATATAATACAATCTTCAATTATGTCCTGTGCAACATGGGTCTGGGAGGCTCACAGGGATATTGGTATTCACGGTACTCCACCAATGATGCATTTTCAACTTGATAATTATTTTATTCCATAAAATTCCCCAGAACCACTTTTTTTGTACATAACTCAACTGTCATTTAAGCTTTAAAACCGTAAACATTTCTCTGTGCCTTATGTCAATGTGTGTAGAATTACAGGATATTAGCTTTAAAACCGTAAACACTTCTCTCTGCTTTATGTCAATGTGTGTAGAATTACAGGATATTAGCTTTAAAACCGTAAACACTTCTCTCTGCCTTATGTCAATGTGTGTAGAATTACAGGATATTAGCTTTAAAACTGTAAACACTTCTCTCTGCCTTATGTCAATGTGTGTAGAATTACAGGATATTAGCTTTAAAACCGTAAACATTTCTCTCTGCCTTATGTCAATGTGTGTAGAATTACAGGATATTAGCTTTAAAACCGTAAACATTTCTCTCTGCCTTATGTCAATGTGTGTAGAATTACAGGATATTAGCTTTAAAACCGTAAACACTTCTCTCTGCCTTATGTCAATGTGTGTAGAATTACAGGATATTAGCTTTAAAACCGTAAACATTTCTCTCTGCCTTATGTCAATGTGTGTAGAATTACAGGATATTAGCTTTAAAACCGTAAACACTTCTCTCTGCCTTATGTCAATGTGTGTAGAATTACAGGATATTAGCTTTAAAACCGTAAACACTTATCTCTGCCTTATGTCAATGTGTGTAGAATTACAGGATATTAGCTTTAAAACCGTAAACACTTCTCTGTGTCTTATGTCAATGTGCGTAGAATTACAGGATATTAGCTTTAAAACCGTAAACATTTCTCTGTGCCTTATGTCAATGTGTGTAGAATTACAGGATATTAGCTTTAAAACCGTAAACACTTCTCTCTGCTTTATGTCAATGTGTGTAGAATTACAGGATATTAGCTTTAAAACCGTAAACACTTCTCTCTGCCTTATGTCAATGTGTGTAGAATTACAGGATATTAGCTTTAAAACTGTAAACACTTCTCTCTGCCTTATGTCAATGTGTGTAGAATTACAGGATATTAGCTTTAAAACCGTAAACATTTCTCTCTGCCTTATGTCAATGTGTGTAGAATTACAGGATATTAGCTTTAAAACCGTAAACATTTCTCTCTGCCTTATGTCAATGTGTGTAGAATTACAGGATATTAGCTTTAAAACCGTAAACACTTCTCTCTGCCTTATGTCAATGTGTGTAGAATTACAGGATATTAGCTTTAAAACCGTAAACATTTCTCTCTGCCTTATGTCAATGTGTGTAGAATTACAGGATATTAGCTTTAAAACCGTAAACACTTCTCTCTGCCTTATGTCAATGTGTGTAGAATTACAGGATATTAGCTTTAAAACCGTAAACACTTCTCTCTGCCTTATGTCAATGTGTGTAGAATTACAGGATATTAGCTTTAAAACCGTAAACACTTCTCTGTGTCTTATGTCAATGTGCGTAGAATTACAGGATATTAGCTTTAAAACCGTAAACATTTCTCTCTGCCTTATGTCAATGTGTGTAGAATTACAGGATATTAGCTTTAAAACCGTAAACACTTCTCTCTGCCTTATGTCAATGTGTGTAGAATTACAGGATATTAGCTTTAAAACCGTAAACATTTCTCTCTGCCTTATGTCAATGTGTGTAGAATTACAGGATATTAGCTTTAAAACTGTAAACACTTCTCTCTGCCTTATGTCAATGTGCGTAGAATTACAGGATATTAGCTTTAAAGCTGCAACAACAAAAAGTATTTCTCCCCTGTGAAAGAATTTTTGGAAATTTGCTAAATGTTTTCTCTGATGCCAAGAAGCGGTTCTTTAAAATGTCCCTTCCAGGGGCCGAGACTTGGTTCATCGGGCCATGCATGTCGAAGTCATAGATAAACTCCTTGTATGCTATTTTTTTTATGTCACTCAAGTTGTTTTGATTATGAAGAGGTCCCTGATGAATTTATTATCACAAAAGGAGTCCCCAGTCCCAAAAAGTTGAGACATGAGATCACCCCCATCTCTAAAACCTGTAGTTGTCTATTCTGCGTACTTTGTCGCCCTGACATGCAGTTGGATCATATCAGCACAGGGGAAGCACAACCAAATGTGGCCTTCTTTCTTTGTTTAGCTTTTGCAGCCTCCTCACCCTTTTAGTTTTTTTGTCTCTGTCATCAACCAGTGCTTTGCGCGTGACTGGCTAACACAGACTTTGTTTTCCCATGCCCAGACTAGCCTGCTCATCCTCAGTCTGTCTGTACTCTCATGCATGTTTGTGCAATTGGGCAGCCCATTTTTGTTTTTGCCATTGCTCTTTCCCTTTTCCCATGCACTGTGGCCGCGGTCACCGGTCAATAATACATGAGTGCATGCAAAGTTACTTCTGTGGAAGCAAATGGAACGAGAACCTGCCTGCCTCCATTGTAAATTATTCAGCAGGAATTAACCTCAGTCACTGGAAAGTATTAGTAGACATTTAGGTGCTAGAGCATATTGTTTTGTTAGGGTCTGGGAGCCTTGGCCTCTGTCCCAATCAGGTGGTCGAAGGAGGCACTCAGCTGCTGCCAAAGGGTCACTGATGAGGTCCTTTCTGATTATTTGGGCCCTGCCCACATTGTGAGCAGCCCTTGTATTTATGAATCCGCCCGGGTTTGCACTCACAGCAACACTGAAGGGGTGCTGATCAGTATTTAAAGGTTATTATTAGAAAGTATAATTTGTTTAATCAGAACAGAAGCCTATCGTGTATCACAAACATCATTAGTGTCTATGACCTGTAGGTCTATGGTGACTCACAAAGAGCCATGCCTTAGAACCATGCCATAGCATCATGCCTTAGAGCCATGCTTTAGAACCATGCTTTAGAACCATCCCCGGTGTTGCAAGCGCCATGCTCTACCGACTGGACATTACAGTATGACTAGAGACATTAGCAGAATGATTGTTTTTAATACGATGGTAGCCTATGCCTACTCTGCTGATACTGACAACAGATAAATAAAAAACACCTTGTCTTGAATGCAATCTAGGCCGAAAAGTGGTCCTGGCTAAAAGGGATACAACAAGTATTTTTTATTTTATTTTAGCTAACGTAAACTTTTTCCTAACCTTAACCTAATTCTCCTAACCTGCTGCATAAATTCTCCTAATCTGCTACGAAGTGTCAAATATAGCCATGACCATCATTTAAAAAAATAAATATTTATTTTACTAGGGAAGTCAGTTAAGAACAAATTGTTATTTACAATGACGGCCTACCCCGGCCAAACCCAGACGACGCTGGTCCAATTGTGCGCCGCCCTATGGGACCCCCAATCACGGCCGGATGTGATGCAGCCTGGATTCCAATCAAGTACAGCAGTGACGTCTCTTGCACTGAGAGGCAAAAAGGGGAGACGTAACTTGCATAATATGATGTCCTTATAGCCTGGAGGACAACTTCATATAAAAACACAAAGGTAATTTGTTGATCACTTTATTCATAAGAGGAGGGAAAATGTATGAACATTACAGAATAGGACAAAGGCCTCAATGGGATAGGACAACCTGCTGTGTTGACTATTGGTTGTTCCAGCCCAACAATAGATTTAATCTTTATATGACACTAAAACCCTTAAATTCCCTGATGGTGGGCCTCCCGGGTGGCCCAGTGGTCGAGGGCACTGCATCACAGCACTAGCTGTGCCAACAGAGACTCTGGGTTCGCGCCCAGGCTCCGTCGCAGCCGGCTGCGACCGGGGGTCCGTGGGACGACGCACCATTGGCCTAGTGTCGTCTGGGTTAGGGAGGGCCTGGCCGGTAGGTATATCCTTGTCTCATCGCGCACACGCGACTCCTGTGGTGGGCCGGGCGCAGTGCACGCTAACCAAGGTCGCCAGGTGCACGGTGTTTCCTCCAACATATTGGTGCGGCTGGCTTCCGGGTTGTTAAGAAGCAGTGCGGCTTGGTTGGGTTGTATTTCGGAGGACGCATGGCTTTCGACCTTCGTCTCTCCCGAGCCCGTACGGGAGTTGTAGCGATGAGACAAGATAGTAATTACTAACAATTGGATACCACGAAATTGGAGAGAAAGGGGGGTAAAAATGTATGTAAAAATAAATAAATATATAAAGTTCCCTGATGGTATTGGTGACCTGAGGAAGTGATGTTCTAACATCAGGTGTGCTTTTCATTGGTTTATGTACTACTGTAGGTTCACCAGCTGAACTCTATCAAGACACCATGTCGACTGGATTCCCATTGTGAAGATGAGCAATGCTGCAGCGGCATCCGTTTCTACTTCAGCCTTTTCCAGATATTAATTATATGAGATCGGTGTCATTTGCTGTGCTTTGGACTATCTGAATGATTCTGTTGTGCCATTTGAGTAGAGAGTACCTTCACCTTGTCGTCACAACAAAAGTGCCCCTTAAACCATATGAATATAGAAAATGTAATTTGGAACGTGTAAAAGATTGTTTATGATGTTTTAAACATACAGTACTGTACTTTAATAATAGATTATATTGTTGTATGGCTGAAATGAAAGATTTTTGATCATCTCTGCTTTGCCTCGCCCCGTTGAATAAAATGTATTTGTTGTTTGAATGATGCATCTGGATGATGTACCAGCTTTTTTGCTGATCTTTTGAAAACATCAATTGAGGAGTCACCTGAATCTTGAAAGTAATGGGAGATGCAGTAGAGGAACGCTGAGGCAGAGGACTCACGGTGAGGACGACTGGCTACTACTCTGAACTTTGTAGTGGTGAGTTTCAGGCGCCCAGAGCTGCTGAGACGTCACCCAATTGGCTGCAACATAGAGTGAAAGAGAAGTCCAGTAGCTACATGACTCAGGCTGGTTCCCACAGTAGCCCTCTACATGATCATCACCAGACTCTTCATCACCCATCTCCCTGACCACCTTCCTCTGATCAAGCCATGAACTGTACTCTCCAACTTTAGATGATGCATACACTCAAAGACTTGTCCTTTATTGGTTGACCTAGCTAACTATAGTTAGCTACACTAGGTCAACCCATACATCATCATGAGTAGGTCATTGTGTATTGGTTGACCTACTGTAGCTAACTATAGCTAGGCTACTCATGATGATGTATTGGTTGACCTACTGTAGCTAACTATAGCTAGGCTACTCATGATGATGTATTGGTTGACCTACCGTAGCTAACTATAGCTAGGCTACTCATGATGATGTATTGGTTGACCTACTGTAGCTAACTATAGCTAGGCTACTCATGATGATGTATTGGTAGACCTACTGTAGCTAACTATAGCTAGGCTACTCATGATGATGTATTGGTTGACCTACTGTAGCTAACTATAGCTAGGCTACTCATGATGATGTATTGTTTTTTTTCTTTCTTTCTTTTGAAAGACTTTGAGATTCTTATGATAACCGCTAAAAGTGCAAGTGTTAGTTCATGAAAGGCTTTATTTCTACATTTTTGGGGGGTTGGGTTGGTTCACGGTGCGAGAGGGGGTGCTGTGGGATTATTTAAGATGCTCTTTATCACATAAATATAGTTTTACTCTGAAGATGCAATGTCAGTTTGAAAAGTTTTTGCAAAATCTTGAATGCTTTCAAGTTTAACCTATTTAAGACTCAATGTAGGGCTTCACTGGGAAAAAAGTGCTTGCTAAAGGGGAAATAGCATCAAGATTCTGTCATTCCTCTAAGAGGGATGAAAGGTTACCTCATGCAACATTTAATTTGGAGGTGGTATTGGGGTCAGCAGAAAGTCCTCCCATTACTTTGTAATTGCCAGCCTGGTCGGGCACAGGAACCAGTGGGCTTCATCATGTTCCACATCATGTGACTCTAGAGTTAGAATATTATGCCAGTAAATCATTGAGGATCATTGAAGGGGAAATGTAATGGACAGGTCCATGGTGAAAGAGGCTGGTGCTTGGCATGGCTGGTTCAGCCCCATAATCAGTCACTTTCTATGAGATCAGTTTCCTGATAATTCACATCTGGGCATTCAGTCGTATTGGAGTTTAATCACATGAGTACGAGCATCACAGTTTATTGTGTTTATTCTAGAGTGACTTATATTGCTTTAAAGCAGCAGTATAATTTTCTGCCTCAGCAGACACATTGTTGGATGAAATGTGGAAATAAAGCTTGAAGATCCACTTAGCATGACTTTGATCTTATTACAGCTCATGCATTCAATTTATGTGTTCTCTTCACGGTTTTGAATATTCATTTAGGGGAATGGAACACACAGTCCAAAAATGTAATTTGATGTGTGAGTCTATATCAGAAGTGACAACAGCTTTGACGAAAAGCCCCCCGCATAGAACCAACGAGCAAAGCTTATTGGGAGTTAATTCCTCTAAAATGCTAATAATTCTGCCATATATCCGCAAAATCTTTAATCCAGTCGTGGAAATAATTTCAATGTAACTGAGAGTAGGGTAGTTAGCGTGCGGTGCTAAGGAGTGGATTCTTTCTTTCAAATATTTGAAAATACCTTTTAAAAGACGGTTGAATATACATTATACAATCAGGTAAACCAGAATAATAATAAAAAAATGATTTCAAGGTGTCTGAGAAAGAAGTCATGTTTTGGCAGTGTAGAAACGTGTTTTTACAGCAAATATACAACCTGACCATGACGTTATATAAGATGTCAGCCTGACATCAATGCAATAATTTTGCCCACTGGGTAGTCCAGCTGTAGCCTGGCATACTGTCGGTCAGAATCACTGGGTAGTCCCACTGTAGCCAGGCATGCTGTCGGTCAGAATCACTGGGTAGTCCCACTGTAGCCTGGCATGCTGTCGGTCAGAATCACTGGGTAGTCCAACTCTAGACAGGCATGCTGTCGGTCAGAATCACTGGGTAGTCCCACTGTAGCCAGGCATGCTGTCGGTCAGAATCACTGGCTAGTCCCACTGTAGCCAGGCATGCTGTCGGTCAGAATCACTGGGTAGTCCAACTCTAGACAGGCATGCTGTCGGTCAGAATCACTGGGTAGTCCCACTGTAGCCTGGCATGCTGTCGGTCAGAATCACTGGGTAGTCCAACTCTAGACAGGCATGCTGTCGGTCAGAACCACTGGGTAGTCCCACTGTAGCCTGGTATGCCGTCGGTCAGAACCACTGGGTAGTCCAACTCTAGACAGGCATGCTATCGGTCAGAATCACTGGGTAGTCCAACTCTAGACAGGCATGCTGTCGGTCAGAATCACTGGGTAGTCCCACTGTAGCCTGGCATGCTGTTGGTCAGAACCACTGGGTAGTCCAACTCTAGACAGGCATGCTGTCGGTCAGAACCACTGGGTAGTCCAACTGTAGATAGGCATGCTGTCGGTCAGAACCACTGGGTAGTCCAACTGAAGATAGGCATGCTGTGGGATTATTTACAATACTCTTTGAAGAGGTAGGATTTCAGATGTTTTTGGAAGATGTTCAGGGACTCTGCTGTCCTAGCTTCAGGGGGAAGCTGGTTCCACCATTGGGGTGCCAGGACAGAGAAGAACTTGGACTGGGCAGAGTGGGAGCTGCAGTCTCATAAGGGTGGGAGTACTTAGGTTAGGGTGTAGGGTTTGAGCATAGCCTGAAGGTAGGGAGGGGCAGTTCCTCTTGCTGCTCTGTAGCCAGCCTTGTGGTCTTGGGTGTATTCTGTAGCAACACAATAGTTATCTGAGCCCTCACCTCTTCCCTAGGTTATCCACCCTGAGTGCACTGCCCAAAACACGCTGGGAGGAGAGTGGATGAGTCAGGAGTGTGTGTGTGGGTGCACGCGTGTGTGCGGGACCATATAACTCGGAGAACTCCGAGAGTGCAGCCAGGCATTATGTACTACCCGTGGCAGGCAGGGGAGCTCCAACATTATTGAGATGACCTCTGCCATATTATAAACTGGAGGGGATCTTTTCAGCCAGGTCAGCCTTCCCAAATTTAGCTCCGTTAACAGGTCCAACAGGGCTTTGTCAGCCTCTTCCAGTACTGGAACTAATGTCGCCAACTCTGAGACCCCAGTGGGGAGTGAACTCTGAGATTCAGCCGCATTTCTCTACTCTGGTTTGCTGAATTCTGTTGGGGCTTCATTCAACTTCTAACCCCAATTTGGTTGTCAGCTTAAGACGAGATAAAGGTTGCCAGTCGCTCTCAGTGTGTTTGTGGTGGGTTATTGAACCAGAAAGAAGTATGCAAATCAGTGGGATTTAGCGAGGAGAGAGGGGGTAGAGAAAGAGAGAGGGGGAGAGAGAGAGAGAGGGCCGGGATAGAGAAGGGAGAGAGAGATGGGGAAAGAGGGGAGAGGGAGAAAGAGAGAGAGAGAACCAGGGGAGAGAGTGTCTGTGTCTGTAAAGGGGAGCAGATATCTTGGAGCCATTGTTAAATAGTGCAAACTAATAGCTCTTAGAATGCTGTTGCTATTTCCCTGGAAGCACAATGGCGCTAGTTCTAATTGATTGGTTCAGAAACAGAACCGTGGCAGTTCTCTACGCACCACAGACGAGCACTGGGTGGGTGCCTTGGACTCATAAGCCTCAGCCCAAATATCTTTTCTAAATCCATACTTCCAAGACCGAGGGCAACAGAGCTGAGTAAATCTTCACCCATTCCAACTGGTAGACAAATACTTTTTGTGTGTGCAGGATTGATCCAAGATTTAAACTAATCTGTTATACATCATAAGGCAGTATTTTGACTTGAGATCCGTGCACTTAAACTGGAAGTTTAACTCTCACAAAGTCTCCCATTGACATAAATTAATGATTTGTATGTGAAAGTCTGAGTTTAGAACATCGCCCATAGTGTTTCTGTTTTCAAAATGATTTCTTGGGATATATACAATTGGGTGTCAACAAGCTACCCCTGGGTCATGGTTAAAGACCCAACTGAAGTCTTCCCATGATGTTCTTTACTGGTTGTAACCTTAACTTTTAGACAAGGCTGGATGCATCATTGATTATGCATCACTTCAAATCAATCTGAAATAGATCTACATATTTTCTTAAAAGTATTGAAATTCCCATCTCTGTGGGTTACGCTTTTGGTTCTTAAGTCTACCAAAGTAGGGTGATGCCATAAATAGAAACCCACTCAACTCTGCATTCCACTGCCAATCTAGCCATATGCTCCAATGTTAA
Source organism: Oncorhynchus nerka (assembly GCF_034236695.1). Taxonomy (NCBI): domain Eukaryota; kingdom Metazoa; phylum Chordata; class Actinopteri; order Salmoniformes; family Salmonidae; genus Oncorhynchus; species Oncorhynchus nerka. The sequence continues at coordinate 88,183,336 of NC_088410.1, forward strand.
TTGCATTTAAGTTCCAGAATGTTTGGGTTTTGTTTCCTTGATTGCATGCCACAGACCATGCTTAAGTATTCTCGAAGAATCTGTAAATGTGTCAGTTATTCAGTGTGGCGCAAAGTCGAGGGCTGGCACTCTGTCATGCCTAGTGGTATTGAAAGTGACCATCTCCACCATTGGCTAGTACGTTACATGCTAATGATGCATTCACCTGTGTGCTACATTTTGAGCCTAGTCTGGGTTATCCATAGGGTTCAGTAGGGTGCTACAAGGACATCTACTGATTATCTACCGGTGATCTACTGGTGATATACTGCTGATATAATGGTGATATACTGGTGGTGATATACTGGTGATATACAGGTGATATACTGGTGATATACTGATGATATACTGTTTAACTACTGATTATCTACCAGTGATATACTGGTGATTTACTGATTATCTACTGGTGATATACTGGTGGTGATATACTGGTGATATACAGGTGATATACTGGTGATATACTGATGATATACTGTTTAACTACTGATTATCTACCAGTGATATACTGGTGATTTACTGGTGATATACTGGTCATGTACTGGTGATATACGGGTTAACGGCTGATTATCTACTGGTGACATCCTGGTCATCTACTGGTGATATATTGGTGACATACTGGTGATATACTGTTGTCATACTGGTGATATACTGGGGATATACTGGTGATATGCTGTTGATATACTGGTTATCTACTGGTGATATACTGGTGATAACCTGGTGATATACTGGTGATCTAATGATTATCTACTGGAAATATACTGGTGATATACTGGTTTTCAACTGGTGATATACTGATGTTATACTGGTTAACTACTGGTTATCTACTGGTGATATACTGATGATATACTGGTTATCTACTGGTGATAAACTGATGATATACTGGTAATCTACTGATTATCTACCGGTGATATACTGGTTATCTACTGGGACATACTGGTAATATACTGTTATTATACTGGTTAACTACTGATGATCTACTGGTGATATACTGATGATATGCTGGTGATAATCTGGTGGTAATCTACTGATGAACTACTGGTGATGTACTGGCTACTGATTATCTACTGGTAATCTACTGGTGATCTACTGATGATATACTGGTGATCCGCTGGTGATATACTGGTGATATACCGGTGATATACTGGTGATTTACTGGTGATATACAGGTGATATACTGACAATTTACTGATTATCTACTGGTGATATACTGTTTAACTACTGATTATCTACCGGTGATATACTAGCGATATACTGGTTATCTACTGGTGATATACTGGTTATATACTGGTGATATACTGGTGACATACTGGTAATTTACTGGTAATATACTGGTTAACCTACTGATGATCTACTGATGATATACTAGCGATATACTGGTTATCTACTGGTGATATACTGGTGATATACTGGTGACATACTGGTAATTTACTGGTAATATACTGGTTAACTACTGATGATCTACTGATGATCTACTGGTGATATACTGGTGGTATACTGGTGATCATCTGGTGATAACCTGGGGATATACTGGTTATCTACTGTTGATATACTGGTAATCTACTGATTCTCTAATGGTGATATACTGGTGATGTACTGGTTTTCAACTGGTGATATACTGGTTATCTACTGGTGATATACTGGCAATCTACTTATTATCTACTGATAATCTACTGGTGATCTACTGGTGATATACCGGTGATATACTGGTGATATCTTTGTGATTTCCTGGTGATATACTGATGATTTACTGATTATCTACTGGTGATATACTGATGATATACAGGTGATATACTGGTGACATACGGGTAATATACTGGTAATATACTGGTTAACTACTGATGATCTGCTGGTGATATACTGGTTAACTACTGATTATCTACCGGTGATATACTGGTCATATACTAGCGATCTACTGGTGATATACTGGTGACATACGGATAATATACTGGTAATATACTGGTTAACCTACTGATGATCTACTGGTGATATACTGATGATATACAGGTGATCTACTGGTGATATACTGCTGATATACAGGTGATCTACTGGTGATATACTGCTGATATACAGGTGATCTACTGGTGATATACTGATGATATACAGGTGATCTACTGGTGATATACTGGTGACATACGGGTAATATACTGGTAGTATACTGGTTAACCTACTGATGATCTACTGGTGATATACTGATGATATACAGGTGATATACTGCTGATATACAGGTGATCTACTGGTGATATACTGATGATATACAGGTGATCTACTGGTGATATACTGATGATATACAGGTGATCTACTGGTGATATACTGGTGACATACGGGTAATATACTGGTAGTATACTGGTTAACCTACTGATGATCTACTGGTGATATACTGATGATATACAGGTGATCTACTGGTGATATACTGATGATATACAGGTGATCTACTGGTGATATACTGATGATATACAGGTGATCTACTGGTGATATACTGAGGATATACAGGTGATATACTGATGATATACAGGTGATCTACTGGTGATATACAGGTGATCTAATGGTGATATACTGATGATATACAGGTGATCTACTGGTGATATACTGGTTAACCTACTGATGATCTACTGGTGATATACTGATGATATACAGGTGATCTACTGGTGATATACTGATGATATACAGGTGATATACTGATGATATACAGGTGATCTAATGGTGATATACAGGTGATCTACTGGTGATATACAGGTGATCTACTGGTGATATACTGATGATATACAGGTGATCTACTGGTGATATACTGATGATATACAGGTGATCTACTGATGATATACAGGTGATCTACTGGTGATATACAGGTGATCTACTGGTGATATACTGATGATATACAGGTGATCTACTGGTGATATACAGGTGATCTACTGGTGATATACTGATGATATACAGGTGATCTACTGATGATATACAGGTGATCTACTGGTGATATACTGGTGACATACGGGTAATATACTGGTTAACCTACTGATGATCTACTGGTGATATACTGATGATCTACTGGTTGATATACTGGTCATATACTAGCGATATACTGATGATATACTGGTGACATACAGGTAATATACTGGTAATATACTTGTTAACCTACTGATGATCTACTGGTGACATACAGGTAATATACTGGTTGATATACTGGTAATCTATTGATTATCTACTGGTCTTTAGGTCATGAACCATGAACCTGTAAACCACCTGAGGCCTGGATTAGCATGCCCTCCTGTTTTCCTCTCTGGATTCCTGCCATGAAACCATTCCAGTCATTGCCTCTTTACATCTCAACCCTCTGTGTACTATACTGTAGCAGATGTCTGGGTCTAAATCCAAAGCTGGTCCAGACCCAAACTGTGCTACAGCCTAGCTTAGCATGTCCAGGCAGAGAGCCCAGAAGGTAGGAGCTCAGTTTGGCTACAGTATCCCTCCTGTTCCATCCTGAACATCTCTACAGTTTGGCTACAGTATCCCTCCTGTTCCACCCTGAACATCTCTACAGTTTGGCTACAGTATCCCTCCTGTTCCATCCTGAACATCTCTACAGTTTGGCTACAGTACATCATGTTCCATCCTGAACCATCTCTACAGTTTGGCTACTGTATCCCTCCTGTTCCATCCTGAACATCTCTACAGTTTGGCTACAGTATCCCTCCTGTTCCATCCTGAACATCTCTACAGTTTGGCTACAGTATCCCTCCTGTTCCATCCTGAACACCTCTACAGTTTGGCTACAGTACATCCTGTTCCATCCTGAACCATCTCTACAGTTTGGCTACTGTATCCCTCCTGTTCCATCCTGAACCATCTCTACAGTTTGGCTACAGTATCCCTCCTGTTCCATCCTGAACCATCTCTACAGTTTGGCTACAGTATCCATCCTGTTTCATCCTGAACCATCTCTACAGTTTGGCAACAGTATCCATCCTGTTCCATCCTGAACCATCTCTACAGTTTGGCTACAGTATCCCTCCTGTTCCATCCTGAACCATCTCTACAGTTTGGCTACAGTATCCCTCATGTTCCATCCTGAACATCTCTACAGTTTGGCTACAGTATCCCTCATGTTCCATCCTGAACATCTCTACAGTTTGGCTACAGTACATCCTGTTCCATCCTGAACCATATCTACAGTTTGGCTACAGCACATCCTGTTCCATCCTGAACATCTCTACAGTTTGGCTACAGTATCCCCCCTGTTCCATCCTGAACATCTCTACAGTTTGGCTACAGTACATCCTGTTCCATCCTGAACCTCTCTACAGTTTGGCTACAGTACATCCTGTTCCATCCTGAGCATCTCTCCAGTTTGGCTACAGTACATCCTGTTCCATCCTGAACATCTCTACAGTTTGGCTACAGTACATCCTGTTCCATCCTGAACCATATCTACAGTTTGGCTACAGTATCCCTCCTGTTCCATCCTGAACATCTCTACAGTTTGGCTACAGTACATCCTGTTCCATCCTGAACCATATCTACAGTTTGGCTACAGTATCCCTCCTGTTCCATCCTGAACATCTCTACAGTTTGGCTACAGTACATCCTGTTCCATCCTGAATCATCTCTACAGTTTGGCTCCAGTAACCCTCCTGTTCCATCCTGAACATCTCTACAGTTTGGCTCCAGTACATCCTGTTCCATCCTGAACTTCTCTACAGTTTGGCTCCAGTACATCCTGTTCCATCCTGAACATCTCTACAGTTTGGCTACAGTACATCCTGTTCCATCCTGAACATCTCTACAGTTTGGCTACAGTACATCCCTTATTGGAGGAATGAGAGGGAGTTTAGAAGCAGGAACAAAAATAAATATGTCAGGCATCTTCCCACATGTAGGGAAGAATTCCAAAGGGACTAATTAGAGAAAATAAGCCAGCTGAGCCTCTCATCTGAAACCATACCACTCTTATAGAAATCAGGTACAGAGTGCAACCCAAGCCTGCATTGCTGACTCACTCTGTCCAATATGTTGGAGTGTTTGTTGGGAGAATTCTTCTTACCACGGTTAAAGTAGCATTTCACTTTGTATTTTATTTTTTTGCCTTTTAACTTTCCTTCAAAACAAACTTGATAAGGTGATTCAATGTTGATCCTGTATGTAGGTTTGGTCAAATCACTGTACAGTATGCTTTTATTTACAATATATGGTATGATAAATGTGTTGAAATTCCATGTTGTGGTTTCATTTTAAGGAATTCAGAGGTGCTATACATAATGTATTGTCTTTGGTAGGTACAACACATTGGGGGGGATTCATTTGTGAATAACTGCTGATTTCTGTGCAATATGATTAATTTCATAACCAGAAAACATTTAATGATCAACCCTTATAAATATAATTCCATGAAGCCGGTTTGGTATGCTATTTATTATGCCCAGATGTTCTCTATCTAATTCATTAGAAAGATGCATGTTTATCTAGGTTCTGTTGCAAAAGAGTAGTCATGGCTTGGCTTGGCTCGGGGGCATGACAAGTGGCACACAGCCAGCTGCATCACACAGAAAAAAACAGCCTCAACAACAACAACACCGGTTTGTTTTGCCCTCCAACCACGACACATCAGCTTTGTCCACCCAGCTGCCCGATTGGTCCCAACGACTCATCTCTGTCATTAACCAGGAAATACTGCATCTTTAAGCTTTGGAGATGTACTGTGGGAAAATCTCAATTGCATACTCCTCACGTCCTCTGTCCTCGTTTCCTTCTTAAAATCCCATTGGATGAGAAAGCCTCTGAAAGTCCCTCGCCTCTGACCTTCTCCTCCAATGGGTTTTGAGAAGGAGATGTGTATTATACAGTCTGTATACAGTATGTACAGTGGGGCAAAAAAATATTTAGTCAGCCACCAATTGTGCAAGTTCTCCAACTTAAAAAGACGAGAGAGACCTGTAATTAGGTACACTTCAACTATGACAGACAAAATTAGAAAAATAAATCCAGAAAATCACATTGTAGGATTTTTATGGTGGAAAATAAGTATTTGGTCACCTACAAACAAGCAAGATTTCTGGCTCTCACAGACCTGTAACTTCTTCTTTAAGAGGCTCCTCTGTCCTCCACTCGTTACCTGTATTAATGGCACCTGTTTGAACTTGTTATCAGTATAAAAGACACCTGTCCACAACCTCAAACAGTCACACTCCAAACTCCACTATGGCCAAGACCAAAGATCTGTCAAAGGACACCAGAAACAAAATTGTAGACCTGCACCAGGCTGGGAAGACTGAATCTGCAATAGGTAAGCAGCTTGGTTTGAAGAAATCAACTGTGGAAGCAATTATTAGGAAATGGAAGACATACAAGACCACTGATAATCTCCCTTGATCTGGGGCTCCACGCAAGATCTCACCCCATGTGGTCAAAATGATCACAAGAACAGTGAGCAAAAATCCCAGAACCACACGGGGGGACCTTGTGAATGACCTACAGAGAGCTGGGACCAAAGTAGCAAAGCCTACCATCAGTAACACACTACGCCGCCAGGAACTCAAATCCTGCAGTGCCAGACGTGTCCCCCTGCTTAAGCCAGTACATGTCCAGGCCCGTCTGAAGTTTGCTAGAGAGCATTTGGATGATCCAGAAGAAGATTGGGAGAATATCATATGGTCAGATGAAACCAAAATATAACTTTTTGGTAAAAACTCAACTCGTCGTGTTTGGAGGACAAAGAATGCTGAGTTGCATCCAAAGAACACCATACCTACTGTGAAGCATTGGGGTGGAAACATGCTTTGGGGCTGTTTTTCTGCAAAGGGACCAGGACGTGTAAAGGAAAGAATGAATGGGGCCATGTATCGTGAGATTTTGAGTGAAAACCTCCTTCCATCAGCAAGGGCATTGAAGATGAAACGTGGCTGGGTCTTTCAGCATGACAATGATCCCAAACACACCGCCCGGGCAACGAAGGAGTGACTTCGTAAGAAGCATTTCAAGGTCCTGGAGTGGCCTAGCCAGTCTCCAGATCTCAACCCCATAGAAACTCGTTGGAGGGAGTTGAAAGTCTGTGTTGCCCAGCAACAGCCCCAAAACATCACTGCTCTAGAGGAGATCTGCATGGAGGAATGGGCCAAAATACCAGCAACAGTGTGTGAAAACCTTGTGAAGACTTACAGAAAATGTTTGACCTCTGTCATTGCCAACAAGGGGTATATAACAAAATATTGAGATAAACTTTTGTTATTGACCAAAAACGTATTTTCCAACATAATTGGCAAATAAATTCATTAAAAATCCCACAATGTGATTTTCTGGATTTCTTTTCTCATTTTGTCTGTCATGGTTGAAGTGTACCTATGATGAAAATTACAGGCCTCTCTCATCTTTTTAAGTGGGAGAACTTGCACAATTGGTGGCTGACTAAATACTTTTTTGCCCCACTGTATGCAGAAAGACCATCCCTCAGCCTCCCTCAACTACCCTGGTGGTGTTATGTCCCAGACCTGTATGTGCCTGAGCCAACTCCTCTATAATTTTGCCACATGCATGGAGTTGAGCCAACTCGTCTGACAATCGTTGTCATGCCATACGTGTATGGTGTGACAACAATAGTCCGAGTTGGCTAAATAAAGCACATAAAGGTCTAGCACCAGTAGTCACCGTGTCACCTTCTGACCTTAGTTCCTTAGTTCCTTTGTTATGTCTTTGTGTTAGTATGGTCCGGGCGTGAGTTGGGCTGGGCAGTCTATGTTTCTTTTTCTATCATTTGGGATTTCTGTGTTTGGCCTGGTATGGTTCTCAATCAGAGGCAGCTGTCAATCGTTGTCCCTGATTGAGAACCATACTTAGGTAGCCAGTTTTCACTTTTGAGTTGTGGGTGATTATTTTCCGTGTCAGTGTTTGTTCCACACGGAACTGTTTCGGTTTTGTTATTTCACGTTGTCGTTTTTTGTTTTGTTCAGTGTTCATATTTCTTATTAAACAATATGGACACTTACCACGCGGCGCATTGGTCCTCCGATCCTTCCTACTACTCCTCCTCGTCAGACAACCGTTACACACCAAGCGATATTTTCACCTGTTCAGCTGGTTTTCCATTCCTCTCCCAACCATTCTGATACGCCACCTGGTCCCATCATCATCTCTATCAGGGGGATACTTGTCCTGTTTTCCAAGTCCCTTCAGCCACCTGAACACGGTGGCCTGGTCTGGTCTGGTTAGGTAGATTGAGGTTGTGCCCAGACTTGGGTTCAAATAGTATTTGTTTTATTTCACATTCTTGCTGTGCTTAATTCATCTTACCTGGCGGCGCAATAGAACCAGGTGTCAAAATGGAATTGCCCCAAAATGATTTTAAAAAAAACACCCATCTGGCACTCAAGGCTGGCTGAATGAAACGCTCAAAGAAAGGGAAAAAAATTATATCCGAATCCAGGTCTGGTTGTACCTGACAGAAGCCATCAGAGAAGCCTCCTCTACATAGGCTACAGTAGATAGAACCTCCCATTAGATGCCACCCAGCTCTACAACTGTTGATGTGTCCCTCTCTACTCCCTTCACCAGCCACTGCCAAATAAGCAAGAGTTAAGCTCTTTACATGAAAACAATCTTTTCACTAATTCAAGTGGATACACTGCAAAGGCGTTGAAAGGATGCCTGTGATTTGTGACTGTGTTTTCCTGTGAGCGGAGCATGCTCTGTTGGTAATAAGATGAGCCTCTGATTGCATTGTTTGTAGTCCTCTCCCAGGACCTCTTACACAGCCACACTGTATTACTGGACAACAGACCCTGAACACTACATGAAGATTAGTGAGCTGGGAAATGCTAGCCAAGACAGACCACCCAAACACTATTACCTAGTAACCTCCCTCCCGGTTCTAGGGGGAGGAGGGGGAGAGGAAACAAGGGAATGAGTGAAAGACAGACGTAATTTATAAAGAAGGAAACGGGGGGGAAAGGGACAGTCAGGCGTCATTTATGAAGAGGGAAACGGGGGGGAAAGGGACAGTCAGACGTCATTTATGAAGAGGGAAACGGGGGGAAGGGACAATCAGACATCATTTATAAAGAGGGAAACGGGGGAAGGGACATTCAGACATCATTTATAAAGAGGGAAACGAAGGGGAAAGGGACAATCAGACATCATTTATAAAGAAGGAAACAGGGGGAAAGGAACTGTCAGACGTAATTTATAAAGAAGGAAACGGGGGGGAAAGGGACAGTCAGATGTCATTTATGAAGAGGGAAACGGGGGAAAAGGGACAATCAGACATCATTTATAAAGAGGGAAACGGGGGAAAAGGGACAATCAGACATCATTTATAAAGAGGGAAACGGGGGGGAAAGGAACTGTCAGACGTAATTTATAAAGTGGGAAACGGGGGGAAAAGGGACAATCAGACATAATTTATAAAGAAGGAAACGGGGGGGAAAGGAACAGTCAGATGTCATTTATAAAGAGGGAAACGGGGGAATAAGGGACAGTCAGACGTCATTTATAAAGAGGGAAACGGGAATAAGTGACAGTCTGATGTTATTTATAAAGAGGGAGACGGGAGGAAAAGGGACAGTGAGGCGTCGTTTATAAAGAGGGAAATGGAGGAATAAGGGCCAGTCAGACATTCCATTTGTAGATCTTCTTGGACTATAGAGAAGTACAATACTGGAGGTTGTGGTGGGTTTGTGGTTGCTGCAGCGTTCCTGAAGCTATGTTTTGGTAAGATAATACAACACATAATTTTAGGAGAAATGAAAAGCACCTGTCTTCTGTATGTTTACACGTGAATACTAACAAGTTATTTACCTAAGTCAGTTCACACTGAATCAATATGGGTGTGTTCGTCTCTGTGAAGAAAGCTATGCGAAACACGAATCCTTGCAGTCGATCAAACAGTAAACTGGAATTCACAGTGATGAGAGGAAAGCACTGCATTTTTGTAAGGGTTGATATTTTTTTCATAATGGAAAATTAAGTCTGAAATTTCTAAGTGGAAATTACAAGCTTCAGAAGCTTTTTGAAACCTCAAATACACTACAAGTTTTTAATTTCCTGCATTGCCAAAAAGTTACCCAGCAACAGGGTGATCAAGTTAAGATCCTGAATCTGTTATTCTGGTTTGTGGGAAGGAAGCCACATTGTACTGTATCAGCAGGATGGGACAGATGATGCTGATCACTAGTGCTCGTAAAGGGTCCAACGCACAAAGCCAGTTGCTTTCTCCATTGTGATTTTGTCTTGCTGTCTCTGTGCAGGGCAGAGCTGACATGGAACCTACTCTTATTCAAATCAAATTGTATTTGTTACATGCGCCCGAATACAACAGGTGTAGTTGTAGTCACCTTACAGTGAAATGTGTGGAGTACAATAGAGATCGCATCATGTTATTGGAGCTGTGCTGTAGTGTTGTCGCTACGCCACTCCTGCATGACACCCCAAAAATGCCCTAATGACTGATATGTGACTGAACAAATTTTCCCCACCCTGTCTTTTCAGAATGCGGGAGAGAGACCTACGGAGCGTGTGCAGAAGGGTGCTGCTGTTGGCCGTCTGTCTGGTGTCTCTCTGGGGACAGCTGACCCTCGCTTCGTCACACAGAAGTCACATAGGTATGTCAACACAATTACAGTAGATACTGTATGCATCTCTATGGGCACGTCGAACACATCCTCATCATAATGATGGTGTGTAATTACTGTCAGCAAATTGTGTAATAACTTAATATGTGCAATAACGTAAACTGTTCAACTATTACGGGGTAAATGCAAAGCACCTACTATGTAACATGTTATAACACAATACTTAATGTAAAATATTTCCTATACAGTATGGCTTTACATGGCTTAACGTATCTCTTCCACCAGGTCCTCAAAGCACTTGACATTGTATGGCTTTAGTAGCTTCCAACTAGTCGATGTCAGGCCGACATTTTGGGCCAGAAAGCTCACCACAACACATTGCTATCAGCTATCACAGTGAAGAGGTGAGGTTGTTTACAATGGTTCAGGTGCAAGGATAATGTAGCCTACTGTAAAAGCAGTCATATTGATCAGTTCTTCGCTCCAACAGATCTCACTGTAAAAGCAGTCATATGGATCAGTTCTTCGCTCCAACAGATCTCACTGTAAAAGCAGTCATATGGATCAGTTCTTCGCTCCAACAGATCTCACTGTAAAAGCAGTCATATGGATCAGTTCTTCGCTCCAACAGATCTCACTGTAAAAGCAGTCATATGGATCAGTTCTTCGCTCCAACAGATCTCACTGTAAAAGCAGTCATATGGATCAGTTCTTCGCTCCAACAGATCTCACTGTAAAAGCAGTCATATGGATCAGTTCTTCGCTCCAACAGATCTCACTGTAAAAGCAGTCATATGGATCAGTTCTTCGCTCCAACAGATCTCACTGTAAATAATTAATGGACACTTATTAGTTGTGCGACACTGAAATGAGGAGAGGGTGATGTAGACAGGAATGTACGGTGCTCTGGGGTCACATATTGATTTGGAGTTTTTTTTGGCTTCGAACAGAAAGCCAATATAACAAAATAACAACAGACATTTGCAGCTTTAGGAGAACTGTTGTGAAGTTCAGAGTGATTTTAGTGATGGGGAGAGAGTCAGTGAGAGTCCCCTGGGCGAAAAGGTAGAAACTGTGACATCACATTGAAATAATGAGGTCACAACGATACCCGACTGGAGAGACGTCTCTGCATTAGACAAAACAACAACACTGGAACAGCAACACTGAACAGCAGATGAAATGAAACCCCAGGCTACAAGAGACAGGGAAAAGACCTGAAGTTTCAAATGTTCATGATAAACTCACTTGAGTACATTATTAGTCTTCCAAAAATCTACTAGTATCCAAGCGCCTGTAGTATGGCCACAAGCCATGTTCGTTTCCACAGAGGTGGGTGCACCACTATGCGGAGTGAGTGTGATTGATTTTGAAGAGAAGGCCAGACCACACAGCCACTCGACAGGCCTGGGAAGTGGACTAGTTGCCAGCCACTGGTCTCTGAGGGCAGGGCCAACACTGAGGTAATCACAAGGCAGGTCCCGCAGCTCCAGAGGTCAAGCCAAGGTCTGCCCAATAAACAAACCTCTTTAGCACCGCTGTTTATTGAGGTGGGGGCCTCGCCAGAGCAATTGAACCTTTCACCGTAACCTGACGAGAGCACAGCCAAGCACATTAATAAGACTGCAAGCCCCCAAAGCACCATCCACATTCATTAGTTATAGTCATGAGAGGGGGGGGGAGCAGAGAAACCAGTTTTTCTTTTTGCTGGTGGGATCTACAGTATACAACTTAGATCCATGAAATCGCTAGATCAAAAGTGCGCCTGAATCACACACAACACATCAATCGTGTGGATATCTTTCAATAGCTTAATTTCATTCAAATAAAAAACATTACTACGAACAGATCCATTTTTTTCTCTCATTTTGAAAACAGCAATCAGGCTCTCTCTGATTTGTTAGTCAGTCAGCAGCCGGATGGCCAGATGCTGAAATGCAGTGGAAAGGAAACCGGGCGTGAAAAACACATTGGCCAAGCTGATTGTGTGATGCGGTGTGACAGCTCTGCTTTTCTGGAGATGAAATGCTCACACTCTGTTACATCTCACAGTGTAAGGGATTAAACCTTTACTGCTCATAGATGCTGTAAAACTCTGAATCCCAAAATGTATTCGATTTTTATTTTTATTTTGTTGGTTTATGTTGGGTTTAAGGTTTAACAAACGTCACATGAGACTGTGCAGATATGCTTATGAGTTGAAATTGTGCAGTCATTCACCCTCATTTGCATTCCAGCGCCATATTTGCATATTTGCTTATGGTGAATACTTTGTAAAATCTGTGTAATGCACTCTAATGGATCATTCTCACACTGGTTCTTATGCTCCATGAGATACTTGTTTTTTTATGCAAATATGCATTAGCATTTTAGTCAAAAACATGTTTTCTTTATTTAACCAGGCAAGTCAGTTAAGAACACATTCTTATTTACAATGACAGCCTACCCCAGCCAAACCAAGACGACGCTGGGCCAATTGTGCACCTCCCTATGTGACTCCCAATCACGGCCGGAGGTGATTTGAACCAAGGACTGTAGTGACACCTATTGAACTGAGATGCAGCAGATCATGGTGGTTTGGATACTTATGTCTTTTTTGATGGGAGATTTTCATTTTTGAATTTCTACAGGGAGCTACTACTGCCTGTCAGTCGCAGTGGCATCACCTGACACCTATCACACAGGTCTGGTGTGATCAATTAACGAGAATCTAACAACCATATAATGCGTACCATAGATGTTTCACTGAAAAAGGTCACATCGACAGAGGGTCGATCACAGGGTGCAGAGGTCATTCTTATGACTAGCATTATGTGAACCAGCCATGACTTGGTTCTGTCTAATCTCTTGTCTGTTTAGAATAGAAACCAAATGTTTAAGTCAGCGAAGCCTCTACCGATATTTACTATTTTCTTCTGTGTTGAAACAACCCATAACCTGTTCCTGCCTTCAGCTTTTCCATTTTAATAATCAAATCACATTGACTCTGTACCGGTACCCCCTGTACAGTCGTGGCCAAAGGTTTTGAGAATGACACAAGTATTAATTCCACAAAGTTTGCTGCCTCAGTGTCTTTAGATATTTTTGTCAGATGTTACTATGGAATACTAAAGTATAATTACAAGCATTTCATAAGTGTCAAAGGCTTTTATTGACAATTACATGAAGTCGATGCAAAGAGTCAATATTTGCAGTGTTGACCCTTCTTTTTCAAGACCTCTGCAATCCGCCCTGGCATGCTGTCAATTAACTTCTGGGCCACATCCTGACTGATGGCAGCCCATTCTTGCATAATCAATGCTTGGAGTTTGTCAGAATTTGTGGGGTTTTGTTTGTTCACCCACCTCTTGAGGATTGACCACAAGTTCTCAATGGGATTAAGGTCTGGGGAGTTTACTGGCCATGGACCCAAAATATCGATGTTTTGTTCCCCGAGCCACATTGTTATCACTTTTGCATTATGGCAAGGTGCTCCATCATGCTGGAAAAGGCATTGTTCGTCACCAAACTGTTCCTGGATGGTTGGGAGAAGTTGCTCTCGGAGGATGTGTTGTTACCATTCTTTATTCATGGCTGTGTTCTTAGGTGAGTCCAGTGAGTCCACTCACTTGGCTGAGAAGCAACCCCACACATGAATGGTCTCAGGTTTCCTTACTGTTGGCATGACACAGGACTGATGGTAGCGCTCACCTTGTCTTCTCCGGGCAAGCTTTTTTCCAGATGCCCCAAACAATCGGAAAGGGGATTCATCAGAGAAAATTACTTTACCCCAGTCCTCAGCAGTCCAATCCCTGTACCTTTTGCAGAATATCAGTCTGTCCCTGATGTTTTTCCTGGAGAGAAGTGGCTTCTTTGCTGCCCTTCTTGACAAACAGGCCATCCTCCAAATGTCTTCACCTCACTGTGTGTGCAGATGCACTCACACCTGCCTGCTGCCGTTCCTGAGCAAGCTCTGTACTGGGGGTGCCCCGATCCCGCAGCAGAATCAACTTTAGGAGACGGTCTTGGCGCTTGCTGGACTTTCTTGGGCGCATTGGAAGCTTTCTTCACAACAATTGAACCTCTCTTTCTTTGAAGGTATTGATGATCTGATACATGGTTGATTTAGGTACAGTCTTACTGGCAGCAATATCCTTGCCTGTGAAGCGCTTTTTGTGCAAAGCTATGATGACGGCACGTGTTTCCTTGCAGGTAACCATGGTTGACTGTCACATTCTGACCATTATTGTTGTTTTTTTCTATGTTTTGTTTGGTCAGGGTGTGATATGAGTGGGCATTCTATTGCATGTCTAGTCAGTCTGTTTCTATGTGTTTTGGCCTGATATGGTTCTCAATCAGTGGCAGGTGTTTGTTGTTGTCTCTTGTGGTTCGTGGGTTATTGTCTATGTGTAGTTGCCTGTGTCTGCACTCGTTGTCATAGTGTTACGTTCGTTTTGTTGTTTTTGTTTAAGTGTTCTTCGTGTTTTTTCGTCATTCAATAAAATAATGGATTCACACCACACTGCGCTTTGGTCTACTCCATACGACGATCGTGACAGAATAACCCATCAACAATAGACCAAGCAGCGTGGTAACGGCCAGCAGCAGCAGCGGCAAAGAACGCAGGACTCATGGACTTGGGAGGAGATTCTGGACGGCGAAGGACCCTGGGCACAGACAGGGGAATATCGCCGCCCCAAAGCAGAGCTGGAGGCAGCGAAAGCAAAGAGGCACCGGTATGAGGAGGCAGCACGGCAGAGTGGCTGGAAGCCCAAGAAGAAGAAGCCCCAAAAATGTATTGGGGGGGAACACGGGGAGTGTGGTGAAGCCAGGTAGGAGACCTGCGCCAACTTCCCGTGCTTACCAGAGAGAGAGAGGGACCGGGCAGGCACCGTGTTATGCGGTGGATCGCACAGTCTCCCCAGTGCGTGTGCATAGCCCGGTGCGGTACATTCCAGCTCCTCGTTTCGGCCGGGCTAGAGTGGGCATCGAGCCAGGTGCCATGAAGCCGGCTTTACGCATCTGGTCTCCAGTGCGTCTCCTCGGGCCGGCGTACATGGCACCAGCCTTACGCATGGTGTCCCCGGTTCGCCAGCACAGCCCAGTGCGGGCTATTCCACCTCGCCGCACTGGCCTGGCTACCGGGAGCATTCAACCAGGTAAGGTTGGGCAGGCTCGGTGCTCAAGAGCTCCAGTGTGCCTGCACGGTCCGGTCTATCCAGTGCCACCTCCACGCACCAGCCCTCCGGTGGCAGCCCCCCGCACCAGGCTGTCTCTCCGTCTCATCCCTACAGGTGCTCCCGCCTGTCCAGAGCTGCCAGAGCCTTCCTCCTGCCCAGCGCTGTTAGAGTATCCCGTCTGTCCTGACCCGTCAGAACCGTCAGTCTGTCCTGAGCTGTCAGAGCCGCCAGTCTGTCCTGAGCCATCAGTCAGCCAGGAGCTGCCAGAGCCATCAGTCAGCCAGGAGCTGCCAGAGCCGTCAGCCAGCCAGGAGCTGCCAGAGCCGTCAGCCAGCCAGGAGCTTCCAGAGCCGTCAGCCAGCCAGGAGCTACCAGAGCCGTCAACCAGCCAGGAGCTGCCAGAGCCGTCAGCCAGCCAGGAGCTGCCAGAGCCGTCAGCCAGTCCGGAGCTGCTCCTCAGTCCAGAACTGCCCCTCAGTCCGGAGCTGCCCCTCAGTCCGGAGCTGCCCCTCAGTCCGGAGCTGCCCCTCAGTCCGGAACTGCCCCTCAGTTCGGAGCTGCCCCTCAGTCCGGAGCTGCCCCTCAGTCCAGAGGCGCTCCTCAGTCCAGGAGGGCCTTTAATTAGGGTCTAAAACCCAAGGTCAGAGGCGAGGGTCGCCACTCTAAAGAGGTCCTTGAAGAGGGAAATTACTATGGTGGAGTGGGGTCCACGTCCCGCGCCAGAGCCGCCACCGCAGCCAGATGCCCACCCAGACCCTCCCCTATAGGTTTAGGTTTTGCGGCTGGAGTCCGCACCTTAGGGGGGGGAGGGGGGGTACTGTCACACTCTGACCATTATTTGAGTTGTTTGTTTCTGTTTTGTTTGGTCATAGTGTGATATGAGTGGGCATTCTATGTTGCATGTCTAGTTAGTCTGTTTCTATGTGTTTTGGCCTGATATGGTTCTCAATCAGTGGCAGGTGTTTGTCGTTGTCTCTGATTGGGAACCATATTTAGGTAGCCTGTTTTGTATTGTGGTTCGTGGGTTATTGTCTATGTGTAGTTGCCTGTGTCTGCACTCGTTGTCATAGCATCATGTTCGTTTTGTTGTTTTTGTTTAAGTGTTCTTCGTGTTTTTTCGTCATTCAATAAAACAATGGATTCACACCACGCTGCGCTTTGGTCTACTCCATACGACGATCGTGACATTGACAGAGGAAGAACAATGATTCCAAGCACACCCTCCTTTTAAAGCTTCCAGTCTGTTATTCGACCTCAATCGGCATGACAGAGTGATCTCCAGCCTTGTCCTCGTCAACACTCACATCTGTGTTAACAAGAGAATCACTGACATGATGTCAGCTGGTCCTTTTGTGGCAGGACTGAAATGCAGTGGAAATGTTTTTGGGGATTCAGTTCATTTGCATGGCAAAGAGGGACTTTAATTAAATGCAATTAATCTGATCACTCTCCATTCTGGAGTATATGCAACATGCCATCATACAAACTGAGGCAGCAGACTTTGTGAAAAGTAATACTTGTGTCATTCTCAAAACTTTTGGCCACGACTGTATATAGCCTCACTATTATTATTGAACTGATGGTCTTGAATTTTTTGTTACTTTTATTTCTTATTTGTCTTAAAACTGCGTTGTTGATTAAGGGATTGTATGTAAGCATTTCACTGTAAGGTCTACTACACCTGTTGTATTCGGCGCATGTGACAAATAAAATTTGATTTGATTTGAAATCAAACAGTCACTGTAATGTATTTCCTGCTTCCATATCCCCCCCTGAAATATATAGTATATTGTCTTCTAACAGTGAGATAATGACATCAGACTGGTTCTGACTGGCTGACTGATGTTTGTACTCTGTACTCTGGATGCCATGTCGGTCTTTAGGGAGCCTTGCAGATTTGTAATGGTGTACATCAAGTAGCCTACAGCCAAAATAGGGCAGAGAGAACAGCATAGCTCTGGGACTAGTGCTGTCATTCTGCTGGGCAGCGGGCAGGCAGTGGTGGCAGAGCAGGTCATGGCCTCCCTAGGGACAGAGCTGAGCGTGGTGGAGAAGACAGAGCGTGTGTGTGGTCCATGTCAATGTATCGGGATGAGGAGATAAAGATGAGGAAACGGAAGTGATGGAGACGTGGGGCCTGTTTGAAATGCGCTGTTGGTGACAGACAGGGGAGGGGGTCAGTTCAGGTGGCTCTGTTTCCTAGTGGTGAACCACTGAGATTAGTCCCATGATATAGACCTCTCTGAATGGCAGCTGGTTATATGAGCTGGGAGGATGTGAGGTATGATGCAGTGTTTATCCATGAAGGACTGAGGAAGACATTTGATATAGAAATACGATTTGTTTAAGAAGTGGACAGTAAACGCTTAGAGATTTGAATCTTTCATATGCAGACTGCAGTATGTTGTTCTTCTTCTGTGCTTTGTGAGGTGTTTAGGAACTTTGCCACATCAGGTGAATTATTTATCGTGCATAACAGAAAGACATGAGTTGATTTGCTTGAATGTTAACAATACCTTACACTTACAAGCATTGTTGGGTTAGTATGAACAACAACAACTATCACACAAGAGTGGTTACTACTGTACTGTAGTTATCAGGTTAAAAGTGGTTACTACTGTAGTTATCAGGTCAAGAGTGGGTACCACTGTAGTTATCAGGTTAAGAGTGGTTACTACTGTAGTTATCAGGTTAAAAGTGGTTACTACTGTAGTTATCAGGTCAAGAGTGGGTACCACTGTAGTTATCAGGTTAAGAGTGGTTACTACTGTAGTTATCAGGTCAAGAGTGGGTACCACTGTAGTTATCAGGTTAAGAGTGGTTACTACTGTAGTTATCAGGTTAAAAGTGGTTACTACTGTAGTTATCAGGTCAAGAGTGGGTACCACTGTAGTTATCAGGTCAAGAGTGGTTACTACTGTAGTTATCAGGTTAAACGTGGTTACTACTGTAGTTATCAGGTTAAGAGTGTTTACTATGGTAGTTATCAGGTTAAGAGTCATTACTGCTGTAGTTGTCAGGTCAAGAGTGGTTACTACTGTAGTTATCAGGTCAAGAGTGTTTACTACTGTAGTTATCAGGTTAAACGTGGTTACTACTGTAGTTATCAGGTCAAGAGTGGTTACTATGGTAGTTATCAGGTTAAGAGTGGTTACTACTGTAGTTGTCAGGTCAAGAGTGGTTACTATTGTAGTTATCAGGTTAAGAGTTGTTCCTATGGTAATTATCAGGTTAAGAGTGGTTACTACTGTAATTGTCAGGTCAAGACGGATTACAATGGGAGTTATCAGGTCAAGAGTGGTTACTACTGTAGTTATCAAGTCAAGAGTGGTTACTACGGTAGTTATCAGGTTAAGAATGGTTACTACTGTAGTTATCAGGTTAAAAGTGGTTACCTTGGTAGTTATCAGATTAAGAGTGGTTACTACTGTAGTTTTCAGGTCAAGAGTGGTTACTATTGTAGTTATCAGGTTTAGAGTCGTTACTTCTGTAGTTGTCAGGTCAAGAGTGGTTTAATTAGACAAGTCATTAGTTGAGTGTCTCTAAATGATCTCAAATGATCTTTCATTGTACTAACGGACGCCCTGCTGTGGCCCAGCGTTTCACACATCTCTGCAGTGATTACTCTCTCCTGTCCTTCTCCAATTAGAGTTCCAATAGAATGGCATTATCCCACACCACATTGGAAGCTAGTTACCTACCTCTAACTACGCTGCAACTCAAAAGAAACCTGGTGGCTTTTAGATTTTGATAGAAATGAGGGACGTGGATGAGATCCTTGATCTTCGATTCGATGATAATGAATTTGCAGTGATGATGAATGCAATTAGTGGAGAAGTGCAAACAGCGTAGCAGTAATTGGGTCTACACTGAGAGCCTTGCCCTTACCTGGAAATTGGAACCCCTTTTAAGTTCAGTCAATTGTGTTGTTGTTAACTGGAAACGCTTGGTTGAGGCTGAGCACCGAGGATATCACCTTCCAAATTTGCAACCGTCCCATTCTTTTGCACTCGGATTTTAACACTCTCTGTTGAATTTCTAATGCCTTTAATCATTTAGAGCAATAAATATGTCAATGATGGGCATTATATACTATAAAGATTATATGGTGGTATTGTGTCAAAATCAGGATTATGGTTCAGAACATGTTCCTATTGGTTGTGTGTGATTAGCTCATGATTGAGCTGAAATATTCGGCCCATGTAGGCTATATATGTAGGCCTATGTGCTATTTACAGGGAGCATGTTTAGTACATGGGTAAAGATCATGAGTTGTGTCAGTTCAATGTATTTTTCCATTTTTCTCTTGGTGATTGAAAACATTTCTCCAAGTGCTCATTAAGATTATGATATTTCTACAGAGAGGGATTGTAGCATTTTGGAGGAAGTAGTAACATTTGGCAGAAGATCATGGATATTTCTGTTATCCTTGACGTCATGATTCTAATCAAATGTGGTGAGTGATGACTGGTTCTCTTCATGGTGAGCTATGATTGGCACATACCACTTTCTAGAAGACATTTTATTTTCTAAGACCTATTCAGTTTAAAGTAGAAGCTAATGGGGATCCAAATAAATACACCATCGTACAACATATCTCTTCCATTCCCTCTGGGTAATATGTTTGTGGGCTCTTTATTGTGATTATGCTTTATTTCCCTCCCACAGCCGAGGCATAGCTTAGCATCTGACTGAATATTTAAAATAGCTTAGCATCTGACTGAATGTTTCAAAAAGCTTAGCGTCTGACTGAATGTTTCAAGTAGCTTAGCATCTGACTGAATGTTTCAAATAGCTTAGCATCTGACTGAATGTTTCAAATAGCTTAGCATCTGACTGAATATTTCAAATAGCTTAGCATCTGACTGAATGTTTCAAATAGCTTAGCATCTGACTGAATGTTTCAAATAGCCTACCATCGGAGTGTTTTGTCACAGTGCTATCCCAACATTGCTGACAATAAATCAGGCAAGTTTACTTTCCTCTTCTAAACACTAATTCCCATGCTGTTATTACTGTTGCAGATTGACGGCCCCTGATTGTTAATGAAAGAAATGTGCTTTAATAACTGTCCTTTGAAGTGCAGTTAGATAATATAAATCCTACCAGACATTTACCAGTGCTCATCCCCAGCCAAGCAACATTGAACAGGGTTTTCAGTGGCAGTCACAGAGCCCTGGGTCGTCTCTTCTTCCACTCCTTTCTTTTCAGCCATGCTACGATGGAAATGTAAGCTTCTAAAATTCAATCTATCAATCGCCTCTCCATCTCTCAGCTGTGCTCGATATCTCCTTTACCCCCCGGCTTGCATCTCTCTGCTGGAATGAAGTACAGCACAGCACAGCACAGTGTCCACATCGAACCCATAAAAAACACAACCAAGGCTGAGCAGCACGTTTTATGTAAATGGAGCATAAAATATAATGGGTGGGACTGCTGGATAGTTTCTGGAAATTGCTTTTTTTAAAGGTCTCTTGACATTGTTCTGCAGTGTGGCCTATTAGGGAAAGGCACATACTCACATAGATATTGCGAGTTGAGAGAAAATGGTCAGGTCATATTCACCTTGACCTGGGGGTGACTATAGCAACTCAGCAGCTGGGCATTACAGGTTGGTTGGTGAATACCCAAATCCATTGTTCTCCAAGGCAATCCACTATTTAGTATGAGAACGGATATTACTGCACATGGTATAGGTAATATTCCATAGTTGGTCATAAGTGGATTTCAAAACATATACAGTGCATTTGAAAAGTATTCAGACCCCTTAAATTTGTCAAAATTGGTTAGGTTACAGCCTTATTCAAAAATGTATTAAATTGTATTTTCCCTAATCACTCTACATACAATAACCCATAATGACAAAGAAAAAAATGATTTTTAGACTTTTTGCTAATTTATATAAAAAACTGAAATATCACATTTACATAAGTACAATATTTACTCTGTACTTTGTTGAAGCAATTTTGTCAGCAATTACAGCCTTGAGTCTTCTTAGGTATGACGCTACAAGCTTGGCACACCTGTATTTGGGGAGTTTCTCCCATTCTTCTATGCAGATCCTCTCAAGCTCTGTCAGGTTGGAAGGGGAGCGTTGCTGTACAGCTATTTTCAGGTCTCTCCAGAGATGTTCGATTGGGTTCAAGTCTGTGCTCTGGCTGGGCCACTTAAGGACATTCAGAGACTTGTTCCGAAGCCACTCCTGCGCTGTCTTGGCTGTGTGCTTAGGGTCGCTGTCCTTTTGGAAGATGAACATTTGCCGCAGTTTGAGGTCCTGAGCGCTCTGTAACAGGTTTTCATCAAGGATCTCTTTGCGCCATTCATCTTTGCCTAAATCCTGATTAGTCTCTCAGTCCCTAAGTCTCATCCCCACAGCATGATGCTGCCACCACCATGCTTCACCGTAGTGATGGTGCCAGGTTTCCTCCAGACGTGACGCTTGGCATTCAGGCCAAAGAGTTCAATCTTGATTTCATCAGATCAGAGAATCTTGTTTCTCATGGTATGAGAATCTTTAGATGCCTTTTGGCAAACTGCAAGCGGGCTGTCATGTGGCTTTCATCTGGCCACTCTACCAGAAAGGCTTGATTGGTGGAGTGCTGCAGAGATGGTTGTCCTTCTGGAAGGTTCTCCCATCTCCACAAAGGAACTCTGGAACTCTGTCAGAGTGAAAATCAGTTTGGCCAGGCGGCCAGCTGTAGGAAGAGTCTTAGTGGTTCTGAATTTCTTTAATATAAGAATGATGGAGGCCACTATGTTCTTGGGGCCCTTCAATGCAGCAGGTTTGTTCCCTTCCCCAGATCTGTGCCTCAACACAATCCTGTCTCGGAGCTCTACGGACAATTCCTTCGACCTCATGACTTTGTTTTTGCTTTGACATGCACTGTCAACTGTGGGACATTATATAGACAGGTGTGTGCCTTTCCAAATCATGTTTAGTCAGTTGAATTTATCACAATGGACTCAAATCAAGTTGTAGAAACATCTCAAGGATGATCAATGGAAACAGGATGCACCAGAGCTCTATTTCGAGTCTCATTGCAAAGGGGCCTGAATACTTATGTAAAAACGTTTTATTTTGCAAAAAAATCTAAAAACCTGTTCTCGCTTTTGTCATTATGGGGTATGGTGTCTAGATTGCTGAGGACATTTTTTTTTAAATCAATTTGAGAATAAGGCTGTAAAGTAACAAAATATGGAAAAAGTCAAGGGGTCTGAATACTTCCCGAAGGCACTGTATATGCAGCCTGTTCAACTGATTATATCTACAGTAGCAAAACTCAGAGAGATAAAGACACCTCTCAGTATTCAAATCATGATTCCCTTATTGTAGCCGGCTGGAGATAGAACTGGAAATGTGTGCCACTCTCACGCGGCGAACAAGGGCCTTATCCCCCCCTTTGTTGCTCCACAGCTCTGGGTGTCTGCTGACATTCTGGGTGTCTCCTGACATTCTGGATGTCTCCTGACATTCTGCCTGTCAATCAACCCCGAGAGTGGAGCGTTAGCACAATCGGTTTACACTTTGAGAGAGGAGACTGCAACCCATTTAGAGGTGACATGACGGCTCTCTGACAGATAACGAGTATGTGTGGCGTGTGAGATGAGAGAATATAGAAATGAACAAGATGCACATGCTGCTACACTATACACTATGAACTCTCTCCTGCTAAGGCCTCTTGGTGGGTTGTCACCACGCTGCAGACGACAAGATTGAGAAGGAGAGCTGAGGCCATTGCTGTTGGGGATATTTTGAGAGAAAGTGTATCTGTTTTATGGTAATGAACCAGAGAGGATTAATAATGGTTAATAATACTGTATAACATGTTATATACAGATAATAAGCTTTGGTGAATGGAACTATAATGCCAATGTGTGATATAGTAGATCAGTCAAATAGCAAGTGTCTGTGCAATGCTGCATTGCAGACGAAACAAACCCTGGTAGAATGTGCATGTACTGCAGAATAGCTCTTTATGTTAACACAATAACGCACAGCAGTGTGTGTCTGGCGTTCCCAAGTTTACACAGTAGTTATTGATTCTACCAAAGAAAAGGGGCTTCAGAATCAGAAACACCTCTACTCATCAACACAGTGGATTTCGAGGCATATGATGCTCTCTGAGCCAAAGTTGAATAATGTTCTCCTCCAGTCCTGCATTTACAACAACTGTCAAGAGTCTGGCTTGTGACTGAGGGTGTCAAGATACAGTTGATGTTGTAGGGATGGTCAAGTAAGGCGTACTCATCTGTCTGAAGTCCATAGTTTATGGCTTATGTATAGTATCATATTACGTCATCTATATTTGCTCCTTATTGCTTTAAGAGCACCTTATATTTCTCAGTAGGCCTTATGCTAACTATAGTTTAGTACTATACCTGTGCAACAAAACAAAACCATGGAAAAACTGTGGAAGCCTGTATAAAGTCAAGCAAACATTTGGTTTGGTTGACTTTTTACAGTCTTCCATAGTTTTATTTTGTTGCACAGGTGAAACTATTGAAAAGCGGCAGTAAGGCCTAGTGCGAAAGTATACTCAGAGACACTTTGGCATCTGTGGAGCTTTCTCTAGCCTGTCTCTGTGATGTGGGCTTATTTCCTGGGCACAACCAAGTGTGATTGTCGAGCTCAGCAGGTTTACAGCAGGAGAGATATGAGTCAATCTCTTCAGAATACCGTAAGCCAATTAAGCATAAGTCTTCTGAAACGTACTCCCATTGCTCAGGAAGCTTGAGGGATGAATGTCTCAGGGAACCAATATTTCTATGCCTGCTTTGAATGCTATAACATGATAGAGGTGGAAAAAACTATCTCCACCTTCTCTTTTTCATATACCTCTTTCACCTAGTCCATACATCTCTCCCTCCTCGCTCTGTCCTCCTTTTGTTTCTCTTTTTGCAAATGTTTAACTGGCGTTATGAGGACCTTAGGATTGATCCCAGGTATTACATCACTGCTTAGACTTTTGACAATACAAAATGTAGCAGACAGACAGTCATATACTCAGCATTTTGTGGCTGTACTGTGCAGTACCATCTCTCCTTTGTCTTAAATGCTACATGAGCAGCTTGAGCATAAAATCTAGTCATCATTTATTCATGGTGTTTCTATTGTCTACCTGTTTTGCTGGCTCCTGTGGTCTGGGCCCACGCCCGCCCGTGACTCTGTTGACAGTGTTGTGATTTAGCCTCCCCATTCTGTGGGTTGAAAAGGGAGAGCAGCACAAACAGGAAATGAGGTTAAGCACATTTTGTTTTCTTCCTTTTCTGGATAAAAGGAGTCAGTGAAGCTAAACCAGAGGCTTGGGTCCGTTCGTGCCTCAGTGGACAGAGAAGTTAGTTTCCTGTCTGTCAGGGAGATACAAACACAGACTATTGCTGTCAACAACACAGTCAGGAAAAAACGTTTACATTTGTGACATTAATTCAATTTGAACATTTTAGATCAGCATACTAACTCCCCGATAGTGTGACCCAGCCTGGGTCCTGTCGTGCGAGTGTGTTTGAGCTCTGTTCCCGCGCAGCCCAGATGGTCAGGTTGGTTCTCTCATTAGTTCATACCCGATCATACCCGTTTCATAAGTGACTGGATGTAAATTGCTGTGGTGGTGACTAGGTAATTGGGTTCTCTAGTGTAGAATTGCACCATGCTGTATGAGTGCTCTTCTTCTCTCTCACTCTCTCTCTCTCTCTGTCTCTCTCTCTCTCTCTCTCTCTCTCTCTCTCGCTCTCTCTCTCTCTCTATCCTAAAAGCTTTTAATGCCCTCAGCAGTGTCTGTGAGTGAGTAATAATAACCATGAGGATGTGCTGGGAGCATGAAGCTTATCATGACTACAGTATTAGATCAAACTGTGAAAAACACAGTAGTCCTAACTGAATGGGTCTTGTTTGATCTTATACTGTAGCTTCTACAGTGCTCTAACCCTCTTTAACCTTGTTTCAGTTAAGCCTTTGTATATATTGAAGATTTCTACAGTAAAAAGCCAGTGGATGCTTTAAAAGCCTACAGGCATTTAAAACGCCCCTCTCTCATGTTGCCGTATTATAAGCCCTATGTCTGTGTCAGTGAGCCAAAACATATGATATACAGAACTGTGCTTAAAACAACCCTCAACGATCGCTGCACATTGACCAGACTGAGGTTGTTAGTTGGAGTTCTCTCCAAGGTTGTTGCAGTGGTGAAGGCTGATGTGATGGCGGAACACTGTGTCCTCTCCTTCGCCTCCTTGTGCTAGACTGAACTGCTGAGTCTGATGCACACTGTCAGAAGGGTACAGTTAGAAGGGAGACTCTCTGTCTGAGGTGCATTTGAAGTAGATGACGGTTGAAGAACATTCCTCTAGAATGCTTTTGAACCCCTTAGTGTTGCAAAATTCCCAAGTTTTACAAAAGTCATGGTTTGAGGATACCAGAATTTCCTGCTTATTGCCTCCTGATTCTGGGAACCTTCCAATCTGGCTTTCTGGGAACCAGGGAATTTTGGGAAAGCTAGAAGAATTTTGCTACCTTAGAGCCCATTCTAGTAAGGGCCTGGGAAACAAGTCAGTTCTGGAGTTAATTTAGCCAGAGTAGGGACAGGGGGATACCTAGTGAAATGTGTCTTCCGCATTTAACCCAACGCCAACCTCTTAACCCAACCCCTCTGAATCAGAGAGGTGCGGGGGCTGCCAGAATGGACATCCACTTCTTCAACGCCGGGGTACAGTGGGTTAACTGCCTTGCTCAGGGGCAGAACGACCGATTTTTACCTTGTCAGCTCAGGGATTTAATCCACCAACTTTTTGTTTACTGGCCCAACGCTTTAACCACTAAGCTACCTGCCGCCTACATACTGGACAGTCATTTATTCACCTGCTGATTGAAACTTGTTCACGGAGAGGAGGCATGGTAAATGGTTAGTACTATTCAAGATCGTTGAGACATCCCTATTTTAAACCCTAACTCCTACCCTAACCCTAACCCTAAACTTAACCATAACCCTTACCTACTAACCCTAACCCTAACACTTACCTTAACCATAAAATGTATACTTGGGTAGGGATGTCCCAAGGATCCCACATAGCATGGACCCATGGTAAATGTTGACCAAAAGCAGATGTTTGCTTGGAAGGTTTGACTGAAGATGTTCCACGATCACCATTATTTTATGATGCGTGTGTGCCATTTGTCTGCATTATTTTCACTTAGTATGACTGACAATGTTAAAAGGTACATTTATTTTATCTAGGATGTTATATGAACTGAAATTCTAATATTCACAGCGATGCAGTTTTCATTGCTCTTGGGTTCAATGCGCAATTCTCTTTATTTTCTGCTGTGGCTTGACTTTCTCTACCTCTTTGTCAGTGTTTTGTATGCTGCACAAAACAAACGCCTGAGACACTTTCTGGAGAATACAGGGTGTATCAAGACAAGTGACTGCCACACTGCAATGCTAATTTCCCCCATGAACAGACATCATAAATAAACTCACAGGAAATGTGGCTATTCTTTTCCATTTGTTTTTCTTTATTATTTGTCATCATGTTAGCAAACAATTGATGAAAAATATGACAGCAACTCAAAAATAATATCTTTGAGCAGGGAAATTGAAAGGAGAGCACATCCCATCAAATATTCCTTTTTTGTTTGAGGCTACATGCAGACTGACTATGCACAGTTTTATTTTTAAATGGCTCATAGCCTCCATGGAAGGTCACATTTCTATTTTTCTATTTTAGACGTTTCCACCAATCATTCTCATACATTAATTGAAAACAAACATATTCCCGAGAAGAAAATAGCTTTCGACAAGTGTTAGTCTCCAAACCTTAAAATTGCCTTGTGTCTGGAATTGCTTGTCAACATAAATCCTTCAGTGTCATTTACATTTTGTTACAGCTGTTTGAATATATTACAGAACATTTTAATATTCCATTTTTTTTTACCACAAAACTAGCCAACTAGCAAAACTATAATGTACTGTTTTTTGTCTACTTTTGTACAGGATGAATTTAATTACACAAGCATTCAGCAATACAGTTTGCAGTTATTTATAAAATGTGGATAACAGTATAGAACATTTGCAAACTACAGGTCCACTGGGTAGATTATTGTAAAAAAAAAATAGATCAAATATAATTGTGTGTGTGCTATACTTGTCAGCTCAATAAGAAAATATTCAGAATTTATTGCAACAGAATGTATTAATTCAAGCTGTGCCTTTAAAAGCAAAGCTCCCCATGCCATCATACTATGAGACAATCTGAAAAACACAGTCATTAGCTGCTTCCTTAGCTTGTTTCTCTCTTCTGTGACTCATCAAAGCTCTAAATAACTTCTGGATGCATGTTGGCACTTATCATTCAGGGATCAATTAATATGATTGCAGAGAGGAGCACTGTGCTTAAAGTGCTATTGATTGCCCGGAGGTCCGGACCTCACGCCAGTCCTCATTAGTTTCTCCTTCCTGCTGACGTGGGTGCTGGGGGATTCTAACTGATGACAATCCTAATATACATTCTTTAAGTGAAACGTATTGATCACAGGTGTTGGGAGCCATTTGGTCCAGCTGTCTGGACTAGCACAGCAGGGCAACACTGCAAGAGAAAGAGGAGAAGCTTCTATCTAGCTGGCACATTGAGACATTATCCTGACTATACTATTAGTACTTTGCATCCTCTCCATCAAAGAGATCCTAATGAGCCTGATGGTACACTATATATATAAAAGTATGTGGACACCCCTTCAAATTATTATTATTATATATACAGTACTAGTCAAAGTTTAGACACACCTATTCATTCCAGGGTTTCTATTTATTATATTGTAGAATATAATAGTGACATCAAAACTATGAAATAACACAAGTGGAATAGTAGTAACCAAAAACGTGTTAAACAAATCCAAATATATTTTATATTTGAGATTCTTCTAAGTAGCCATCCTTTGCCTTGATGACAGCTTTGCACACTATTGGCCTTCTCTCAACCAGCTTCATGAGGTAGTAACCTGGAATGCATTTCAATTAACAGGTGTGCTTAAAAGTTCATTTGTGGAATTTCTTTCCTTCTTAATACATTTGAGCCAATCAGTTGTGTTGTGACAAGGTAGGGCTGGTACAGAAGATAGCTCTATTTGGTAAAAAAAAAGTCCATATTATGGGAAGAACAGCTCAAATAAGCAAAGAGAAACGACAGCCCATCATTACTTTATTACTTTAGAAAATCAGTCAATCCGGAAAATTTCAAGAATGTTTAAAGTTTCTTCAAGTGCAGTTGCAAAAACCATCAAGCACTATGATGAAACTGGCTCTCATGAGGACCGCCACAGGAAAGGGAGACCCAGAGTTACTTTCATTAGAGTTAACTGCACCTTAGATTGCAGCCCAAATAAATGCTTCACAGAGTTCAAGTAACAGACACATCTCAACATCAACTGTTCAGAGGAGACTGCGTGAATCAGGCTTTTGTGGTCGAATTGCTGCAAAGAAACCACTACTAAAGGATACCAATAATAAGAAGAGACTTTCTTCGGCCAAGAAACATAAGCAATGGACATTAGACCGGTGGAAATCTGTCCTTTGGTCTGATGAGTCAAAATGTGCCATTTTTGGTTCCAACCGCCGTGTCTTTGTGAGAAGCAGAGTAGGTGCACGGATGATCTCCGCATGTATGGATCCCACCGTGAAGCATGGAGGAGGAGATGTGCTGGTGTGGGGGTGCTTTGCTGATGACACTGTCAGTGATTTATTCAGAATTCAAGGCACACTTAACCAGCATGGCTACCACAGCATTCTGCAGTGATACGCCATCCAATCTGGTTTGCGCTTAGTGGGACTATCATGACCCATAACACACAGGCTGTGTAAGAGCTTTTTGACCAAGAAGGAGAGTGATGGAGTGCGGCATCAGATGACTTGGCCTCCACAATCCCCCGACCTCAACCCAATTGAGATGGTTTGGGATGAGTTAGACCGCAGAGTGAAGGAAAAGCAGCCAACATACGCTCAGCATGTTCTCAGCACCTTCAAGACTGTTGGAAAAGCATTCCAGGTGTAGCTGGTTGAGAGAATGCCAAGAGTGTGCAAAGTTGTCATCAAGGCAAAGGGTGGCTACTTTTTAAATGTATATATTTTTTGTTGAACACTTTTTTGGTTTCTACATGATTCCATATGTGTTATTTCATAGTTTTGATGTCTTTACTATTATTCTACAATGTAGTAGATAAAGAAAAACCTTGAATAGGTAAATGTGTCCAAACTTTCAACTGGTACTGTATATTTTTTGGAACCCTTATTTTACCAGGTAAGTTGACAATTTGGGGAATAGTTACAGGGGAAAGGAGGGGGGATGAATGAGCCAGTGGATTTGGCTATTTCAGCAACACTCGTTGCTGACAAAAATTGGCAGTAGAATGGCTTCACCAAAGAGTTCAGTGACATTCAACGTGGCACCGTCATAGAATGCCACCTTTCCAACAAGTCAGTTCATCAGATTTCTGCCCTGCTAGAGCTGCCCAAGTCAACTGCAAGTTCTGTTATTGTGAAGTGGAAACGTCTAGGAGCCACACTGGCTTTGCAGCGAAGTGGTAGGACACACAAGCTCACAGAATGGGACCACCGAGTGCTGAAGAGTGTTGCATGTGAAAATTGTCTGTCCTCGGTTGCAACACTCACTACCGAGTTCCGAACTGCCTCTGGAAGCAACATAAGCACAACAACTGTTCCTCGGGACCTTCATAAAATGGGTTTCCATGACCGAGCAGCCACAAACAAGATCACCATGCGCAATACCAAGTGTAGGCTGGAGTGGTGTAAAACTTGCTGCCACCAGATCAGTGTGAAAGAACTTCACTAGCCTGCACAGAGCACTGACCTCAACCCCATAGAACACCTTTGGGATGAATTGGAACGCCAACTGTGAGCCAGGCTTAATCGCCCAACATCAGTGCCAAACCTTACTAATGCTCTTGTGGCTGAATGGAAGCCGCAGTAATCTAAGTGGTGGAAAGCCTTCCCAGAAGAGTGGAGGCTGTTATAGCAGCAAATGGCGAACCAACTCCATATTAATACCCATGATTTTGGAATGAGATGTTCAACAAGCAGGTGTACACATACTTTTGATCATCTAGTGTATACAGTGCACTCGGAAAGTATTCAGACCCCTTACCCTTTTCCACATTTTGTTATGTTACAGCCTTATTCTAAAATGTATAAAAGTTTCTACAACTTGATTGGAGTCCACCTGTGGTAGATTAATTTGATTGGACATGATTTGGGAAGGCAAACACCTGTCTATATAAGGTCCCACAGTTGACAGTGCATGTCAGAGCAAAAACCAAGCCATGAGGTCGAGGGAATTGTCCATAGAGCTCAAAGACAGGATTGTGTCGCGGCACAGATCTGGGGAAGGGTACCAAAAAAAATCCCCAAGAATACAGTGGCCTCAATCATTCTTAAATTGAAGAAGTTTGGAACCACCAAGACTCTTCCTAGAGCTGGCCGCCTGGCCAAACTGAGCAATTTGGGGAGAAGGGCCTTGGTCAGGGAGGTGACCAAAAACCTGATGGTCACTCTGACATATTTCCAGAGTTCCTCTGTGGAGATGGGAGAACCTTCCAGAAGGACAACCATCTCTGCAGCACTCCACCAATCAGTCCTTTATGGTAGAGTGTCAAGACAAAATTCACTCCTCTGTAAAAGACACATGACAGCCCACTTGGATGTTGCCAAATTGCACCTAAAGCTCTCTCAGACCATGAGAAAAAAATATTATCTGCCTAATGAAACCGAAATTGATCTCTTTGGCCTGAATGCCAAGTGTCATATCTGGAGGAAACCTGGCACTATCCCTACTGTGAAGCATGGTGGTGGCAGCATCATGCTGTGGGGATGTTTTTCATTGGCAGGGACTGGTCGACTAATCAAGATCAAAGGAAAGATAAACGGAGCAAAGTACAGAGAGATCCTTGATGAAAACCTGCTCCAGAGCACTCAGGACCTCAGACTGGGGCAAAGGTTCATCTTCCAACAGGACACTGACCCTAAGAACACAGCCAAGACAATGCAGAATTGGCTTTGGGACAAGTCTCTGAATGTCCTTGAGTGGCTCAGCCAGTGCAGAAGAATGGGAGACACTTCTTCTAACTGAAGAAGATTCAAGATTCAATATTTCCGTAAATGTTTTTGTATATATTTGCAAAAATGTCTAAATACCTGGTTTTGCTTTGTCATTATGGGGTATTTGTGTGTAGATTGATGAGAAAAAAACAACTGAATCAATTTTAGAATAAGGCTGTAACGTAACAAAATGAGGAAAATGTCAAGGGTTCTAACACTTCACTTCCACCTTCTCCCAATAGGCTGAGGGTATAGGATCAGCAGTCATCCAGTTTATGGCCTTTTCTTTGTTGTGTGTAGTTACCAACCAAGGCTCGCCTCACCCCTCACCTCACCCCTGTAACACACACCCTAATCTCCCTCACCTTGCCCCCCTACCCCCTCCTCACCATGCACACTGCTTGGTGTGGGGTTTGACTCCTGAGTCAGTGACCTTGACCCGTAGAGGGCTGCTGAGGCCTGAGGTTTAATCAGTATTTTTCACAGGTTCCTCTCCTCACAGCTCTGGCTGCATGCTGCCAACTGCACCTTAATGAGTAAACCCTTCCAGTCTTCCAGCTATCCAGCCCAGACCTAACCCTGTACGGTAGCTCTGTTGTGCTGGCTCTCCTCCTCTCAACCACAAATAGCCTGGTGGGCGTAGGGTGGAGGCGCAGCCGATGAACCGGGTGACTTGGCAAAGCTAGCCATGCAGGGCTAGCAAACATGGCTGCTCGGTTTGGAGCAGAAAGTTCACTGCTGTGGAATGCTCAGTACATTTTAGTGAACAAGTTGATCAAATTATTATGGAGAAATCACTGGTAGCTATTATTATGACATTTCAGTTTTCTGAATCTATTGTGTGTTCTCAAATTCTCCTCTTGATCACTTATAAGATCATTTCCTTCAACTCTGACATTCGATTGTTCTGTTTATCTCCCAGTGTAACAGAGTGACTGAGTGACTGAGTGTCACAGAGCTTTACTGGACCATTATTGATTACGTATCAGTCACATACATCTCCCCCTCTTCAAAAAAGTTTGAATACTCAATTTGAGCAATTGAAACTGTGACCCAGGGGTATGCCTGTGGCTTAAAGATAATCACATCACAGAAGAAGACCCTCACCTGTGTTTGCATCAGTAAGGTTGTGTTGGCTGGAAAACACTCAATCACCAATTGTTAACTGGCCTTTTGTTGGAATTTGAATGGCCCCTTATTGATTGGAAGCAAAATGTTTGTAATGTTGTAGATTAGATTTTTGGATTGCTCACTAATGACAAGATGGAGGCCCATTTTCAATCTATTCTCAATTCAGGTCCCAAATTGAAAATCTTTACAGGCATAATTAAGGCTGATCTGAAAATAACACTGAAACTTTTAATCGTTTTCCCCCTTGACAATGATGTGTAAAAAACTAAAGACTTTCACGTAGGCCTACTAAGAAGAAAGGTAATGAATATGAAATAGACACAAATAGATTTATTTTTTAAATCTAAAAAGACAACTGTGTACATGAAGGATATCATCACCCGCAGTAAATTATTATTCTAAATATTAAAAGGCTCCTTCTTTAAATGGTATAACACAGGTCATACTGTTATTGATGTAAACTCAATTGACACAACAATTCTGTGGTCTTTCAGTCCACGATTCCTTACATCAAAGGAGGCATTTAAAAACACAACATCGACAACGTATTTCTGTTAACATTGCTGTGGATTGATGCTTTGCTAGTTCAAACATCTCCACAAAAAAAAGTCTAAATTTTATACTTGGAATTAATAATTCAGCACCAATCTATATTGGGAATTTTTATATCTCTTACTTCATGAAGCAATGACTATATTGTCCGTGTTCTCACCACTGAAGTTGTGGCCCTCTCAGCTTTTAAAGAAGGATTTTCCCTATGCATAATTCATCAGTTGTAGGAAAGAAAAGGCCCCCAACGTGGAGAACAATTTAAGCATGAAAGTACACGAGAGATGTATCTTTGCAGTGAGCTGCAGGTCAGCTATATAGAGGTCCCTGCCTGGTCGGTTCTAATACACTTCCTCCTCCCCACTCTTCTCTGGCTTTTTTAAAGGCCATTTAAGATCAAGAGGGATATTCCCAATCAATATACTCATTGCTTTAGTTGGATTAGACTCTGAAGTGTAGATACTGTAGAAATATTTCTTATAGACTATTTAGGGTACAAAGAAAGATGTGTCTTATTGACTCTGTAGGGTACATACAAAGAGTATGTGTTTCAATGCCTCTGTAGGGTACAGTCTTTGTCTCCCTGTATCTCTCAAATTCAGATATGGACCCCAAAGCCAGTTCCACTGCTTTTTTCATGTAGTTCCCTATTCTGACCAGAGCCCAATGTGGCAGCCCTATGTGACTGTTCAAACCTGGGACAAACATACAGAGTGCACTAATGAGAATAGGGTCATTTGAGATCTGTCCTTACAGACATAGCTGTAACTTACAGTGTTTGTTCTGCAGGAGCTGGAGTGTTGAACATGATTCTAACATGGAACCACCTCTGTGTTTGCAGTGCATGTCAAAGCAGGGACCTGTGAAGTGACCGCCGCCCACCGCTGCTGCAACAAGAACAAGATCGAAGAGAGATCCCAGACGGTGAAATGTTCCTGCTTCCCCGGACAGGTTGCCGGGACAACAAGAGCGGCCCCATCTTGTGTGGACGGTACGGTCGTTGTTTTTTCTCTCGTATTTTTGTCTTTTTATTGACAGGATTAACACCACAGTAAGAGGCTGTATATTGTACCAACATTGGTCTAGTTTCACTCATGTATCACCTAAAAATAGTGTTGTTTCAAATGCTTTCTTCAAATTTTCAAAATGTGTTGCCCGTTTAAGAAGCTAGGAATATGTTGCACGTCACTACTTCACAGGAAAGACATTTTAACGTTTTTTTTTAAATACTTTTTTTAATGTATGCATTTTTTGGCCGAAATGCCTTCTGGAACATGTGATCTTTCATGTGCCTTAATAGCAAACTTGTATGCCATCTGTAAATTTGAATAAATTCTGAGCCTAGTTGGTTTAGCCATGGAAAAATACAGGAACCTTCCTGCTATCCATTATTGGCTGAGAAAATGGATAAGCTGGACATGTCAAGAGATGAGTTCGGATTGGTCTGCCATGTAACATGCTTCTGTCTATAACATGAGCTGCTCAATATGTGTGGATAATCCTTTCTACCACAGCGTTCTTTTTTAAGATATCATGAATAACTGAAGTGTTGCATTGCTGCCCTGAAGATAATTGCGCTATTGACAAAGATCAGTGGGAAAAGGTTGTGATGGACTACTTTCTGGGGGACGATTGTGCCATGTTGACTCTCTCTGACTAAATCAGATGATCAGGAAATACCTGATTTAGGTATAAAAAAAACATTTTCATTGAACTAGAAATTGTAGAGTCTTCTGATGACCGTGATAGGGGAAGAAACAACGATCAACAGTGTTGTTGTCACAGAAGAATTTGACTGAGATTTGAAATCAGTGGAATGCAGAGAGATGATTGCCAAATACGGAGAGAGTCAAAAAGAGAACAGAGAAGGCTGTTGTATAAAGCACCTGTCTCTGGATTACATCTTCAAATTAAGGGCAACCATGGCATCCATGACAGAGGGAGAAATGTTCATCAATGTATCCGGGTAAGAGTTTAGCTACACTTTCAGATATTATATGTTTCAAATCTTTTCAGAAAGTTGTTTTTCATTGCAAGCTAACGTTACGTGTATCGCTAGCTAACGTTACGTGTATGATCTGTTTAGTAATATTATTTGTATCTCAGAAAGCCATTTGTATTGCTAGTTATAGCCTAATATTAGCTAACTAACATTGAACCTAGTTGGTTAGCTTTAGTTACCTGCAGATTCATGCATGGTGCATGGTATTATGAGTTGGGATGATGATTAATTGTTTAGCTAACTCCACTATGCAAGACTCCACTGTGCAAGTAACCATTTCACTGTATTGTTTACACCTTCTGTATCCTGTACATATGACAAATAAAGTTTGATTTTATTTGATAGAGTGGGTGTTTACCAGAGACCGTAATGTAAAGTACAACATGACCTGCACCAAATTCAGATTAGAATATAGGCCAATATACTACTACTTTTTGCTGCTACTTTCACCACTTCTAGACTTGAAATCTTTGGTTGTTTACTACACTACGTATTCACTCTGTTTAGCACATGGCCTCATATGTGAAACCTTAAAGTAATGGGTGGGGCTAAGGCTAAAGAGGGTGTGAACAATTCTGAATGGGTGTAGACAAAGAAGAGCTCTCCAGTAGGTGTACCAAAAATATCATGGGTCATTTTCTAAAAAGTGGGGTTACAAGATTATTAACTTTCAATGCAGACTCACTTTCCCGTTGTTCCTCAACTGCAGTGTATGATATACAATTTTGTAGCTCGGAGTCTACTTTTATCCTATGTAGAAAGTACCATTTCAAATGTTGCTACATAAGACCGAATCCAGGTGATGGGTCACATTTAGGGTCAAATATTTTCTTCTACTGATCAATCTACCGATCAATTTACTGAGCAATCTACTGATCAATCTACTGATCAATCCACTGATCAATCTACTGATCAATCTACTGATCAATCTACTGAACAATCTACTAATCAATCTACTGATCAATCTACTAATCAATCTACTGAACAATCTACTGATCAATCTACTGAACAATCTACTGATCAATCTACTGAACAATCTACTGATCAATCTACTGAACAATCTACTGATCAATCTACTGAACAATCTACTGAACAATCTACTGAACAATCTACTGAACAATCTACTGATCAATCTACTGAACAATCTACTGAACAATCTACTGAACAATCTAAACATTTAATTGGTTAAGAGCTCTTTAGAGCACTTGTCTTAGAGCATTCTGTATGTGATCTGTTTTAGGATACTTCAAACTGACCCAGTCAACTTCTTACTGAGCCAGCCAGCTATATGCTGTCGGTCTGCAGTCTGTCTGCTGGATTATGAGACACTAAGACCTGGGGAGCTGCTGCGCTGACTCACTGAAGTAGAGAGGGGGACAGGTCATTTAATATCATGTCCTCAGTGGCCCCTCCGACAGGTGAATCGATCCCTGTCTTGTGTTCTGTACTGTAATGGCTCTGACAGGGGCTTCCTCCCGTCTTGACACTGCTTGCTGAAGCATTAGAAATCTCAAGGGAATCCTTACCCCCTACAGGCCTCCTTAGAGGCAGCTGTAGACCTTGGAGCTCTGCACCTCTCCCACCTCCACTATGCCGCTCTGTTTATTCCTCTCCTGCCACTGTGTTCATGGTCTTGACTTTGACCCACGGACTGTAATTCACTTCTGGAAACACACAGCCCAGCCAGGCAGCCAAGCAGCCAGTCAGCTCGCAGTCATGGAGGATCTCTCACTACTGTCATCTATAAGTCTTTACTAGGTAAAACCCCGTCTTATCTCAGCTCACTGGTCACCATAGCAGCACCCACCCGTAGCACGCGCTCCAGCAGGTATATTTCACTGGTCACCCCCAAAGCCTATTCCTCCTTTGGACGCCTTTCCTTCCAGTTCTCTCCTGCCATTGACTGGAACGAATTGCAAAAATCACTGAAGCTGGAGACTCATCTCTCCCTCACTAACTTTAAACATAACCTGTCGGAGCAGCTCACAGATCATTGGACCTGTACATAGCCCATCTGTAATATTTGTTTGCTCCTTTGCACACCAGTATCTCTACTTGCACATTCATCGTCTGCATATGGCTTTGGCCTGAGGGGAAAGTGTACCATAGTGGTAAATGTACTTAACATTATCTTTATGATAATCCAGCAATCTCAATTGCTTGGGTATTATCGTCTCATTCAATTTATTTATTTAAATTGTCGAACATACCTTTCTAGGTTCTTCCAATTAAATGAGACACCTTAAACTTTGCAATAGTAACCTAGATGAACCAACTTCCCAGGTTAATTTAAACTTTAATATCCAGATAGCCAATCCAGGTATGATTAATCATTATCATTGATTAATTCCATTTGCTTTTGCAAATTCAGTCACGTCCAACTTCCACACTACTGTCCAGTACTGATGGTTCATTGACATCTATAAATAGATTAAAATCGTCTTTGCAGCTCCCAATATATTCCCAAAACCAAACTTTGGAAAATTAGCAAAAACATTTTTTCCTTCCAAAATGTTCTAATAATGTGCAAGCTATCAGAGGGGGTAGTCCCCACTCACCCGCTAATTACTGAACCTCCACCCGCAAATGGATTGATCTCTGAACTCAGCAGCAATACCAACCCTAATTATGCCATTAGTGGAAAAGCAGACAATAACGCTTTCCAAAATCCACCATCGGGCGCAGGCCTCATAAAGGTTCTCGCCAGTCTAGCCCTGATGTCTTGCCATCCGAGATTGGCATCTGTCCAATACCGCAGTGCAAAGCTGAAGCACGAGCAGGTAATGGGAGACATAAAGGGACAGAGGGAGATAACCGGGAAACCAATGACAAATGCAGAAAAGGGAAAAATTCTGCTAATTATGGAACTGCGCTTGAAAACTGAACAATTAAATGTAATTGCAAAAACATACGACGATGAACAAGCACAAGCTCTTCAACAAAATCATCTTCTACAGTAACAAAATCATATGCTACAGGAACAACTCGATTTAGACAGAACTAAGTGCGATGATGTCCACGCCAAACTAGATAGATTTGAAGAGTTATCTACAAACAGGAGCGCTCAACTTGATAACATGCATGAAATTTTCTTGAACGTTACTCAGAGTAACACGGTTCTACTCAAAACGCTGCAGACGAAAGACGATCAGTTAATGAACACAATGACAAAGTTGGATGAGAAATCAGCAGAACTCATTGAAGTCGCTGACCAAATGAATGATGAGAGAACTCAGGTGATGAAAATGGAAATATTAATTTCTAAGCAAGTGGAGGAAATCTCATCACTGAATCTCTCACTCCGTACTCAAGACCTCTATCTGCAAACCATGACAGATAAGTTTGAGACCGAAAGGAGCAAGTGTGACACTCATGTGTCCAAAATCAGTACTCTAAGCGCTCAAATGGACTCTGCAATGCAGCAGAATACCACCCTTAGGTACCATCTGGAGGAAGTCCAGAATGGTCACGCTCTACAGCGGGACTACCAATCCAAGCAACCGGAACCCTGTACTCACAGGAGTAAAGACGATAGGTTTCAGACCTTGCATCCCTCATGTGTCCCTCAGTCTTCTCCTCTTGGCCATTCGGCACTGAGTAATATTGCGCCTCTTAGCCAACAACAACAACAAGGCTTGGCTTCTTCTCTTGGCCTTTCGGCCGCAATCTCTCCCCAGGATGAAGCCAACCCTCTCCGCCCACTTGGCGTGGAATACCTTGACAAACTCATCAAGAATTTCCCCACCTTTGACCCCGTTCCAGGTCAGCCAAACGATACTGAGACGTTCCTAGCTGACATAGAGGACGCGTTGGATGGCTACCCGAACGCTACGGGTTCTGACAGGGTTTGCCTGTTGAAGCGAACGTCGAATAGGTTCAAGGTTCATTCGCCTACAACAGCAACATGTGCTAAATGACTACGCTAAACTTGCCACAGCTTTGAAATTAGAATTCAGTGGTTCTGCGACTCGCAAACACGATAGCTCACTGGCTAACACCGTCAAACAAGCTCAGAACAAACACCCACAAGCTTACTACCATAGGCTTCGTTCAGCTTACTTTGGCCTTCTCACTGAAACAGGCATGGAAGACCTGTTACCTTTTAAACAAATGTTCCTGTCGAACATGTATCCTACCTTCATTACCTACTTGGGCCCTGCCGCCCATGTTGGCTTGCCTATCTTACAACTCAGAGAGCTTGCAAGCACAGCTTTTGAGGCATCAAAAGTTCACAACGCTAAGAGCCCTGACCACTCGGTTTTGAAGTTTGACCAGGAGCACTCACATCAGTTAGAGGGTGCATTATCAGGTATTGAAGCGTTGAGAGATGACGCACAACAACAGTTTCTACCACGAAACCATGATTCCAATAACCTCCGCGGTCCAAATAACTGTAAAGCACGTTGCCATCAACATGACTACCGCTACAATCGACCTGTTCGCTACGTTCCTGCACCCAACTCACAAAAAGTGTCGGAGCACAAGGGTAACAAAGGGTTGAAGGACGATCAAAACGTAGACCAATGTTCTCCAGAAGTTCCACTACAGGAAGAACTAAAGCGAGAACAATTTGAGAAAAGGGTAAAAGATAAGTCACAAGGACTAGACTAGGAATTACCGGACACCAGGTCCGCAGGAATTAACACCCATAGCAAGGACGTTAAAGTTCAAATTTCTCCCGCTCTCATTCAAGACCCTATCCAGGGCCCGCTTGATCAAGAAACAAGTCCCCGGGCTTTGTCTATAGACTCTGATACAAAGGTTGCGAAGAAAATGGTCAAACGCTTCATTAAACTCAAGCCACTCAAAATCGGAAAAGTCCGTCTGCTTCCACCTTGAACATAAATGGCACATCACGTCATTGCGAACGACCACTCCACTTTGTGGGGAATATGTCCACTAACCACGAATCTAAATGGCCATACCTGGAAACAGTCCTGGAGGACTGCTTGAATTGTCATGCGCTAATTGATTCGGGTGCTACAATATCACTCATCTCTCAAACATTGTTTGATAATCTTAAAAGGGCTTTGAAGCCAACTAAACGTTGGTTAAAAGTGGAACGATGCGACACTACACTTCGAGAAGTCACTCAGACTACCTCGTTTCTCACATTGAGAGTCATGCTGAAACTACACTGCAAGGACGTATCGCTCATTCACCCTGTGTATGTTACCAGCCTTTGAAACTGTAACCCTGCTACTTGGAACAGACTTGATGGATCGGTTACTCCCATTGATGTATTGGAAAACCAACCAGGGATGGTCACAGGCCACAGTGCCTTCTCCACAGACCACACTGCCGGTCCCTAACACTAGCTGCAACGCAGTCATTCACAAGGGGTATCTGTCGAAAGCACCCCTTGGGAAGGATACGTTTGGAAACCTCTTGGGGCAGAATCTGATCCAAGGAGATATTACGACATCTCGACACATTCCATCAGCCAACCTGATTGACAATTATTTTCATGATTTTGAGCCAGCTGTCTCAGTGAATAAGCAACTTCCCTCCTCCTTGCAGTCGCGCAATACGGTAGTTGAGATGAACTCCTCTTGCCCTTCGGACACTTCCGCAAGCACTGAGGCCGTCTCAGCAAGAAAAATATTGATGCGCAGAGTATTCTCTGCTTCCGATGATACAACTTCCGCTTTGTTGGGGACTGTCACCCCTTAGAATGACACAAATGGCGTCAGTCCAGCAACTAACCCGATGACTCCCACTGCTGAAACACAGACCGATATCCTCATCTCAGTTTGCAGGTACTGAAGAGGTTGCCACACGTGGACGCGGTGGTGACTGACATGCCTCAACAGCCACTGAGCGTTTTGAAGCACAAACACCAGGTGATTTGGTTGAAAGGTTACAGCCATTCTCATAACAACGCGGCCGCTGACAACTCGTACATAGGGTCCGACCTTTTCGTTTGCCCCTCGGACACCAACACCACCCGCTGGTAGGGGAGTCCGGAGACACACAGGGGACGGAAATAGTAGCCCAGACCCATGATGAGCCTCATCGAGGCCCTTGGGGGGGTCGAGACTACGGACAACACTGTACGAGGCCGCCAGAGCATAAATCAAATCTAGTTGTAAACTCCCCTATGAGAACAGTGAGGAGCAGACAGGCCCCTAGACGGGTATTGTCTTAGAACACATCTAAGAGAGTACTGAGGTGTACCACACTGGTCATAAAGGAAGTCCAGTGGACTTGTCCACCTCCAAAACAAATGGCAACCATAATCATTCCTTGCCATGTGTAGGTTCAACTTCAATGCAACTAGTAAAATGCTCCAATCGTGTGTTCCGGTAGTATAATATTTCAGAATAAATCGGTAGGATAACTGGTCCCTTTGAGCACGAGTACAATACCAGCGACAGTCAGTCTAGCTACAATCAGTAATAAGGTTAGAGACCCAACCAATCAAATTACCCTTGACAATAGCGACATAGGAGTCACTCAGAGTGCAACACGTAGAAGGGAATCTCCAGTGCACTCTTCCAATGTTTAACACACATGTCACTAATAAATAGAATCCTCTGTTCAGGAGGAATATTATTAGAATCATTAACCATGATCACACCACGTACGACTGGTCCATTACTTAAAGAGTACTTCCGCTGTGAGGTTAGCTCCTCCATCGATAACATAGCTATGAAATAGACTTCATACCTATCACCACTACAATAGTGGAAGACACAGTGACTTGTAGTAAAAACTACTACAGATTCCCTGGACACCAATTCTGACTGACCTCCAGGCATTGACTTGAAAATTACCTGACTACGTCAGACTCATTCTGAACAAGTTGTAATCTGCCAGGATACTTGGTTTTCTTCCTTCTTTGACATGCGCGATTGTGTAGGTATAAGCGCACATGCACAACGGTACATCCAATTGGTATTTATGCTAGGATCCAGCCTTAGTAAAGTTGAACATTTACTTCTAGGCCTTTGACTCTACAGCACTCACCAGTTTTCTTCCCAGAAGTCCATAGGTCATCCCTGTAGACTGCCCAAAACTAGTGCCTTACAGCTGTAGACTTATCATATAGTTATCAACTTAGGATAGTGCCTAAGCAACACACCAAGTAGGAAAACCCTAGATATGGCATTAGAGACAATGCCATGATAGTCATTTTGCCAGAACATTGTACGTATATAGAATACAGTCCAATTAGATGATTTTTGTGTGAGAACTATATTTTGTATATCTTTTGTTTATGCTTTCATTCCTTTTCAGTTTAGTTCCTTTGAAGTGATAGCGCCATAAACAAAGTCCCCATACAACCATCACTTAGTGACACAACGCCGCTCATTGGGGAATGAATGTAATTATATGTATTTCATGAGTGTGTGTGCGTGCGTTGTTAACATCTGCCTAAGTTACTGCCCAGATCTTTCCAGTCTGGACGAGGACCAGACTACGGGTCCGGAACGGCGACCCCAAATCCAGACACCCACGGCCCATCCTTGTGGCGGCCTACCAAGGTAAACCACCAGAGGGGGGTGGGGGGGGACCGCAACGGCGATCACCAACCAGGACATCCCCCGGCCCTCCCTGGGGTACTTTGCAGCTTCCAGGGAACCTACCAAGGTACATCACTAGAAGGGACCGCAATGGCGATCACCAACCGGACATCAACTGCCATCCTTGTGGTGAACTGCTCCGCTTTCAGAGAAGCCTACCAAGTTCAACCACCAGAGGGGACTGCAACGATGATCTACAAACAGGACATCATGTAACGATGATCTACAAACAGGACATCACGTGTTCATGATTTTATGTTGATTTGTAACTTGCAGGACAAACAAGATCCAAACCACTAGGGGGGGTATGGGGTTGGCCACCAGGGGGG
The DNA here is from genome assembly GCF_034236695.1 of Oncorhynchus nerka. Lineage (NCBI taxonomy): Eukaryota > Metazoa > Chordata > Actinopteri > Salmoniformes > Salmonidae > Oncorhynchus > Oncorhynchus nerka. Next base: position 88,226,718 of record NC_088410.1, read on the forward strand.
TATGGGGGAGGTTGGCATCTTTGGGTATAGCAAGCCCCATCCCCCTCTCCCTGCCTCCCCCTTGCCTCCTTCAACTAGGTTGCTGTGGTCAGAGAGACATCGTAAATTCCTGAGGATCTCCTCATGGACACAGTATAGAGAGAGTAAATTTTCATCGAGAACAAAGCAATTCCTTCCACCTCACAGAACTTGAGGTACGAACAAATGTCATGTTCCGGAGAAAGTATAAAAGGTTGGTGAAGAATCCAGCTACGAACTGGTCCGTTTGTTACAACTTGGGGAAGCTCATGGGAAACAGCGTGGCCACATTACCATAACGCTGTTTATATAATAGCCTCAGATATGAGGTTTACATCTAATTGTTGTATAAGATGAATGAGTGAGTATGATACTGTTTGTAAAATGGTGTAATATGATTTTGGACTGTTTAATGAAGGAAAACTCAAAAAGAGGATTGGAGTGAACTAAATCAGAGGACCGCCCCTGGGCCCAGTTAGGGTCAGACATCCTGGCACAGCCCTTTTCTGCTATTCCGAATAAAACCCAAATTTGAGAAATTATCACCAGACCATGCTTTTCTCCATTAGGTAGAGACAAAGGTTGTAGACCATTACTGAATCTTTTAACCATACCACGTGGTTAAACTCTTAGACTATTGTCGTGACGTTGTATTAGTTAATGTGACGACTGTTGCTCATCGAAGGATTACAAGTTTATAATTACGTGATTAACTGAATCGAGCAATTATTAACTCATTAACCTGGGGCACCATGGGAAAAATAGTTTTTATTGAGTTTCTATTTCCCAAATTAACTCAAAGAATTTCAGAATATCGATTTTACAACAGCCGCTAATTAACCAGTTTCCTCTATCAGTCTCATAATCTGAACGTCGTATAGCCCTTGAATCTGCACGGATCCGGGTACCACTAATGAATTCGTACCACACCAATCTTAATTGAATATTTATTTACTAAAAAGCTAAAATGATGATAAAAGATACACATAGACAAAACACATTATAGGCTATTGATTAGAACTTAGTATAACGGGCCAACACACTATGGCGCGTGTTACCCACAATGGGAATTTTAAAAGAGAGAAAAAAAATAAGTACACAAGAGAAATATACATTTGGTGAATTTGTCAGCTATGCTATTCTAACCCTAGCCTTGCCTCAAACTGCCGCTCTTATGGGTCAGAATATAATGATGTAATTACGTGGGGGGTGATCTCCGGGGAGTCTCTGCGTGGACCGTTCTGTTGTTCGATGACGCACTTCTCCTGCGCACCTCGTTGCTCGTCCTCCCGGTGTCTGTGTCCCTTTTGGCTTAGGAGTCTGTTCCCCCCTTTTCTCTGGAAGGGGTCTTCTGAGGACAGACAGCTCTGTAGCTCAGAGCTCACAGCATAGGAATGAAACCCTTTAGATACCACGATTCGATGGGAGATGGAAGCTAGGTGGTTCGACTTGAATTCACCGGCTTAGACACAGCTACTCATCCATAGCTTGGGTAGAAAAGGATTTCTTTGTCCTGAAACTTGCGTTGCGTTCTCGGTTGGTTGACTTTTTCAGACCCTGCTGCAGCTGGGGTCACGTAGTTCTGTTTTAAATTCTATACTCACAGGTTTTATACCCTAGGGTCAGAAGTGGGCGTAACCGCCTTTAGGGAAATTCTCTGGGCGTACCAAGTTAATGAGGCAAGGGTTAGGTTTTTCTCAAATCCCATTTTAGACAACTAACTTAACATTTCATCTTCCCCAAAACATTCTCTTTGATTTTGATATTTTCCATACTATGTACAATGTATAAACATCAGACATATACTAGGAAAACCCTTCACATTACAATGTTTTCGTAATAACGTCATCTATTAACCTTTAATAACAGAACAAAAATGACATACATTTTCATAGTCCATCTATCGTCATGACCACCATTGTGGCTGACGGAAACCATTGTTCCAAAGTCCCTTTATTTCATGTTTAATGTTCTGAGGCTGGTTCTCCATAGTAACGGGACAAAGGAATTTGTCTGTGGCATGAAATTTACCAGGGCCGTGAGGGGCATCATCAGAACCCTATCATCAGAACCCAGAATCTATCCTCATCTTTCCGCAAGCTGCGGACCACCACCAGAATGGACCCGGGAGGTTCGGCAGTAGCTCTGTGTTCCGGCCCGTCGTCCGGTTATCCCGGTTAGTGGACCTAGGCAGTAACTTGGCAGACGTTAATAACGCACAACACTCAGGCAATACATCATTACATTTCCTCCCCAAATGAGCGGCATTGGACTCTACTGGTTCCTAAATGTCAAAGGAAATTAAACGAAAAATAATGGAATAAAAACATAAAAGTATACAAAATGTGTCTACCACACCTTAATCATCTCATTTGGACTATGTTCTATATACTGTATGTCCAAGGTCTTGGCTAAATGACTCTATCATGGCATTGTCTCTAATGTCATGTCTATGGTGATCCTACTTGCAGGTGGGTAGTTAAGGCACTTGGAAAAACTTGGCCCCTGAAGGCCAAAGCTTACATTGGGCACATTACTGGGCTGACCTAATGAGTTCAGGAGAGGAGGCTGGGACTGGGCCCCCTAAGGGGGTTTCAGGATCTATTGCTAACTTTCCAAACATCGGAATCGATCCGTCCCACGGGTGATCCTGGTATAAGACCTAATTAGTTCTTCCATTGCACGTGTGCGCCTGTGTACATAGTAGGTGCACACGCCAAGGGAAATAAGACCAAGGATCATGGTCAGGATACTGTCCGGCATCGTCCAAGAGCGGGTGACAGACCAATCTTTCGGTCTGTAGTCAGTCTGGTCAACTAAAAGTGCCTCATCCCGTACGCTAAGACCAACAGTCATGGGTCCCTCGTACTGGATTTGGTTTTGAATGGCTTGTGGTAACTCAAGGGAACGTTTAGCGAAAGCGTCCGGCATTTCAATCTCTGTGTTGTCGGGAAGTTGGTATAGAGCGAGGTCGTCTATGTGAATAATCGCCCCCTCAGGTACCTTAGCAAACACAGTCTGGTTGGGGAGGTTCAATTGGGTGATGGAGTCATGGCATTCGTAAGTCATAGTGGTGGACGCGAACGGTGTGTTGACCAACCATCGGTTCCCTACCACCTCCACTTGTGTGGTGGTGGCCCCATCCCTGGCTCTTAGTTTGGCTCTACAGCGTTCTTCTCTGGTGATAGCTTTAATACCATTGAGAGAATCCCCTAGATATGAGGGGATTCTATTCATGGCCAAGTGGTCCATAGAAGAGCTAACTTCACAGAGAAAATCCTCCAGTAACAATCGAACCAATTGGACATGGGCTACGTCATGGTTCATGACCTTCAACCTTCGTCTCTCCCGAGCCCGTACGGGAGTTGTAGCGATGAGGCAAGATAGTAGCTACTAAAAACAATTGGATACCACGAAATTGGAGAGAAAAAGGGGTAAAATAAAAAATTAAATAAAAAAGTTTCGGGGGACTTGGTTTCCAACAATTTTACGCCTAGTCATGATGACTTATCCTTGTCATCCTTCTCAGATATCTTGCGATGCAGTACATCTCTTATCAGAGCTTCTAGATAATTTTGGTTAGCGTTTAGATCATTGTTGAACAATTTGTTACGCTTGTTACCCTTAGGTCCTGACCGTTTGTGAGAGTTAGGCACAGGGGCATTTCGGCTAGGTTGATCTCTACGGGATCTGTTAGATTGGGGACGTTCCTCGTAGCTATTATTATGGCGGTGGTTGTCGGGGTGGTGGTTACGTGGTAGCCACCCCCTTTGATCGTCATCTTTTACCCCACATGTCCCCGATGCAGCACCTTCTGATCCGAGTGATGGTTCCCGCCTAAGCTCGAAGGTCGAGGTGTCCGGGCCCTTAGCCCAGTTTGCTTTTGATGCTTCAAAAGCTGTGCTTGCAAGTTTTCGGAGCATCGAGATTGGCAACCCAACGTGGGCAGTAGGGCCCAAGTAGTTAATGAAGTTGGGAGACATGTTTGACAGGAACAGTTGTTTAAATGGTAATAGATCTTCCATTCCGGTTTCAGTGAGCATACCAAATTAAGCTGAACGAAGCCGGTGATAGTAGGCTTGTGGATGTTCATTTCGAGCTTGTCTGATATTGTTAGCCAAAGCGCTATCATGTTTGCGAGTCGCAGAACCAGTGTCGTTTGGCTTTCCCGGGAACGGGGTCAAAGAGGTGGAAGTTTTTGACGATTTTGTCAAGGCAATCCCTGCCAAGTGCGCGGAGAGCATCTGCACTCTCCCGTAGGGAATTATGAGAACGACAACCGCCGAAACATCCACTCTATAACGAAACGAATGAATGTCACTCTGAACTAACCACTATAACCACGACAGAGGGAGAGAGACGGACAATTCTACAAAAGAAACAAACTTTTCACCAGCGATCAAGACGACACACTGAGCGTAAATATATATATATATTCATTGCAATTGTTCCCGAATGAGTGAGCGTTCATGTGTAAAGGATTAGCATTTCAATTGTTACAATTATCACTCTGTAGTGACTTCTTAGTCGACCCCCACTTCCCCTTTTGTCTAACAAGCCGCCATGCCGGTTTAGCCCACTAGGGAACATTCTCCTATCATTTCATGTAACCACATTTACCTTGTTTGTTTGTTTGTTTATGCATTTCTGTGAATTACTTAGTTAGTAATAAAGAAATTATTTAAGACAATTGATGTATGGATGACTCATAGTGAAGACTGGGTTTGTGTAGACCAACAATTTATGGCGTTTGGAATGAGACTAACGTGAGGTAAAGTAAATAATTAATTAATTTGAATACTCATTGATCAGATAAAATATCTGAAAAGTTATTTTAGGAAATGATAACTTTGTAATCTGAATATTTTTCCTTGGTTCCCCCGACTTCCTAGTAATTACGGTTACATGATTAATCAGTCTAATCGCGTAATACTAATTAAAGAGAATCTTTGATAAAAACTATAAGTCTTCAGTTAATGATAGTAAAGACACGACACAGTTGTAAATGAGAACTTATTCTCAACTAGCCTACCTGGTTAAATAAAGGTTAAATAAAAAAAATAAAAACTGTACTATCATTCATGGAGGACCTCACTTCTGTACTGTCAGTCATGGAGGATCTCACTACTCTACTGTCAGTCATGGAGGATCTCTCTACTCTACTGTCAGTCATGGAGGATCTCTCTCTACTCTACTGTCAGTCATGGAGGATCTCTCTCTACTCTACTGTCAGTCACGGAGGATCTCACTACTCTACTGTCAGTCATGGAGGATCTCTCTCTACTCTACTGTCAGTCATGGAGGATCTCTCTCTACTCTACTGTCAGTCATGGAGGATCTCTACTCTACTGTCAGTCATGGAGGATCTCTACTCTACTGTCAGTCATGGAGGATCTTACTACTCTACTGTCAGTCATGGAGGATCTCTCTCTACTCTATTGTCAGTCATGGAAGATCTCTCTCTACTCTATTGTCAGTCATGGAGGATCTCTCTCTACTCCATTGTCAGTTGTGGAGGATCTCTATTGTCAGTCATGGAGGACCTCACTTCTCTACTGTCAGTCGTGGAGGATCGCTCTCTTCTGTCAGTCATGGAGGATCTCCCTCTACTCTACTGTCAATCATGGAGGATCTCACTTCTTTACTGTCAGTCATGGAGGATCTCACTACTATGTCAGGCATGGAGTATCTCTCACTACTGTACTGTCAGTCATAGAGGATCTCACTATTGTACTGTCAGTCATGGATGATCTCTCTCTTCTCTACTGTCAGTCATGCAGGATCTCTCTCTACTCTACTGTCAGTCATGGAGGATCTCTCTCTACTCTACTGTCAGTCATGGAGGATCTCACTACTCTACTGTCATTCATGGAAGATCTCTCTCTACTCTATTGTCAGTCATGGAGGACCTCACTTCTCTACTGTCAGTCATGGAGGATCTCTTTCTACTCCATTGTCAGTCATGGAGGATCTCTCTACTCTACTGTCAGTCATGGAGGATCTCACTACTCTACTGTCATTCATGGAAGATCTCTCTCTACTCTATTGTCAGTCATGGAGGACCTCACTTCTCTACTGTCAGTCGTGGAGGATCTCTCTCTCCTGTCAGTCATGGAGGATCTCCCTCTACTCTACTGTCAGTCATGGAGGATCTCACTTCTTTACTGTCAGTCATGGAGGATCTCACTACTCTGTCAGTCATGGAGTATCTCTCACTACTATACTGTCAGTCATAGAGGATCTCACTATTGTACTGTCAGTCATGGATGATCTCTCTCTTCTCTACTGTCAGTCATGCAGGATCTCTCTCTACTCTACTGTCAGTCATGGAGGATCTCAGTACTCTACTGTCAGTCATGGAGTATCTCTCACTACTGTACTGTCAGTCATAGAGGATCTCTCTATTGTACTGTCAGTCATGGAGGATCTCACTACTTTACTGTCAGTCATGGAGGATCTCTCTCTACTCTACTGTCAAGTCATGGATTATCTCACTACTTTACTGTCAGTCATGGAGGAATTCACTACTCTACTGTCAGTCATGGAGGATCTCACTACTCTACTGTCATTCATGGAGGATCTCACTACTCTACTGTCAGTCATGGAGGATCTCTCTCTACTCTACTGTCAGTCATGGAGGATCTCTCTCTACTCTACTGTCAGTCATGGAGGATCTCTCTCTACTCTACTGTCATTCATGGAGTATATCTCACTACTGTACTGTCATTCATGGAGGATCTCTCTCTACTCTACTGTCAGTCATGGAGGATCTCTCTCTACTCTACTGTCATTCATGAAGTATATCTCACTACTGTACTGTCATTCATGGAGGATCTCTCTCTACTCTACTGTCAGTCATGGAGGATCTCTCTCTACTCTACTGTCATTCATGGAGTATATCTCACTACTGTACTGTCAGTCATGGAGGATCTCTCTCTACTCTACTGTCATTCATGGAGTACCTCTCACTACTGTACTGTCAGTCATGGAGGATCTCTCTCTACTCTACTGTCATTCATGGAGTACCTCTCACTACTGTACTGTCAGTCATGGGGGATCTCACTACTCTACAGTCATTCATGGAGTACCTCTCACTACTGTACTGTCAGTCATGGAGGATCTCTCACTACTGTACTGTCAGTCATGGAGGATCTCACTACTGTACTGTCAGTCATGGAGGATCTCACTACTGTACTGTCAGTCGTGTATCAAAATACCTTCCATTCACTTTTATTGACATGTTTGTAGAAACAGACATACTTTTGTTGGTTCAGTTGTTACTGTTACTGCAGTCTACTAGTGGATGTATCTTTTCACTGACTTGTAAAGGGCACACTAATCACTTGTGTCCCTCTCTCATTGCCTCTTGCAGCTTCCATAGTTGCCCAGAAATGGTGGTGTCAGATGCATCCATGTATGGATGGGGAGGAGTGTAAAGTTTTGCCTGATCTGAAAGGCTGGAGCTGCAGTACGGGCAACAAAGTGAAGACGACGAAGGTGGGTGCATAATGTAAGCAAATGCATCACATGTACTGTTACACACACACACACAAACGTACACACACACACACACACACAATTTTGTTTCTTCTAAAGTCCACCATGACGTAGAATCTTCAGTAAGTAAAGGTGTTGATTGGTCCTCTACTTAGCCAACTGTAGTCACCTACTGGTTGTGTGTCTGTACCTGTCAGGACCAATACATTCAAAGTGCATATGATCAAAAAGGCTCAATTCTGCTGAGATACTGTCAAATATGTGTATATTGAAGGAGGAGTATCTAGAGGTTGCAGTGAGAGACCCACACACGCAAACTTAGCCACTTATCACGTATTACGTAACACACCGTTTTATTAAGGGTGATAGGTGCAGTACTTGTCACTGCATTCTTTACAGAAAGTAGGCTGACTCTCTTTGAAGTTATGTAGGTCAATTCAATGATTTATTTTATCTATAAAGCTCTCTTACAAAAACTCCAGCCATACCTTCCACTAGTGATTCCCAACCTTTTTCGGTTACTGTACCACCAACTGAAATGTGCACTGCCCAGAATACCCCTGATTTACCTTCTAATGTAATGCCTGTGGATAGGCCAAGTACACCCAGGGGTCCTAGATCCAGTGCCTCACATAATTAAGGGAATGGCCTTAATTCAGGAATGGCTACCTGTGGAAATCTCTTCGGTCTCCTCAGAGTTGGGTAGATCTGCATTTAGTTTCTTTGCACCAATGTTTTTATTTCACCTTTATTTAACGAGGTAGGCTAGTTGAGAACAAGTTCTCATTTACAACTGCGACCTGGCCAAGATAAAGCAAAGCAGTGCGACACAAACAACACAGAGTTACACATGGAATAAACATGTCAATAACACAATAGAAAAAAAGATAGTGTGTGCAAATGGCATGAGGAGGTAAGGTAATAAATAGGCCATAGTAGCAAATTTACACTGGAGTGATAGATGTGCAGATGATGATGTGCAAGTAAATATACTGGTGTGCAAAAGAGCAGAAAGGTACTTTAAAATCAATATGGGGATGAGGTAGGTAGATTGGATGGGCTATTTACAGCTGCAGCAGTCGGTTAGCTGCTCAGATATCTGATGTTAAAAGTTAGTGTGGGGAATATTAGTCTCCAGCTTCAGCGATTTTTGCAGTTCGTTCCAGACATTGGCAGCAGAGAAATGGAAGGAAAGGTGGCCAAATTAGGTGTTGGCTTTGGGGATGACCAGTGAAATATACCTGCAGGAGCGCGTGCTACGGGTGGGTGTTGATATCGTGACCAGTGAGCTGAGATAAGGCAGAGCTTTACCTAGCATAGACTTATAGATGACCTAGAGCCAGAGGGTCTGGCGACGAATATGTAGCGAGGGCCAGCCGACGAGAGCATACAGGTCGCAGTGGTGGGTGGTGTATGGGGCTTTGGTGTCAAAACAGATGGCACTGTGATAGTCTGCATCCAATTTGCTGAGTAGAGTGTCGGAGGCTATTTTGTAGATTACATTGCCGAAGTTGAGGATCGGTAGGATAGTCAGTTTTACGAGGGTATGTTTTGCGGCGTGAGTGAAGGAGGCTTTGTTGCAAAATAGGAAGCCAATTCTAGATGTAATTTTGGATTGGAGATGTTTAATATGAGTCTGGAAGGAGAGTTTACAGTCTAGCCAGACACCTAGTTATTTGTAGTTGTCCACATATTCTCATTCGGAACCGTCCAGAGTAGTGATGCTAGTGGGGTGGGTGCGGGCAGCGAACGGTTAAAAAGCATGCATTTAGTTTTACTAGCATTTAAGAGCAGTTGGAGGCCACGGAAGGAGTGTTGTATGGCATTGAAGCTCGTTTGGAGGTTTGTTAACACAGTGTCCAAAGAAGGGCCAGATGAATGGTATCGTCTGGATCACGGAATCACCCACAGCAAGAGTGACATCGTTGATATATACAGAGAAAAGAGTCAGACCGAGATTTGAACCCTGTGGTACCCCCATAGAAACTGCCAGAGGTTCGTACAACAGGCCCTCCGATTTGAATCACTGAACTCTGCGAAGTAGTTGGTGAACCAGGCGAGGCAGTCATTTGAGAAACCAAGGCTGTTGAGTCTGCCGATAAGAATGCGGTGATTGACAGAGTCGAAAGCCTTGGCCAGGTCGATGAAGACGGCTGCACAGTACTGTCTTTTATTGATAGTGGTTCTGATATTGTTTAGTACCTTGAGCATGGCTGAGGTGGACCCGTGACCAGCTCGGAAACCGGATTGCACAGCGGAGAAGATACGGTGGGATTCAAAATGGTCAGTGATCTGTTTATTGACTTGGGGTCACTTAGAAACGTCCTTGTTTTTGAAATTAAATCACATTTTTTGTCCATTAAAATAACATAAAATTGATCAGAAATACAGTGTAGACATTGTTAATGTTGTAAATGACTATTGTAGATGGAAACGGCAGATTTTTTAAAGCAATATCTACATAGGCGTACAGAGGCCCTTATCAGCAAATATTCTCCTGTGTTCCAATGGCACGTTGTGTTAGCTAATCCACGTCTATCATTTTAAAAAGCTGATCATTAGAAAACCCTTTTGTTTATTTTGCCTGAAATGTTGTTTATTTGTCTGAAGTTGTTTTTATTGTCTGTGAACTTGAGTCCTGTGTGGGGTCGTGGAGGGGAGATGCTGCACAAATAAGTTTTAGTTTTGTCTGAGTTCAATCAGTAGCACACACAATCTCAATTGATCATTGTGTGCATGTGTGTGTGTCTTTGGTTTATGTGGTGTGTAAATTATTTTATGACTGCAGGGTCAAAAATGACCCTAAGACAGTCTTTGTACCCTGGTGGTGTACAGCTTTCAAGGAAATGTGAATAAATGTTTCACTTTTTCAAATGTTGGGGTCACTCTAGGAAAAGTCATACAATTTCAAGTTGAAAATATATAATTTAGGGGGGATTTCTCTGCTGTTAAAGTGGCAGGTCATTTTTGACCCTTAAGACAACTGAAGGGTTAATGAAGCTGACAGTTGAGAACTTGTGAGGCATCCATTTCTCAAACTGACATACCTGTCCTCTTGCTCAGTTGTGCACTGGGGCCACCCACTCCTCTTTCTATTCTGGTTAGGGCCAGTTTGTGCTGTTCTGTGAAGGGAGTAGTACACAGTGTTGTACGAGATCTTTAGTTTCTTGGCAATTTCTCGCATGGAATAGCCTTAATTTCTCAGAACGAGAATAGACAATAGAAAGTTTTTTGTTTCTGGCCTGTAATCAAACCCACAAATGCTGATGCTCCAGATACTCAACTAGTCTAATGAAGGCCAGTTTTATTTCTTCTTTAATCAGAACAACAGTTTTCAGCTGTGCTAACATAATTGCAAAAGGGTTTTCTAATGATCAATTAGCCTTTTAAAATTATAAACTTGGATTAGCTAACACAACGTGCCATTGGAACACAGGAGTGATGGTTGCTGATAATGGGCCTCTGTACGCCTATGTAGATATTCCATTAGAATAGAATTAGAATTCCATTCCACTACAATAGTCATTTAGAACATTAGCAATGTCTACACTGTATTTCTGATGTTATTTTAATGGACAAAAAAATGAGCTTTTCTTTCAAAAACAAGGACATTTCTAAGTGACCCCAAACTTTTGAACAGTAGTGTATTTTGGTCATATTGGTCATGGCTCCCGAATGGTGGATCCCCACCCCACCACAGTGGGTAGCACATAGCAACACTTTAAGGGGCATTGCACTAATAATGGCGCTGACTAGGGAATCGTTCCCACTGTTTTTAGTGCCAGTCTGCACGTTTAATCTAAAACAATGTAACCAACAATGGCATCTTTATGCTTTCGTTAATAAAATAATTATAAAATAATTATAAAAATAATCTTTCAAAATGCCAAAGTTTATTTAGTTATTGGATCCATAACGAATTACTATGGGAATAAATATCACTGAATTAGGAGATGGCCGCCTCGCTTCGCGTTCCTAGGAAACTATGCAGTTTTTTTTTTTTTTTTACGTGTTATTTCTTACATTGGTACCCCAGGTAATCTTAGGTTTCATTACATACAGTCGGGAAGAACTACTAAATATAAGAGCAACGTCAACTCATCATCAGTACAACCAGGAATATGACTTTCCCGAAGCGGATCCTGTGTTTTGCCTTCCACCCAGGACAACGGAATGGATCCCAGCCTGCGACCCAAAACAAAGACGTCGTAAAAGAGGGAAACATAGCGGTCTTCTGGTCAGGCTCCGGAAACGGGCACATCGCGCACCACTCCCTAGCATACTACTCGCCAATGTCCAGTCTCTTGACAACAAGGTCGATGAAATCCGAGCAAGGGTAGCATTCCAGAGGGACATCAGAGACTGTAATGTTCTTTGCTTCACGGAAACATGGCTCACTCGAGAGACGCTAAAGGAATCGGTGCAGCCAGCTGGTTTCTTCACGTATCGTGCCAACAGAAACAAACATCTTTCTGGTAAGAAGAGGGGTGGGGGCGTATGCCTTTTGATTAACGAGACGTGGTGTGACAACAACATACAGGAACTCAAGTCCTTCTGTTCACCTGACTTAGAATTCCTCACAATCAAATGTTGTCTGCATTATCTACCAAGGGAATTCTCTTCGATTATAATCACAGCCGTATATATTCCCCCCCCCCCCAAGCAGACACATCGATTGCCCTGAACAAACTTTATTTGACTCTTTGCAAACTGGAAACCACATATCCTGAGGCTGCATTCATTGTAGCTGGGGATTTTAACAAGGCTAATCTGAAAACAAGACTCCCTAAATTATATGAGCATATCGATTCCGCAACCTGGGCTGGTAAAACCTTGGATCATTGCTATTCTAACTGCCACGACGCATATAAAGCCCTCTCCGCCCTCCTTTCAGAAAAGTTGACCATGACTCCATTTTGTTGCTCCCTGCCTACAAACAGAAACAAGAAGCTCCCGCGTTCAGGTTCAACGCTGGTCCGACCAATCTGATTCCACACTCCAAGACTGCTTCGGTCACGTGGACTGGGATATGTTCCGCATTGCGTCCAACAACAACATTGACGAATACGCTGATTCGGTGAGCGAGTTAATTAGAAAGTGCATTGATGATGTTGTTCCCATAGCAACGATTAAAACTTTCCCAAACCAGAAACCGTGGATTGATGGCAGCATTCGCGTGAAACTGAAAGCGCGAACCACTGCTTTTAACCAGGGAAAGGTGACCGGAAACATGACCGAATACAAACAGTGTATCTATTCCCTTCGAAAGGCAATAAAACAAGCTAAGCGTCAGTATAGCGACAAAGTAGAGTCAGAATTCAACGGCTCAGACACAAGAGGTATGTGGCAGGGTCTACAGTCAATCACGGATTACAAAAAGAAAACCAGCCCCGTCACGGACCAGGATGTCTTGCTCCCAGGCAGACTAAATAACTTTTTTGCCCGCTTTGAGGACAATACAGTGCCACTGACACGGCCCGCAACCAGAACCTGCAGACTCTCCTTCACTGCAGCCGAGGTGAGTAAAACATTTAAACGTGTTAACCCTCGCAAGGCTGCAGGCCCAGACGGCATCCCCAGCCGCGCCCTCAGAGCATGCGCAGACCAGCTGGCTGGTGTGTTTATGGACATATTCAATCAACCCTTATCCCAGTCTGATGTTCCCACATGCTTCAAGAGGGCCACCATTGTCCCAAGAAAGCTACGGTAACTGAGCTAAACGACTACCGCCCCGTAGCACTCACTTCCGTCATCATGAAGTACTTTGAGAGACTAGTCAAGGACCACATCACCTCCACCCTACCTGACACCCTAGACCCACTCCAATTTGCTTACCGCCCAAATAGTCCACAGACGATGCAATCTCAACCACACTGCACACTGCCCTAACCCATCTGGACAAGAGGAATACCTATGTGAGAATGCTGTTCATCGACTACAGCTCAGCATTTAACACCATTTTTTTTATTTTATTTATTTCACCTTTATTTAACCAGGTAAGCAAGTTGAGAACAAGTTCTCATTTACAATTGCGACCTGGCCAAGATAAAGCAAAGCAGTTCGACACATACAACGACACAGAGTTACACATGGGGTAAAACAAACATACAGTCAATAATACAGTAAAAAAAAACAAGTCTATATACAATGTGAGCAAATTAGGTGAGAAGGGAGGTAAAGGCAAAAAAGGCCATGGTGGCAAAGTAAATACAATATAGCAAGTAAAACACTGGAATGGTAGTATTGCAATGGAAGAATGTGCAAAGTAGAAATAAAAATAATGGGGTGCAAAGGAGCAAAATAAATAAATAAATTAAATACAGTTAGGAAAGAGGTAGTTGTTTGGGCTAAATTATAGGTGGGCTATGTACAGGTGCAGTAATCTGTAAGATGCTCTGACAGTTGGTGTTTAAAGCTAGTGAGGGAGATAAGTGTTTCCAATTTAAGAGATTTTTGTAGTTCGTTCCAGTCATTGGCAGCAGAGAACTGGAAGGAGAGGCGGCCAAAGAAAGAATTGGTTTTGGGGGTGACTAGAGAGATATACCTGCTGGAGCGTGTGCTACAGGTGGGAGATGCTATGGTGACCAGCGAGCTGAGATAAGGGGGACTTTACCTAGCAGGGTCTTGTAGATGACATGGAGCCAGTGGGTTTGGCGACGAGTATGAAGCGAGGGCCAGCCAACGAGAGCGTACAGGTCGCAATGGTGGGTAGTATATGGGGCTTTGGTGACAAAACGGATAGCACTGTGATAGACTGCATCCAATTTGTTGAGTAGGGTATTGGAGGCTATTTTGTAAATGACATCGCCAAAGTCGAGGATTGGTAGGATGGTCAATTTTACAAGGGTATGTTTGGCAGCATGAGTGAAGGATGCTTTGTTGCGAAATAGGAAGCCAATTCTAGATTTAACTTTGGATTGGAGATGTTTGATATGGGTCTGGAAGGAGAGTTTACAGTCTAACCAGACACCTAAGTATTTGTAGTTGTCCACGTATTCTAAGTCAGAGCCGTCCAGAGTAGTGATGTTGGACAGGCGGGTAGGTGCAGGTAGCGATCGGTTGAAGAGCATGCATTTAGTTTTACTTGTATTTAAGAGCAATTGGAGGCCACGGAAGGAGAGTTGTATGGCATTGAAGCTTGCCTGGAGGGTTGTTAACACAGTGTCCAAAGAAGGGCCGGAAGTATACAGAATGGTGTCGTCTGCGTAGAGGTGGATCAGAGACTCACCAGCAGCAAGAGCAACATCATTGATGTATACAGAGAAGAGAGTCGGTCCAAGAATTGAACCCTGTGGCACCCCCATAGAGACTGCCAGAGGTCCGGACAGCAGACCCTCCGATTTGACACACTGAACTCTATCAGAGAAGTAGTTGGTGAACCAGGCGAGGCAATCATTTGAGAAACCAAGGCTGTCGAGTCTGCCGATAAGGATGTGGTGGTTGACAGAGTCGAAAGCCTTGGCCAGATCAATGAATACGGCTGCACAGTAATGTTTCTTATCGATGGCGGTTAAGATATCGTTTAGGACCTTGAGCGTGGCTGAGGTGCACCCATGACCAGCTCTGAAACCAGATTGCATAGCAGAGAAGGTATGGTGAGATTCGAAATGGTCGGTAATCTGTTTGTTGACTTGGCTTTCAAGACCTTAGAAAGGCATGGTAGGATAGATATAGGTCTGTAGCAGTTTGGGTCAAGAGTGTCCCCCTTTGAAGAGGGGGATGACCGCAGCTGCTTTCCAATCTTTGGGAATCTCAGATGACAAGAAAGAGAGGTTGAACAGGCTAGTAATAGGGGTGGCAACAATTTCGGCAGATAATTTTAGAAAGAAAGGGTCCAGATTGTCTAGCCCGGCTGATTTGTAGGGGTCCAGATTTTTCAGCTCTTTCAGAACTTCAGCTGAATGGATTTGGGAGAAGGAGAAATGGGGAAGGCTTGGGCGAGTTGCTGTTGGGGGTGCAGTGCTGTTGACCGGGGTAGGAGTTGCCAGGTGGAAAGCATGGCCAGCCGTAGAAAAATGCTTATTGAAATTCTCAATTATGGTGGATTTATCAGTGGTGACAGTGTTTCCTATCTTCAGTGCAGTGGGCAGCTGGGAGGAGGTGTTCTTATTCTCCATGGACTTTACAGTGTCCCAGAACTTTTTAGAGTTAGTGTTGCAGGAAGCAAATTTCTGCTTGAAAAAGCTAGCCTTGGCTTTTCTAACTGCCTGTGTATAACGGTTTCTAGCTTCCCTGAACAGCTGCATATCACGGGGCTGTTCGATGCTAATGCAGAACGCCATAGGATGTTTTTGTGTTGGTTAAGGGCAGTCAGGTCTGGGGAGAACCAAGGGCTATATCTGTTCCTGGTTCTAATTTTCTTGAATGGGGCATGTTTATTTAAGATTGTTAGGAAGGCATTTTTAAAAATATCCAGGCATCCTCTACTGACGGGATGAGATCAATATCCTTCCAGGACACCCCGGCCAGGTCGATTAGAAAGGCCTGCTCGCTGAAGTGTTTCAGGGAGCGTTTTACAGTGATGAGTGGAGGTCGTTTGACCGCTGACCCATTACGGATGCAGGCAATGAGGCAGTGATCGCTGAGATCTTGGTTGAAGACAGCAGAGGTGTATTTAGAGGGGAAGTTGGTTAGGATGATATCTATGAGGGTGCCCGTGTTTAAGGCTTTGGGGGTACCTGGTAGGTTCATTGATAATTTGTGTGAGATTGAGGGCATCAAGTTTAGATTGTAGGATGGCTGGGGTGTTAAGCATGTTCCAGTTTAGGTCGCCTAGCAGCACGAGCTCTGAAGATAGATGGGGGCAATCAGTTCACATATGGTGTCCAGAGCACAGCTGGGAGCAGAGGGTGGTCTATAGCAGGCGGCAACGGTGAGAGACTTGTTTTTAGAGAGGTGGATTTTTAAAAGTAGAAGTTCAAATTGTTTGGGTACAGACCTGGATAGTAGGACAGAACTCTGCAGGCTATCTTTGCAGTAGATTGCAACACCGCCCCCTTTAGCAGTTCTATCTTGTCTGAAAATGTTGTAGTTTGGAATTAAAATTTCTGAATTTTTGGTGGTCTTCCTAAGCCAGGATTCAGACACAGCTAGAACATCCGGGTTGGCAGAGTGTGCTAAAGCAGTGAAAAGAACAAACTTAGGGAGGAGGCTTCTAATGTTAACATGCATGAAACCAAGGCTATTACGGTTACAGAAGTCATCAAAAGAGAGCGCCTGGGGAATAGGAGTGGAGCTAGGCACTGCAGGGCCTGGATTCACCTCTACATCGCCAGAGGAACATAGGAGGAGAAGAATAAGGGTACGGCTAAAAGCAATGAGAATTGGTCGTCTAGAACGTCTGGAACAGAGAGTAAAAGGAGGTTTCTGGGGGCGATAAAATAGCATCAAGGTATAATGTACAGACAAAGGTATGGTAGGATGTGAGTACAGTGGAGGTAAACCTAGGTATTGAGTGATGAAGAGAGAGATATTGTCTCTAGAAACATCATTGAAACCAGGAGATGTCATTGCATGTGTGGGTGGTGGAAATAATAAGTTGGATAAGGTATAGTGAGCAGGACTAGAGGCTCTGCAGTGAAATAAGCCAATAAACACTAACCAGAACAGCAATGGACAAGACATATTGACATTAAGGAGAGGCATCCTTAGTCGAGTGATCAAAAGGGTCCAGGGAGTGGAGAGGTTGGTTTGGGGGTCACGGCGATTTAGACAGCTAGCCAGGACATCGGTAGCAAGCTAGCATAGGATGGAGGTCTGTTGTTAGCCACCTCTTGCGTTCCGTCAGTAGATTAGTGGAGTTCCGTGTTGTAGAGGGATTAGTCCAAATCACACAACAACAAAAAAATAAAAACAATAGATATAGTTATAGAGGCCCAAGAAGAAACATGTTAATAATAAAAATAAATAAATTGTCCGATTGTCTATTCTGAGAGCATCCGGTAAGACAGCTAACGGTTAGCAGGCCGCAGATGGGCATTCAGGTAACGTCGCGACGGAGGAGCCAGCCGGATCTCCTTCGGGTAGATAACGTCGGCAGTCCAGTTGTGAGGGCCCGGAGGGGCTCCGTGTAGGCAGTAAAACGGGTCCGGATAGGTGACTGCAGCCCAGGAGTGATTGACGGAGCTCAGGAGTGGTTGACGGAGCTCGCTAGCTCCGGAGTAATTGATGTTTGCTCCGGAATCGACGAAAGCAGATAGACACACGGATAGCAGCCAGCTAGCTGTGAGATCCGGGAGTGAATGTCCAGAGAGCAGTTGAAATCCAGGGACATGGAGAGAAAAAAATCGGTCCGGTATGTTCCGTTCCGAGCCGCGCTGCGCCGTACAAAACTGGCGATAGATTTTCGAGTTAAAGGATAGCTAATGACCACAAACCGTGGTTAGCTGAATACGAACGAGTTGCCAGTAAAGAAGCTAACTAGCTTCTGGCTAGCTTCTTGGAGGATTGCAGATTTGATTGCAGATTTGAGGTAAATAATACGTATTTATACATATCAATTGGTGAGGCAGGTTGCAGGAGAGTGTATTGAAGATGAGTTGATGGAAAATAAAAATAAAATGTATGTGAAAAAAAGTTGTAAATATATATATATACACGACACGACAAGACGAGGACAAAAGACGTCTGAACTGCTATGCCATCTTGGATACATTTAACACCATAGTACCCTCCAAACTCGTCATCAAGCTCGAGACCCTGGGTCTCGACCTCGCCCTGTGCAACTGCGTACTGGACTTCCTGACGAGCCACCCCCAGGTAGTGAGGGTAGGTAACAACACCTCCACCCCGCTGATCCTGAACACTGGGGCCCCACAAGGGTGCGTTCTGAGCCCTCTCCTGTACTCCCTGTTCACCCATGACTGCGTGGCCATGCACGCCTCCAACTCAATCATCAAGTTTGCGGACGACACAACAGTGGTAGGCTTGATTACCAACAACGACGAGATGGCTTACAGGGAGGAGATGAGGGCCCTCGGAGTGTGGTGTCAGGAAAATAACCTCACACTCAACGTCAACAAAACAAAGTAGAAGATTGTGGACTTCAGGAAACAGCAGAGGGAGCACCCCCCTATCGACATCGATGGGACAGTAGTGGAGAGGGTAGTACGTTTTAAGTTCCTCGGCATACACATCATGGACAAACTGAATTGGTCCACCCACACAGACAGCGTTGTGAAGAAGGCGCAGCAGCGCCTTTTGTCACCAAAAGCACTCACAAACTTCTACAGATGCACAATTGAGAGCATCCTGTCGGGCTGTATCACCGCCTGGTACGGCAACTGCTCCGCCCACAACCGTAAGGCTCTCCAGAGGGTAGTGAGGTCTGCACAACGCATCACCGGGGGCAAACTTCCTGCCCTCCAGGACACCTACACCACCCGATGTCACAGGAAGGCCATAAAGATCATCAAGGACAACAACCACCCGAGCCGCTGCCTGTTCACCCCGCTATCATCCAGAAGGCGAGGTCAGTACAGGCGCATCAAAGCAGGGACCGAGAGACTGAAAAACAACTTCTATCTCAAGGCCATCAGACTGTTAAACAGCCACCACTAACATTGAGTGGCTGCTGCCAACACACCGACTCAACTCCAGCCACTTTAATAATGGGAATTGATGGGAATTGATGTAAAATATATCACTAGCCACTTTAAACAATGTTACTTAATATAATGTTTACATACCATACATTACTCATCTCATATGTATATGTATATACTGTACCCTATATCATCTACTGCATCTTTATGTAATACAGGTATCATTAGCCACTTTAAACTATGCCACTTTTATATGTTTACATACCCTACATTACTCATCTCATATGTATATACTGTACTCGATACCATCTACTGCATCTTGCCTATGCCGTTCTGTACCATCACTAATTCATATATCTTTATCCCTTAATACTTCTGTGTATAAGGTAGTAGTTTTGGAATTGTAAGGTTAGATTACTTGTTGGTTATTACTGCATTGTTGGAACTAGAAGCACAAGCATTTTGCTACACTCACATTAACATCTGCTAACCATGTGTATGTGACAAATAAATTTGATTTGATTTGAATTCAATCGTCAAATGTATATTAGGTTGGCTGTACAATTATTTGTGAGATTGTGGTTATAATAAAGAATGTAAACAAGATGCTGTGTTTTTATTTAAAGTAGTGATGGACAGCTGGTGGCATTTTGAAAACAGGTTTTCAAACACTTGAAGCCCGATTAGCAACACCTCTCTGCATTTTGATACTTTGTGGATGGGCGCTCCAGAGTGGATGGGGTCTCCCGCAGAGCAAAATGCGTTGCTACAGATGCAGGTTCGATACCCGTGAAGGCCGACAGCGGGAGACCCATGAGGCAGCTTTTGGTTTTAATTTAGAATCCTCCAATCCTCTTTATGTAATTGTTGGTGGAGAGTCACATCATATTTTTCGATATACTGTAGGCCTACCGTAGGCGACATGAGTCTCACTAATGTTGAGTAGTGTGATGTTAAAAGTGGTGTAGGTCTTATTTATTTAAAGAGCATATTGATGTTAGAAGCAATAGGATTTGAAGCAATAGCCTACAACTATTTTAGCACCATTTTGCGCTGCTCTGAGACAAGCATGGGGACTGGTCTTGATTAATCAATGAGATTTTTATTTTCACTGAATCTCCGTTTGGGTATTGGTTAGACTACAATTAGAAATGTTATGCTCTTAGTGTAACCTTTATTTAACTAGGCAAGTCAGATTCCTATTTACATGGACAGACTATTCCTTCCTCCCTGTCGGGGAATTGAACCCCGGTCTCCCGCGTGCCCGCACGACACGGGGATTCTTCAGCTAAATAACCAAGTACTGTAGCCTACTCTCGACCATCATGTTGGACAGTGCCATATTTTCCATTCCATCCTAACTGAAACCCAGAGGTGTTTTCATTTTTTTAAATAGAAACAACATAATATTAATAAAATGTATTAAACATTTCTTAAAATCAGTCCCATATACTATGTTCTTACAAAAAAGGTTTTAAATTCTCTAGTACAGACACTATTGAAGGCTATCAAATGCTTCTCAATGATACCCTCTGGTGGCCAAACTAGCACTAACTAGCATTAATGGTACCAGTGGTTGGCACTTAAATAACATGCCATAGAATTCTGCGACACCACACAAGCTGTGCTGCAGTACGCTGCAACTTTTACAAGACAAATCACTGTACCACCTCAGTCACCGGCTTCATCAATAAGTGAATCGATGACGTCATCCCTACAGTGACCGTACGTACATATCCCAATCAGAAGCCATGGCGTCAATACAGGACTAAGTTTTAATCCTACTACACCAGCTCTGACGCTCGTCGGATATGGCAGAGCTCGCAAACTATTATGGACTACAAAGGGAACCCCACCCGCGAGCTGCCCAGTGACGCGAACCTACCAGAGGAGCTACAGTTGAAGTCGGAAGATTGCATACACTTAGGTTGGAGTCATTAAAACTTGTTTTTCAACCACACCACAAATTTCTTGTTAACAAACGATAGTTTTGGCGAGTCGGTTAGGACATCTGCTTTGTGCATGACACAAGTAATTTTTCCAACAATTGTTTACATACAGATTATTTCACTTATAATTCACGGTATCACAATTCCAGTGGGTCAGAAGTTTACATACACTAAATTGACTGTGCCTTTAAACAGCTTGGAAAATTCCAGAAAATGATGTCCTGGCTTTAGAAGCTTCTGATAGGCCAATTGACATAGGTTGAGTCAATTGGAGTTGTACCTGTGGATGTATTAAAAGGCCTACTTTCAAACTCAGTGCCTCTTTGCTAAAAAAAAACAATTGTAGACCTCTACAAGTCTGGTTCATCCAGCCATTTCCAAATGCCTGAAGGTACAACGCTCCTCTGTACAAACAAAGCAAGTATAAACACCATGGGACCACGCAGCCGTCATACCGCTCAGGAAGGAGACGCATTCTGTATCCTAGAGATGAATGTACTTCAATCCCAGAACAACAGCAAAGTACCTTGTGAAGATGCTGGAGGAAACAGGTACAAAAGTATCTACACTGCTCAATAAAATAAAGGGAACACTTAAACAACACAATGTAACTCCGAGTCAATCACACTTCTGTGAAATCAAACTGTCCACTTAGGAAGCAACACTGATTGACAATAAAATTCACATGCTGTTGTGCAAACGGAATAGACAACAGGTGGAAATTATAGGCAATTAGCAAGACACCCCCAGGTGGTACCACAGACCACTTCTCAGTTCCTATGCTTCCTGGCTGATGTTTTGGTCACTTTTGAATGCTGGCGATGCTTTCATTCTAGTGGTAGCATGAGACGGAGTCTACAACCCACACAAGTGGCTCAGGTAGTGCAGCTCATCCAGGATGGAACATCAATGCGAGCTGTGGCAATAAGGTTTGCTGTGTCTGTCAGCGTAGTGTCCAGAACATGGAGGCACTACCAGGAGACATGCCAGTACATCAGGAGACGTGGAGGAGGCCGTAGGAGGGCAACAACCCAGCAGCAGGACCACTACCTCCGCCTTTGTGCAAGGAGGAGCACTGCCAGAGCCCTGCAAAATGACCTCCAGCAGGCCACAAATGTGCATGTGTCTGCTCAAACGGTCAGAAACAGACGCTATGAAGGTGGTATGAGGGCCCGACGTCCACAGGTGGGGGTTGTGCTTACAGCCCAACACCGTGAAGGACGTTTGGCATTTGCCAGAGAACACCAAGATTGGCAAATTCGCCACTGGCGCCCTGTGCTCTTCACAGATGAAAGCAGGTTCACACTGAGCACGTGACAGACGTGACAGATCCTGGAGACGCCGTGGAGAACGTTCTGCTGCCTGCAACATCCTCCAGCATGACCGGTTTG
Organism: Oncorhynchus nerka; assembly: GCF_034236695.1. Lineage (NCBI taxonomy): Eukaryota > Metazoa > Chordata > Actinopteri > Salmoniformes > Salmonidae > Oncorhynchus > Oncorhynchus nerka. The sequence goes on from NC_088410.1 coordinate 88,249,116, forward strand.
GCGGTGGGTCAGTCATGGTGTGGGGTGGCATTTCTTTGAGGGACCGCACAGCCCTCCATGTGCTCGCCAGAGGTAGCCTGACTGCCATTAGGTACCGAGATGAGATCCTCAGACCCCTTGTGAGACCATATGCTGGTGCGGTTGGCCCTGGGTTCCTCCTAATGCAAGACAATGCTAGACCTCATATGGCTGGAGTGTGTCAGCAGTTCCTGCAAGAGGAAGGCATTGATGCTATGGACTGGCCCGCCCGTTCCCCAGACCTGAATCCAATTGAGCACATCTGGGACAACATGTCTCGCTCCATCCACCAACGCACCACAGACTGTCCAGGAGTTGGCGGATGCTTTAGTCCAGGTCTGGGAGGAGATCCCTCAGGAGACCATCCGCCACCTCATCAGGAGCATGCCCAGGCATTGTAGGGAGGTCATACAGGCACGTGGAGGCCACACACACTACTGAGCCTCATTTTGACTTGTTTTAAGGACATTACATCAAAGTTGGATCAGCCTGTAGTGTGGTTTTCCACTTTAATTTTGAGTGTGACTCCAAATCCAGACCTCCATGGCTTGATAAATTTGATTTCCATTGATCATTTTTGGGTGATTTTGTTGTCAGCACATTCAACTATGTAAAGAAAAAAGTATTTAATAAGAATATTTCATTCATTCATTCAGATCTAGGATGTGTCATTTTAGTGTTCCCTTTATTGTTTTGAGCAGTGTATATCTACAGTAAAACGAGTCCTATATCGACATAACATCAAAGGCAAGGAAGGAAGAAGCCACTGCTCCACAACCGCCATAAAAAGCCAGACTACGGTTTGCAACTGCACATGGGGACAAAGATCGTACTTTTTGGAGAAATGTCCTCTGGTCTGATGAAACAAAAATACAACTGTTTGGCCATAATGACCATTGTTATGTTTGGAGAAAAAGTGGGAGGCTTGCAAGCCGAAGAACACAATTCCAACCGTGAAGCACGGGTGTGGCAGCATCGTGTTGTAGGGGTGCTTTTCTGCAGGAGGGACTGGTGCACTTCACAAAATAGATGGCATAATAAGGAAAGAAAATTATGTGGATATATTGAAGCAACATCTCAAGACATCAGTTAGGAAGTTAAAGCTTGGTCGCAAATGGTTCTTCCAAATGGACAATGACCCCAAGCATACTTCCAAAGTTGTGGAAAAATGGCTTAAGGACAACAAAGTCAAGGTATTGGAGTGGCCATCACAAAGCCCTGACTTCAATCCTATGGAAAATTTGTGGGCAGAACTGAAAAAGCATGTGTGAGCAAGGAGGCCTACAAACCTGACTCGGTTACACCAGCTTTGTCAGGAGGAATGGGCCAAAATTCACCCAACTTATTGTGGGAATCTTGTGGAAGGCTACCTGAAACGTTTGACCCAAGTTCAACAATTTTAAAAGGCAATGCTACCAAATACTAATTGAGCGTATTATTCTGACATTCTGACACATGATCCTAACTGACCTAAGACAGGGAATTTTAACTAGGATTAAATGTCAGGAATTGCAAAAAACTGAATTTGAATGTAATTCCATGTATGCTAGCTTCGAGGCAAGCAACACTGAAGCTTTCATGAGAGCACCAGCTGTTCTGGACGATTGTGTGGTCACGCTCTCCGTAGCCAATATGAGCAAGACCTTTAAACAGGTCAACATTCACAAGGCTGCGGGGCCAGAAGGATTACCAGGGCGTGTACTCATAGCATGCGAGGACCAACTAGCAAGTATCTTCACTGACATTTTCAACTAGTCCCTTTGCCAAGAATGTGTAGGTAACCTGCCTAAATTACTACCGCCCCGTAGCACTCATGTCGGTATTCATCAATGAGCTTGATGCCTTGATAAGCTCCTTTCCTGAGGACGGCTCACCTCTCACAGTTCTGGGCGACTTTAACCTCCCCACGTCTACCTTTGACTCATTCCTCTCTGCCTCCTTCTTTCCACTCCTCTCCTCTTTTGACCTCACCCTCTCACCTTCCCCCCCTACTCACAAGGCAGGCAATACGCTCGACCTCATCTTTACTAGATGCTGTTCTTCCACTAACCTCATTGCAACTCCCCTCCAAGTCTCCGACCACTACCTTGTATCCTTTTCCCTCTCGCTCTCATCCAACACTTCCCACACTGCCCCTACTCGGATGGTATCGCGCCGTCCCAACCTTCGCTCTCTCTCCCCCGCTACTCTCTCCTCTTCCATCCTATCATCTCTTCCCTCTGCTCAAACCTTCTCCAACCTATCTCCTGATTCTGCCTCCTCAACCCTCCTCTCCTCCCTTTCTGCATCCTTTGACTCTCTATGTCCCCTATCCTCCAGGTCGGCTCGGTCCTCCCCCTCCCGCTCCGTGGCTCGACGACTCATTGCGAGCTCACAGAACAGGGCTCCGGGCAGCCGAGGGAAATGGAGGAAAACTCGCCTCCCTGCGCACCTGGCATCCTTTCACTCCCTCCTCTCTACATTTTCCTCCTCTGTCTCTGCTGCTAAAGCCACTTTCTACCACTCTAAATTCCAAGCATCTGCCTCTAACCCTAGGAAGCTCTTTGCCACCTTCTCCTCCCTCCTGAATCCTCCTCCCCCTCCCCCTCCTCCCTCTATGCAGATGACTTCGTCAACCATTTTGAAAAGAAGGTCGACGACATCCGATCCTCGTTTGCTAAGTCAAACGACACCGCTGGTTCTGCTCACACTGCCCTACCCTGTGCTCTGACCTCTTTCTCCCCTCTCTCTCCAGATGACATCTCGCGTCTTGTGACGGCCGGCCGCCCAACAACCTGCCCGCTTGACCCTATCCCCTCCTCTCTTCTCCAGACCATTTCCGGTGACCTTCTCCCCCTTACCTCACCTCGCTCATCAACTCATCCCTGACCGCTGGCTACGTCCCTCCCGTCTTCAAGAGAGCGAGAGTTGCACCCCTTCTGAAAAAACCTACACTCGATCCCTCCGATGTCAACAACTACAGACCAGTATCCCTTCTTTCTTTTCTCTCCAAAACTCTTGAACGTGCCGTCCTTGGCCAGCTCTCCCGCTATCTCTCTCAGAATGACCTTCTTGATCCAAATCAGTCAGGTTTCAAGACTAGTCATTCAACTGAGACTGCTCTTCTCTGTATCACGGAGGCACTCCGCACTGCTAAAGCTAACTCTCTCTCCTCTGCTCTCATCCTTCTAGACCTATCGGCTGCCTTCGATACGGTGAACCATCAGATCCTCCTCTCCACCCTCTCCGAGTTGGGCATCTCCGGCTTTTTTTTTTTGGGGGGGGGGGGTTCTGCAATGGGACAAGGACGATTGATCCGTGTAAAGGAAAGAATGAATGTGGCCATGTATCGTGAGATTTTGAGTGAAAACCTCCTTCCATCAGCAAGGGCATTGAAGATTAAACGTGGCTGGGTCTTTCAGCATGACAATGATCCCAAACACACCACCCGGGCAACAAAGGGGTGGCTTCGTAAGAAGCATTTCAAGGTCCTGTAGTGGCCTAGCCAGTCTCCAGATCTCAATCCCAAAGAAAATCTTTGGAGGGAGTTGAAAGTCTGTGTTGCCCAGCAAAATACTTTTTTGCCCCACTGTATGTGAGAATGCTGTTCATTGACTTCAGCTCACTGTTCTCACATAGCTCATCACTAAGCTAAGGACCCTGGGACTAAACACCTCCCTCTACAATTGGATCCTAGATTTCCTGACGGGCTGCTCCGAGGTGGTAAGGGTAGGCAACAACTCATCTGCCACACTGATCGTCAACACTGGTGGCCCTCAGAGGTGTGTCCTTAGTCCCCTCCTTTACTCCCTGTTCACCCACAACTGCATGGCCAAACACGACTCCAACACCATCATTAAGTTTGCTGACGACACCACAGTGGTAGGCCTGATCACCAACAATGATGAGACAGCCTATAGGAAGGAGGTCAGAGACCAGCCAGTGTGGTGCCAGGACAACAACCTCTCCCTCAATGTGAGCAAGACAAAGGAGCTGATTGCGGACTACAGGAAAAAGCAGGCCGAACAGGCCACCATTAACTTAGACAGGGCTGTAGTGGAGCTGTAACGATGTTCATCCGAGGAAGAAGGAGTAGACCAAAGCGCAGCGTGGTACGTGTTCATATTTCCTTTAAATAACTGAACACTAAATACAAAAGAACAAGAGAATAAATGAAAACCGAAACAGTCCCGTATGGTGCAAACACTGAAACGGAAAACAACTACCCACAACCCAAAGTGGGAAAACAGGCTGCCTGTCCTGGTGTAACTGATGAGGCGCAGGTGTGCGTAATGATGGGTAGCCAGGGTCGGTGGTTCGTAAACTGGAGACATCGAACGCAGGAGGGGAGGATCAGATGTGACAATTGTATTTTACTTTATTTTGTCAATTGTGTATATGCAGGGCTCCCTTGTAAAAGAGACATTTGTCTCAATGGTGACTCCCATTCAGATAAAGGTAAAATAAATCAATATTATATTCACCCATTTTGTATTTTTTTTCTCCATATGAAAAGTGTAATTCTGAAGTACATATGACAGTTTGACAGCAGGCTCTGGTGATAAATATGAAAAATAATCACCTTGAAATAGAAAATGCACTGTACAATTCTGAAAACATTTTATCTGTGTTGTGTTAATTTATGATAGTTGCTGGTTGGAAATACAATCTACACAGCACCTTCTAATCAGCAGGTTTGCATGGGCTGGAGTTTCTGATTTCCATGGTGACATCACCATGCTGTAAATTGGTTAATAGACCAATAAAAAGAGAGTTCCAAACATCTCTGCCAATAACAGCTAGTTTTCAGTTTTCCCCTTCCCACTCAGATCCAGACAGTCCTTGCAAAATTCTTCCTTGAGATTTTAATGGAAATCTTTTATAGTAAGGCACCAATTTTTTACCCAGAAATGATTAGAAATGTATATAAAAACGGCTGCATTGGGCCTTTAAACATCTCTGCCAGCCTGCCTGCCAGCCTGCCTGCCAGCCTGCCTGCCAGCCTGCCTGCCAGCCTGCCTGGCTGCCTATCGGTATACAGAGAACTCTTGCGCTTCCATCTGACCCACTTGCATTTGGCAATGGGATAAGAGAACAGGCTTGGGTCGGGGCCTGCTTTTGAAAAAATTTGAGTAGTCTTGGATGTAACTTCAAACGTCAGCAAGGAAATAAAACAGGCAAAAAACAACAAACAAACAAACAAACAAACAGCCTCTGAAGAAAAACTGAGCCGTGGAGGTGGATGTTCAGGGTGATTCCAGAGGTTATGTGTGTCTGTGTTTGGGGTGAGGGAGGAAGGGGGTGTGTGACACAGTGGGCCCAGAGCCATCTATCACGGCCTGGTGTTTGACTCACCAAACGCCTGTACTTGAGCTGCCTTCTCCATTATTCATTGTGTGGAGGGCCTGGGCGAGGCAAACTTTTTATTTTATTTTAGCCAGGTTAATAATGTATACCCCCTCTCTCTCAGACAGACAGACAGACAGAAGGACGGACGGGCGGACGGACGGACAGGCAGGCAGGCAGGCATGCAGGCAGGCAGGCAGGCAGACAGACAGACAGACAGGCTGGCAGACAGACAGACAGACAGGCTGGCAGACAGACAGACAGACAGACAGACAGACAGACAGACAGACAGACAGACAGACAGACAGGCAGGCAGGCAGACAGACAGACAGACAGACAGACAGACAGACAGACAGGCTGGCAGGCAGGCAGGCAGGCAGACAGACAGACAGACAGACAGACAGACAGACAGACAGACAGACAGACAGACAGACAGGCAGGCTGGCTGGCAGACAGACAGACAGGCAGGCTGGCAGGCAGGCAGGCAGGCAGACAGACAGACAGACAGACAGACAGACAGACATGCAGAGAGGCGGGCAAGCAGAGATACAGGCAGACAGACAGACAGACAGACAGACAGACAGACATTACATTTTACATTACATTTAAGTCATTTAGCAGACGCTCTTATCCAGAGCGACTTACAAATTGGTGCATTCACCTTATGACATCCAGTGGAACAGTAGTGCATCTAAATCTTTTAAGGGGGGGGATTACTTTATCCTATCCTAGGTATTCCTTAAAGAGGTGGGGTTTCAGGTGTCTCCGGAAGGTGGTGATTGACTCCGCTGTCCTGGCGTCGTGAGGGAGTTTGTTCCACCATTGGGGGCCAGAGCAGCGAACAGTTTTGACTGGGCTGGCGGGAACTGTACTTCCTCAGTGGTAGGGAGGCGAGCAGGCCAGAGGTGGATGAACGCAGTGCCCTTGTTTGGGTGTAGGGCCTGATCAGAGCCTGGAGGTACTGAGGTGCCGTTCCCCTCACAGCTCCGTAGGCAAGCACCATGGTCTTGTAGCGGATGCGAGCTTCAACTGGAAGCCAGTGGAGAGAGCGGAGGAGCGGGGTGACGTGAGAGAACTTGGGAAGGTTGAACACCAGACGGGCTGCGGCGTTCTGGATGAGTTGTAGGGGTTTAATGGCACAGGCAGGGAGCCCAGCCAACAGCGAGTTGCAGTAATCCAGACGGGAGATGACAAGTGCCTGGATTAGGACCTGCGCCGCTTCCTGTGTGAGGCAGCGTCGTACTCTGCGGATGTTGTAGAGCATGAACCTACAGGAACGGGCCACCGCCTTGATGTTAGTTGAGAACGACAGGGTGTTGTCCAGGATCACGCCAAGGTTCTTAGCACTCTGGGAGGAGGACACAATGGAGTTGTCAACCGTGATGGCGAGATCATGGAACGGGCAGTCCTTCCCCGGGAGGAAGAGCAGCTCCGTCTTGCCGAGGTTCAGCTTGAGGTGGTGATCCGTCATCCACACTGATATGTCTGCCAGACATGCAGAGATGCGATTCGCCACCTGGTCATCAGAAGGGGGAAAGGAGAAGATTAATTGTGTGTCGTCTGCATAGCAATGATAGGAGAGACCATGTGAGGTTATGACAGAGCCAAGTGACTTGGTGTATAGCGAGAATAGGAGAGGGCCTAGAACAGAGCCCTGGGGACACCAGTGGTGAGAGCACATGGTGTGGAGACGGATTCTCGCCACGCCACCTGGTAGGAGCGACCTGTCAGGTAGGACGCAATCAAGCGTGGGCCGCGCCGGAGATGCCCAACTCGGAGAGGGTGGAGAGGAGGATCTGATGGTTCACAGTATCGAAGGCAGCCGATAGGTCTAGAAGGATGAGAGCAGAGGAGAGAGAGTTAGCTTTAGCAGTGCGGAGCTCCTCCGTGATACAGAGAAGAGCAGTCTCAGTTGAATGACTAGTCTTGAAACCTGACTGATATGGATCAAGAAGGTCATTCTGAGAGAGATAGCGGGAGAGCTGGCCAAGGACGGCACGTTCAAGAGTTTTGGAGAGAAAAGAAAGAAGGGATACTGGTCTGTAGTTGTTGACATCGGAGGGATCGAGTGTAGGTTTTTTCAGAAGGGGTGCAACTCTCGCTCTCTTGAAGACGGAAGGGACGTAGCCAGCGGTCAGGGATGAGTTGATGAGCGAGGTGAGGTAAGGAGAAGGTCTCCGGAAATGGTCTGGAGAAGAGAGGAGGATAGGGTCAAGCGGGCAGGTTGTTGGGCGGCCGGCCGTCACAAGACGCGAGATTTCATCTGGAGAGAGAGGGGAGAAAGAGGTCAGAGCACAGGGTAGGGCAGTGTGAGCAGAACCAGCGGTGTCGTTTGACTTAGCAAACGAGGATCGGATGTCATCGACCTTCTTTTCAAAATGGTTGACGAAGTCATCTGCAGAGAGGGAGGAGGGGGGAGGGGAGGAGGATTCAGGAGGGAGGAGAAGGTGGCAAAGAGCTTCCTAGGGTTAGAGGCAGATGCTTGGAATTTAGAGTGGTAGAAAGTGGCTTTAGCAGCAGAGAGAGAAGAGGAAAATGTAGAGAGGAGGGAGTGAAAGGATGCCAGGTCCGCAGGGAGGCGAGTTTTCCTCCATTTCCGCTCGGCTGCCCGGAGCCCTGTTCTGTGAGCTCGCAATGAGTCGTCGAGCCACGGAGCGGGAGGGGAGGACCGAGCCGGCCTGGAGGATAGGGGACATAGAGAGTCAAAGGATGCAGAAAGGGAGGAGAGGAGGTTGAGGAGGCAGAATCAGGAGATAGGTTGGAGAAGGTTTGAGCAGAGGGAAGAGATGATAGGATGGAAGAGGAGAGAGTAGCGGGGGAGAGAGAGCGAAGGTTGGGACGGCGCGATACCATCCGAGTAGGGGCAGTGTGGGAAGTGTTGGATGAGAGCGAGAGGGAAAAGGATACAAGGTAGTGGTCGGAGACTTGGAGGGGAGTTGCAATGAGGTTAGTGGAAGAACAGCATCTAGTAAAGATGAGGTCGAGCGTATTTCCTGCCTTGTGAGTAGGGGGAAGGTGAGAGGGTGAGGTCAAAAGAGGAGAGGAGTGGAAAGAAGGAGGCAGAGAGGAATGAGTCAAAGGTAGACGTGGGGAGGTTAAAGTCGCCCTGAACTGTGAGAGGTGAGCCGTCCTCAGGAAAGGAGCTTATCAAGGCATCAAGCTCATTGATGAACTCTCCGAGGGAACCTGGAGGGCGATAAATGATAAGGATGTTAAGCTTGAAAGGGCTGGTAACTGTGACAGCATGGAATTCAAAGGAGGCGATAGACAGATGGGTAAGGGGAGAAAGAGAGAATGACCACTTGGGAGAGATGAGGATCCCGGTGCCACCACCCCGCTGACCAGAAGCTCTCGGGGTGTGCGAGAACACGTGGGCAGACGAAGAGAGAGCAGTAGGAGTAGCAGTGTTGTCTGTGGTGATCCATGTTTCCGTCAGTGCCAAGAAGTCGAGGGACTGGAGGGTGGCATAGGCTGAGATGAACTCTGCCTTGTTGGCCGCAGATCGGCAGTTCCAGAGGCTACCGGAGACCTGGAACTCCACGTGGGTCGTGCGCGCTGGGACCACCAGATTAGGGTGGCCGCGGCCACGCGGTGTGGAGCGTTTGTATGGTCTGTGCAGAGAGGAGAGAACAGGGATAGACAGACACATAGTTGACAGGCTACACAAGAGGCTACGCTAATGCAAAGGAGATTGGAATGACAAGTGGACTACACGTCTCGAGTGTTCAGAAAGTTAAGTTTACGTAGCAAGAATCTTATTGACTAAAATGATTAAAATGATACAGTACTGCTGAAGTAGGCTAGCTGGCAGAGGCTGCGTTGTTGACTATGTAGGCTAGCTGGCAGTGGCTGCGTTGTTGACACTACACTAATCAAGTCGTTCCGTTGAGTGTAATAGTTTCTACTGTGCTGCTATTCGGGGCTAGCTGGCTAGCTAGCAGTGTTGATTATGTTACGTTGCGTTAAAAGAACGACAATAGCTGGCTAGCTAACCTAGGAAATCGCTCTAGACTACACAATTATCTTTGATACAAAGACGGCTATGTAGCTAGCTATGTAGCTAGCTACGATCAAACAAATCAAGCCGTTGTACTGTAATGAAATGAAATGAAAAATGTGATACTACCTGTGGAGCGAAGCGAAATGCGACCGGGTTGTTGAGTGCGGAAGTTCTGTTTGGTAGACGTTGGCTAGCTGTTGGCTAGCTAGCAGTGTCTCCTACGTTATGGACGACAAATAGCTGGCTAGCTAACCTCGGTAAATTAAGATAATCACTCTAAAACTACACACTCTAAACTACACAATTATCTTGGATACGAAGACAGCAGAGACAACTATGTAGCTAGCTAACACTACACTAATCAAGTCGTTCAGTTGAGTGTAATAGTTGTGCTGCTAATCGGTAGACGGTGGACGTTAGCTAGCTGGCTAGCTGCAGGGCAGATAGCAGTGTAGACTGCGTTAGGACGACGAAATACGATAATTACGCAATTATCTATGATACAAAGACGACTATGTAGCTAGCTAAGAAGAAATTGCTAAGATTAGACAAATCAAACCGTTGTACTATAATGAAATGTAATGAAATGTAATACTACCTGCGGACCGAGTGCGGATGCGACCGCTCGCTCCAACGAAGTGTATGAGTGACAGACAGACAGACAGACAGACAGACAGGCAGGCAGGCAGGCAGGCAGACAGACAGACAGACAGACAGACAGACAGACAGACAGACAGACAGACAGACAGACAGGCAGGCAGGCAGGCAGGCAGAGAGGCAGGCAAGCAGAGATGCAGGCAGGCAGCCTGGTGTGCAGGTGACTGCTACATTACAGTAGGGCTAGACAGAAGCTCAGTTTGTTTGATTTGGGGAAGTAGGTTTTATTTCAGTTTGTTTGATCTAGTCTCCTGTACATTGTGTAATTTACAGATGGTCCCTAACTAGCCCCATAGGGATATCCAAAGATAACCCAATTTACCACAGGCATTACGATTGGGTCGCGTGCAGCTTCACTTCGAATTGATAATTACTTGTGTGCTGCCAGATGTGGGCAGGATTGAAACAAACCTTAATTGACTTTGTGATGCAGTCAAGAACACAAGTCTCACAAAACAATATTGTTGACTTGACTTTATTACAAAAATGATCCTATTTACTCTTTGTAGCATCATATCGATGCCACATAGGCTTTCTAAATGAGAAGTTTGTTTTTAAGCAGTAGGTTTTTGTTCAGTGGTCTAACAAAACTTTTTTGGGGTTCTGCAAAAATCTACATGCTCCTAAAAAGATAGATACGTACCTCGTTTTCAGAATAAGAAGTGTGTGTGGGTAGTAGCATTCATTCAATGATTTGTTTTCTATATGTGCTAATGTGTGTTTTTACGATGTTAAATTGGTAATACATTATTTTGTAATAAATAGAGTCCCCCTATAAATCAACAAACTATCAATAGACTATCAGTGGCTCACCATCTCTCCATATTGATCCAAGTCCTATTTATGGCTGATAACAAATGACGGTGTCACTTCACATCACGACAGATTCACAATAACAAATCACCTCCACAAAGCCCCCAGGGCATCTCTCGAACGAACTTAGCAGCTCTCCATTCTCCCCGTGTCAAAGAGCAGACACAGAGCCTCACACTGGCCAGGCAAGACCAGACCAGGGGTTAGAATCCTTCCGGTAATGTCACCAGTCATGCCCTCATCTCTGCTTTCACATCATATCAATCAACACACATCACACATAACAAGCGTCACAGAGCAATTTCACAGGACAAGTGTTGTGATGTAAGAGAGAATTAGTTGGATGTCTGTGATGAGAAGCTGGGTAAGATTGCAAAATAACATGCCTACAAAGGGCTTACTGTATTTGGACTAAGGATGTAACAAATGGAGAACATTTCTTAACGTTTAAACTGCCATTTTTTAAATGTTTTTCTTTTAAAATTATAATAAAAATCATAAAATTCCACATCAATTCACATTGCAGAATAATGTTCCTATTAAGGGTATATGACCACTAGGGCCGGGCAATGAAGTTCTATCTACCGCGACCCTTTACAGACACAGAACGCAGCAACAGTAACGCGGATCATTTTGTTCTATTGTTTCCCTGACAACAATAAACATTGCTGATGTATGTGCTGCTGTGTTGTTTAAGCAGTTTGTTTTATGGTAGGATAGCTAGATGTGCTTTCGTTCTATTAAATGTCTTGATAAGTAGGAATATTTAACTAACTTGAAATTACTTTTTTAGGAAAGAGTGGTCTGTGCTCAGGCAGCAGGCAGGCTAGGTTTGAGAGTTCAGGTTGCCAAGTGATGGAAGTTAGGAATGACTTTACAGACAAGTAAAATGCCATTCATGTCTCCAGAGAGGGTGTCTGTGTACAGCTGTAGTGTAGCCTACCCTAAAAACCCATTCATCCCAGCTAGCACAGTGGAACTGGGCCGATTCCGGCTGATAGTAGTGGCACTCGGCTGAGAGTCAGACTCGGCCAATGTCATGTGGCCCGAGTCTGGGTCGCCTTCGGCAGTATTACTTATGGCTAGGATGTGGGGATTGAGCTCTGGACCATTCCGGTGAGAGTTATCGGCCCAAATGTATTACTTGCGGCTCAGGCCGATTGGGGCTAACGTTACTCTCTGGCAGATGATTACACGGGTTGCTTTATATAATTAACATTTCATTATTTATTTTTCCACATTTTTTCATTGTTTCTGTGATAAAAAAATACAATTAACATTTAAATGAAATTCTTTAAGAATCCTGTGTAGTATTTAAGTATTTTGATACTTTGTCAAGGCATTTGATAAGCATTAAAAACTTTGCGGAAGAAGCTTCCCGAGTGGCGCAGAGGTCTAAGACACTGCGTAACAGTGCAAACTGCGTTTCTACAGATGCTGGTTCAAGACCCATGAGGCGACGCACAATTGGCCCAGTGTCATCCGAGAGTTAGGGTAGGTTTTGGCCGGCCGGTATGTCCTTGTCCCATCGCGCTGAAGTGACTCCTGTGGCGGGCTAGGCGATTGCACAGTGACATGTTTCTTTGTGGGTGGGTATAATTTGCAATGTATAATAGTAATATTTAAAATGACTAAATCGGGTAATTTTGTATACATTTATTTACATTTACATCAGGCCGCTTCTGGGAGGATTTTGCTAAGATGCCGGCAAAGTCGGCTGAATTCTGGTAAACGGAAACGGCTTTATGTACTTGGGCCGATTCTGGGCAGTCATTCATTTTGATTCCGGGCCGAGTCCGACACCCGATTCCGGGCCGATACAATCAGTTCTGTCCCCCGGGAAGCGGGCCGCTTCTGGGCTGATTTCTCATTGCTAGCTGGGATGCTTGATCTGGAAATGCGATCAGGAGGGTCCTTACGGAGGGTTTGACACAATCTCGGAGGGTTTGACACAATCACGGAGGGTTTGACGCAATCACAGAGCTTGCGGAGGCCAAATCGAGCTCCATACTGCATCGCTGTGCTTCTCCCAAATGTTTTAACAATGTGGAGGGCTCTGTATAGCTCTGCATTGACTTGATTGGTTGACGGTAGGTTGGGACGAGAGGTCCTGTATAAACACAAACTCACTTCCTTGACAACTTTCGACACAACAGCTCTGCTCTGCTCTGACTTCTGCGGAGGCCGCATCACAGTAAATGCTATGTACGGCCACTGCAGATTTCAGATTGATCATGCAGAGCCTTTAACAGCCAAGCATACACGCAGTAGCCGAGGCGCTTTCAAGGGGCCACCTACCATTATATTATAGGGTAATCTATACAGGCTATACCGGTAGCCTACTGTAATTTCATATTATGAGTGAAAAACATCCTCACCCACTCAGAAACAAAGAGGAGCCTACTCTGTGCTCGCAAGACTGGCCCGAAGATACTTCTGTACTACGGAGACATCAGTCCCATGAATTGTCTAAACTAGGATATTCTGCATGCATCAGACCGAATACTGAATACACACCTGTGTCATTAACTAAGAGAAAGAGCAGGCAGGCAGGCCAGCTGGAGGGAGAGAGAGGAGGGGCAGGCAGAACCATGTGGATATATCTTGCTAATCTAATCTGCATCTTGCAATGTTTTGTCTTGCATGCCTCACATATTCACCAAAGTAGCCTAAAGTTTTCCTCCTCCTCTCTGGTTCAATTTAAATTACACAACTTTCCCCAGGCCTTTATAGCCATATAGTCTGGTTAGGCTATAACATGGAAAATAATGTTTTGTGATAACAGCACTGTGATTTTAATTGTTTTCTCATTTAGGGATTTTTCTTAACGTTAAGCATACCAACCTCGTTTAAATATTGTAATGTTTAAACTGTTCACACCCCTAGTTTGGACTAAGATAATGAAGAAGGGTGCTTGGGACCCATGTTGATTTTCTGTATTGTACATCCACTGTGATGGACGTTCTTACTCATTGTAAGCCTTGCCACACATGATGTTACATGGTTGAGCCTTCAATGCTAGTGCAGATACTATGTCAAACCTACTGTGTCATTCAATCCCTATTGGTGACAAGCAAAGAACAACATTGAAATAACAACATCATGTTGTTTATCAGGGGTAGGCAATTGTTTGTTTGTGTTTGATTTTTGTTTGTTTGTCCATGAAGCTTTGAATCAGGGCTTAGTTTGAGCCTGACCAGTCAAATGTGGTCTTTTATCCCAGCTTCCTGATGAGTCTTACTGACTTATGTTCCCCTTTTCCAGCACCCGTGAACAGAAAACTACAGCCTAATGTATTTTTAGATGTTAGATGTTGGTGTGTGATGTCTGTTAGAAAGTGAGACTCTACATGTATCTCAGTCTGTGCCGCTCTGACATTGCTCGTCCATATATTTACATATTCTTAATACCATTCCATTACTTAGATATGTGTGTATTAGGTATGCGTTGTGAAATTGTTAGTTATTACTTGTTAGACATTGCAACACGGTTGGAGCTAGAAACACAATCATTTCACTACACCCGTAATAACATCTGCTAAACACATGCATGTGACCAATAACATTAGATTTGATTTGGATTAAGGCATATCTTGGAACAGTGTGCACTGGAGTACTGACACATCCTGTCGCCTGGCCCCGAGCCCTACGCTCCGCGCTGCTTTTCAGGCCAAGACCATGGAGCCTCCGCCACTCACTAATTGAATGACACTAATATGTGCCAATACACAAATAGGAACACCTATGAATGTGTGTGATAACGAGACCCACTTATACTTCTTCACACTAAATATGTTAGCATGTTGTACTTAAAGGGGACTGTTACTATGACCTTGTTAACAGCAAAGAGAGGACAACTAACAGAACTGTTACTATGACCATGTTAACAGTAAAGAGAGGAAAACTACCCAGTTATCAGTGAGCACGCGGGAGGCCGGCGTCCCTCCAGAGTGTTCGAGCGACGTGAGATGGCTTTTTTGCCATCTTCTTCATTCACCCCCGATATGCCGCTTTGTAAAGCAGCAGCCATTCTCCTGCCATTCACTTGCCGTTTTCCTCACACAAAACATTCGGTGGTGATAAATACAAACAATTCAACCGATCTTTAATTCCAGTGTTTTTTTATTTTATGAAAGCTAGCTAATGGCTACTATCAAGGCATCAAGACAGGTCTGAAAACTCAATGAAGCAAAGGAGGTAACAAGGATAAATTCCTGGTGAAGGCTTTTCGGCTTCTTCTGTGGTGTTTAAGATGTGCCACAACCAATATTGTACGTAGTGATCAACACTTTTCTTCAAGTGTGTGAGAAGGTTTAAAGAGGAATCGTTTGTATTGCTTCAAATACAGAATAGTATATTAAATCAATGGCAAAAATTTAGGCTATTTTTGGTCATAATCATGATATCATGAATCTACTTGAACTGTAAATGATTAGATGTATCACTTTGAGTCATCTTCTATGATTTTAGATGCAGTTTGGCCACATGTGGTTGTATTGTGTTTTTAAATTGGCAAAAAAATCGAATCATATTAAAATCACAACAAATGTAAGGTATTTATAGAAACAACAGAAACAACTTGCAGCCTCTGGCTGTCTGTGATTAGCTGGAAGGTGACAGGCCCAATTTGAGGTTAGAGAAATTCCTTGCCATTGTCTTTCAAATTAACTCATGTCTAGATGGCTTGCCTAGGGCTTATAACTGTCCTCTGAGTGGGGGATAAACGCCAGAGATGCAAAAGTGGCCTGCCAAGGGCTTATAGCGGACCTACTGTATGAGTGGAGGCTACCCACCAGAGATGCAAATCACGTTTTGAATGGCAAACTCCCCTCGCCCACTGGCAGGAGGAAATTATAGTTTATAGAAAGCGGAAAATAGCAAGCGGGAGGAATTTTTTGCGTACTGGGAAACAGCACTGTTACTATGACCATGTTAACAGCAAATATGGCACGTCATACTGTACTTTGTAAAGGCCCTTTGGATTAATATTCACAGGTTGTCATTTATTGGAGGTAGCTCTGCAGGGTAGTCATCAAATCTGATTTTAAACCTTAACACTAACCTTAACACTAACCTTAACCACATTGCTAACTCTAATGGCTAACCCTAGCCTTAAATGAAGAACAAGAATATATTGTTTTACAATAGGCCTATAGCCAATGTTGACTTTGCAGCTGGGCCATCTAGCGGAAACCGCTTAGTTCTGCCTCTTGGGCAAGACTCATGACAATAAACGTCAACCTGCTACTTTTTGAAGGCCCTTTGGATTAATGTTCAGTGAAATAATTGGCTTAATAGGGTGTCAAAATGAATCATGTGCAGTATGTTTTGAAATGACATATGCTGTACGATACGTACTGTACCACCAAGCAGGGGCTGATGTCATAGACCTTCATAGTTCCAGAATGTACTGATGATGGCAACCATTTTGGTGAAGCAGGAATCCAAACTAGTCTAATTGGAATGCATAGCAATAGAGTTCTAATTCCTAATACTACAGTACAATGTATTTGACTCTGACACCCTAGGACAGGTGAGTGATGGCCATAGCAGCTGGGGATTCAGACTCAGCCTGGTGTATGCAGCCCATTTGACAGATAGATCTACACAGTATGACAGATATAGAATATAGATTTACACAGAAACAGGCAGTGAGGTGTGGGTCTTACTTTAAGATGGATCTTTTGGAATAAACAACGCTCTATCTATGTTGTGTAATTAATCACTAAATCTTCTTCTGGTTTTGTAGCCCCGCAGCCAGGTCAGACTTACTGAGGTTTTTACACACTGCCTGTGTCATAAATAGTTGCAAATCCTAGTTTAATCTGTGGTATCCATTAATATGAACTAACACCCTGCTATCTCTCCTGTTTACAGGTCACGCGATAGTGCTGTCTGTCCTGGATCTGAAGACTTGGTGTCATCAGTCATTTCTTCCTTGACAGAAACCACTGGGTCTTCTTGGATATGAGAACTATGTATTGAATGATTTTGGGAAGGAACCAGGGACCAGTAAGGGAACATGGAAAACTCCTGAAATTCTACTGAACGGATGCAGAGCTGAGACTTGACCTGGAAATAACATAGAACCACCTATCCAGACAACTGGACTACTGATTACATCCAATTCCTAGCCGTTATTGTATCACCCACCAAATTCCTGTTTGTGTTTTTTCCTCCAACGGACTACTACAGTAGGAGATCCAACCTGCAAGGTATTTATTAATTAAAAAGACATACTGTGGATTACGCAAGCGAGATAAACCTTAATTCGAAACATGTGACGTGACATTTTCAAATCTCTTTCCTCTTTTTGTCACTGAGAGCTCAGTGACTCCAAAACAATGTATCTGTGTTCGAGATGGATTTTAGATCATAAGCATTTCCATTCCTTTTTAGCTTTATGAAGCAGATGTCTCTTCTTTTTAAAGTTTTTGATTTGGAAAAAAAATATGAAGTGTTTTTGAGAACTTGAGACATCAAAGGAGATGGCACAGCAGAAAAAAACAGTTCTAACCTCTACGTTTCAGTGTTTTGAATTAAAAGACACCATCCCACTGGGCACAGACTTCAATTCAACATCTATTCCATGTCCGTTAAATGTAATTTCACTGATTGGACGTGTGGATGTTGATTTAACCAGTGTGTGCCCAGTAGGATGGTTTCACCAAACCAATGAAAATGACATAAGCTGAGCTCCAACTGTTTTACTAACTGTTTTACTATCTGTTTTTAAAAGCCTGGTGACCAACATTGAGTAAAAGTGTCAGTATTATCTCAATAAACCTATTTCAAAAGGATAACACTGGGTGAAAAAGGGTTTGGTTTTGTATCATAGTTTCAAACGTCTCTGCAACACAATACATTTTACAACATTGCCGAGGCCACCATCGCAAGACCATCAAAATTTCAACACCCCTATTGTGCATATAAACCCCCACAGTACAAGCACAAAATGTAATAAAAAATATAAAAAACCATTCCATGCACTTGTTTGTGCTATATCACAGTAGTGTAGTACTGAATGTTAACGTTACTGTGAGGCAGGATATCAACAACACTAAAAGTGGCCATTCTGACATGGTCCTGTCATGGGGGTTGATGACACATTATGAAACAGAGGTCAGAATGGGAAACCATGAACTGCATGAAAAGGAGGCAACCTACTGCACTGACGTCATATAGCACCTCTCCCACAGGTAGCCTAGCAGTTAAGAGTGTTGGGCCAGTAACCTAAAGGTATCCCCTTTCATTGCATTCTCTGGGAAACCATCAACTGTCACAGAGGTTAGCATATGCATGAACTCAGATTACATGAAAAAAGTCCTGTTTATGTCACAGTCCCAGACAACCTCTGTGGGACTTGTCTTGTGCAAGGGTAATGATGTTAGCATACGATAATTGTCCAGTATCCACACTGGAACTAATTTACAATTAGCCAGTCCTGCAAATAGTGGACTAATTGAAGTGGAAGAGCGCTGATCATTAATTCAGATTTGTATTAATTTAGGGTTGTGTTAATTCAGAGTTGTGTTCATTCAAAGTTGTGTTAATTCAGAGTTGTGTTGATTCAAAGTTGCGTTAATTCAGAGTTGTATACATGGCACTGTTTTTCCTCTGGTCTTCACCCCCCCGCCTTCTGAAGAGCGTGTTTGTGCTTTTTATGAAGAAATTCACACAGCGAAGAAAAATACATTAAAAACAATAGTAGACCTTGATTGTGGTATAAGTGGTATAAGAACACCAAATAAATTAAATAAAGACATGTTTTAAGGGTAACCAAAACAAGTATTGTAAAATGGACCATTCGGGTTAGTTTCTTAAACCAACTGCTGGCGTTTTTTTTGCCATTTAGTGAGTACCCTGTTTAGTGAGTAGCCCATTACCCTGCCCTCTACCAAAGCCGTTCAATGAAAGCCCTTTTGCACAAAGATGCTCTTTCCTTCTGAGCGATTTCCTGTTAGGAAGCCACCTCCGAGAAATCCCCAAAACGTTGTTAGTGCATGTCATTAAAAGCTTACAGAAAATAAACGGGAATTCAAGACGTACAGTCTCGAGCAGGGGTGGAACTGGATGGAGCACAGAGGAAGAGAGAGAGAGAGAGAGAGAGAGAGAGGGCCTAGCTGCAATAGAAAAGAGATGGCTTAGTCCTGCCTGCTGAACCTTCTGACTGTTTGTGTTGCAGCCTTAATCTGTGGGGGGCCAAGGGCGAATGGCACACTCTTCCATTTCCACACCGATATATACTGCGGCCATTGTAATTTTTGATGTTCTTATCAACATGCAGCTCTATTCCCCTCCCTGTGGAAACCAAATACAGGTTAGAGGCAGGCAGGCTGCTCACAGGAAGCACAGAGATACGGAGGACACAGATGGAGCTGTGTTGAATTTGCTCCTATGGCTTTCCTAACCCCAGCACACCCCGTAATGTTATGATATGTAACCTTATAATGTGGGGTTCCGCTTCTGCTGGTATGATAAGGATGATTGGGACATGTAGATACATATATATGGTTCCTGGGTATAAATTGGTGACAATATGTATGGAAATTCCTGTATGTCTGTGATGCCGCTCTGATGGTAACGTCTGATACATCAGTGACAGATTTGATGAAGCATAAAGGTACTTGTGTAACAGCTGTAATTCTTGGTGTGGGAGTGGTTGAATGGTGCATTTAGAGATGACAGTTCACTAAATGTTTAGTGGAAAGGAATAACTCTTAGGGAATATAAACTTGGAAAATATATTGATCAGAAAATACAAACGCAACATGTTAAGTGTTGGTCCCATGTTTCATGAGATGAAATAAAAGATCCCAGAAATGTTCCATACGCACAAAAAGCGTATTTCTCACAAATGTTGTGCACAAATTTGCTAACATCCATGTTTGTGAGCATTTTATCCTTTGTTAAAATAGTTCCTCCACCTGACAGGTGTGGCATATTAAGAATCTGATTAAACAGCATGATAATTACACGGGTGCAACTTGTGGTGGCGACAATAAATATGCAGTTTTATCACACAACACAATGCCACAGATGTCTCAAGTGTTGAGGGAGTATGTAATTGTCATGCTGACTGCAAGAATGTCCACCAGAGCTGTTTTCAGAGATTTAATGGTAATTTCTCTACCATAAGCCGCCTCCAATGACGTTTTAGAGAATTTGGCAGTACGTCCAACCGGCCTCAACTGCAGACCACGTGTAACCACACCAACCCAGGACCTCCACTCCGACTTCTTCACCTGCGGGATCATCTGAGGGGGTGGAGTGGGGTGCTGGGGAGTATTTTTGTGTGTAACCAAGTAATCATTCTGATTAGCTGGGCATGGCTCCCTACTGCGCCCTTGCCGAGTCATGTGAAAACCATAGATTAGGGTCTAATAGATTTATTTAAATTGACTGATTTCCTTATATGAACTGTAACTCAGCAAAAATCTTTGAAATTGTTGCATGTTGCGTTTATATAACTATACTTTAGAGCAGATGCTTAATCTCTATTTGTTCTCAGCCGTCTTCACGGCCAGACAATTGTCTGTTACAGGCTATCACTCATTTAACTCAAGTATTCACCTACACAAAAATTACACCTGAAATTAAATAAGTTCTTTGTGCCATTTTGCTATTCAATGTTTCAGTAACTCATTTTTATTTACATTCATTAATTTCTGTATGTGTAAGAATGCAGCTCATCTGTTGCTAAAAGTAGCTCCATCAAGTTCATTTAGTCAGTGTGAAGAGAAACTCACAGTGTATTTTTTACCTTACTGCACATCATCTTTTCCAGTAGACCTACTGGTATTTATGGAAACCAAAAAGCCCTTTATCATAATGCAACACAATACAGCATTTCCAGACTCTCTTCAGGGGCTTCAGTTAGGGCATTTCATATTTTGTCTGTCAGTTGAAACAGTATATTCACCACAGGATTCTCCGGATGATGGACACAATTAATGAAGTATACATTTTAGGCGAGACATGCTCTCAAAGACCAGACCGCGGGGAATAGAGCGATACGGGGTGGTACGTTTAGTGATCCAGGTTGACTCTTGTTTGGTTAGAAATCATTCAATTACAGTAATGACTAATATCTTGTTCATGCATGCAATACGCCAGAGACCACCAAGGATTTTATAAAGAGCTCGCAATGAAGAACAAACACTGAACGGCGCAGAGAAGGGCTACGTGATTATACAGAGTAATTCAAAAGTGCATTAATAAAACAATACAGAAACATTCCTAAATTATTTGAGATAAAGGCAATTTCCATAATTCATTAAGATTAATCAGACGGCATCCCACTGTGGCGTTCGGTAGAAGAGAAAGAGGACACATGAAACCGGTCCCAGAGAAAGGCCCTTTCAATCTACTAACAATGATTTGAATCTACCCTTGGATAGCAGAATGAACCTGTTCTGCACTATGACATCCCGGACGTATTAAAAAACAATCCTTCAGTGATTTACCTTTATGTGCTCTAATATTCTATTAACACTGGAAAGCCTTTTCACAAATGAATCCTCTGGGTTTTGCATATCAAGGCATAAAAGGCTTTCAACGAAAGCTTGAGAGCAAGAAATAATTTCAGGGTGTTTTGAAAACCACAGCTTGAATCTAAGAATGTTATTGACATTTCGAAAAGACACTCAAGAGTTCTCAAGCCGGTAACCTTGTCACAGAAAATAAAAATCTGACTAGAGGAGTGGAGTTTTTGTTTGTGCCATATTCACTGCAGAATTTGCTGAGCTTTTGCTATGAATGGATGTCCTTTGTCTGCAACGATGTCTAAATGGTCAAATGTGTCATATGTTTAAGAGATCCTACATTTAAGAAGATAAGGCTTACTATGTTGTTAACAGCATAGTCCAGTGCACAGCTGGATAGTTGAGTTTAGGCTTAGGTTTAGGCTTAGGCTTAGGCTTACTAAATCAAATCAAATGGTATTTGTCACATACACATGGTTAGCAGATGTTAATGCGAGTGTAGCGTAATACTGTTTACTTTCTTAGGCCTGTCTGAATATGATTGCAGTACTATCACTATTATAGCAGTACCTTTCGTGTATGTTCATCAGCCCAATACGCATGGAGATCTCCAAAAACATATATTATTGAATTTCAGAACAGGGACAGAGGAAGCTCTGTTGATTAAATAGGCTTATGAAGGAGAAGACCTCATTTATAAACAGAAAAACGAATAGCTAAGTAACTAGTAGCTAAGTAACTAGTAGCTAACTACCGCACTTGACTTTAAGAGACACATGAACAAGAAACACTAGCTCCAGCACACATAAACACCATCTGGTGAGTTTGTTGAGGCTGCACCTTGACAGGATGAATTAGTCTGAAAAACTGTCAGATACATGGAACAAAATTAGATTTTCTCACCTCGTAATGAAATCTGACTGAGTGTAATGAAAAACCATTGGATCTTGAAAACACTTGAGATGAACTGTAGAAGTCTGCCTGTGAAGAAAGTTCCTCCTACATGTTGATCTAATTGTTTGGCCTCTCTCTCCATTCTCAATATCTCACCATGTCTTCCCCATATCATCTAAATTGGATGTTTTCCCTAATTCACTTTAGGTGGGAATTTGATGTTATTCTGATGGTTGTTTTGTGTTCTTCTCGTCAGAATAAGCAATTTAGTTTGAAGTGAGGCAGCTCCACTTCTCTCTCTGCTATGACCTGCAGCACAATGGGATTATTGTGCTCGGGGCCAAGGCATAGCGGCTGGCATTTTAATATCAAACTATTCCTGTATGCCTGTACCTGACACTTCCTCCTCTTCATGTTCCTCACGCTTGCCTGGACTGAGGCTATTCATCGTGTGTATCACACAACATGGCCCTCAAGCAGCTACATCCAGTCAGTTATTCACACTGTATGTTCCCCCTTTCAAATGATTTTCTCTACCTGCTCTGGACAACTCCTCTCCTTGCGTACACTAATGATGGATTCAGGAGGAAGTAGGTGACAGCTGATTATACAGGCCCTCACTCATCGATTTTGCCCTTTCCATGACACATAATGAATGTATGAATCTGTCCAACTAGGTTCAATGGAGCCTTTCCCTCCCATTGTGTTACTGTAGAGGTCCCGTATCCTTGTGTCCGAATATACTGTTGTCTGTCAGTCTGGCATTAGTGCTGGCCAACTCGTCTGTTTCTGTTAGGAATCCTCATCATAGACTCTCTCCACTCCCACACTGCATTATCACAATGCCCAGGGGTCATAACAAAGGGCCTGCTGTAATTTAAAAAGGAAATTATATTTTGTGATGGTTACTGAGACAGATGGAAAGTGGGAGAGATCAGAGAGAGATAGGGGACGAGGACAGAAAATAAGAAAGTAACACTCCTCTCCTTGCAACCTGTGAACAGGTTAATGGGAGTGAGACTTGAAAGAGCTAATGCCTATCAGGACGGGGCAAGAGGAAGAGAGGGAGAGAGAGAGGGAAAGAGGGTGGGAGGGGGAGAGAGAGAGAGAAGGAGGGGAAGGAAAATAGAGAGGGAGGGGGAGAGATGGAGTAAGGGAGGGGAGAGAGGGAGAACAAGACAGGGAGTGAGAGGGAAAGAGAGAGAGGGAGGGGGAGAGCGAGAGGGGTAGAGAGAGCAGGAAAGAGGGAGGGAGGGAGAGCAGGAAAGAGAGAGGGAGGGAGAGGGAAAGAGAGAGCGGGAGGGAGAGAGAGTGAGGGAGAGGGAGAGGGAGAGAGGCACGAAATGACATTGATGTATTTCTGTCTTTTTTCCATCCTTGGCCCCATTTTTTTGATGCGTGTGCATTTGGACAAGTTACCGTAGCATGATTTGGGTTGGGTCCAATGAGGCAGTTAACGATTCTGGGGAAATTAAAGATTAATTTCCAAAGTTACCCTTTGATGAGGTCAATGGCCCATCATTTAGAAAATGGCAGAAGATTGATGACGATTAGAACAAACTGAAAATGTATCTCATCAAATGTTCTCTCACCTGATTCAGTCATAGACAAGTTGTTTTTGTTTGTTATCATCACTGGCATGGTCAGTCAGGCTGATGTGTAGCTATTCAATTGGAGACTGAAATCACAGGGAAGCAGTGCAACTTGAAGCTATAGCTCCATGCTGGTTCTCCCTGACTGAACACTGCAGTGTGCACAGCGTCTTCCCTCCAATACAGACGGCCAGGCTCTCGTTACATAAGCTTGGCAGGGATCTGAGAAGATATCTGTTCTTGCTTTTGATGTAATTTGCAGAGATAGCATGTGTCCACATTTCAAACAAAATCGACTCTGGTAGAAGATTATATCACCTCCACAGTTCATTTTAAAAATGCTGTTTTATTAGAGGGGTGAAACGAGAGATACTTTTAAGGGAAGATAAGGTCTGGAAGAAAATTGGGGCTTGTAGAATGTTTAATTTGTTTCTCTCTTGTTTGATTCTTCATCAGATATATATTTTTTAATGACATTGAACTTCTTGAACTACTTGTAAAACACTTCAGGCAGCTTGCCACCCTATCATAACCATATGGTATTACTGTACATGTAAACAAGTGGACCTTGATGATGAGCACAAACAATTAATCAAAATAAATAAGAAAAGCTCACCATGGTTACCACAGCCATAGAGTGATTTAAGATTATTTTCCAACTGAGGTACTGGGGAACCTCCTCTAACAGATGTTCCAAACTAATTATCTATTGTAGCGCAGATCTCACATATCCCTGAATCCCATCCTGTGGGAGGCTGGTCATCTGTGTTTCATATCCTTGGCTCTGTCTCCTGTTCTCCTGTTACCTGGGGCACTCCCCTCCATCTGTACAAGGGAACCAGAAGCACTGAGTCTAGCCTACCAGCAACACACTCAGCTACCTGCAGTCTACTACATACAGTGCCTTCAGAAACTATTCACACCCCTTGACTTTTTCCACATTTTGTTGTGTTACAGCCTGCATTTAACATTTATAAAATGTAGATTTTGTTCAGATTTTTAATTTTTAATTTTAATTTTTTTTTTTACAAATTAGTAATAAATTAAAATATGAAATGTCTTGAGTCAATAAGTATACAAGTCTAAATAAGTTCAGGAGTAAAAATGTGCTTAACATTTCACATAATAGTGTTTAACATGAGTTTTGAATGACCACATCTCTGTACCCCACACATAAAATGATCTGTAAGGTCCCCCAGTCAAGCGGTGAATTTCAAACACATATTCAACCACAAGGTTCTCTAATGCCTCACAAAGAAGGGTACCAATTGGTAGATGCTTCAAATTTTAAAAAGCAGAAATTGACTATCCATTTGATCATGGTGAAGTTATTAATTATACTTTGGATGGACCAATAAACCCAGGCACTACAAAGATACAGGCGTCCTTCCTTACTCAATTCCCGGAGAGGAAGGAAACAGCTCAGGGATTTCACCATGAGGCCAAAATTGGCTTAAAAACAGTTACAGAGTTTAATGGCTGTGCAGTGGTGAAAAGTACTTAAGTAAAAGTACTACTTAAATCGTTTTTTTGGGTATCTGTACTTTACTTTACTATGTACTTTTTACTCCATACATTTTCCCTGACACCCAAAAGTACTCATTACATTTAGAATTATTAGCAGGACAATAAAGTGGTCTAATTCACACACTTATCAAAAGAACATCCCTGGTCATCCCTACAGCCTCTTATCTGGAACGGGCCCCTGGTTATCCTTAAATAAAAATAAATACAATTATAAAAACAAATACTTTAATTCAAGTAGTATTTTACTGGGTGACTTTCACTTTTACTTTTCTATGAATTGGGTTCTTTTTCCACCACTGGCAGTGATATGATCAAATTGAGGATGGATCAACAACATTGTAGTTACTCCACAATACTATCTTCATTGACAGAGTGAAAAGAAGGAAGCCTGTACAAAATAAAAATATTCCAAAATATGCATCTTGTTTGCAACAAGTCTGCATTGCCAAAAGCTAAAATAGAAGTCAGTTTTATTTGTGACAATGAAGGTGCAAGTCCTGCCTCTCCTCATTGGTTCATAGAAGCAGATACCCACTTGCCATCTCCTCATTGGTTATACCCACATGGCTGATTGAAAGATGAAGTGAGGTCGGTCGGTCGGTCGTGGTAATACTATGAAAGTTAGATCCCAATCACCATATAAAGTCCAAAGAAGAAATAGCCTGGAAGGAGGAGAGATGACTAGAAATGATTCGGTTGACTGTTTTATATGTGGATTCATTGTCAGAGTAGAGGACCTTGTGCATTTCAGGTAAAATAACAACTTAACATTTATATCCCAGGACAAATTAGCTAGCAACAGCAAGCTAGCTAAAAAGAACAAATTAGCTAGCAACTGCAAGCTAGCTAGCTAAATTGCCATAACTGTTTAACGCTTTTCAACCTGTCCCCAAATTAATATAATTGGTTCAGAGTTTGTTTTGAGATTTCAACCTGCATGTCGTGATTTCGTTTGGTGTCGGGGGACAAAATCAATTTACGCACGATGGCCCACGCGCCGTCCAGTCTGGGCATGGTGTTAGAGACTTACACAGAAAGACTCACAGCTGTAATTCCTGCCAAAGGTTCTACTACAATGTCTTGACTCAGGGGTGCGAGTACTTTTGTAAATTAGATATTTCATTTTCAATACATCTGCAAAAATGTTGAAAAACGTGTTTTCACTTTTTAATTATGAGGTATCGTGTGTAGATGGCTGAGAAAACAATCTAGTTAATCCATTTTGAATTCAGTCATTGCACATCAAGTTTTGACTGTGTGTATATTTAGTGCTACTCAACCATTCAAAAACTCAAGGGTTAGTAGAAAGATTTCACAATAGCTATACATAAATGTGTGGTTTATGCTGGAACACTGGACTGTTATGGGAACAGACCTTTTTAAATAGATGTGATCAAGGATGTAACCACACAGTGATGGCTAGCCCTAACATGACTAATTAGCAATCAATTAATCTATGACCTATGAGACATTTCGGACCTCCACAATAAACTTTACAATATTAAATGTAATAATTTGTGAGAAATGCAAGCCCAAGTGATTTGAGTCAACTGTAACTCCTAATCTTGTGTGGATCCTTTCCAAAAGGAATTTAGGATTTGAACATTGTAATCAAGTTCTCTGCTCTTAACTTAACGGTACAGCCTGCGATGAGCATGTTGTGGTTATGCCAGTTGTCTAAAAACCCACGCACGCTACAGTACCTAGTGTGCTAATAGGCTGAATGATAAAACAATCATGGATACGGAAGTCGAGGGAGGTTCAACATCTAAAATAACCTACTCAGCCAGACCATGTGACTACAGCTAGAATGGATTAAGCTATGGTTGGCTGGCTTTGTAGTCCTGTCAATGTTAGCGCTGGGCCGGCTGTCTTTTCACTACAGATCACAGGGAATCCATAAGGTCACTGCCACTGGGAAAAAGGAAGCAGCATTGTCATGATATGGATGTAGAGTGACTTCTGCAACCACCTGGGGCTGTGTTTTAGATTATGCTGTATTGTTGGTAGAGAGAGGAGGTGAGGATAAGGGAGGTGGAAGAGGGTTACTGGATATGCTGACTGGCTGGATGGTATTGCTGTCTTTAAGTCCTAGTCATTTGGCTCCACGGAATCACACAGGAGGAGGCTCATGTAACATGTTGGAAAGACGTTCCCAAACATAGTATCTCTACTGTAACACTACCGTTCCTTCTGACTCCCATCTCTCCTGACTACATTTATATTCAGAATCATTTGATTTAAAACATTTTATAATAACTGGATAATTGGATAATAACTGGTGATAATTCAGAATAATTGGTTAGAATAGATGTGAAAACATTCCCTTGTTCGGTGTTTACAGTGAAACACAGTTGGTGTCTAACATCTCACCCTTCAGTTCCATATGGTTCATTTGGATCCCGAAGACAAAATCTAGAATAGTCATCACCATTCAGTCCTGGTCTCCTAGACTAGACGTAACATAGTAAAACCTAATTAAGTATTTGAAAAGTTGCTAATTACGTAAACGGTGGTGTAGTGCTATTTTTTTCATGATGTTATCATTTCTCAATCAGTTTGTACAGAGAGGTGTAGACTATTGAATATCGTTGTAGAATAGGCCTATGGATAAAATGCATTCTCCAATTGCAACGTCTTCCTAAGCCCACACGTTTTTCTATTTTTAATACCCACAAAACGAAGTCAGGCATACCTCGTTTAAAAATAGGCTATCACCACTGTCAATCATGAATGATA
Source organism: Oncorhynchus nerka (assembly GCF_034236695.1). Classification (NCBI taxonomy): domain Eukaryota; kingdom Metazoa; phylum Chordata; class Actinopteri; order Salmoniformes; family Salmonidae; genus Oncorhynchus; species Oncorhynchus nerka. The sequence continues at coordinate 88,277,164 of NC_088410.1, forward strand.
ACTCTTCACGTTTTACCAGTGAAATGTCCAAACTCTGTCCGCATGCCAATCACCTGATCTCAAGCAGTTTCATGTAAATATGCATTTAGATCTTCTTGAATGACTGTTTCGTGGGCGAATTGAAGCAGATGGTGTTAACAAAATATTAGCCTTTCTTGTATTTAGTTTCAATCAAAGCCTATCCTTCCTAATTGCACGCGCTGTTACTGTAAATGACATTTAATTGGAAACAAGACAGGAGCACCGTCAACACACGGATACACAGCGACAATCAACAATCAATGCAGCAGCGTCGAACAGAAATGGGGAACTGACAAATAATGGGGAGGTAATGAACAGGTGATTGAGTCCAGGTGAGTCCAATAATACGCTGATGCATGTGACGGGGAAAGGCAGGTGTGAGTACTGTTGGTGGCAGGAGTGAGTACTGTTGGTGGCAGGAGTGAGTACTGTTGGTGGCAGGAGTGCGTAATGCTGGGGACCGGGAGCAGGCGTGACATTTTGACAGCATGAGGAATTAAATGTGACCATTCAGCTTCAGATAAGAAATCTACTGAGGTGTTTTTGGTGTAACATACTGTATTATAGGCCTACTGCTACAGTAGCCTGTACACTTTTATATTTGGTTCTGATATGTAAAATGCTAATTCATCAATGTGATCTTGCAAGAGATTGATTCAGCTTTGATTTAACTTGACTAAACTGGCACCACTGTGAGAAGTGAATCTTCTATTTGTAATAACTCATCACTTATTGTAATAATAAGTGAAGAGTAGGACTATTAGGTGTAGGCAACAGATCTTGATGAGGGTTATTTTTAAAGCGCCCTTTAAATTGTGATATATGGGTTCCACTGCCCAAGAGGGGTCCCGTGGAGGTTTGTGAACATCAAGGCAGACACACAGTGAATTTGGATCCTAGATCTCGTTAGTGTGATGATAAGGTTCATGCAGTGGATCAGTTTGTCTGTATATGCAATAGAGGTGGTACGTTTCTATAAGATAAGCACTCAGACAGTAGTCCGAGTTCAAATGCGTCGTAGCCTTACATGAGCCCCAAGTCCATAACTAAATGTTTTGAGGACATCCGTTTTAGCAACCCTTGGTAGAGTTTTCTGTCTGTGGCTGTTCTGTCTGGTTTGGCATGCTCAAAGTGGTCACGCCTCCGACCGACGGGGCTCTGCACACATGTCTGCAGTTACTCATCATTTGTGCCACCTTCAGAGAGAGAGAAGACAGGGAAGAAACCAACATTTACCCACGTATAGGCTGCTATAGCCTACATATTTATTTATTTTGTCAGTCTATCGTTTTCATGGAATGGTAATGAAATATACTTTATTTCGAATTTACCAGAATACATTTTCCCGGAATATTTTTTACAAGCTCTGTATTCTCAAATTGAAAAAAGTGAGGGAGCGCCGCTCCACCGCACTATGGCAACAATACATCCCTGGAGGTAAAATATAATACTAATTGGAGCGTCCCGGATTTACATTTACAGTCTACCCGAGTCCAGGTTGTTCAGACATGTCAAGAACTTTACATTATATCAATCTTACAGTACAATTGCTGAATGATATGCAGAGCAAAACATTTTCTACGAACCCATGGTTTCCTAAGATATGTATCCTATATGACAATCAATATCGTTCCGTAGGACAGAACAGCTACGTCTGGTAAGACGAGGGGTGGTGGTGTGTGTCTATTTTTCAATAACAGCTGGTGCACAATATTAAAGCGGTCTTGAGGTATTGCTCGCCTGAGCTAGAGTACCTCATGATAAGCTGTAAACACTATCTACCAAGAGAGTTTTCATCTATATTTTTCGTAGCTGTCTATTTACCACCACAAATCGATGCTGGCACTAAGACCGCACTCAACGAGCTGTATAAGGCCATCAGCAAACAAGAAAATCCTCATCCAGAAGCGGCACTCATAGTGGTCGGGGACTTTCATGCAGGCAAACTTAAATCGGTATTACTTCATTTCTACCAGCATGTCACATGTGCAACCAGAGGGGAAAAAACGCTCTAGTCAATAAATATTTTCTTAACTCTATTTCTTGAACTGCATTGTTGGTTGGGGGGCTTGTAAGTAAGCATTTCATGTATGCGGCGCATGTGACAAATCAAATATGATTTGATTTGATCCCTGAGGATCTCTTGTCAACCAGTGTGAAGTGTGCTGTGAATAAGAAACATTCAAAATAAGGTTTTCAAAGAGAGCAGGTTTTCATCAAGGATCTCTCTGTACTTTGCTCCGTTCATCTTTCCCTCAAATTCTGAGTAGTCCCCCAGTCCCTGCCTTCTGAAAAACATCCCACAGCATGATGCTGCCACCATCATGCTTCACCGTAGGAATGGTGCCAGGTTTCCTCCCTACGTGACACTTGGCATTCAGGCGAAGAGTTTCATCAAACCAGAGAATCTTGTTTTTCATGCTCTGAGAGTCCTTTACTGTAGGTGCCCTTTGGCAAACTCCAAGCGGGCTGTCATGTGCCTTTTACTGAGGAGTGGCTTCCGTCTGGCCACTCTACCATAAAGGCCTTATTGCTGCAGAGATGGTTGTCCTTCTGGAAGTTTCTCCCATCTCCACAGAGGAACTCTGTCAGAGTGACCAACGCCCTTCTCCCCTGATTGCTCAGTTTGGCCAGGCGGCCAGCTCTAGGAAGAGTTTTGGTGTTTCCAAACTTCTTCCATTTTATAATGATGGAGGCCACTGTGTTCTTGGGGACCTTCAATGCTGCAGAAATGTTTTGGTACCCTTACCCCAGATCCGTGCCCCCACACAATCCTATCTCGGCGCTCTATAGGCAATTCCTTCGACCTCATGGCTTGGTTTTTGCTCTTACATGCACTGTCAACTGTGGGCCTTTCCACAGACAGGTGTGCCTTTCCAAATCATGTCCAATCAATGGAATTTATCACAGGTGGATTCCAATCAAGTTGTATAAACATCTCAAGGATGATCAATGGAAATAGGATACACCTGAGCTCAATTTCGAGTCTCATAGCAAAGAGTCTGAATACTTATGTAAATAAGGTATCTGTTTTCTATTTTTAATACATTTACAAAAATGTCTAAAATCCTGTTTTCACTTTGCCATTATGGGTTATTGTGTGTAGATTGATGAGGATTTTTTTATTTATATAATCAATGTTTTTTTGTTCTTAACTGACTTGCCTAGTTAAAAAAAATGTTTTAAATGTTAGCATAATGCTGTAATGTAACCAAATGTGGAAAAAGTGAATGGGTCTGAATATGTTCCGAGTGCACTGTATATGCAGCAAATCTGAGATCTGATGTTTGAGATGTGAGGATGTTTGAGATGTGAGGACATTTGAGATGTGAGGACGGTTGAGATGTGATGACGTTTGAGATGTGATGACGTTTGAGATGTGATGATGTTTGAGATGTGATGAAGTTTGAGATGTGAGGATGGTTGAGATGTGATGACGTTTGAGATGTGATGACGTTTGAGAGGTGATGACGTTTCAGATGTGATGACGTTTGAGATGTGATGATGTTTGAGATGTGAGGACGGTTGAGATGTGATGACGTTTGAGATGTGATGACGTTTCAGATGTGATGATGTTTGAGATGTGATGACGTTTGAGAGGTGATGACGTTTCAGATGTGATGACGTTTGAGATGTGATGATGTTTGAGATGTGATGAGGTTTGAGATGTGATGACGTTTGAGATGTGATGACGTTTGAGATGTGATGACGTTTCAGATGTGATGATGTTTGAGATGTGATGACGTTTGAGATATGTGGAGCGCTCCTATTATTTATTGATAATTCATTGATCACATTACTGCTTGTCTGCTTCTCATTACCTTGCAGTAAATAAAATATTTCTATAGCAATATGTCTTGTAATTTTCATGCTCCACCCCTGATGTGAAGAACTTGTGTTTTTGTTATTTCATGTTTAATTGTACCTCACCTCATTAAACAAGGTGGCGTAGCGGCTACTTCCTCCTGTGACAATTAGTATGTACACTGGCAGTACTGTCTGCGGTGTCATGACAATGTCCAGAAAGGCAATGGTAGCACTCTCCACTTGGTGTGAGTCAGGGTTGTTAGGCATTTTTTAATTTCCCATAAGACTCACACAAAATATCAATTCATGTTCTCTCCCAGGTAAGTCATTAATTAGCTGTGATGCATGTGAAGCTCAGAGTGAAGGCTTTTTGCCAAGAATTGGTTAGCAGTTTATGCATAAGAAATTTACAGAAGAACAGATGGTTACGTTAGGGACTAATGATATTGATGTGTGTGTGTGTGTGTGTGTGTGTGTGTGTGTGTGTGTGTGTGTGGTAATGTGAAAGCACAGAAGGCAGACTACCATCTACTGTATCTGTGTTGGCAAAAGAAACACATGTAATGAAAAGAGCTACAGTAGATACAAGTTGACAATGTATTACAATTACATTTGAGAGAGAGAGAGAGAGAGAGAGAGAGAGAGAGAGAGAGAGAGTCAAGAAGAGCACTCATACAGCATGGTGCAATTCCACACTAGAGTTTCAGAATGCATCCTTCTGTCAGGATGCATTCTGAAACTAGCACGCAAACCTTCTGTTGGGATGCATTCTGAAACTGTAGCACGCAAACCTTCTGTTGGGATGCATTCTGAAACTGTAGCACGCACACCTTCTGTCAGGATGCATTCTGAAACTGTAGCACGCAAACCTTCTGTTGGGATGCATTCTGAAACTGTAGCACGCACACCTTCTGTCAGGATGCATTCTGAAACTGTAGCACGCACACCTTCTGTCAGGATGCATTCTGAAACTGTAGCACGCACACCTTCTGTTGGGATGCATTCTGAAACTCTAACATGCAAACCTTCTGTTGGGATGCATTCTGAAACTGTAGCACGCACACCTTCTGTTGGGATGCATTCTGAAACTATAGCACGCACACCTTCTGTCAGGATGCATTCTGAAACTGTAGCACGCACACCTTCTGTTGGGATGCATTCTGAAACTCTAACATGCAAACCTTCTGTTGGGATGCATTCTGAAACTCTAACATGCAAACCTTCTGTTAGGATGCATTCTGAAACTTTAACATGCAAACCTTCTGTTAGGATGCATTCTGAAACTCTAACACGCAAACCTTCTGTTGGGATGCATTCTGAAGTTTCAGAATGCATCCCAACAGAAGGTTTGGGTGTTCCGCTATGCATGAGTTGTCTTTCATTAAACTCCAAGTGCGATCCTCTCGGTTCTAGAATGTTTACCTTTGTTCAGAGTGTACTCTGCATAGCACTGTCATTTTTCACTTATCTCATTAAACAAGTGATTGCACTTTCCTTCACAGCCTACTATAGCCACTGCAATGATTAATAAATACAGTATAGGCTCTGAAAATAGAAATATGGATGGTGTCAATCATTATTCATATATCATCCACGTCACATGGGGTTGACTTAGGCACAGCTTTCAGGCAGTGAAGTGGTAGCTTTGAAATGTTAGTGGGGTTAGGGTTAGGGTTTCGCAACATGCATTTGTGAATTGTCATATTTGGGTCTTTGATACTTACTGAGTGAACATTCCATACTGTTTGTATACACACACACATATATATACTGTATATATATATATATGTATATATATGTAGATAGAGAGAGAGAGAAAAAAACAATGTTTTCTACAAATAGTAATAGCTGAAAAAAATTCACTAATGTTATTTATACTGAACAAAAAATATGAACGCAACATTTAAAGCGCTGTTCCCATGTTTCATGAGCTGAAATAAAAGATCCCAGAAATGTTCCATGCATACAAAACAATTATTTCTCTAAAATGTTGTGCACAAATGTGTTTACATCCCCACTAGTGAGCATTTCTCAATTGCCAAGATAATCCATCCACCTGACAGGTGTGGCATATCAAGAAGCTTATTAAACAGCATGATTATTACACAGGTGCACCTTGTGCTGGGGGCAGTGGTGATTTTAGCATGTAAATCTTGGTGGGGCAAATGTTTTGTTTTTTATGCATGCCAGCAAAGCCACTCCCCTACACAACCCAACACAACACTAAACAATACATTCATTGCACTATAACGGCGATAAACGGTGCCCACAAACTGTTAGGACTACATAAAGCTGTCCCACATAAGAGCTTTCTATTCAGCACCATGGAGTGACTCCTTACCACCGCTACACCTGGTTATCAGCGGACCCTTGTCAGGCAACGAAACAGTTCATTCAGTCTCTTTTACTGCCTTTTTTTTAAAACATAGCTGATATGGCTGACTTGCTTTAACAAATGTGGTTTCTACGGATAATTGAGATGTACCTATAAACTATGGTAAAAGGGAATGACGAGCAGATAAGAGGCAATCTGTAATTTCGAAAAATACATTAATGAGCGAGCTAGGACAGGCGTAGTGAATATAGCTATTTATTCAGCACTTTTGAAATGTACAGTGACAGAATTCAGAACATGGGCCGCTCTTACAGTATTATTCCTGTACACAAAGTCAGAACCGTAGGATAAATAAAGGTGGCAAATAAGCAGACAATGAAAGCTCTATAGGCTATGTGTGCACCACCAATTTAGAACAGTAGGCTAAGCTAAGATGGGGACGGGGATCAAATTGTTAGGGTGAGGCACATGGGCTACTAACAGCTTACTACACAACATACACTTAGTATTACTTTCTTAGCTACAGCATACATAGCTCCCTGGCATAATACATCATTATGCAGCAGCATGCAATACATTTTTGGATTCCACTTTTTGTTCTGGGCTTACTTGAACAAGAATGTGGCCCGAGGGTCCTTCTTGTGGGAAAATTTTCTCATCAAACTTTGTCATCAAAGTCTGCCATTCTCTGGATTTATGGTACTTTCAAGACTACTGGGAACAAACAAAAAAATCAAGGTTGAATCATGACGTCAGTGAACTTCAGGTCGGAGCTCTAGAAAGACGCCAGAGTTCCTGACTTGGAATTCCGAGTTGGATGACCGTTCAAAACATATTATCCCAGTCTGAGCTTGTTCTTTTCCGAGTTCTCAGTTGTCTTGAACTCACTGAAGTCTGAGATTTCCCAGTTCCAAGTTTCCAGTTATTTTGAACGCGGCAGAGTTTTCGCAGGATTGACAGCATGGCCAATGTATTCAACCTTTTCTGGCCAATGGTGTTGTATGTGAATGTTTATCCTTTAAAGCTTGGAAAAGAGACCTTTAAACACAGACTTGGTCCACACACCCACTCCACTGAATAGCAGACTAGTGATTGCTTTGCAACGCTTGAAGTTAGCCACTGATTCATTCCAAACCACTCATTGATTTTGTGATTTCCAACTTGTTGTGTATTGTTTATGTCCAAAGGACAATGAGCAGTGATACTTTGTATCTATATCTTTTCTTCATATGACAATGATTGAAAATTATTTGCCAGTAGATTGTTGACTTGATTCATGATAATGACTGCTCATCTTGCTTGCTAGCTAAGATTTTGAAAGTATGATGTTGACATGATCAGTCCAATCAAAGCTATGGCAGATATAACTTCATTTGACATCATTTTATCTGTGTCCAATTACTGTGAGCCTTCAAAATAACACGCAAAACAAGCAATACAAACATTTATACAGTACCAGTCAAAAGTTTGGACACACCTACTCATTCAAGGGTTTGTAGAATAATAGTGAAGACATCAAAACTATGAAAGAATATGTCAAACCATGTACTAACCAAAAAAGTGTGAAACAAACCAAAATATATTTTACATTTTAGGTTCTTCAAAATAGCCACCTTTTGCCTTGATGACAGCTTTGCACACATTCTCTGAGCTGGTAACTGGTAACTCTAATTAACTTATTCTCTGCAGCAAAGGTAACTCTGGATCTTCCTTTCCTGTGGTGGTCCTCATGAGGACCAGTTTCATCATAGCACTTGATGGTGTTTGCGACTGCATTTGAAGAAACTTTCAAAGTTCGTAACATTTTCTGTATTGACTGACCTTCATGTCTTAAAGTAATGATGGACTGTTGTTTCTCTTTGCTTATTTGAGCTGTTCTTCCCATAATATGGACTTGGTCTTTTGCCAAATAGGGATATCTTCTGTATACCACCCCTACCTTGTCACCAACCAACTGATTAGCTCAAACGCATTAACCTTTTGTGACTAGGGGGCAGTATTGTCAGGACAAGATGCTAGAATATGCATATAATTGACAGCTTAGGATATAAATCACTCTAAAGTTTCCAAAACTGTAAAAAATATTGTCTGTGAGTATAACAGAACTGATGTTGCAGGCGAAAGCCTGAGAAAAATCCAATCCGGAAGTGCCTCATGTTTTGAAAGCGCTGCGTTCCAATGTGTCCCTATTGAGCAGTGAATGGGCTATCAACCAGATTACTCTTTCTCCGTATTCCCGAAGGTGTCTACAGTATTGTGATGTAGTTTTACACATTTATGTTGAAGAATACCCGTAGGCGGCTACATTGCGAAAGTGGTCACCTGATGCTCCCGGAGAGATTCTTGCGTAAAATACAGCCATTACTCCAATCGGTCCTACTGAAAAACTATTTGTCCCGATGGATATATTATCGAATAGATATTTGAAAAACACCTTGAGAATTGAATATAAACAACTTTTGCCATGTTTCTGTCGATATTATGTAGCTAATTTGGAATATTTTTTGCCGTTTTCGTGACTGCAATTTCCGGGCAATTTCTCAGCCAAACGTGAAGAACAAACGGAGCTATTTCGCCAACAAAAATATTATTTTTGGAAAAAAGGTCATTAACCTTATGACCTCCAGTGGAACAGCCACTTTACAATAGTGCATCTAAATCTTTTAAGGGGGGGGGGTGAGAAGGATTACTTTATCCTATCCTAGGTATTCCTTAAAGAGGTGGGGTTTCAGGTGTCTCCGGAAGGTGGTGATTGACTCCGCTGTCCTGGCGTCGTGAGGGAGTTTGTTCCACCATTGGGGGCCAGAGCAGCGAACAGTTTTGACTGGGCTGAGCGGGAACTGTACTTCCTCAGTGGTAGGGAGGCGAGCAGGCCAGAGGTGGATGAACGCAGTGCCCTTGTTTGGGTGTAGGGCCTGATCAGAGCCTGGAGGTACTGAGGTGCCGTTCCCCTCACAGCTCCGTAGGCAAGCACCATGGTCTTGTAGCGGATGCGAGCTTCAACTGGAAGCCAGTGGAGAGAGCGGAGGAGCGGGGTGACGTGAGAGAACTTGGGAAGGTTGAACACCAGACGGGCTGCGGCGTTCTGGATGAGTTGTAGGGGTTTGATGGCACAGGCAGGGAGCCCAGCCAACAGCGAGTTGCAGTAATCCAGACGGGAGATGACAAGTGCCTGGATTAGGACCTGCGCCGCTTCCTGTGTGAGGCAGGGTCGTACTCTGCGGATGTTGTAGAGCATGAACCTACAGGAACGGGCCACCGCCTTGATGTTATTTGAGAACGACAGGGTGTTGTCCAGGATCACGCCAAGGTTCTTAGCGCTCTGGGAGGAGGACACAATGGAGTTGTCAACCGTGATGGCGAGATCATGGAACGGGCAGTCCTTCCCCGGGAGGAAGAGCAGCTCCGTCTTGCCGAGGTTCAGCTTGAGGTGGTGATCCGTCATCCACACTGATATGTCTGCCAGACATGCAGAGATGCGATTCGCCACCTGGTCATCAGAAGGGGGAAAGGAGAAGATTAATTGTGTGTCGTCTGCATAGCAATGATAGGAGAGACCATGTGAGGTTATGACAGAGCCAAGTGACTTGGTGTATAGCGAGAATAGGAGAGGGCCTAGAACAGAGCCCTGGGGGACACCAGTGGTGAGAGCACGTGGTGAGGAGACAGATTCTCGCCACGCCACCTGGTAGGAGCGACCTGTCAGGTAGGACGCAATCCAAGCGTGGGCCGCGCCGGAGATGCCCAACTCGGAGAGGGTGGAGAGGAGGATCTGATGGTTCACAGTATCGAAGGCAGCCGATAGGTCTAGAAGGATGAGAGCAGAGGAGAGAGAGTTAGCTTTAGCAGTGCGGAGCGCCTCCGTGATACAGAGAAGAGCAGTCTCAGTTGAATGACTAGTCTTGAAACCTGACTGATTTGGATCAAGAAGGTCATTCTGAGAGAGATAGCGGGAGAGCTGGCCAAGGACGGCACGTTCAAGAGTTTTGGAGAGAAAAGAAAGAAGGGATACTGGTCTGTAGTTGTTGACATCGGAGGGATCGAGTGTAGGTTTTTTCAGAAGGGGTGCAACTCTCGCTCTCTTGAAGACGGAAGGGACGTAGTCAGCGGTCAGGGATGAGTTGATGAGCGAGGTGAGGTAAGGGAGAAGGTCTCCGGAAATGGTCTGGAGAAGAGAGGAGGGGATAGGTTCAAGCGGGCAGGTTGTTGGGCGGCCGGCCGTCACAAGACGCGAGATTTCATCTGGAGAGAGAGGGGAGAAAGAGGTCAGAGCACAGGGTAGGGTAGTGTGAGCAGAACCAGCGGTGTCGTTTGACTTAGCAAACGAGGATCGGATGTCGTCGACCTTCTTTTCAAAATGTTTGACGAAGTCATCTGCAGAGAGGGAGGAGGGGGGGGGAGGGGGAGGAGGATTCAGGAGGGAGGAGAAGGTGGCAAAGAGCTTCCTAGGGTTAGAGGCAGATGCTTGGAATTTAGAGTGGTAGAAAGTGGCTTTAGCAGCAGAGACAGAAGAGGAAAATGTAGAGAGGAGGGAGTGAAAGGATGCCAGGTCCGCAGGGAGGCGAGTTTTCCTCCATTTCCGCTCGGCTGCCCGGAGCCCTGTTCTGTGAGCTCGCAATGAGTCTACGAGCCACGGAGCGGGAGGGGAGGACCGAGCCGGACTGGAGGATAGGGGACATAGAGAGTCAAAGGATGCAGAAAGGGAGGAGAGGAGGGTTGAGGAGGCAGAATCAGGAGATAGGTTGGAGAAGGTTTGAGCAGAGGGAAGAGATGATAGGATGGAAGAGGAGAGAGTAGCGGGGGAGAGAGAGCGAAGGTTGGGACGGCGCGATACCATCCGAGTAGGGGCAGTGTGGGAAGTGTTGGATGAGAGCGAGAGGGAAAAGGATACAAGGTAGTGGTCGGAGACTTGGAGGGAGTTGCAATGAGGTTAGTGGAAGAACAGCATCTAGTAAAGATCAGGTCGAGCGTATTGCCTGCCTTGTGAGTAGGGGGAAGGTGAGAGGGTGAGGTCAAAAGAGGAGAGGAGTGGAAAGAAGGAGGCAGAGAGGAATGAGTCAAAGGTAGACGTGGGGAGGTTAAAGTCGCCCAGAACTGTGAGAGGTGAGCCGTCCTCAGGAAAGGAGCTTATTAAGGCATCAAGCTCATTGATGAACTCTCCGAGGAACCTGGAGGGCGATAAATGATAAGGATGTTAAGCTTGAAAGGGCTGGTAACTGTGACAGCATGGAATTCAAAGGAGGCGATAGACAGATGGGTAAGGGGAGAAAGAGAGAATGACCACTTGGGAGAGATGAGGATCCCGGTGCCACCACCCCGCTGACCAGAAGCTCTCGGGGTGTGCGAGAACACGTGGGCGGACGAAGAGAGAGCAGTAGGAGTAGCAGTGTTATCTGTGGTGATCCATGTTTCCGTCAGTGCCAAGAAGTCGAGGGGCTGGAGGGAGGCATAGGCTGAGATGAACTCTGCCTTGTTGGCCGCAGATCGGCAGTTCCAGAGGCTACCGGAGACCTGGAACTCCACGTGGGTCGTGCTCGCTGGGACCACCAAATTAGGGTGGCCGCGGCCACGCGGTGTGGAGCGTTTGTATGGTCTGTGCAGAGAGGAGAGAACAGGGATAGACAGACACATAGTTGACAGGCTACAGAAGAGGCTACGCTAATGCAAATGAGATTGGAATGACAAGTGGGCTACACGTCTCGAATGTTCAGAAAGTTAAGCTTACGTAGCGAGAATCTTATTGACTAAAATGATTAAAATGAAGCTGGTTGAGAGATTGCCAAGAGTGTGAAACGCTGTCAAAAAGGCAAAGGGTGGCTACTTTGAAGAATCTCAAATAGAAAATATATTTGGTTTGTTTAAAATTTTTTGGGAAACTGCATGATTCCATATGTGTAATTTCATAGTTTTGATGTCTTCACTATTATTAATCTGGAGTACTTCTTATATCCTATCCGGTGTCCTGTGTGAATTTAAGTATGCTCTCTCTAATTCTCTCTTTCTCTCTTTCTTTCTCTCTCTCGGAGGACCTGAGCCCTAGGACCATGCCTCAGGACTACCTGACATGATGACTCCTTGCTGTCCCCAGTCCACCTGGCCGTGCTGCTGCTCCAGTTTCAACTGTTCTGCCTGTGATTATTATTATTTGACCATGCTGGTCATTTATGAACATTTGAACATCTTGGCCATGTTCTGTTACAATCTCCACCCAGCACAGCCAGAAGAGGACTGGCCACCCCCCAAGAGGACTGGCCACGCCTGGTTCCTCTCTAGGTTTCTTCCTAGGTTTTGGCCTTTCTAGGGAGTTTTTCCTAGCCACCGTGCTTCTACACCTGCATTGCTTGCTGTTTGAGGTTTTAGGCTGGGTTTCTGTACAGCACTTTGAGATATCAGCTGATGTACGAAGGGCTATATAAAGGGCTATATAAATACTTGATATTTGATTTGATTTGATTTTAAATTTGATTATTTGACAATGTAGAAGATAGTAAAAATAAAGGAATGACTAGGTGTGTCCAAACTTTTGACTGGTACTGTATATAAACTTTTTAAAATCTAAAATGGCGTAGCAGTAGGATATGTGTATTTGTCTTGGTCTTATCCCGTGTCTTATCCCGTGTAAATAACCTCTTTTTCTTTTTTTTTTTCTTTTTCACATATATCTTAATCTCACATTCTATCTATGAACTAAATATACTTTCCTGCAATCCGCATCGCCCAATGTGGTACGGATATGCTATTTTTATTCCTTATAACTGGAACTTCCATCAGGAGCTAGCCAGCTAACTAGTTACTAGTCTTTGTTAGCCACGGTTAGTGGTCTTCACCTTTTTCTCAGTTACCAGCCAGCCTTAGTCCGGACAACACCTGCCAGTCTGCACAGTGCGATATCAACCCAGAGCATATTGGACTGCTTCTCTCTACCATATCAACGGATTCCTGCCGTTCTGGATAATTACACCAGATCATCGCAGCTAGCTAGCTGCAAACGAGTGGCCACTGTTAGCTAACACCTCTGTCCCGAAGCAAGCACCAAATAGCCTTGAACTAGCCTCGAGCTAGGCCCATATACCAGCTAATTCAAGGGCTACAATACCTCCTTTGTCAATTGGTCTGGACCCTTTATTGTAGACACGGAGCCCCGATAATCAATCATTACTGGACTGCCGACGTGATCGCCCGATGTGGTCTCAACAAGCTATTCTGTTATGATGTCGCCGAAGAACCACCTACCAGCCCCGGCCCGCTAGCTTTTCTGAACACTGTGTCCCCTGCTCACCTATCATAGTAGTGAATTTCAATAAACATTTTTCTACAGCTGGCCATGCTTGGCTACCCCTACCCCGGTCAACAGCTCTGCACCCTCCACAGCAACTTGCCCAAGCCTCCCCTATTTCTCCTTCACCCAAATCCAGATAGCTGATGTTCTGAAAGAGCTGCAAAATCTGGACCCTACAAATCAGCTGGGCTAGACAATCTGGACCCTCTCTTTGTAAAATTATCCGCCACAATTTTTGCAAACCCTATTACAAGCCTGTTCAACCTCTCTTTCGTATCGTCTGAGATCCCCAAAGATTGGAAAGCTGCCACGGGCATCCCCCTCTTCAAATGGGGAGACACTCTAGACCCAAACTGTTACAGACCTATATCTATCCTACCCAGCCTTTCTAAAGTCTTCGAAAGCCAAGTTAACAAACAGATCACTGACCATTCGAATCCCATCGTACCTTCTCAGCTATGCAATCTGGTTTCCGAGCTGGTCATGGGTGCACCTCAGCAACGCTCAAGTTCCTAAACGATATCATAACCGCCATCAATAAAAGACAATACTGTGCAGCCATCTTCATCGACCTGGCCAAGGCTTTGACTCTGTCAATTACCACATTCTTATCGGTAGACTCAACAGCCTTGGTTTCTCAAATGACTGCTTCACCTGGTTCACCAACTACTTCTCAGATAGAGTTCAGTGTGGCTACCGAACGGCACCCTGACTCACCTATTGCTGCTCTTTTGACCCTATGATCACTCGGCTACACAGCTGATGCCCGTTGTTTTAATAACACGGTTTTAATAACACGGTACCTAATTTAGTTTACCTGTCGGCCCCAGCCTCGAACTCAGGTCCTGTATGACCCTAACTGACCCGCTCTGCAATTCATCGCCATTTACCCGTTGTTGTCTTAGCTCTCCTGATCAACACCTCTGATTGCTTTATGCCTCTCTCTAATGTCAATATGCCTTGTCTACTGCTGCCTTGGCTAGTTCTTATTGTTTTATTTCACTCTAGAGCCCTCAGTTCTGCTCAAAATTACTTGAATAGCTCTTTTGTCCAACCCCACACACATGCGGAGACCTCACCTGGCTTAACTGGTGCCTCCAGAGACAAAACCTCTCTCATCGTCACTCATCGCCTAGGTTTACCTCCACTGTACTCACATCTTACCATACCATTGTCTATACATTATGCCCTGAATCTATTCTTCCAAGCCCATAAATCTGCTCCTTTTATTCTCTGTCCCCAATGCACTCAAGGTTCTAAACGACATCATAACCGCCATCGATAAGAGACATTACTGTGTAGTCGTATTCATCGACCTGGCCAAGGCTTTCGACTCTGTCAATCACAACATTCTTATTGGCAGACTCGACAGCCTTGGTTTCTCAAATTATTTTCTCGTCTGGTTTACCAACTACTTCTCTGATAGAGTTCAGTGTGTCAAATTGGAGGGACTGTTGTCCGGTCCTCTGACAGTCTCTATGGGTGTGCCACAGGGTTCAATTCTCGGGCCGACTCTCTTTTCTGTATACATCAATGATGTTGCTCTCGCTGCTGGTGATTCTCTCATCCACCTCTACGCAGACAACACCATTCTGTATACTTCTGGGCCCTCCTTGGACACTGTGTTAACTAACCTCCAGATGAGCTTCAATGGCATACAACTCTCCTTCTGTGGCCTCCAACTGCTCTTAAACGCAAATAAAACTAAATGCAGGCTATTCAATCGATCACTGCCCGCACCTACCCGCCCGTCCAGCATCACTACTCTGGACGGCTCTGACTTAGAATACGTGGACAACTACAAATACCTGGGTGTCTGGTTAGACTGTAAACTCTCCTTCCAGACTCACATTAACCTCTTGCCTCTAGTTGGGACGCTTGCGTCCCAACTAGAGCTCTGGAAATGCAAATGCGCTACGCTAAATGCTAATAGTATTAGTTAAAACTCAAAAGTTCATTAAAATACACATGCAGGGTATCAAATTAAAGTTACACTCGTTGTGAATCCAGGCAACAAGTCAGATTTTTTAAATGCTTTTGGCGACAGCATGAGAAGCTATTATCTGATAGCATGCACCAATACACTACAACAGAAAAGCACAGCAGGGGACGTAAACAAAATAATTAGCATTTCGGCGTTACACAAACCGCACAATAAAATAGAAAACAGTCATTACCTTTCACCATCTTCTTTGTTGGCACTCCTAGATGTCCCATAAACACTATTGGGTCTTTATTTCGATTAAATCGGGCCATATAAAGCCAAGATATCGTTATATGTAGACTGTGTGATAAACGAAAAAAACAGCGATTTCACAACGTAACGTCATTTTTTTAAATTCAAAAAGTAGATGATAAACTTTCACAAAACACTTCGAAATACGTTTGTAATGCTACTTTAGGTATTAGTAAATGTTAATAAGTGATAAAAATCATCCGTAGGCGATGTAAATATCATTAGCTGTCGTCTTGGAAAAAATTTCAGGAGAGAGCTCTTCCGGAATGATCTGGGCGGAGACCGGAGGTAAGTCGTGCCCCTCTTTCGGTTCAACCAAGAATCAAAGATGATTCAATTCACAAGACTCTAGACAACATGGGGATGCTGTGGGAGTTGAATGCTCGGTCTTATCTAATTCGGCTCACTGTTAACAATTGCTGGAAGTGGCGCAAGGATATTTATTTCCATTTTCTGTGATCAGGTTTTCCTGCGCTTTCCGATGTAACGCACGTTATGTAATAGCCACAGTCGTGATTTAACCAGTTTTAAAAACGTCCGAGGGTTTCCTATCCACACATTCTAACCATATGAACGTACTATATTCCTGGCATGAGTAGCAGGGCGCTGAAATGTTGCGCGATTTTTAACAAAATGTTCAAAAAAGTAGAGGGTCGACTGAAGAGGTTAAGCATCTCCAATCCAAAATTAAATCTAGAATCGGCTTCCTATATCGCAACAAAGCATCCTTCACTCATGCTGCCAAACATACCCTCGTAAAACTGACCATCCTACCGATCCTCGACTTAAAAATAGCCTAAAACACTCTACTCAACAAACTGGATGCAGTCTATCACGGTGCCATCCGTTTTGTCACTGATAGAGGAAAATATGGTTGAAATGACTAATTATGTATACATTCCAATCAGAAACTGACTAGTCCAAATGCTATAATGTACTGTACATGTGAGTTTTCCCTCTTGCTCCCTTTCCCAATTGTATATAATGTAGTCAGGAGTTAGTAACAATGTAGGTCTGTTCCTTAGTTCATTCAGTTGTACAAATCTCCAGGTGGTGGGAACGGGCCATCTCCAAATGGTCGGGAATGTTGATTTATGCTGACTGGCCTTGACTTCGTGCTGATAACGCGGAGGCTTGTGAGCTAGAGGGGCCCTCTGTTTGGAAAACGCTGACGTCATTTTCAGTTTATAACCTGTGGAAATGTGTGTAAGCATTCAGTACTCTCTGGAATTAAACGCTCTTTACCTGGCTTTTAAGACTGGTCTCGATCTACTTCATGCATAATTAATGAACTTACAATTCATTAATGAATTAGAAATTAGTGCTAATTGGTTTTGGTAATTAAAGCATAAAGGAATCTAAAATTCCTCTATCAATTTGGTCCTTCGATGTGCCGGATCTAAATAACGCTCACTGTGCCTGAAGATAGTACGCTGAAAATCGTGCACGGATGAGTTTTTGACTCGTTTTACTAAAGACCTGACCTCTGAATTGAGGTTAAAATTGAAACAGGCCTGCGTATTATCACAGAGGACAGGGAGGGTGACTAGATTCAAACGAACAATGTTTTCCCAGCCGGCAGCAGGTAAAGTAGCCTTTATTCTCGATTCTGGGGGGATTTGAGCTCTTTAATTGATGTTCTGAAATTTTCAGAAATCATCAATAATGGGGGCCTTGCTATTCCCACAGGGTATGTATGACCATCATACACTGGGTTTTGTATAACCGATATACACTGAAGCAGGTTCGAAAATAACCTGTGGTAATGTGCACTACCGAAAATAAACTAAAACTTAGTCATGAGTGGCACACCAGCCCGAGATTAAGAAGGGATATTAAATAGGTACTGGGAGATAGGACGGTGATTTTGTACAAATACTGGGCGTAGAGAGACGTCAAGCGCAAGATAACTGGATTGGTCATGTGAATAGTGGCAGTATTGATCACCGTCCCGATTCAACTAATACTACGGGAAATATCCAAATAAGGAGGAGAGGGAAACTTAAATCTAAAGAAATGAGATAAAAGCCATTCTTTAGACATGACAGTTCCAGGCGAGAGGGAAGTTTAACAAATAGTGGCGTGAGATAACGATTATTAGCGTTCTTTAAAAGCCTTCTGACACAACCGGAAAATACTAGGGCTTTACAAACCCTGGGCTTATGGTTGTAAGGTTAGACCTAATGTTTGTTTCAAAAGTCAAAGCTATTGGTAAGATTTCCATAAAAGAGCTAAACTTAATCATGAGAGATTACGACAAAAAAGGAAGGATTGTTTAGCCGAATAAGGGGGAGAGGGTAACTTAAATCTAATGCGAGAGGGAAATATAACAATTAGTGGCGTGAGATAACGATTATTAGCGTTCTTTAAAAGCCCTCTGACACAACCGGAAAATACTAGGGCTTTACAAACCCTGGGCTTATGGTTGTAAGGTTAGACCTAATGTTTGTTTCAAAAGTCAAAGCTATTGGTAAGATTTCCATAAAAGAGCTAAACTTAAATCATG
The DNA here is from genome assembly GCF_034236695.1 of Oncorhynchus nerka. Classification (NCBI taxonomy): domain Eukaryota; kingdom Metazoa; phylum Chordata; class Actinopteri; order Salmoniformes; family Salmonidae; genus Oncorhynchus; species Oncorhynchus nerka. The sequence goes on from NC_088410.1 coordinate 88,295,348, forward strand.
AGAAACGCACCCGACCGAGATGGAAAATACATACTGATTATTTTTAAAGGGACACACACATAGGCAAGCAGAATAGTAAATTGAGAAGTTCGGTTGGGTTTACTCTGATGATTAGAATTTAAAACTGAACTCAATCTGAATAGGGAATATATATTTTACAAAGGCGGGCAGATTTGTGTCTATAGCCAAGCAACAGAATTGCTAGACACTCAATGGGGCTATATAGTGCAATGCTTTGGACTATAAATTAGGTAAGAATAGTTTAATCGTAAGAAGTTGTGATTGTTTTTCTGATTATTGATTTTTGGTTAAGGTAACACCAGTGAATTTGAACAAAAAGTAACGTATTCTAAAAATGATCTGATTTCCGTTCTCGTTGCGGGGAACAAATGAAAAGTCTTATCTTAAAGGGACAGTGCACGGTAATCACAGTGGTTTGAGTGCATGACAGTGGGAAAAAATATTGTGGGACGACAATTCGAAGAGAGAAAAATAAGTTACATGATACATCAAGAGATTTAAAACGAACGACGTGAAGGGATCATAAGAATTATTGGGTGTCGTTGTAGGAGTAAATGTTTGGGTTAAGGGGATTTCCCTGTTCCCAGAGACAAGGCATTTTTAAGGCGAGCACTCACTAATGCTGGTCTGAGTTGTAATTAGACAAGTGAATAACGTATTGGGAATAGAGTTGTAATTAAAATACTAAGTCAAAGACGAGACAGGTATTTAGAGCAAAATGGATTCTAAATGATAACAAAGAGACCATTATGATATATGCCCATCGAAAAGCTTTTATAAAATTGGTGAATTCAGAGATGTTGGTTGGGGTGGTAAATTATAATTCAGGATTAGAACAGATGTGATAAATTAGGTTTGGTTAATCGAACAAGAATTATTTACAATCCATTTGAAGTCGCTACGAATTGGCAGGTTGAGCGCTTGATGATGACGTCACTAGCGAGACACTTTTGTCACCAGAGACTGGGAATAACGGAGCAAACTGTATGGCTGTTAGTGTGTGTATCGAGGCTTCGAGCAACCTTTCAGAAGTTGAGATAAAAGTGTTTTGTTTATTTGTTTATTGGTTATAGTCAATTTTAGGGTTTGATTTAACTTAGTTGAACAGTGTGTTCTGGCAGGTTTAGGTAGAACTCTTTGTTCCGGAACGGATGAGAGTTAACCAAAATAAGTAAATTAAAGGAGCCATGAGAGAAATGCGAATGCATATTTATTAAATATCGGGGATTAAATTACGGATTCCTTACACTGTGAAATGTACGACATTTGCGGCAGAGAGAAAAAGTAATGCATTGGATAATAATGTTATCGGGTTAATTGTATCTAAAGGTAGCATGGTCATTTAAGTAAACATATCCGTAGACGATGTTTAAAACTTATGATTATTGATTTGAGTCAAAGGGGAATTATCATTAGGTTTTAGAGGCACGCTCACACAGGTGACTATTTCTATTGTAAGGATAAAGGGATCTTTATGTCTAATATGGTATGGCCTTTTGACCTTATCATGACTGGCTTCTGAGGTCTGATCAGCCTCAGGGGAGAGTCATTTGTATAATGAATGGGGTCATATTAAGTTACTAATTTTAAGGTAAATTCATTAGAAATAAAGCAGTTTTGGTTGAGGGTTTAGAATTACTGTTTGAACCGCAAATGAGAAAGTGGTTCAGGATTCTGTCTTATAACATTAGCTGTGAAGTTTTTTGAATGGGCTATTAGGGAGTTGGTATTGTAACAGAGAGAAAGTCATATTCATCATTGAGAATAAATAGGGGAAGATAACATATTTTGAGCCAACAGGGCAGGGAAGGAATTGAGGTATTTTTGTTTGATTTTAACAGCCGTGTACAGGAGTGTCAAAAGACGGGGGACATTACCTGTGTAATGGGGGAGGGTGTCCGTATGGGGATTACATGATAACCAACTTGGGACAGTTCTGGGACTGGAGAAGAGGATATCCTTATGGCATAGGGAATCCCACAAAGGTGGATAGGTTTTCCATGATATGGGGGAAACCTGGGAGTACTGTTGAACTTTGTAAAGGTGATGAAATCCTACTAACCATCAAAACTATTAATCTCTCTGATGCAGGCATTACACCCACCGGACTACAAAGGACCGGGACAGACACGGTGGGTGTGTACTCCGGTACTGCCAAAACCGGAGGTCTCACACGAACCAGGGCCGGACACACTCCTCTACCACCCCTGGACCGAACCTGCCACCACTGTGCTAAAAATCCCATTCAGGTAATTAATGTTAGACTATTCAGCTATTGATCAATTAGACACGGAGACTGGTTTTGATGGTAGGGACAATTTGTGGCTGTCTTATACAGAATAGACTTGCTTAGAATATGCTTCTTGCTAGTCAGGGGGGAGTCTGCAAGATGTTCGGTGAACAATGTTGTACGTATATCCCTAATAACACCAGTCCAGATGGTAGTATATCTAAGGGCCTTAATGGGCTTGATGATCTGCTGAGATGAGGACCATGGCGGGGGTAGAGGAGTCTGACTGTCCTCTTGGTGGGGAGCCTGGTTTGGTAAGTATACTGGTATGGTGGTTACTGGATTTCTGACCCTAATTCTTGTATTATTTGTTATTGATGTGATGTGCTGCTTGCATCATACCGTGTTTTAAGAAGTCTGTTACAGATGTGGTGAAGGCTTCAGGCATGATGCCTTTGCTTGATGCTCCAGTTGGAGAGGCTGAGGTGAAGCATGCTTTGAGGGGAGGATAAGACTGACTGAGGATGACCCATGTATGTTTGTTCTCCCTGTCGTGAAGGGTGGCATGGTGCCCACCTGGTGCTGGATAAGAATAGCTGAGAGGACCAGATGGGTTACAAGAATGCTTTGTTCTGCTTTACTCTGTTTTACAGGACCAAAGTTTTATTCCACACTTTGCAACACATTAAATCCATGTTATTGTCAGATAGAATACTGAGGGTCCCCAAGGAGAGGGCTTGTTAGTGTAGGAAGGATTTTTAATATGGTTAGCATTTATTAGATTATAAGTTTTTAAATAGTATTATATTTAACAGGAATATATGACATCTATGAGGAGTTAGGATTATTGTTAGGATTAAGATAGATTGATTAAGGAATTTGGAGAAAAGCCGCTCATAGACATGTTTTTTTTTTCTAAAAGAGGGTCCATGGGTTTGGATGGAGCCAAACAGTGAGACATGTAGTTCAAATTTGGAAAACATGAGAAACATAGCTTTAGGCAGACAGAGGAGCCCTCCCCCGCACTGCAGAGACCTTGAAGGTTGGAGAACAGAGAAGTTTTAGAAGGGGGGCCAGGACGAGCAAAGATAACATAGTGGGTAGATAAGTTACTGAGTGGAGACAAAAGTGAGATTTGGACATGTGGAAAATGAAAGGGACACTCCTAAATGGAATTTCAGACATAAGGATAATTCACTAAATCTTATCTAAGTCATTGTATAAGAATAAGGCAAGGTTGTTACCTGGGCAGAGCCAGGTAACAAAAGGGGGATGGGTAAATAGTGTTCTAGAATAGGATGTGACCTACGGGATAATTAACTAATAAAAAAGAAAAATTTGTTAATTGGTTTGACGAATAAGAAACTGTTTTATTAACCAAACCTGTATGTCCAAGAGTTTGTGCACCACAGGTGAACTACAGGTGAAGACACTCAATCCAGTCCCGTGGGCCACCCGGATTCATATCGCACTGCGGGGGGGTAAGATACATATTTCACTGTCGAACAAATAAACAGTGTTCGGGAGGAGAACTGGAATTAACAGAATTCCGGGGGCCATCTCTCGAATGAAGTAACCCTCCCTGTCCTGTCACCCCTGTTTTTGTTCATAGAAGTGAAGATGTATCTGGCTCTTGCTAAGTGATGTGTTCTCGGGGAAAGGGTGGGGTTTCACATGGAAGCTGTTCGTCTGAGCTGTCTTATCGTGGGTGACGTATTCCTGATACAGCACGCCCTACTAGATATGCGGAGAGTGGTAATTTGACCCATGGTTTAGACTGTGAGGATTTTGTTCCAAAATAGAAGAGATATCAGTGCAGGTTCCCCATATTGATCGTGGACACAGGTCATAGCTCACACTGAAAGGGATGGCTACGTAAACCCATACACTCAATTTGGGATCAGGTGGAGTATAGTAAGGGTTGGCGTTTTGGACTGTGTTCCCGAGCAAAGGAAGTATTGTATAAAGGTGCGAATTAACATTAAGGCGGTCAATACTCAGGACCTCGGGTTATGGTATGTGGGCTTCGACCAGTTAAGTTATAGAGGTGGAGACTGGGTTTGGGGAGTCCAACTTATGGTTGGAATGGATTCAATATACGGCCAGATCAGTGGCTAAAGAAGAATGTTATGCCTGTGCGAACGCTAAACCCCAGTTAACAACTATCCCTTTCCCACTGAACGGAATTAATTCCCCTAAGGGAATGGCATGTATGGTAAAGCTGTTCATGAAAGCAGGAATGCCAGATAATGACAGTTGTATTGATTTGCACTATTTATATCCCCAGGAACCAAGTTAGTACAGAGAATATGACCACTGACGAGACCATGTATGAATTGACAGGCTAGTTGAACTCTGGGGATTTCAATCAAATAAAATGGGCCAGTGTAGCCATCTTACACTCATACAACACCAAGACATGAAGTTAGCCAAACGAGAGAGAAGAGATGCTCCATCTGGGTCTTTTGGCGAAAGAGTATATATTGATAACATTGGGGTTCCACGAGGTGTGCCGGATGAGTTCAAGGCAAGAAATCAGATACTAGCAGGATTAGAGTGGTCTACTCTCAATAAGAATGTAGACTGGATTAATTATAGTTACCAGAAGGGTTATTAAAGGGTTTGTAGAACAGACTGAAGCAATCAGCTGGAAGACCTGACAGAATAGAATTGCATTAGATAAAAGGAGGAAGTGGGCGTGGTAATCAGGACCGTGTCTTACATCCCAGGTAGCACGGCTCCGGACGAATCAGTGCCCGAAGCCTCAGCTGGTTTGACCACCCTGGCACACGGGTTGGCAGAAACTCTGGGGTGGATACTTCTCTGAACTAAATTGGGTAGACAGTATTTATGGAAAAATGTGGTGTTATGGGCCACCTTAACCGGTGTGACTGTGTTAGTCTTGTACGTACGTGGTTGATTGAGTGTATGTATGAAAGTTATTGTTTCCAGGACTCTGGAGAGATCAATGACACTACAGATGGTGCGTTATGGGCCGATTCCAGGTTCTGACCCGTGGAGGACTGAAGGCATGTCTACAGAGGAAGTGGACGAATCTGGATCTGTCATTTGTGGGGAATTTATGTTTGATGAGAATAGTGTTGAGATGAAGGGGAATTAGATTGTAATTTGTTTCAATGATTAAACTGTTTTTTAATAAAGATTGTAAAAAGAAAATAAAAAAATAAAAAAATCCTGAAAGAGGAGTTATGATTCTGATGTAGGTTTAAAAACAGTTGGAGTTAAGGTTAGATTTGATTAATGATGGGTGAAGAGTCGGGTAAACATTTATAATAATATTTTTATTTTGTAGATTTGAATGTATAATATTTGATCAAAGGGAGGATTGATAGAGGAAAATATGGTTGAAATGACTAATTATGTATACATTCCAATCAGAAACTGACTAGTCCAAATGCTATAATGTACTGTACATGTGAGTTTTCCCTCTTGCTCCCTTTCCCAATTGTATATAATGTAGTCAGGAGTTAGTAACAATGTAGGTCTGTTCCTTAGTTCATTCAGTTGTACAAATCTCCAGGTGGTGGGAACGGGCCATCTCCAAATGGTCGGGAATGTTGATTTATGCTGACTGGCCTTGACTTCGTGCTGATAACGCGGAGGCTTGTGAGCTAGAGGGGTCCTCTGTTTGTGAAACGGAACGTTTGGAAAACGCTGACGTCATTTTTAGTTTATAACCTGTGGAAATGTGTGTAAGCATTCAGTACTCTCTGGAATTAAACGCTCTTTACCTGGCTTTTAAGACTGGTCTCGATCAACTTCATGCATAATTAATGAACTTACAATTCATTAATGAATTAGAAATGAGTGCTAATTGGTTTTGGCAATTAAAGCATAAAGGAATCTAAAATTCCTCTATCAGTCACCAAAGCCCCATACACTACCCACCATTGCGACCTGTACGCTGTCGTTGGTGGGCCCTCAATTAATACTCGTCGCCAAATCGCACTAGCTACAGGTTATCTACAAGTCTCTGCTAGGTAAAGCCCCGCCTTATCTGAGCACACTGGTCAACCGAGCAGCACCCACTCGTAGCGCGCTCCAGCAAATATATCTCACTGGTCGCCCCCAAAGCCAATTCCTCCTTTGGTCGTCTTTCCTTTCAGTTCTCTGCTGCCCATGACTGGAACGAATTGCAAAAATCTCTGAAGCTGGGGAGACTCACATCTCCCTCACTAGCTTTAAGCACCAGCTGTCAGAGCAGCTCACAGATCACTGCACTTGTACATAGCCCATCTGTAAACAGCCCATCTATCTACCTACCTCATCCCCATACTGGTATTTATTTATTTTGCTCCTTTGCAACCCAGTATCTCTACCTGCACATTCATCTTCTACTAATCTACCACTCCAGTGTTTATTTGCTATATTGTAATTACTTCGCCACCATGGCCTATTTATTTCCTAACTTACCTCATTTGCACTCACTGTATATAGACTTTTTGTTTTCTTTTGTTCTACTGTATTATTGACTGTATGTTTTGTTTATTCCATGTGTAACTCTGTGTTGTTGTATGTGTCGAATTGCTACGCTTTATCTTGGCCAGGTCGCAGTTGCAAATGAGAACTTGTTCTCAACTGGTTAAAAATAAAGGTGAAAAAAACCCAACAACCAGTTCATATAGCCTTTAGCCGTACCCTTATCCTACTCCTCCTCTGTTCCTCTGGTGATGTAGAGGTTAACCCAGGCCCTGTAGCCCCCAGTTCCACTCCTATTCCCCAGGCGCTACCATTTGTTGACTTCTGTAACTGTAAAAGCCTTGGTTTCATGCATGTTAACATCAGAAGCCTCCTCCCTAAGTTTGTTTTATTCACTGCTTTAGCACACTCCTCCAACTCTGATGTCCTAGCCATGTCTGAATCCTGGCTTAGGAAGGCTACCAAAAATTCTGACTACAACATTTTCCACCAAGAAAGAACTGCCAAAGGGGGTGGAGTTGCAAGCTACTGCAGAGGATAGCCTGCAGAGTTCTATCATGCTATCCAGGTCTGTGCCCAAACAGTTCGAGCTTCTAATTTAAAAAAGGATGCCTGGTAATACTTTAAAAGTGCTTTCCTCACCATCTTAAATAAGCATGCCCCATTCAAATGTAGAACTAAGAACAGATATAGCGCAAGGTTCACTCCAGACTTGACTGCCCTTGACCAGCACAAAAACATCCTGTGGCGTACTGCATTTGCAACGAGACCCCGCGATAGGCTACTTTCAGGGAAGTTAGGAACCAATATTCGAAGGCAGTTAGGAAAGCAAAGGCTAGCTTTTTCAAACAGAAATTTGCATCCTGTAGTACAAACTCCCAAAATTTCTGGGACACTGTAAAATCCATGGAGAATAGGAGCACCTACTGCCAGCTGCCCACTGTACTGAGGCTAGGAAACACTGATAAATCTACGATAATCGAGAATTTCAATAAACATTTTTCTACAGCTGGCCATGCTTGGCTACCCCTACCCCGGTCAACAGCTCTGCACCCTCCACAGCGACTTGCCCATGCCTCCCCTATTTCTCCTTCACCCAAATCCAGATAGCTGATGTTCTGAAAGAGCTGCAAAATCTGGACCCTACAAATCAGCTGGGCTAGACAATCTGGACCCTCTCTTTGTAAAATTATCCGCCACAATTTTTGCAAACCCTATTACAAGCCTGTTCAACCTCACTTTCGTATCGTCTGAGATCCCCAAAGATTGGAAAGCTGCCACGGGCATCCCCCTCTTCAAAGGGGGAGACACTCTAGATCCAAACTGTTACAGACCTATATCTATCCTACCCAGCCTTTCTAAAGTCTTCGAAAGCCAAGTTAACAAACAGATCACTGACCATTCGAATCCCATCGTACCTTCTCAGCTATGCAATCTGGTTTCCGAGCTGGTCATGGGTGCACCTCAGCAAAGCTCAAGTTCCTAAACGATATCATAACCGCCATCAATAAAAGACAATACTGTGCAGCCATCTTCATCGACCTGGCCAAGGCTTTGACTCTGTCAATCACCACATTCTTATCGGTAGACTCAACAGCCTTGGTTTCTCAAATGACTGCTTCACCTGGTTCACCAACTACTTCTCAGATAGAGTTCAGTGTGTCAAATCAGAGGGCCTGTTGTCCGGACCTCTGTCAATCTCTAAGGGTGTGCCACAGGATTCAATTCTCGGGCCGACTCTTTTCTCTGTATACATCAATGATGTCGCTCTTGCTGCTGGTGATTATCTGGTCCAACTCTACCATTCTGTATACTTCTGGCCCTTCTTTGGACACTGTGCTAACAAACCTCCAGACGAGCTTCAATGCCACACAACACTCCTTCCGTGGCCTCCAACTACTCTTAAATGCAAGTAAAACTGAATGCATGCTCTTCAACCCATTGCTGCCCGCACCTGCCCGCCCGTCGACCTTTACTACTCTGGACAGGTATGACTTAGAATATGCGGACAACTACAAATACCTAGGTGTCTGGCTAGACTGTAAACACTCCTTCCACTCAGATTAAACATCTCCAATCCAAAATTACATCTGGCTTCCTATTTGGCTGCCTATTTGGCAACAAAGCATCCTTCACTCATGCTGGCGAACATACCCTCGTAAAACGGACTATCCTACCGACCCTTGACTTCGGCGATGTCATTTAAAAAATAGCCTCCAACACTCTACTCATCAAACTGGATGCAGTCTATCACAGTGCCATCCATTTTGTCACCAAAGCCCCATATACCACCCACCACTGCGACCTGTATGCTCTCGTCGGCTGGCCCTCGCTACATATTCGTTGCCAAACCCACTGGCTCCAGGTCATCTATAAGTCTCTGCTAGGTAAAGCCCCGCCTTATCTCAGCTCACTGGTAGCAGCACCCATCCGTAGCACGCGCTCCAGCAGGTATATTTCACTGGTCATCCCCAAAGCAAACTCCTCCTTTGGCAGCCTTTCCTTCCAGATCTCTGCTGCCAATGACTGAAACGAATTGCAAAAATCACTGAAGCTGGAGACTCATATATCCCTCACTAACTTTAAGCATCAGCTGTCAGAGCAACTTACAGATCATTGCACCTGTACGTTGCTTATCTGTAAATAGCCCACCCAACTACCATATTGTTATTTATTTTTTCTGCTCCTTTGCACTCAAATATCTATACTTGCACATTCATCATCTGCACATCTATCACTCCCGAGTTTAATTGCTATATTGTAATTATTTTGCCACTATGGCCTATTTATTGCCTTACCTCTCTAATCTTATTACATTTGCACACACTGAATATAGATCTTTCTATTCTGTTATTGACTGTACGTTTGTTTATCCCATGTGTTGTTGTTTGTGTCACACTGCTTTGCTTTATCTTGGCCAGGTCGCAGTTGTAAATGAGAACTTGTTCTCAACTGGCCTACCTGGTTAAATAAAGGTGAAATAAAAAAATATGCCCCACCTGGATTTTCTGAGATGAGCCACCTGGACAGCTGATGACATTGGGTTTGCACCACCAAGAATTTCTCACAAACTGTCAGAAACTGTCTCATCTGCATGCTCCTCACCAGGGTCTTAACCTGATTGCAGTTTGACGTCGTAACCGACTTCAGTGGGCAAATGCTCACCTTCAATGGCCACTGGGGCACTGGAGAAGTGTGTCCTTCACAGATGAATTCCGGTTTCAACTGTACCGGGCAGATGGCAGACAGCGTGTATGGTGTCGTGTGGGCGAGCGGTTTGCAGATGTCAACGTTCTGAACAGAGTGCCCCATGGTGGCGGCGGGGTTATGGTATGGGCAGGCATAAACTATGGACATTGAACACAATTGCATTTTTGTGATGGCAATTTGAATGCACAGAGATACCGTGACAAGATCCTGAGGCCCATTGTTGTGCCATTCATCCGCCTCCATCACCTCATCTTTCAGCATATTAATGCACAGCGCCATGTCGCAAGGATCTGTACACAATTCCTGGAAGTTGAAAATGACCCAGTTCTTGCATGGCCTGCATACTCATTAGACATGTCACCCATTGAGCCCGTTTGGGATGCTCTGGATCGACGTGTACAACAGCGTGGTCCAGTTCCTGCCAATATCTCGCAACTTCACACAGCCGTTGAAGATGAGTAGGATAACATTCCACAGGCCATAATCAACAGCCTGATCAACTCTATGCAAAGGAGATGTGTCGCTCTGCATGAGGCAAATGGTGGTCACCCCAGATATTGACTGGTTTTCTGATCCACACCCCTACTTTTTTAAAGGTATCTGTGACCAACAGATGCATATCTGTATTCCCAGTCGTGAAATCCATAGATTAAGGCCTAATAAATTTACTTCAATTGACTGATTTCCTTATATGAACTGTAAATTCAGTAAAGTCTTTGAAATTGTTGCATGTTGTGCTTTGATTTTTGTTCTGTGTAGAGGTTAACCTTATGTCTGGCCAGTTGCTCTCTTTAGCTACAATCATTGCCTCTTAAAATGTCTCTATGAACATATGAAAATACAGTACAAGCATGAAAAGAAAGGTATGAATTAAAGCACTCATACAGTATAAGAGCCTATGATCGGGCTGGAGAGATTGCAATTATATAAACTATTGACTTTTGTTTGCCAAGGTATGATCAATTGCAGCAACAACAAAATTACATATCTGTTTTGCTTTGACCCATTTAGAGTCAAGGAAATGTATTCAATGTGTCAAGATTGGGGGAACCTGGAGAAGGTCATTGTATTATATACAATGTAAATATGAAAAGCATAGATAATAGAACAGTTGGGAGAAGTATAGATCCACTTTCAAGTGTGTTGAAAGTATTTATCATTTGACCAAATGTCATTTTTCTGAATTCGTTCAGTTTTGGCCAAAGTTATTGTTTGATATGACCCAGGAGCAGTATAAACCTCTTTGAACGTCTTTGGTTGGAATTGGATAACAGGATGAATTGATGATTGCCGAGTTGTTCTTTCCCAATAAAGTCCTCTTTTTAAAATAACTCCTCTCCTCCACGCCCAGATTCACACATCTGTGTTAAGCTGCTCTGTGACACAGATAAATGGGACGATTGGGGACAGCAGAAAAAGTACTCCAAGTCCTCTCTCCCCTTCACAGAAAACAATCCATCACTAACCCCCCAACCCTGGGCCTCTCTCTGTCCTGTCTGCAAATCACTTGATTCCCAATCTTGATTCCACATTCCCATTTTCTTGTGGACTGATTGATCATCCGCTCCCATGACTGCTGGTTACTTTTAGACACACAAACCCAACCTGTGTGTAATTCTTCTCTGAGGGTCCCCCTCCTGCTGGATCTAAACTTTGGCTGGTGTTGGTTCACACTACGATGCCATCTTCTACTGGAATAGAACCATGTCACTGGAAATGGTGAATCAACGCTGTTCCATGTCATTTCAACCAAAAATGTAATGTAATGATGTTGAATAAACATGGAAATTGTATTGGATTTGGAAAAATCACCAACCTAAGGGAATGTAGTTTTTTTTTACCCTAATCCAATGAAAATCATTTTTAATTTCAGTGGGAAGTGTGTGCAGTGTTGTGTCTTCTTGAAGTAAAGGAACAGGTATATTATACAACCTGCTATCTATTGAACCATACTTTCTAATATAGAGTCTGGCTTGATTAAACACCAGTGTCCTCTTTTCATACCTTTCATAGATATTTTGGTTATAACGGAACAATCCTGAGGAGAAAAGTGTGAAGTGCATATTTCATGGTGCAGTTTTTTAATTAGATATAAGCTGAGGAAGATCTTGTGAAAACAAGAGAGGAGGGGAGGATTGAAGGCTCTTGTTAATTCCATTGCTGTCCGCCTGCATTTAACTGCTCATTAATCTGAGACAGAACACACCCTGTTGTCTTACTGAGCATCTTTTGAGAAAACCAGCCGTAGCATTTTCTGCAGGCAGAGTTAAGAAATTTGGAAGCAAAGCTGTGCGGAGAGAGAGAGAGAACACTAACAGCATACTGAAGCCCCGCTCTCACTCCACACAACATGCCCAAACCTAAAAGAAATCCATACAATTTTTGAGTTCTTGTTTTTGGACTGTGACCTTCAATGTGTCCTACAGTATATGAATACCAATGAGGTTGTGCCTGTTCATCATTACAACTCATATAGTTTGAGGTCATATAACTTTCTTTAAAAATCCAAAGCTAAAGAATGGGCCAATTTCTGGGAAGACAATCAGAGAACATATATATACAGTGCCTTCAGAAAGTATTCATACCCTTTGACAATACCCCATAATGACAAAGCAAAAACACGTTTTTAGAAAAAAGAAAAAAATGTATACAAAAACAGAAATATTACATTTACATAAGTATTCAGACCCTTTACCCAGTACTTTGTTGAATCACCTTTGGCAGCGAATACAGCATCGAGTCTGCTTGGGTATGACGCTACAAACGTGTCTCTTTTTATTTTATTTTAATTCATCCATTTTAGTATAAGGGAGTAATGTAACAAAACGTGGAAAAGTCAAGGGGTCTGAATACTTTCCGAATGAACTGTTAACACATTATTATACATTATATATATTTTTAAGTACAATTCATGTTTCGCACACATGTAACACAGTCTCCTGTATTACTTCCATCTAGGGTTGCAAAGCTAATGGTAATTTACAAAAGTTACCGGAATCTTCAGTATTTTTGGTAATTTATACTTAAATAACTTTTTTAACTGTATATTATTTCTGTGCCCATATTGTCCAGTTTCTTGTAGATAGACCAAATGGTTCAAGATAAAATAGCCTAATAATTGAAAAAAGCATCTAATCAACTGTGGCATTATTTTAAATGAACGTTGCACCTCTTCGAATGATTCGTTTTTTTTTTATACAACTGCCACCAATTTGACGCCAAAACACTGACAACAAATACAGCTTGACATAGTAAAATATATAAATGATATTTCATGCTGAAACCCTCGTATTTATTAAACACCAACGGTATTCACTAAATTCATGGTTTATATTTAGGATAATGTTTTACAGCTTTGGCATTCTATTTGTTTTGTAATTAAATAATCTTATTCATTGATTTCATGTTTTAGATGTGACAAGGCCACACTTAGCACCAGAGATCGAACATAGTGGCCCTTTAAAGTACTTCAGATTAACACAGGTGTCTGTCATAATCTCTGGTGCTAACTAGCGAGCCATTTCACGTTGTTTATACTCACACACACGATTATACTATTTCAGTACTATTGATTCTTTCTGTATCGATGATTTGTGTGTTCGTCCCTCACTAGATAACATGTTCATCGCACCATCATTTGAAACATCATTCTGTCTTGCGAAGGGGTTGGGTTGATGTTGAATTAGATGCAGCATGTTTTTTTCCCCATCTCAATTACACTAATGGAATGCTTACTGAATACATCACCATGCATGCACAGACAACATTCATTGTAATTTCATGACACACATTTATTTTGGAGCACAGTAACTATGTCACTGGCAATTGCACGAGAGGTTGTGTTTTGGCACATTCATTACAGAACGTCCGGCCAACGCAAAGAGCAAAGAATCCGAAGGAAGGTGGATGAGAGAGAGAGGCCAAGCCCTCTAGCAATCAGTCTGTCTGTCTGGCTAGAAGTGGTGGCCCTAGTCTGGAGAGCCAGGTCATGCTCCCCCCGTCCCTCCATCCTTGCTCTCTCCTGCAGGGTGTGGAGGTTGGGAAGTTGGGCGGGGGATATTAGGAAGTCTCCAATCTCCTGGTGCCTTGAGCCCCTGTCAATACCTCTCCAACTCTGCCGAGAGGAGCCTACCTCTCAGCTGGCTGAGTTAGGGGTGAGGGATGGTGGGGTGGGGACCCGTCTCAGTATCAGACAGCCATTAATCCACTGCCCGAGCAGACAGCATCCATCTCCCCTCGGCACATGTTTGACAGTGGGTAAAAACACTGCAGATACCGGGGCCTCGGATCAATCCCTTTGCTCCCCCTTCCCATGCCAGAAGTCATCCATCAGCCCCTGGTGCTTGTTGTTGTTGTTGTGCTTTCTTCAGTCGCCATCGGACCCTCCCGACTGGCGCAGCGGTCTAAGGCACTGCATCTCAGTGCTAGAGGTGTCACTACAGAACCTGGTTTGATCCCGGGCTGTATCACAACTGGCTGTGATCAGGAGTCCTATAGGGCAGTGCAAAATTGGCCCAGCTTCGTCTGCGTTAGGGGAGGGTTTGGCCGGGGTAGACCGTCATTGTAAGACAAGAATTTGTTCTTAACTGACTTGCCTCGTCAAATAAAGGTTAAATAAAATATTTAAAAAACAGTGTTTGTCCAGTCCTGGTCTGTGTCCCACCCAGGGAAAGGGCCACGTTCACCTTCACAGGGAGGGTGAAGGTACAGTAAAACCATTAGTAGGAATAACCTGTGTGCCCTACTGTTCTCTGCACTCTCCCCTGTATGTCCCTGGAATTCAAATGATACCTGCCTGGCTAAGGAGAGGAAGCAGTGCCCCTGTTGCTGACATGTTGGTGGCAGGCAGCAGTGAGTTTTGTCCTCTGAGTGTTTCCACCAGCACACTGCATTCTCAGGAGTGATTGGTGCTGGGAGGGACAGGGCCTCTCTCCTTCAAATGGCCTACAAGGAGGATGGTGATGATGTTTGGAATTGGTTATTTAGCCAGCTGAGCTGAGGTACATTACTACATACCTCTCTTTCTGGGAGTCCCTTTTAGTCTTCAGTCTTAGTTATCCTGTATTGGAGATGGACTACTGGGCCTGGGTCTACTGCAAACCAAGCCAGGAAAACAAGCAGCACCTCTAATGATGTAAATTAACTCACTTAACTTTTTTGTAGTCTCAGCTACAGTGCTGCAGGGGCTGCAGCAGGGGGCGTGAGTATCACTCAACACCACATAAACCCACTGTGCTGTTCTCCTCCTCCAGTCTTCTAATCATTATTTCATTAGAGGAAAAATGCTACCAGGCTTTAATGACTCTGGCTTGTTTAAAATGTGACGGACTGGTCTGTGCCAGTGATAAAACGTCTGATTACTTCAATAAATATTGCTACACACTAAACCCTAAAGAATGGAGCTAAATAAATGGACCAATAACTTCTGCTGAAGTTTCCTATTTTCCTATCCATTTGTATGCTAAGCATGTGCCGCAGGGTCCCTCCCCTCCTCTTTAATTTCTGCTATCCTTTTTTAATCCATTTTCTTTTTATCTCAGATAAGTTATTTGAATGCCTCTACATCTTATTTCAATCTTAGACCAAAGAGTGTGTGCGACATCAATTATTCAATAGAAACCAAGCAGTAAAATATACCAATATTGATTAAACAGTCACTGCACCTGCAAGATTATGTTTTAATATAGTAAACACATAGTGTGGATAGGAAGCACTACCATGCAGGGGAGAGGACGCACAGGGAGAGGAGGTAGAGGGCAGGTAAACAGGTCTTCTATAAATTGCAATATGATGAGGGATGGGGAAGTGAGAAGGACTAGTTCGGCTAAACCAGTCAATAGGCCAACTGCAACACTGGGCCATCTCTAAAAGCCTCTTATGGAGAATATCTTTTTGATGACAGGTTATTTAGAGGTTAGTGGGCACCCAAGGCAGAGTCATAAACAGTCTAAATCACACTATGTAGTCCAGCCTAATAGTGTCAGCGGGGAGTTTACACTATCATATCCTCCACTGTTCCTGCCTGCCTGCCTGCCTGCTAAACCAGACCTGGGTTCAAATAGCATTTTTCTGGTGCAGTGGAACCAATGGGCTCAAGCAAACACTTAATATACAGCATTTAACCCTTGTGTGGTGTTCATGTTTTTGTTATTCACGCAATGTTCGTGGGTCTGATGGGCCCACAACATTATCAGGTTTTTAAAACAATACAACCATTACGATGTATGTAAAAATACTTTATACTTACATGTTGACTTCAATTTCAAGGAATATAGTCAGCATACATGGTTCATATTTGCTATCTCTGCTAGATCACATGTATCAATAAAAGTGCTATTAGTTTTTTAAAATAAAATGTGCATTTATAATCAAGACATGGGTGGAATAAATCATGTTTCTCTTGAACAAATATAACGGTTATCACTATTGATGTTTATTGCTTTGAACTGAACTAATTGGAAGGACAAATTTTACATACAGTATTTTATGGAAATGATAATTGAGCCCCATTGAACACAAATTAAGGCCGGTCTACACACCACATGAGTTTTACTGTGTGTGAGTTGCAAATGTATTTCTTGCACTTGATGCATGTGTACTGTGTCTTTCTATCCTTTTTGGGGCCACACACATGGCAGTGCTTCTTTTTGTTGCTAAAGGCTGCAATCTAGAATGATAAAAACACTTAGTTCAGGAATTGTATTACTAACATTTCAATCACTCACTCACTCACTCACTCACTCACTCACTCACTCACTCACTCACTCACTCACTCACTCACTCACTCACTCACTCACTCACTCACTCACTCACTCACTCACTCACTCACTCACTCACTCACTCATTCACTCACTCACATATATAGTTACAGCAGGCCAAGATAAGAGAGTGTTTTTTTTAACCTTTATTTAACCAGGTAGGCCAGTTGAGAACAAGTACTCATTTACAACTGCGACCTGGCCAAGATAAAGCAAAGCAGTGCGACAATAAACAACAACACAGAGTTAAACGTGAAATAAACAAAAGTACAGTCAATAACACACTAGAAAAATCAACAGTTGAAGTCAGAAGTTTACATACACTTAGGTTGGAGTCATTAAAACTAATTTTTCAACAAACTGTAGTTTTGGCAAATCGGTTAGGACATCTACTTTGTGCAAGACACAAGTAATTTTTCCAACAATTGTTTACAGACAGATTATTTGATTTATAATTCACTGTATCACAATTCCAGTGGGTCAGAAGTTTACATACACTAAGTTGACTGTGCCTTTAAACAGCTTGGAAAATTCCAGAAAATTATGTCATGGCTTTAGAAGCTTATGATAGGCCAATTGACATCATTTGAGTCTCATTTGAGTCAATTGGAGGTGTACCTATGGATGTATTTCAAGACCTACCTTCAAACTCAATGCCTCTTTGCTTGACATTATGGGAAAATCAAAGGAAATCAGCCAAACCTACAGAAAAACCATTGTAGACCTCCACAAGTCTGGTTCATCCTTGGGAGCAATTTCCAAATGCCTGAAGGTACCATGTACATCTGTACCAACAATAGTGCGCAATTATAAACACCATGGGACCATGCAGCCGTCATACCGCTCAGGAAGGAGACGTGTTCTGTCTCCTAGAGATGAACGTACTATGGTACGAAAAGTGCAAATCAATCCCAGAACAACAGCAAAGGACCTTGTGAAGATGCTGGAGGAAACAGGTACAAATGTATATATATCCACAGTAAAACAAGTCCTACATCGACATAACCTTAAAGGCCGCTCAGCAAGGAAGAAGCCACTGTTCCAAAACCGCCATAAAAAAGCCAGACTATGGTTTGCAACTGCACATGGGGACAAAGATTGTACTTTTTGGAGACATGTCCTCTGGTCTGATGGAACTGTTATGCCATAGTGACCATCGCTATGTCGCAAATGGGTCTTCCAAATAGACAATGACCCCAAGCATACTTCCAAAGTTGTGGCAAAATGGCTTAAGGGCGACAAAGTAAAGGTATTGGAGTGGCCATCACAAAGCCCTGACCTCAATAATATTGAACATTTATGGGCAGAACTGAAAAACCTTGTATGAGCAAGGAGGCCTACAAACCTGACTCAGTTACACCAGCTCTGTCAGGAGGAATGGGCCAAAATTCACTCAACGTATTGTGGAAGCTTGTGGAAGGCTGGCTACCCAAAATGTTTGACCCAAGTTTAGCAATTTAAAGGCAATGCTACCAAATACTAATTGAGTGTATGTAAACTTCTGACCCACTGGGAATGTGATGAAAGAATTAAAAGTTTAAATAAATCATTCTCCAATATTATTCTGACATTTCACATTCTTAAAATAAAGTGGTGATCCTAACTGACCTAAGGCAGGGAATTTTTACTAGGATTAAATGTCAGGAATTGTGAAAAACAGAGTTTAAATGTATTTGGCTAAGGTGTATGTAAACTTCCGACTTCAACTGTATGTTGCACTAACCTGTGTTTCCAAATCATTATTCTCTCTGACGCCAGGAAGATAAGGTCTGTTGGGTTCACAAACATTGCATCTGGAACAAAGTCACTTTATTAATCAGTGTCAAATGTTTATTTATTATTTAGGGTCAGGTAAAAATGTGAAATGTTGAGATGTGAAATGTCACGTTATGTCAATTGTGTGTCTCAAGTATGTCTACCTAAAGAAAAATATACAATCAACTGTTACAAGGCATTCTATTCCTGGTAATTTGCAGTGTTACTATGACAATCGCTCATTTCTAGTAATCTGCAGCTAGATAATTATCTTACGTACATGCTGTGCAACCAACCACTATCGCTTAGCATGCATTTTTTAAGAGCCTTATTTATAATTCAGTCTCTGAAACTATTATTTTCAGGTAAGTGCACATACAGGGTATATGTAAACTTCTGACTTCAAATGTATATACAATGTGTGCAAATGGAGTAAGGAGGTACCGCAATAAATAGGCCATAGTAGCGAAGTAATTACAATTCAGCAAGTGATAGATGTGCAGATGATGATGTACAAGTAGAAATACTGGTGCAAAAAAGCAACAAAAAAAGTAAATAAAAACAATATGGGGATGAGGTAGGTAATTGGATGGGCTATTTACAGATGGGCTATGTACAACTGCAGCGACCGGTAAGCTGCTCAGATAGCTGATGCTTAAAGTTAGTGAGGGAGACAGTCTCCAACTTCAGTGATTTTTGCAATTTGTTCCAGTCATTGGTAGCAGATAACTGGAAGGAAAGGCCGGCCAAAGGAGGTGTTGGCTTTGGGGATCACCAGTGAGATGTACCTGCTGGAGCACGTGCTACGGGTGGGTGTTGTTATGGCTACCAGTGAGCTGAGATAAGGTGGAGTTTTACCTAGCAAAAATAGATGACCTGGAGCCAGTGGATCTGGCGACGAATATGTAGCGAGGGCCAGCCGACGAGAGCATACAGGTCGCAGTGGTGGGTGGTATATGGGGCTTTGGTGACAAAATGGATGGCACTGTGATAGACTGCATCCAGTTTGATGAGTAGAGTATTGGAGGCTATTTTGTAAATGACCCGAACACCACATATGCCATGTAAATGTGTAGAAGGGTGCACCGTGTACACTCAATGGAAATGTGTTCTTTTACATGTTCTTCACATAAAAATAAGCCAAGGCCATTGAGTCTCAGATTGAAACAATTAATTATTATATCATTTTTATTTTAGTAAACATTGAAAATTGTTCCCACAAACCCCAAATATTTTCCCTTATAGTGGTTTTAACCCCAGACTAGATTCTACTTATTCAGACCCCATTTTGATCCATTTAGCATGACATTTGTATCATGTTTAAGGTAAGACCCAGATGCAGACAGTGTCAAAGTAACAAAAGTTTAATACTAGTACAGGGGCTGACAAAACGACAGGTCAGAGTAGGCAGAGGGACAATAATCCAGTGTGGTGTGGCAGACCACAGAATGGACAGAATGGCAGACAGGGTCAGGGTCAGAGCAGGCAGGGTCAGGGTAGGCAGAATGGTCAAAACCGGGAAAACTAGAAAACAGGAACTAGACTGGTAGGTTACACGAAACAAAACAATCTGGGAACAGACAAACATAGAACACATGTATACATACACTGGGGATAATGGGGAAGACTGGTGACACCTGGAGAGGGGTGGAGACAAGCACAAAGACAGGTTAAACAGATCAGGGTGTGACAATATGCCTACCCTGCAGAGATCAATTCAGCCTCATGCATTCTCAATTCTATACCACTGACCCCTGTCCCTATAGTGCAATAGAGCGCTGCTCAGCTGACCATACTGAAGGTGCAGGAGAAGAGATATGTAATAATAGTTCAACTCTCCTTTTGGCCTCTCTCTCTCTTTCTGAGAAGAGAACAGTGCGTCATTTCCCTCTTTTGCTATGCAGAACCCAGCCTGTTATCCATGTGACCCCCAGAGCAGAGCAGGGTCCTGGGGCCAGAGGTCTGGCTGTCTGGGGAGAATACAAAATCAACTGATTGCGTGCCCTTTGACTCATTACTGTATCTCTCTCACACCTACCTGGGGAAGATTTTACAGTATTGTACTGTAAATGGTGAATACATTGAAATGCACCGTTAATTTGCATCCAATGTCTGAATGGGAGGTTTGAGGGTTGCCGTCACAAAGTTCTAGTGTCGCTAGGAAGCATGTTGCAAGTTCTGTTCCTGTCTCTATTTTCATGTTGAGTAAATGGGGGTAAAGATAGAGGACCTGGCAACCTGGTTAATAGAAGATCAACTAAAGTAGGTTGTACTAGGCCTATTTATTTACCAGTCCCGGTGATGATACAATCCAGATGTTATTTACAAAATATAGCCTACAGATGATTAAAAAGAATAAGCAAAAGTGCTTGATTGAAAAACTCTAAAGTTACTGGGCCAATACTGTATTAACTTGACCATGCCCGGCTCCAGGAAGATTTGCCCGAGGGGGCATTTTAAATCAATGGGGGACACAACTAGTATTGCTTTAGAGCCCTAATAAAAGGCAGATTAGTCCTACTACTGAAATGTAGCCGTACACATCAATAACCGTTGTTTTATAGAATAACATAACAAAGATATGCTCCTCACTACTACATACAAGTGTATCTGAAATGCAGCCGTAGCTGCTGTAGGCCTTCACATAATTTACTCCTAGCAACACGCACAGGTCAGATGTTCAGGATGAGCACCACTGTGCTGGCAAAGATTCTTACATCCTTCAATCATTACAACTATAGGCTACATCCATGTAAAATGTGTGACACTACACAATAAGACTAACCTACAGTAAGAACCTACAGTTAGCCAATATGGGGAGAGTTCCATGTGGGAGAGTTTCCTACACAAATGCTATAGCAAGAGAGCAGGGAAATTGCGAAAAATGTGTATGTCATTGAAGAGAAGCCCCACGAAGACTGGTATCCCAAGATGCTCTCATTAAAACAGCATACACCGTAACAATCGATTCAGGACCATGGACAGAAGGCTATCGCCAGTCAACAAGATGAAAGGATAACTTTAGATGAGCTGCCAATTTCAGCACCATCGGAGTGGACAGCCAGGACAACAAGGGGCACTGAGCCAGGGCTCACCTCAGAGCACAACCAATTAGACTGCATTGGTAATTGTCCCTATTCCCATCAAATAATGCAAAGCTGTATATCTATCAATAGCAATTAGACCCACAAATGCAAGCAATGACATTAAGAATCACAGCTAATCTAAAATATGCATTGAAGTAAAAAGCAAAGGACTAAACTATAGCCTACACTACATTCAAAAAGGAACCAAATAAACAGTAGGCTTAGGCCTACATGAAGGAAAACCAATAAATAAATAATTCTGACATGGTGGCCAGGGCTATAAAGTTTGTAGCTTACCATTTAGAAGACCTGCAGCCTCCTTGATGCTTTGTTGAAACTCATGAGAAGTGTTTGATTCCATTCTCCTTCCTGGCTAATTGTACTTGTCAGGTCCCTCTCAAATCCCAGTTGGACAAGCTGGGCTTTTCTTTGATGTATCATGCACTGTTTTCAGAATCTGGTTTCACTGAATAACTTCTTCAGGGTGGAGAACACTTTTTCACACATTGCTGAGTAACCCCAAAATGTTTCATCGTGTTTCAATGCCAACCGCACAGTCGGGAAATGGTGACAAAGCCCTGCCGTATCTTTGAAGAACACTGAGTGGGGTCCATTTGTTGTTGCTGGCTGTGGTTGTGATTTGACTTTGTAAGAATGTACCAGTCACAATAAACTCTTCCTCCACCGGTTCAGTTTTTGATAGATTCAACAGGTCGTCAGGTGCTAGTGGCTGGAGTAACGGAGGTGCAGGCGCTTGTTGTGATGTTACCCTGGTGCTCATGTGTCTTCTCCATCTTATTGGTCAGCTGGTGGTGTGGGTGGGTGTGCAGGTATTACATTTGATGCTAAGCTCCTCAGCCTCAGTGGTCAGGCCTACAGGCTGGTCGGTGAACTTGGCGTCGCTCTCGACATGGTGGTCCTCAGTTTTTTGCTCTTGGCAGTGCCCAGCCATTTTGGATATCCATGTTGATCAAAGCTTAACCAACGAGCTATAATTATTCACCTTGCCGCTACCAAAACTTCATGAAACAAGTAGCTGCTACCTAGCCTAAGCCTATTATTAGCTGTAGCTGTACGCAAAAGTGAACAACTTTCCCCCATCTGTTAGAAACAAATCCCCGCAATGAGCTTCCTAAACAAGGTAATGAATTCCGGTACCTTATGACATTGCATGGCTTGGTGCCTAATCAGAATGCATTTGGGGATTTTGAACTACTGGCTGACTCATTAAACACAGGCTTCATGTGTAAATGATGTCTGAGTGTTGGTTAGTGCCCCTGGCTATCCGTAAAATAATATAAAAAGAAAACGGTGCCGTCTGGTTGGCTTAATATAAGGAATGTGAAATTATTTATACTTTTGATACTTAAGTATTTTTTTAGCAATTTAATTTACTATTGATATGTACAGTACCAGTCAAAAGTTTGGGCAGACCTATTCATTCAAGGGTTTTTCTTTATTCTATTTCCTACATTGTAAAATAATAGTGAAGTTATCAAAACTATGAAGTAACACATATGGAACCAAGTAGGAAGCAAAAAAGTGTTAAACAAATCAAAATATATTTTAAATTCTTCAAAGTAGCGACCCTTTGTCTTGATCAAATCCAATGTATTTATATAGCCCTTCGTACATCAGCTGACATCTCAAAGTGCTGTACAGAAACCCAGCCTAAAACCCCAAACAGCAAGCAATGCAGGTGTAGAAGCACGGTGGCTAGGAAAAACTCCCTAGAAATGCCAAAACAGAGAATCCCAGTGGAAAGAGGGGAACCGGCCAGGCAGAGACAGCAAGGGCGGTTCGTTGCTCCAGAGCCTTTCCGTTCACCTTCACACTCCTGGGCCAGACTACACTCAATCATATGATCCATTGAAGAGATTAGTCTTCAATAAAGCCTTAAAGGTCTCTCACATGGGTAGGCAGACTATTCCATAAAAATGGAGCTCTATAGGAGAAAGCCCTGCCTCCAGCTGTTTGCTTAGAAATTCTAGGGACAATTAGGAGGCCTGCGTCTTGTGACCGTAGCGTATGTGTAGGTATGTACGGCAGGACCATATCAGAGAGATAGGTAGGAGCAAGCCCATGTAATGCTTTGTAGGTTAGCAGTAAAACCTTGAAATCAGCCCTTGCCTTAACAGGAAGCCAGTGTAGGGAGGCTAGCACTGGAGTAATATGATCACATTTTTGGGTTCTAGTCAGGATGCTAGCAGCCGTATTTAGCACTAACTGAAGTTTATTTAGTGCTTTATCTGGGTAGCCGGAAAGTAGAGCATTGCAGTAGTCTAACCTAGAAGTAACAAAAGCATGGATACATTTTTCTGCATCATTTTTGGACAGAAAGTTTCTGATTTTTGTAATGTTACGTAGATGGGGAAAAAAATCTGTCTTTGAAACAGTTTTGATATGTTTGTCAAAAGAGAGTTCAGGGTCCAGAGTAACGCCAAAGTCCTTCACAGTTTTATTTGAGACGACTGTACAACCATTAAGATTAATTGTCAGATTCAACAGAAGATCTTTTTTGTTTCTTTTGACTTAGAACAAGCATTTCTGTTTTGTCCAAGTTTAAAAGTAGAACGTTTGCAGCCATCCACTTCCTTATGTCTGAAACACAGGCTTCTAGCGAGGTCAATTTTGGGGCTTCACCATGTTTCATTGAAATACACAGCTGTGTGTCATCCGCATAGCAGTGCAAGTTAACATTATGTTTTTGAATGACATCCCCAAGAGGTAAAATATATAGTGAAAACAATAGTGGTCCTAAAACGGAACCTTGAGGAACACCGAAATTTACAGTTGATTTGTCAGAGGACAAACCATTCTCAGAGACAAACTGATATCTTTCCAGGCCAGAACTTGTCTGTGTAGACCAATTTGGGTTTCTAATCTCTCCAATGTAGTGATCAATGGTATCAAAGGCAGCACTAAGGTCTAGGAGCACGAGGACAGATGCAGAGCCTCGGTCTGATGCCATTAAAAGGTCATTTACCACCTTCACAAGTGCAGTCTCAGTGCTACGATGGGGTCTAAAACCAGACTGAAGCATTTCATATAAATTGTTTGTCTTCAGGAAGGCAAACAATGAGAGGAATGGAAGATTCAATATAGGCCGATCGTTTTTTATATTTTCTGGATCAAGGTTTGGCTTTTTCAAGAGAGGCTTTATTACTGTCACTTTTAGTGAGTTTGGTACACATCCGGTGGATAGAGAGCTGTTTATTATGTTCAACATAGGAGGGCCATGCAGAGGAAGCAGCTCTTTCAGTAGTTTAGTTGGAATAGGGTCCAGTATGCAGCTTGAAGGTTTAGAGGCCATGATTATTTTCATTGTTGTGTCAAGAGGTATAGTACTAAAACACTTGAGTGTCTCTCTTGATCCTAGGTCCTGGCAGAGTTGTCCAGACTCAGGACAACTGAGCTTTGAAGGAATACGCAGATTTAAAGAGGAGTCCATAATTTGCCTTCTAATAATCATGATCTTTTCCTCAAAGAAGTTCATGAATTTATTACTGCTGGAGTGAAAGCCATCCTCACTTGGGGAATGCTGCTTTTTGGTTAGCTTTGCGACAGTATCAAAAAGACATTTCAGATTGTTCTTTTTTTCCTCAATTAAGTTTGAAAAATAGGATGATCGAGCAGCAGTAAGGGCTCTTCGATACTGCACGGTACTGTCTTTCCAAGCTAGTCGGAAGACTTCCAGTTTGGTGTGGCGCCATTTCCGTTCCAATTTTCTGGAAGCTTGCTTCAGAGCTCGGGTATTTTCTGTATACCAGGGAGCTAGTTTCTTATGACAAATGTTTTTAGTTTTTAGGGGTGCAACTGCGTCTAGGGTATTGCGCAAGGTTAAATTGAGTTCCTCAGTTAGGTGGTTAACTGATTTTTGTCTTCTGATGTCCTTGGGTAGGCAGAGGGAGTCTGGAAGGGCATCAAGGAACCTTTGTGTTGTCTGTGAATTTATAGTACGACTTTTGATGCTCCTTGGTTGGGGTCTGAGCAGATTATTTGTTTAAATTGAAAACGTAATAAAATGGTGGTCCGATAGTCCAGGATTATGAGGAAAAACATTAAGATCCACAACATTTATTCCATGGGATAAAACTAGGTCCAGAGTATGACTGTGACAGTGAGACATGTTGGACAAAACTCGATGATGGCTCCGAAAGCCTTTTGGAGTGGGTCTGTGGACTTTTCCATGTGAATATTAAAGTCACCAAAAATTTGAATATTATCTGCTATGATATGGTCACTAGTGTAACCAGGAGGTGAGGCCTCATTTAACACAGTAAATTCATCAGGCTTCAGCCATGTTTCAGTCAGGCCAATCACATCAAGATTATGATCAGTGATTAGTTCATTGACCTTAACTCGCTTTGAAGTAAGGGATCTAACATTAAGTAGCCCTATTTTGAGATGTGAGGTATCACGATCTCTTTCAATAATGGAAGGAATGGAGGAGGTCTTTCTCCTAGTGAGATTGCTAAGGCGAACACTGCCATTTTTTTGTTTTGCCCAACCTAGGTAGAAGCACAGACACAGTCTCAATGGGGATAGCTGAGCTGACTACACTGACTGTGCTAGTGGCAGACTCCACTAAGCTGGCAGGCTGGTTAACTTCTTGCGTCGAGCAATCCCGTATCCGGGAGCGTAATCATAGCCTCAAGCTCATTACCATAACGCAACGTTAACTATTCATGAAAATCGCAAATGAAATGAAAGAAATATATTCACTCACAAGCTTAGCCTTTTGTTAACAACACTGTCATCTCAGATTTTCAAAATATGCTTTTCAACCATAGCTACACAAGCATATTTATAGCTAGCATAGCATTAAGCCCTATAATATTAAGTAGCCCTATTTTGAGATGTGAGGTATCACGATCTCTTTCAATAATGGAAGGAATGGAGGAGGTCTTTCTCTTAGTGAGATTGCTAAGGCGAACACTGCCATTTTTAGTTTTGCCCAACCTAGGTAGAGGCACAGACACAGTCTCAATGGGGATAGCTGAGCTGACTACACTGACTGTGCTAGTGGCAGACTCCACTAAGCTGGCAGGCTGGTTAACTTCTTGCGTCGAGCAATCCCGTATCCGGGAGCGTAATCATAGCCTCAAGCTCATTACCATAACGCAACATTAACTATTCATGAAAATCGCAAATGAAATGAAAGAAATATATTCACTCACAAGCTTAGCCTTTTGTTAACAACACTGTCATCTCAGATTTTCAAAATATGCTTTTCAACCATAGCTACACAAGCATATTTATAGCTAGCATAGCATTAAGCCCTATAATATTAGTTAGCCCTATTTTGAGATGTGAGGTATCACGATCTCTTTCAATAATGGAAGGAATGGAGGAGGTCTTTCTCTTAGTGAGATTGCTAAGGCGAACACTGCCATTTTTAGTTTTGCCCAACCTAGGTAGAGGCACAGACACAGTCTCAATGGGGATAGCTGAGCTGACTACACTGACTGTGCTAGTGGCAGACTCCACTAAGCTGGCAGGCTGGTTAACTTCTTGCGTCGAGCAATCCCGTATCCGGGAGCGTAATCATAGCCTCAAGCTCATTACCATAACGCAACATTAACTATTCATGAAAATCGCAAATGAAATGAAAGAAATATATTCACTCACAAGCTTAGCCTTTTGTTAACAACACTGTCATCTCAGATTTTCAAAATATGCTTTTCAACCATAGCTACACAAGCATATTTATAGCTAGCATAGCATTAAGCCCTATAATATTAGTTAGCCCTATTTTGAGATGTGAGGTATCACGATCTCTTTCAATAATGGAAGGAATGGAGGAGGTCTTTCTCCTAGTGAGATTGCTAAGGTGAACACTGCCATTTTTAGTTTTGCCCAACCTAGGTAGAGGCACAGACACAGTCTCAATGGGGATAGCTGAGCTGACTACACTGACTGTGCTAGTGGCAGACTCCACTAAGCTGGCAGGCTGGTTAACTTCTTGCGTCGAGCAATCCCGTAT
This sequence comes from Oncorhynchus nerka, assembly GCF_034236695.1. Classification (NCBI taxonomy): domain Eukaryota; kingdom Metazoa; phylum Chordata; class Actinopteri; order Salmoniformes; family Salmonidae; genus Oncorhynchus; species Oncorhynchus nerka. The sequence goes on from NC_088410.1 coordinate 88,322,834, forward strand.
CTGGGAGCGTAATCATAGCCTCAAGCTCATTACATTTACATTTAAGTCATTTAGCAGACGCTCTTATCCAGAGCGACTTACAAATTGGTACATTCAGCTTATGACATCCAGTGGAACAGTAGTGCATCTAAATCTTTTAAGGGGGGGTGAGAGGGATTACTTTATCCTATCCTAGGTATTCCTTAAAGAGGTGGGGTTTCAGGTGTCTCCGGAAGGTGGTGATTGACTCCGCTGTCCTGGCGTCGTGAGGGAGTTTGTTCCACCATTGGGGGGCCAGAGCAGCGAACAGTTTTGACTGGGCTGAGCGGGAACTGTACTTCCTCAGTGGTAGGGAGGCGAGCAGGCCAGAGGTGGATGAACGCAGTGCCCTTGTTTGGGTGTAGGGCCTGATCAGAGCCTGGAGGTACTGAGGTGCCGTTCCCCTCACAGCTCCGTAGGCAAGCACCATGGTCTTGTAGCGGATGCGAGCTTCAACTGGAAGCCAGTGGAGAGAGCGGAGGAGCGGGGTGACGTGAGAGAACTTGGGAAGGTTGAACACCAGACGGGCTGCGGCGTTCTGGATGAGTTGTAGGGGTTTAATGGCACAGGCAGGGAGCCCAGCCAACAGCGAGTTGCAGTAATCCAGACGGGAGATGACGAGTGCCTGGATTAGGACCTGCGCCGCTTCCTGTGTGAGGCAGGGTCGTACTCTGCGGATGTTGTAGAGCATGAACATACAGGAACGGGCCACCGCCTTGATGTTAGTTGAGAACGACAGGGTGTTGTCCAGGATCACGCCAAGGTTCTTAGCGCTCTGGGAGGAGGACTCAATGGAGTTGTCAACCGTGATGGCGAGATCATGGAACAGGCAGTCCTTCCCCGGGAGGAAGAGCAGCTCCGTCTTGCTGAGGTTCAGCTTGAGGTGGTGATCCGTCATCCACACTGATATGTCTGCCAGACATGCAGAGATGCGATTCGCCACCTGATCATCAGAAGGGGGAAAGGAGAAGATTAATTGTGTGTCGTCTGCATAGCAATGATAGGAGAGACCATGTGAGGTTATGACAGAGCCAAGTGACTTGGTGTATAGCGAGAATAGGAGAGGGCCTAGAACAGAGCCCTGGGGGACACCAGTGGTGAGAGCACGTGGTGTGGAGACGGATTCTCGCCACGCCACCTGGTAGGAGCGACCTGTCAGGTAGGACGCAATCCAAGCGTGGGCCGCGCCGGAGATGCCCAACTCGGAGAGGGTGGAGAGGAGGATCTGATGGTTCACAGTATCGAAGGCAGCCGATAGGTCTAGAAGGATGAGAGCAGAGGAGAGAGAGTTAGCTTTAGCAGTGCGGAGCGCCTCCGTGATACAGAGAAGAGCAGTCTCAGTTGAATGACTAGTCTTGAAACCTGACTGATTTGGATCAAGAAGGTCATTCTGAGAGAGATAGCGGGAGAGCTGGCCAAGGACGGCACGTTCAAGAGTTTTGGAGAGAAAAGAAAGAAGGGATACTGGTCTGTAGTTGTTGACATCGGAGGGATCGAGTGTAGGTTTTTTCAGAAGGGGTGCAACTCTCGCTCTCTTGAAGACGGAAGGGACGTAGCCAGCGGTCAGGGATGAGTTGATGAGCGAGGTGAGGTAAGGGAGAAGGTCTCCGGAAATGGTCTGGAGAAGAGAGGAGGGGATAGGGTCAAGCGGGCAGGTTGTTGGGCGGCCGGCCGTCACAAGACGCGAGATTTCATCTGGAGAGAGGGGGAGAAAGAGGTCAGAGCACAGGGTAGGGCAGTGTGAGCAGAACCAGCGGTGTCGTTTGACTTAGCAAACGAGGATCGGATGTCGTCGACCTTCTTTTCAAAATGGTTGACGAAGTCATCTGCAGAGAGGGAGGAGGGGGGAGGGGGAGGAGGATTCAGGAGGGAGGAGAAGGTTGCAAAGAGCTTCCTAGGGTTAGAGGCAGATGCTTGGAATTTAGAGTGGTAGAAAGTGGCTTTAGCAGCAGAGAGAGAAGAGGAAAATGTAGAGAGGAGGGAGTGAAAGGATGTCAGGTCCGCAGGGAGGCGAGTTTTCCTCCATTTCCGCTCAGCTGCCCGGAGCCCTGTTCTGTGAGCTCGCAATGAGTCGTTGAGCCACGGAGCGGGAGGGGAGGACCGAGCCGGCCTGGAGGATAGGGGACATAGAGAGTCAAAGGATGCAGAAAGGGAGGAGAGGAGGGTTGAGGAGGCAGAATCAGGAGATAGGTTGGAGAAGGTTTGAGCAGAGGGAAGAGATGATAGGATGGAAGAGGAGAGAGTAGCGGGGAGAGAGAGCGAAGGTTGGGACGGCGCGATACCATCCGAGTAGGGGCAGTGTGGGAAGTGTTGGATGAGAGCGAGAGGGAGAAGGATACAAGGTAGTGGTCGGAGACTTGGAGGGGAGTTGCAATGAGGTTAGTGGAAGAACAGCATCTAGTAAAGATGAGGTCGAGCGTATTTCCTGCCTTGTGAGTAGGGGGAAGGTGAGAGGGTGAGGTCAAAAGAGGAGAGGAGTGGAAAGAAGGAGGCAGAGAGGAATGAGTCAAAGGTAGACGTGGGGAGGTTAAAGTCGCCCAGAACTGTGAGAGGTGAGCCGTCCTCAGGAAAGGAGCTTATCAAGGCATCAAGCTCATTGATGAACTCTCCGAGGGAACCTGGAGGGCGATAAATGATAAGGATGTTAAGCTTGAAAGGGCTGGTAACTGTGACAGCATGGAATTCAAAGGAGGCGATAGACAGATGGGTAAGGGAGAAAGAGAGAATGACCACTTGGGAGAGATGAGGATCCCGGTGCCACCACCCCGCTGACCAGAAGCTCTCGGGGTGTGCGAGAACACGTGGGCAGACGAAGAGAGAGCAGTAGGAGTAGCAGTGTTGTCTGTGGTGATCCATGTTTCCGTCAGTGCCAAGAAGTCGAGGGACTGGAGGGAGGCATAGGCTGAGATGAACTCTGCCTTGTTGGCCGCAGATCGGCAGTTCCAGAGGCTACCGGAGACCTGGAACTCCACGTGGGTCGTGCGCGCTGGGACCACCAGATTAGGTGGCCGCGGCCACGCGGTGTGGAGCGTTTGTATGGTCTGTGCAGAGAGGAGAGAACAGGGATAGACAGACACATTGTTGACAGGCTACACAAGAGGCTACGCTAATGCAAAGGAGATTGGAATGACAAGTGGACTACACGTCTCGAGTGTTCAGAAAGTTAAGCTTACGTAGCAAGAATCTTATTGACTAAAATGATTAAAATGATACAGTACTGCTGAAGTAGGCTAGCTGGCAGAGGCTGCGTTGTTGACTATGTAGGCTAGCTGGCAGTGTCTGCGTTGTTGACACTACACTAATCAAGTCGTTCCGTTGAGTGTAATGGTTTCTACTGTGCTACTGTGCTGCTATTCGGGGCTAGCTGGCTAGCTAGCAGTGTTGATTTACGTTACGTTGCGTTAAAAGAACGACAATAGCTGGCTAGCTAACCTAGGAAATCTGGAAATCGCTCAAGACTACACAATTATCTTTGATACAAAGACGGCTATGTAGCTAGCTATGTAGCTAGCTACGATCAAACAAATCAAGCCGTTGTACTGTAATGAAATGAAAAATGTGATACTACCTGTGGAGCGAAGCGAAATGCGACCGGATTGTTGAGTGCGGAAGTTCTGTTACGTTAAGGACGACGAATAGCTGGCTAGCTAACCTCGGTAAATTAAGATAATCACTCTAAAACTACACACTCTAAACTACACAATTATCTTGGATACGAAGACAGCAAAGACAACTATGTAGCTAGCTAACACTACACTAATCAAGTCGTTCAGTTGAGTGTAAGTTGTGCTGCTAATCGGTAGACGGTGGACTAGCTAACGGTAGACGTTAGCTAGCTAGCTAGCTGCAGGGCGGTGTAGACTGCGTTAGGACGACGAAATACGATAATTACGCAATTATCTATGATACAAAGACGGCTATGTAGCTAGCTAAGAAGAAAAATTGCTAAGATTAGACAAATCAAACCGTTGTACTATAATGAAATGTAATGAAATGTAATACTACCTGCGGACCGAGTGCAGATGCGACCGCTCGCTCCAACCCGGAAGCACACTCAGATTTTCATTACCATAACGCAACGTTAACTATTCATGAAAATCGCAAATGAAATGAAAGAAATATATTCACTCATAAGCTTAGCCTTTTGTTAATAACACTGTCATCTCAGATTTTCAAAATATGCTTTTCAACCATAGCTACACAAGCATATTGATAGCTAGCATAGCATTAAGCCTAGCATTCAGCAGGCAACATTTTCACAAAAACAAGAAAAGCATTCAAATAAAATCATTTGCCTTTGAAGAACTTCGGATGTTTTCAATGAGGAGACTCTCAGTTAGATAGCAAATGTTTGTTTTTCCAAAAAGATTATTTGTGTAGGAGAAATCGCTCCGTTTTGTTCATCACGTTTGGCTAAGAAAACCTCCAGAAAATTCAGTCATTACAACGCCAAACTTTTTTCCAAATTAACTCCATAATATAGACAGAAACATGGCAAACGTTGTTTAGAATCAATCCTCAAGGTGTTTTTCACATATCTATTCGATGATAAATCATTCGTGGCAGTTGGGTTTCTCCTCGGAAGCAAATGGAAAAATACACGCAGCTGGAGATTACTCAATAATTGCGACGGAGGACACCAAGCGAGCACCTGGTAGATGTAGTGTAAAATGGTCAATCTTCCAATGATATGCCTACAAATATGTCACAATGCTGCAGACACCTTGCTGAAACGACAGAAAGTGTAAGCTCATTCCTGGCCCATTCACAGCCATATAAGGAGACATTGGAACACAAAATCTGGGGCACTTCCTGTTTGAAATGTAATCTTGGTTTCGCCAGTAGCATCAGTTCTGTGGCACTCACAGACAATATCTTTGCAGTTTTGGAAATGTCAGAGTGTTTTCTTTCCAAAGCTGTCAATTATATGCATAGTCGAGCATCTTTTCGTGACAAAATATATTGTTTAAAACGGGAACGTTTTTTTATCCAAAAATTAAAAGAGCGCCCCCTATATCCAAGAAGCTAACAGCCTGCTGCCTTGCCTGCACCCTATTTCATTTTGGAGCTAGAGGAGTTAGAGCCCTGTCTATGTTGGTAGATAAGATGAGAGCACCCCTCCAGCTAGGATGGAGTCCGTCACTCCTCAGCAGGCCAGGCTTGGTCCTGTTTTATGGGTGAGTCCCAGAAAGAGGGCCAATTATCTACAAATTCTATCTTTTGGGAGGGGCAGAAAATAGTTTTCAACCAGCGATTGAGTTGTGAGACTCTGCTGTAGAGCTCATCACTCCCCCTAACTGGGAGGTGGCCAGAGACAATTACTCGATGCCGACACATCTTTCTAGCTGATTTACACGCTGAAGCTATGTTGCGCTTGGTGACCTCTGACTGTTTCATCCTAACATTGTTGGTGCCGACGTGGATAACAATATCTCTATACACTCTACACTCGCCAGTTTTAGCTTTAGCCAGCACCATCTTCAGATTAGCCTTAACTTCTTAAGGTATAGGGGGCAGCATTTTCACTTTTGGATATATAGCGTGCCCAATTTCAACTTCCTGCTACTCATGCCAAGAATATAAGATATGCATATTATTAGTAGATTTGGGTGGAAAACACTCTGAAGTTTCTAAAACTGTTTGAATCATGTCTGTGAGTATAACAGAACTTATGTAGCAGGCAAAACCCCGAGGACTAACCGTTCAGATTCTTTTATTTTTTAGATCTCTGTCTGTTCACTAAATCTCATTGGCAAACGATATTTCTTAGGAACTTGTTTTCAGTTCCTACCGCTTACCCTGAATGTCACCAGTCTTTGGAATTTGGTTGAGGTTATTAATTTGTGCAATGAAGAAGTAGGGCCAACTAGGAACTGCGTAACACTGTTGAGAGTTGCGCAAGACTTGAAAAGTAGCTTGGTTTGTTGTCTTCCTGTGTTGAACACAGATAGACCATCTACAATTTGATCGATTATTAACGTTTAAAAATACCTAAAGTTGTATTACAAAAGTAGTTTGAAATATTTTGGCAAAGTTTATAGGCAACCTTTGAAATATTTTGTAGTGACGTTGCGCATTTTGGAAGCTGTTTTTTTTCTGGATCAAACGCGCCAAATAAATTTACATTTCAAATCAAATCAAATTTTATTTGTCACATACACATGGTTAGCAGATGTTAATGCGAGTGTAGCGAAATGCTTGTGCTTCTAGTTCCGACAATGCAGTAATAACCAACGAGTAATCTAGCTAACAATTCCAAAACTACTACCTTATACACACAAGTGTAAAGGGATAAAGAATATGTACATAAAGATATATGAATGAGTGATGGTACAGAGCGGCATAGGCAAGATGCAGTAGATGGTATCGAGTACAGTATATACATATGAGATGAGTATGTAAACAAAGTGGCATAGTTTAAAGTGGCTAGTGATACATGTATTACATAAAGATAGAGTAGATGATATAGAGTACAGTATATACGTATACATATGAGATAAATAATGTAGGGTATGTAAACATTATATTAAGTAGCACTGTTTAAAGTGGCTAGTGATATATTTTACATCAATTCCCATCAATTCCCATTATTAAACCTTCCGGAAACCTGCCTCACCCAATGTGATACGGAATCGCTATTATTTTTTATTTTTTTAGAACACACTCAAGAACCTCCAGAAGCTAACCAGCTAACTAGCTACAAGCTATTTAGTCATTGTTCGTTTTTTTTTAAACCTGGATAACACTCGCCAGTCCAGCTTCCCTGCCCCATCCACCGCTGCCCCCTGGACACTGATCTCTTGGCCACATAGCTGATGCACGCTGGACTGTCCATTAATCACGGTACTCCATTCTGCTTGTTTGTTTTATCTGTTGGCCCCGTTGCCTAGTCAACGCCATTTTACCTGCTGTTGTCGTGCCAGCTGATTAGCTGTTGTTGTCTAACCTACTGTTTTAGCTGGCTTTCCCAATTCAACACCTGTGATTACTGTATGCCTCGCTGTATGTCTCTCTCAAATGTCAATATGCCTTGTATACTGTTGTTCAGGTTAGTTATCATTGTTTTAGCTGCCCCCTGGACACTGATCTCTTGGCCACATAGCTGATGCACGCTGGACTGTCCATTAATCACGGTACTCCATTCTGCTTGTTTGTTTTATCTGTTGGCCCCGTTGCCTAGTCAACGCCATTTTACCTGCTGTTGTCGTGCCAGCTGATTAGCTGTTGTTGTCTAACCTACTGTTTTAGCTGGCTTTCCCAATTCAACACCTGTGATTACTGTATGCCTCGCTGTATGTCTCTCTCAAATGTCAATATGCCTTGTATACTGTTGTTCAGGTTAGTTATCATTGTTTTAGTTCACAATGGACCCCCTAGTTCCACTCTTCATACCCCTGATAACTCATTTGTCCCACCTCCCACACATGCGGTGACCTCACCCATTACAACCAGCATGTCCAGAGATACAACCTCTCTCATCATCAACCGGGGCCTGGGCTTACTTCCGCTGTACCCGCACCCCACCATACCCCTCTCTGCGCATTATGCCCTGAATATATTCTACCATGCCCAGAAACCCGCTCCTCTTATTCTCTGTCCCCAACGCTCTAGGCGACCAGTTTTGATAGTCTTTAGCCGCACCCTCATTTTTGGCGGTTATGATATCGTTTAGTACCTTGAGCGTGGCTGAGGTGCACCCGTGACCGGCTCGGAAACCAGATTGCACAGCGGAGAAGGTACGGTGTGATTCGAGATGGACAGTGACCTGTTTGTTGACTTGGCTTTCGAAGACCTTAGATAGGCAGGGCAGGATGGATATAGGTCTGTAACAGTTTGGGTCCAGGGTGTCTCCCCCTTTGAAGAGGGGAATGACTGCGGCAGCTTTCCAGTCCTTGGGGATCTCAGACGATATGAAAGAGAGCTTTAACAGGCTGGTAATAGGGGTTGCGATAATGGCGGCGGATAGTTTCAGAAATAGAGGGTCCAGATTGTCAAGCCCAGCTGATTTGTACGGGTCCAGGTTTTGCAACTCTTTCAGAACATCTGCTATCTGGATTTGGGTAAAGGAGAACCTGGAGAGGCTTGGGCGAGTAGCTGCGGGGGGGCGGAGCTGTTGGCCGAGGTTGGAGTAGCCAGGCGGAAGGCATGGCCAGCCGTTGAGAAAATGCTTGTTGAAGTTTTCGATAATCATGGATTGATCGGTGGTGACCGTGTTACCTAGCCTCAGTGCAGTGGGCAGCTGGGAGGAGGTGCTCTTGTTCTCCATGGACTTCACAGTGTCCCAGAACTTTTTGGAGTTGGAGCTACAGGATGCAAACTTCTGCCTGAAGCTGTAATTCGCACACTGGCCTAAATGTAGTATCATTTTAATAGGCAGCAATGAGGAGATTCTTAATCTTTCTCCTATGGAGGGATGCTCCGAGCCGATTTTCACACAATAATTAGGAATTCCCCTCAAACAAACCCACAAATTGGGGAAAACAAACATTATTTCAAGGCCATCAGACTGCTAACAGCCATCACTAACTCAGAGAGGCTGCTGCCTACATTGAGACCCAATCACTGGACACTTTTAGAAAAGGATCACGAGTCACTTTAAACAATGCCACTTTAAATAATGCCACTTTAATCATGTTTACAAAGCTTACATTACTCATATCAAAACGGTATTTTATACCATCTACTGCACCCTGCCTACGCCGCTTGGCCGTCACTCATCCACTTACTTATATGTACATATTCTATTCACCTCTTTAGATGTGTGTATTAGGTAGTTGTTGGGGAATTCTTAGATTACTTGTTAGATATTACTGCACTGTCGGAACTAAAAGCACAAGCATTACGCTACACTCTCATTAACATCTGCTAACCATGTGTATGTGACTAATAACATTTGATTTGATTTATTTCCCATTGACCCCCATTGTAAAAGAGCCAACTTCGTAGTCATATGTTGTTATACAGAAACAACAAAACAGGCCAAAAAGCTGCTATGTTGTTCAATGTACATGTCACCAGGTCAAAATCCCGACCTGCGGTTCACAATGCTCCTACATAGGGAAATAGGGCCTGCGGTTCACAATGCTCCTACATAGGGAAATAGGGCCTGCGGTTCACAATGCTCCTACATAGGGAAATAGGGCCTGCGGTTCACAATGCTCCTACATAGGGAAATAGGGCCTGCGGTTCACAATGCTCCTACATAGGGAAATAGGGCCTGCGGTTCACAATGCTCCTACATAGGGAAATAGGGCCTGCGGTTCACAATGCTCCTACATAGGGAAATAGGGCCTGCGGTTCACAATGCTCCTACATAGGGAAATAGGGCCTGCGGTTCACAATGCTCCTACATAGGGAAATAGGGCCTGCGGTTCACAATGCTCCTACATAGGGAAATAGGGCCTGCGAGAAGAGCCCGGTGGCTTCAGGCTATTCAGAGTGGGATAGTGGGAAATGTGGTGACCCGGTGTCCAAGCAGGACACACGTAGCTATGAGTGTGGAAAACATTTCACCACAAGTAAGACATTTAACTTGTTTAGTATTGTCCATTTGTAAATCCACTCACTGCTTGTAGCTGTATAGTCCGTTTGCTGGTCTTGGCTAGCTTAATGTTCCGGTCGGTAGCTAGGTACCACTCACTAACTCACGTTGCGTCTAGTATGGGAATGACGGAAGCCCTACTATAGTAAGTTTTCTAAGTAGTGAGAATGCTCGGGAGCAGACAATGTTGAAAAGTTATATTTAGACATACTTTTCTTAAATGTGGTTTTGTAATTGACAAAATGAAGGCATTTGAAAAAGGTGATTGTCTTGCTGTGAGGGAATGGGGTAACCTAGGTAACCACAGGTTGTTTGCCACACAGGCGTGCAGGGCCGCAATGTTCTATCTAATACCGTTTCCATGGCGTTTCCATTGTTTTGGACCCTGTTTGTATTCAGTCATTGTGTTTCGAGATGATTTAATAATAACTGCACTCCAAATGCAGTGTGTGTCAAATGCAGAAATGTACAATATAGATTAATTACTAAGTAGGTAATTACATTCACTCAATTGGATTGCCTATTTTCATCATGAGCAGCTCAATAAATGATATTAACAAATTACGCAGTGTGCGAGTGTGTATATTTTAAAATATACACCGAAAATAAACATTTCTTAATGGACTCTGTTAATGGATTTTGAATGATTTTTCTTTTAAATGTCTCTCAAGAGAGCCCATGGGATGTGGTTGGTTGTGCAGGGAAGTATTGTGGCCAAACTGGTAACCGTCATATCAGACCTATGTTTGCTCAGTGACATGGTAGATTTATGAGTGAGTGAAGTGATGCTGTATCACACCTGTACTGCACGGTGAGTCACTCAGTATTCAGCTGGCCTAGCTGCACGTGAGAGGCAGGATAAACAAAACCCACTCCATCATAATGAACACTGTCACTGTGGATGGTACAGGCCTTCGTAATGAATAATCATAGCATGCAGAAACCCACTGGAATGTAGGAAGAGGAAACATTTGAGAAAAGGCAGGTGTATGTCATGAATTATACATCTGGAAACATGCCAGTGTGTTCTTCAAATGAAAAGCCTCTCTTTGTGAATCCATCCATAGTTGCCTGACTGGCAGATGCATGTGTGTGTGTTAAAGGAAAGATTGCTGAATTAGGTTGCTGTTAGACATTCTGATTGGTTTCATCCTTCCAACTAAAAGTCCCAATATTACAGACCACTTTACATTTGTATTTTGGGAGACATTTTTTTCTCCTTCAGAATTGGACCGAAGTCCTGTCAGACAAGCTTTGGCAAAGGTGATGTCAAGAAAGCACACAAGTGGATACACAGCAGGAGTGAAGCCACTGTCCACATAAGAGGGAAAAGACACACATCATACTGAGTCCTCAATGTTTTTGGAAAAAATATTTTGGCACTATGAATAAAGCACATTGATCATTTGACCATATCCTGTGACTTCTTTGTTCTGTATCAGCTAAAATATGTTTCAGCACTTATACAGTACACAAGCTTTAACCCTTGCACCCCTGACTTACCCCGACTAGCTAACCACTAGCAGCCTTGTAACACATCACTTATTAGCAGTTCAGCACATCAGCATTTCTCGTACTACTACACACACTCAAGATAAACCTTTACCTTCATAGTAGACATTAGACGTCGATAACCAAACTGGCTAAAACGCTATTGTTGGCCTATGGTAGCTATAGCTAATCACATGCTAACCTGAGTACTAACATTACTAGCAGCAGTAACAGTACATCCAGGTATAATGGCCTATAAAGATCAGGCAATTAAGCATTAATTCATTTCTGCAAAACGTGCAATGTTGATGGAGTTGTTCTAGCTTGCTAACTAGCTAGCTTATATCATTCCCAAACACCATGCTAGATCCGAGTGGGCCAGTTCGTCGTTTTGCATGCCCCAGTGCACTTAAATAGCTGGCTATCTTAGTTTTTTAAAATCATCTACTAGCATCAAAACATGACAAAACTCTTTGGGCCCTTTAGTACTTACTTATCCGTTTCGCCTCCATGGCATCACTGAAGCCACCTGCAGGCTGTTACGCTCTTGAAGTCAAAACTGCAATGTATTGTTGGTATAGGAGTTTTTGCTAAATGTAATTCAAATTGCGAAAATAGAAGTGTATAATTATAAAAATATATATATATGCACTTTGTATAAATACCTTTGAAATGGAATATAATCAAACTACATTGCTAAATTTGTGGAATATATATGAATATATATAGCTAATTGATGTTGTTTTTATGTGGACTCCCATTTTACTACTCATTTGTTTTACTAGGCCTACTTTCATTAGAATGATGGTTTTATGTGGACTCCCATTTTACTACTCATTTGTTTTACTAGGCCTACTTTCATTAGAATGATGGTTTTATGTGGACTCCCATTTTACTACTCATTTGTTTTACTAGGCCTACTTTCATTAGAATGATGGTTTTATGTGGACTCCCATTTTACTACTCATTTGTTTTACTAGGCCTACTTTCATTAGAATGATGGTTTTATGTGGACTCCCATTTTACTACTCATTTGTTTTACTAGGCCTACATTTACATAATTATTCAGACTCTTTACTCAGTACGATGTTGAAGCACTTTGGCAGCTATTACAGCATTGAGTTCAAGTCCAGGCTCTGGCTGTGCCGCTCAAGGACATTGAGACTTGCCCTGAAATCACTCCTGTGTTGTCTTGGCTGTGTGCTCAGGGTCGTTGTCCTGTTTGAAGGGGAACCTTCACCCCAGTCTGAGATTCTGAGGGCTTAGGAGCAGGTTTTCATCAAGGATCTCTCTTTACTTTGCTCTTTCCCTCAATCCTGACCAGTCTTCCAGTCCCTGCTGCTGAAAAACATCCCCACAGTATGACGCTACCACCACCAAGCTTCACCGTAGGGATGGTGCCAGGTTTCCTCCAGATGTGACGCTTGACATTCAGGCTAAAGAGTTCAATCTTGGTTTCATCAAACCAGAAAATCTTGTTTCGGATGGTCTGGGAGTCCTTTAGGTGCCTGTTGGCAAACTCCAAGGCTGTCTTGTGCCTTTTACTGAGGAATGGCTTCCGTCTGGCCACTCTACCATGAAGGCCTGATTGGTGGAGGTCTGCAGAGGTGTGTGTCCTTCTGGAAGGTTATCCCATCTCCACAGAGGAACTCTGGATCTCTGTCAGAGTGACCATCGAGTTCTTGGTCACCTCCCTGACCAGCTCTAGGAAGAGTCTTGGTGGATCCAAACTTCTTCCATTTAAGAATGATGGAGGCCACTGTGTTCTAAGGGACCTTCAATGCTGTAGAAATGTTTTTGTACCCTTCCCCAGATCTGTGCCTCGACACAATCCTATCTCAGAGCTCAACGGTCAATTCCTTCACCTCATGGCTTGGTTTTTGTTGTGGGACCTTATATATGTATATAGGTGATCAAGGGAAACATAATGCAGCTGACCTCAATTTTGAGTCGCATAGCAAAGGGTCTGAATACTTATGTTAATAAGTTTTAATATACAGTATATGGAGCATTTTTATCTATGAATTAGATTGGAGGATAAACACACACAGATAGCCGATGTGAAATGGCTAGCTATTTAGCTATGTGCGCTAGTAGCGTTCAATCGGTGACATCACTTGAAGTAGTTGTTTCCCTTGTTCTGTAAGGGCCGCAGCTTTTGTGGAGTAATAGGTAACGATGCTTTGTGGATTGTAGAGGTGGGAGCAGACCATCAGGCTGTGAAGCCAGGCCTTCTAACTTCCCTAGTTAAATAACGGTTCAATAAAAAAGACAGAAATCTATCTCAGCATCTCTGCCTTCTAACATCCCTTCTTGGCTCTGGCCCTGGCACTGGTAGTAAACCACCCATACAAGGCTTCAGTACTGGAGCTGTGAGGATGCTTCCATTGAAAAACAGGACTGGCTAGATAGTCCATCCCCAATGTTTTTCAAGCTGCATGTTGTCATACAAAAGAGAAAGGTCATTGCTGCCTGCAAACAACCTGCTAACAGCAAGGGCATTTTGTGCTATCCTTGGCTTTGTGGGTGTAATTTGATAAAGACATTCCTATAGCACTCAATCCCCATTTGTTAGTGCTAGGCTACCTTAATAATACAAACACATACAACTGTTTTACTAGGTTTTCCCAATAGATATTTACTCTGTCGTTAAGTTGAGAAAATATGGTAGCCCTGAGGTTTTTATGTAGCTTTTATATTCCAAAATATGATTCAGCATGTCCAAGGTCATCTGACATTTAATAGTATTGGTTATTTCATCTAGTTTGTAACTGCCTGATGCAATGAAAACATTACTGGGTATAGGCTACTGTGGATCAGTGAATCATGATGAACATAAAAATGGATGCAATTGGCAAATTACTTTGACCTTAAATGAATGAAATAGATTATTTGAACTGTTGTGAATTATAGTTACTGCGGGACGGGGAGTGATTAACACCTCACTATCACTACCTTGGGGTATTATATACTCTGGTTTGTGTACCTCCAACAATGGTATAGGGTTATTTGTGTGTTTGAGCTGTTTGCGCTGTGATGGTGTGTGTACTGTATACATTTGACTAAGGCTAACACAGGGGAGTGGAGCTGAGGAGAGGCTACAGAGGTCTCTGTCTGTCTGTCTGTCTGTCTGTCTGTCTGTCTGTCTGTCTGTCTGTCTGTCTGTCTGTCTGTCTGTCTGTCTGTCTGTCTGTCTGTCTGTCTGTCTGTCTGTCTGTCTGTCTGTCTGTCTGTCTGTCTGTCTTGTCTGTCTGTCTGTCTGTCTGTCTGTCTGTCTGTCTGTCTGTCTGTCTGTCTGTCTGTCTGTCTGTCTGTCTGTCTGTCTGTCTGTCTGTCTCACCTTCGTTCTCCTCAGCCCGCCCTTGACAGATTGCATGGATATTGGCTGACTGCTTAAAAAATAACGTTGAACACCTCCCACCAGATTGATAAAAGAGGTCTGGTGGAAAGGTGTCTCTCTTCTCCTCTGCTGGCTGTTTACATCTCAGACGCAGTCTCAGGGATGATCATGTATTCACTGGGGATTTGGGGAGATGCGGGATGTAAGTGCTCCCACAGGAAATAAGGGTCACCTCTTTAATCTTTGGTGCAGGGGAGCTCTCTCGCTCTCTCTCTCTCTCTTGTTCTCTCACTCTGATGCAGGGGAGCTCTCACTCTCTTTCTATCTCTCTGTATTCTCTCTATTATCTCTCTCTCTCTCTCTCTCTCTCTCTCTCTCTCTCGCTCTCTCTCTCTCTCTCTCGCTCTCGCTCTCTCGCTCTCTCTTTTTCTCTCACTCTGATGCAGGGGAGCTCTCACTCTCTTTCTATCTCTCTGTATTCTCTCTATTATCTCTCTCTCTCTCTCTCTCTTTCTCTCTCTCTCTCTCTCTCTCGGTGCATGCTGGGTGTTTTTGGAGTTTGAGTGTTTGGTGTGGAAAGCTCTATCCTAACTAACTTTCTTGATTCTTTTCTTTACATGTTATTTTCTATGGTGGAGGGTTAATGCAATATTTGTTTTTAGCGGTATCCAAAGTTTTTTTTTCAAAGTTAGGGTGGAAGAGGACAGAGTAACTTTCCGGGGGGGTGGAAGGTGTAGTGTGCGCAATGGCTTCTCAGCCTAGCGCGGACGAGACGCTGTCGATACAGCATGGATTCAGGTGTGTTCCTGAGAACGGAGTTAAGGTGGAGGAGGTTCTGCTCGCGGTCGGTGAACAGGTAGGAGCTGAGTTTATACATTCTGCTTCTAGAATGAACAAAGCTGTGGTTGTGTTCATGAAAAGGGCAAATTTGGTCGGTAGGCTAATTGCTAGCGGAATATTTGTAAGAGATGTGTTGGTGTCAATTTCACCTCTCTCTACCCCTTCAACAAGAGTTGTAGTGGCAAATTTGCCTCCGTTTATTACGGACGATCAAATTAGGAAAGAGCTGAGTCGTTTTGGTAAGTTTGCTAGCGGTTTCCGTGTACTGTCAGCAGGTTTTCAGGCAGATGCCGTTAAGCACGTTGTTTCGTTCAGGCGGCAAGTGTTTATGTTTCTGAACAATAATGAGCAACAGCTAAATGTGCATTTCAAAGTGAGGCATGGGGAGGGGCTCTATGCAGGTTTTGCCAGCACAGATAGTCTACGGTGTTTTGAATGTGGGGATTTGGGGCACAAGAGCTTTGCGTGCCCACATAAAGGCCATAGACGGAGTGAGGGTGCAAGTGGGGGAAATCGAGGTCAAAATGCAGGGGGTAAGGAGATGCAGACAGCAGAGGCTGGGCCTAGTCAGTCTAGAGATGGTGGTGTAGATGAGGCTGGGGCTAGTCAGGCTAGAGATGGTGGAGAAGCAGAGGCTGGGTCTAGTCAGGCTAGAGATGGTGGGGTAGCTGAGGCTGGGCCTAGACATGCTATGGAGGGTGGTGCAGATGATGCTGGGCCTAGTCATGCTATGGAGGGTGGTGTAGCTGAGGCTGGCCCTAGTCATGCTATGGAGGGTGGTGTAGCTGAGGCTGGCCCTAGTCATGCTATAGAGGGTGGTGCAGATGATACTGCGTCTAGTCAGGTTATTCTAGTGGATGAGGAGAGTATAGTGGGGAAGTGTAAGAGATTAGGGGGAGGAGGAGGGTGTCAAGAGGAAAAGGAAAAAGGATGTGGATAAAGGTACCATGGAAATGTTGCCTGTTGCTGTGGGTGAGGCCCTAAACAGAGAGAAAGGGCAGGTGGTCAGGGTGGGAGATAGAGAAGAGGAGGAAAGTGAGTCTGAGGAAGAGGATGAGGAGTTATTTTTTTCAGACTCCTCTTCAATTGGCCCGGAGCTGACAGCCAGTCAACCAGAGGGGTCTAAGTACACGTTGAGAGAACTGACAAGGTTCCTGAATGAGACTAAGGGGAAAAAAGTTAATCTTGAGACTTTTTTCCTGATCCTAGAAAGTTTGTAAGATCAGTACAACATGCTATGAGAAATGAGGGGCATGGTGCCCTCTCACCCAGGAAACGGTTTAGGTTGAGGAAGTGGGTCACAATAGTGCGTAAAGGTTTACCTTCAGACACTGTTTAAATGTTTAATTTCTTACTGACACTGGGGCTTTTTGAGCTTTGCTATTGGTCTATTTCTCTGCTGGCTTTTCTCCCACTTCTTATGGAGACTCTTCGGGTAGGCTCGCTCAATATAAATGGCGCCAGAGATGCGGGAAAGAGGAGTGTGTTGGGTGAATATGTAAAACAAAAAAAAAGTACAGGTGTTGTTTCTGCAGGAGACTCATAGTGATGTGGTGAATGAAGTTGATTGGGGGCTCTGGTGGAAAGGGGCAAGTGTGTTGAGCCATGGGACAAATCTTAGTGCAGGGGTGGCAGTCCTTTTTGCACCGGGTCTGGCTGTAAAAATTTGCTCCTCAAAGGAGGTGTGTAGGGTAGGTTGCTTGTTGTTAAAGCAGAAATTAACAACATGGTTTTTGTCTTTATAAATGTGTATGCGCCTAACACAGGGAGAGAAAGAGGGGTTCTATTTGGGAGTCTTAGACAGGAACTCTCACAAGTAGCGCCTGAGGAGACGCTGGTGATCGGAGGTGACTGGAACTGTACAATGGATTTTACAAAAGACAGAAATGGGGAAGAGCCTCATTCAGTGTCAGTGGGAGTGTTAAGGGACATCTTTAATCAGTTTGACCTAGTGGATGTTTGGAGAACTAAACATCCAAACACAAGACAGTATACGTGGGTGAAGGTTTTTGGGGCTAGGGTGAGTGCAGCTCGACTTGATCGTTTTTACATGTCCAGGAATCAGAGCAATAGGCTGCTGGGTGCTACCATTCTCCCAGTGGGGTTTTCGGATCACCACATAACCATGGCTCGGCTGTCTATTTCACCAGGGCCCCGGCAGGCATCTTATTGGAAGTTCAATGTAAAGCTCTTACAAGATGCCACCTTTTGCTCAGGTTTCCAGACTTTTGGGAAAGATGGGGGCAGCGAAGAGAGGAGTATGAGTCTCTGAGTCAATGGTGGGATGTGGGGAAAGTGCAAATTCGGCTTTTCTGTCAACAGTACACAGCTCTCTCATCCTCAGAGGCTAGGAGAGTATTGGGGGAACTAGAGCGGTGTATTAGTGAGATGGAGGTAGAGATGGTGGGGCAAGGCAATGTAGGCCTCCAGGCTAACTTAGCCGAATTACGTAGGGACCTGGGCAGTTTTTTCCAGGTTAAAGCAAAGGGAGCACTTGTAAGAGCTAGGTTCTCCATGCTCAAGGAGATGGATGCTCCCAGCTCCTTCTTCTTTGGTTTGGAAAGACAGAGCAGTGATGCCAAGGGTATGCATTGTCTACGGCTGTCTGATGGGAGGGTGACCTCTGTGGTGGGGGAGATGCGGGAGCGGACTGTGGAGTTTTATACTGAATTGTATAGGGCAGAAATGTGTGATCCTATGTGTGCTCAGGTCTTGTTCGAAGGACTCCCTAAGCTCTCTCGGGCACAGAGGGATGAAATGGACATTCCTCTGTTGTCACATGAACTGGCAGAGGCAGTAACCCAGATGTCCCCCGGTCGTGCACCCGGGGTCGATGGACTTCCAGTGGAATTTTACAAAAATTCTGGGGAACAATTGGACAGGATTTCTTTTGCGTGTTGCGTGAATGCGTCGGGGTAGGAGAGTTGCCGATGAGCTGCCGTCGGGCGGCTCTGACTCTCCTGCCCAAAAAAGGGGACTTGTGTGAACTTAAGAACTGGAGGCCTGTGGCATTACTCTGTGCGGACTACAAGATTTTTGCCAAGGTCCTCTCTAACAGACTGAAGTCCCATCTGGACTCTATAATACACAAGGACCAGACATATTGTGTACCGGGACGCTCAATCACGGACAACTTGTTCTTGATTAGGGACATGTTGGACTTGTCGAGAGGTTCTAATGTGAACTTTGGACTGGTCTCTTTAGATCAAGAGAAGGCTTTTGATAGAGTGGATCATGAGTATCTGTTTAATGTGATGTCTGTGTTTGGGTTTGGGAAGAGTTTTGTGACCTGTGTGAAGCTGTTGTATGCTGGGGCGTCATGTATGGTTAAGGTGGGAGGGGGCTCAGTAGGCCAGTCTGGGTGAAACGGGGATTAGACAAGGATGCCCTCTATCTGGGCAGCTGTACACACTAGCCATTGAGCCTTTTTTAGGACTGCTACGCAGGAGACTGCGGGGAGTGTGCTGGACAGGCATGGATGTGGTGACAGGAATAGCAGTCTCAGCATATGCAGATGATGTTTCTGTGATGGTCAGGGATGAGCAAGATATGCAGGAACTAGAGACCAGTCTGAAGGTGTACGAGGGAGCTTCATCAGCTAAGGTAAACTGGGGAAAGAGCAAAGCTCTGTTATGTGGGGCATGGGGGATAGGGCTCCTCCTCTGCTTCCAGGGGGTTTGCAGTGGGGTTGTGAAGGGCTTAAAGTGTTGGGGGTGTACCTGGGCTCGGAGAGGTGGGTCAGCAAGAACTGGGAGGGGCTGTCACAGGCAGTGGTGTCAAGACTGGCCAGGTGGAGGTGGCTCCTGTCCCAAGTGTCATATAGAGGGAGGGTGCTGATAATCAACAACCTGGTGGCATCTTCCTTGTGGCATAAACTGGCTGTCCTCAACCCCCGCCGGTCTGCTTGCAGACCTGCAACGCAAGCTGGTGGACTTCTTTTGGTCGGGACATCACTGGCTGAAGGCAGCAGTTTTGTACATGACCGTACACGAAGGAGGACAGGGCCTGGTGGAACTGGAGAGCAGGATGGCTGCTTTCCGACTAAAGGCGGTGCAGAGACTGCTGTACCACACTGATGTTGGCTGGAGGGAACCAGCATGCGCGCTGCTGAGGAGAGCTGGCGGATTAGGGTTGGACCGGCAGCTGTTCCTCATGAAGCTGGAGAGGCTGAGTACAGCAGGTCTCTCAGAGTTTTACTCTGCGGTGCTGAGGGCCTGGCAGCTGCTAAGACCCACACGAGAAGGGGGTGTGGAGCCTGGGCAGTGGGTGTGGGAGGAGCCTATCTTCCACAACCCAGCCATCCCTTTGAGATCGGTTCAGTCGGCCAACCTGCAGAGGCAACTGATGGCAGGGGGTTTACAAAGGCTGGGTGACCTGAGACTGCTGGGAGAGGAGGGGTGGAAAACCCGGAGGTCTTGGCGCAACAAACAGGAATAACGTCTCTTAGGCTGCTGGAGAGATTCCTGGAGGAGGTCCAGGAGGCACTGTCTGAGCCGGTAAGGGGGTGTTTGAGAGGCCAAAGGGAGAGGGGCCACCAATGTTCCCGCCACTGCAGGTGACGGCAGAGACTGGAGACTGGCAAGGGGGTCTGGAGGACTTGTTAGATTTTAACACTCCGAGCCTGGGGGAGTTTGAGGGGTGGGAGGTAAAGCCCTCTACAACCTCTGTGTTAAGGTTAGGAGCATTAGAAGCCTAACAGGAGTGAAGGCACATCAGTGGCAGGGGGTATGTGGGGCGGAGAGTATGGTGGGTTTTAGATGGAGGGCGCTCTACAAACCCCCAGTACCAAAGAGGTCAGGGACCTCCAGTGGAGGGTTCTTCATGGAGCCCTGGCCACTAACAGCTGGTTGGCACGGGTTGATCCGGGAATTGGGCAGGGGTGTCCTTTCTGTCAAATGAAAGAAACTGTAATTCATGTGTTTTCTGTGTGCACCAGGTTAATGCCATTAATGTCTCTGTTGGAATGTCTGTGTGACAGGTTGGGGGTGGTTTTTGCTGTTGGGATGTTTATAATGGGATACAGGTATTCGAGTAAGGAGAAAGAAAAATGTGTTTTGTTGAATTTTCTGTTTGCTCAGGCAAAGTTAGCTATTTGGCTAACAAGGAGGAACAGGGTCAAAGGTGGGGGGATAACAGACCCTTTACTACTGTTTAATGGGATGGTCTCTGCGCGCCTTAGGGTTGAGTTTGAGTTCTATAAAATGATCAAATGTGTGGAGATGTTTGAGGAGATATGGTGTGTTGGGGGGGCTGTCTGTATTGCTGGGGAAGATGTTTTGGATATACGGTTGTAGGAGAGGTTTTTTGTGTATGGTGATTTGTACAGGATATATTTTTATTTTTTTATTTTAGGAGTGGGGGGGTGAGTTTTAAATGAATTGAGAATGTTTCAATAAAGAAAGACCAAAAGTCAAAAGTCTCTCTCTCTCTCGCTCTCGCTCTCTCGCTCTCTCTTTTTCTCTCACTCTGATGCAGGGGAGCTCTCTCTCTCTTTCTATCTCTGTATTCTCTCTATTGTCTCTCTCTCTCTCTCTCGCTCTCTCTCTCTCGCTCTCGCTCTCTCGCTCTCTCTTTTTCTCTCACTCTGATGCAAGGGAGCTCTCTCTCTCTTTCTATCTCTCTGTATTCTCTCTATTATCTCTCTCTCTCTCTCTCTCTCTCTCGCTCTCTCTCTCTCTCTCTCGCTCTCGCTCTCTCGCTCTCTCTTTTTCTCTCACTCTGATGCAGGGGAGCTCTCTCTCTCTTTCTATCTCTGTATTCTCTCTATTGTCTCTCTCTCTCTCTCTCGCTCTCTCTCTCTCGCTCTCGCTCTCTCGCTCTCTCTTTTTCTCTCACTCTGATGCAAGGGAGCTCTCTCTCTCTTTCTATCTCTCTGTATTCTCTCTATTATCTCTCTCTCTCTCAAATGGCCTCTGTTATGTGTAGATGGGATATTGAGTGTGACGGTGTTATGTGGTAGATTATGGCGGCTTTGAATGCCTGTATACCTGATTGTTAGTAATCTTGGTTGTATTATTCCTGGTGGAATGCTAGGTGAGGGTAGGGGAATATAGGCTTAGCTGATTTCATAAAGCTTTTCTGTTGGGGTTATCTGCTGTGACGTAATGTAGTGAATAATGAGTGGTTGGAAACAAACACATTCACATTCGCACATAGACACACTGGTCAATCAACACACACCATATAGTACCTACAGTATTACTGTAGTCTTGTTGCATTGAAATATGACAATGCTTATACCATAACTTCAGAAAGTATTTATACCCCTTGACTTTTTCCACAATTTGTTGTGTTACAGCCTAAATTCAAAATTAATTAAACAAAAAATGTCTTACCCATGTACACACAATACCCCCACAAAGAAAAAGTGAAAACATGTTTTCAGAAATGTTGGCAAATATATTGAAAACTAAATACAGAAATATCTCATTTACATAAGTATTCACACCCCTGAGTCAGTACACGTTAGAATCATCTTTTTGGCAGAGATTACAGCTGTGAGTCTTTCTGATTTTCAAGCCGATTTAAATCAAAACTGTAAGTCTGCCACTCAGGAACATTCAATGTTGTCTTGGTATGCAAATATAGTGTGTATTTGGCCTTGCGTTTTAGGTTTCTTGTCCGGCTGAAAGGTACATTTGTGTTGGAAAGCAGACTGAAGCAGACTGAACCAGGTTTTCCTCTAGGATTTTGCTTGTGCTTAGCTCTGTGTTGTGTTGGATTTGCCCCAAGCATAACACTTTGAATTCAGGACATAAAGTTCATTTCTTGCAGTTTTTTCTTTAGTGCCTTATTGCAAACAGGATGCATGTTTTGGAATATTTTGATTCTGTACAGTCTTCCTTCTTTACACTCTATTTAGGTTAATATGTTTGAGTAACTACAATGCTGTTGATCCATCCTCAGTTTTCTCCCATCACAGCCATTAAACTCTGTAACTGTTTGAAAGTCACCATTGGTCTCATGGTGAAATCCCTGACCGGTTTCCTTCCTCTCTGGCAACTGAGTTAGAAAGGATGCCTGTATCTTTGAAGTGACTGGGTGTATTACACCATCCAAAGCATAATTAATAATTTCACCATGCTCAAAGGGATATTCCATGTCTGCTTTTTTAAATTGTACCCATCTACCAATAGGTGCCCGTTGCGAGGCATTGGAAAACCTCCCTGGTCTTTGTGGTTGAATCTGTGTTTGAAATTCACTGCTAAACTAAGGGGCCTTACAGATAATTGCACGTGTCACAACACAGCTGATTGGCTCAAATGCATTAAGAAGGAAAGAAATTCCACAAATGAACTTTTAACAAGGCACACCTGTTAATTGAAATGCATTCCAGGTGACTACCTCATGAAGCTGGTTGAGAGAATGCCAAGAGTGTGCAAAGCTTTTATCAAGACAAATGGTGGCTACCTTGAAATATCTAAAATATAAAATAAAATATATTTAGATTTTTTTGGTGACTACATGATTCCATATGTGTTATTTCATAGTTTTGATGTCTTCACTATTATTCTACAACGTAGAAAATTGTCAAATAAAGAAAAATCCTTGAATGAGTAGGTGTGTCCAAACTTTTGACTGGTACTGTATAGTGTTGTGTATATATACTGTATATACTGTAAATAGAATCCAGTATATACACAGGGATGGGCAAGAATGACAAAATACAATAACAAAATAGCATAAAGATCATTGTATCAAAATAAACTACAAAATACTTGTATTTTGAAATGTATTTTATTAAAATATGTGTATTTTCTATTTTAAAATACAGAAATACATTTGCAAGTAGCCAGTCCAAACAGCAACAACATTCTCAGTAACAGTTACAGAAACGTTTAACTTGCTATAATTATGATATGTTGTTGTTAATCTACCTTAGTTGAATGCGCTGACTGTAAGTCACTCTGGATAAGAGTGTCTGCTAAATTACCTAAATGTAAATGTACAGTATATGTGAAAGTGAACACACCAAAATAAACTGCAAAGCACACTGGGTATTATTATTGCCATTGTTTCAGGACGGAGTTCAATAGAATTATTTTCAGCGTGCTTTGGAATTGTCCATTTTTACATATACAGTACATTTATATTTAGTTCATTTAGCAGATGCTCTTATCACACCATAGTGCCATCAGACTTCTGATACCAATGCAGTGTGAAAGGGGGCCACAAAATAGTGAACTGCTATAAAAAAACATGTTATAGAAAAGTAATTTGTATTTTGAAAGTACAAATTACAGTTCTCGAAAGTATCTTGTTACAAAATACATCAGAGTGGAGTGTAATACAAATGACTAAATACTCAGACGTAATTGAAATACATAAATACTGACCATCTCTGTAAATAAATATGAAGTGGGTAAAGCAGTATGTAAACATTATTAAAGTGACCAGTGTTAAATGACTCTATGTACTTAGGGCAGCAGTCTAAGGTGCAGGGTAGAGAACCGGGTGGTAGTTGGTTAATAACATTGACTAAGGTTCAGGGCAGGGTACTGGGCAGAGGCTAGCTAGTAGTGACTGTTTAACAGTCTGATGGCCTGGAGATAGAGAATGTTTATCAGTCTCTCGAGGCTGTGGCTCGGGTGGCCGATGTCTTTGATGATCTTCTTGCCTTTCCTGTGACACCGGGTGCTGTAGATGTCCTGGAGGGCAGGCAGTGTGCCCCCAGTGATGTACTTGGCTGACCGCACCACTTTCTGGAGAGCCTTCTGGTTGCGGGCACTAGACTTGCCCTACCAGGCAGTGATACAGCCGAACAGGACGCTCTCGGTATGTGAATTGTAGTGGGTCTAGGGTGTAGGGTAAGGTGGAGGTGATATGATCCTTATTTTCTTGATGACAGAAGTGATGACAGCAGTGAATGCTACCTTCTCTTTCTTGGGTACATGAACCATGGTGGACATCTTGAAGCAAGTGAGGACAACAGACTGGGTTATGGAGAGATTGAACATGTCTGTAGACACTCCAGCCAGCTTGTCTGCACATGCTCTGAGGACACGGCATCACAACCTTGTTGCATGTATTTACATTATATGGAATCACATTATATGAAATCACATTTGAAATATATTAGGCTGCTTTCTGCATTGTATACAGTATAACAAAGAGACTGTATTTTATAAACTGCAGCCCCCTCTGGCCTCACATGTCTGTTGAATTTACCCACACACTGAGCATAACATAATTCCATTAAGTAGCTTGAAAGAGAGGCAGAGTCACCCAGGCTGGATGTTTGTGATGTTCTTTTTTCAATTTACAGTACTTCTCAGTTGCTTTGCCAGCTTCAGTGTGAAATCCGCTGGGAGTTGTCTACAAGAGAGCCACCAGCTTTCTCAGGGTCGAACACTCTTAATTATGCTCAGTGTAAATGAAGGAGCCTGGGAGCTGGTTGGCTGGCTGGCTGACTGACTGGCTGGTTGGTGTGGAGCACAGGCAGACAGACTGCATGTGCGGGTGACAAAGCTTACAGCGGTGCTGCTGCACTTACAGCCTTGGGCCTGGCAGAGATGGATAAATAGACATAACATAAGGCCTGTATGCTAATTTGTCAATTCAGTAAAGCTGGCAGGAGTATAGAGAAAGAAGCCATGCTCTGACGATGCGGCACACAACTGAGAAATGGTTGTGGGTGACAGATATTCAATACTGTACTCTTTTTTTTCTTCTTATGACATTTAGATTATCAATGACTAATACTGACAGACCATGCGTATTGCCACGGCTCAGTGCTTTGCTGATGAATATTGAATACTATGTTTAGACATTGACACCCACATCAAGATGCTACGGGATGAGGAGGAAAATGGGTGATGATACTGAGATTAATTTCTAAAAACTGAGGCAGATTAAACACTAGCCTTTTACTTATTAATATTACATTTGCTGTATGTAATCTGCCTCAGGAACAGACAACATTTACAAGTACAGTATATTCTGAAAATCTACTCAACCATATACAACTAGATACTGAATTAAATCCCCAAGACAACCTTTTGAGTGAAAGTTCTAGGTTGTCAACAGCTACTATTTGCGTCTCAATGCCTTTCTGATGTGTGTCAAGGTGAACACTAGAGTAATAGTTGGTTGTAGTTACAGACCTGAGATAAATGAATAGCTGAAGGAAGTGAGAACAAAATGATACAGCTGCAGTATGTTCAGGCTGCTTCTCATGAACACTATAACCCACTTTTCACCTGTCCCATGGTACACACCTTACATCAGCTGAAAACAATCAAGTCATGGCGTTCATATCTCCGTGTAAACACAAAGTATGGTCATTAAAACTCTGGGATTTTCTACAGACTAGTACAACTTGTACTGTGTAATGCACTTTTAATGAATTAGCAGTGTAATGTAAATGAAGCTAATTCATGGGCAGGTAAATTCTATAAATATTCTGTTAACGAATACTAACTTGAATACATCAAATCAAATTGTATTTGTCACATACACATGGTTAGTAGATGTTAATGTGCGTGTAATGAAATGCTTGTGCTTCTGGTTCTGACAGTGCAGTAATATCTAATCCATTTATTAAAGTGGTCAGTGATTGGGTCTCCATGTAGGCAGCAGTCTCTCTGAGTTAGTGATTGCTCTTTAGCGGTCTGATGGCCTTGAGATAGAAGCTGTTCTTCAGTCTCTCGGTTCCAGCTTTGATGCACCTGTACTGACCTCGCCTTCTGGATGGTAAAGGTAGTGGCTCGGGTGGTTGTTGTCTTTGATGATCTTTTTAGCCTTCCTGTGACATCGGGTGCTGTAGGTGTCCTGGAGGGCAGGTAGTTTTCCGCCGGTGATGTGTTGTGCAGACCGTACCACCCTCTGGAGAGCGTTGCGGTTCATGGCGGTGCAGTTGCCGTACCAGGCTGTGATGCTCTCGATTGTGGATGTGTAAAAGTTAGTCAGCGTTTAGGGTGACAAGACACATTTCTTCAGCCTCCTGAGGTTGACGAGGCGATGTGTACGCCGAGGAACTTAAAACTTTCCACTTTCTCCACTGCTGTCCCTTCGAGGTGGATAAGGGGGTCCTTTGTTTTGTTGATGTTGATGTTGAGTGAGAGTTTGTTTTCCTGACACCACACTCCAAGTTCCCGCACCGCCTTGTTGTTGGTAATCCCACTAATGTTGTGTCGTCTGTAACTTGATGATTGAGTTGGAGGCGTGCATGGCCAGGCAGTCATGGGTGAACAGGGAGTAAAGGAGGGGGCTGAGCATGCACCCTTGTGGGGCCCCAGTGTTGAGGGTCAGCGAGGTGGAGATGTTGTTTCCTACCCTCACCACCTGGGGACGGCCCGTCAGAAAGTCCAGGACCCAATTGCACAGGGCGGGGTTGAGGCCCAGGGCCTCCAGCTTGATGATGAGCTTGGAGGGTACTATGGTGTTGAATGCTGAGCTGTAGTCAATAAACAACATTCTTACAAAGGTATTCCTCTTGTCCAGATGGGATAGGGCTGTGTGCAGTGTGATGGCGATTGCATCGTCTGTGGACCTGTTAGGGCTGTACGCAAATTGAAGTGGGTCTAAGGTGGGTCTAGGGTGGCCAATACAGTAGCAAACATCCTGTGATAATTGGTACCTTGACAACTTTTCATATCACCTTGCCCCCAACATGGAACTACCCTGTGACCACAAAGATGGAAAAGCTAAAACGTTATGGACTGAAACAATTACCATAAATCATGGATAAACATGACTAAATAAGAAGAATTCAAATGAAGCAAGTGGGTGGGTGTTGATGTGTCTTTATCAACTGGGTTGGTTGGCCTCCAGACGTGTTGACAGCAATCTGTTCATGACAACAAATAGACACACTCTGCTACAGCTGTCTGGACCTTGTTGATTTCTTCAGATCAGTAGCGAATTCAAAGGCTTCATTTTTCGAAGGGGAGCACTGGAGAGAGCGGAGAGAGGGAGGAGGCGAGAGAACTTGAGAGAAAATGTGATTTGGTCTGGGTGTTTTCAGCTGCATGCTCCATTTGCCCTCTCTGACAGAAAAAGAGAATGACGTGCATTCGCAGGAATTGAATCACTAGATTAAACACTGCCTCCTCCCCCTTCTCCCCTGAGTCGTATAGAGGGGGAGATGTGGGGAGATTGCAGGGAGAGATGTTCTTGCAGAAAGGGACGCTAAGGAGCCTTTGTCAAAGGCAAGATTGATTGGGTGATTAAATATCCAGGAGTAGAGTATCAATGTTCACTCCTGACCATTAGTGCCAGAAGAGTTGCAATAAGAAACTGTCTGTGCACTGTCCAACTTCTCTCAGTAGCTCCAGCATATGTTGTTTCTATGGAATTTCTTTCCCTCCTGTGCGGATATTTCCCCTCAAAATAATGTTTTTCTTGGTTTACCCCCAATGGAGGGAAGAGAACCAGAGGGTGCCTGGGTTATCAGTGGGAATATTTAACAACTACTGGTGATTCCGCAGAGTACAGCGAATAATGGTTAATTAAGAGAATACAGTACATGCTCAATGCTGATAACCCCAAAACACTTTACGCAACTTGATGCATGCAGACATGCAGTTTCTGTCATTTATGTTTAAGGTCAATCGTTTGTATCAGTTGTATCAAACTAAGGTTGATTGACATGAATAATAAATACAAAACAAATGCATGTGGTTCTCGAATTGAATTATGCAAATGTCAGCACAGGAATTGTCAGAGTGGAAGAAGGTGTTCCTGTCACCCTTCTTGGTAACACTTTACATTAAGTTGTCCCTATTGCTATGTAACTAACACAGTAATAACTGTTAACAGCAGTTATTAAACAATTGGAACAAGGAATGTTTCATTACAAATTCACTTGCTTAAGGTTATTATATAGTGTGATTGCACATTCTCTTGTTCCACTATGTAATTGATGTTCTGTAATTACAAGTTTATAAGACACTTGTGAATTGCCATGTTATTAACTCATACCAAAATATGACCTTGTTACAAGTACTGTATATTCAAGTTGCCACTACCATTGAATCTACATTTAATGCCAGGGTTGATAAATAGGCTAGGACATGGTAACAACAATTGTAACAAGGCACACCCTGTGATTAACTACCAGTCATTTTCAATTACAGTAAAACTTCAATTAAATGTAGAGTCTCAAATATCTGACTGCCCCTTTTTATAGCCGGGCAATGGCACAAATTTCAGCAAATAAACACCTGTTTCAAATAAACGCCAGGTCTAACTGAATTGTTTCTGAGGTTTAATGTTTGATTTGCTACATTAAATCAAATCAAATCAAATCTTATTTGTGACCTACACATGGTTAGCAGATGTTAATGTGAGTGTAGCGAAATGCTTAAGTAAATTAGTAATGATGCATTTTTATCGCCAGTAAGAAACTGCTAGCCATTGGCTGCTAACTGGCAAGCACAAAAACAGTCAACAACTTCGGGAGTACAGACCCTCAGAAATCATCAGGTCGCCCTCTAGTGGCGAAAGTAAGAACCACCTAAAATGCACAGTCAAAGAGGAGAATACAAATTCTGTAAAGGAAGTTTTTTATATATATTTTTTATGGAGTCATACTAAGACAAAAGTAACATGACACAGTGTGTTAGTGTTAGTGATAACACATTAGTGCATGTAGATACCCATAGACTCCCAGTCATTGCGCTAACGCTAGTTGGCATTGGCTCGCAAAACTACCCCTAACTCTGGACACAAAGACATAACAATGGCATGCACGAGTTCATCTGATTTAAATATGAATCTTGTCAAATCCACTGAAAAATGTTTTGTCTCCTTATTTATCCTGTTTAGCCTATTGTTTACAAAGGTTGTTGCGTTGTAACTAAACCATTCTTAAAATGTCACTTCACTTTACACTAAGTTGCTTTCCCATGGGTAAGAACATTGTAAATACATGTATATCCCATGTAACATTGTAATTGCAGAGTTCATTGTTAAAAAATGTCACATTGTAAGTACAATGTAACTAAGAGGGTTATACCTAATGTTGTCCTGTCTCCTAATTTCTCCTGGTGATCCCATTGTCTGCAAAGGTTGTTACATTGTAACTAAATAGTAATTATAGAAGTTATACCCTCCTAGGTTTCACTTTACATTAAGTTGCTTGATCCTGTTGTAGGTACATTACAAGTATAACATATGTAACTAAATTGCTTTTGCATTACACTTGATTCAGTCATAGCATTTATTTGATTTGATTTAACCTTTATTTAACTAGGCAAGTCATTTAAGAACAAATTCTTATTTACAATGACAGCCTACCAAAAGGCAAAAGGCCTCCTGCGGGGACAGGGGACTAAAAATAAAACATCAAATATATAAATATAGGACAAAACACACATCATGACAAGAGAGACAACACAGCACTACATAAAGAGAGACCTAAGACAACAACACAGCAAGGCAGCAACACACGACAACACAGCATGGTAGCAACACAACACGGTAGCAGCACAAAACATGGTACAAACATTATTGGGCAGAGACAACAGCACAAAGGGCAAGAAGGTAGAGACAACAATACATCACGCAAAAGCAGCCACAACTCTCAGTGTACAGTAGATGTAACATACAGTAGATGTAACATCCAGTAGATGTAACATACAGTAAATGTAACATCCAGTAGATGTAACATACAGTAAATGTAACATACAGTAGATGTAACATCCAGTAGATGTAACATACAGTAAATGTAACATCCAGTAGATGTAACATATAGCAAATGTAACATCCAGTAAATGTAACATCCAGTAGATGTAACATACAGTAAATGTAACATCCAGTAAATGTAACATTCAGTAGATGTAACATCCAGTAGATGTAACATACAGTAAATGTAACATACAGTAAATGTAACATCTAGTAGATGTAACATACAGTAGATGTAACATCCAGTAAATGTAACATCCAGTAAATGTAACATCCAGTAGATGTAACATCCAGTAGATGTAACATACAGTAGATGTAACATACAGTAGATGTAACATCCAGTAAATGTAACATCCAGTAAATGTAACATCCAGTAGATGTAACATCCAGTAGATGTAACATACAGTAGATGTAACATACAGTAGATGTAACATACAGTAGATGTAACATACAGTAGATGTAACATCCAGTAAATGTAACATACAGTAGATGTAACATCCAGTAGATGTAACATCCAGTATATGTAACATCCAGTAAATGTAACATCCAGTAAATGTAACATCCAGTAAATGTAACATCCAGTAAATGTAACATCCAGTAGATGTAACATCCAGTAGATGTAACATCCAGTAGATGTAACATCCAGTAAATTTAACATCCAGTAAATGTAACATCCAGTAAATGTAACATCCAGTAGATGTAACATCCAGTAGATGTATGTAGCATTCAGTAAATGTAACATCCAGTAGATGTATGTAACATCCAGTAAATGTAACATCCAGTAGATCTAACATCCAGTAGATGTAACAAGGTCAGATTATTAACATGGTAATTCACTTTCAAATGTGTGATTACAGAACATTAGTTACAGAGTGGAACAAGACAATGTGTAACAACATCAGCAGTTACACATGTGGAATAACCTTCAGCAAGTGAATGCGTAATTACACAGTCCTTATTCCATCTGTGTAATAACTTATTCCGCAATCACCCTATTACCATGTAATTACATAGCAAAACCTATGTGACTACTATGTTGATAATACAGTTATTACATTGTAATAGGGGCAACTTCATGTAAAGCATTACCTTCTTCTGTCTGTTGATTGCTATTGGCATGTTTTTGTGTTGTTTTTGTGTTTTATAGTGTCACATGCTGTCAAAAGTCTAGGTGATGTGGGTAAGGTGGAGTCAGGCGCAGGACACAGAGATCAGTAATAATCGTAACTTGACTCAATAAACAATCTTCCATCAAGGAGAACAAAATTCCAGAGCACATAAACGAGACAACTTGACAACAATAAACATGCACAAAACCATGATGGAACCAGAGGGTTAAATAGGGAATAAATGATAACATAATGGAAACCAGGTGTGTACAATCAAGACCGAACAAAAGGAAAAAGAAATGTAGATCGGTGGATACTAGAAAGCCGGTGCCGAACGCCGCCCGAACAAGGAGAGGCACCAACTTCGGTGGAAGTCGTGACACATGCATTGATTGCAATTCACCAAAATTAAAGGAAGTAATTATACAAAGATAATGTAACCTTGATTTCTGTATCCCGACGGCAAAATAAGAAACGTCATTCATTTGAGCATTTGACCTTGGACAACATTCTGCAGTTTTGTTTATGTGTAAACAGTAATGCCTTTTCAATCTTTTAATACTCACTGAGCTAAGGTAGTCTAGCTCAAACAATATGTCACTAAGACACAAGACAGGCTTGAGCAGAAATTTAAGAGGGAAGAATATCTGTTGCTAATATTGTAGCAGCTTTTTATTGTTGTTGAAAAACCATTGACATATTATAATACTTAGTTCGTCTTGAATAGCAGCGACTGTAGAGACCAGACCGTGAATAAAACATTCCTGGTTCTTGGACGGTTCTATTGCAGGTGTTTGTAAAATGCTATTTGATGTGCAATATCTGCAATATCACTCATTTTCATCTATTTCTGCACTTCAGATTTGATTGAAATCCAGCCTTTAATCTGTATTTCCATCTAATAAACTTTCTGGTTCAACTGTGTGTATAATATAGCAGGCATTTCACTTATTATTGCTTCTTCCCCTTGTGACTCCCTCATGGACAACATTTCCATCACACTCTCTTGCATACAACCTCTATCTCAGTTGGTCTCTTCTTTCCCTTGTTAGTATTTCTCATACATGAAGATTAGGAGAAGTCAAATGTCAGTCTTCCTTTCTATCATGAAATGAATGATCTGGTTTGTAGCACATTGTGGTGGTTTTCTAAAGCAGACTATATTGTTGACAGAGCTTATCGGGGGACTTTACAGCACTTAGCGAGGAGTAGTCTAACTGGAGGTGGTTCCTGTGGATAAAATTAACAACATTGTGGACATTGGCCCTGGTCCCATCTCTCTATCACACCTCGGTGATAAAACAGCTGAGATCTGAATCCCTGCGAGGCTGTGGGTGGTGGAGGTTGAGGTGGAAGATGGAGTGCTGGCTGGAAATCGATGAAGCCAGACTGAGGGAGGTTGTACCTCCTCCTCCTCCTACCCCCCTCCTCCTCCACCTGCACCTCCCTCCTCCTTTGCCACCTCCCTCCTCCTTCGCCTCATTCAGCCGACCCCTCCTCAATGTCACTGGGAGATATATTTTGCTTTTAGCCATCAGAGAGCCCACATCAGACCTCTTCTGTCTCTCACCCCCTCCCCCATCCCTTCCCACCCCTCTACCCACGGGTTCCCTAGGCAGGGCGCCATTGACTGGGTTCACTCGGCATTGATTCTGAGAGGTGGGTTACATTTGATAAATAGCGTCAGTAGGTTATCCCCACTGGGATGAGAAACTGAAGTCTGATCGGGAGTTATTCATATTTTCACCTCATTAAATCATCTGTTTTTGATTGAATAAGTTATCAAATTGATCTATGAATTATTTGAGAATGGTGTCATCACATTATCTATGCAGCGTTACAGTATGTCTTCTTTGTAGAAATCCATGACATATTCATGTCTTGAAAGATATGTACTTTTCAATATATTAAACTCGGGTTGAATAACTTCCCAAGTATTTCGCAGCACTAGTCGCATCATGAGTCGGAGTCTGTTCCCAGCAATGTCTCATCAACACATTGTGAATTGAGTTAAGGGGCCAGCCTTTCTGTGAACCGGAACATCTCTGTGAAGAAAGGCCAGACATTTTGTGAGTAGCAGTCCTGAAGGCTGATTGAACCAGACCCAGACCAAGATGAGATAAGGCATCTTATTTTACTGCTAGATACGTCCACCTCCACCTCCTACAGCTTCAGGAGGCAAGCCACCCCTGGATGCTTCCCTGCTGACCTTTACTTTTAGGTGGTGATGCTGACCTGAAAATTCCCCCATCCTGATTGGTTTGGGGACTGGAGATGCAATCTTGTGATGAATAGTGAAAAGGTCAACCCGGCCTCTCCAAAGAAGCGTCACTCCATTGTACAGCATGCTGCGTGAACTGCATCTGATAGGCGCTTTCCCTTTTTCCCACTGGAACATCGTGTTCCTGGAGCAGTCTTCTGCTTCTTTCTCTCCTCCCGACTCTCAGTCTTTCCCTTGATATGGAAATAGGGTAGTGATAACACATGCTCTGTGAAAGGATCACATTTTTAACGGGATAGAAAAACTATTATAGGATTGCTGAAGAACAGGGCAGACTTGAGTCTTCTAAACCTGTAGCGGTGGTAGTCATAAGAAGTTAATTAACATATCCCGACTGAGCAATGACTTTCTTGAAGTATTGGATTTAAATGATGAGGATTAGGATACGCAGGGACAAATGTAGGACACACTGTGATTTAAATGATCATAATCGAGAAGACAGTGACTCTGGGTGAAGTTGAAGTATCACCGGGAATTGCACATGGATCATTTGAGCCGTTGGGACTCTCCAAACTGTCTTTCTAAAAGTGGATATGCCCAATGGTGACAAAAAAATAATAATGCTATGATCACCGTGACACTGCCTCATTAGTGGGCTTAAACGGGCTGTTGAATGAATTTGCCCCTGAGAGAGGGAACGGATAAATCACTGGCTGTCCCAATTTTAATGAATACATAAAGCTATTCTCTATATTATTGAGATCCCATCCCACCTGTTGTTTCAGTCCTAACATTTCCCTGAAGGCAGAGAAGGTATCGGTCCCTGTTCTGTTCGGCCTATGTAATGTTGATATATCTCACTTGGGGCCTAAATGTCAGTCTGGAAGAGTCGAGCCCTTTTTGGTAATGCCCAAGCAATTGCAAATGTCAGACAGAGCGTTGCGTTGATGAGTGGCTGTGCCCGAGTGTCCCACACAGCTCCCGCAATGCAGCTCAGACAGTCACCTAGGACTAGGAATCTCCCTCTGTGCCATACCAGTTCTTTAATATGGGGGCAGAATTCTTCAGTGTGCATGAAGCATGTGGAAGGAAAATCAAAACCCAGGCTATGTTTGAAATAACGTTATATTGACTTTCTACATGAAAGCTAGCAAACAGGTTCTTCATATGGTGCTCAAACATTCTGCACATTTCCCGCCAGGATCTTCCTCCATCATCTAGATTTGAGGGATATAATGCCGAGGTTGAACGCTAACTTGAGACATGCATGTAACTTGAATTGAAGAATAATTGCCCCAGTTCCAGTTCCAGTTGTGCATACATCACATGTTACTGTTCAGTTGTGCATACATCACATGTTACTGTTCAGTTGTGCATACATCACATGTTACTGTCCAGTTGTGCATACATCACATGTTACTGTTCAGTTGTGCATACATCACATGTTACTGTTCAGTTGTGCATACATCACATGTTCCTGTTCAGTTGTGCATACATCACATGTTCCTGTCCAGTTGTGCATACATCACATGTTTTTGTTCAGTTGTGCATACATCACATGTTACTGTTCAGTTGTGCATTCATCACATGTTACTGTTCAGTTGTGCATACATCACATGTTACTGTTCAGTTGTGCATACATCACATGTTACTGTTCAGTTGTGCATACATCACATGTTACTGTTCAGTTGTGCATACATCACATGTTACTGTTCAGTTGTGCATACATCACATGTTACTGTTCAGTTGTGTGACATTAGATCACAACCAAACCAATTCATGATGTTTCAACTGTCTTCCATGAACTGTGAATCTCCTACAGTAGGTTTTTAACTTTCAGAATACAACACTTCTACGTTGTGTCAGTTTTACATAGTTTTTGTGATTGTTACCTGCCAAGTAAAAAATGTAAGCTCCATGAAGCTGTTCCTATCAGTAACTCCTACTGTATCAGTCGCTGGTATTGTTGAGCATCTAAAACACCAGCAGCTGTACCAGGAAGGTGACTCATCACGCTACAGCTTCTCCTCAGAGGGTTTTCACACCTCTTCTTTTCACTGTCAGATCTTAAGCCCTGACACCGTGTCTCCTAGATGGGATGGGATGGGATGGTGTAACACTACACAACACACTGTCACACTGGCTGCCACTTCACTTCTCACAAAGTTGCAGTTTTCCATTGATGAGAGAAAAAAATGCTCCACACATACCTCCATCTATCTATCTACACAGGAGAAGACGTCAAAGAAGAAACACAGCTAGCTAGTGAGTAATTCTTCTTGCATAAAAAAAAAAAATCTGACTTCAGAGGGATAGATCCCCCACTTCCATCCATGGCTCGCTCTCAGTCAATGCAGAGTTAGCCTTTCCTTTTATGTGCTGCCCCTGGGATTATCATATCAATCTTCGATGTGACCTGATTACCAGCCTGCGGTTCACTTCGAAAGCAGTGGATCAAGTGATCCCTCTGTTTCTGAGGGCTAATTAACCCTGGTGTGTCGGTGTCCTACTGAAGCCTCCACAAGTTACTTCAGCTGTTGTGTTTTCACACGGCTCCACAGTCTGGCCTCTCTGTCCTCACAGTTGATGGGGGATGTGTTAAATAACTCTATTAGTAATAAGGTAGGCTTGTATAAAGGTCTGTATAACACTGGCTAAAGGTGTGCTCCTTGTGCTCTCTGTTCACTCATGACCACGTGTCCACACACATCTCCAACTCAATCATCAAGTTTGCTGACGACACAACAGTGGTAGGCCTGATTACCAACAACATCGAGACAGCCTACGGGGAGGTGGTGCCAGGAAAATAACCTCTCCCTTAACATCGACAAAACAAGCTGAACGTGGACTACATGAGACAGCAGAGAGAGCACGGCCACATTAACGGAGCCGCAATGGAAAGGGTGAAAAGCTTCAAGTTCCTCGGTGTGCACATCACTGACGACCTGAAATGGCGCCTTCACACAGACAGTGTGGTAAAGAAGGTGCAACTGTGCCTCTTCAACCTCAGGAGACTGAAGTAATTCGTCTTGGCCCCTACAACCCTCACAAACTTCTACAGATGAATCATTGAGAGCATCCTGTAAGGCTGTATCACCAACTATCACCATCCATCACTGGTACACCAGAGGGTGGTCCGGTTGGCCCAACACATCCCAGCTGGCACACTTCCTGCACTCCAGGACATCTACAGCACCCGGTGTCACAGGAAGGCGAAGAAGATCATCATCAAGAACCTCAGACACCCGAGTCAAGGCCTGTTCACCTTGCTTCCATCTGGAAGGCGGAGAATGTACTGGTGCATCAAAGCTGGGACCGAGAGACTGATAAACAGCTTCAAACTCTAGGCAAAGCTGTCAGCAAGGCGAAGGGTGGCTAATTTGAAGAATCTCAAATATTAAATATATTTTGATTTGTTTAACACTTTAGTGGTTACTACATGATTCCATATGTGTTATTTCATAGTGTTGATATCTTCACTATTATTCTACAAGTTACTGTAGAAAATTGTAAAAAATATAGAAAAACCCTTGAATGAGTAGGTGTGTCCCAACATTTGACCGATACAGTAGGTATGAACTGCATTCTAGTCAAGGCTCATTCTATATAACTACTCTTGAGTACTACACCTTAGCCCTCAGAACAGCCTTAATTAATTGGGGCATGGACTCTACAAGGTGTTAAAAGCATTCCACAGGGATGCTGGCGCATGTTGACGCCAATGCTTCTCACTGTTGTGTCAAGTTGGCTGGATGTCCTTTGGGTGGTGACCCTTTCCTGATACACATGGGAAACTGTTGTGTGGACAATCCCAGCAGTGTTGCAGTTCTTGACACAAACCGGTGCGCCTGGCACCTACTACCATACCCTGTTCAAAGGCACTTAAATCTTTCATCTTGCTCATTCACCCTCTGAATGGCACACATACACAATCCATGTCTCAATTCTCTCGAGGCTTAACAATCCTTCTTTAACCTGTCTTCTTCCCTTCATCTACAATGAATGAAGTGGATTTAGAGACATAAATAAGTGATAATAGCTTTCACCTGGATTCGCCTGGTCAGTCTGTCATGAAAAGAGCAGGTGTTCTTAATGTTTTCGTACACTCAGTGCATATTTATATATATTTTTTAATATAAATTAGATTTATATTCCGGACTATGACATTACCTGTTATATTTCTTTATTTTTATATATGTGTGCATTGTTTTGCTAAATATTACTGCACTATTAGAGCTAGTAACACAAGCATTTCACTGCACCTGTGTGTAACGGCCGTTGTCGGTGGAAGAAGGTGAGGACCAATGCGCAGCGTGGTAAGTGTCCATATTTTTTATAAAGTAATAGAACACTGAACAAAACAACAAAGTGAACGAACGAAACCGAAACAGTTCTGTCTGGTGCCGATACAAACACTCAACAGAAAACAATCACCCACACCACACAGGTGGGAAAAGGCTACCTAAGTATGATTCTCAATCAGAGACAACGAACGACACCTGCCTCTTAACCATACCATACCAGGCCAAACACAAAACCACAACTTAGAAAAAAGAACATAGACTACCCACCCAACTCATGCTCTGACCATCCTAAAACAAAGCCATAACAAAAATAAATAAGGTCAGAATGTGACACTGTGATAACATCTGCAAATGCTACCAATAAACTTTGATTATTATTTTTCTATTACCTTTATTTAACTAGGCAAGTCAGTTAATTAAGAAGAAATGGTTATTTTCAATGACAGCCTAGGAACAGTGGTTTAACTGCCTTGTTCAGGGGTAGAACAACAGATTTTTACCTTGTCAGTTCGGGGATTCAATCTTGCAACCTTTCAGTTACTAGTTCAACGCTCTAACCACTAGGCTACCTGCCGCCCCTTAATTTTATTTAGCGACATGGAGTAACACTGCAAAAGGAGTGGCATTGACGTCTTCAACCCAGATGTTGTCCTTCGCTAGGTAGGCATTATAAGTGCCATGTCATTATTAACAGGGATGCAATTAATTCCCCATGATGGGATAGTGACAGTAATGAAGGTTGACTGTTTGGGGGCCTGTTCAATAGAACCACAGCGATGACAGCTGGCCAGACGTTTCTTTGTTATCTGTGTGTATGTGTGTGTGTCTCTCATCTTATCCTCCTCGACGCTGCTTAACGTTGAGCTGCCATGACGGTAGCATTTGCAGCCCTATATGTTGAACTATATTTAGTTTGATAGGCATGCAGTGTGTAATGTTATGCATCCATTCAGTGGGTTGGTCCAGTGGTCTATTGTTCCTATCAAATGACAGCAAAGGGTAGAACAGGGACATTGATGTGTGGTTTATGAATAGAGACCATCCTTGATTGCAGTAGGGCTGTGCCGGTCTGCTTTCACACCTCTGAGTAGACATGCACTGTAGGATCAAGCTAACTCACTCCTAGCCACCATTCCGTTAGTATTCATAGATCTTCACTTTGTGTTATCTACCACTGCCAATATGTTAGCAAATCCAAGTGATGAACAAACAAAACTGAAAGGGCAAAGACAATTTTAGTGTGTTGTTTATATTTAGAATTCAGCATGTGTGTGTGTGTTTGTGTGTGTGTTTGTGTTTCAGAGCAGTGGTGTAAAAAGTAAAGATACCTTAATAGAAAATGACTCAAGTAAAAGTGAAAGTCACTCAGTAAAATTCTACTTGAGTAAAAGTCTCAGTATTTGGTTTGAAATATGTGTAAGTATCAGAAGTAAATGCAATTGCTAAAATATATTTAAGTATCAAAAGTAAATCATTTCACATTCCTTATATTAAGCAAACCAGACGGCAGAATTTTCTTGTTTTAATTTTATTTATGGATAGCCAGGGGCACACTCCAACTTCATTTGCAAACGAAGCATTTGTATCAAGGCACAAGGCGAGACCCAGATGCAAACACAAGAGGCAGATGGTTAGAGTCATACAATGTTTATTAATCCAAAAAAGGGTAGGCAAGAGAATGGTTGTGTACAGGCAAAATGTCAAAACCAGTTCAGAGTCCAATAGGTACCGAAGGGCAGGCAGATTCAAGGTCAGGGCAGGCAGGATGATCAGGCAGGCAGGAAAGTAGTCCAGAGTCAGGCAGTGATCAAAACCGGGAAGACTAGCAAACGAACTGGCACAGAGAGACAGGAAACAGGGATAAATACACTGGGGAAAATAAGCGACACCTAGAGGGGGTGGAGACAATAACAGGGACAGGTGAAACAGATCAGGGCGTGACACATGTGTTTGGTGAGTCCGCCAGATCAAAGACCGTAGGGATGACCAGGGTTGTTCTCTTGATAAGTGTGTGAATTAGACCATTTTCCTGTCATGCTAAGCATTCGTAATGTAATGAGTGCTTTTGTGGAATGTAAAGAGTAAAAAGTGCATTATTTTCTTTCAGAATGTAGTGAAGTAAAAGTAAAAGTAGTCAAAAATATAGTAAAGTACAGATACCCCTCCCAAAATACTTACGTAGTATCTAAAAGTATTTTTTACCTCAGACATGGACAAAGATGATGATGTCATCAATCAGACATGGATAAAGATGATGATGCCATTGTGCACCGCTTGTTTACCCCATTACCCACTCACTTGAAATCAAAGTGATATTTTACATTTCATTTAACACTGAAAAATAATGTATCCAATCATTCGTATTGGTGGATATCTAAATTGGATTGAGAGTCAATTTGGTTGAAAGATGACACTTTTGGTAGGTTTACAACACTGTGTGAGAGAGAGCGATAATATCAGACACCCTCTTACTACTGGGCGAACTGTAGGTCTGAGTGGTGTATTGTATCGCTGACACAGTCGTTGGAGCTGTCTCCTCCAGTCCTTACACAATAAACACAATAAACACATCCCCCGGTTCCTGCAGTTCTTTTTTCATTACCTATCTGCTCCCTTATGACATGCTGGTAATAGCCTTGGAGCCATGCTGGTAAACAGTTTTGACAAATTAAAATCACCCAGCTCAAGTGAAGGGCCTGTGCTGCAAACTGGAGAGGAGAGGAGGCTATTAGCTCTGTTTCCCTGTGACAAGGCCGCTGCAGCAATCCCTCCCCTCCCCTTGGCTTGCTGAGCCGCAACTACTGTTCTCTAGGTTATTTAATTGTAATACTATTGGATGATATGAAATGAGGATGATTCCTCTAAGTGAACGAATGCCAAGCTAGCACTTCATGTTCACATCCAAAACATACAGCTACAGTATTATCCTACTGTTTCATTATTGCCTTTGCAATTGTGCCAGTTCCCTCCTGCAGTCTAAGAGATTTCTCTAAAGGATGATTATCACTTTAGATTCACATGCCAGGACTGTGTACAGATGTATAATCTTAATTTGATCACCATGTTGCAGGATAACTTTCCTGTAATGCAGTACAATTAAAACTTGCAGTGAATTTGAGATTTAAAAATGTTTTTTTTAAAGTTTAGAATTTTCAGGATACTTTTCCTGCTGTGGCAAACTGGCTCAAATTAAGATCCTACATCTGTATGGCAGGGACATATGTGGAACACACAGTGAGTGACTGAGTAATCCTTTAATGACTAGAAACATTATTAATCCTGCATATATACACAAGCCGGTTTTATTTGACAGGCACACATAAGATAGATGGCAGATTAGTTAATCCGTCTAAAAATACTCCAAGGCAGTGTTTTAGGCTGTTGTTTCTGTGATACAGTACATTTCATCAAAGGTCAACATGAGCCTCAATGTTGTTGTTATGTGGAGGATGATGTAACATTTGCTGTTTTTTTCTTCTTTAAATAACCAATTGTAATGTACCGAACACGCCCCCATTTACATCAAGAGGGCTGTAGCGGACCGGGTCGAGAACTTCAAGTTCCTAAGTGTCCACATCGCTAAGGACCTATCATGGTCCAAACACACCAACACATTTGTGAAGAGGGCATGACAACGCCTCTTTCCCCTCAAGAGGCTGAAAGATTTGGCAAGGGCCCTCAGATCCTCAAAGTTTTACAGCTGCACCATTGTGAGCATCTTGAATGGCTGCATCACCGCTTGGTATGGGAACTGCTCAAAATCCAACCTCAAAGCACTACAGTGTACGGCCCAGTACATCATGGGGGTTGAACTCCCTGCCATCCAGGACCTCCATATCAGGCATTGTCAGAGGCAGCCCCTACAAATTGTCAAAGACTCCAGCCACCCAAGTAATTTACTGTTCTCTCTGCTACCGCACGGCAAACACTGCCGGAGTGCTAAGTCTGGGACGAAAAGGCTCCTGACCAGCTTCTACCCCCAACCCATAAGACTGCAAAATACACTACATGACCAAAAGTATGTGGACACCTTCTCGTCGAACATCTCATTCCAATATCATGGGCATTCATTTGGAGTTGGTCCTCCCTTTGCTGCTATAACAGCCTCCATTCTTCTGGGAAGGCTTTCCACTAGATGTTGGAACATTGCTGCGGGGACTTGCTTCCATTCATCCTCAAGAGCATTAGTGAGGTCGGGCACTGATGTTTGGCAATTAGGCCTGGCTTGCAGTCACCTTTCCTATTCATCCCAAAGTTGTTAGATTGGGGTTGAGGTCAGGGCTCTGTGCAGGCCAGTCAAGTTCTTCCACTCCGATCTCGACAAACCATTTCTGTATGGACCTTGCTTTGTACATGGGAGCCTTGTCATGCAGAAAAGGCAAATGGCCTTCCCCAAACTGTTACCACAAAGTTGAAAGCACAGAATCATCTCGAATGTCATTGTAGGCTGTAGCGTTAAGATTACCCACTGGAACTAAGGGCTAGAGCCCAAAACCATGAAAAACAGCCCCAGACCATTATTCCGCCTCCACCAAACTTTACAGTTGGCACTAAGCATTGGGGCAGGTAGCATTCTTCTGGCATCCTCCAAACCCAAATTTGTCAGTCGGACTGCCAGATGATGAAGCTTGATTCATCACTCCAGAGAACACTGGAGCTTTACCACGAGCTTTACGCCAATCCAGCCGATGCTTGGGATTGCACATTGGTGATCTTAGGCGTGGCTGCTCGGCCATGGAAACTCATTTCATGAAGCTCCGGACGAACAGTTCTTGTGCTGACGTTGCTTCCAGAAACAGTTTGGAACTTGGTAGTTCCAACAGACTATTTCTACATCATATGTGCTTCAGGACTCGGCGGTTCTATTCTGTGAGCTTGTGTGGCCTACCACTTCGCGACTGAGTTGTTGTTGCTCCTCGACTTTCTATTTCACAAAACAGCACATACAGTTGGCCTGGGCAGTTCTAGCAGGGTAGAAATTTGACAAACTGACTTGTTGGCATCCTAGGATGGTGCCATGTTGAAAGTCTCTTCAGTAAGGCCATTCTGCCATTGTTTGTCTATGGAGGTTGCATGGCTGTGTGCTCGATTTTATACACCTGTCAGCAACAGATGTGGCCAAAATAGCTGAATCCAATCATTTGAAGTGATGTCCACATACTTTTGTATATATAGTGTAGTTAACCAAATAGCTACCCGGACTATCTGCATTGACCCTTTTTGAACTCTTTTCTCTATGCACACACACTTGACTCTACCCACACACACACACATACGTACACTGACACTCCAACACATACACACACATACACACCTCCACACTCCCACACCCATCACATACACTGCTGCTACTGTCTATTATCTATCCTGCTGCCTAGTCACGTTGTCCCTACCTGTGTGTACATATCTACCTCAATTACCTCATACCCCTGCACATGGACTCGGTACTGGTACCCTGTGTATATAGCCAAGATATCATTATTTATTGTGTATTTATTATTAGTATTGTTGCTTATTGTATATTACAGATTTTTGTATTGTTGTTATCTTATTATTTTCTGCATTGTTGGAAAGGGCCCATAACTAATCATTTCACTGTTAGTCTACAGCTGTTGTTCACAAAGCATGTGATAGACAATTAAAACTTGATTTGATAGTCCTCCCTGCACAAGGATTGTACTGATGGGGCGGTGATGGGGCGGTGAGTCGGAAGCAGGTGCAGGTGAAACGTTTTAATAAAACAACAAAACCAAGAACACGACATTAACATAAGGCAGAACGCCGATACACAAGAACAATATAGTGACATATAAAGGGGAGGAAATGATGAAGGTAATGGAGTCCAGGTGTGAATCATAATGATTAACAGGTGCGCGTAATGATGAGTGCCAGGTGTGCGTAATGATGAATCCTTGGACTGGAGGTGAGTTCTCTGGCGACGTCGTATACCCTATGGGAGGAGCAGGAGCAGACGTGACAAGGATAGTCTGCTGTTTAAGTGAAGGCATTTGTGCAGCCCTGTAATACATCTTCATTTGAGGTAGTCCAAGACCTCCAGCTTTATTGGGTAAGTATAAAATAGTCCATTTGACTCTTAAGGTTTTTCCATTCCAAATAAAGTTGGAGAGCTGGCCGTTTATTTTATTTAAAAAAGTTGGATGGAATTGAAATGGGCAGGGTCTGGAATAAATACATCAACCTTGGCACAGTGCCTTCAGA
Organism: Oncorhynchus nerka; assembly: GCF_034236695.1. NCBI lineage: Eukaryota > Metazoa > Chordata > Actinopteri > Salmoniformes > Salmonidae > Oncorhynchus > Oncorhynchus nerka. The sequence goes on from NC_088410.1 coordinate 88,366,542, forward strand.
AAGTATTCCTACCCCTTGACCCTGTTACAGCCTGAATTCAAAATGGATTATTTATTTATTTTCTCCCCCATCTACACACAATACCCCATAATGAAAGTGAAAACCTGTTTTTAGATTATACTTGTTTTATTATTGAAAATGAAATACAGAAATATTTCATTTACATAAGTATTCATACCCTTGTAGAAGGACCTTTGGCAGCAATTACAGCTTTCTGGGTAAGTCTCTAAGAGCTTTTCACACCTGGATTGGGCAACCTTTGCCCATTATTATTTTCAAAATGATTCAAAATCTGTCAAATTGGTTGTTGATCATTGCTAGACAACAATTTTCAGGTCTTGCCGTAGATTTAAGTCAATACTGTAACTCAGCCACTCAGGAACACCAGTGTATATTTGGCCTTGTCTTTTAGGTTATTGACCTGCTGAAAGGTGAATTCATCTCCCAGTGTCTGGTGGAAAGCAGACTGAAGCAAGTTTTTCTCTTGGATTTTTCATGTGCTTAGCTCTAGTCTATTTCTTTAGTATCAGTCCTTAATTAATGATACCCATAACATGATGCAGCCACATCTATGCTTGAAAATATGGAGTGGTACTCGGTAATGTATCGGATTGGATTTGCCCCAAACATAACACTTCGTATTCTGAACAAAAAGTGAATTGCTTTACCACATTTTTTTCAGTATTACTGCAAACAGGATGCATGTTTTCTGTACAGGTGTCCTTCTGTACAGGTGTCCTTCACTCTGTCACTTAGGTTAGTATTGTGGAGTAACTACAATGTCGTTGATCCATCCTCAGTTTTCTCCTATCACAGCAATTGACCTCTGTAACTGTTTTAAAGTCACCATTGGCCTCGTTGTAAAATCCCTGAGGGGTTTCCTTTCCCTCCAGCTAATGAGGTAGGAAGGACGCCTGTATCTTTGTAGTGACTGGGTGTATTGATACAACATCTAAAGTGTAATTAATAACTTCACCATGCTCATAGGGATATTCAATGTGTGCGTTTTTCTTGTTTGCACCCATCTACCAATAGATGCAGAGGCCCATTATCAGCAACCATCACTCCTGTGTTCTAACGGCACGTTGTGTTAGCTATCATTTTTTTAAAGCTAATTGGCCATTAGAAAACCCTTTTGCAAATATGTTAGCACAGCAGAAAACTGTTGTTCTGATCAAAGAAACAATAAATTTCTATCGCCTCCATCCGGATCGCCCTGCACCTCGTCCTCCGGGTCGACCTCGAGACCGGTGTCGGCGTACTGCGGGAGCCGCGCGTCAGGGGGGGTACTGTCACGAGTCCGACCGAGGGTGGCTCCCCGTCCCGTTCGGGTGGCGCTCGGCGGTCGTCGTCGCCGGCCTATTAGCTGCCACTGATTTTCTTTCCTCCCCCTCCTTGTATGTTTATTGTTAGCACCTGTTAGTGAGTAATTAGTTGGGCTTTATTAGACAGCCGGCCCGCCTGTTTCTTTGTGCGGGATTAATTATTGTGACCTTCGGGTATGTAGTAGAGGAACGTGTTTGTTCCTGGTCGTGTATTCTGCTGTACTGTTTTCATCCCCCGTGTTTGGGGCATTTGGTTTTTGAACACCCAATGTTGCGTGAGTGCATTAAATAGCACAGTATTGCACTCTCTGTTTCCTGCATCTGACTCCACACCCACGACACCCGGAGCGTTACAGAATCCCACACCTAGAGAATGGAGTCAGCAGGAGCAGCGGCCAACCCTCTCCCATCGATGGAGGAACGGGTTCTCCACCGTACCACCGTCCTCCATCGGATCGGATCGGCGATGGATCAAATGATGGAGAGAATGGACCGATGGGAGAGGAGTGGTCTCGTCTCTCCACCGTCGGCACCCCCGGCTCCGGACTCCCCCTCTCCTGACTCCAGCACTCTCCGTTTGACGCTCCCGAGGGCTTATGATGGAGCGGCGGCGGGGTGCCAGGGGTTTTTACTTCAACTGGAGCTATACCTGGCCACCGTCAGACCCACTCCCTCGGGAGCAGAGAGGGTGAGTGTCCTCATCTCCTGCCTCACGGGTCGTGCTCTGGAGTGGGCGAACACAGTCTGGAATGGACCAGACTCAGCGAAGGAGCACGACCCAGAGTTTTCCCGCCACTTCCGTGCCGTGTTTGATCACCCTCCAGAGGGCCGAGCGGCGGGAGAACGACTATTTCATCTCAGGCAGGAGAAGAGGAAGGCCCAGGATTACGTGCTTGAGTTCCGGACCTTGGCAGCAGGATCTGGGTGGAACGACAGGGCCCTTATCGACCACTACAGGTGTAGCCTCTGGGAGGACGTCCGCAGGGAGCAAGCATGTCGGGACACCGCTCTTTCCCTGGATGAACTAATCGATATGTCCATCCGATTGGACAATCTACTGGCTGCCCGCGGGCGTTCGGAGAGGGTCCTGTGTGTTCCACCACCCAGCCCCTCCGCTCCCATTCCGATGGAGTTGGGAGGGGCCGTGCCGAGGGGTACCTAAGGAGGAGGCCCCACCTGCACCAGCTGTGGTCGGAGAGGACACACGGCCGATCGGTGCTGGGGGGTTCCGTCTGGGAGTAGAGACGGCAGGCGGAACGCTTCTCGATCACCCCAGGTGAGTCAGCATCAAACTCACCCAGAACCCCCTGTTGGCCACATGTTTGTCTTAACTTTTTTCCTTCACTTTTTTCCCTCTTCCCAGCATAGGGCGCTAGTCGATTCAGGCGCAGCTGGGAACTTTATGGATCGCGGACTCGTCCTTAAGTTAGGGGTTCCGCTGGTGCCGATAGATTCTCCCTTTCCCGTGCACTCCCTAGATAGCCGGCCATTAGGGTCAGGGATGGTCAGGGAGACCACGGTTCCACTGGACATGGTGACGCAGGGGAATCATGGGGAGCATATCAGTCTTTATATTATTGATTCGCCTGCGTTTCCAGTGGTGCTAGGGATTCCCTGGCTGGCCCAGCAGAATCCTAAAATTTAGTGGAGACGGGGTTCTCCAGGGGTGGTCAGAGGAGTGTTCTGGAAGGTGTCTGGGAGTTTCCATCGGTTCCACGTCGGTGGAAAGTCCAGACCAGGGTTCCACGGTGTGCATTCCCCCCGAGTATACCGATTTGGCAATCGCTTTCAGTAAAAAGAAAGCGACTAAATTACCACCTTATCGTCCGGGAAGGGATTGTACGATAGATCTCCAGGTAAACGCTGCGCTTCCCAAGAGTCCCAGGAGGAGACGTTAGCGATGGAGACATATGTCACGGAGTCGCTGGGACAAGGGTACATTCGGCCCTCCATCTCACCCTTCTCCTTGAGTTTCTTTTTTGTGAAGAAAAGGGAGGGAGGTTTGCGTCCGTGTATTGATTATAGAGGTCTAAACGCCATCACAGTGGGGTATAGTTACCCACTAACTCTCATCGCTACGGCGGTGGAATCATTTCACGGAGCGCAGTTCTTGACAAAACTGGATCTCAGGAGCGCGTATAGTCTGGTGCGTATTCGGAAGGGAGACGAGTGGAAAATCGCATTTAGTACCACATCGGGCCACTATGAGTACCTCGTCATGCCGTATGGGTTAAAAAATGCTCCAGACGTTTTTCAATCCTTTGTAGATGAGATTCTCAGGGACCTGTGCGGGCAGGGAGTGGTTGTTTATATCAATGGCATTCTGATCTACTCGGCCACTCACACCGCACATGTGTCTCTGGTACGCAAGGTGCTTGGTAGACTGCTGGAGCATGACCTATACGTCAAGGCTGAGAAATGCGTGTTCTCTAAACGAGCCATCTCCTTCCTGGGTTATCGCATTTCCACCTCGGGGGTGGTGATGGAGTGTGACCGCATTAGGGCCGTGCGTAATTGGCCAAGTCCGACCACGGTAAAAGAGGTGCAGCGGTTTTGGGATTTTGCCAACTACTCCCGGAGGTTTATCCGGGGTTTTGGCCAGGTAGCGGCTCCCATTACCTCACTGCTGAAGGAGGGCCCGGTGCGCTTACAGTGGTCAGCAGAGGCAGACGGAGCCTTCAACAGGTTGAAGGCTCTGTTCACAGATGCACCGGTGTTGGCACATCCGGACCCCTCTCTAGCATTCATAGTTGAGGTGGACGCCTCCGAGGCTGGGGGGGTGCCGTGCTATCACAGCGCTCGGGTACGCCACCAAAACTCCGCCCCTGTGCTTTCTTCTCAAGGAAGCTCAGCCCATCGGAGGGTAACTATGATGTGGGGGACCGGGAGCTGCTAGCGGTGGTCAGAGCTCTGAAGGTGTGGAGACACTGGCTTGAGGGGGCTAAGAACCCCTTTCTCATCTGGACCGACCACCAGAATCTGGAGTATATTCGGGCAGCGAGGAGACTGAACCCACGTCAGGCAAGGTGGGCCATGTTCTTCACCCGGTTCCGGTTTACATTGTCTTATAGACCGGGCTCCCAGAACGTAAAGGCTGACGTATTGTCCCGCCTTTACGACACGGAGGATAGGTCCACCGAACCTACTCCCATCCTTCCCGCCTCGAGGCTGGTAGCACCAGTGGTATGGGAGGTGGACTTGGACATCGAGCGGGCGTTACGGGCAGAACCCGTGCCTCCTCAGTGTCCGGCGGGGCGAAGGTACGTGCCGCTTGGTGTTAGGGACCAACTGATTCGGTGGGCTCATGTTCTACCCTCCTCGGGTCACCCTGGGGTGACGAGGACAGTGGGGAGCCTTCGGGGGAGGTATTGGTGGCCCACCTTGGCTAGGGACATTAAGGTTTATGTCTCCTCCTGTTCGGTGTGCGCACAGCGTAAGGCTCCTAGGCACCTTCCTAGAGGGAAGTTACAACCCCTCCCTGTTCCAGGCCATGGTCGCATCTATCCGTAGATTTCTTGACCGATCTTCCCCCATCTCAGGGGAACACCACGGTTCTGGTGATTGTGGATCGGTTCTCTAAGTCCTGCCGTCTCCTCCCATTGCCCGGTATCCCTACAGCCCTACAGACTGCGGAGGCATTATTCACCCACGTCTTTCGGCACTACGGGGTGCCGGAGGACATCGTTTCTGATCGGGGCCCCCAATTCACATCCCGAGTATGGAGGGCGTTCATGAAGCATTTGGGGTCTCGGTCAGCCTGACCTCCGGTTATCACCCCGAGAGTAATGGGCAGGTGGTGAGAGTGAACCAGGAGGTGGGTAGGTTTCTGCGGTCGTATTGCCAGGATCGGCCAGGGAAGTGGGCGAGATACATTCCCTGGGCTGAAATGGCCCAGAACTCACTACGCCACTCCTCTACTAACGTGTCCCCTTTTCAGTGTGTGTTTGGGTACCAGCCGGCCCTGGCACCATGGCATCCGAGCCAGACCGAAGCTCCTGCGGTGGAGGAATGGGTACAGCGCTCCAAGGAGACCTGGAGGGCCGTCCAGGAATCTCTCCAACAAGCGAGTGGATGGCAGAAGAGGAGTGAGGACCACCACCGCAGTGACAGGGTCTGGCTCTCGACCCGAAACCTGCCCCTCCGCTTGCCCTGCCGGAAGCTGGGTCCGCAGTGTGTAGGGCCCTTTAAAGTCCTGAGGAGAATAAACGAGGTGTGTTATCGATTACAACTCCCTTCCTATTATCGTATTAACCCCTCGTTTCATGTGTCTCTCCTCAGGCCGGTGGTAGCTGGTCCCATGCAGGACAGTGAGGTGCCGGAGGTCCCTCTCCCCCCTCTGGACATCGAGGGGTCCCCGGCATATACGATACGGGCCATTCTGGACTCAAGACGCCGGGTGAGGGGCCTGCAATACCTCGTGGACTGGGAGGGGTAGGGTCCGGAAGAGAGGTGCTGGGTATCGGTGGGGGACATCTTGGATCCATCACTGTTGAGGGATTTCTATCGCCTCCATCCGGATCGCCCTGCACCTCGTCCTCCGGGTCGACCTCGAGGCCGGTGTCGGCGTGCTGCGGGAGCCGCGCGTCAGGGGGGGTACTGTCACGAGTCCGACCGAGGGTGGCTCCCCGTCCCGTTCGGGTGGCGCTCGGCGGTCGTCGTCGCCGGCCTATTAGCCGCCACTGATTTTCTTTCCTCCCCCTCCTTGTATGTTTATTGTTAGCACCTGTTAGTGAGTAATTAGTTGGGCTTTATTAGACAGCCGGCCCGCCTGTTTCTTTGTGCGGGATTAATTATTGTGACCTTCGGGTATGTAGTAGAGGAACGTGTTTGTTCCTGGTTGTGTATTCTGCTGTACTGTTTTCGTCCCCCGTGTTTGGGGCATTTGGTTTTTGAGCACCCAGTGTTACGTGAGTGCATTAAATAGCACAGTATTGCACTCGCTGTTTCCTGCGTCTGACTCCACACCCACGACACCCGGAGCGTTACAATAAAACTGTCCTTCTTTAGACTAGTTGAGTATCTGGAGCATCAGCATTTGTGGGTTCGATTACAGACTCAAAATGGCCAGAAACTAAGGACTTTCTTCTGAAACGCATCAGTCTATTCTTGTTCTGAGAAATGAAGGCTATTCCTTGCGAGAAATTGCAGAGAAACTGAAGATCTCGTGCAATGCTGTGTACTACTCCCTTCACAGAACAGCGCAAACTGGCACTAACCAGAATAGAATGAGGAATGGGAGGCCCCGGTGCACAACTGAGCAAGAGGACAAGTACATTAGATAGACTAGTTTGAGAAACAGACGCTTCACAAGTCCTCAACTGGCAGCTTCATTAAATAGTACCTGCAAAACACCAGTCTCAACTTTAACAGTGAAGAGACGACTCCGGGATGCTGGCATTCTAGGCAGAGTTGCAAAGATAAAGCCTTATCTCAGACTGCCCAATAAAAAGAAAATATTAAGATGGGCAAAAGAGCACAGACACTGGACAGAGGAAGATTGGAAAACAGTGTTATGGAGAGACAAATCTAAGTTTGAAGTGTTCGGATCACAAAGAAGAACATTTGTGAAACGCAGAAAAACTGAAAAGATGCTGGAGGAATGCTTGACACCATCTGTCAAGCATGGTGGAGGCAATATGATGGGGTGCTTTGGTGGTGGTAAAGTGGGAGATTGGTACAGGGTGAAAGGGATCTTGAAGGAAGGCTATCACTTGCAACGCCATACCCTGTGGATGGTGCTTAATTGGAGCCAATATCCTCCTACAACAGGACAATGACCCAAAGCACAGCTCCAAACTATGCAAGAACTATTTAGGGATGAAGTAGTCAGCTGGTATTCTGTCTATAATGGAGTGGCCAGCACAGTCACCGGATCTCAACCCTATTGAGCTGTTGTGGTAACAGCTTGACGTAAGAAGTGCCCATTAAGCCAATCCAACTTGTGGGAGGTGCTTCAGGAAGCATGGGGTGAAATCTCTTCAGATTGCCTCAACAAATTGACAACTAGAACGCCAAAGGTCTGCAAGGCTGTAATTGCTGCAAATGGAGGATTCTTTGACGAAGATGGACACAATTATTGTTTAAATTAAACATCATTATTTATACCCTTGTCACCATCTTGACTATATTTACTATTCTTTTTTAAATGAATTTCATGTATGTTTTCATGGAAAACAAGGAGATTTCTAAGTGACCACAAACTTTTGAACGGTATTGTAATTGTATGTGTTGTGTATAGAGATGAGGTAGTCATTCAACAATAATGATAAACATTATTATTGCACACAGAGTGAGTCCATGGAACTTATTACATGACTTGTTAAGCAAATTGTTACTCCTGAACTAATTTAGGCTTGCCTTAACAAATGGGCTAAATACTTTTTTAATCAAATGTTTTATTAATTTGTAACATTAACATTTACATAAACATTTTTGATAGTATTGGGTATTGTGTGTAGGCCAGTGATAACAAATCTCAATTTAATCAATTTCTTCCATTGTGAATACTTTTTGAAGGCACTGTAATGTGTTCATTTTGATAATGTTGACGCTACCTAACATAGAAATAGGGTGAGATCTACATCTGTGGACGTCCATTTCCACTTAACTGTACTATCTCATAACTGAAATAATGCCAATTCCAATTTTCTCCCAATTCACTTTGAATCCTGTCCAACAATAGTAAAATAAATGAGAGAATGTTCTGCTTCAGATAAATGAAGTGAAATGTGCATACAACATGTTGATCTCCATCAATCTCTATGCCCCGGATTGAGCCATGAGTTGTAATTGTTAGGGGATCTGTGGCTAAAAATAAAATAAATAACTGTCTTGTCCCTTTTGATGATTAAATTGTTCAGAGACTTGTCCGTTTGTTCCTATAAATGCTTTGGGGGATTTAGACAATAGCTCAATCCAGGAATATAAACTGGACCAAAAACCTTTTTAAGACATGATTCATATCTGTTTTTATTATGGATGGGTTTTCCGAATATCCCAACGGACATTAGTATTCGATTACTTGATTGAGTGAAAACATTTTTAGGACTATTTTGACAACGAAAAAGCTACGCATGTAGCCATCCATTCTGCCCTGACATTGCAAATACACCTAATGCAAAACACTCACCAGAAAACCTTTTTGCAACACAATCAGTTCTATTATGGCAAAAATCTGACTTCTCTTTCACTGTTGCGTTTAGCGAAAAACTACAGAGGAAGTGTTGTCCAATGTTTAGCTCTGTGCATTTGCATCATTTTGATTGGTCAGGAAAGTCTATCTTTGGACACTGTGTTAACTAACCTCCAAATGAGCTTCAATGCCATACAACACTCCTTCCGTGGCCTCCAACTGCTCTTAAACTCAAACGCTGCCCGCACCCGCCCACCCGACTAGCATCACTACTCTGAAAGTTTCTGACTTAGAATATGTGGACAACTACTCATATTAAACATCTCCAATCCAAAATTAAATCTGGAACCGGCTTCCTATTTCGCAAACAAAGCCTCCTTCACTCACATCGCCAAACATACCCTCGTAAAACGGACTATCCTACCAATCCTCAACTTAGTCGATGTAATTTACAAATAGCTTCCAATACTCTACTCAGCAACTGGATGCAGTCTATCACAGTGCCATCCGTTTTGTCACCAAAGCCCCTTACACCACCCACCACTGCAACCTGTATGCTCTAGTCGGCTGGCCCTCGCTACATATTCGTCGCCAGACCCACTGGCTCCAGGTCATCTATAAGTCTATGCTAGGTAAAGCTCCACCTTATCTCAGCTCACTGGTCACGATAACAACACCCACCCGTAGCACACGTAGTTCCAGCACGTAGTTCCAACATCCGTAGTTCCAGTAGGTATATGGTCATCCCCAAAGCCAACAGCTCCTTTGGCCTCCTTTCCTTCCAGTTTTCTGCTGCCAATGACTGGAATGAATTTCGCAAATCACTGAAGCTGGAGACTTATTTCCCTCACTAACTTTAAACATCAGCTATCCGAGCAGCTAACCGATTGCTGCAGCTGTACATAGCCCATCTGTAGATAGCCCACCCAATCTACTTACCTCATCCCCATATTGTTTTTATTTACTTTTCTGTTCTTTTGCACTCCAGTATTTCTACTTGCATATCACCATCTGCTCATCTATCACTCCAGTGTTAATGTGCAAAATTGTAATTACTTTGCTACTATGGCCTATTTATTGCCTTTACCTCCTCACGCCATTTGCACACACTGTATATAGACTTTCTTTTTTTTCTATTGTGTTATTGTTTATTCCATGTGTAACTCTGTGTTGTTGTTTGTCGCACTGCTTTGCTTTATCTTGGCCAGGTCGCAGTTGTAAATGAGAACTTGTTCTCAACTAGCCTACCTGGTTAAATAATGGTGAAATAAAATGTTTAAAAAAATATTTATGATATTAGTCGAATAGTGAAAGAATTTATGCAGTATTTATGCTGCAGTAGTTTATGTGTCGGGGGCTAGGGTCATATCTGGAGTACTTCTCCTGTCCTATCCGGTGTCCTGTGTGAATTTAAGTATACTGTCTCTAATTCTCTCTTTCTCTCTTTCTTTCTCTCTCTCGGAGGACCTGAGCCCTAGGACCATGCCTCAGGACTACCTGACATGATGACTCCTTGCTGTCCCCAGTCCACCTCCAGTTTCAACTGTTCTGCCTGTGATTATTATTATTTGACCATGCTGGTCATTTATGAATATTTGAACATCTTGGCCATGTTCTGTTTTAATCTCCACCCGGCAGAGCCAGAAGAGGACTGGCCACCCCACATAGCCTGGTTCCGCTCTAGGTTTCTTCCTAGGTTTTGGCCTTTCTAGGGAGTTTTTCCCAGCCACCGTGCTTCTACACCTGCATTGCTTGATGTTTGGGGTTTTAGGCTGGGTTTCTGTCCAGCACTTTGAGATATCAGCTGATGTATGAAGGGCTATATAAATAAATTTGATTTGAAATAATGTAAAATGCCCATCCCTAGTCTTCTATGACAGGAGAGACCATACAATTGGACAGCCACTGACATCATGTAACCTGCACAGAAACAATGGTCTCCATTAGGTCTCCTGCAACACTGCAGCACAGCAGGTGGGAGGTTGCCTAATTGCGTGAGATTATCGCAACCAAAACGTTCCTTAACTTCCTGCCTCGACCAGATGAGCTTGTATCCTGGACACTATCCATCTTCATTCCCCATCTTGACGGCCTGACAGGGGTTTCCATCATGTGTCATTATTGGTGCATGAGGCAACTCAGCGGAACATTCCTCCACTCTGGGAAATTCATCAATCACACACTCCTTGTCCTACAATGACAGGCGTGCTACAGTAATAACAGCCCTGTGCATGCCACACGACCGTTAGGATGTATCTGAACCATGGTGGAAAGGAGAGAGCAGACTCAGTCAGTCTGGTAGGTAATTAAGATTGTGCATTGAATAGTGAATACATTAGTGCGATGGCAGTCTGAATGGCTGTCAGGCTGAAGTTGATAATTGTGTGATGATATTGGTATTGTTGTCAGACCACAGTTCGAATGAAGACCTTAAACTGTGGAGATGGAAAAAAGTCAAGCAATGGATGGCTCAGTCCACCTCATAATACAATAGCATAATGGGCCAAAGAGTAATTGTCGTACAATGTACTTTAATTAAGAGAAAATAATGGGAACCTCCGCTTAATTGTATGCAGTACACAAATATACAGCAAGCATGAAACTAAATATTGAGAAAATTGCCCCAACTGATAACAAACCCAGGATAACGGCTAGTCAAGGATACTCAAAGTCGCATTACATTCAGCCACATTTCATGGTCGTTGTCTATTTTAGATAAAGGATAGGAGGGGCCATGTTGATAAAAAAGCCTGAATGAAAAATGGACTGTTACTTAGGTCATCTTTTACATCTTAGATGATGTGACTTGGTTTGACTTCAATTAAATCCTGAGGGAGGCTTCCCAGTCAATCTGTGATCTTTATCGCAACCCTGGCCCTTAGATCTCTATCGCTCTGCGACCCATTGGGAAATGGAGACGCCTCTCATGACAATGGGCTTGGAATCCAAGCTATTTCTGTCCAGCCTCCCCTGTCCTACCAATGCTGTGACTCTATTGATGGCTGTGACCTTGACTACAAGTGTTCCAGGGCCGGTCTCTTTTTAATAGTTTCTCACCCTCCTGTTTTTTTTCTGAGAACATACCAATGACACGAGGAGTGTTTTTCCAGGGATAGGAGCACTATGATAGCGTAGTAGTGCTATCTAATCAGGAAGGTACATGTTTAATCATATTACTTGTGTAATATTTGCACTGCTCTGAATCACAGAGAAACACATCAGATTAATCTGTCTCCACCTTCTCTGAGGTATCAATAGAAATAGTTAAATAGTTTTGAGCAACTGGCTGGGCTGGCAGCCACTGAAAAAGTTTGGTTGACAGACACAGGGAAAAAGAAGGCCTGGCTTTGAGATGACAGGAGCTTTCCTCTCTGTCTCTGTTAGTTCTAGCCTAAGTGGAGTCACCAGAAAATGCTCACATCCAGTTTTTAGGGATACAGTATTTTCAACCTAGCTTCCGTTTCTTCTGAAAAACGCAAGTGGAAACTCTGCCCAGGCGCCATTCTACCCCTGCTAGGTTACTGTTAATCCCAACCTCTTCTTCCTCTCTGCCAACCCTTCTCTGATGGCTAATTACAGGCTTTGATCTGTGTTTGTTCCATCTGTATAATATTTAACATACTGTGATCACGCTGAATATTCACTAGCCACGGCACCTCCTGCAGACTTGCAGAGTGTGGGCAGATCAGGTAGGGCGGAACTGGGAGTGTGAGTGTGATTGAATGCTTTGGTTTCAAACCTCAGTGGTCTGTTACTGTCGTTTCGTCTGTTCCCGAACAATCCTTCACCATTTTGTACCTGACAGCAGGATCAGAACGTTCCATAGTCACACAGTCAATCAAATTGAATATGTCTGGCGATTCCAATGTTCCCCTCCAGAAATCTTCTATTGAGACCTCTCAAGGGGAACACTGGAGAAGAACCAGAGGCTCATGTAATTAACGTTAGAGAGCTCTCAGATATACAGTACTTCACTGAAGCCCAAGGACACATCTGCATCTCTGGAGTGGAGATGAGAGGGGATGGATTGAATCAAACCCTTACTGACTGCAGGAACACGGACCTGGGTGCCAGTCTTTCTGCTCCAGCCAACCCCATCGTTGATGTCAGGCCAAACTGTCTGGAACTGATCCCTATTGAAACGAGTGTCCATTGTATGAAGAATGAGGTTGGGCAGTAGGAGTCACTTGAGGCTTGGTGGTCTCCTTGGTGGTTGGGCTCCAGCCAACACCATTGTTGATGTCAGGCCAAACTGTCTGGAACTGGTCCCTATTGAAACGAGTGTCCATTGTATGAAGAATGAGGTTGGGCAGTAGGAGTCACTTGAGGCTTAATGGTCTCCTTGGTGGTTATACTTGTGGCTGGACTGCTGAAGGTAGCAGACATCTGTTCTCTGCTGACAAGGGAGGAGGGCTCACATGAAAACGACAATGGAGAAAGAGTGTCAACAATCAGGCACGTATCCTGTTACCAACAGGGCCAGCGTACCAAAGAGGATGGTAGTTAGAGGGTGTGGATCATGCTGCCATAAATGGGAGTGTATTCTCAGTGAACCTACAGTACCTATGAAGATTATATAAACCGCAGGAGGTTGGTGTCACCTTAATTGGGGAGTACGGGCTCGTGGTACTGGCTGGAGCGGAATAAGTGGAATTGTATCAAATGCACCAAAAACATGGTTTCTATGTGTTTGATGCCATTCCATTTGCTCTGTTCCAACCATTTGTATGAGCCGTCCTCCCCTCTGCAGCCTCCACTGGTATAAACAGCTGCTGAGTGTGTCTCAGACATGACAAAGTATGTTGAGGACTAAAGGCCACAGTCGTCTTTTTTCACCCATTTTTGAGTAGCTGTTTTTTTTATTTTTATGAATGATTTATGATAACCTGCGGAGTGTCGTCACATGCAGGTGAAAGGCCCAAATGCAAGAGTATCAAAATACAAAGCTTCAGAATGCAAGGAACGCTGTTTTGATGAAATAATGACGTAATCTCTCACTGGGGTCAGATACTCAGTAATAAGTATCTGTTTTCCCCTGCAGAGCATGTTAGTACATCAGTGATGCGACTGGAAATAACTCTGAGAAATGTGGCTAATCATATCTGCGGTACATAGCTAAAGAAATATGCTCCAGAGGATTTGCAAAGAGATGGTAGAGAGACACCATATATATATATTCCTTCTAATAATCCTACTAGGTCCTGTGTGGATTAGTCGATAGAACTGGGTTCGATTCCCGCTGGGGTCACTCATATGTAAAATATATGCACGCATGACTAAGTCGCTTTGGATAAAAGCGTCTGCTAAATGGCATATATTATACATTATATACAGTATATTATAATATTCCTTGTCTTGCACAGTTTCTCAGCCCCCTGGTACCACCCTGGGATGTTGCTGACCGCTCGCTCAGATTCATAGCTGACACAGATTTAGTCAGTCCTCAAGTGTTTGTTTTAATGGACCAATCCTCCAAGGAGGAAAGACCAAAGCATGTCGATCCCTAGTACAAACAGATGAGAAATACCGCTCTAGCGTTTCCCTTTACCTTCTACTGTAACTCTATAGCACAGCAGCTATCACAGGTGATTGATATTTCATCTGTATTTTATGTAAACTACAATATCTACAGAAGGATTAGACATGCCATTGTTCTCGCAAAACACAACAAATAAATCCAACTAAACGCTATCTAATGTGAGCGACTATGGTGACAATTATTAAAATGTTCCTCCATGTAATTTCATTTGACTAGTTATTCAATGCAGACATTTATCAGCTCCATTTTGTTGTATGTTTTGTTTGGGGCGGGGGGGGGGGGGTTAAAAAAAAGCAAGTCATTGGGCATTAGGAGGAAATGGGTGGCATTAGTTAATTATTCTTCCAGAAAATTGTGCCAGGAGCGCTGAAATCTCAAATCAGTCATGTAGTGTAACCCAGGGGACTGTGACGGTGGCTTCTCTCTATCAAACGACGCTTCATACGAATGTGGCATATGATGGATTTCAGGGCTGTGTTCATTCCATCTCCTGACTGTAGAGATTGCCTGGGGAGGCTGCTGTTTCCCTGACAAGCTGAGCCTCCTCCCTCCGTCACATTGATCAACATTCAGCAGTTCGCCCTGTATCCATTACATGGGTGACACGTCCCTTTTTAAGCATTTCATGTAGCTAGGCCTACTAAATGATGCTGCTGGTGGTGATGATGATTGATGATGATTATACCACCATCATTAGTTGTTTGTCTAATTGACCAAGTGGCAACTATTTTATATACAGAACCATCTCAGAAAAGACAATACAGAACAAAGTCTGAGAAATATGTTATTTACATTTTACCATTGCAAGATATATCAAAACTGTTTTCAACCCTCCTACAACAGTTATCCATCATTAGATGGTTTGAATTATAAAGACTCCATGGAGGAAAATGCCAAAAACAAGAGAGTAGTCAAGAGACCAGATCAAGTTGTGCATTGATCCATTGGTGTAAAGTACTTAAGTAGTACTTTCAAGTATTTTTACTCAAGTATTTTTTTTGGTTTCTGTACTCTACTATACTATTCATATTTTTGACAACTTTTACTTCAATACATTCCTGAAGAAAATGATGTACATTCTACTCCATACATTTTTTCTGACACCCAAAAGATACATTTTTTCATTAAATGTTGAATGCTTAGCAGGACAGGAACATTTTCTAATTCAGACACTTGTCACACCCTGATCTGTTTCACCTGTCTTTGTGCGTGTCTCCACCCCGTCCAGGTGTTGCCCATCTTCCCCATTATCCCCAGTGTACTTATACCTGTGTTCTCTGTTTGTCTGTTGCCAGATCGTTTTTTTTTGTCAAGCCTAACAGCGTTTTTTCCCACGCTCCTGTCTGTCTCTAGTTCCTGTTTTCTAGCTTTCCTGGTTTTTGACCATTCTGCCTGCCCTGAACCTGAGCCTGGCTGTCTTTCTGTACCTTGTTATACCACCCTGGATTACTGACCTCTGCCTGCCCTGTCCCTGCCTGCCGTTCTGTACCTTTTGGCTCTGGACTACTGACCTCTTTCTGCCATTGAACTGTCGTTTGCCTGCCCCACTGTTTTTGTAATAAACATTTGTTACTTCGAAACTGTCTGCATCTGGGTAGTCTCCTGAGCCTTGACAACACTTATCAAGAGAACATCCCTACTGCCTCTGATCTGGGGGACTCACTAAACACGTTTTGTTTGTAAATGATGTCTGAGTGTTGGAGCTTGCCCCTGGCTATCTGTAACTTGGTGCCATCTTGGTTGCTTAATATAAGGAATTTGAAATTATTTATACTTTTACTTTTGATACTTAAGTATATTCTAGCAATTGAATTTACTTTTGATACTTATGTATATTTAACACCAAATACTTTTAGACTTTTACTCAAGTAGTATTTTACTGGTGACTCACTTTACCTTAATAGAAAATGACTCAAGTTATCTTGACTTTTTCTCAAGTATGACAATTAGGTTCTTTTTCCAGCACTGCATTGATCCAACTATGTAATGTGAAGGTAAAATGTGTAGGTTATAGACCCTGAATGGTAAATGTGCACTTACCTGAAAATAATAGTTTCAGAGACTGAATTATAAATAAGGCTCTTAAAAAATGCATGCTAAGCGATAGTGGTTGGTTGCACAGCATGTAAGTAAGATAATTATCTAGCTGCAGATTATTAGAAATGAGCGATTGTCATAGTAACACTGCAAATTACTTCCCAGGAATAGAATGCCTTGTAACAGTTGATTGTATATTTTTCTTTAGGTAGACATACTTGAGACACACAATTGACATAACGTGACATTTCACATCTCAACATTTCACATTTTACCTGACCCTAAATAATAAATAAACATTTGACACTGATTAATACAGTGACTTTGTTCCAGATGCAATGTTTGTGAACCCAACAGACCTTATCTTCCTGGCGTCAGAGAGAATAATGATTTGGAAACACAGGTTAGTGCAACATACAGTTGAAGTCGGAAGTTTACATACACCTTAGCCAAATACATTTAAACTCAGTTTTTCACAATTCCTGACATTTAATCCTAATAAAAATGCCCTGTTTTAGGTCAGTTAGGATCACCACTTTATTTTAAGAATGTGAAATGTCATAATAATATTAGAGAGAGTGATTTATTTCAGCTTTTATTTTTTTCATCACATTCCCAGTGTGTCAGAATTTTACATACACTCAATTAGTATTTGGTAGTATTGCCTTTAAATAGGTTAACTTGGGTCAAATGTTTCAGGTAGCCTTCCACAAGCTTCCCACAATAAGTTGGGTACATTTTGGCCCATTCCTCCTGACAGAGCTGGTGTAACTGAGTCAGGTTTGTAGGCCTCCTTGCTCGCAAACACTTTTTCAGTTCTGCCCAGCCATTTTCTACAGGATTGAGGTCAGGGCTTTGTGATGGCCACACCAATACCTTGACATTGTTGTCCTTAAGCCATTTTGCCACAACTTTGGAAGTATGCTTGGTGTCATTGTCCATTTGGAAGACCCATTTGCGACCAAGCTTTAACTTCCTGACTGATGTCTTGAGATGTTGCTTCAATATATCCACATCATTTTCTTTCCTCATGATGCCATCTATTTTGTGAAGTGCACCAGGACCCTCCTGCAGCAAAGCGCCCCCACAACATGATGCTGCCACCCCCATGCTTCACCGCTGGGATGGTGATCTTCGGCTTGCAAGCCTCCCCCTTTTTCCTCCAAACATAACGATGGTCATTATGGCCAAACAGTTCTATTTGTTTCATTGGGCAAAAGAACATTTCTCCAAAAGGTACGACCTTTGTCCCCATGTGCAGTTGCAAACCATAGTCTGTATTTTTTTATGGCGGTTTTGGAGCAGTGGCTTCTTCCTTGCTGAGTGGCCTTTCAGGTTATGTCGATATAGGACTCGTTTTACTGTGGATATAGATACGTTTGTACCTGTTTCCTCCAACATCTTCACAAGGTCCTTTGCTGTTGTTCTTGGATTGTTTTGCACTTTTGGCACCAAAATATGTTCATCTTCCTGAGAGGTCTGACGGCTGCGTGGTCCCATGGTGTTTATACTCGCATACTATTGTTTGTACAGATCAACAATGGACCTTCAGGCATTTGGAAATTGCTCCCAAGGATGAACCAGACTTGTGGAGGTCTACAATTTTTTTCTGAGGTCTTGGCTGATTTCATTTGATTTCCCCAGGATGTCAAGCAAAGAGGCACTGAGTTTGAATGTAGGCCTTGAAATACATCCACAGGTACACCTTATAAAGCCATGACATCATTTTCTGGAATTTTCCAAGCTGGTTAAAGGCACAGTCAACTTAGTGTATGTAAACCTCTGAACCACTGGAATTGTGAACCACTGGAATTGTAAGACAGTGAATTATAAGTGAAATAATCTGTCTGTAAACAATTGTTGGAAAACTTACTTGTGTCATGCACAAAGTAGATGTCCTACCTGACTTGCCAAAACTATAATTTGTTAAAAATACATTTGTGTAGTGGTTGAAAAACAAGTTTTAATGACTCCAACCTAAGTGTATGTAAACTTCTGACTTCAACTGTAGGTAGATTTAGGTTACCCTATATTGCATTGCATATTGATATGGTGTCTCAAATACCCCACTTGGTATTCAAATTATGAAATGTATCTATAACCTTACCATTCCAGTATACAGTTGGTTAACAGTGAGTGAGAAACTATTCAAAGAAAAGAACACACACCCTACAATCAAAGGTTGTGGGTCTTCCAGCAGGACAGCAACCCCAAACACACATCAAAATCACCCTGAAATTGCTCAAAAAGAAACCCTGCACTGTTCTGGAGTGGTCAGCGAAGAGCCCAGATCTGAATCCCATCCATAGCCTATGATGAGAGCTGAAAACAGCAGTTAGTAGAGGGCACCTCAAACACTGAAATATTATAGGTGTGCTGTTGATTGGTGGCTAAAATAAGCATTTGTTTGCAGGTATCTTGGCCAAAGGCTGTGCAACCAAATACTAGCTCTGGGGTGCCAATCATTTTGTCCATGCCATTTGTCTTTTTTTTCTAAATAAAAATTGTTTAAAAAAGTTTACAAAAATCAAACTGGTCCTGCAAGGCTGCCAATGTATCTGGCCGCAACTGTATACTAAGACATTGTTTCGCTGATGTTGCAATATCCTGCCAGGTCCAGCATGAGTCCTTATACCAGACAACAAACTTTTTAGCACGCAATTGAGGTTATATTTTGTATCTGTTCCTACATAATAATGCATTAATCAAAGAGAGCGGATATATTGTGATATTCTGTTTCTACGTTCACAAGATAGACCAGGACCCATATCCACAAAGCGTCTCAGAGTAGGAGTGCTGATCTAGGATCAGGTCCACACCTCTATACCAGGGGAAGAAATTGTCAAAGACTCCAGCCAGCCAACCAAGTCACAGTCTCTTCTCTCAGCTCCCCCACACGACAAGTGGTACCGGAGCATCAGGTCTGGTACCAACAGGCTCCTGAAAAACTTCTACCCCAAAGCCATAAGACTGTTGAACAGTTAATTAAACAGCTAGGCAAGTTCCATGTACATACTGTAGTACTTCAATAAATCACCTACCAAAACATACATGTACATATTTCCTTGTACCCCAGTACAACCGACTCGGTACCAGTACTCCTTGTATATAGCTTCGATATTTTGTGTTACTATTATTATTACATTTTTTGTAAATTGTTTTTTATTTTTAACTGCATTGCTGGGAAAGGGCTTGTAAGTAAACATTTCACAGTAAAGTCTACATGGTGCATGTGACAAATAATATTTGATTTGATTTATATTTGTCCATATAATTCTCTTCATTAAAATCTAAAGTCTTAACTGATCCTAGATCAGCAATCCTACTCTGAGAGGCTTTTTGGATATGGCTCAGATTTCATGAGAATTCATTTGGCTTTTTATGCTACTGTAACCAATATGAAATGACTAGCTAGTTAGTAGCGGTTCAATCGGTGACATCATTCGCTCTGAGACCTTGAAGTAGTAGTTCCCTTGTTCTGCAATGGCTGTGGCTTTTGTGGAGCGATAGGTAACGATGCTTCGGGGGTCACTGTTCTCGATGTGTGCAAAGGGTCCCTGGTTCAAGCCCAGATTGGGGCGAGGAGAGTGACATAAATAACACTGATACACTGCCAATGTTGTAACAATTCAGAAATGTGTTGATATCCAAACATATGCTACTTTTATTTATCATTTCCAATTACAGCGTCAAATGTTTGTGATCTGACATAATCATCAGTTGTGTGTATAATCAATCCATTTCCATAATCCCGTTGTTGGGTTATTACACTGTTGTACAGATGAAGTGAATTGGTTTGCTTCATTAAGCCCATCCATATCAAATAGCTATTCAGGGGATGAGATTGATAGTAAGGACCACTGTAAATAAAGATTGTATTAATGCAATTTAAATTGCTTGTCATACAGCATTCTGCATATCTGTTTTGGTCACCACACCCACTGATCACTATAGATGGTAAACAAATAGTGTAGACTTGACTGCTGATACATTAGCACCAGCATTAGTCAAACACTGATTTGCAATAATGTTTTGCTAATGATCACTTTCCTCTGACAATGCACAGAGAAGAGAATGCATGTTAACTTTATGTAGACTGAATCTCTCTTAATTATCAAATTGTATTATATTTATGAATTATATTGTGAGTAGAAATGGTGGAGGTATGTCATGTATGCAGCTATTGAAAATATAACTGATTGCAGCATTAGTGGAAGGTAGGGAACTTGTTTGTCTGCCATACAATGGAGACCCGTCATTCAGGACAGGTAGGGCAGAGCCTTGTTGTTGCCTGTTTTGCATGTTATTTTGGCATTAATGCATGTCAGTTTGCAAACAATGTAAAAAAATATATATATTAATACAAACATGGTTTCTTTTTTGCTTTCTTGAGTAAGGCAGCTCCAAAATGCAGGTGTTTCAGCCTAGCTCAGTCCTTTCTGTGGTGATTGGGAAATTTTCTCAATTCGCGCCGTGATTGGCTCAGTGTTCTGTCACTCATGGGGACACTATGTCACAGCAAAATCTAGGGGGAGAGCTCGAATATTCAAGTCCCTTAGGTGCTACCATAGTTACATTCAAAGTGCCCATCCAAGATGGTTCAAGGTCAATGGCCGCAGACGTCAAATCACGTTATATCTACCGTATATTTGATTGGACTGATCATGTCAACGTCATACTTTCGAAACCTTAGCTAGCATGCAGTCATGATCATGAATCACGTCGACAATCTATTGACAAATCCTTTTCAACCCTTGTCATATGAAATTATAGAAAAAAACGTGTCTATAATGGGGCGGCAAGTAGTCTAGTGGTTAGAGCGTTGGGCCAGTAACTGAAAGGTTGCTTCATCGAATTCCCAAAATGACAAGGTAAAAATCTGTCGTTCTGCCCCTGAAGAAGGCAGTTAACCCATTGTCCCTAGGCCGTCATTGTAAATAAGAATTTGTTCTTAACTGACTTGCCTAGTTAAATAATGGTTAAATAAATAAAAATATAAGTATTTGGTGCTCATCAACCATTGGACATGAAGATTACACAGTTGGAAATTGCAAATTCAATAATGTGTGGTTTGAAGGAATCAGTGACTAATTGCAAGAGTTGCAAAGCAAACACTAGCCTGCTATTCAGTGTGGTCCAAGTCTGGGTTTAATTGTCTCTCTTCCAAGCTTTAAAGGATACACATTCACATAACACTCATTTGACCTCTGCCATGTTCAAAACAACTGGAAACTCGGAACTTGGAAATCTCAGACTTCAGTGAGTTCAAGACAACTGGGAAAAAATGAGCTCTGACTGGGAAAATGCATTTTGAACGGTCATCCAACTGGGAATTCCAAGTCGGGAACTCGGGCCTCTTTCTGGTGCTCCGACCTGAAGATCACGGACGTCATGATTCAACCTTTTTTTCTTTCTTCGAGTTCCCAGTTGTCTTAAAAGCACCATAAATCGAGAGAATGCTAGACTTTGATGACAAAATGTGCCCACAAGGACTGCCGTGCCACCTTCCTGTTCAAGTGAGCACAGCACAACAAGTTGAGTCCAAAAAATGTCTTGTATGCTGCTGCATAAATTATGTAATATGCCAGGTAGTGTATACTGTAGCTAAGAAAGTAATACTAAGTGTATGTTGTGTAGTAAGCTGTTGTAGCCCTTGTGCCTCACCCTAATAATTTGGTCCCGTTTCCCCTCATAACATAGCCTACTGTTCTTAGTGGTGTACATGTAGCCTATAGCCTGTTTTATAGAAATGTAATCATTTATTGTTGGCTTATATGCCCCTTTATTTATCCTACGGTTCTAACATGGTGTACAGGGACAATACTGTAATAACGGCTCATGTTCTGAATTCTGTCACTGTACATTTTCAAAAGTGCTGAACAAATAGTTATATTGACTACATCCGTCCTAGCTCGCTCATTAATGTCTTAATCAAAATTACGGATTGCCTCTTATCCGCTCATCGTCCCCTTATGTACATCTCAATTGTCAGAAGAAACCACATTTGCAAGTTAGCCATATCAGCTATGTTTTTTTAAAGGCAGTAAAAGAGGCTGAATTAACTGTTTTGTTGCCAGACAAGGGTCCGAGGGTATCCAGGTGTGGCAGTGATAAGGATTCGCTTCATGGTGCTGAAAAGAAAGCTCTGCTGTTGGGACAGCTTTATGTAGTCCTAACAGTTTGTGGGCACCCTTTTGTCAACGTTATAGTGCAATTAATGTATTGTTTAGTGTTGTGTTGTGTAGTGGCTTTAATGGCATTTGACTCAGCAAGATTTACATGCAGAAATTGCAACTGCTGCCAAATATTAAAGATACAAATTGGCTGAAAAGGTTTGGCATAAATAGAAAAAAATACGAGTTTCATTTGAGGACAGAAATGTTTACAGCTGTGCCATACAGGGTGCAAAATACATAGGAAGAGATCTTCCATGTATCGATTCCATGGCACATGGTATATGAACTGATACAAATAACACTTTATTCAACACTTCAAGGTTTTCAATTCAATTATTATAAAAAAATATTGGCACCAACAGGATGCTATATATAAAATAAGCTTCTGATAGGCTAATTGACATCATTTGAGTCAATTGGAGGTGTACCTGTGGATGTAATTCAAGGCCTACCCTCAAACTCAGTGCCTCTGCTTGACATCATGGGAAAATCAAATGAAATCAGCCAAGACCTCAGAAAAAAATGGTAGACCTCCAGAATTCTGGTTCATCCTTGAGAGCAATTTCCAAATGCCTGAAGGTACCATGTTCATCTGTACAAACAATTTTACGCAAGTATAAACACCATGGGAACACGCAGCCGTCATACCGCTCAGGAATGAGACGTGTTCTGTCTCCTAGAGATGAACGTAATTTGGTCAAGGTGTTTTTCACATATCTCTTCGATGATATATCGTTCGTGGAAGTCTCCTCTCTCCCCTGAATCACATGGATGAATGCGTGCAGCTTGGAGATTACGCAGCAATTTCGACAAAGGACACCGGGCGGACACCTGGTAAATGTAGTCTCTTATGGCCAATCTTCCAATGATATGCCTACAAATACGTCACAATGCTGCAGACACCTTGGGCAAACGGCAGAAAGCATAGGTTCGTTCAGGGCACATTCACAGCCATATAAGGAGACAATGGAAAACAGAGCCTCAAAAATTCTGCTCATTTCCTGTTTGAAGTTTCATCTTGGTTTCGCCTGTAGCATAAGTTCTGTGGCACTCACAGATAATATCTTTGCAGTTTTGGAAACGTCAGAGTGTTTTCTTTCCAAAGCTGTCAATTATATGCATAGTCGCGCATCTTTTTGTGACAAAATATTGCGCTTAAAACGGGCACGTTTTTTTATCCAATAATGAAATAGCGCCCCCAAAGCTTCAAGATTAAACAGTGAGATATTATTTTTGAGAGACGCAGAGAGAGAGAGAGAGAGAGAGAGAGAGAGAGAGAGAGAGGGAGAGAGAGAGAGAGAGAGAGAGAGAGAGAGAGAGATGTGCTCTTAAAGGGATACTTCTGGATTTTGGTAATGAGGCCCTTTATCCCAGAGTCAGATGAACTCGTGGATACTGTTTTCTACCTCAGGAGTAAACCCCATTGAATCCAAACAAAGAGGATGTTTTCTCTCCCCTCTCTCTCTGTGCAATAGCTCCTCTCCTTCATGGCACTGTCATTGTCATTCCTTCATGATGAGTGCTTTTATTTTATATCAAACTGACATTTCATTCCTACCACGTTTCCTTTGATTTCCATGCGTAGGAAGATCACATTTATGTATATCCGGGAATGATATTTGTTTAGCATATTTACATAAAACATACCCAGCCCATTTATATATGTTTCTAAATGTCAATGTTTTATTCATATCTTCTCTATCATTTGCTTTTCATATCCTTCCAACAGTTAAACTGCATAAACTGTCAAAAAGAGTGATTTGTTTTCATAGGTAATATTATTCCTCTAATCCAATTTGGCCTTTGTGTAGCGTAAAAATATTTACATTTGAATAAAAAGACTTGCAATCATAACCACTAATTATGGTAGTTATTTCTGAAAACAAAACGATTTAAAAAGTACCTGGGGTAAGTGCTTTACAAAAGTCTAATACAATTCATTCAAGTCAATATTCTTCACAAGGCTTTCCTCTCCTTTTCATACAGTACAATATCACTGCTTTAATGAAGTCTTTGCCCTGGCTGCCCTGAAGATATACAGTCATAAGGGAACCAGGGAACCAGTAACGGAATAGCCCAGTATGGTTGTGTTAAAAAAAATAGGAACCATAAAACACCAAAAAGAACCATTGAGATGCTGACCATCACCAGTCATCAATTTGATCTTATATTGACAACCCTGTCAACCACATCCACTGCCTATACAGTGTTAATGGGTTCAACCATGCTAACTGATTCAGCCCTCACACATGGGAAGCATCCATCTGTGAGCTACTGCAGTAATCTTTAATATTCTCGCCTTTGTCTATACCACTGTAATCTCATTCTCAAGACGGAGACAGAGTGCACTACATGCAGGGGCTGTTATGAATTCTGGTTGATATTTGTTTATAAAGCTGTCTTACAGAATCATCCCAATTATCTTAACTCAAAAAACCAGTGGTCAAACAGTATTTATCAGACTTGGTCACAGGACATGCTAGTGCTAGAGATACCCTGGAATCACTCTGAGTGGACATGAACATCAGGGGTGGCAGGGTATCCTAGTGGTTAGAGCGTTGGTCTAGAAACCGGAAGGTTGCAAGTTCAAATCCCTGAGATGACAAGGTACAAATCTGTCATTCTGCCCCTGAACAGGCAGTTAACCCACTGTTCCTAGGCCATCATTGAAAATTTGAATTTGTTCTTAGCATAGTTGCCTAGTTAAATAAAGGTAAAATAAAAGTTAGGCAGAACAGCATTTGAATATCATGCTCTATGTTTTTTTATTTTACCTTTATTTTTAACTAGGCAAGTCAGTTAAGAACAAATTCTTATTTTCAATGACGGCCTAGGAACAATATATGACATGGAAACCAAATGAGGGTGGACTATGGTGATAGTTGGGATGAGCTGAGAGTGGCTGAGGGGTGGGTTTAAAGATCTTATGTTTGGTAACGGAATGAATTGTGAATTTACTTTATTACAAACTGTGATTGATTTTTGTAACGTGTGTTTTTCTTATAGAATCTATTTATATGTTTTAATTTTGTTTGGTTGTTTGATTATGATTTGCTGTGTTGTGTTTATTGTTGTATAACAGGGCACAACTGTAAAAGAGACTCAGCGTGTTTGCCCTGTTTAAATAAAGGTTAATAATAAAAACTATCCAGGACGTCCAGTCACACTGCTGCAATACAGAACCAACTAATATATGTATATTAAAAATATATATATATATAGAGTGGGGCAAAAAAGTATTTAGTCAGCCACCAATTGTGCAAGTTCTCCCACTTAAAAAGATGAGAGAGGCCTGTAATTTTCATCATAGCTAGACTTCAACTATGACAGACATAATGAGAAGGAAAAAAAATCCAGAAAATCACATTGTAGGATTTTTAATGAATTTATTTGCAAATTATGGTGGAAAATAAGTATTTGGTCACCTACAAACAAGGAAGATTTCTGGCTCTCACAGACCTGTAACTTCTTCTTTAAGAGGCTCCTCTGTCCTCCACTCATTACCTGTAGAGAGAGAGGGACCGGGCAGGCACCGTGTTATGCGGTAGAGTGCACGGTGTCCCCAGTGCGTGTGCATAGCCTGGTGCGGTACATTGCAGCGCCTCGTATCGGCCGGGCTAGAGTGGGCATCGAGCCAGGTGCCATGAAGCCGGCTCAGCGCATCTGGTCTCCAGTGCGTCTCCTCGGGCCGGTGTACATGGCACCAGCCTTAAGCATGGTGTCCCCGGTTTGCCAGCACAGCCCAGTGCGGGCTATTCCACCTCGCCGCACTGGCCTGGTTACGGGGAGCATTCAACCAGGTAAGGTTTGGCAAGCTCTGTGTTCAAGAGCTCCAGTGCGCCTTCACGGTCCGGATTGTCCGGTGCCGCCTCCACGTACCAGCCCTCCGGTGGCAGCCCCCCGCACCAGGCTGTCTCTCCCTCCTCTCCCTACAGGTGCTCCCGCCTGTCCAGCGCTGCCAGAGCCTTCCTCCTGCGCAGCGCTGTCAGAGCCACCAGTCTGTCTTGAGCCGCCAGAGCCTTCCATCTGTCCTGAGCCGCCAGAGTCTCCCGTCTGTCCTGAGCCGCCAGAGTCTCCCATCTGTCCTGAGCCGCCAGAGTCTCCCGTCTGTCCTGAGCCGCCAGAGTCTCCCGCCTGTCCAGAGCCGCCAGAGTCTCCCGCCTGTCCAGAGCCGCCAGAGTCTCCCGCCTGTCCAGAGCCGCCAGAGTCTCCCGCCTGGCCAGAGCCGCCAGAGATTCCCGCCTGTCCAGAGCCGCCAGAGTCTCCCGCCTGTCCAGAGCCGCCAGAGTCTCCCGCCTGTCCAGAGCCGCCAGAGTCTCCCGCCTGTCCAGAGCCGCCAGAGTCTCCCGCCTGTCCAGAGCCGCCAGAGTATCCCGCCTGTCCAGAGCCGCCAGAGTCTCCCGCCTGTCCAGAGCTGCCAGAGTCTCCCGCCTGTCCAGAGCTGCCAGAGTCTCCCGCCTGTCCAGAGCTGCCAGAGTATTGCGCCAGAGCCGCCAGTCTGCAAGGAGCCGCCAGAGCCGCCAGTCTGCAAGGAGCCGCCAGAGACGCCAGTCTGCAAGGAGCCCCCAGAGACGCCAGTCTGACAGGAGCCGCCAGAGCCGCCAGTCAGCCAGGATCCACCAGGATCCGCCAGAGCCGCCAGTCAGCCAGGCTCCGCCAGCCTCCATTCAGCCAGGATCCGCCAGAGCCGCCATTCAGCCAGGATCTGACAGAGCCGTCAGTCAGCCAGGAGCTGCCAGAGCCGTCAAGCGCTGCCAGAGCCTTCCTCCTGCGCAGCGCTGTCAGAGCCACCAGTCTGTCTTGAGCCGCCAGAGCCTTCCATCTGTCCTGAGCCGCCAGAGTCTCCCGTCTGTCCTGAGCCGCCAGAGTCTCCCGTCTGTCCTGAGCCGCCAGAGTCTCCCGCCTGTCCAGAGCCGCCAGAGTCTCCCGCCTGTCCAGAGCCGCCAGAGTCTCCCGCCTGTCCAGAGCCGCCAGAGTCTCCCGCCTGGCCAGAGCCGCCAGAGATTCCCGCCTGTCCAGAGCCGCCAGAGTCTCCCGCCTGTCCAGAGCCGCCAGAGTCTCCCGCCTGTCCAGAGCCGCCAGAGTCTCCCGCCTGTCCAGAGCCGCCAGAGTCTCCCGCCTGTCCAGAGCCGCCAGAGTATCCCGCCTGTCCAGAGCCGCCAGAGTCTCCCGCCTGTCCAGAGCTGCCAGAGTCTCCCGCCTGTCCAGAGCTGCCAGAGTCTCCCGCCTGTCCAGAGCTGCCAGAGTATTGCGCCAGAGCCGCCAGTCTGCAAGGAGCCGCCAGAGCCGCCAGTCTGCAAGGAGCCGCCAGAGACGCCAGTCTGCAAGGAGCCCCCAGAGACGCCAGTCTGACAGGAGCCGCCAGAGCCGCCAGTCAGCCAGGATCCACCAGGATCCGCCAGAGCCGCCAGTCAGCCAGGCTCCGCCAGCCTCCATTCAGCCAGGATCCGCCAGAGCCGCCATTCAGCCAGGATCTGACAGAGCCGTCAGTCAGCCAGGAGCTGCCAGAGCCGTCAAGCGCTGCCAGAGCCTTCCTCCTGCGCAGCGCTGTCAGAGCCACCAGTCTGTCTTGAGCCGCCAGAGCCTTCCATCTGTCCTGAGCCGCCAGAGTCTCCCGTCTGTCCTGAGCCGCCAGAGTCTCCCGTCTGTCCTGAGCCGCCCAGCCGCCAGTCTCCCGCCTGTCCAGAGCCGCCAGAGTCTCCTGCCTGTCCAGAGCCGCCAGAGTCTCCCGCCTGTCCAGAGCCGCCAGAGTCTCCCGCCTGGCCAGAGCCGCCAGAGATTCCCGCCTGTCCAGAGCCGCCAGAGTCTCCCGCCTGTCCAGAGCCGCCAGAGTCTCCCGCCTGTCCAGAGCCGCCAGAGTCTCCCGCCTGTCCAGAGCCGCCAGAGTCTCCCGCCTGTCCAGAGCCGCCAGAGTATCCCGCCTGTCCAGAGCCGCCAGAGTCTCCCGCCTGTCCAGAGCCGCCAGAGTCTCCCGCCTGTCCAGAGCTGCCAGAGTCTCCCGCCTGTCCAGAGCTGCCAGAGTATTGCGCCAGAGCCGCCAGTCTGCAAGGAGCCGCCAGAGCCGCCAGTCTGCAAGGAGCCCCCAGAGACGCCAGTCTGACAGGAGCCGCCAGAGCCGCCAGTCAGCCAGGATCCACCAGGATCCGCCAGAGCCGCCAGTCAGCCAGGCTCCGCCAGCCTCCATTCAGCCAGGATCCGCCAGAGCCGCCATTCAGCCAGGATCTGACAGAGCCGTCAGTCAGCCAGAAGCTGCCAGAGCTGTCAACCAGCCTGAGCTATCTCTCAGTCCTGAGCTACCTCTCGGTCCTGAGCTACTTCTCGGTCCTGAGGTACTGTCATGTCCTGACCATAGTTCTTTTGTGTTTTCTTTGTTTTATTGTTGGTCAGGACGTGAGCTGAGTGGGCATTCTATGTTGTGTCTAGTTTTCCTGTTTCTATGTTTGGCCTGATATGGTTCTCAATCAGAGGCAGGTGTTAGTCATTGTCTCTGATTGGGAAATATATATAGGTAGCCTGTTTTGTGTTGGGTTTTGTGGGTGGTTGTCTTCTGTCTTTGTGTCTATGCACCAGATAGGACTGTTTCGGTTTTTCACATTTGTTGTTTTGGTATTTTGTAGTGTTCACGTTTATGGTCTTTATTAAACATGTTGAACTCTAACCACCCTGCGCTTTGGTCCGATCCTTCGTCCACAGAAGAAAACCGTTACAATTTTAATGTTTTTTTAAAACAGATTAATTGTCAGATTTTGCAGAAACTGTTTTGGTCATATAACAATCTTTATACTTCTTACAAAAACAAAATCCTTTCTTCCCAAATACTTTGTAGGACAAATGGCCACACTCACACATGACTTAATAAGATTTCCTAGATCAATCTGATTTTGCTGAAATACATTTAATAATTCAGCAAATCGTTCACTGTAGTTCCAAGGATGAAAACCTTGGATGATTCTTAATTGGAATATTGTGATAGCTGATTTTTTCCCCCAAATATTGTTGAGAAATATATAACGCTCAAGCAAGAACGAAAAGATCCCTCACTGAAAATGCATACCATAGCAGCATACCACTCTGTCTTTAATAAATAATTACTGCTGCTAGTGAATTAAGGAGAAACATACATGTCAAGATAGATACACACGCATTTCCAGTGGTGGGTTTCATGTTCATTCTGAATACAAATCTGAGACCTCCCGCAGGCTTGCTGAGAGAAGACACATTTACATGTTAGTCCTGTTGAATCTGCTTTCTAGAGATGATGTTTAATATGTCATTCTGTCAACCGCTAATGCCCTGTTGCAATATATGCATGCAGTATAAAGGGAAATCCTACTGTAGTAAGAAATGTATCACATAATTCCCATAGACTTAACACGGAGAAATGGGCTTGATCTTTTAGTCTACATTTGAAAGCAGCACTCAAGCTGTTAAGTCTTTTATCTGTGTTATTGCAATCAGAGGGCAAATATTAGTACAAATATGTAAAAAATACATTATGTTGGTAGATATACACTGAGTGTACAAAACATTAACAACAACTTCCTAATATTGAGTTGCACCTGGAGTCACCTGGTCAGTCTATGTCATGGAAACAGCAGGTGTTCATAATGTTTTGTAAACTCAAAATGTGTTTCTACACATGCAGGTTTTGTTGAATCAACAAAACAGAGATGCAGGATAATGGAACCAGCCACAACTCGACTGCAGATTTTATTATGACTATATCAGCCAACAGAAAAACAGAATTTGCGCTTGAAGCCTGGTTTTAGAGCTCTGTACCTTTGTATTGAAGAAAACAAAAGGTTTTCTTCATTTTGTCTCAAACAGGGGCAGTTTCCATGTCTCTTAGCTCAGAGATGTCGAGTATGGTTTTAGACTGTCTGTGGCTCTGCAGAGAAAGAGAGAGAGGCGTTGATTCAAATGAATTTCCATTACAGAAAACTGGCTGGCCGGAATAAATCATAATAAAAATGGAACCTGTCATCTCCCACAGATCTCCTACCTTGGGACAGTGCTGAAACCTCTCCCATCATATGCCCCAGTGAAGCAGGGATGGTGGAAAAGGGCATGGAGAGGCTTTATGTGCCAGATGGAACGTTTTTGAAAAGGGGATTAAAATAAAGCTCACTTTTTAAAAAGAGGCTTCTTCTTTGCCATGTATATATTTTAGCCCATGCTTGTTTGGGTGTCCTGACTGGGACTCTAGTCTTTGTCTATTGTTGTGTAATGCATTTGTAATTGCATAGTCTTTGGTAATTCATATGACCTTTTTTTAAATCTGTCTGAATCAGCACAAATATATTATTATCTAACACAATTTTTCCCCCTAACAATGTTGCAACTGGCAAGGGGGATAGCTAATCATTTGCACAATTGAATGTGTTCAACCAAAATGTTTCTTCCGCACTTAACCCAACCCCTCTGAATCAGAGAAGTGTGATGGGCTGCCTTAATCGACGTCATCGGCACCCAGGGAGCAGTTGTTGTTGGGGCTTAACTGCGTTACTCAAGGGAAGAAAAACATTTGTTTTATTCCTTGCCAGTTTACGGATTTAAACCAGCGACCTTTGGTTACTGGCCTAACGTTAATAACCGCTAGGCTACATGCCGACCATAACTACCATTATGACTGTTGCCATTACAATGTTGCTGGCCAGGATGTGGGTAGCACATTGCAATAAATGTGCTGTGGTATCCCGGGAGGTCTACCCCGGGGGTTGGTGATAGAGGGGAGGTACGTGCCTCGACGTTGGCTCCCTCTGCTGGGATTACACAGGCTGGCACCCTGACGCTGATGGCCCAAGTAGAGGTAATTAGGGGAGAGTGTCAACCAGCCGTGCATGCCACATAAAGGGAGCACCGTGGCACCCCTCGAGGAGAGACAGAGAAATAGACACGGAGCAGAATCTGAGAAGAAGGACCGAGCCAAACTTAAATGTGGTTCTTATGTTTATTTTGTTGCCTAGTAAAGTCATGACTGACTAGAACCTCCCTGTATTTGTGTTAACCTCTGCATGCTCAACTCAACTCCTCACGTTTCACCACATAGGGTGGAGAATGAAGGCATCTCAGTAGCTTTCAGTGCCGTGGGGTCGGGTGTACAGAGATTACCACGGAGGAACTGGTGGCTCAGTTTATCCTGTCAGCAGAAGCAACAGGCTCTACAGAAACAATTGCTGGCGGAGCAGGGCCAACAGAACTGGTAGAGGAGGTATCCCAGGTGAAGTGTAGGATGGTTCAGGAGTCTAGCCCGAATCAGTTCCTGGTCAAGCTAAAGGAGGAAGATGATGTGGAGACATATTTGTGCACCTTCGAGGGGACGGCGCAGAGAGAAGGATGACCCAAGTCCAAGTGGGCCAGGCTTTTGGCACCCTATCTTTCCGGGGGAAGCCCAGAAGGCCTACTTCGTCTTGAATGCCGACCAGGCAGCTAATTATAGGGGACACAAATGTGAGATCCTGAGCCGTTATGGATTCAGCCTCGCACTCGGAGCACAACTGGTCCACGACTGGGCCTTTGACTCCACCATCTCCCCCCAGATGAGCAACCTGGTGCGCCTGACCTAGGGCTGGCTACTGATAAACGGTACCTTCAGGCCCTTCCATATGAGATGAGGAAGGCGGCGAGCATGCAGAACCCCCAGAGCATGGACAAATTGCTGACCGTGTCGGAAATCCACCAGAACATCCAGAAAAGCACTGAGAGAGGCAAGGGACTCAAGGGGGCCCGGACGGAACCAGCTGCGTCCGTGAATGGGGGGGGGGGGTGTAAACCGGGGTAAACCGGATGGTGATTAATGTCACCTCCTATTGGATGCACACCGAGATGGACCCTATGATGGTTCCAGTTTGAATCGATGGCGTCAACACCAGCGCTCTCCTTGACTCCGGCAGCAAGGTAACCCTGGCCCAACCACAGTGGCTCACACGAGAGGGGAAAGACGAACCTGGAGATGAGGAGGATACAGTGTACACGGGGACATGAAGAGGTACCCGACCGTGCCTGTGCAGATAACCACATGGGGGCTGTTCCTAACCTGCCTGTGCCCATTCTCCTCTTTTCCCCTATTTTCCAGGCACTGTGGAGTAGGGACCTGGGTAGGTGCCTCAGGCATATATATGTAACACGGTTGGGTACCTCTTCGTGTCCCCGTGTACACTGTATCCTCCTTATCACCAGGTTCGTCTTTCCCCTCTCGTGTGAGCCACTGTGGTTAACATATATATACCCTTTGGTTCCCTTGCCCGTTACAGGGGTGCCGTTTGAGTGGGTGGCGATGGATCTGGTGGGTCCATTGTTAATTAAAGAGCACAAGGTGACACCAACACATCCTAGTAACAGTGGATTATGCCACCCGGTATCCGTAGGCAATCCCATCACGCAAGGCGGCAGTGAAAGGTATCTCACGGGAGCTCTTCCATTTATTCAGCCGGGTGGGTATACTGCGGGAAATCCTGACGGACATAGCCAAGGGGGTCTGGGAGGAGCAACCGGCCACCCTTTGCAGTGTGGTGGAACACATGGAGGAGAGAGGGAGAGGATGGCGGAGATTTAGTCAGTGGTGTGGGAGCACATGGCCCTGGTGAAACGTTCCTAGGAGCGCCTATACAACCAGGGGGCCCAACCACGAGAGTTCCACCCGGGTGAGAAGGTCTTGGTGTTGATTCCCACAACGGAAAGCACATTTCTGGCTATGTGGCATGGGGCCCTTTGACATCGTCGAGCGGGTAGGCGGCATCAATCATAAGGTCCGCCAACCGGGGCGGAGAAAACCCTCCTGCTTTACCATGTGAACCTACTGAAGAAGTGACATGCATGAGAGGCGCTGTGTGCAATGGGGACACGGCTACAGCAGAACCCGCCCTCTGTCGAAGATGCCATTGGGGAACACCTCAGCCCGACCCAATGGTAAGCGCTCAGATAATTGGCGGAATACGGCTGTGTTCTCCAAGGGGCCGGGGTGCACGGATCTCGTGGAACATCATATCCACACCTTCCGGAAGAAAAAGTGCGTAAACGGCCATACCGGATAACAGAAGCCCGGAGGGCGGCGGTCCAGCGGGAAGTGACGACAATGCTAGAGATGGGAGTCCCACAATGAGTGGTCTAGTCGTATAGTGCAGGTACCAAAACCGTCTCAATGACCCGAACGAGGTCAGCAAATTCAACGCCTACCCTATGCCCCGGCTGGACGATCTGATCGACCGCTTGGGGAATGCAAGATAAGTCAAATCAAATGTTATTTGTCACGTGCTGAGTACAACAGATACAACTGAGTACAACCTTACAGTGAAATGCTTACTTATAAGCCCTTAACCCTTTAACAAACAATGCAGTTTTAAGAAAATCTCTAAAAGTAAGAGATTAGAATAACAAATAATTAAAGAGCAGAAGTAAATAACAATAGCGGGGATATATACAGGGGGTATTGGTACAGAGTCAATGTGTCAATGTGTAGGGGGGCACCGGTGTCGAGGTAATTGAGGTAATTATGTTCGTGTAGGTAGAGTTATTAAAGTGACTATGCATAAATAATAACAGAGTGTAGCAGCAGTGTGGGGGGGCAATGCAAATAGTCTGGGTTGCCTTTTGATTAGCTGTTCAGAAGTCTTATGGCTTGGGGGTAGAAGCTGTTTAGAAGCCTCTTGGACCTAGACTTAGCTCTCCGGTACCGCTTGCTGTGCGGTAGCAGAGAGAACAGTCTATGACTAGAATGGCTGGAGTCTTCAACAATTTTTGGGGCCTTCATCTGACACCGCCTGGTATAGAGGTCCTGGATGGCAGGAAGCTTTGCCCCGGTGATGTACTGGGCCGTACGCACTACTCTTTGTAGTGCCTTGTGGTTGGAGGCCAAGCAGTTGCCATACCAACCTGTCAGGATGCTCTCGATGGTGCAGCTCTAAAACCTGTTGAGGATCTGAGGACCCATGCCAAATCTTTTCAGTCTCCTGAGGGGGCATAGGTTTTGTCGTGCCCTCTTCACAACTGTCTTGGTGGGCTTGGACTTTGTTTGTTTGTTGGTGATGTGGACTCCAAGGAACTCGAAGCTCTCAACCTGCTCCACTACAGCCCTGTCAATCAGAATGGGGGAGTGCTCAGTCCTCCTTTTCCTGTAGTCCACAATCATCTCCTTTGTCTTGATCACATTGAGAGAGAGGTTGTATTCCTTGCACCACACAGTCAGTTTCTGGCATCCTCCCTATAGGCTGTTTCATCGTTGTTGGTGATTAGGTCTACCAATGTTGTGTCATCAGCAAACTTAATGATGGTGTTGGAGTCGTGCCTGGCCGTACAGTCATGAGTGAATATGGAGTACAGGAGGGGACTGAGAACGCGACCCTGAGGGGCCCCCGTGTTGAGGATCAGTGTGGCGGATGTGTTGTTACCTACCCTAACTACATGGGGTGCCTGTCAGGAAGTCCAGGATTCAGTTGCAGAGGGATGTGTTTAATCCCCGTGTCCTTAGTTTAGTGATGAGCTTTGAGGGCACTATGGTGTTGAACGCTGAGCTGTAGTCAATGAATAGCATTCTCACATAGGTGTTCCTTTTGTCCAGGTTGGAAAGGGCAGTGTGGAGAGCAATGGAGATTGCATCGCTTGTGGATCTGTATCTGTTCCCAAGAAAGCTAAGGTAACTGAGCTAAACGACCCCGCCCTGTGCAACTGGGTACTGGACTTTCTGACGGGCCGCCCCCAGGTCAGGTGGTGAGGGTAGGTAACAACATCTCCACTCCGCTGATCCTCAACACTGGGGCCCCACAAGGGTGCGTTCTGAGCCCTCTCCTGTACTCCCTGTTCACCCACGACTGCGTGGCCACGCACGCCTCCAACACAATCATCAAGTTTGCGGACGACACAACAGTGGTAGGCTTGATTACCAACAATGACGAGACGGCCTACAGGGAGGAGGTGAGGGCCCTCGGAGTGTGGTGTCAGGAAAATAACCTTACACTCAACGTCAACAAAACTAAGGAGATGATTGTGGACTTCAGGAAACAGCAGAGGGAATCGATGGAACAGTAGTGGAGAGGGTAGTAAGTTTTAAGTTCCTCGGCGTACACATCACAAACTGTGTGGGTGGACCAAACTGAATTGGTCCACCCACACAGACAGCATCGTGAAGAAGGCGCAGCAGCGCCTCTTCAACCTCAGGAGGCCGAAGAAATTCGGCTTGTCACCAAAAGCACTCAAAAACTTCTACAGATGCACAATCGAGAGCATCCTGTCGGGCTGTATCACCGCCTGGTACGGCAACTGCTCCGCCCACAACCGTAAGGCTCTCCAGAGGGTAGTGAGGTCTGCACAACGCATCACCGGGGGCAAACTACCTGCCCTCCAGGACACCTACACCACCCGATTTCACAGGAAGGGCATAAAAATCATCAATGACAACAACCACCCGAGTCACTGCCTGTTCACCCCGCTATCGTCCAGAAGGCGAGGTCAGTACAGGTGCATCAAAGCTGGGACCAAGAGACTGAAAAACAGCTTCTATCTCAAGGCCATCAGACTGTTAAACAGTCACCACTAACATTGAGTGGCTGCTGCCAACACACTGACTCAACTCCAGCCACTTTAATAATGGGAATTGATGGGAATTGATGTAAAATATATCACTAGCCACTTTAAACAATGCTACTTAATATAATGTTTACATACCCTACATTATTCATCTCATATGTATACATATATACTGTACTCTATATCATCTACTGCATCTTTATCTAATACATGTATCACTAGCAACTTTAAACTATGCCACTTTGTTTACATACTCATCTCATGTGTATATACTGTACTCGATACCATCTACTGCATCTTGCCTATGCCGCTCTGTACCATCACTCATTCATATATATTTATGTACATATTCTTTATCCCTTTACACTTATGTGTATAAGGTAGTAGTTTTGGAATTGTTAGCTAGATTAGTCGTTGGTTATTACTGCATTGTCGGAACTAGAAGCACAAGCATTTCGCTACACTCGCATTAACATCTGCTAACCATGTGTGTGTGACAAATCAAATTTGATTTGATTTGATTTTTGTTTGGGCGGTATGCAAATTGGAGTGGGTCTAGGGTTTCTGGTGTAATGGTGTTGATGTGAGCCATGACTAGCTATTCAAAGCACTTCATGGCTACAGACATGAGTGTTACGGGTCAGTAGTCATTTAGGCAGGTTACCTTTTTGTTCTTGGGCACAGGGACTATGGTGGTCTGCTTGAAACATGTTGGTATTACAGACTCAGACAGGGAGAGGTTGAAAATGTCAGTGAAGAAAGACTCTTGCCAGTTGGTCAGTGCATGCTCGGAGTACACGTCCTGGTAATCTGTCTGGCCCAGCGATCTTGTGAATGTTGCCCCATTTAAAGGTCTTACTCACATTGGCTGCGGAGAGCGCGATCACACAGTCGTCTCGAACAGCTGATGCGCCCATGCATGTTTCAATGTTACTTGCATCGAAGTGAGCATAGAAGTTATTTAGCTTATCTGGTAGGCTTGAGTTACTAGGCAGCTCTCTGCTGTGCTTACCTTTGTAGTCTCTAATAGTTTGCAAGTCCTGCCACATCCAGATATAGCCCTTGGTTCTCCCCAGAACTGACTGGCCTTAACCAACACAAAAACATCCTATGGCGTTCTGCATTAGCATCGAACAGCCCCCGTGATATGCAGCTTTTCAGAGAAGCTAGAAACCATTATACACAGGCAGTTAGAAAAGCCAAGGCTAGCTTTTTCAAGCAGAAATTTGCTTCCTGCAACACTAACTCAAAAAGTTCTGGGACACTGTAAAGTCCATGGAGATTAAGAACACCTCCTCCCAGCTGCCCACTGCACTGAAGATAGGAAACACTGTCACCACTGATATATCCACTATAATTGAGAATTTCAATAAGCATTTTTCTACGGCTGGCCATGCTTTCCACCTGGCTACCCCTACCCCGGTCAACAGCACTGCACCCCCCACAGCAACTCACCGAAGCCTTCCCCATTTCTCCTTCTCCCGAATCCAGTCAGCTGATGTTCTGAAAGAGCTGCTGAATCTGGACCCCTACAAATCAGCCGAGCTAGACAATCTGGACCCTTTCTTTCTAAAATGATCTGCCAAAATTGTTGCCACCCCTATTACTAGCCTGTTCAACCTCTCTTTCGTGTCATCTGAGATTCCCAAAGATTGGAAAGCAGCTGCGTTCATCCCCCTCTTCAAAGGGGGGGACACTCTTGACCCAAACTGCTACAGATCTATATCTATCCTACCCTGCCTTTCTAAGGTCTTCGAAAGCCAAGTCAACAAACAGATTACCGACCATTTCGAAAATCACCATATCCCCTCTGCTATGCAATCTGGTTTCAGAGCTGGTCATGGGTGCACCTCATCCCCGCTCAAAGTCCTAAACGATATCTTAACCGCCATCGATAAGAAACATTACTGTGCAGCCATATTCATTGATCTGGCCAAGGCTTTCGACTCTGTCAATCACCACAACCTCATCGGCAGACTCGACAGCCTTGGTTTCTCAAATTATTACATCGTCTGGTTCACCAACTACTTCTTTGATAGAGTTCAGTGTGTCAAATCGGAGGGTCTGCTGTCCGGACCTCTGGCAGTCTCTATGGGGGTGCCACAGGGTTCAATTCTTGGACCGACTCTCTTCTCTGTATACATCAGTGATGTCGCTCTTGCTGCTGGTGAGTCTCTGATCCACCTCTACGCAGACGACACCATTCTGTATACTTCTGGCCCTTCTTTGGACACTGTGTTAACAACCCTCCAGGCAAGCTTCAATGCCATACAACTCCATACAACTCCTTCCGTGACCTCCAATTGCTCTTAAATACAAGTAATACTAAATGCATAATCTTCAACCGATCGCTGCCTGCACCTGCCCGCCTGTCCAACATCACTACTCTGGACGGCTCTGACTTAGAATACTTGGACAACTACAAACACCTAGGTGTCTGGTTAGGCTGTAAACTCTCCTTCCAGACCCACATCAAACATCTCCAATCCAAAGATAAATCTAGAATTGGCTTCCTATTTCGCAACAAAGCATCCTTCACTCATGCTGCCAAACATACCCTTGTAAAACTGACCATCCTACCAATCCTCGACTTCGGCGATGTCATTTACAAAATAACCTCCAATACCCTACTCAACAAATTTGATGCAGTCGATCACAGTGCCATTCGTTTTGTCACCAAAACCCCATATACTACCCACCATTGCGACCTGTACACTCTCGTTGGCTGGCCCTTGTTTCATACTCGTCGCCAAACCCACTGGCTCCATGTCATCTACAAGACCCTGCCAGGTAAAGTCCCCCCTTATCTCAGCTCGCTGGTCACCATAGTATCACCCACCTGTAGCACGCGCTCCAGAAGGTATATCTCTCTGGTTACCCCAAAAACCAATTCTTTCTTTGGCCGCCTCTCCTTCCAGTTCTCTGCTGCCAATGACTGGAACAAACTACAAAAATCTCTGAAACTGGAAACACTTATCTCCCTCACTAGCTGGGAGATATTGGATTTAGTTGGATTTAGGGGGCGTTCCCATTCCCGTTTTAAGCAAGATATTTTGTCACGAAAAGATGC
Source organism: Oncorhynchus nerka (assembly GCF_034236695.1). Classification (NCBI taxonomy): domain Eukaryota; kingdom Metazoa; phylum Chordata; class Actinopteri; order Salmoniformes; family Salmonidae; genus Oncorhynchus; species Oncorhynchus nerka. Next base: position 88,405,342 of record NC_088410.1, read on the forward strand.
TCGACTATGCATATAATTGACAGCTTTGGAAAGAAGACACTCTGACGTTTCCGAAACTGCAAAGATATTTTCTGTGAGTTCCACAGAACTGATGTTACAGGCGAAACCCAGATAAAAATCCAACCAGGAAGAAACCGCCTCATGCCAATGACTCCTTATATGGCTGTGAATGAGCTAGGAATGAGCTTACGTTTTCCACGTTTCTACAGCATTGTGACGTCTTTTTAGGCATTTCCCTTGAAGAATGGCTGTAAGGGACCATATATGGCATGTGGTCACATCGTGTCTCCCGCAGAAAACCTTGTGTAAAATACTGAGGTAGCCATTTTTCCAATCGCTTCTTATGAGAAACCAACTGCCTTGACGGATATATTATCGAATATATTTGTTATAAATACCTTGAGGATGGATCCTAAACAACGTTTACCGTTGTTTAGAAAAAAGTTTGGCATTATAGTTGTAGCATTTTTCGGTAAGATTCTCAGCAAGCATGGTGAAGAAACGGGAGCTTTTTCGCCTACAAACATTTGCTATCTAACTGGGAGTCTCCTGAGTGAAAGCATCCGAAGTTCTTCAAAGGTAAATGATTTAATTTGGTTGCTTTTCTTATTTCTGTGAAAATGTTTCCTGCTGCCAGCAGAGCCTAGCATAGCATTATGCCATGATAAACTTACACAAATGCTTGTCTAGCGTTGGCTGTAACGCATATTTAGAAAATCTGAGATGACAATGTTGTTAACAAAAGGCTAAGCTTGTGTTTGAATATATTTATTTAATTTCATTTGCGATTTTCATGAATAGGAAAAGTTTCTAGGGATATTTATGTCCGTTGCGTTATGCTAATGCGTTTGAGGCTATGATTACGCTCCCGGATACGGGTTTGCTCGTCGCAAAAGGTTAAGCACCAGCTGTCAGAGCAGCTCACAGATTACTGCACCTGTACAAAGCCCACCTATAATTTAGCCCAAACAACTACCTCTTTCCCTACTGTATTTATTTTATTTTATTTATTTATTTATTTTGCTCCTTTGCACCCCATTATTTTTATTTCTACTTTCCACATTCTTCCACTGCAAATCTACCATTCCAGTGTTTTACTTGCTATATTGTATTTACTTTGCCACCATGGCCTTTTTTTGCCTTTACCTCCCTTATCTCACCTCATTTGCTCACATCGTATATAAACTTGTTCCTACTGTATTATTGACGGTATGTTTGTTTTACTCCATGTGTCGTTGTGTGTGTCGAACTGCTTTGCTTTATCTTGGCCAGGTCGCAATTGTAAATGAGAACTTGTTCTCAACTTGCCTACCTCGTTAAATAAAAGTGAAATAACAATAAAAATAAACATCCGACGAGCGTCAGAGCTGGTGTAGTACGATTTGATCTTAATCCTGTATTGACGCTTTGCCTGTTTGATGTTTCGTCGCTCCTTGAAAGCGGCAGCTCTACCCTTAAGCTCAGTGCGAATGTTGCCTGTAATCCATGGCTTTTGATTGGGGTATGTACGTACATACGTCTCTGTGGGAAACGACGTCCTCGATGCATTTATTAATAAATCCAGTGACTGATGTGGTGTACTCCTCAATTTCATCTGAAGAATCCCAGAACATAGTCCAGTATGTGCTAGCAAAACAGTCCTGTAGTTTAGCATCTGCTTCATCTGATCACATTTTTATAGACTGAGTCGCTGGTGCTTCCTGCTTTCAATTTTGCTTATAAACAGGAATCAGTAGGATTGAGTTATGGTCAGATTTTCCAAATGAGAGGGCGAGGGAGAGCTTTGTAAGCGTCTCCGTGTGTGGAGTAAAGGTGGTCTAGATTTTTTGCCCATTTAACTTGCTGATTGAAATGAGGTAAAACTGATTTAAGTACACTGGACCTTATGAACCTGTACCGGCAGGTGCCCCTGGCAGTGGCCTCCCGGGAGAAGACGTCCTTCTCCACCCCAGGGGGAGCTATACAACTACCGGGTTCTTCCTTTCGGGCCCCACAGGGGCTCAGCGAACTTTCAGCAACTCATAGACCGTGTCCTGCGCCCGCACTGTGAGTAAGCCGTTGCTTATTTGGATTACATAATTGTGCACAGTGACAGTTGGGAGTCCCATCTCTGTAGGTTACAGGTGAGGGTGGATGTGCTAAGGGATGCGGGGCTGACCGCAAACCCACACAAGTCCAAGCTGGGCTACATCAAGGAGGAGAACCTGGGATATCAAATTGGGTGGGGACATGTGAAGCCCCAAGGAAAAGAAATCACCGCCATTCGGAACGTGCTGGTCCCCCGAACCAAGAGGCAGGTGAAGACTTTCCTGGGGTTAGCAGGGTACTACAGTCGATTTGTACCTAACTTTGCCGCAATAGCTTCTCCCCTCACAGACATAACGACGGCATGCCTACCCCAGACGGTGCGATGGATGGAGGACACAGAAGCGGCGTTCCAGGCCCTGAAGGAACAGCTATGTTCGCACACCCGGTACTCGTCAACTCTGACTTCTCAAAAAACCTCCTGGTCCAGACAGATGTGTCTGACACAGGGGTATGGGCCGTCTTGTCCGAAGTGCACGAAGGCGAGCAGCACCCCATCATGTATGTCAGCAGGAAGCTCCTCCAGAGGGAGAAGAAATACTCAAATGTTGAGAAGAAGTTCCTCACCGTGAAGAGAGCATTGGACACCCTCATGTATTACCTCCTCGGGAGGAAGTTCACCCTGATCATGTCTCCCTTGTGTGGATGGCAAGAGGTAAGGACTCGAATAATCATCTCACCCGCTGTTTCCAGTCCTTACAGCAATTATCTTTCTCTGCCATCCACAGGTTGGAGGCCCAGCACGGCGGACGCCCTCTCCAGGAGGGATGCAAACCTAGCCCTGAGCACGCCTCCCTCCCAATCGGGGGGAGGGGGGGTTGGCATCCCGGGAGGTCTACCCCGAGGGTTGGTGATAGAGGGGAGGTACGTGCCGCGACATTGGTTCCCTCTGCTGGGAGTAGACAGGATGGGGACAACAATGCTGATGGCCTCAAGTAGAGGTAATTAGGGGAGAGTGCCAACCAGCTGTGCAGGCCACATAAAGGGAGCACCGTGGCACACCATGAGGAGAGACAGACGCGGAGGAGAATATGAGAAGAAGGACAGAGCCAAATCTAAGTTATTCTTTTGTTATGTTTATTTTGTTGCCTAGTAAAGTCGTGTTTACTAACTAGAACCTCTCTGTCTCTGTGTTAATCTCTGCACGCTCAACCCAGCACCCCATGGTTTACCACAGTGCATTGTATCGGACATATAGGAAATGCAATATATGTAACACTTTAGTGTACATTAGCAGCAGAATAAGGAAGGCAATGCCATAGACAGCAGCAGGGTGAGGGAATGCCACAATCTTAGAAAAAAAATGCTGTCTAGAACCTAAAAGGGTTCTTTGGCTGTCCCCATGGTGGAACCATTGGAAGAACCCTTTTTGGTTCCAGGTAGAACCTTTTTTGTTCTAGGTAGAACCCATTTGTGTTCTATATTGCACCCTTTCCACCGGGGGTTCGACATGGAACCCAAAAGTGTTCTACCTGCAATCAAAAAGGGTTCTCCCATGGGGACAGCCAAATAACCTTTTTTCTAAGAGTGTAAAGATGTCAGCAGAATGAGGGTAGCCCTCTACATACCTTACCCCAATGCTAATCAATTAGATAGCGGGGGAAATGTCAGCCTCTCAATCTGTGTGAGTCCCCCTGAGCACCTCTTTGTGTATTGCTTGTCACTTTCCAGACAAATAAAGCATGTCAACATGGCACATAGCAACCCTCCAGTGCTTTCAAATTGTCCCGGAGGGAGTCGTAGGCACACTTTGGTCTTTTCTCGAAATGTCAAGTTACTCAATGGACAAACTTTATCAAACAATTCATCCATCATATCAAACACATCTCTCTGCACAGACAAATATTGTTGTGCAAGTAATCTTGGTCCAGCATTTCCATGTGCTATCGGTTGTGCATGTCTTCAGCAAATTAGCATCACTACACACTTCTTATAGTAGCAATACAGTATATTCTGGGTACCCTACAGTTGTTCTGTTACTGTGTTGGCAGCTGGATGAGATAAATGGACACTCCTTCTATTCTTCCCTATAGTGTTTTGAGGTAGCATTGTGATCCTCCCTGGATATTTGCACAAATCAAAAAAAATAACCATTATTTATAGATAGATACTGTCAATATAGGGATCTTATCCTTGAATGGATATTGAAGAACTACATTGCTAATTTATTCTGGAAAAATACATTTGTATTGGCTATCTTCCTTTTGGACCAAAACCTCATGTATGTTTTCAAAAGAAGTTACTGTTCTAACATGAATCCAGCAGCATGTTATTGCTGTGGCAATATGAAAAACACCACGTAGTAAGGAAAAACACCACATTGTAATGAAAAACACCACGTCACAATGAAACACACCACGTCATAATGAAAAACACCACGTCGTAATGAAAAACACCACGTCGTAATGAAAAACACCACATTGTAATGAAAAACACCACGTCGTAATGAAAAACACCACGTCGTAATGAAAAACACCACGTTGTAATGAAAAACACCACGTCATAATGAAAAACACCACGTCATAATAAAAACACCACGTCATAATGAAAAACACCACGTCATAATGAAAAACACCACGTCATAATGAAAAACACCACATCATAATGAAAAACACCACGTCGTAATGAAAAACACTACGTCATAATGAAAAACACCACGTCATAATGAAAAACACCACGTCGTAATGAAAAACACCACGTCGTAATGAAAAACACCACGTCGTAATGAAAAACACCACGTCGTAATGAAAAACACCACGTCATAATGAAAAACACCACGTCGTAATGAAAAACACTACGTCATAATGAAAAACACCACGTCATGAAAAACACCACATCGTAATGAAAAACACCACGTCATAATGAAAAACACCACGTCATAATAAAAACACCACGTCATAATGAAAAACACCACGTCATAATGAAAAACACCACGTCGTAATGAAAAACACCACGTCGTAATGAAAAACACTACGTCATAATGAAAAACACCACGTCATAATGAAAAACACCACGTCGTAATGAAAAACACCACGTCGAAAACACCACGTAATGAAAAACACTACGTCATAATGAAAAACACCACATCGTAATGAAAAACACAACGTCATAATGAAAAACACCACGTCATAATGAAAAACACCACGTCGTAATGAAAAACACCACGTCGTAATGAAAAACACTACGTCATAATGAAAAACACCACGTCGTAATGAAAAACACCACGTCATAATGAAAAACACCACATCATAATGAAAAACACCACGTCGTAATGAAAAACACCACATTGTAATGAAAAACACCACGTCGTAATGAAAAACACCACGTCGTAATGAAAAACACCACGTTGTAATGAAAAACACCACGTCATAATGAAAAACACCACGTCATAATAAAAACACCACGTCATAATGAAAAACACCACGTCATAATGAAAAACACCACGTCATAATGAAAAACACCACATCATAATGAAAAACACCACGTCGTAATGAAAAACACCACGTCGTAATGAAAAACACTACGTCATAATGAAAAACACCACGTCATAATGAAAAACACCACGTCGTAATGAAAAACACCACGTCGTAATGAAAAACACCACGTCGTAATGAAAAACACCACGTCGTAATGAAAAACACCACGTCATAATGAAAAACACCACGTCGTAATGAAAAACACTACGTCATAATGAAAAACACCACGTCATGAAAAACACCACATCGTAATGAAAAACACCACGTCATAATGAAAAACACCACGTCATAATAAAAACACCACGTCATAATGAAAAACACCACGTCATAATGAAAAACACCACGTCGTAATGAAAAACACCACGTCGTAATGAAAAACACTACGTCATAATGAAAAACACCACGTCATAATGAAAAACACCACGTCGTAATGAAAAACACCACGTCGTAATGAAAAACACTACGTCATAATGAAAAACACCACATCGTAATGAAAAACACCACGTCATAATGAAAAACACCACGTCATAATGAAAAACACCACGTCGTAATGAAAAACACCACGTCGTAATGAAAAACACTACGTCATAATGAAAAACACCACGTCGTAATGAAAAACACCACGTCGTAATGAAAAACACTACGTCATAATGAAAAACACCACGTCATGAAAAACACCACATCGTAATGAAAAACACCACGTCGTAATGAAAAACACCACGTCATAATAAAAACACCACGTCATAATGAAAAACACCACGTCATAATGAAAAACACCACGTCGTAATGAAAAACACCACGTCGTAATGAAAAACACTACGTCATAATGAAAAACACCACGTCATAATGAAAAACACCACGTAATAATGAAAAACACTACGTCATAATGAAAAACACCACGTCGTAATGAAAAACACCACGTCATAATGAAAAACACCACGTCATAATGAAAAACACCACGTCATAATGAAAAACACCACGTCGTAATGAAAAACACTACGTCATAATGAAAAACACCACGTCATAATGAAAAACACCACGTCGTAATGAAAAACACCACGTCATAATGAAAAACACCACGTCATAATGAAAAACACCACGTCATGATGAAAAACACCACGTCATAATGAAAAACACTACGTCGTAATCAAAAACACCACGTCGTAATGAAAAACACTACGTCATAATGAAAAACACCACGTCATAATTAAAAACACTACGTCATAATGAAAAACACCACGTCATAATGAAAAACACCACGTCATAATGAAAAACACCACATCGTAATGAAAAACACTACGTCATAATCAAAAACACCACGTCGTAATGAAAAACACTACGTCATAATGAAAAACACCACGTCATAATGAAAAACACCACGTCGTAATGAAAAACACTACGTCATAATGAAAAACACCACGTCATAATGAAAAACACCATGTCATAACGAAAAACACCATGTGTGTTTGTGTTCCATTAACAGTATCTTGGAACCTTTCTGTTGAAAGATATTTTCTCATTTTCTGGTATTGTTGACTAGAACGGTTCAGCCAAGGGCACTGCAAAAAGGCCTGCTACAGTACATGTATGCAAAAGCTAACCTGCTCTCAAGTGCCAGTATTCTATTTGAAAAGAAGAGAATCTATTGATGTTTGGCTCATTGAAATATTAATATTCACAACTAACCCCTGCACAGTGATGAGAATTTCAAGTGGAGTACTGAGCGGATGCTTTCATGAAGCGTTTCAGATACCTCACTGAATATTTTCAGCTTCAGAGCTCTGCTCTTAAATTATTGCCTTTACACAGTTCCCCTGTTTTTGTTTTCAATTTGGCATCAATTATTCACTCATGCAACAATGCCAAAACAAATCATACCTTGAGATTATTTTAAGAATGGGCTTTTCTCCCACAGTCGCACACAACACAATTGGTATCAAGCACCGTCTGCAATTCAATTACATCTTGATATCCGGGATGTTTCATTTGCAATAATGTTTTTAAAAATGTTCAATCTTGTAATAGAATAGAATAGAAATAGATTATATTGTAAAACTCAGATATTGTCAGATTATGTCCCGTGTGATTGTTACAGATTCTTCAGAAAATATTTGTTCTTTCAAGGAAACTTAAAGCTGCGTTATGTACTTTGGGAAGTAAAATGGAGTCTTGGGAAGTTTTGAGCTCTAATACATACAGTGCCTTGCGAAAGTATTCGGCCCCCTTGAACTTTGCGACCTTTTGCCACATTTCAGGCTTCAAACATAAAGATATAAAACTGTATTTTTTTGTGAAGGATCAACAACAAGTGGGACACAATCATGAAGATGAACGACATTTATTGGATATTTCAAACTTTTTTAACAAATCAAAAACTGAGAAATTGGGCGTGCAAAATTATTCAGCCCCTTTACTTTCAGTGCAGCAAACTCTCTCCAGAAGTTCAGTGAGGATCTCTGAATGATCCAATGTTGACCTAAATGACTAATGATGATAAATACAATCCACCTGTATGTAATCAAGTCTCCGTATAAATGCACCTGCACTGTGATAGTCTCAGAGGTCCGTTAAAAGCGCAGAGAGCATCATGAAGAACAAGGAACACACCAGGCAGGTCCGAGATACTGTTGTGAAGAAGTTTAAAGCCGGATTTGGATACAAAAAGATTTCCCAAGCTTTAAACATCCCAAGGAGCACTGTGCAAGCGATAATATTGAAATGGAAGGAGTATCAGACCACTGCAAATCTACCAAGACCTGGCCGTCCCTCTAAACTTTCAGCTCATACAAGGAGAAGACTGATCAGAGATGCAGCCAAGAGGCCCATGATCACTCTGGATGAACTGCAGAGATCTACAGCTGAGGAGGTCTGTCCATAGGACAACAATCAGTCGTATATAGCACAAATCTGTCCTTTATGGAAGAGTGGCAAGAAGAAAGCCATTTCTTAAAGATATCCATAAAAAGTGTTGTTTAAAGTTTGCCACAAGCCACCTGGGAGACACACCAAACATGTGGAAGAAGGTGCTCTGGTCAGATGAAACCAAAATTGAACTTTTTGGCAACAAGGCAAAACGTTATGTTTGGCGTAAAAGCAACACAGCTCATCACCCTGAACACACCATCCCCACTGTCAAACATGGTGGTAGCAGGATCATGGTTTGGGCCTGCTTTTCTTCAGCAGGGACAGGGAAGATGTTTAAAATTGATGGAAAGATGGATGGAGCCAAATAAAGGACCATTCTGGAAGAAAACCTGATGGAGTCTGCAAAACTGGGACGGAGATTTGTCTTCCAACAAGACAATGATCCAAAACATAAAGCAAAATCTACAATGGAATGGTTCAAAAATAAACATATCCAGGTGTTAGAATGGCTAAGTCAAAGTCCAGACCTGAATCCAATCGAGAATCTGTGGAAAGAACTGAAAACTGCTGTTCACAAATGCTCTCCATCCAACCTCACTGAGCTCGAGCTGTTTTGCAAGGAGGAATGGGAAACAATTTCAGTCTCTCGATGTGCAAAACTGATAGAGACATACCCCAAGCTACTTACAGCTGTAATTGCAGCAAAAGGTGGCGCTACAAAGTATTAACTTAAGGGGGCTGAATAATTTTGCACGCCCAGTTTTTGATTTGTTAAAAAAGTTTGAAATATCCAATAAATGTCGTTCCACTTCATGATTGTGTCCCACTTGTTGTTGATTCTTCACAAAAAAATACAGTTTTATATCTTTATGTTTGAAGCCTGAAATGTGGCAAAAGGTCGCAAAGTTCAAGGGGGCCGAATACTTTCGCAAGGCACTGTATGTTCACTGTAGTTAATCAAGTCATTGAGGGAAGTGCTCTAGTCTACAACATGTTGCCTGAACACCCAGCCATGGTCGCTACACCCGGACATGGACATTATACAGGCCATGATCACCACAGCGGTCCATTGACACTATACCCGGCCATGGGACACTCTACCCGGCCACGGGCACTACACTTGTTCAGGGACATTATTATACCACTTCAGGGACTTTTGACGTCAGTGGAATGATTTCATTCTAATGTCAACCATTTGTTCCGTGACATAATAGAAAACAACAGATAGGTTAGTGTTGAGGTCAGAAGTATTATATGTAATCAGTTATACTGTAGGTATTGACCCATATAGGTTTCCTGGCCATGTAATTAGATACATATACCATGTTTTGGTCGATGTAAACTTCAATTAGCTAAATCATGATCACTAGTCATTCAGTTAAAATGTTGTCCTGAATATTTAGTCAGGAACATAACAGTGGAAGAGAGAATGTTAACCCATGAGACTTCTAATTTAATTTATTCATGGCACCGCCAAGGCAGCTTAGTTTGGAAATTAACATCTTTTAATTTCTTATATTAAATTTCACACATTCAACCTTGAAGTTAATTAAGAGTGTAAGGACTCGGCAGCACGCCTCACCCCCTCAAACATCCCAGGGGCTGGTATCCTCTGTCTGATATTCTGGAAGACATTTCACCTTTTTACATCTAGCCTAAGGACCATAAGCAGCTTCGTTTCACACGTATACTGCAGGTCAGCGTTACATCTGACCCATAATAACACCAACCATAGCAACTTACAATGCTACCAGGGTTGGAGCTGCACTGAGCCATTACCGCCAAGCTCAGATATGATTAAATCATAGAAATATAAGTATATTGTTGATCAGGTTTTTAACGATCACTCATAATAGGGTAATCTTATCTGACCATGTGGTGATCTATTATAAACTTGTGCTAATTAGAGCCCTGCAGTAGTCTACAGCGCAGTGTGAAACCACTAACCATTGTATCAATAGGGACACTTGAGATCCTTTTCAAGTGATACAACTATAACTGTCGTGTGCTTGTCTTAACTACCCTAATAAATTACGTTATTATCCTAATGGGCATAATTTCATGCACAGCTGGCCACCAATTTAGTTTTTAGTAATGGTACAACCTATTATGAATCACTCGAAAACATTTCCCATTATTTTGAGTAAGTGTGATGACTCCACACAGGCTATATCGGAGATTAGCATCCCTGTTGTCACTGAAGTGAATTACAGGAAGCAACAGCACTCTTAGCCTCTCTAGGGTAGGGGGCAGCATTCGGAATTTTGGATGAAAAGCATGCCCAAATTTAACGGCCTGCTACTCGGGCCCAGAAGATATGATATGCATATAACTGGTAGATTGGGATAGAAAACACTGTAAAGTTTCCAAAATTGTTAAAATAGTGCATGTGAGTATAACAGAACTGAAATCCATTCTGGAATTATTTTATTTGTTGGTTTTGTAGTTTTCTATTCAATGCCATTACAGTATCCATTGACATAGGACTCCATTTGCAGTTCCTATGCCTTCCACTAGATGTCAACAGTCTTTAAAACTCGTTTTAGGCTTGTATTCTTATAAATGAGGGAGTAAGACCAGTCTGAACGAGTGGACCCTAACGTGACGCAGAGTTTTTTCAGGCACATGTGCATTTCTTGTTTACCTTTTATATTGACTAAGTTATTGTCCGGTTGAAATATTATAGATCATTTAGGCTAAAAAAACACGCTGAGGGTTGAATATAAACATTGTTTGATATGTTTCTATGAACTTTACGGATATAATAAGGATTTTTTTGTCTGATTGTTTTGACTGAGTTTGAGCCTGTGGATTACTGAAGAAAACGCGCTAACAAAACTGAGGTTTTTGGATATAAAGAGACTTCATCGAACAAAAGGAACATTTATTGAGTAAATGAATGTCTTCTGATTAACACCATATGAAGATCATCAAAGGTAAGGGATTCATTTGATCTCTATTTCTGAGTTTTGTAATGCTTCTGCTTGGCTGGTTACTGTTTGTAATAATTTGTCAACTGGGCTATGTTCTGGGCTAGGTATGCTTTCACCGAAAAGCATTTTATAAATATGACACTGTGGTTGGTTTAACAAGAAGTTAATCTTTAAACCTATGTAAAATATGTTTTGTTTTCTGAATTTTTATAATGAGCATTTCTGTAAATGAATTTGGTGCTTTGCAACCTCACTGGATGTTGGCCAGATGGGACGCTAGCGTCCCACATACCCTAGAGAGGTTAGCAAACTCCTCAAACCAGACCAGAATATTTGCAGTAACTTTTTAACAAGTGGAAACTAACACATACCTGTAGTTAGAGAAAAACATACTTGAGTTTTCGTTCCAAAGTAGAGCAACTGGAGGGAGACGCTACAATGATTTTGGTGCTGCCAGATGAGCTGATCCCACAGTATGGTGCTACTGCAGGCGTGCTGGCAGACTGGCAGTGTGTTCCTGACAACGCTGCTGATTGAAATGTTATTTACATTTACATTTACATTTAAGTCATTTAGCAGACGCTCTTATCCAGAGCGACTTTATTTACAGTATAAATGGGAAAATACATCACCTTTATGGAATAACCAACATGGTCTCTGATCTTTTCCAAAACCCTGTTGACAAAGAGACAAAGAGGCAATAAAGCATTCCCCATTGGTTCTTTCTTCACCTTAGCAGTACGGCCATTACTATTACATTTTTCTCTTGAGGAATAATGTTTGAAGCCCATTTTGATGGACAGACCGGTGGAGCAACGATCAGGCTACTGTTTTAGATGGCATGGACCATTGTGTTGCATCATGGATAACTGAACAACAAAATTGTAATATCAGGAACAAGTGCTCAATGTCCATCCTGTCCTGTACACTTGTGATGCAACACTAAGATACACACTCTCTGGTCATAGCTCTTCATAAACACGGCTAAATGCAATGAGGCAGATATCGTTGCCAATAATACATACAGTGCATTTTGAAAGTATTCAGACCACTTATCTTTTTCCACATTTTGTTAAGTTACAGCCCTATGATAGGCTGTAACACCAGCAGGTGTATTTCACTGATCATCCCTGAAGCCAACACCTCATTTGGCAGCCTTTCCCTCCAGTTCTCTGCTGCCTGTGACTGGAACGAATTGCAAAAATCGCTTTTATTAGACTTTTATTTCTCTCACCAACTTTAAACATCTGCTATCTGAGCAGCTAACCGATCGCTGCAGCTGTATATCGTCCATCTGTAAATAGCCCACCCAATTTACCTAACTCATCCCCATACTGTTTTTATTTATTTACTTTTCTGCTCTTTTGCACACCAGCATCTCTACTTGCACATGATCATCCTGATAATTTATCACTCCAGTGTTAATCTGCTAAATTGTAATTATTCGCCTACCTCCTCATGCCTTTTGCACACAATGTATATAGACTCTTTTTTGTACTGTGTTAATGACTTGTTTCTTGTTTACTCCATGTGTAACTCTGTGTTGTCTGTTCACACTGCAATGCTTTATCTTGGCCAGGGCGCAGTTGTAAATGAGAACTTGTTCTCAACTAGCCTACCTGGTTAAATAAAGGTGAAATTAAAAAAATTACAATTAAAAGTTTCACCTGCACCTGCTTCCCGACTCACAGCTCCATTATTACAGAATACCAACTCAAACTATGGAAATAGCAGGAAAATCGGATATCTCTCAGAAGGTCGACGAACAAGGGTACCTTCTGCGTCAACACCATGACCAGCTGGCTCAACTGGGGACGGCCATGGTAGAGGTTCTCCACAGTCTGCAGCGTCTTGAAAACTCCCAAGAGACGTTGCAGCCCAGCAGCAGAGGATACTCTAGAGCCAGTCTACCCAGCAAGCCCCCACCACCGAGAGGTCTAAGTTTGCCATGGTTATTTCTCTGCTGACCGTGCGGGCATTGGAATGGGCTACGGCCATCTGGGAGAGAGGAGAGGAGGAGCTAGAGCATGGCTCATCCCGTGAAGGGCAGAGAGGGAGGTGAGCTTCAGCTACAGCAGGGGAATCTGATGGCTCCTGAGTATGCTCTCATCTTCCAGACAGTAGCAGCTTCCAGTGGATGAAATGAGCCAGCGCCTCACACACTATTTAGAAGAGGCCTATGCGAGGAGGACGCACTCATTGCGATGGCCATCTTTCTGGATAACCTTCTCTGGGAGCGTCGGCATTCTCATCGCTTCAATCCCTCCTTCGGCGAGCACTCGGGATCAGAGCCTGAACACATGGAGTTAGGGGTCACACACCTTTCCGCGGCAGAACGATGCAGATAGATACAGTTGGGGCTATGTCTGTACTACGACATCGGCAATCCGGAGCTCCTGGCGATGAAGTTGGCATTAGAAGAGTGGAGACACTGGCTGGAGGGTGCCAAGGAACCATTCGTCATCCTCACCAACCATCGGAACCTAGAGTACACACGGACAGCAAGGATAATGAATCTGCGCCAAGCCAATGTTGAACTTTTCTTCACCAGGATCGACTTCACGCTGACCTATCGCCCAGTTTCTAAGAACATCAAGGCCGATGCCCTGTCCCGTATCTAAGATTCGGGAGAGGTTCCTGTCCAGAGGGCACCCATAATTCCATCCTCCTGAGTCGTAGGTCCAGTGGTTTGGGTTGTAGATGCGGACCTCCGCCAGGCTCTAGAGGGGGAGCCCGCACCCCAGAATTGTCCTCCCGAGCGCATCTACATTCCCACAGGGATAAGGGACCGGCTGCTGACCGGCTGCTGACACAGCTATTGTAGCTGGACATCTAGGTATTTCTCACCAACATAGACTCCATCGCTGAGAAGTACTGGTGGCCCACCTTGGTGCAGGATGTCAACTCCTGTTCCATATGTTCTCAAACCAAGTCCCTCCCGGAATGCTTCAGCAGGGAAGCTCTTGCCGCTTCCCATGCCTCAGCGACCTTGGTCACATCTATCCATTGACTTTGTAACCGATCTTCTCCCCTCTGATGGTTTCACCACCGTTCTGGTGGTATTGAATAGATTTTCCAAGTCATGACGATTAATCCCTCTTCCTGGTCTCTGCACTGCTCTCCAGGTCACCGAGGCACTCTTCAGCAGGTCTTCAAGCATTATGGCCTTCCGGAGAACATCATCTCCGACCGTGGCCCCCAATTCACATCACGAGTATGGAGGGCCTTCTTGGAGAAGCTCGGGGTCACGGTCAACCTCACTTCTGGGTATATCGGCCTCAGTCCAAATGGCAGGTGGAGAGGATGAACCGGGAGCTGGGTAGGTTACTGAGGAATCATTGTCAGGACTGGCAGGGTGAATGGGCATGATTGATTCCCTGGAGAGAGTACGCCCAGAACTCCCTACATCACTCCTCCATTGGGTTGACCCCCTTCTAGTGTGTTTTGGGTTTCCAGCCGGCACTGGCCCTGTGGACCCCGAGCCAGACCACGGCCCCTGCTGTAGATGGTGGTTCTGGTGCTCAGAGGAGGTGTGGAGAGTCCATCGTCAGAAAGAACAAGCAGACCGCCGCCGCAGTGAGATCCATGTGCTCCATCCTAGGGGCCGCATCTGGCTCTCTACCAGGAACCTCCCACTCCGCCTACCCTGCAAAAAACTGAGAACCCAGTTTGTGGGGCCGTTCAAGGTTTTCACTATCGTATATCCCCCTCTTTTAATGTTTCCCTTCTCAGGCCTGTGGTTCCTAGTCACCTAGCTGGTACTGTGCCCCACGATACACCTCCACCCCCCCTGGACATCGAGGGGAGCCAGGCATACGCTGTCAGATCCCTACTGGACTCTTGTTGTTGATGTTGTGGGGGTCAGCTCCAGTATTTGGTGGACTGGGAGGGGTATGGCCCAGAGGAGCGGTGTTGGGTTCCGTTGGAGGACATTCTGGACCCCCGACATCATCAGTGATTTCAACCTTCGCCGCCTGGACTGACCCGCTCCTCGTCCTTGGGGTCGTCCCTCTGGTCGGAGTCATCCTGCGGCTGGAGCTGCGCATCAGATGGGGGGTACTGTCACATCTTCTCCTACTCCTCCCCTCCAGTGTACGACATCGTGGGAATACTAACCACCGGTCCTGGGATTCATCATTACGCAGACCTGTTCATCGTTATGATTCACACCTGGACTTCATTACCTTCATAATTTCCTCTCCTTTTGTCACTCTCTGATGTTCATTCACCAGTTGGTATTATTCCTTTGTAGCCACATGGAATTGTCTCGTTCCTGGTTTTGTTTTGTTAAACGTTTCACCAGCTTCCCGACTCATAGCTACATTATTACAATATCCCATAATGACAAAGCAAAAAGGTGTTTTAGAAATGTTTGCAAAATAGTTTTAAAAACCCAACAGGAGTATCTTATTTACATATGTATTCAGACCCTTTGCTATGAGACTCAAACTTGAGCTCAGGTACATCCTGTTTGCATTGATCATTTTTTAGATGTTTCTACAACTTGATTGGAGTCTACCTGCAGTACATTCAATTGATTTGACATGATTTGGAAAGGCACACACCTGTCTATATTCGGTCCCACAGTTGACACTGAATGTCAAAGTAAAAAACAAGCCATGAGGTCATTGGAATTGTCTGTACCAAACCATTTCTGCATCATTGAAGGTCCACAAGAACACAGTGGCCTCCATCATTCTGAAATGGAAGAAGTTTGGAACCACCAAGACTCCTCCTAGGGCTGCCCAAACTGAGCAATCGGGGGAGAAGGGCCTTGGTCGGGGAGGTGACCAAGATCCCGATGGTCACTCTGACAGAGTTATTCCGTGGAGATTGGAGAAGCTTCCAGAAGGACAAACATCTCTTTTAGCACTCCATCAATCAGACCTTTATGGTATAGTGGCCAGACGGAAGCCTCTCCTCAGTAAAAGGCACATAACAGCTCGCTTGGAGTTTGCCAAAAGTGACCCTAAGGACTCTCTGAGCATAAAAACAAGATTCTCTGGTTGTAATGAATTTCCTCCTCTTCTTCCGAAGAGGAGAGGCGAAACGGATCTGAGGACCAATATGCGTCGTGGTAAGTGTCCATGGTTCTTTTTAATGGGTTAAGGTACACATGAACAACTGACTACAAAAAAACAAGAAATTTGAAAACTCAAAACAGTGCAAACACAGAGACAGGAACAATCACCCACAAACACACAGTGAAACCCAGGCTACCTAAGTATGATTCTCAAACAGAGACAACTAATGACACCTGCCTCTGATTGAGAACCATACTAGGCCGAAAACAAAGAAATACCCAGAACCTAGAAAAACAAACATAGACTGCCCACCCAACTCACGCCCTGACCATACTAACTAAATACAAAACACAGGAAATAACAGTCAGAACGTGACAGTACCCCCCCCCCCAAAGGTGCGGACTCTGGCCGCAAAACCTTGACCTATAGGGGAGGGTCTGGGTGGGCGTCTGTCCGCGGTGGCGGTTCTGGCGCGGGACGCGGACCCCACTTCACCATAGTCTTAGTCCGCCTTATTGTCAGCCTCCGTGGCTTTCTAACCATGGCCACCCCTCTCAATGACCCCACTGGACAGAGGGGCAGCTCGGGACAGAGGGGCAGAAACTCTGGACAGAGGGGCAGAAGCTCTGGACAGAGGGGCAGGGCTCTGGACAGAGGGGCAGGGGCTCTGGACAGAGGGGCAGGGGCTCTGGAGGGGCTCTGGCGCCTCTGGGCTGAGGGGCTCTGGCGCCTCTGGGCTGAGGGGCTCTGGCGCCTCTGGGCTGAGGGGCTCTGGCGCCTCTGGGCTGAGGGGCTCTGGCAGCGGCGCCGGACAGGCGGGAGACTGCGGCAGCGGCGCCGGACAGGCGGGAGACTGCGGCAGCGGCGCCGGACAGGTGGGAGACTGCGGCAGCGGCACCGGACAGGCGGGACGCTCCGGCAGCGGCGCCGGACAGGCGGGACGCTCCGGCAGCGGCGCCGGACAGGCGGGAGGCTCCGGCAGCGGCGCCGGACAGGCGGGACCACCTGCAGAGAGGAGACAGAGAGACAGCCTGGTGCGTGGGGCTGCCACAGGAACCACCAGGCTGGGGAGACCTTCAGGAGGCTTGGTGTTAGGAGGAGCCTGAAGGACCGGGCTGTGGGGGAGCACTGGAGCTCTGGTGCGCAACCTTGGCACCACTTCCCCAGGCTGGACAACTACTCTAGCCCGGACCCTCCAGAGTGCAGGCACAGGTTGAACCGGGCTGTGGGTAAGCACGGGAGATCTAGTGCTTACTACACGCACCTCTCCCTTTGGCTCCACTCCCACATTTGCCCAGAGGACGCACTGCACCCTCCCAGCGCCCCGGAGACACCGCACGCAGAGCCGGCGCAGGATAACCTGGACCAAAACTGCGTACCGGCGACCAGACCCGCTGAGCAGGCACCATACGCCCTGGCTCAATCCCCACACTCGCATGGCACTTTCGGGGGGCTGCCCTATAGCGCACCGGGCTATGGGCACGCACTGGCGACACCGTGCGCTTAACCGCATAACACGGTGCCTGACCAGTAATGCGCTGCTTATCATAAGCACGAGGAGTGAGCTCAGGTCTGCTACCTGGCTTAGTACCACACCTCATGTGCCCCCTCCCCAAAATTTTCCCCAGCCTGTGCCCAGGGTCCCTCTCTGTTCAGTATCTGCTCCCATGTCCAGGAGTCCTGTGATGCTGGCCGCTGTTGTTGCTGCTGCTGCTGCTGTCGTTGCTGCTGTTTACCACGCCGCTTGGTCCGAGTTGGTTGGTGGGTGATTCTGTAATGAATTTCCTCCTCTTCTTCCGAAGAGGAGAGGCGAAACGGATCTGAGGACCAATATGCGTCGTGGTAAGTGTCCATGGTTCTTTTTAATGGGTTAAGGTACACATGAACAACTGACTACAAAAAAACAAGAAATGTGAAAACTCAAAACAGTCCTATCTGGTGCAAACACAGAGACAGGAACAATCACCCACAAACACACAGTGAAACCCAGGCTACCTAAGTATGATTCTCAATCAGAGACAACTAATGACACCTGCCTCTGATTGAGAACCATACTAGGCCGAAAACAAAGAAATACCCAAAACCTAGAAAAACAAACATAGACTGCCCACCCAACTCACGCCCTGACCATACTAACTAAATACAAAACACAGGAAATAACAGTCAGAACGTGACACTGGTCTTATGAAACCAAGATTGAACTCTTTGGCCTGAGTCACGTCTGGAGGAAACCTGGCACCATCCCTAAGGTGTAGCATGGCAGCATCATGCTGTGGGGATGTTTTTCAGTGGCAGGTACTGGGAATCTAGTCAAGATCAAGGGAAAGATGAACAGAGCAAAGTACAGAAGGATCCTTGATGAAAACCTTCTCCAGAGCGCTCAGGACCTCAGACTGGACCTCAGACTGGGGCGAATGTTCACCTTTCAACAGAACAATTTAATCCATTTTAGAATAAGGCTGTAATGTAACAAAATGTGGAAAAGTCAAGGGGTCTGAATACTTTTCCCGAATGTACAACAACAAACCTACTTTTTATCAGACACTGCAGGGGTAATAACATTTACAGGGTGACAAGGAGAGAGTGAGGTGGAGAACCCAGTGTCTCCTCCGAGTCCCAGCTATACGGTGGAGTCAGATTTCCACACAAAGCCGCCAGTGAGCCTTGCTGGCGAGGGATCCTTTGATATGAGAGAAGGCTAATCCTAGTCTTCTCTCTGCTGTCATGTCTTCATTCTCACAACCAGGTGCCCTTTCATTAACCTTTGACTAGAACTGGCACCGTGTTTGAAGAAGCTGGTATTAAATTGGCTTATCCCAGATCGCTACTTCAGCTAGTAGCAGCTGCCCTGTTTCTCACACTGGTCTCTCAAGGTGCTGCACAGTACAACACACTATATTATAATGTAGCCACTTCTTCTGGCTTGGCTGTCCCAGCCCTAGCTCAAATAGGCTACTCCTACTTGCCCCAGTTGATGGGCCTGAGAACTTTTACTCGTTGTAGACGGAAGGTGAAATAAAACAGTGGGGAATGGAGAATAGGGATGCAATCTGTTTAATTTTAGATTTTGGCTCAGTCGTTCATGATCAAGGTCAGGCATTTTTCATCACACCACAGGAGGTTGGTGGCACCTTAATTGGGGAGAACGGGCCTGTGGCAATGACTGGAGCGGAATAAGTGGAATGGTATCAAATACATCAAACACATGATTTGATGCCATTCCATTCGCTCCATTTCAACCATTATTATGAGCCGTCCTCCCCTCAAAAGCCACCACTGCATCACACCCACATAATTATATAATAGTCAAATATTGTATTCTTCAAAGAACGTCACTCATCTTCACTTTGCCTAATGTGCTCTGGTGTTGTGTCAGTGTTGGCTCACAACAGAATCATTTTGTCTCACTTAATGCGTTCAGTGCACTGTTGTGATGGATGAGTTAAGTCACTGAATCTACAGGAAGCCGCCTACCACCCCACCGCCACCACACATAGACACAAAACTCCTCAAGTACTCTAGATGTTGTATGCTTTACCATTAATGTCCCCACTCTCGACACATAAGCTGCAGCTTCATCAGGCTGTCTGGATGGCTAGGAGTTCATCAGGCTGTCTTGATGGCTAGGAGTTCATCAGGCATTCATTCGTATCAGGGTCAACCCCAACTGGAGTTGTGCAGAGCTGTGTTGTGTGTTCTCACTGAAGGGAATTGTTCTGGCAGAGATGGATCTGGTGCTCTATAGTGGTCCCTATAAATTGGACACGGCAGCATAAACCTGGGCTGCTTAAACACTTCACAGTAAATCCCTGTGGACCCACTCTGTGAAAACATTTCCCCAGGAGATATTGGCCACTTAAAAATAATATATCATTATAATAATATAATACTATAATAAAATATAATCTTACAGTATATAATAATATATGCCATCACACAGTTGTAGACTCGTATTTAGAAGTTCAACACTGGTGATCAAGCAGAAACAATTCTCACTGAAACTAGCTATCAATTGGAATAAAAACGATACAAAAAACAACAACCTTGCTACAGTAATGTTGGTTCAGTGCTGAAAATATTTGAATACCTGCTCTGTTATAGCAACTCTATAGGTTAACCTAGGGCTGTTACGGTGACCGTATTACCACCACACTGGCGGTCATGAGTCACGACGGCAGTCAAATCCTAAATAATTAGGCTTCTCCAAACTCTGATGCTGCCGATGGTCATTAGCAGCCTACCAAACTTGCTACCTGCCTGGTACTCAGCACTCTATTGTCCCTCTAATCACTCTGACATCAATGCAATTATTTCTCAACTTTCCTTCTCTTTAGGAGTATAGCCTACCTGGCTGGCATGAAAATGAACCACGGGTAAAGTGTCCTCTGCTATTTAAGTGCATAGATGACATATATTTTTCCCCCCCTGCCTCTGTTCTGTGGCAGGTGCATGATAATGGTCCATTCTAAATCAAAACAAATGTCACACATTTTATTTAATATATGTAAAGACAAGATTAAATCAATAATAATCTAATGGGTGACAATATTAGCCTGTCACTTGTGAATTATATATCATCATTATATATTAGCCCAGCACAATGTCACGTTCTGACCATAGTTCTGTTATTTTATTCTTTGTTTTAGTATGGTCAGGGCGTGAGTTGGGGTGGGCAGTCTAGTCTGTTAGTTTTTCTATGTCGGTTTTTGTGTTCGGCCTAGTATGGTTCTCAATCAGAGGCAGGTGTCGTTAGTTGTCTCTGATTGAGAATCATAGTTAGGTAGCCTGGGTTTCACTTTTGGTTTGTGGGTGTTTGTTTCCATGTGAGTGTTTGGGCCACACGGTACTATTTCAGTTTTGGTAAATTCACGTTGTCATTTATTGTTTAGTGTTCTGAGTTTTAATTAAACATCATCATGAACACTTACCATGCTGCGCTTTGGTCCGATCCTTCTTCCACCCAAGACAGCCGTTACACACATGTTGTTTTTGTGACTTTTTCAAACCAAAGTCGCACAACTCATGTAGCCTAGCCCATAGGCCTACAGTATATGTTTTGATAAGGTTCGTATCTGTCCCAACCTGATCTGTTTCAGCTGTCTTTGTGCTTGTTTCCACCCCATTCCAGGTGTTGCCCATCTTCCTCATTATCCCCAGTGTATTTATACCTGTGTTCTCTGTTTGTCTGTTGCAAGTGTGTTTTGTTTTGTCAAGCCTAGCAGCGTTTTTTCCCCGTCCTCATGTCTGTCTGTAGTTGTTGTTTTCTAGCGTTCCCGGTTTTTGTCTATTCTGCCTGCCCTGACCTTGCCTGTCATTCTATACCTTGTCACACCACCCTGGGTTACTGACCTCTGCCTGCCTGGACCATGAGCCTGTCTGCCGTTCTGTACCTTTCGGACACTGCTCTGGACTACTGACCTCTGCCTGCCCTTGACCTGTCGTTTGCCTGGCCCCCTGTTTTGGTAATAAACTTTTGTTACTTAGGAACTGTCTGCATCAGGGCCTTCTCCTGAGCCTTGACAGTATCAACTAAAGTGGCCAAATAACTTCTTAAAATGAAGCACATTAGTCTGCTTTACAATGGGTGTAGAGCCTAACTTGCATACATATGCAGCCCGTCAGTTTCAAGTTTGGGGAAGATAATTTTCACCATAAAAATGCACCTTTATTATAAAAGCATTACATGCATAATCGCATTTGCGGTCCCTTTTGAGAATGGTGTTTTCCTGTTAAAACTTCTTGTGACTCTCAAACTCGGGTCCGGGAACGTAATTTTTTATTTATTTTTTATTTTATTTCACCTTTATTTAACCAGGTAGGCTAGTTGAGAACAAGTTCTCATTTGCAACTGCGACCTGGCCAAGATAAAGCATAGCAGTGTGAACAGACAACACAGAGTTACACATGGAGTAAACAATTAACAAGTCAATAACACAGTAGAAAAAAAATGGGCAGTCTATATACAATGTGTGCAAAAGGCATGAGGAGGTAGGCAAATAATACAATTTTGCAGATTAACACTGGAGTGATAAAGATCAGATGGTCATGTACAGGTAGAGATATTGGTGTGCAAAAGAGCAGACAAGTAAATAAAAAAAAAAAAAAATAAAAAAATAAAATAAAAAAAAAACAGTATAAAAACAGTATGGGAATGAGGTAGGTGAAAATGGGTGGGCTATTTACCAATAGACTATGTACAGCTGCAGCGATCGGTTAGCTGCTCGGATAGCTGATGTTTGAAGTTGGTGAGGGAGATAAAAGTCTCCAACTTCAGCGATTTTTGCAGTTCGTTCCAGTCAAAGGCAGCAGAGTACTGGAACGAAAGGCGGCCAAATGAGGTGTTGGCTTTAGGGATGATCAGTGAGATACACCTGCTGGAGCGCGTGCTACGGATGGGTGTTGCCATCGTGACCAGTGAACTGAGATAAGGCGGAGCTTTACCTAGCATGGACTTGTAGATGACCTGGAGCCAGTGGGTCTGGCGACGAATATGTAGTGAGGGCCAGCTGACTAGAGCATACAAGTCGCAGTGGTGGGTGGTATAAGGTGCTTTGGTGACAAAATGGATGGCACTGTGATAGACTGCATCCAGTTTGCTGAGTAGAGTGTTGGAAGCCATTTTGTAGATGACATCGCCGAAGTCGAGGATCGGTAGGATAGTCAGTTTTACTAGGGTAAGCTTGGCGGCGTGGGTGAAGGAGGCTTTGTTGCGGAATAGAAAGCCGACTCTTGATTTGATTTTCGATTGGAGATGTTTGATGTGAGTCTGGAAGGAGAGTTTGCAGTCTAGCCAGACACCTAGGTACTTACAGATGTCCACATATTCAAGGTCGGAACCATCCAGGGTGGTGATGCTAGTCGGGCATGCGGGTGCAGGCAGCGATCGGTTGAAAAGCATGCATTTGGTTTTACTCGCGTTTAAGAGCAGTTGGAGGCCACGGAAGGAGTGCTGTATGGCATTGAAGCTCGTTTGGAGGTTAGATAGCACAGTGTCCAATGACGGGCCGAAAGTATATAGAATGGTGTCGTCTGCGTAGAGGTGGATCAGGGAATCGCCCGCAACAAGAGCAACATCATTGATATATACAGAGAAAAGAGTCGGCCCGAGAATTGAACCCTGTGGCACCCCCATAGAGACTGCCAGAGGACCGGACAGCATGCCCTCCGATTTGACACACTGAACTCTGTCTGCAAAGTAATTGGTGAACCAGGCAAGGCAGTCATCCGAGAAACCGAGGCTATTGAGTCTGCCGATAAGAACATGGTGATTGACAGAGTCGAAAGCCTTGGCGAGGTCGATGAAGACGACTGCACAGTACTGTCTTTTATCGATGGCGGTTATAATATCGTTTAGTACCTTGGGCGTGGTAATCATCGCCTGACACTAATTAGCATAACGCAACGGAAATAAATCTTCCTAGAAAATCTTGCTATTCATGAAAATCACAAGTGAAATATATTGGAACACAGCTTAGCCTTTTGTTAATCACCCTGTCATCTCAGATTTTCAAAATATGCTTTACAGCCAACGCTAGACAAGCATTTGTGTAAGTTTATCATAGACTAGCATAGCATTATGCCTTGCTAGCAGCAGGCAACCTTGTCACGAAAATCAGAAAAGCAATCAAATTAAATCGTTTACCTTTGATGAACTTCGGATGTTTTCACTGACAAGACTCCCAGGTAGATAAGCCAAAGTTCATTTTTTCCCAAAAGTTTACTTTGTAGGTGAAATAGCTCCCTTTGTTCTTCACGTTTGGCTGAGAAATCGCCCGGAAATTGCGGTCACAACAACGACAACGACGAAAAATATTCCAAATTAGCTCCATAATATCGACAGAAACATGGCAAACATTGTTTATAATCAATCCTCAAGGTGTTTTTCTGATATCTATTCAATAATATATCCGTCGGGACAATTAGTTTTTCAGTAGGACCGATTGGAGTAATGGCTACCTCTGTATTTTACACGAGAATCTCTCTCGGAGCCACCATGTGACCATTTATGCAATGTAGCCGCCTACAGCTATTCTTCAACATAAATGCGTAAAACTACGTCACAATGCTGTAGACACCTTGGGAAATACGTAGAAAGCGTAAGCTCGTTGATGACACATTCACAGCTCAATAGGGACTCATTGGAACGCAGCGCTTTCAAAACCTGGGGCACTTCCGGATTGGATTTTTCTCAGGCTTTCGCCTGCAACATCAGTTCTGTTATACTCACAGACAATATCTTTACAGTTTTGGAAACGTTAGAGTGTTTCCTATCCAAAGCGGTCAATTATATGCATATTCTAGCATCTCGTCCTGACAAAATATCCCGTTTAAAACGTGAAAGTTTTTTTTCCAAAAATGAAAATACTTCCCCCTAGTACCAACAGGTTAATTGTTAGCAGTTTGGAACATTCATACTTATAGCTTACTGGCATGTGTGCATTGCTATGCTTATAATGTGAAGAACTAGCTTAATAGTTTATCAACATTTTAAGATAAATGTTTGATACTAATGGTTGTATTAATTTGGCATCTTTCGTATCGCACAACTGTCCTAGACTGTCACGACTTCCGCCGAAGTTGGTGCCTCTCCTTGTTTGGGCGGCGTTCGGCGGTCGTCGTCACCGGCTTTCTAGCTGCCACCGATCTACATTTCTTTTTCCATTTGTTTTGTCTTGATTCTACACACCTGGTTCCAATTACGTTATAACACGCACGAAACCATGTAGTTCCCACATGGTTTTGTGCGTGTTTGTTCTTTGTTAGTGTTCAAGACTTCTGTGAGCCGGTGTGTTTTCCCTGCATGGAAATATTTGTTGTTTCTTTTCGAGTAAAGTACGTCTTTTACTCAGTTCTGTGTCCTGCGCTTGACTCCGTCCTAACCACTGCACATTGACACTTGACCCTGACGATGTTTCGAATATTTATTTCTGGCAAAGAATAGAATAAGTCAACTTTTGTACTATGTGGGATAGTAGATTGACATAGGCTAATGCTTTTGCTGTTCGTTAGGCCTATTTATCTTGTTGGCTGATGAAAAGTGGACAGTTCTTCCAATATCTTCAATTGAATAAGGACAATAATTGAATAAAGACGGTATTGAATAAGGGCATGTGCAGTTGTCCGAAAGGTCTGTCTTCACATGTAGCCTTTGAGAAATGTAGCCTTTGTCCCCATGTGCGGTTGCAAACTGGCTTTTTTATGGCGGTTTTGGAGCAGTGGCTTCTTCCTTTCTGAGCGGCCTTTCAGGTTATATCGATATAGGACTCGTTTTGCTGTGGATATATATATACTTTTGTACGTGTTTCCTCCAGCATCTTCACAAGGTCCTTTGTTGTTGTTCTGGGATTGACTTTCACTTTTTGCACCAAAGTACGTTCATCTCTAGGAGACAGAACACGTCTCCTTCCTGAGCGGTATGACAGCTGAATGGTCCCATGGTGTTTATACTTGCGTAATATAGTTTGTACAGATGAACGTGGTACCTTCAGGCATTTGGAAATTGCTCCCAAGGATGAACCAGACTTGTTGAGGTCTATAATTTTGTTTCTGAAGTCTTGGCTGATTTCATTTGATTTTCCCATGATGCCAAGCAAAGAGGCACTGAGTTTGAAGGTAGGCCTTGAAATACATCCACATGTACACCTCCAATTGACTCAAATGATGTCAATTAGCCTATCAGAAGCTTCTAAAGTCATGACATCATTTTCTGGAATTTTCCAAGCTGTTTAAAGGCACAGTCAACTTAGTGTATGTAAACTTCTGACCCACTGGAATTGTGATACAGTGAATTATAAGTGTCTGTAAACAACTGTTGTAAAAATGACTTGTGTCGTGCACTAGGTAGATGTCCTAACCGACTTGCTAAAACTATAGTTTGTTCACAATACATTTGTGGAGTGGTTGAAAAACGAGTTTTAATGACTCCGACCTAAGTGTATGTAAACTTCCGACTTCAACTGTAAATGAGAGTTGCTTTGGAGCACGCAGCATGGGGAATGGAATTATAATGATTATATTCAGCCCAAGGGAACAAAGGCCACTGGCTTCAAAAGGCATGGATTTTTTTAGGGGGCATTCCAGCCACACAAAGGGGATACCGCGGCAAGTTCGAGGCATTATCAAGTGCTTGTCAAATTGTGAATGAGTGACTGATGTAATGTTTACAGCCTGCGCCTTTTCAAATCATCATGAGAGTTGCATCATGCAGCCTTTCAATGTATTAAAAATCTGAACATATAGCCCACCGTTTGTACCCAAAAAGTTTCATAAATAACCCTAAATTAAGCATATAGGAGGACCCGTTTCTTTGTTATTAACCTCAGAACAGTCGCAGGTCTGCACTCCTTCAAATTGTATGGAGAAACTATCCTTTATTTTATTCAGCTATGTTCAATTGTATTCTTCATAATATAAAATAATATCAAATAATGCCATGGGATTCTAAGCAAATCTTGTCTGCTAAATGAACTAGTGTGGCCCAGAGCCATATGGCATGTCCAGATCAGGGCCTAAAATGTGCACAACTTAGAGTATGCTATTCCGTTCTTCTGAGATAGGCTACATTTTCTTCATATAATGTTCCTTCGGACCTGTCTAAAATAAATAATGAATTTATTGTGAAGATGCAGGCTATATTATATGGATTTATTCCACTTTTTAAAATGTGGATGTTCCAAAGGTCTGCATCAGTGGCTTGTAGGATATGTGTGGAAGCCAGGAGATGCTAAATGTGTTCATGTTAATTAACGGTCAATTACCGTGAGACCGGAAGTTATTTGCTTGACAATCACCTGGCTGACAAGATTTCATTACCGTAAACCTTCCACTTCCAACACACCCTGTTGTTATTCATGCTATTCCTGCATCTACTGCATATACAATACATTCATAAATCATATTCAACATATGGAGAGTGTTTCACCTCTAGAGACACACAGTAGACAGCCTTCTTAGAAAGTTAGAATAATCAGAAGATGTCCATTGTACTTTCCCCAGGCATTAAGGGATATAAAGTGCATTAGGAATGTATTCAGATCCCTTCCCTTTTTCCACATTTTTTTACATTATAGTCTAAAATGGATTCAATAAAATGAAAATCCTCATCAATCTACACACAATATCCCATAAGGATAATGTGAAAACAGGTTTTTAGAAATTTTTGCAAATTGATTTCAAAATATTACAGAAATTAACATTAGTATTCAGACCACTTTGGTATGAGACTGTTTCCATTTATGATTTATCTTTCCACAACTTGATTGGAGTCCACCTGTGGTAAATTCAATTGATTGGACATGATTTAGAAAGGCACACACATGTATATATAAGGTCCCAAAGTTGACAGTGCATGTCAGAGCAAAAACCAAGCCATGAGGTCGACGGAATTGTCCGTAGAGCTCCAAAACAGGATTGTGTAGAGGCACAGATCTGGGGAAGGGTTCCAAAAAATGTCGACAGCATTGAAGGTCCCCAAGGACACAGTGGTGTCTATCATTCTTAAATGTAAGAAGTTTGGAACCAACAAGACTCTTCCTAGAGCTGGCCAAACTGAGCAATCGAAGGAGAAGGGCCTTGGTCAGGGAGGTGACCAAGAACCCGATGGTCACTCTGGCAGAGCTCCAGAGTTCCTCTGTGGAGATGGGAGAACCTTCCAGAAGGATAACCATCTTTGCAGAACTCCAGCAACCAGGTTTTTATGGTAGAGTGGTCAGATGCAAGCCACATCTCAGTAAAAGGCACATGACAGCCCGCTTCGAGTTTGCCAAAAGGCACCTAAACAAGATTCTCTGGTCTGATGAAAACAAGATTGAAGTCTTTGGCCTGAATGCCAAGCGTCATGTCTGGAGGAAACATGGCACCATCCCTACGGTGAAGCATGGTGGTGGCAGCATCATGCTGTGGGGATGTTTTTCAGTGGCAGGGACTGGGAGACTAGTCAGGATTGAGGGAAAGATGAACAGAGCAAAGTACAGAGAGATCCTTAATGAAAACCCGCTCCAGAGCGCTCAGGAAGGACCTCAGACAGGGGCAAAGGTTCACCTTCCAACAGGACAACGGCCCTAACGACAACGCAGGAGTGGCTTCTAGAAAAGTCTATGGATGTCCTTGAGTGGCCCAGCCAGAGTCTGGACTAGAATCCGATCAAACATCTCTGGAGAGACCTGAAAATAGCTGTGCAGCGACGCTCCCCATCCAACCTGACAGAGCTTGAGAGGATCTCAGCGCTAGAGGCATCAGTATAGACCTTGGTTTGATTCCAGGCTGTATCACAACCGACCGTGATTGGGAATCCCAAAGGGCGGCGCACAATTGTCCCATCGCCATCCAGGTTAGGTTTTGGCTGGGGTAGGCCGTCATTGTAAAAAAAAAAATGTTTTTAACTGACTTGCCGGGGAGAAACTCCCCGAATACAGGTGTGCCAAGCTTGTAGCGTCATACCCAAGAAGACTCAAGGCTGTAATCGCTGCCAAAGGTGCTTTATCAAAGTACTGAGTAAGAGGTCTGAATAAAGTGTCTGAATAAAAATGTCTAAAAACCTGTTTTTGCTTTGTCATTATGGGGTATTGTGGGAAGATAGATGATGGGGACAAAAACAATTAAATCAATTTTAGAGCAACGCTGTAACGTAACATAATGTCAAAAGTCATGGGCTCTTTCTGAATGCGCTGTACATGGTATTACACCTCACCATCTAGCTAGTTAACTTCTACTTTACACCAGGATGCATATCTTTCTGAATGCGCTGTACATGGTATTACACCTCACCATCTAGCTAGTTAACTTCTACTTTACACCAGGATGCATATGGCCTTAATCATTCATAAATGTCTTATTCTCTGTTATCGATCACAAGCTCATTGGAGAGTATCTACAGAACAGTTGCACAGCTTGCCACATACTTCTCTTCCAACACAAACTAGATTCATTATTAAATCATGATGACAGGATTTTCAAACTGTGTATTCTCATGCGTAGCCTACAGTGGGTCTAGATGTATGCTCATTACCTTCCACAGCAATTCTGAGTAAATCTCACGTTTACAGTTAACAGTCTGCTGTGTGAGCACAGTGAGCCGATGACAGATGGTCTGATAACACAGAGGCTTGTTTTTAATTCAGTCGCAGCCAAGGGAGGTCATTTCCCCCTCTCCCCAGACTGTGTGGAGAGTGGAGCATGGCAGAGATATTGGGCACATCCGGTGACATCAGTTCTGTGAGCCTACCCACACACGCCATCAGGAGGGTCGCAAGACACCCATGGCAACGGAGGCGTTTTTTAAACGACTCTGCAAACTTCACAAATTATTTTCAGAGTTTCTTTTCCCCATTTGCAAGCCTTTTTCACCACGTAAGCATTCATTTGCTAATTGCAGATTATAACAGCACTCGTTTCTTCCAGACGTACGTAGGTGTGCGATGTCTTTAAAGTGATGTTAAGAACGTGTCCTATACGCCTCTTTTATATGTGACCAGACCTTTAATCTCTTCCCCTTGAAATATCATAAATGTGATCATGTTTTATCCGGAGTTTCAAAGAGGTCCTAGCATGCATTTATAATGAAACAGGATGCTAATCAAGTCACAAAGTAATATGCTTCAGAAGTCTCACAGGAGAAAATCCTCTCTGTTCTTCAAAGCACTCATGTTAAATATCCCTCTACCCTCTTTTGGCAAAATTACCAAACCAAGCTATCCTCTCCTGAATGCCTTTGTGGCTGTGCCTCACTGATGGTAACACATTTCCTGTCACTTTATGTGACTCCTGGTCCTAGCTATAAGAGCCTCATCTGATTGGTCCTATGTAAGAGGGGGCTCCCGAGTGGCGCAGCAGTCTAAGGCATCTCAGTGCTAGAAGTCTCACTTCAGACCCTGGTTCAATTCCAGGTTGTATCACAACAGGTTGTTATTGGGAGTCCCATAGGGCAGCGCATAATTTGGTTAGGGCTTGGCTGGGGTAGATTGTCATTGTGAATAAGAATTTGTTCTTAACTGACTTGCCTTGTTAAATAATCATTTTTAATAGAGGCCTTTTGATCTGTTTTCATGTACTGCAGCTAGTAAATCAAAGGCCTTGCAGGTGCCAGCACCAGTCACAACGGAGGCTCCAGAATCTCAGGAACCAGAACCAACAGAGGAGCCAGAATGTCAGGAACCAGAACCAACAGAGGAGCCAGAATATCAGGAACTAGCACCACAAAAGAGACTCCAGAATGTCAGGTACCAGTTCCAAAACAGAGACTCCAGAATGTCAGGAACCAGTACCACAACAGAGACTCCAGAATGTCAGGTACCAGTACCACAACCGAGACTCCAGAATGTCAGGAACCAGCACCACAAAAGAGACTCCAGAATGTCAGGTACCAGTTCCAAAACAGAGACTCCAGAATGTCAGGTACCAGCACCACAAAAGAGACTCCAGAATGTCAGGTACCAGTTCCAAAACAGAGACTCCAGAATGTCAGGAACTAGCACCACAAAAGAGACTCCAGAATGTCAGGTACCAGTTCCAAAACAGAGACTCCAGAATGTCAGGTACCAGTTGCACAACAGAGACTCCAGAATGTCAGGTACCAGTTCCACAACAGAGACTCCAGAATGTCAGGTACCAGTTCCACAACAGAGACTCCAGAATGTCAGGAACCAGCACCACAACAGAGACTCCAGAACGTCAGGTACCAGTTCCACAACAGAGACTCCAGAACGTCAGGTACCAGTACCACAACAGAGACTCCAGATTGTCAGGTACCAGTTCCACAACAGAGACTCCAGAATGTCAGGAACCAGCACCACAACAGAGACTCCAGAATGTCAGGAACCAGCACCACAACAGAGACTCCAGAATGTCAGGTACCAGTACCACAACAGAGACTCCAGAATGTCAGGTACCAGTTCCACAACAGAGACTCCAGAACGTCAGGTACCAGTACCACAACAGAGACTCCAGAACGTCAGGTACCAGTTCCACAACAGAGACTCCAGAATGTCAGGTAGCAGTTCCACAACAGAGACTCCAGAATGTCAGGTACCAGTACCACAACCGAGACTGCAGAATGTCAGGATCCAGAACCAACAGAGGAGCCAGAATGTCAGGAACTAGCACCACAAAAGAGACTCCAGAATGTCAGGTACCAGTTCCAAAACAGAGACTTCAGAATGTCAGGTACCAGCACCACAAAAGAGACTCCAAAATGTCAGGAACCAGCACCACAAAAGAGACTCCAGAATGTCAGGTACCAGTTCCAAAACAGAGACTCCAGAATGTCAGGTACCAGTTCCACAACAGAGACTCCAGAATCTCATGCTAACAACATCCAGTGGCCAACAACTGAAAGCAATGTATATTTTCCTGTTCTCCACTGCATATGCATGTATTTATACTTAATCATCACACTTCTCATTATTCCTGAAGTGATGGATCTCATTCAAGGCACAAGGTAATAGTGTATTAGATTAAATCTCATTCAAGGTGCAAGGTAACAGTGCGTTAGATTAAGTCTCACTGTAGATCTCCCCAGTGGAAAGACTTCTCTCACTGATCACTGATCTCATGTCTGAGTTTAGCTATTTAAACATCAACAAATGATTCAACACATCCTTAACTGTAAGAATGTCTGTAATTATTTTACATTAACATTTACGATATTGAGGATCAAGATTTGTCAAAAAAGAGGATGAGTGAAATGAAAAGAGATACCGTGGACAATAAGACCGGAGTTAAAAGTCTCATTAGGTAAAAGGTGATTTGGCCTAGCAGTTTAATGAAGAGGGTGTCTTTGGTGTAGTGCTGCCACGATGGTTATCATGAGCAGTTAGGAGAGTGGACAATAACAGATGGGTTTGACCAGGAGGAGGCTCTAGTCTCTGACACACCATGCATCTTAATGACATCCTTGTGTGCCACATCAACTTCAAGGCACTGCCTCCATCCATCCCCCACTTCTGTCTCCTCCATCCTTCTCTCTCTCTCTCTCTCTCTCTCTTACTTATTTCTTAACCCTGTAAACACACGCTGGCACACATAAACATACAGACAGCCATGCACCCAAGCATGCTCACAAATGCACGTTCACACACTGACAGACAAGTCACACACACCCCCCCCCACACACACACACACACACACACACACACACACACACACACACACACACACACACACACACACACACACACACACACACACACAGACACTGGACTTCAGAGCATGTGTAGCACTTTAAAATGAAGTGATGTTTTACTGTACAAAATGTGTATCTAAATGTACTTTGAAGTGGAAAGATGTGTCACAGCATATTAAACTGAACAGGAAAACCATAACATCCACAATCAATCCCTACGGTATCGCCCAAGGTATAGGCTATGCACAGACATGACAGACATGCACAATCAATCCCTACGGTATCGCCCAAGGTATAGGCTATGCACAGACATGACAGACATGCACAAACAATCCCTACGGTATCGCCCAAGGTATAGGCTATGCACAGACATGACAGACATGCACAATCAATCCCTACGGTATCGCCCAAGGTATAGGCTATGCACAGACATGACAGACATCCACAATCAATCCCTACGGTATCGCCCAAGGTATAGGCTATGCACAGACATGACAGACATGCACAATGAATCTCTACGGTATCGCCCAAGGTATAGGCTATGCACAGACATGACAGACATGCACAATCAATCCCTACGGTATCGCCCAAGGTATAGGCTATGCACAGACATGACAGACATGCACAATCAATCCCCTACGGTATCGCCCAAGGTATAGGCTATGCACAGACATGACAGACATCCACAATCAATCCCTACGGTATCGCCCAAGGTATAGGCTATGCACAGACATGACAGACATGCACAATGAATCTCTACGGTATCGCCCAAGGTATAGGCTATGCACAGACATGACAGACATCCACAATCAATCCCTACGGTATCGCCCAAGGTATAGGCTATGCACAGACATGACAGACATGCACAATCAATCCCTACGGTATCGCCCAAGGTATAGGCTATGCACAGACATGACAGACATGCACAATCAATCCCTACGGTATCGCCCAAGGTATAGGCTATGCACAGACATGACAGACATGCACAATCAATCCCTACGGTATCGCCCAAGGTATAGGCTATGCACAGACATGACAGACATGCACAAACAATCCCTACGGTATCGCCCAAGGTATAGGCTATGCACAGACATGACAGACATGCACAATCAATCCCTACGGTATCGCCCAAGGTATAGGCTATGCACAGACATGACAGACATGCACAATGAATCTCTACGGTATCGCCCAAGGTATAGGCTATGCACAGACATGACAGACATGCACAATCAATCCCTACGGTATCGCCCAAGGTATAGGCTATGCACAGACATGACAGACATGCACAATCAATCCCTACGGTATCGCCCAAGGTATAGGCTATGCACAGACATGACAGACATCCACAATCAATCCCTACGGTATCGCCCAAGGTATAGGCTATGCACAGACATGACAGACATGCACAATGAATCTCTACGGTATCGCCCAAGGTATAGGCTATGCACAGACATGACAGACATCCACAATCAATCCCTACGGTATCGCCCAAGGTATAGGCTATGCACAGACATGACAGACATGCACAATCAATCCCTACGGTATCGCCCAAGGTATAGGCTATGCACAGACATGACAGACATGCACAATCAATCCCTACGGTATCGCCCAAGGTATAGGCTATGCACAGACATGACAGACATGCACAATCAATCCCTACGGTATCGCCCAAGGTATAAGCTATGCACAGACATGACAGACATGCACAATCAATCCCTACGGTATCGCCCAAGGTATAGGCTATGCACAGACATGACAGACATGCACAATCAATCCCTACGGTATCGCCCAAGGTATAGGCTATGCACAGACATGACAGACATCCACAATCAATCCCTACGGTATCGCCCAAGGTATAGGCTATGCACAGACATGACAGACATGCACAATCAATCCCTACGGTATCGCCCAAGGTATAGGCTATGCACAGACATGACAGACATCCACAATCAATCCCTACGGTATCGCACAAGGTATAGGCTATGCACAGACATGACAGACATTCACAATCAATCCCTACGGTATCGCCCAATGTATAGGCTATGCACAGACATGACAGACATGCACAATGAATCTCTACGGTATCGCCCAAGGTATAGGCTATGCACAGACATGACAGACATGCACAATCAATCCCTACGGTATCGCCCAAGGTATAGGCTATGCACAGACATGACAGACATCCACAATCAATCCCTACGGTATCGCCCAAGGTATAGGCTATGCACAGACATGACAGACATGCACAATCAATCCCTACGGTATCGCCCAAGGTATAGGCTATGCACAGACATGACAGACATGCACAATTAATCTCTACGGTATCGCCCAAGGTATAGGCTATGCACAGACATGACAGACATGCACAATCAGTGGAAAGTGGACAGCATAGTTGAATCCCAAATCTTCCCCTCTGTCGTCAATTTTTCTTCTCAACACGCGCCTCCGCCATATGCACAGGTGTCCCAAAGTTGAGGGAGTGAAAATGATGGAGGATGTAGGGGCTAATTAGACCCTCCGATAGCCACTTGGACCAAGCCAGCTACACTGCAGGCTTCACAGCAGAAGTGAGTTTACGCAATCAATTTGACATCCTTTATTTGTTTGTCTTATTTCAAAGTACGACTCGTGTAAAATATAAATGAAGTGTTATGGAGTAGTGAACGACGTAGTTTAACTAGCAATTTAATTAAAATGTAGCAGTGGCTTGATGGCAGTTGAACTAAATTGAAATATAGGTAGTGTTTTCAGTTAAAAATTACTTATGCGATGTAGTTAACTGTTGGAGCTACACACAACTTATTTGCTCAAATAAAATGTGGGTGAAGTAGGCAACAGTCCCCCCCCCCCCCCCCCGTCATCAGACTTTAAACATTGTTTTGTGTTTAATAGGCTAAATTACACATTCTGTTAACAGTCTATGACATTTCCATATGATGATGATTTAGATATGATTATTTTTCTAAACATTGTTCGAATGTAGTACTTTTTCAAAGTAACTTTAGTTAAGTTAACTTAATTTTCAATTTTGGTAGCTTTAATGTACGATCTAAACTTATTCTAGTGTGAAGTAATTGGTAGCTTGGTAAACTATATTTAGAGTAGCTTCCCCAAAACCGCAAATTAAATGTTATATCTTGTAAAATGACAGGGGGAATTTTCTCATTTGAATTTCATGTTTGTTTTATTATTTAAATGTTGAACATGAATTGCATCATTCAAGTCACAAATGTGTCCTAGCTTGATGGATTTATTTGATCCCCTTGCCATAACTGGCCCTTAGACTGAGTTGTTAGTGGCGAGGTGCTGGTTTGAGATTCACCGCATGTGTATGAGACACTATTATTCTCCTTCCAGGTTTGAAGTGTGTCCAGCACGGCCGTAATGATCGTTGGAAATGTGTGCCAAGCAGGGTCGTAATGATCGTTTGACGGTTAGTGGTAAATGTAGAGGCAGTGCTTGGTTGACCCCCTATGTACAGCAGTGGACGGAGAAGCAGTATTATCACCATAGATCATGTAAAATTAGCAGCAGGAACCCAACCCCTGTCAGCCCAGACATTGGCACTTAATCTTGGACTTTTGGTAGACTGTTGCCTTAACGGGTCAAATGATATCTATAAATCAAGCAGCCCCTGGTGTAGAATAAGAAGGAATTGAGGAGCTGGAGGGAGGAGTGCTGTGCTGTTCAGGGCTAGCTGGCACTGAAACTCTTGGGGAATTAAGCCTGGCCATGAAAACCTAACCCAAGGAAATAATCCAGTCTATTTCATAAAAGATTAAACGCCTTAAACAAGATTGATTGCCTCTTCCCTTTTTTCCACCAGCTGTAATCCTAGATTATGGAGACCACTTGGAGTTAGAATTTAAGGACGTTTGAACAGGCTTAATGACGGCAGATTCATTCTGAGATTGCCTTGTTGGCTAGTTACGATGCAAGAGGATTTGCTTGGTCATCAGCTGCTTCTATTTTATCTCTGACATCACTGTCTTTCATCATCGTCTGTGGAGAAAGATAACTAAAGTTACGATGGGTTAGACTTTAAGGGTTAGACTTTAAATTAAAACAAGTTCCTGATAATGTATGATATGTATGATGTTGTACCACCAGGTCAATCCATTTCTATTGAAGTTTGATGTAAAGTGGTCTGAGACCTAGGGTCCTCTATTCCTCCAGAGTGAGATAGAGGAGAGCCTGGATGACAGACAGACCTGAGTGTCACTCAAGAGAGACACTAATGATATGTAATCACTGAGTCTGGGTGATGGTGGCAGTGAGTGCAAGGTGGAAATAGTGGTTGGCGGTGTGTGTACGTGTGCGCATGCACGCGTGTGTGTGATTGCTTGTGTGCTTGCTTGCACGCGTGTGTGTGATTGCTTGTGTGCTTGCTTGCTTGCGTGCATCTAAGAACTCAACACAAATGCTCTGCCACCCATGGAACTAATTTAAAGAGCTTGTTTAAAGGCTGTCACACAATGTGCTCTGACAACCACTGATCTCTGCACATTTAACCACCCAGGCAGCTGTCAGGGCCTGACAGACAGTCAGTCAGACAGATAGACAGACAGGCAGGCAGGGGTCCAGACAGAGAGACACCACTGACTGATTGCATGCAGGGCCAGAGTCAACTGTGATTTGGTTAACTTTATTTTCCATGGCAGCGTGCAACGTGCAGTGCATGCCCCATTACAGTGGCCTGACCGTCCCAAAGCGGGCCGCTGCTCAGATGACTTCCTCATTGTCACCTCCGTCAGCACTGGAGAGAACGACAGAGAGAGGGGAAGGTATAAAAATACATGAATAATCCCAAAGATGCTGGTTTATTCATATCTGTACCTGAGAGGATGCAACACTTTTGTGAGGGAAAAAAAGAAATAAAAGAAAAAAGAAACACCTTTCGGTAAAAGTGACAAAGGTTGAAAGAAAAATTCCAAGCACTTTACACCACGTTATTGAGCTGACACTCTGAAACATTAACCATTGGTTATAAGCTTCATGCACCCTTTACTCATAGTTTGCATATTTCATTGCATTCATACAGAGTTTTTTTTTTTTACTGGGGCACAAATAATATGTAAGCCACGCAGCCAATGCATTTGCAACTTAGTCAGGCGTGCATAGATTTTATATCTGCCTGGTCCCGGGAATTGAACCCAGTATCCTGGCAGTACTTGCTTCTACACCTGCATTGCTTGTTGTTTGGGGTTTTAGTCTGGGTTTCTGTAGAGCACTTTGAGATATCAGCTGATGTAATTGATTTGATTCAGTAGAAGCACCATGCTTTACCAAGCTAGAATCAACTACCGAGCTACAAAGAATCACAGAATTAAGCAATCATAAAGTGTCAACTCTATCCATCCCCACACCTGCTGTTGTTCAGGAGTCGGTTTTATTTTCAGTATCCTCAGCCACAGCTTTATCTGCATCCACTGGGATTGGGGTGATCCCAACTCATATCATCTGACACCTTAATTACTAAATGAATTAGCAATTACTTCAAAATTGGACATTTCCCATGTGTGTCCTACATGAATATACACTGAGTGTACAAAACATTAGGAACACCGGCTCTTTCCATGACATAGACTGACCAGGTGAATACAGGTGAAAGGTGTGATCCCTTATTGATGTCATTTCTTACATCCAATTCAATCAGTGTAGATGAAGGGCAGTTAAAAATGTATTTTTAAGCCTCGAGACAGGGGTTGAATGGGCAAGACAAAATACTTTAAAGTACTACTTATGTCGTTTTTTGGGGTATTTTTTCTTTTTTACAACTTTTACTTTTACTCCACCACATTCCTAAAGAAAGTAATGTCCCTGACACCCAAAAGTACAAGTTACATTTTGAATGCTTAGCAGGACAGGAAAATTGTCTAATTCACGCACTTATCAAGAAAACATTCCCAGTCATCCCTACTGCCTCTGATCTGGCAGACTTACTAAACACAAATGTTTCATTTGTAAAGGATGTTTGAGTGTTGAAGTGTGCCCCTGGCTATCCGTAAATTTAAAAAATCAAGAAAATCGTTCCGTCATGTTTGCTTAATATAAGGAATTTCAAATTATTTATACTTATACTTAAGTTTCAAAAGAAAAAGATAATTTTAGCAATTACATTTACTTTTGATACTTAAGTACATTTAAAACCAAATACTTTTAGACTTTTACTTAAGTAGTATTTTACTAGGCAACTTTCACTTTGACTTTAGTAATTTTCTTTTCAAGTATCTTTACTTTTACTCAAGTATGACTATTGGGTACTTTTTCCACCACTGCCGGTCTGTGTCAAGAGCTGCAACTGTGCAGGGTTATTCCATGCTCAATAGTTTTCCATTGTGTAATAAGAATGGTCCAACACATAAAAACATCGAGCCCACAACTGTGGGAAGCATTGGTGGAATCAACATGGGCCAGCATCCGTGTGGAATGCTTTGGGCACCTTGTAGAGTCCATGCCCTGAGGAATAGAGACTGTTCTGAGGGAGAAAAAAAACACACATCCTGTCTGTGTTTTATGATGGGTTTTCAGGACAGCATTCACTGTTGTTGCGCAATTGTGTTAATTAACTTAAATATTTTCACATTATTCACAGAACACCTGCCAACCCACTCACCCACCCCCCACTCAACAAGTGTTGGTCTCAGGGTGTAACAACTGTCGCTGTGAGGGTGCCAGCCCAGCTAGCTATTGCTGGGATGGTGCCAGCCCAGCCAGCTGTCACTGTGAGGGTGCCAGCCCAGCCAGCTGTCGCTGTGAGGGTGCCAGCCCAGCCAGCTGTCGCTGTGATGGTGCCAGCCCAGCCAGCTGTCGCTGTGAGGGTGCCAGCCCAGCCAGCAGTCGCTGTGATGGTGCCAGCCCAGCCAGCTGTCGCTGTGAGGGTGCCAGCCCAGCCAGCTGTCGCTGTGAGGGTGCCAGCCCATCCAGCTGTCGCTGTGATGGTGCCAGCCCAGCCAGCTGTCGCTGTGAGGGTGCCAGCCCAACCAGCTATCGCTGTGAGGGTGCCAGCCCAGCCAGCTGTCGCTGTGAGGGTGCCAGCCCAGCCAGCTGTCGTTTTGAAGGTGTGTGATATTCTGAAAGAGAAAGACATCAAATAAGAATTCCATCCTGTCTACCTGCAAATCTCCTCCAATCTGTGGATTAGAGCTAAATCCTCCCAACCTGGGCCTGGTGCTACACCAGAGGCTGTGCAGGGCTGGGAAGTTACGTAACATCACTAAGACCCGCCTGCTCTCCCCTGGGCTGGTTCCTCAGCCCTCTAACTCCCAGCCTTTGCGCAAATAAATCAGTATAAGAAGGTTGAACTAAGACACCCACAAACTCCTGGAAACTTTCTCCTCTGGTTAACTGGCTGTTCACATTTAAATCGAGAGCAACCCTACAAACTCCTCATTGATATCTGACTAGAGTTTAATCTTTTGATGGTATATTGCATTTTCCTGGTGGCTTGACATAATCATTCAGATTTTACTACGTTACATATATATCTATATCTACAGTGGGGAGAACAAGTATTTGATACTTGATTGAGTGATGGTTCCATCTCCATGCTTCACGGTTGGGATGGTGTGCTTGGGGTTGTACTCATCCTTCTTCTTCCTCCAAACACGGTGAGTGGAGTTTGGACCAAAAAGCTATATTTTTGTCTTATCAGACCACATGACCTTCTCCCATTCCTCCTCTGGATCCTCCAGATGGTCATTGGCAAACCTCAGACTGGCCTGGACATGCGTTGGCTTGAGCAGGGGGACCTTGCGTGCGCTGCAGGATTTTAATCCATGACGGCGTAGTGTGTTACTAATGGTTTTCTTTAAAACTTTTTTTTATTTTTTATTTCACCTTTATTTAACCAGGTAGGCTAGTTGAGAACAAGTTCTCATTTGCAACTGCGACCTGGCCAAGATAAAGCATAGCAGTGTGAACAGACAACACAGAGTTACACATGGAGTAAACAATTAACAAGTCAATAACACAATAGAAAAAAAGTGGAGTCTATATACATTGTGTGCAAAAGGCATGAGGAGGTAGGCGAATAATTACAATTTTGCAGATTAACACTGGAGTGATAAATGATCAGATGGTCATGTACAGGTAGAGATATTGGTGTGCAAAAGAGCAGAAAAGTAAATAAATAAAAACAGTATGGGGATGAGGTAGGTAAAAATGGGTGGGCTATTTACCGATAGACTATGTACAGCTGCAGCGATCGGTTAGCTGCAGCGATCGGTTAGCTGCTCAGATAGCAGATGTTTGAAGTTGGTGAGGGAGGTAAAAGTCTCCAACTTCAGCGATTTTTGCAATTCGATCCAGTCACAGGCAGAAGCTGGCCTTAGCTTTCCTGACTGACTGCGTGTATTGGTTCCTGACTTCCCTGAACAGTTGCATATCGCGGGGACTATTCGATGCTATTGCAGTCTGCCACAGGATGTTTTTGTGCTGGTCGAGGGCAGTCAGGTCTGGACTGAACCAAGGGCTATATCTGTTCTTAGTTTTGCATTTTTTGAACGGAGCATGCTTATCTAAAATGGTGAGGAAGTTACTTTTAAAGAATGACCAGGCATCCTCAACTGACGGGATGAGGTCAATGT
Source organism: Oncorhynchus nerka (assembly GCF_034236695.1). Classification (NCBI taxonomy): domain Eukaryota; kingdom Metazoa; phylum Chordata; class Actinopteri; order Salmoniformes; family Salmonidae; genus Oncorhynchus; species Oncorhynchus nerka. The sequence continues at coordinate 88,446,430 of NC_088410.1, forward strand.
CCTTCCAGGATACCCGGGCCAGGTCGATTAGAAAGGACTGCTCACAGAAGTGTTTTAGGGAGCGTTTGACAGTGATGAGGGGTGGTCGTTTGACTGCGGCTCCGTAGCGGATACAGGCAATGAGGCAGTGATCGCTGAGATCCTGGTTGAAGACAGCGGAGTTGTATTTGGGAGGGCCAGTTGGTCAGGATGACGTCTATGAGGGTGCCCTTGTTTACAGATTTAGGGTTGTACCTGGTGGGTTCCTTGATTATTTGTGTGAGATTGAGGGCATCTAGCTTAGATTGTAGGACTGCCGGCATATCCCAGTTTAGGTCACCTAACAGAACAAACTCTGAAGCTAGAAGGGGGGCGATCAATTCACAAATGGTGTCCAGGGCACAGCTGGGAGCGGAGGGGGGTCGGTAGCAGGCGGCAACAGTGAGAGACTTATTTCTGGAGAGAATAATTTTCAAAATTAGTAGTTCGAACTGTTTGGGTATGGACCTGGAAAGTATGACATTACTTTGCAGGCTAACTCCTCCCCCTTTGGCAGTTCTATCTTGACGGAAAATGTTATAGATGGGTATGGAAATCTCAGAATTTTTGGTGGCCTTCCTGAGCCAGGATTCAGACACGGCAAGGACATCAGGGTTAGCAGAGTGTGCTAAAGCAGTGAGTAAAACAAACTTAGGGAGGAGGCTTCTGATGTTGACATGCATGAAAACAAGGCTTTTTTGATCACAGAAGTCAACAAATGAGGGTGCCTGGGGACAAGCAGGGCCTGGGTTTACCTCCACATCACCCGCGGAACAGAGGAGGAGTAGAATGAGGGTGCGGCTAAAGGCTATCAAAACTGGTCGCCTAGAGCGTTGGGGACAGAGTTAAAAGGAGCAGATTTCTGGGCATGGTAGAATATATTCAGGGCATAATGCGCAGACAGGGGTATGGTGGGGTGCGGGTACAGCGGAGGTAAGCCCAGGCTATGGGTGATGATGAGAGAGGTTGTATCACTGGACATGCTGGTTGTAATGGGTGAGGTCACCGCATGTGTGGGAGGTGGGACAAAGGAGGTATCAGGGGTATGAAGAGTGGAACTAGGGGTTCCATTGTAAACTAAAACAATGATAACTAACCTGAACAACAGTATACAAGGCATATTGACATTTGAGAGAGACATACAGCGAGGCATACAGTAATCACAGGTGTTGAATTGGGAGAGCTAGCTAAAACTGTAGCTAAAACAGTAGGTGAGACAACAACAGCTAATCAGCTAGCACAACAACAGCAGGTAAAATGGCGTTTACTAGGCAGGGAGGGTCGGATTAACTACACACAGAGCCTGAGTGCGGCTGGGGCCGACAGATAAAATATAAACAAGCAGAATGGAGTACTGTGATTAATGGACAGTCCAGGATGCATCAGCTATGTAGCCAAGTGATCAGTGTCCAGGGGGCAGCGGTGGATGGGGCAGGGAAACTGGACTGGCGAGTATTATCCAGGTTTTAAAAAAACTGGCTGGCTGTGCCAAAAAAAAAGCCGCTAGCAGTGGCTAACAATGACTAAATAGCTTGTAGCTAGTTAGCTGGTTAGCTTCTGGAGGTTCTTGAGTGTGTTCTAAAAATTAAAAATAATAGCGATTCCGTATCACATTGGGTGAGGCAGGTTACCGGAAGGTATAAACAAATTAAAAATTGAAAAGAGATTGAAAGTAAATATGGGTCCAGTGAGTGTTTGGGACACGGCGATTCAGACAGTGAGCAGGCCTGTGCTAACAAGCTAACAGTTAGTAGGCCGGGGCTAAACAAGGTAGCAGTTAGCGGACCGGGGCTAAACAAGCTAGCAGTTAGCAGGCCGACTGTGGTCCCAGCTCTCTTCAGGTCATTGACCAGGTCCTGCCGTGTAGTTCTGGGCTGATCTCTCACCTTCCTCATGATCAGTGATGCCCCACGAGGTGAGATCTTGCATGGAGCCCCAGACCGAGGGTGATTGACCGTCATCTTGAACTTCTTCCATTTTCTAGTATTTGCAACAGTTGTTGCCTTCTCACCAAGCTGCTTGCCTTTTGTGCTGTAGTCCATCCCATCCTTGTGCAGGTCTACAATTGTATCCCTGATGTCCTTAAAAGGCTTTCTGGTCTAGGCCATTGTGGAGAGGTTGGAGTCTGTTTGATTGAGTGTGTGGACAGGTGTCTTTTATACAGGTAACGAGTTCAAACAGGTGCAGTTAATACAGGTAATGAGTGGAGAACAGGAGGGCTTCTTAAAGAAAAACTAACAGGTCTGTGAGAGCCGGAATTCTTACTGGTTGGTAGGATATCAAATACTTATGTCATGCAACTGAATGCAAATTAATTACTTAAAAATCATACAATGTGATTTTCTGGATTTTTGTTTTAGATTCTGTCTCTCACAGTTGAAAAAAAATTACAAAAGTTGATAAACAGTTGATAAAAATTGCTTTGTAAGTAGGAAAACGTGCAAAATCGTCAGTGTATCAAATACTTGTTCTCCCCACTGTATATGTACAGTTGAAGTCGGAAGTTTACATACACTTAGGTTGGAGTCATAAAAACTCGTTTTTCAACCACCACAAATTTCTTCTTAACAAACTATAGTTTTGGTAAGTCGGTCTACATCTACTTTGTGCACGACACAAGTCATTTTTCCAACAATTGTTTACAGACAGATTATTTCACTTATAATTCACTGTATCACAATTCCAATGGGTCAGAATTTTACATACACTAAGTTGACTGTGTCTTTAAACACCTTGGAAAATTCCAGAAAATGATGTCATGGATTTAGAAGCTTATGATAGGCTAATTGACATCATTTGAGTCAATTGGAGGTGTACCTGTGGATGTATTTCAAGGCCTATCTTCAAACTCAGTGCCTCTTTGCTTGACATCATGGGAAAATCAAATGAAATCAGCCAAGACCTCAGAAAAAAATGTGTAGACCTCAACAAGTCTGGTTCATCCTTGGGAGCAATTTCCAAATACCTGAAGGTACCACGTTCATCTGTACAAACAATAGTGCACAGGTATAAAAACCATGGGACCACGCAGCCGTCATATCGCTCAGGAAGGAGACGCGTTCAGTCTCCTAGAGATGAACATACTTTGGTGCAAAAAGTGCAAATCAATCCTAGAACAGCAAAGGACCTTGTGAAGATGCTGGAGGAAACAGGTACAAAAGTATCTACATCCACAGTAAAATCCTATATCGACATAACCTGAAAGGCCGCTCAGCAAGGAAGTGCTCCAAAACCGCCATAAAAAAGCCAGACTATGGTTTGCAACCGCACATGGGGACAAAGATCATACTTTTTGGAGAAATGTCCTCTGGTCTGATGAAACAAAAATAGAACTGTTTGGCCATAATGACCATCGTTATATTTGGAGGAAAAAGGGGGAGGCTTCCAAGCCAAAGAACACCATCCAAACCGTGAAGCACGGGGGTGGCAGCATCAAAGTCAAGGTATTGGAGTGGCCATCACAAAGCCCTGACCTCAATCCCATAGAGAATTTGTGGGTAGAACTGAAAAAACTTGAGCGAGCAAGGAAGCCTAATGAGCTGACTCAGTTACACCAGCTCTGTCAGGAGGAATAGGCCAAAATTCACCAAATTGATTGTGGGAAGCTTGTGGAAGGCTACCCAAAACATTTGACCCAAGTTAAACCTTTTAAAGGCAATGCTACCAAGTACTAATTGAGTGTATGTAAACTTGTGACCCACTGGGAATGTGATGAAAGAAATAAAAGTTGAAATAAATAATTCTCTCTACTGTTATTTTGACATTTCACATTCTTAAAATAAAGTGGTGATCCAACTGACCTAAAAGGGATTTTTTAGTGGGATTAAATGTCAGGAATTGTGAAAAACTGAGTTTAAATTTGGCTATGGTGTATGTAATCTTCTGACTTCAACTGTATATATATATATATATTTTTACCTGTCAGTAAGATTTACGGCACAAATACAGCTTACTGTGTTCTTGTCTCATCAGATGTCACAATTAGCTCTGATAAACTGAGAGTAGTGTATATTTTATTACTTGAATTTATTTTAAGATAGGAAAAACCTGCACTCACTGGAATATTTCATGTATTTTTTAATGCTGATGAAGGCTGTGGCCGAAACACGTCCGTTTACCTCTGCTGCTGCAAAAAAAAACACATTAAAACTTAATAGAATATTCCAGTGAGTGTGGGTTTTTCTTTTCATAAAATATATACCTTTTGAACCAGGCACGCAAATACTTCACTACAAACATTTGAGTTTAGCAGGCCAATTCCTTTTCTATACCCTGCATTTATAACACGTCAACTTTCGAGACAGATATGAAACGTTTTCGCTTACTCCAGAGAGTAGTCCCAGAATATGTTGTCTGTCTTTCATTCAGTAGTCATAAGGGTATTGGAATGGGTGTTAGACATTCTACATTAGTAATCCTCATACACATCCTTGCTGCATCCTATTGCCATTCCACAGCGGTGCCATGCTGAAATGTTCTCCCTGGCTCTTAGAGATCGGCCATGGTTACATGCTCAAATTCAAGCATGCTGGCGAGGCCTGAAGACCCAGCTCCTCACTCAGGAAAGGAGAGAAAAGGAGACAAGGCTTAGTTCTGTTCAGTAGCATTGTCTGCACATCACTGCACTGTTTCATCTGTTCTCATGAAGGAGAACAATAAGGAGATAAGGCTGGCTGTCCCACTGAACACAGCCGTTGGTGGAAAAAGTACCCAATTGTCATACTTGAGTAAAAGTAAAGATACCGTAATAGAAAATGACTCAAGTAAAAGTCAAAGTAACTCAGTAAATTCCTCTTGAGTAGAAGTACTAAATATACTTAAGTATCAAAAGTAAATGTAATTGCTAAAATATACTTAACTACAAAAGTAGTAAATGTATAAATCACTTGAAATTCCATATATTAAGCAAAGCAGAAGCCACTTTTTCTTCTTTTTTTACATATATGGATAGCTAAACAATTGTGTTTATTGAGTCCACCAGATCTGAGGAATGACCATTTGATCAAATCAAATCTAAGCTAATTGTGGATATTGCAGGTGTATTATTTTTTCTTTATTTAACTAGGCAAATTCTTCTTTTCGATGTCGTTCAGGGGCAGAAAAACAGATTTGAATCTTGTCAGGTCAGGGATTTGAACCTGCAACCTTTCGGTTACCAGCCCAACACTCTAACCACTAGGCTACCAAGCCACCCTGGGTGTAGCGAAATGCTTGTGTTCCTAGGTCCAACAGTGCAGTAATACCTAACAATTCACAACAATACACACAAATCTAAATGTAAAACAATGGAATTAAAACATTTATAAATATTAGGATGAGCAATGTTGGAGTGGCATTGACTAAAATACAGTAGAATAGAATACAGTATATAGATATGAAATGAGTAAAGCAGTATGTAAACATTATTAAAGTGACTAGTGATTCCATTATTAAAGTGACCAGTGATTCCATGTCTATATATACAGTAGAGGGCAGCAGCCTCTAAGGTGCAGGGTTGAGTAACCAGGTGGTAGCTGGCTAGTGATGGCTATTTAACATTCTGATAGCCTTGAGATAGAAGCTGTTTTTCAGTCTCTCTGTTCCAGCATGACAGCGGGTACTGTAGGTGTCCTGGAGGGCAGGCGGTGTGCCCACGGTGATGTGTTAGAGAGCCCTGCGGTATCGGATGGTGCAGTTGCCGTACCAGGCGCTGATACATCCCGACAGGATGCTCTCAATTGTGCATCTGTAAAATGTTGTTGTTGCACCTTCTTCACCACACTGTCTGTGTGGTTGGACCAATTCAGATCTTCAGTGATGTCTACGCCGAGGAACTTGAAACATTCCACCTTCTCTACTGCAGCCCCTGTGATGTGGTTAGGGGCGTGCTCCCTCCACTGTTTCCTGAAGTCCACAACCAGCTCCTTCGTTTTGTTGATGTTGAGGGATAGGTTATTTTCCTGGCACCAATCTGCCAGGGCCCTCACCTCCTCCCTGTAGGCTGTCTCGTCATTGTTGGTAATCAGGCCTACTATGGTTGTGTCGTCTGCAAACTTGATGATTAAGTTGGAGATGAATGTAGCCATGCAGTCATGGGTGAACAAGGAGTACAGGAGGGGGCTGAGTATGCACCCTTGTGGGGCCCCTGGGTTGAGGATCAGTGAAGTGAAGGTGTTGTTTCCTACCTTCACCATCCGGGGGCAGCCCGTCAGGAAGTCCAGGACCCAGTTGCACACGGCGGTGTTCAGACCCAGGGCCCCGAGCTTAATGATGAACTTGGAGGGTACTACGGTGTTGAAGGCTGAGCTATAGTCAATGAACAGCATTCTTACATAGGAATTCCTCTTATCCAGATGGGATAGAGCAGTGTGCAGTGCAATGGCAATAGCATTGTCTGTGGATCTTTTGGGTGTCAGGTAAGGTAGAGGTGATATGATCCTTAACTAGCCTCTCAAAGCACTTCATGAGTGCAGTGATAGTTATTTAGTTCAGTTACCTTTACTTTCTTGGGTACAGGAACAGTGGTGGACATCTTAAAGCAAGTGGGGACTGCAGACTGGGATACGGAGAGATTGAATATGTCTGTAAACACTCCAGCCAGCTTGTCTGTGCATGCTTTGAGGACACGACTTGGGATGGCATCTGGACTGGCAGCCTTGCGAGGGTTAACACACTTAAATGTCTTACTCACATCGGCCACAGAGAAGGAGAGCCCAAGCGGGCCGCATTGATGGCAATGTGTTATCCTCAAAGCTGGCGAAGAATCCGTGATTGTCTGTAGACCCTGCCACGTACGTCTCGTGTCTGAGCCGTTGAATTGTGACTCCACTGTCTCTGTACTGACGTTTTTGCCTGTTTGATTACCTAACAGAGGGAATAACTACACTGTTTGTATTCAACCAACTATGCGGTACTCTCAGAAACTGTCATATCTCAACCTAGTACTGATTGTTAAAAGGAAAGAGCATCATGGCTCAGATTCAAGTGTGCCAAAAAAAAACATTTTGTTGTAGTTTATGGATAGAGCATCAGGTGCTGCATCATCTGGGACAGTTTTGGTGCTCCTTACTCTGCTACGGTCCTAAACCTGGAACAACAACAACATCATTAATGAACCGCTTCATGTCGTTTTTCAGTGATTCTGCTCTTCAATGCAGATCACTTTATGTCTTCAACAAAAACACAATAATTACTTAAGAAATAAACACAGATCAAGTCACACTTCCTATGTCATATGTAAAAATATCACCACTCTCCGAAAAGTTTTCCCAACTTATCAGTAGTAACCTGTGGTCCGTTATTCCAACTTCCATCCGAGTGCACTACTGAGGAGGGAAAGAGAGTTGAACAGCCGTTCATCCATGCCCACCTCTCTTTGCTTTGAAAGTCTAGTGCCTGCCAGACCATCAGAAGGAAACATGCCAGGAAGGCCTCCTCCTCCTGCTCTCGTCTCTGAGAGCCCTGCTTTGAAGCCTACCTACCCCGGGCCAATAAGACACAAAGAGAGGTGGAGAGATTACTGATGCAACATATCACACTATACAGTAGAGTGAGATGAAGGGCTCTTAGCCACTGAGGTAAGAGAAGATGTACTGTAGAGCTTGAGAGCAAAAATTCAAACTTTTACCGTGACCTTGTATCTCTCCTCACTTAGTAGGTTAGGTAGGTAGCTAGTATATTAGTTATTACAGCAGTTCTTAACCTGTACATTGGTGCTCTTTCTGTTGATCTCTGTGTACATCATACTGGAAATCCCTTTCCTGCAGTCAAATGACCTAGTGGCCTTATGGGTGGGATGTTATTAATATTTTCATAATTTCATAATTAATAAACATTACTTTAAAAACCCGCTGAAAATCTGATGTTTCTATGTCAAATGGTTTTGTTATATTTCCGTCTTCTATGAAGTATATACAGTGTAATTTTGGGATTCAAATGCAATGTAATACATTTCAACTCTATACCTGACATGGCACAGGTGTCTTCTTTGTTTTAAGCCCATAAGCATGTGTGTGAGGTGTAAACTTTTGTTCCAAAGTAGATTTGTTTAAGACTACCAAGAATCACTCTGTGTGGCCCATATTTAGCCCACTGCAGTAAAAAGATAACCACCCATCAATCACAGTAAGATCAATTGGACTAATGCATGCATTCTGGACTATAAAATAAAACATATTTCCACAAATGTTTGTGAGAAAATTAGAAAACTATGTTAACTATTTTTTATTCTTTCTAATATTAGATTTCACAATGTTTGGTTCCTTTTTAAAATTGTTGACGAAATCTCCAAAATCTAATCTGATAAATAAGAGGGCAACTGGGGAAAGACTAAACGAGGAAGAGTTGGAGGGGGAAAGCGGATGAGAGGAGCTGGATGTCCAATAGCTAGATCATCTATTCTATGGGATATGGCTCTGGCTGTGCTTGTCTCACCTTGCCGTTAGCTACTGTAGCGCTGGGGCAGGGAGCCTGAAGCCGGGCCATGTCTGAGTGATTAGATAAAACGGTGGAGGCCAGGCAGCAGGAGCCACAGCCAAGTTCCCTCTGCAACTCCCAGAGACCATGCAGGGCACACCAGCAGGGAGAGGGCTTAAAAGACGGAGTTGTCACTCAAGATTCAGTCACACACAGGAGACCCACATGGAGTGGATAGACAGCTAACTAGTGTCAATACGATTGATGTTTCTGTGTTTCATATTGTATAAATATGATCAATATTGATGTGGGTGACGCGAATGTGTTTGCCTTGTGTTTATGTAATGTGTTGTGACCAGATCAACAGGACTCTGGTGAGACACATAGCACAGCTGGCTGTTCAGGCTTCTGATCTACTGTAGATTTCATGCAGCGGAAGTGTTTGACTTTTTCTTTTCTCTGCTTTATGGTAATGAGATTCAGTGAGGTGTCAAATCCTGCTCTGGGCGTCTTCCCGCCTCGCCTCGCTGTACAGGTCAGCAGAGAGCAGCTCTCTAACAGGTTGGGCGCCCGTTGTATCTCCGTAGCTGCATGAGAAACAAACACATCAGTAGGTAATATCTTTAATAATGAGTATAACAATCATTAATCTAAAAGAAAGTGTGTGGAGATGACTATCAAGCCTGTTTTGCCGCATCAGAACTAGGACTCATTCTACACCAAATGTTGGTGAGACATGTCGTCAGTGCACACTTTCAGAGGCTTAGTAAAACTGTGTTGTGGTGTGGCACAGCAGTTAGGAAACTAGAATCAGGTTTCAGGTTCACACCTCTCAGGGGAGGCATCAGCATGACTGTCGTGGCTTTATCAATGGATAAAAAGTCTAAGCCATAGAACTGTATTCAAGTCACCAGAACTAGTCTAAGAAGCATGCAAGGAGGGACAGGAAAATATTTATCAATTCAGAGTGCAGAGTCAACTCAAGTGTCAAGGCTTTCTAGGAGGCAAGAGTCTAAAAAGTATATTAATGATTCTATTCCATCCACGCCTCTCCTTGAACACTGAAAGACACGTGTTACTCAGCAACCACCTTCAGTACATGTTCTGTAAATGGGTTGCTTTGAGCGGGTTAGATAGGTAGAAAATATGATTACAGTGCATCAGGTGGTTGTGGTGGTGGGTGGGGCGGCGGTAGATGTTTGCTTCAACATGTATCCATGTAATAATAGGTGCGTTATAACCATTATTAACTTAACTTAACTGTGAATAGAGAAAATGTAATATGTCCTCAGAACGTTTGCCAAACTGTCCGCCTGCCCTGATGCCCAGAGGAGCAGTGCCATCTGTGAGCTCTTAAGTAAGTACTTAGCAATTTTCCATTCAGGATGAATGTGTTCTTAATGAATAGTTTAGGTTTCTCATCATCTCTGTGGTTTTTAGGCACTGGTCAACATGCTGAGAGTGTCGAGTAAGAATTCAAAACGCCTCAATTAAATCAATCACTAATCAAATTTTAAAAAACCTCACTGCAAAACTACACCTGCAGCCTTTAACATTCTTCATTCGCAGTGAAGCTTTTTCATAATAGAATTGGAGCATAAGACACCATCGTAGGCCCCTATGCTGTCAATCTTTTCACAGGCACTTGGTGAATCACCGAGTGTTTCTAGAATGGTTTCTGTGGTGGTGAGCTCTTCTATCCACCACCTATCCAATGACAAATAGAATGGAACACACACACAGGGATCTCAGCCCGTACCTGGGCTCGCCAGACTTAATCTTTACGTTATCTGTTTGTGCGCATTTTGATTTTCCTCCTGTGAGGCGCGTCCTGTTTGACATTTCCTTTCTCTCCAGAAGAGTGGGGCTCGGGTTTGCTATGTAAAAGAGATGTAATTGAGGTGTGCTGAAAAGCCGGTACCTTTGAAAGGGGGTAAAGAATTACAATGTTATTTCAAGACTGTGTTCGATCTACTGCAATCTGTGAACACGCCTGAAAGAGAGAGGACACTAAAAGCAGATTGTATTTTAGGGGTGTGTGTTCGTCATTGTGATAGCTACACCATTCCTCTCCATTGCCTTTGGGATCCATAGCCTAGGACAGGACTCGCTCAGTTCACAGATGGAGTTTGCGATTGGCTACCACCAGTGAATAATCTTCTCATTACTTATCATGATGAACTGTGGCATGCAAATATCAATAAGGGACTGTGGTGAAGCGATCCAATTAAGGTCTAGGACCAGGAGTCTCATTAGTGCTGAGACACTGGTTATGCATATTACACTCTGCTACTATTCAACCTTGAATATAAATGGCCCAAGCAGATCAGCCGCTACAGGTGACTCCATCTATCAAGGCCCAGGGGTTGGTGTAAGGGCTGTGTCGACACTGCTCTCACAGGGATTCTAGAAGAGGAATCACAGTGCAGGTGGAATGAAGAGAATTAAACAAATTAATCCAATGTAATTTACTTTGATGTTTTAACTAAAAGTTGTCCATTTTTAGAACACCGGTGTACAGTATGGAGATTGTCCGCTAGCTAATATTAGCCACAATATCATAGGTTATGTTACCTACCATTCTTCATGGCATGGTTAGCCAGCCAGCATTTGGCTAAATGCCTTCAGGTAGATTTGTTATTTATTCACCAAAGCTGTCGTCCAGTTCAAATGTCAGACGAAAATGAAGGAAACCGGCAACTCAACCTTTCTGAGGTAATTAACTTGACAAACCAAGGTAAAAACGAGTGAGTGAATCTTCAAGGAACCTTCATTATTCATTGGCCTTGAAATTGTTAATGACCTCTTTTATTGAGTTGTCATGCTGTCGGTGGAGAAGAGGGGGAGGAGAGGTCCCCTCAAATAGAAGCCTATCGTCAGTGAGCGAAAGAGGGAAGAAATGATGCAACAAAGATGCAATCTGACAGGGAGCACCCTCTGTGGTATGAGTCTTCCTGCTGTTCCCCACTGCCATCTTAGGCCAGCTGTTGTGGCCAGTCCCCTGAAGTACCACACTCATGATGGAGATACATCCAAGTCCATTACATTGCAGTGCATTATGGGGTGGCACACACAGTACAGTACAATAATACCAATTTGATACAGCAAAATTAAATGATTCTGAATAAAAGTTTCCTAAAGAGGGTTAATATTGATGTAGTGTAGAAAAACAGTGCATTCGTGTAGTGGTCTTTCTTGATGTACAGTGCATTCGGAAAGTATTCAGACCCTTTCACTTTTTCCACATCTTGATATGTCACAGCCTTATTCTAAAATTGATTAAATAGTATTTTTCCCTTATCAATCTACACACAATACCCCATAAGGACAAAGCAAAAACAGGTTTTTACATTTTTTTGCTAATTTATTAAATATTGGAAAGTGAATTATCACATTTAGACCCTTTACTCAGTACTTTGTTGAAGCACCTTTGGCAGTGATTAAAGTCTTGAGTCTTCTTGGGTATGATGCTACAAGCTTGGCAGACCTGTATTTGGGGAGTTTCTCCTCCCATTCTTCTCTGCAGATTCTCTCAAGTTTTGTCAGGTTAGATGGGACAGTCGCTGCACAGCTTTTTTCACATCTCCAGAGACGTTCGATCAGGTTCAAGTTCGGGCTCTGGCTGGGCCACTCAAGGACATTCAGAGACTTGTCCCGAAGCCACTGCTAGGTTGTCTAGGCTATGTGCTTAGGGTCATGTTGAAAGGTGAACCTTCACCCCAGTCTGAGGTCCTGAGCCCTCTGGAGCAGGTTTTCATCAATGATCTCTCTGTACTTTGCTCCATTCATCTTTCCCTCAATCCTGACTAGTCTCCCAGTCCCTGCCACTGAAAAACATGCCCCCAGCATGATGCTGCCAGCATCATGCTTCACCATAGGGATGGCGCCAGGTTTCCTCCAGATGTGACGCTTGGCATTCAGGCCAAAGAGTTCAATCTTGGTTTCATCAGACCAGAGAATATTGCCTTATCTTACCTCATTTGCACACACTGTATATATACTTTTTCTGTTGCATTAATGACTGTATGTTTATTTATTCCATGTGTAACTCTGAGTTGTTGTATGTGTCGAACTGCTTTGCTTTATCTTGGCCAGGTCGCAGTTGCAAATGAGAACTTGTTCTCAACTGGCCTACCTGGTTAAATAAAGGTGAAATTAAATTAAATTAAAACTTCATGGGGTACAGTCTTTATGGGGTACAGTGTCTAGATTGATGAGGAAAACATGTATTTATCCATTTTAGATAAAGGCTGTAACGTAACAAAAATGTGTAAAAAGTCACGGGGTCGGAATACTTTCCGAATGCACTGTATTGAAATGAATATCATTCCCCTGTTCTCATCTACCCGTTCTCTTAAAGCTAGGCTCGATTATTTAATTTCACCTCCGCAACCTTCCTTTGATATGAGTTTTCACCAGGGGTGAGGTGCACATTTTTCACCGGGCGTGAGGTGCACATTCATTTACAGAGGAGAAATTAGATGAGAGGATATCTCGCTGAGAGCTATGTTGGGGAATAGATAACATGTTGCTGAGTTATTTGAACTGCTGATTAACAGTTCACAGTAATGTCACTGACAACAACACTTCAACTCAAGTCCTCCCAGTGTTGGGAAGGGAATGACACAAACAAACAGATGCTGGGCTCAACCAAACAGATGCTGGGCTCAACCAAACAGATGCTGGGCTCAACCAAACAGATGCTGGGCTCAACCAAACAGATGCTGCTCTGACTATTGACTGAACAAACAAACAGCAAATAAAATCAAGGAAGCTAGCTACTGTATCTAGCTATAATTTCTTTTCACTCAGATTGTTATATTACAGAATAAACTGAAATCTTCTCTTGTCCTGGTCAACCAACATGTTTCCAATTTGTGTAATATACTGCAGGGTTGGAGTCAATTCCATTTAAATTACAGTCAATTCAAAATGTTCCTCAATGAAAAGCATTGAAGAGAATTGGAATTTCAGTGTACTTCCTGAATTGTCTGGAATTGAATTGGAATTGACTCCAACCCTGTTACGTATACCACATCTGTAAGGTCCCTCAGTCAAGTATTGAATTTCAAGCACAGATTCCACTACAAAGACAGGAGAGATTTTGAAAGCCTCATAAAGAAGGGCCATGATTGGTAAATGGGTAGCAATAACAAATCAGACATTGAATGTCTCTTTAATCATAGTCAAGTTAAAATTTGTGTTGTAGATTATATATTAAACGACCCAGGCACATCAAAGATACAATTGTCCTTCTGAACTGAGCTGCAGGACAGGAATGAAACTGCTCAGGTATGTTACTATGAGGCCATTGTAGTGACTTCACAATAAGGACCTAAATGACAGAGTGAAAAGAAGAATACAAATATAGAGAATAAAAATATTCCAAAACACTTATCTTGTATGCAACATGGTGCTAAAGTTACACTGGGAAGAAAACAGCAAAGGAATACACTTGTGTTTGGGGCAAATCCAACACAACACATCACTGAGTAACTGCCTCCTTATTTTGGCTGCATCATGTTATGGGTATGCTTGACACTGGCAAATAAATAAATAAAAATAAAAAAGAAGGATGGAGATAGGCACAGGCAAAATCCTAGAGGAAAATCGGCTTCAGTCAAATCAAATCAAATCAAATCAAATTGTATTTATCACATACACATGGTTAGCAAATGTTAATGCGAGTGTAGCGAAATGCTTGTGCTTCTAGTTCCGACAATGCAGTAATAACCAACAAGTAATCTAGCTAACAATTCCAAAATTACTACCTTATAGACACAAGTGTAAGGGGATAAAGAATATGTACATAAAGATATATGAATGAGTGATGGTACAGAGCGGCATAGGCAAGATACAGTAGATGGTATTGAGTACAGTATATACATACGAGATAAGTATGTAAACAAAGTGGCATAGTTAAAGTGGCTAGTGATACATGTATTACATAAAGATGCAGTAGATGATATAGAGTACAGTATATACGTATACATATGAGATGAATAATGTAGGGTACTACTTTACACCCGAGACTGGAAGAGGAATTCACCTTTCAGCAGGACAATAACCTACAACACAATGCCAAAGATACACTGGAGTTGCTTACCAAGAAGACTTTGAATGTTCCAAGTTGGCCAAGTTACAGTTTTGACTTAAATCTTCTCGAAAATGTATGGCAAGACTTGAAAATTGTTGTCTAGCCATGATCCCCAACATATTGACAGAGCTAGAAGAATTTTGAAAATAATAATGAAAAAATATTGCACAATACAGGTATGCAAAGCTCTTATACCCAAGAAGACTCACAGCTGGTGACAAAAAAATGATAATTAAAACAATTTAACAGTTTAATTGTTTTATTGTAACAATAAAACGTTAAGAAATTCAAGGAATCTGAACACTTTTGCAAGAGACTGTAATTGCTACACAAGATGGTAACTTCAGGCCTGGTAGATAACAAAGCTATCATCCCCTTAATTAATCCACTATGGTGTCAGGGCCATGGCTTCAGCATGTTGCACGTCAAAGCCCAACGCTTTTCATCAATTAGCCTAATTCAATGCAGGGAGACATTCCTTGTGAAGAAAAACAGTTTGTTTACTAAGATCATACTTTTCGAGCTTCAGGCCATCTCACTTTAAAATGCCTGTCACTGTCAGTATGCAGCTGTGTCAGAAAGTTGATATTGTTAGAACTGGGATGCTGTTACTGAGTAATGCTCCAACAGTGAGCGGTTCAAAGCCTTTGAGAAATAAAATAGTGCTCATTAGTGGCGCTTTTGGGGAGGTGGAGGGATTTGGAAGTGTCAGCTTTCCATATGCTGTGTTTTTACTGCCACTTCAGCTCTATTTCTGTAGCTCTATATCAAGCTCCTCCAAGACCTGCACGTTTAATGACATGCATCTCTATAAAGTGACAGACCTGAAAGCGGCCATTTCTTTGACCTGTGTTTGCATGTGTTTAAAAATCACTGGCAAATCGTATTACATATGACCTTTTATTATTATTTAAATGAATGTGCCTAATGGTGTTTTCCTTGTCCTCAGTTTATAAATACATAAATAGCAAACATGGCTATTGTATGTGCGTAAATGTAGAAACCTTAACTTGTCATGGGGAGTGACTGATTCCACATGGAGATCATTTTTCACTCATGGTGACTCCACTGCAGTGTGCAGAGAAATGTCGCCCTACCCTGTTAAAATGGAAATTATGCAATCGAGTCTACGACCTAATATCCTCTCCTAGCTTACTTATCACTCACTCATTATATCAAATATCATGAGAGAACTGCTAACTCTGAAGATCCATCACAAGTTCCAATCTGAGGAGGTCCGACTTCAATCTCAGGTAGCTGTAGAGCAGGCGGCCATTTTCTGCAGCTCTCATTCGCCCGCTCGGTATACCATCATTAATATGATAGTGGGCTGAGCCACTGAAAAGCTCGGAGCAGCCTTGAAGAAAATCCAATTATGATCTTTGATTCCTTTAAAGAAACAGATTACCTATCTGGCTAATGACATTTTCCTTCACATTCATGGCCTCTAAATTAGATGAGACTATGTGAGTGTTCCAAATGGAGGAGGAATGATGGCCATCAATTCCTCACTCCTTACAAGTCTATTAGATGGACAGCTCTCATCATAAATAGCAGTGGTTGCATGATATACCCTCTCTGAGCTCAGCTTTTACTCAGACATGGTGTTTTCTGCCAGTGACTGACAACAACCGGGCCCATCTTCAAGTGAACCTGATAGGGCAGAGACTGAGAGTCTCATGTGAGCCTTCACAACCACAGTAGACAGAGTTTCTAAACCTCATCTAAAACTAGGCTATTCCTTTTACAGTTAAACATACTTAATTTTAGCAACTTACAAGCCTATGGGTTTATGCACTTTATTTAAAATACTTTTCATAAAAGCAGCAAAAATCCCCATATTCTCCATGATTTCCTGTCATGGCCCTTGGTGTTGCTGCGGGAGAGTGCTGGCAGATGGAATGGAACCATACTCCAGGTAGCTAGCACCTGCACTACTAAAACATGCCAGAGCTCTAATAATGCCTCCGAAGCACTGGCACTGCGGATGGCACATTGGCACTGGGGTCTAGCTCCAGCTGCCAACCATTAGAACTCAAACACCTGAGGGTAAGTGAATACTATCTCACAGGCCCAAAAGCAGACAGACTAGCGTAGTCTAAATGTGTTGTTGTTGTTAATACTGGGTATGTACTATGCACTGGGTATTGTAGAGTCCATTCTAGTATGTTTATTTGTCTGTTCTTAGTTTGAATGATTGCGATGAATCTCATAAAGTAAAAAGCATAGCAAGCTACGCTATTAAGGTTCTGCTGATGGGGTTGTGGGTAGCCGACATTGGATCAACGCATTAAGTTGCATAACAAGTATAGTTAGACATCCAATTACACATTTCCCCTTGATTTGAAGATGTTTTACAAAAACCATGTGCCCTATTTGAGCCAATCATAATTTAAAGAGAAATCAACAAAATGCCAGAATGATCGGGATTTAGTCAAAACTTGGCACAAACGGCATTGTTCACTATCTTTTCTCTCTTTCTCCTGAATGATCAGAATGTTCATTAGAATTCCACAACATACACAGCCAGGTAGTTAACATGTTTCCAAGGTTAACATTTTTTTGTGCAAGACTGAGGGATTCAGAGAAGTGGTCCTTTGAAGTTTCTTGTTGGAGTCGAAGGGAGGCTGCCAGGCCGTTGAAGACTGTCTGCAATATTGACATTAAAACTCAACACATAGAATGATGCCAATGGAAATTTCATAGCATTCCCTTTGGGAAGCCTGAGAGATGGACATGTAGGTGTGAGATGAATAATGCAAGTTCCCTAGCTTTACTCATTTTTTATTGAATTTGGAACTTCTCCTTTGTTGCTCCCCGAAGCTCCGCAGGAGCTGTGTGCACGTAACACAAGTATAGAGAGTAACAGTAATGGTGTATTTTTGTAGGCGCTAACTTTTTAGGACTACAACCAGGCAAACTCTATACAGTCGGTGTGAACGTTAAATTATATAGCCTGAATAGCCTTCCTACATGGGTCACTGCTAGCTTTCACTGGCCTGTTTGTCATCCCCATAATGGGTCTGTAACATTTCCAAAGGGAAGCATCTATCTTTATCTCAGGCTGTAGAGAAGAGGTGGTGTACACTCCATATGAACCATTGTCATGAGATTGACATGCTTCCAAGCACAGTATATCAGGCTAATTGCCTTTTATCCTCTCCTGTCTCGTAAGTGGCTGTTCTAAAGATGGGCTTGTGCCTTTAAACAAAGACACCCGGGACGACTTTGGTAAACATCAATCATGTTTCATTTGGTGCTGTCAGCAGCACCTGGCTTTTTGTGGGACCCTGTGCCACCCCATCCCTCCAACCTGAGTCATGTGATGGGGCAGCCACAGCTCCTGTCCACCCCTGAATCACCCAGCTGCACTCCCAAAAGGTTAATAAGCTACTGGAAAGTCAAGGGCGTCTGTTAGAGTGGTGTCACAGGCCTTAGTGCTGCGGGAAGCAAAAATGGTAGAAAAACTGCCAGAATAGAGTATTGGATTTTGATTTAAGTAAACAAACGTGGTCACCTATTTCAACCCCAGAATGGATGGAGGGGTGAGATATGAAAACGGTGGTATTGAGGTGAGGGCTGTTGGCTCTCAACAGGGTTACTGTAGGTCAAGGAACAAGTGAAATGTTTGTGTCTCCCATTATGGCGTTGTCGGAAGAATTTTATGTGTTGGGAGTTTGAAGACCACTGTGTGTGGTTTATTGAATTGTTCTTTTAACCAATGGGGGAGGAACAATCATCATTACTGCTCATTACTCAAAGAAATATTATGCACAAGTTGTGTCTGAACCTAACAGCTAAACTGACACTTGCATGACCTAACTGTTTACAATATCCTTATTTCTGCCACATTCTATTTGACCATGACTGTCTTTGATTTCAAGCACAATGGAGGAGGGTGCATTCATTCCAGAGCAACGTTTGTGGATTAAACTAATGACCCGGACGAAAAGAAGGCTTCCCCCAGCTCTTTAATCATCTGAGATGGTAGGACTCCCACTGGCAGTGCTTCTGTACAGGCACTGGGATGTGGTCATTATGCTATTACATCCACGATCACCCATGTTAACTCACTTAGAAATAGGTCAGTACAATTCATTTACCTTTTCAACCACTAGAACTGACGAGACATTTTTGCACATACATACGCGGCTGTGCACACACACATCCTCATAATCTTAGATTTTCATTCGAAGCGTTGCTAAGATGTTTGTAGTCAGCTCTGCAGTCTTTGGAATTATATTTCCGGCAGAAAACAAAGCACCCTTCACTGACATAGATGTCAACAAATGTGTATATATCACGAGAGAGTATTTGTGATCTAACAGCATTCAACTCATTTCTCGTCATTCAAAGATTACAGTACAAAGCCTTACTTTACAATCCATGATAGACATTGCATTTTAATATTCAAGCATTACTGTCAAACAGTCAAAATGAAGTTAATCCAATTTTAACTCTTGAAATCTGGTTTTATCACAACAACAATATTCAGGATTTTGTCTCCATAGACATTTCAGAAATAGCATAGGCATACAGATGTAGGATCCTAATTTGAGCCAGTTTGATACAGCAGGTTAATAATCCTGAAGCAACAGGAAATGTGAAATATTCTGTGGATTATAATTAATGGACATTTTTGTAGGGGTTGGTGCATTTTTCATAAGAGAAATCACGTCTGAAATTTCAATGTGGAAAACTTCAGAAGCCTTTTTACACAACAAATACAGTTTTAAATGTCCTGCAACAAGGTGATCAAATGACGATCCTACATCTGTATGGGATACACATTGACGTGGCAACAACTGTCTTTTAAACGAACGCATAACAGTAAGCATACACCTCACCTGATTATACACAGTCATTGGTGCCTCTCATCATAATACATGCTCATATTATAATATAGAGTATCCAGTGTAAAATGGTTGGGGACTGGGGGGTTATGTTGACTGAATTCACCAAAATCCAACAGAGATAATAATGTGGGAGGCGAGTTGCCTTATGTGACAAGAACATTTTTATTAACCTTTATTTAAACATGGAGTCACATTGAGATAAAACTATTTTACAAGAGAGCCCTGTATACATGTACAAATAAAACCCAATACATAAATAAACCCAACAGCCCTACATAACCATTACATAATTACAATGATCAATTAAGAGCTCATTTTACAGATGGGAACCAGCACACAATCCATCACTCTGTTCAAATGGTCTGTCAAGAGAGTACTTGATCAATTGGGTACTTGCCTATTCCAGTTTACATGCTAATAACGATCCATGTCTTCCACAAAACCCTGGCCACAGACTGCTCACCCGTTTTGGGGTTTGAGTAACGCAACGGAAATGAGAAACTGAGCCATAGGCTACATTATCATATGTATTGGAACAAAAGGTTTTTGTCTTTTATACGAGTATAGCAATTTTGTCTGACGAACTGTTTGTATCGCTGTTTGATAGACACCCTCCACCTATTTCAATTATTTAGCTTATTTGGCTCTGATAATATGATTATTTCGCTACCTGATACTGTAGTACAGCCAAATGTCAATCTGTGAATCGAATTCTCTACTCGTGCCTCTCTGAGTGTATTTGAGTCTACAGTTCCATTCCAGGCGGTAGGTCTGGGGGAGATTCCTGGGTGCCCGGTACTTTCACATTAACCACAGTCTGTGAAGCTGAAATGTGGCCATGGCGTGAATTGCATCAGATACTATCATCAATCTCTATCTGGGAGCACATCTTATAAACTGACCACCAGTATGGGCTTGAGGATGGTACTGGAGTATAAGAGCAGCCCCTCACTCAGACAGGTACCCTTAAAAAAAGTGTGTCTGTGTGACAGTCCATGAAAAAGCATCTCTATACTTTATCTCAGCACCAATGGTTCCAGTGTGTTCGATAGTCAGTTCAATTGCCCTAAAAAATAGCTGTGGTTTAAATAGCAAGGAATTTGTTGCTGTAGAGATTAACATGAACTACTGGGGTGTTGGATATTCTAATGAATAATACATACCTGGTTAACACAGTGGTTGTTTACCTGTTTGATCGAGACCACAAGCCATTGACAGTGCAGCAACTGAATTGACTGCACTCCACCATTATATTAAATATTATGTGGAACAGTGTTGATCTTGTGCCATGTTATATATATATATATATATATATTTGTACATAAAAACAAATATGTAGCATCAGGAAACTGTCACACAGAAGAACAGTATAAAGTGGTTTGGATATAAACTGTATATGTACATTTTCAAATGTTTGATACAAACATTAAGTCCTGCATCAACATTTAGCAATTTGGGATGAGTGGCTAAAGCCGAAATCCAGCGACAATCACACACCTGGGCAGACTACAGTCATAGTCTCCATCCCTGGGATGTGTCACAGTTCAACAGCTGCTATCTGCTACACTGTGATACCTTCAAAGGATGACTATTCAATTCAGCCTGCATTTCCTTTTACCCGATAACCACCGTCCACACTGAATTACTCCTCCTAAAATCCGTTACACATTCACATAGCCTTTGTCAGTGTCTACCAAGGCCCCAGGGTTCTGGGCTAGAAGCACGCCTTCCACTGAGCTCAGATGACACTTTTGGTACTTTAGTTTAGCTGAAGGCAAAAAAGACAATTCTCCTAGAAAGCCTAATAGAGAAATATAATTAGAAAATTCCTAAAAAGATACTTTCATCATCACCTTTGTGCCAAAAATACCCATTGAATTATTCAAGTAATTGTCTTCGGGGCCATTTTTTTTCTTCATTCATCCAATGTTTCTGGCACCCCATTGTGCACTGAGTGCTAGTGCGATGGCGTTATGGGCTTTGTAAAGCAGATGGTAACCACCACGAAACGGCATATGTGAACGTGAGTACATTACATTGAAAACAACGGTCAGCCATCTTGGAAGCTGTATATACTGTATATACGTCAGTGGTGTCAACCCTCTGTAATGAGGAGCTTTATGATGGCTCCTCCCTCCACCGTCTAGAAGTCACATGGCCGAAGACTAATAGACAACTGAGGAACCTGCAGGGGTCCCTATCTGTCAGGTGTCTCATTAAAACATATGTACATCACCAGGCTACAGACTACAGAGATCCCTCACTAACTGCTCGAGGGTTCAAATCCATGTCCCTCGTAATAACTTCCTCCTCATTCAGTTGAATATTGAATTCTTTTAAAGTGTCTATCAAATAGAACTTAACAAATATCTCCAACCATCTACAATGCCATCCATCCAATAAATAATGGACTGTAGTGGATCTTACAGAGAAAAAGAACAGCTTGTACAAAGCATGTCAGTTAAACATTTGCATCAGGGAAATGTTTTCTGTTCCAGAACCACTTCCAGCAGGGCTAAATGTGTTGTACCACCACACAGGTGGGGCTTACTCTGACACATCATACAACATGATCATTTATTAACAAAGACTTTGTCAGCCAACACACTGTCAAGTCTTGACTTTAGACAAGCAGGGAGTCAGGAGAGCAGTCGCCTACATTTTGCACGTACAGAAACATCACTTAAATGATCTTACCATTTGATCAGTGGATTATTTAAATGTGTTTCTTTTATCAGGCATTTATTGGCTTTTGAAGATGATAAGTAGATGTGTAATTAGCCTGGGATAATTGTATAAGGAGAACCCCAGTAGGCTGACTGATTGAACCCAGATGGAATCACCTGGTAATTGTTGTGATAGGAGAACATTAATATACTGTAGCTCAGGGAAAGAGTGCAAATACATCAATACATATTTTGAGTTGCACCAGCTGTGTTCATCTTCTGCACCAGATCTGAGAGAGATATTATAGGCTTTTATCTGACAATCACTGTTTAATCACATTGATTTATCACTGCTGTATGGTACTCCTGCAGCCGTTCAAGTCAATTTTGTAAGGAGTTAATTGTCACACATTAGCTTAAATGAAGCATTATGTAGAGGTACGATTCAGAAGCTCTATCACATGTCCTCTTAATGTTCATCCATGTCTACCCCTGTAGTCATTGGATGACGTGTTCTGCAGAAGCAAACAGCACATACACTACTGTATAATACCAAACCATTTCCGCTCCTCAGTGAATCATCAATCAAGTTTTGATTATTTTCTTTTTTTCCAGGACCGGGGTTAAAAGTGGTCTTGTTTGCAACAGCTGTGATTAATGGTACAGATAGCTAGATACATACAGTATGTGTTTGGAACAATGAAAGTCCTTTACAAGTAAGAGCATACAAAAAAGAAGAAGTACAAAAGCCTTTTGACCTTGCTATTATGGGATAAATATGCTAAATCCATATACTATAAATTGTTTAAAGTTGTCACATAAATGTTAGTTTTATATCCTCACATACACTGCATTCGGAAAGTATTCAGTCCCTTTCACAGTTTATTCTAAAACACATATTTTTTTTAAAGAATCCCTCATATATCGACAGTACACACAATACCCCATAATGACAAAGCAAAACAAGTTTTTAGAAATGTTTGCAAATGTATTAAAAATAAAAAAAACTGAAATATCACATTCACATAAGTATTCAGACCTTTCACTCAGTACTTTGTTAAAGTGCCTTTGGCAGCGATTACATCCTTGAGTCTTCTTGGGTATGACGCTATAAGCTTGGCACATCTGTATTTGGTAGTTTCTCCCATTCTTCTCTGCAGATCCTTCCAAGATCTGTCAGGTTGGATGGGGAGCATCGCTGCACAGCTATTTTCAGGTCTCTCCAAAGATGTTCGATCAGGTTCAAGTCCGGGCTCGGGCTTGGCTAATCAAGGATATTCAGAGACTTGTCCCGAAGGCACTTATGTGTTGTCTTGGCTGTGTGCTTAGGGTCATTGTCCTGTTGGAGTGTGAACCTTAGGCCCTGTCTGAGGTCCAGAGCACTCTGGAGCAGGTTTTCATCAAGGATATCCCTGTACTTTCATCTTTCCCTCTGCTGAAAAACATCCCCGCAGCATGATGCTGCCACCACCAAGCTTCACTGTTCTGATTGAGAACCATACTTAGGCAGCCTGTTTTCCCACTATGGGTGTGGGTAGTTGATTTCTGTCTTTGTGTGTCTGCACTAGACAAAACTGTTTAGTTTGTTCCGCTTTGTTGTTGTTTTTGTTCTAGTGTTCAGTTTCTTTATTAAATTTACCATGAACACGTACCACGCTGTACCTTGGTCCTCTTCACCTTCTTCCACCTATGAATATCGTTATAGAACTACCCACCAAAAAAGGACCAAGCAGCGTGGTAACCAGGAGCAGCGTGAAATGGACTCATGGACATGGGAGGACATTCTGGACGGGAAGGGTTCCTAATCATGGGAGGAGGTCCTGGCTGGAAGGGATCCCCTCCCATGAGAACAGGTGGAGGCAGGAGAGCGGAGGCAGCAGGTAAAGGGAGCTAGCGCTTTGAGGGAACACGGCTGGCAAGGAAGCCCGAGAAGGCATCCCCCAAAATTTATTGGGGGGCACACGGGGAGTGTGGCTAAGTCAGGTAGGAGACCTGAGCCAACTCCCCGTACTTACCGTGGAGAGAGGTGGACCGGGCAGGCACCGTGTTATAACGTGAGGCGCACGGTGTCCCCAGTGCGCAGCCATAGCCCGGTGCGCTACATCGCAGCTCCTCATAGCGGCTGGGCTAGAGTGGGCATCGAGCCAGGAGCAATGAAGCCGGCTCAGCGCATCTGGTCTCCAGTGCGCCTCCTCGGCCCGGGGTATATGGCACCAGCCCTACGCACGGTGTCCCTGGTTCACCAGCACAGCCCAGTGCGGTCTGTTCCACCCTTCCGCACTTGCCGGTCTACGGAGAGTTTCCAGCCAGGACAGGTTGTGCAGGCTCGGTGCTCGAGACCTCCAGTACGCCTCCACAGTCCGGTCCATCAGAGGCCTCCTCCACGCACCAGGCCTGCGGTGGCAGCCCCACGCACCACACTGTCTCTCCATCTCCTCCCTCCAGGTTCTCCCTCCTGTCCAGCACTTCCAGAGTCTCCCTCCAGTCCAGCGCTTCCAGAGTCTCCCTCCTGTCCGGAGCTGCCAGAGCCGCCCGTCAGTCAGGAGCTGCCAGAGCCGCCCGTCAGTTAGGAGCTGCCAGAGCCGCCCGTCAGTCAGGGTGCTGCCAAAGCCGCCCGTCAGTCAGGAGCTGCCAGGGTCGCCCTTCACTCCGGCGCTACCAGTGTCGCCCTTCACTCCGGCGCTGCCAGAGTCTCCCATCTGTTCGGGGCCAGCTGAACGGGTCCCCAGTCCGGGGTCGGCGACGAGGGTCGGCGCTCCAAAGGCGCCACCTAAGTGGGCCCAGACTAAGGTGGAGTGGGGTCCACGTCCCGCGCCAGAGCCGCCCCCGTGGACAGATGCCCACCCAGACCCTCCCCTATGGGTTTAGGTTTTGCGGCCGGAGTCCGCACCTTTGGGGGGTTACTGTCACGCGCTGACCGTAGATTGCTTTGTATGTTTCTATTTTTCGTTTGGTCAGGGTGTGATGTGGGTGGGTATTCTATGTTGTATGTCTAGGTGTTGTGTTCCTATGTTTAGGCCTGGTATGGTTCCCAATCAGAGGCAGCTGGATATCGTTGTCTCTGATTGAGAACCATACTTAGGCAGCCTGTTTTCCCACTATGGGTGTGGGTAGTTGTTTTCTGTCTGTGTGTGTCTGCACCAGACAGAACTGTTTCGTTTGTTCCGCTTTGTTGTTTCTTTGTTCTAGTGTTCAGTTTCTTTATTAAATTTACAATGAACACGTACCACACTGCACCTTGGTCCTCTTCACCTTCTTCCACCTATGAATATCGTTACAGTAAGATTATAATGTGAGATGTCCAAATAAATAATAACTCTGCAAATTTGCATGGTTGAGTGTTTATGTTTTCTCTTTGGAGCCTGAGAATTTTACTCTGGCTGAACTCCAAACTCTCCCTCAGCCCTGCTACCTCCTCACACAACTTTTACAGTGTTGCATGGATTACAGCCAGACCATTAGCCTCTACCTCAATTAGTAAGTAAATAATCCATGTCTGTAGATTAATCTGTTTTTCTTTATTTTGTCGGGTTAAAGTTATTTTGTGAGGTGGTCGGATCTTTCCATGATGGAGTATGTTGTTCCGCGATAGCGTAAAGCTGTTGGTACTCATTGATTTCCCTCAGGAGCTCCTTAGTATCCAGGTTGGCTCTTTACTGCAACCAGTTGTTTTACGAAAAGATAACAATGAGTCTTTCCCACGATGGCGACAGGTGTCTGTAGTACAGCCAGCTAGCACTCGAGGAATCCACTCAAGAAAAGGAACACAAACTTGTAGTCCCAGCCATAAAGGCTAACCTCATCGTGGAATCCTTAGCAACAAAACTTTAGTTTGGATTAAAATCGATTTCATGAAAATGTTTTAATATAAACAACAAACCGAGTGTAGACAGTACAATGTTCTGTTGCGCTTTTTCTATGCAACTCTGCCTAGAAGGCCAGCATCCCGGAGTCACCTCTTCACTGTTGATGTTGAGACTGGTGTTTTGCGGGTACTATTTAATGAAGCTGCCAGTTGAGGACTTGTGAGGCGTCTGTTTCTCAAACTAGACACTATAATGTACTTGTCCTCTTGCTCAGTTGTGCACCGGGGCCTCCCACTCCTCTTTCTATTGTGGTTAGAGACAGTTTGTGCTTTTCTGTGAAGGGAGTAGTACACAGCGTTGCACGAGATCTTCAGTTTCTTGGTAATTTCTCACATGGAATAGCCTTCATTTCTTAGAACAAAAATAGACAGACGAGTTTCAGAAGAAAGTGCTTTGTTTCTGGCCACTTTGAGCCTGTAATCGAACCCACAAATGCTGATGCTCCAGATACTCAACTAGTCTAAAGGCCAGTTTTATTGCTTTTTTAATCAGCACAACCGTTTTCAGCTGTGCTAACATAATTGCAAAAGGGTTTTCTAATTATCAATTAGTCTTTTCAAATTATAAACTTGGATTCGCTAACACAGTGTGCCATTGGAACACAGGAGTGATGGTTGCTCATAATGGGCCTCTGTACACCTATGTAGATATTTCATTAAAAAAATCTGCCGTTTCCAGCTATAATAGTCATTTACAACATTAACAATGGCTACACTGTATTTCTGATCAATTTGATGTTATTTTAATGGACAAAAAAATGTGATTTTCTTTCAAAAACAAGGACATTTCTAAATCACCCCGAACTTTTGAACAGTAGTGTATATCCAGAATATATTTCTAAAATATATAACTTGAGCACATTATAGAATATGAGTCTACATACTGTATATTTAAAATATATGTTAGTTAAATATATTTTTGCTCAACATGTATCATGCTGAAATGTAATGTTGAGTCTATTAACCTCTGGTACCTTTGGCATTAGCTTCCCAAAGTGAGATTTGCATGTAAAAGTTGCAAATAAATCATGCATCTATTAAGGCTACCTGCCACTTATGAAACAGTAAGAATAGCTGTGTTTATTTCGAAAAGAGACTAGAAACTAGAACATATTTCTCCCAAGCTGTCAATCACAATTTGAAATGTCCCTGAGCCCCGCCCCCAGTCCCGCCTCCAACTGACAGAGCAGCTGTTGCAATTTAGAATTTTCTTCAGATGAAGAAGAAGAGCAGATGTCAGGGCCAAAAATATTTTTCATGGATAATGGCATTATATTTGATTATATAATCATAACACAAGCCACATTTCCATTGACAGTTTTCATAACAGCTGTGATGAAAACAGGAAGTTTTGGAGCAATTGTATAAACGATTGTTCATTTGACATAGTGGAATCTTTTGTATCTGTGAAATGTATTATGAGAGAAATTGCAGTGGAAATGCCTTCATGCTCAAGTACTCATACAAGTAACCATCATATCAAAGCAAACATGGAGTCACACAATGAAATGGTGGGTGGTCCTCCCACTTCGACTTGAGAAACCATGTAGTTTATTAGACTACAGATTAAACAAATTATTATGGATTTCACAGGGTGTTGAAAGTGCACGCCATGAGCTTGATGCTCTTTCCAATAAATATCGAGGGTCTTATTCTGGTGACATGATTGATGCTTGACTGCCGTTTGACAAATACAAATATTCTCGCTCTTATCCATAATAAGAGTAGACAGATTTGCAACTTAATACAACCGTTTCTGACAAAACTATCGGCAGAGTTGAAAATGTGATGGAAACACATTAACCATTCATTTTAATTGGGGACATGAAAACCTAGGCAAAATATTACATTTTGTATGCACTACTTCATTACGCACTGATTTTTCTCTGCAACAAGTCAGTTTGGAAACACACCACTGGAGGGAATAAGCGCAGATTCTCTTTGTGGATTTTATAATATGTTTTTACCTGGCGGGTGCCAGAGGAAGAAGATATATTCTTCAATTGCTTGCAAGCAAGAGTTTACCATGAGCTAGCTAACACAGCTAGTTAGCTAGATTACTCCTAGCTAAAAATAATGACATTTTCCTCTGCAGTGGATCTTCTGGTCTCGAGCCTCAACTGCCTACGGACAGACCCCAGACAATGTAAATTAGTCTTGTATCATTTAGCTTTCTAATTCCCGAACATGAACCCATTATTTATTCTTCTTCTTGTGTGGAATTGTTTCACTGACTCACTGTCTCTACATTATCAGGGTAACTGTCAACTTGTGAGTCTGAAAATGGACACTGGAGTTTAAGGAATCTGCTTTGAATCAATGCAAGTATCAATTTGATGTCGATGAACATTAATCCCTAATTCTTCATCTTGTGTGGAATTTGTTTTACTCAATTTGATGTTCATGAACATTTGTCACAACACAGTTAAGTCAGTCTACTTGATTTGGTCGAGATGAATCGTAGCTAAGCCTTACCCTAACCCTTTTCCTAACCTTAACCTAACCTTAATAACCTAACCTGCCATTCAGAGGTTGAATGGGCAGATCAAAATATTTAAGTGCCTTTGAACGGGGTATGGTAGTAGGAACAAGGGCACACCGGTTTGTGTCAAGAACTGCAATGCTGCTGTGTTTTTCACACTCAATAGTTTTCCTTGTGTGTGTATCAAGAATGGTCCACCACCCATGGGACATCCAGCCAGCTTGACTCAACTGTGGGAAGCATTGGAGTCATCATGGGCCAGCATCCCTATGGAATGCTTTTGACACCTTGTAGAGTCCTAGCCCCAACAATGTGAGGCTGTTCTGAGAGAAAAAAAGGAAGGGGAGGGATGGGTTCAACTCAATATCAGAAGGGTGTTCTTAATGTTTTGTACACTTAATGTACACTACTGGTCAAAAAATTTAGAACACCTACTCATTCAAGGGTTTTTCTTTATTTTTATTATTTTCTACATTGTAGAATAATAATGAAGACATCAAAACTGTGAAATAACACATATGGAATCATGTAGTAAGCAGAACAGTGTTAAATAAAGCGAAACATATATTTTATATTTGAGATTCAAATAGCCACCCTTTGCCTTGATGGCATTCTCTCTACCAGCTTCATGAGGTAGTTGCCTGGAATGCATTTTAATTAACAGGTGTACCACCTTAAAAATACTTTTAAAAATTGTATTTCCCTCTTAATCAAATCAGATCAAACTTCAGATCAAACTACACGTGTAGACTTTACTGTGAAATGCTTACTTACAAGCCCTTAACCAACAGTGCAGTTCAAGAAGAGTTAAGAAAACATTTACCAAGTAGGTTAAAATAAAAGTAATAATAAAAAGTAACACAATAAGAATAACAATAACGAGGCTATATACAGGGGGCACCGGTACCGAGTCAGTGTGCGGGTGTACAAGTTGAGGTCATTTGTACATGTAGGTGGGGGCGAAGTGACTACGCATAGATAATAAACAGCGAGTAGCAGCAGTGTACAAAAAGGGAGGGGAGGGGTCAATGTAAATTGTCCGTTTGTGACTTTATTAATTGTTCAGCAGTCTTATGGCTTGGGGATAGAAGCTGTTGAGGAGCCTTTTGGTCCTAGACTTTTGGAGCCTTTTGGTCCTAGAAGACCCAGAGTTACCTCTGATGCAGAGGATAAGTTCATTAGAGTTACCAGCCTCAGAATTGCATCCCATATAATTGCTACACAGAGTTCAAGTAACACATCTCAAGATCAACTGTTCAGAGGAGGCTGTGGGAATCAGGCCTTCATGGTTGAATTGCTCCAAAGAAACCACTACTAAAGGACACCAATAAGAAGAAGACTTGCTTGGGCCAAGAAACACAAGCAATGGCCATTAGACCGGTGGAAATGTGTCCTTTGGTCTGGAGTCCAAAATTGAGATTTTTGGTTCCAACCGCGTGTCTTTGTGAGACGCAGTGTGGGTAAATGGATGAATGTGTATTTCCCACCACAAAGGGGTGCTTTGCTGGTGATACTGTCTGTGATTTATTTAGAATTCAAGACATACTTAATTAACCAGCATGGCTACCACAACATTCTGCAGCGATAAGCCATACCATCTGGTTTGGACTTAGTGGGACTATCTTGTGTTTTTCAACAGAACATTGACTCAACACACCTCCAGGCTGTGTGAGGGTTATTTTACCAAGAAGGAGAGTGATGGAGTGTTGCATCAGATGACTTGGCATCCACAATCCCCTGAACTCAACCAAATTGAGATTGTATGGGATGAGTCGGACCGCAGAGTAAAGGAAAAGCAGCCAACAAGTGCTCAGCATATGTGGGAACTCCTTCAAGACTGTTGGAAAAGCAGTCCAGGTGAAGTTGGTTGAGATAATGCCAAGAGTGTGCAAAGCTATCATTAATGCAAAGGGTGGCAATTTGAAGATTCTCAAATATAAAATATATTTAACACTTTTTTGGTTACTACATGATTCCATATGTGTTATTTCATAGTTTTGATGTCTTCACTATTAGTCTACAATATTGAATATAGTAAAAATACAGAAAAACTCTTGAATGAGTAGGTGTTCTAAAACTTGTGACCGGTAGTGTATCTAGGCTTCGGGATGGGTAGCCTACAGGGTAATATCAGAAGAATGCAATATGCAGAATTTATGTAGATATTCTAAAGTAAGTTTTGATAACTTTCAAATGTAGTAACAGAACCAATTAACAACCCTTGACATAATACCATAGAAGCAGTGTTCTGCTAATATAACAATGTGCACCTTTCATGTTTCATTGTCAATTAGACTACTATTTTATCAAGCCGTGTATTTTTTAATACAACTTTTCACATAACACACATTGCCTGTCGTTGTTGATTAACCTGTCTGTTTCATCAGGGCAGTAACTTGGGTCACTATCAGAAGCCTTAAGTTGGCGTGTCCTTTCATAGGAGTCGAGGGATACTAGCAACAATGGAGGAAGTGTACTTGTGTCACATGACACACTTTTATTCTGAGGTCTTGCCTGACAAGCTGTGAAAATAGCAAGTGAATAGTGAATTACATGATTTTTGGAGGTCGTTAAACCATTACAGTCACATTTCTAGACATTTTATGATACCCAACTTTCCTCCTTGTCTAAGAGAAAAACAGCGATTTCCATCATCCCTCAATTATAAACAAAGCTGGAGAAATAATGTCATCTGGTTTGGAAGGTAATTCTATGCTTTACAGCTGTAGACTGACTGGCTCCAGAATGGATTAGATTCATGCCAGTGATGCCATTACACTATACAACTGCTGTTGTGCAGCGGTCTAAGGCACTGCATCTCAATGCTAGAGGTGGCATTAAAGACAATGGTTCAATCCCGGGCTGTCTCACTACCATCTGTGATCGGGAGTCCCACAGGGTGGTGCACAATTGGCCCAGCATCGTGAGGGTTTGGCCACAGTAGGCCGTCATTGTAAATAAGAATTTGTTCTTAACTGACTTGCCTAGTTAAATATCTAGATATTTTTTAAGACAGCTGTAACATGTTTTGCTCTGGCCCTGGGTTGGTTTGAGTTTGTTGCTGCTAGTTAGGACACTGTTTTAGTCAGGCATGAGTAGGTTAGTACCACCAGATCTGCATCCAATATTTATTTGTACCCTAGATATGGGTTGCTTCTCGGAGAGTGATCAAACACATAACCAGCAGTCTACGATTTAGGTACCGGTATACTCACCACCACTGGGGACCAACAAACTCCAATCACCTATTCTGTGTGATAGGGTCCTCTGGCAAGGCATGTAAACCATAGTTGTTGGTTGTGCATCCTTCTGGAAGCATGCATTGCATAGTCAATCTGTATAGGGATTCTCAATCTCAAACGGCCATGATTCTTTGAACGCGTTGGTTGGGGGCGATGAAACAACAGAGCCCCATTCAATGGGGCGACAGGGTAGCCTAGTGGTTAGAGCGTTGGACTAGTAACTGAAAGGTAGCAAGTTCAAATCCCCGAGCTGACAAGGTACAAATCTGTCGTTCTTCCCCTGAACAGGCAATTAACCCACTGTTCCTAGGTTGTCATTGAAAATAAGAATTTGTTGGGTCTGTGTGGAAACAGTCCCGTGTGGTACAAACACTAACACGGAAAATAAACATGCACAACTCAAAAGTGAAACCAGGCTACCTAAGTATGATTCTCAACAATCGTCAGCTGTCTCTGATTGAGAACCATACTCAATCAGAGCCAAACACAGAAAATCCAAAATTATAGAAAAAACAACATAGACAACCCACCCAACTCACGCCCTGACCATACTAAAACAAAGAAATAACAAAGGAACCAAGGTCAGAGTGTGACAATTGCTGAGAATTTTCCTGGAAATAAAAAATTGTAGTGTATTTGAAGTTTGAAAAGGTTTCTAAAGTTTGTAATTTCCACTTAGAAATGTCAGACTTGATTTGCCCTACAAAGAAAGGTCCATTATTTTTTATCTACTTCATACAACTTATTTTTATCGAGATTTTTTTAAATTATGATGATTAGATTTCCACAGGGCGAGGACTTCGACCTAAGGGGGTTAACAGATTACTTTGCTAATGTAGATGGTTGGAAGTTGCTGTATGACCTAAAGCTATTTGGAGCATGCTAACAGGGATGCTACCCTTATTTTGCTCTGATGGCGATAATGCACAGCTGGGGCTAAAAAAACAAACGCTAATCTTGGGTTGTGGAACTTTCTGGTTCTACAGACTATGGCTATTAACCTTCCTCATATTTTATCTCTTGATCCCAAAAAACACTTTGGCTCATTAACTTGGCTCTTTAACAGAAATGTTAGGGGCAACAGTCTAATGTGTGTCGTAAGAGTCCACAAGAACATGTTAGTGTGCTATGAGTCGCCACTGAGAGAAAAGAACTGAGGCTGAAATGCATTTTTGTAATGCAGTATAATCTCCTTCGTAGATTTATCATCCTCTTCAGGATTGAATCGGCTGATGACTTATTGACTCCTTTTGGTGCTGAAGAACATGTGGCCTGTCTATTTAATCCCTCCTGATTTGAAAATCTTGAAAGCTGCCTGTTGTACAGTAGACAAGCACATAGGAGGAGGTCTATCTCTGTAGATTATCATTGTTGTCACTGGTCTTTGTTACTGGGCTGTGTGCTAACTTGCTTAAACTACCAAACTGTCTCTGACAATCCAAAACTTTAATTTACCGTGACTTAAAATCTAAAATCATTTTTGTAAATTTCCTGCAACCTCCCAGATGAGCAGAACAATATATCTCCATCCCTTAAGCTCTGGCCCAGTAGGAATTGGCAGCAAACCACCAGTGGGACCAAACCCATCATTTGGGAACCACTGATCTATTTCTCATCCCTCCCACATCCCCTGTTATCTTCACAGCAGGGACCCGTATCCCTCACACTGCCAGTTCATTTCCACTAGGCTCAGAACGACCCTGAATCACTCCATGCCTTGGCATAGAGAGCAAAGATTAGTCAACACATTTATGGCCATCAATCCTTGTGTTTTTACCCACAGCAGCTGACCCGCTTACAGAAATTGGATACCCAGAAAATGTAAACGCAGAAACCCTTGGAATCTCTAAAGTGATGGTTTCCCTCCAGGCTTAAATCGATGTAGGGCAAGGCTAGAAATTGATGGTCAAATAGCTCGCGCCTGTCATTCAATTGTTACTGAATCAATGTTATCTAATCTAAAGGTTTTGAGGCTGAAATATTAGCCCTTTTGTAAGTATAGTTGACTACATAAAGAAGTTCATGAATTAGGGTACAACAACATTTCCAGTAAGTCGTGCTGAAAGTCCAAGTTTTAAAATTATTATATGTGCATTGGCTTTACAGGGTAGCATTACATGGTAGCATTACATGGTAGCCTACATATCATTTGCCACTTTATCACTTTTCTTCCAATTGCCAGATTTTCATGACAAATGTCTTATCTTTATGCCGTAGCTAAATATCAGTGAATATGGGTAACCTTATTGACTGTACTGTTTTGAAAGAGACGTCATGGTCATTTGTTTCTCTAAAATGTAAGAGATGCTCCCTGAGGTGAAGTCAGATTAACATGGCTTTTTCAAGGAGCCAGGACACCAACTGATATCGCCATGAATTCATGTGATTCATATTTGGTGCATATGGGCAATAAACAGGGGATATCCTGTTGTTGTCGCATGCTTCCTTAGTCACAGTGACTGGCTACGAAGGCTTGCTGAGTATATGTGCATACAATACAGGGATAATATAAACTGAGTATTATGAATAGTCAGTCATATGAACATCTACAATAAAATACATCAAATCAATGTTATTGCGCAATTACCTTTTTCTCGGGTCTCTAGCCTTATCAGATTCCATTCTCTGTCCACTTGGTATTACGACCATGGACAGCAGGCTTTGGGAATCTGGAACCTCCACTCCACACCACAGACCAAACAACAGATCCTGACATTTAAATAGAAGATACCGTAATCCAGGAGAAATGCTGTGCTTCATAGAAAATATGATAACACAGTCTAGGTTTAACCCTGGATTTCTACAGGGGGCTACACTTCAGGGCTGCATTCTTTTTATCCTCTGCGGTTCACAGCCAGACAATTAAAGATTCATGCATTCCCTCACTATATCTACATCTATTGTTTCTCAGGTGAGGGCAGTGTTTATTTTTTATCACAGTGACTCACTACTAGTCCTTCATTTAATTGTGCTGTTGAGTTGTGAAGGCTGGTGTCGCGTTGGCACCCGAGTGCTGAATGAAACAAACTGAAATGATGTCAGGTAAGTTCCCTCTTTGCTTTGGGCACCTTGAATGTTTGAAACGGAGACCATGGTCATGTTGCTTCATTGTCAGAAAGACAGTATTTGATGAATATTTCATCCCCCTCCGGCTGCTGAGCCTCCCTGCCTGCATACAGATGCTCACTGCATTAAAACACCACTAGCCCTTCACTCCCTCCTGTACCTGTGAATTGGGGCCGTTCTCCAGCTGAGGCTTTTCATTCAGATCACTTTATTATCTCCACCTCATGTGATTCAAATGTTACAAAATCATTTTTGCATAACCATACAATAAGCTATCAAACATTGACAAATGCATTCCTATTATCGCCAAGAGCAGTTGAAATGGTTAAATGTAAACACAACACACCAAAGTAGAAAACACTTTATGCACAAGTGATGCATACAACAACAGCTGGTGTTTAGTGTGGCTGTGCTGTGCACTGCAGCATCAGTGGTAGTAGCTAGGGGCAAACACTCTACTCACCATATATCTGGACTGCTGTCATTGTGTTGTCAACATCCGACAAAAAACAGTAACCTGGTTTATACCATTTCATCCCTGGCTGTTCCTGATGTGTAATCATGCCCGGCTCCAGGAAGATTTGCCCGAGGGGGCATTTTAAATCCATGGGGAACACAACTAGTATTGCTTTAGAGCCTTAATAAAAGGTAGATTGGTCATACTACTGAAATGTAGCCGTACACATCAATAACCGTTGTTTTATAGAATAACATAACAAAGATATGCTCCTCACTACTACATACAAGTGTATCTGAAATGCAGCCGTAGCTGCTGTAGGCCTTCACATAATTTACTCCTAGCAACACGCACAGGTCAGATGTTCAGGATGAGCACCACTGTGCTGGCAAAGATTCTTACAACCTTCAATCATTACAACTATAGGCTACATCCATGTAAAATGTGTGACACTACACAATAAGACTAACCTACAGTAAGAACCTAAGAAATATGGGGAGAGTTCCATGTGGGAGAGTTTCCTACACAAATGCTATAGCAAGAAGCATCCTTCAATCAGACATCCATGTAAAATGTGTGACACTACACAATAAGACTAACCTACAGTAAGAACCTACAGTAAGCCAAGCAGATCACTTCAGATCACACTTGCACAATATTTCCCGTGTGGGAGAGCTTCAGAAAAAGCTAACTGAATCAAACTAACTGCATATTCTATATTCATAGCTGATGAGAAATTTGCTACATGACAGGTAAGAGTCCATTCAAAGAGCAACACACACAAGAGAGCAGGGAGTGGGCAAAACAAGTTGTCTGTGTGTCGTTTTCTTATAGTATTGACAATACTTTTACAGTAGAATATAACACAATGGCCGTGTGTAATGCAAACTAATGATAACAGAGTGAACATTAGCCTACTTCATTTAGTAGGCTACACACAGTATTAGTCCTATACTACTGAGACATACAAAATGTACAATAATGTAGGGCTACCTGAAACTCAGCCAAATACAAAACTACTGTAATTCTGCACACAAGAAAGCACACAATGTTGAAGAGAAGCCCCACGAAGACTGGCAGCCCAATATGCTCTCTTTAAAACGGCATACACCGTAACAATCGATTCAGGACCATGGACAGAAGGCTACCGCCAGTCAGCACAATAAATGGATAACTTTAGATGAGCTGCCAATTTCAGCACAGCGAAGTAGACAGCCAGGACACCTCACCACAGGGCTCACCTCAAATCACAACCAATAGGCTACATTGGTCCCTATACTCATAGAATAATGCAAAGCTGTATATCTATCAATAGCAATTAGACCCAGAAATGTAAGCAATACATTAAGAATGGTTAATACATTTAACATGCGTTGCAGTAAAAAGCAAAGGCCTAAAGTAACTATACATTACACCCCAAAAAAATCAGCCAAACAACCAGGTTTACAATGCATTCATAATTCTTGCACGGCGGCCAGGGCCATAAAGGTTGTAGCTTACCATTTAGAGGAGCTGAAGCCTCCTCGATGATGTGTTGAACCTCATGAGTAGTTTCTGATTCCATTCTCCTTCCTGGCGAAATGTACTTGTCGGGTCCCTGTCAAATGCCAGCTGGAAAAGCTAGTCTTTTAGTTGATGCGTCTGTGTTCACCGAATACGTTCTTCAGGGTGGAGAAGGAATTTACTGCTGTAGATGCCCCAAATGTTAGTCCGTATCAGTGGCAACAGCACAGTCGGTATTGCTGACAAAGACCCACCGTATCTTTGAAGAACACTGAGTGGGGTCCATTTGTTGTTGCTGGCTGTGGTTGTGATTTGACTTTGTAAGAATGTACCAGTCACAATAAACTCTTCCTCCAGCAGTTTTGGTTCAATCCAACAATGGTTTGACCTTGTTCACATCCAAACAGTTCCGCCTCTCGGGATCCATGGTACAACAGAGTTTCCACCAGTTGACTATATCCTTTGCTAAATCTTGATGACATTTCCCCCAGCACGGCATCTAGTGCTGAAAAACAGTCGCTTACACTCCCTTTTGTCTCCATCCTCATGCTGACCCCCTGTGATTTTAACTACGTACTCTTGCAGAGTTTTACTCATGAGTCTCCGTTCCTTGCTTGGAGCTGGGGTGCTCGCGCCCTCCTGGCATGCCTCCCTATGCTTTTCCAATTCAGCATCACATCACAGTTTTTCACCGCACCCTACGTACTGCAGACAAGTTCGGCAGTAACAAGTTTGGCAGACAAGTTTGGCAGTAACTTGTTAAGAGGGTCGAGGAGCCCTAGGATTTGTTGAGTCATGTTAGCAATAAACGTATTGCTAACTTATTGCCCCGCCCCATTCACTGACCCTCTAGCGCCTTAGTTTTATCACCTCTTCTCCCCTCTTTATCAGCGCCATCCAGAGCAGAGCCCTGCAGGCATGTCCATCCAGAGCCCTGTACAACACATGGGTTTGGGTCCATTCAGATAATCCCTCCCTTGTCTTTCATGCAGTGGCTAGTGCCTGTGGTGCTAGTTCTGGCTAATGTTTTGGGCTGTTGGCATGACAATACTGACATGGCTTATAGGGCTGGGAATTGCCAAGTACCTAACAAACCCAGCAGCATACCACCCTGCATCCCACTGCTGGCTTGCCTCTGAAGCTAAGTAGGGTTGGTCCTGGTCGGTCACTGAATGGGCGACCAGATGCTGTTTGAAGTGTTGTTGGAGGGCCAGTAGGAGGCACTCTTTTCTCTGGTCTAAAATGAGATATCCCAGGGCAGTGATAGGGGACGTCATGCTGTGTAGGACGTCGTCTTTCAGATGGGACGTTAAATGGCTGTCCGGACTCTCTCTACCCGCCCGCTGGAGATACCCACCCACTGGAGTTACCCACTCACTGGAGATACCCACCCACTGGAGTTACCCACTCACTGGAGATACCCACCCACTGGAGTTACCCACTCACTGGAGATACCCACCCACTGGAGTTACCCACTCACTGGAGATACCCACCCACTGGAGTTACCCACTCACTGGAGATACCCACCCACTGGAGTTACCCACCCACTGGAGTTACCCACCCGCTGGAGTTACCCACTCACTGGAGTTACCCACCCGCTGGAGTTACCCACTCACTGGAGTTACCCACTCACTGGAGTTACCCTCTTACTGGAGTTACCCACTCACTGGAGTTACCCACCCACTGGAGATACCCACTCACTGGAGATACCCACCCACTGGAGATACCCACCCACTGGAGATACC
Source organism: Oncorhynchus nerka (assembly GCF_034236695.1). Taxonomy (NCBI): domain Eukaryota; kingdom Metazoa; phylum Chordata; class Actinopteri; order Salmoniformes; family Salmonidae; genus Oncorhynchus; species Oncorhynchus nerka. The sequence goes on from NC_088410.1 coordinate 88,484,821, forward strand.
CACCCACTGGAGTTACCCGCCCGCTGGAGATACCCACCCACTGGAGTTACCCACCCACTGGAGTTACCCACCAGCTGGAGTTACCCACCAGCTGGAGTTACCCACCCACTGGAGTTACCCTCTTACTGGAGTTACCCACCAGCTGGAGTTACCCACTTACTGGAGTTACCCACCCACTGGAGTTACCCTCTTACTGGAGTTACCCTCTTACTGGAGATACCCACTCACTGGAGTTACCCACGCACTGGAGTTACCCACCCACAGGAGATACCCACCCACGGGAGATACCCACCCACTGGAGATACCCACTCACTGGAGTTACCCACTCGCTGGAGTTACCCACTCACTGGAGTTACCCACCCACTGGAGTTACTCTGACTTCAAGTGTTTAGGAGCTCTCCCATGGCCCCTGTGTAGTTTAATTTCAACATACCTCCGCCCCCACCCCACCTCATCTTCCTCCGCTCTCTCATCCCTTCATCCTCTGGAGGGCATTATGAGGCATGAGAGCAGCTCCTCTCAAACCATTTGACCTCCTGGGGAGGCATGCTGTGTTTTTACAAGTGGGGAGGATTTGTTGTTATTATGTTGTTCGTTCCATCTAAATCCTGGAGGGTATAACCATTCATCTCTGCTGATGAATATTGTATGGAGCTGCAACTTGACTGGTCAGTCAGCAGCAGCATGAGTGTTTAATAGAATCAGTGTGAAATGCTGGGGTAAATGACACCAAACCTGTGCTGCCACCAATTAATAATTCATTAGGAGCTGTTCGGGCTACACCTATATAAATACCTTTTCTGAATTACCATTTAAAGAATGCTCTGCGGGTTACAAAACAAAAACAAATGACAAGTCCTTGAAACAGATATACAGTAAGATATGTAAATGGTATTGTGATCCATTGTGATTGTGATTCCTCTTCCTGGAATTCTCTCTCCTACCAACTCTCTCTCTCTCTCCTACTAACTCTCTCTCTCTGTCCTACTAACTCTCTCTCTCTCTCTCTCTCTCTCTCTCTCTCTCTCTCTTTCTCTCTCTCTCTCTCTCTCTGTCCTACCAACTCTCTCTCTCTCTCCTACTAACTCTCTCTCTCTCCTACTAACTCTCTCTCCCTCTCCTACTAACTCTCTCTCCCTCTCCTATTAACTCTCTCTCTCTCCTACTAACTCTCTCTCTCTCTCCTACTAACTCTCTCTCTCTCCTACTAACTCTCTCTCTCTCTCCTACTAACTCTCTCTCTATCTCCTACTAACTCTCTCTCTCGCTCGCTCTTATGATGTAAGGTACTGTACATGGGTAATGTATGTGAAAATATTCCCATATGTAATGTTTATTTTGTTTGAAATTATGGCCTCGTTCCCTTGGAAGAATTTACTAGACTCTGTATATTGGCGCAGGTCTACCTTAACACGGATGTCATAAAACACATAGTATTCTACCTAACAAATCCTTGTTCGACGCTTAAATGTTTCACATTTGCACAGTCCATTAATGACTTTGTAGTTGGTATTTGCAGGGACGCCTGTGCTGTGAGTTGGATCCAAGGATTTATGTCATGGAAAGAGCAGGTGTTCCTAATGTTTTGCATATACTGTATATCGACTAGATGACTGAAGCTACTGCACCCCCATTTTAGTACTCCCCCACCATTTTTGGATTTATTAATACAATTCGTTTTTGCCACATGTATTCTATTGCAGACACCCTAATGCAAACTTTAACATTATATTATATGAGCTAAACAAACACACACACAAACACAAAAATAGATAAATAAACATTTTCCTTCATGTACATTTTTTTGAGAGCACTGATGTTACTGTCCCCACTACAGCAAAACATACCATAGTTAAATATATGTAATTTTGTGAAAAATGTGAAAAATCTTGAAAAATATCATTGAAATACTGTAGAATTCCATTAATTCCTATAGACAGACGGGTTAGCTAACAATGTCACTAAAATGATGTGCACTCTTCAATGGGACAGAAGTCCATGTGCTGTTGTGATTCTGGATTGGGCAGATAGCTAGCAACAATGACAGGAAGCTGCCATGTGGGGAATCGTCGGTGGCTCGTTTCAGCTCGTTTTTATCTTGTCCTTGATACCATGTCTTGTTTTGATGTGTTTTGACTGATGTCAAGCTAGCTAACCAACAACTGTAATGATGTATTTGAGAGAAGTGCTCATTGTGCACATTATTTATCTTTTCATTAAACATTTGGAGACTAAATATAGTTTACATGTTATCAACAATCTATGTCAGCCTTGTCGTATAGTTGCGCATGCTTCGGTTTTGTTGCTAAACAACCAACCCGTCTATTTATTAATTTAACTAGGCAAGTCAGTTAAGAGCAAATTCTTATTTTCAATGACAGCCTAGGAACAGTGGGTTAAATGCAAGTTCAGGGGCAGAATGACAGATTTGTACCTTGTCAGCTCGGGGTTTTGAACTTGCAACCTTCCGGTCACTAGTCCAACGCTCTAACCACTAGGCTACCCTGCCGCCCCAGGGTATGGAGGAGGGCTTCTTCTGAGGAGTACCAATATGGCCGACCGGGGGCTTCAAAGCTCCTCATTGGCCAATACATAGCATCAGCAATCTCCTGTTTTAAAGGCTATACATTATTGGTTGGAACGTTGTTGAAAATCATACCTGTGCCACACTTTGACGACACCAGCTCCCAACCATGTAAATGTAAATTGCAACCACTTTGCATGGAGCAATTCTAAGTCAATTTCCCCTAGTTCCTCATGTGGAAAATGAGGACTGTGTGAGATAGGATACGCATGAACATCACAGACTGCATAGAATATCTACTTTATGAGGACATGTCACAATGTAGAATCCCTGTGTTGCTGTGGCATAAGCCGTAGCTTAACTCACTTCACATAACACATTCTCCCATACGAGCTCCCGGGTAATGCTCCCTGCTGCTTGCTCAATCAATCCATAACACGGAGTCCATGCATTCTAGTGCTTTTACTGGTCATTAACCCAGTCTGCTCTGCAAGGAGGGATATCCCTATGAAGTTATGAATGAATGGATCAAAAGGGTTTGCTAGCCTGAGAAGATGCATTTAGCTGCAGATATAATGCTGGACATGTAATGATTCATGGTTAAACCCAAACCATGATGAGAATGTGATGCATGGCCAGAGATGGCAGGAACAGATTGCCAGGGAGGCCAAGTCATCACAGAGGATGAAGACTATACAAAAATGTTTATGTTTGTGCAAGTATGTGGTCTTATGATGGAACGTTACAGACACCAGGAAATCAAGTATGTGGTCTTATGATGGAACGTTACAGACACCAGGAAATCAAGTATGTGGTCTTATGATGGAACGTTACAGACACCAGGAAATCAAGGATGTGGTCTTATGATGGAACGTTACAGACACCAGGAAATCAAGGATGTGGTCTTATGATGGAACGTTACAGACACCAGGAAATCAAGGATGTGGTCTTATGATGGAACGTTACAGACACCAGGAAATCAAGGATGTGGTCTTATGATGGAACGTTACAGACACCAGGAAATCAAGGATGTGGTCTTATGATGGAACGTTACAGACACCAGGAAATCAAGGATGTGGTCTTATGATGGAACGTTACAGACACCAGGAAATCAAGTATGTGGTCTTATGATGGAACGTTACAGACACCAGGAAATCAAGGATGTGGTCTTATGATGGAACGTTACAGACACCAGGAAATCAAGGATGTGGTCTTATGATGGAACGTTACAGACACCAGGAAATCAAGTATGTGGTCTTATGATGGAACGTTACAGACACCAGGAAATCAAGGATGTGGTCTTATGATGGAACGTTACAGACACCAGGAAATCAAGTATGTGGTCTTATGATGGAACGTTACAGACACCAGGAAATCAAGGATGTGGTCTTATGATGGAACGTTACAGACACCAGGAAATCAAGTATGTGGTCTTATGATGGAACGTTACAGACACCAGGAAATCAAGGATGTGGTCTTATGATGGAACGTTACAGACACCAGGAAATCAAGGATGTGGTCTTATGATGGAACGTTACAGACACCAGGAAATCAAGGATGTGGTCTTATGATGGAACGTTACAGACACCAGGAAATCAAGTATGTGGTCTTATGATGGAACGTTACAGACACCAGGAAATCAAGGATGTGGTCTTATGATGGAACAGACACCAGGAAATCAAGTATGTGGTCTTATGATGGAACGTTACAGACACCAGGAAATCAAGTATGTGGTCTTATGATGGAACGTTACAGACACCAGGAAATCAAGTATGTGGTCTTATGATGGAACGTTACAGACACCAGGAAATCAAGGATGTGGTCTTATGATGGAACGTTACAGACACCAGGAAATCAAGGATGTGGTCTTATGATGGAACGTTACAGACACCAGGAAATCAAGGATGTGGTCTTATGATGGAACGTTACAGACACCAGGAAATCAAGGATGTGGTCTTATGATGGAATGTTACAGACACCAGGAAATCAAGGATGTGGTCTTATGATGGAACGTTACAGACACCAGGAAATCAAGGATGTGGTCTTATGATGGAACGTTACAGACACCAGGAAATCAAGGATGTGGTCTTATGATGGAACGTTACAGACACCAGGAAATCAAGGATGTGGTCTTATGATGGAACGTTACAGACACCAGGAAATCAAGGATGTGGTCTTATGATGGAATGTTACAGACACCAGGAAATCAAGGATGTGGTCTTATGATGGAACGTTACAGACACCAGGAAATCAAGGATGTGGTCTTATGATGGAACGTTACAGACACCAGGAAATCAAGGATGTGGTCTTATGATGGAACGTTACAGACACCAGGAAATCAAGGATGTGGTCTTATGATGGAACGTTACAGACACCAGGAAATCAAGGATGTGGTCTTATGATGGAATGTTACAGACACCAGGAAATCAAGGATGTGGTCTTATGATGGAACGTTACAGACACCAGGAAATCAAGGATGTGGTCTTATGATGGAACGTTACAGACACCAGGAAATCAAGGATGTGGTCTTATGATGGAACGTTACAGACACCAGGAAATCAAGGATGTGGTCTTATGATGGAACGTTACAGACACCAGGAAATCAAGGATGTGGTCTTATGATGGAACGTTACAGACACCAGGAAATCAAGGATGTGGTCTTATGATGGAACGTTACAGACACCAGGAAATCAAGGATGTGGTCTTATGATGGAACGTTACAGACACCAGGAAATCAAGGATGTGGTCTTATGATGGAACGTTACAGACACCAGGAAATCAAGGATGTGGTCTTATGATGGAACGTTACAGACACCAGGAAATCAAGGATGTGGTCTTATGATGGAACGTTACAGACACCAGGAAATCAAGGATGTGGTCTTATGATGGAACGTTACAGACACCAGGAAATCAAGTATGTGGTCTTATGATGGAACGTTACAGACACCAGGGAATCAAGGATGTGGTCTTATGATGGAACGTTACAGACACCAGGAAATCAAGGATGTGGTCTTATGATGGAACGTTACAGACACCAGGAAATCAAGGATGTGGTCTTATGATGGAACGTTACAGACACCAGGAAATCAAGGATGTGGTCTTATGATGGAACGTTACAGACACCAGGAAATCAAGGATGTGGTCTTATGATGGAACGTTACAGACACCAGGAAATCAAGGATGTTGGAATAGTGTAGTAGATCCATTGCTCTCGTGCCTTGTATTCATCAAAGAAAGAAGGATTCCATACTCAAGAGGGTACACCATGTTGTATGTCATGTTGTGTTCTGTTTGAGGCCATGTTCATGTTGTGTTCTGTTTGAGACCATGTTGTATGTCATGTTGTGTTCTGTTTGAGGCCATGTTCATGTTGTCATGGTGTGTTCTGTTTGAGGCCATGTTCATGTTGTCATGGTGTGTTCTGTTTGAGGCCATGTTCATGTTGTCATGGTGTGTTCTGTTTGAGGCCATGTTCATGTTGTCATGGTGTGTTCTGTTGATGCCATGTTCATGTTGTCATGGTGTGTTTTGTTTGAGGCCATGTTCATGTTGTCATGGTGTGTTTTGTTTGAGGCCATGTTCATGTTGCCATGATGTGTTCTGTTTGAGGCCATGTTCATGTTGTGTTATGTTTGAGGCCATGTTCATGTTGTGTTCTGTTTGAGGCCATGTTCATGTTGTGTTCTGTTTGAGGCCATGTTCATGTTGTCATGGTGTGTTCTGTTGAGGCCATGTTCAGTCTTATTTATAGCAGATGTACTGTTAGAATCCTCTCATCAAGGTTGAATTCGTAGGTGGCTGAATAGTCCAAGAAATCGTCCGTAGAGCACAACCTTTCCTCACACAGGAATCGGCGCAGGTCCTAATTCAGGCACTTGTCATCTCTGGTCTGGACTACTACAGCTCTCTGTTAGCTGGGCTCCCCATTTGTGCAACTTGTCCAGAATGCCGCATCCTGCCTGCTGTTCAACCTTCAAACATGCTCCCTTGTCACTCCGCTCCTCGGCACACTCCACTGGCTTCCAGTCGAAGCTCGCATTATCTTCAAAACCCTGGTGCTTGCCTACGGAGCAGCAAGGGTAACTGCCCCTCCTTACCTTCATGCTCAAACCCTACATCCCAGGCCTGGCACGCCGTTCCACTACCTCTGGTCTCTTGGCCCTCCCACTCCTACAGAGAGGGCAGCTCTCGCTCAGCCCAATAAAAGCTCTTCTCTGTCCTGACACCCCAATGGTGGAACAAGCTTCCCCCTACCCTACCTCTTTGAATAGCATCTTAATGAACTCTCACGGCTCCTCCGACCCCCCCTAAAATGTAGATCTGGTGGAAAAAGTGTGCAATATTTATTTTGTCCACAGGTGGTTACTACTAAATAATACATGAAAGTTCAAATGACGTCGCTGAAGGATTGCTTTTTTGGTTCCAAATTCCAAATTGTATGGAGCTTCAGTATTGAGATATATTGCATGCCTCAAAACAATGAGTGGTCTCATTGACCGGACTGTAATTTCATCCTTTAAAGATGTCCAGTTTATTTTCAGCTGACAAGTGATGGCATGAACTCATACTGAACTCATCGCCTGAATACCAATGGTCACGTTTCATTGCTAGAATTTTTCAGGGTCACATTCTGGACGTTGCATAGAAATGTCATGTATAGAGCTAACATAATTCTTTACTCTAAATGGCAAAGACACATGTCTGTTCTACACAATACATTTCTATGTGACCTTTCCATAACATTGTGCCTTACTGTCAAGTGGGAAGTGCTGGGAAGTGCTGGGAAGTTACACCATGAAGGGGACATTCAATGCCATGGTGGAGTTCGTTTTGTATGTGGCCTATAGCCATTACCTCCTACACTAGACTACAGATGTAGGGTCTTAATATGAGCCAGTTTGTTACAGCAGGAAAATAATCCAGCAGCAACAGGAAATGTCAATTATTTATGTGGATTATAATTAATTACATTTTTGTAGGGGTTAATACATTTTTCGTTAGAGCAAATCAAGTCTGACATTTTAAATTGGAAATTACAAACCTTTTTACAAACCTTTTAAAACCTTGAAGCAAAATCAAATCAAATCAAATTGTATTTGCACATGCGTCGAATACAACAGTGAAATGCTTACTTACTAGCCCTTAACCAACAATGCTTTAAGAAGTTAAGAAGAAATAAGAATAACAAATAATTAAACAGCAACAGTAAAATAACAATAGCGAGTACATACCAGTACAGAGTCAATGTGCAGGGGCACCGGTTAGTCCAGGTAATTGAGCTAATATGTACATGTAGGTAGATTTAAAGTGACCATGCATAGATAATAAACAGAGAATAGCAGCAGCATAAAAGTGAACGAATACACTACAAGTTTGCATTTCCTGCCGTGCAGAAAATCTCTCTGCAACAAAAGAGTGATCAAATTACGATCGTACATCTGTAGACTGAGTGTTTGGGCTTCAGCCAACAGACTGTGGTGGTGGAACACTGCTCTTGTCTTGCAGATTCTGTTACTCAATAGGCCAGCCATCTGGCCTGTCTCAGAGGTGCAGTGAGACTCTGAGAACCAAAGCAGAAGCAGTAGTAGAAAAGGTCACGCAGCCGGGAAGAAAGGCTATTCATTTGAAATCATTAAATGTTCAGCCAGCGCAATAACTGCAAAAGAGCAACATTGAAAGGCGATGTGATGCTACGTTTTAGTCTGTTCATCCAAAATATTTTTGGGTGCATAAATGCTGTTTAATTTGCTTAGAAAATTGAGTGTGTGTCTGTTGTCTGTTGTATTCATCAATGTGGGTATTCATACGCTCCATTGACATACATGGGCAACATCATCTGTATGCTATGGTTAACACGTTTAATTTCCTTGATGCTCAAAATGATTGAACCGGACATTGTGATGGAGCCTCCTTAAAACACGTGTTCTGAACTGAAACCAAAAGCTGATGATACAGGGGCGTCAGGTAGTCTAGTGGTCAGAGTGCGGCAGGTAGCCTAGAGGTCAGAGGGCGGTAGGTAGCCTGGTGGTCAGAGGGCGGCAGGTAGCCTAGAGGTCAGAGGGCGGTAGGTAGCCTGGTGGTCAGAGGGCTGCAGGTAACCTGGTGGTCAGAGAGCGGCAGGTAGCCTGGTGGTCAGAGGGTGGCAGGTAGCCTAGAGGTCAGAGGGCGGTAGGTAGCCTGGTGGTCAGAGGGCTGCAGGTAGCCTGGTGGTCAGAGGGCTTCAGGTAACCTGGTGGTCAGGGGGCTTCAGGTAGCCTGGTGGTCAGAGGGCTGCAGGTAACCTGGTGGTCAGAGGGCTGCAGGTAACCTGGTGGTCAGAGGGCTTCAGGTAACCTGGTGGTCAGGGGGCTTCAGGTAGCCTGGTGGTCAGAGGGCTGCAGGTAGCCTGGTGGTCAGAGGGCTTCAGGTAACCTGGTGGTCAGGGGGCTTCAGGTAGCCTGGTGGTCAGAGGGCTGCAGGTAACCTGGTGGTCAGAGGGCGGCAGATAGCCTGGTGGTCAGGGGGCTTCAGGTAGCCTGGTGGTCAGAGGGCGTCAGGTAACCTGGTGGTCAGAGGGCGGCAGATAGCCTGGTGGTCAGGGGGCTTCAGGTAGCCTGGTGGTCAGAGGGCGGCAGATAGCCTGGTGGTCAGGGGGCTTCAGGTAGCCTAGTGGTCAGAGGGCGGCAGGTAGCCTGGTGGGTAGAGGGTTGGGCCAGTCACCAAACGGTTGCTGGATCGAATCCCCATTCTGACAAGTAAAAAATCTGTCGTTTTCCCCCTGAACAAGGCAGTTAACCCCTGTTCCCCTGTAGGCTGTCATTGTAAATAACTCCTATAGCTCCACAAACTCCTCTAGCTCCACAGTGAAATAGGGTGCAGGCCAGGCAGCAGGCTGTTAGCCAGCCTGCCAGCTTAGTGGAGTCTGCCACTAGCACAGTCAGTGTAGTCAGCTCAGCTGTCCCCATTGAGACCGTGTCTGTGCCTCGACCTAGGTTGGGCAAAACTAAACATGGCGGTGTTCGCCTTAGCAATCTCGCTAGAATAAAGGGCTCCTCCATTCCTGCCATTATTGAAAGAGATTGTGATACCTCACATCTCAAAATAGGGCTTACTTAATGTTAGATCCCTCACTTCAAAGGCAGTTATAGTCAATGAACTAATCACTGATCATAATCTTAATGTGATTGGCCTGACTGAAACATGGCTTAAGCCTGATGAATTTACTGTGTTAAATGAGGCCTCACCTCCTGGCTACACTAGTGACCATATCCCCGTGCATCCTGCAAAGGCGGAGGTGTTTCTAACATTTACGATAGCAAATATCAATTTACAAGAAAGGGAAAAAAACATTTTCGTCTTTTGAACTTCTCGTCATGAAATCTATGCAGCCAACTCAATCACTTTGTATAGCTACTGTTTACAGACCTCCGGAGCCATATACAGCGTTCCTCACTGAGTTCCCTGAATTCCTATCGGAACTTGTCGTCAAAGCAGATAATATTCACATTTTTGGTGATTTTAATATTCACATGGAAAAGTCCACAGACCCACTCCAAAAGGCTTTCGGAGCAATCATCGACTCAGTGGTTTTTGTCCAACATGTCTCTGGACCTACTCACTGTCACAGTCATACTCTGGACCTAGTTTTGTCCCATGGAATAAATGCTGTGTATCTTAATGTTCAGACCACCATTTTATTATGTTTGCAATCGCAACAAATAATCTGCTCAGACCCCAACCAAGGAGCATCAAAAGTCATGCTATACATTCTCAGACAACCCAAAGATTCCTTGATGCCCTTCCAGACTCCCTCTGCCTACCCAAGGACGTCAGAGGACAAAAATCAGTTAACTACCTAACTGAGGAACTCAATTTAACCTTGTGCAATACCCTAGATGCAGTTGCACCCCTAAAAATTAAAAACATTTGTCAAAAGAAACTAGCTCCATCGTATACAGAAAATACCCAAGCTCTGAAGCAAGCTTCCAGAAAATTGGAACGGAAATGGCGCCACACCAAACTGGAAGACAGTACCGTGCAGTATTGAAGAGCCCTCACTGCTGCTCGATCATCCTATTTTTCCAACTTAATTGAGGAAAATAAGAACAATCCGAAATTTCTTTTTGATACTGTCGCAAAGCTAACTAAAAAGCAGCATTCTGAAAGAGCTGCTTCCTGTGCTTGACCCTCCTATGTTGAACATAATAAACGGCTCTCTATCCACCGGATGTGTACCAAACTCACTAAAAGTGGCAGTAATAAAGCCTCTTTTGAAAAAGCCAAACCTTGACCCAGAAAATATAAAAAACTATCAGCCTATATCGAATCTTCCATTCCTCTCAAAAAGAAAATGAAAAAGCTGTTGCGCAGCAACTCACTGCCTTCCTGAAGACAAACAATGTATACGAAATGCTTCAGTCTGGTTTTAGACCCCATCATAGCACTGAGACGGCACTTGTGAAGGTGGTAAATGACCTTTTAATGGCATCAGACCGAGGCTCTGCATCTGTCTTCGTGCTCCTAGACCTTAGTGCTGCTTTTGATACCATCGATCACCACATTCTTTGGGAGAGATTGGAAACCCAAATTGGTCTACACGGACAAGTTCTGGCCTGGTTTAGATCTTATCTGTCGGAAAGATATCAGTTTGTCTCTGTGAATGGTTTGTCCACTCACTATATATTTTACCTCTTGGGGATCTCATTCGAAAACATAATGTTAACCTTCACTGCTATGCGGATGACACACAGCTGTACATTTCAATGAAACATGGTGAAGCCCCAAAATTGCCCTCGTCTCACAGCCTGTATTTCAGACATAAGAAAGTGGACGGCTGCAAACGTTCTACTTTTAAACTCGGACAAAACAGAAATGCTTGTTCTAGGTCCCAAGAAACAAAGAGATCTTCTGTTGAATCTGAGAATTAATCCTGATTTTATTTTTATTTTTATTTCACCTTTATTTAACCAGGTAGGCAAGTTGAGAACAAGTTGTCATTTACAATTGCGACCTGGCCAAGATAAAGCAAAGCAGTTCGACACATACAACGACACAGAGTTACACATGGAGTAAAACAAACATACAATCAAAAATACAGTAGAAACAAGTCTATATACGATGTGAGCAAATGAGGTGAGATAAGGGAGGTAAAGGCAAAAAAGGCCACGGTGGCAAAGTAAATACAATATAGAAAGTAAAACACTGGAATGGTAGATTTGCAGTGGAAGAATGTGCAAAGTAGAAATAAAAATAATGGGGTGCAAAGGAGCTAAATAAATAAAATAAAATAAATACAGTAGGGAAAGAGGTAGTTGTTTGGGCTAAATTATAGGTGGGCTATGTACAGGTGCAGTAATCTGTGAGCTGCTCTGACAGCTGGTGCTTAAAGCTAGTGAGGAAGATAAGTGTTTCCAGTTTCAGAGATTTTTGTAGTTTGTTCCAGTCATTGGCAGCAGAGAACTGGAAGGAGAGGCGGCCAAAGAAAGAATTGGTTTTGGGGGTGACCAGAGAGATATACCTGCTGGAGCGCATGCTACAGGTGGGTGATGCTATGGTGACCAGCGAGCTGAGATAAGGGGGGACTTTAGCTAGCAGGGTCTTGTAGATGACCTGGAGCCAGTGGGTTTGGTGACGAGTATGAAGCGAGGGCCAGCGAACGAAAGCGTACAGGTCGCAATGGTGGGTAGTATATGGTGCTTTGGTGACAAAACGGATGGCACTGTGATAGACTGCATCCACGCGTGGCCACGCACGCCTCCAACTCAATCATCAAGTTTGCGGACGACACAACAGTGGTAGGCTTGATTACCAACAACGACCAGACGGCCTACAGGGAGGAGGTGAGGGCCCTCGGAGTGTGGTGTCAGGAAAATAACCTCACACTCAACGTCAACAAAACTAAGGAGATGATTGTGGACTTCAGGAAACAGCAGAGGGAACACCCCCCTATCCACATTGATGGAACAGTAGTGGAGAGGGTAGCAAGTTTTAAGTTCCTCGGCATACACATCACAGACAAACTGAATTGGTCCACTCACACTGACAGCGTCGTGAAGAAGGCGCAGCAGCGCCTCTTCAACCTCAGGAGGCTGAAGAAATTCGGCTTGTCACCAAAAGCACTCACAAACTTCTACAGATGCACAATCGAGAGCATCCTGTCGGGCTGTATCACCGCCTGGTACGGCAACTGCTCTGCCCACAACCGTAAGGCTCTCCAGAGGGTAGTGAGGTCTGCACAACGCATCACCGGGGGCAAACTACCTGCCCTCCAGGACACCTACACCACCCGATGTCACAGGAAGGGCATAAAAATCATCAATGACAACAACCACCCGAGCCACTGCCTGTTCACCCCGCTATCATCCAGAAGGCGAGGTCAGTACAGGTGCATCAAAGCTGGGACCGAGAGACTGAAAAACAGCTTCTATCTCAAGGCCATCAGACTGTTAAACAGCCACCACTAACATTTGAGTGGCTGCTGCCAACACACTGACTCAACTCCAGCCACTTTAATAATGGGAATTGATGGGAAATGATGTAAAATATATCACTAGCCACTTTAAACAATGCTACCTAATATAATGTTTACATACCCTACATTATTCATCTCATATGTACTGTATATGTATATACTGTACTCTATATCATCTACTGCATCTTTATGTAATACATGTATCACTAGCCACTTTAACTATGCCACTTTGTGTACATACTCATCTCATATGTATATACTGCACTCAATACCATCTACTGTATCTTGCCTACGCCGCTCTGTACCATCACTCATTCATATATCTTTATGTACATATTCTTTATCCCCTTACACTTGTGGCTATAAGGTAGTCGTTTTGGAATTGTTAGCTAGATTACTTGTTGGTTATTACTGCATTGTCGGAACTAGAAGCACAAGCATTTCGCTACACTCACATTAACATCTGCTAACCATGTGTATGTGACAAATAAAATTTGATTTGATTTGATTTGATCCAATTTGTTGAGTAGGGTACATAGAGCTACACATAGAGCTACACATAGAGGTACATATAGAGGTACATAAAGCGGTACATATACAGGTACATATAGAGGTACATATAGAGGTACATATAGAGGTACACATATAAGTACACATAGAGGTACATATAGAGGTACATATAGAGGTACACATAGAGGTACATATAGAGGTACACATAGAGGTACATATAGAGGTACACATATAGGTACATATACAGGTACACATAGAGGTACATATAGAGGTACACATAGAGGTACATATAGAGGTACATATAGAGGTACATATAGAGGTACACATAGAGTTACATATAGAGGTACATATAGAGGTACATATAGAGGTACACATAGAGGTACATATAGAGGTACATATAGAGGTACATATAGAGGCACACATAGAGGTACATATAGAGGTACATATAGAGGTACATATAGAGGTACACATAGAAGTACACATAGAGGTACATATAGAGGTACATATAGAGGGACATATAGAGGTACACATAGAAGTACACATAGAGGTACATATAGAGGTACACATAGAGGTACATATAGAGGTACACATAGAGTTACATATAGAGGTACATATAGAGGTACATATAGAGGTACATATAGAGGTACACATATAGTTACATATAGAGGTACATATAGAGGTACACATAGAGGTACATATAGAGGTACATATAGAGGTACATATAGAGGTACACATAGAGGTACATATAGCAGTACACATAGAAGTACACATAGAGGTACATATAGAGGTACACATAGAGTTACATATAGAGGTACATATAGAGGTACATATAGAGGTACATATAGAGGTACATATATCGGTACATATAGAGGTACACATAGAGGTACATATAGAGGTACATATAGAGGTACATATAGAGTTACATATAGAGGTACATATAGAGGTACATATAGAGTTACATATAGAGGTACACATAGAGGTACATATAGAGGTACACATATAGGTACATATACAGGTACACATAGAGGTACATATAGAGGTACACATAGAGGTACATATAGAGGTACATATAGAGGTACATATAGAGGTACACATAGAGTTACATATAGAGGTACATATAGAGGTACATATAGAGGTACACATAGAGGTACATATAGAGGTACATATAGAGGTACATATAGAGGCACACATAGAGGTACATATAGAGGTACATATAGAGGTACATATAGAGGTACACATAGAAGTACACATAGAGGTACATATAGAGGTACATATAGAGGGACATATAGAGGTACACATAGAAGTACACATAGAGGTACATATAGAGGTACACATAGAGGTACATATAGAGGTACACATAGAGTTACATATAGAGGTACATATAGAGGTACATATAGAGGTACATATAGAGGTACACATATAGTTACATATAGAGGTACATATAGAGGTACACATAGAGGTACATATAGAGGTACATATAGAGGTACATATAGAGGTACACATAGAGGTACATATAGAAGTACACATAGAGGTACATATAGAGGTACACATAGAGTTACATATAGAGGTACATATAGAGGTACATATAGAGGTACATATAGAGGTACATATATCGGTACATATAGAGGTACACATAGAGGTACATATAGAGGTACATATAGAGGTACATATAGAGTTACATATAGAGGTACATATAGAGGTACATATAGAGGTACACATAGAGGTACATATAGAGGTACACATAGAGGTACATATAGCAGTACACATAGAAGTACACATAGAGGTACATATAGAGGTACATATAGTACAGACATCTGTTGTTGCTCTCCTTGCATCACAAATCCATATGAATACTCTGCACTCTATGTTGTGTATGAATGATTTGCTGGGATTTGATCGGTGGCCCAGTCATTCAGAAATGGATCGATCTAACCTATCCCTTTGAGCACGTGTTGAAGTCTGAAAACTGATCTACGTCGCTGCTGCAGGAATTGACCCCGCATCGGATAAAGTGCTCCAGATTGCCTGCCTGATATATCGCTGGCCCTTGTTACCGCTCTGCCCCCTGTCAATTTTCTCCGTTCCCCTCGAGGTCAGCTCTCCAGCGTGTTCTTGGACAGAGTAGTAGCAACAGCAGCAGTAGTTCTTCCTTTACTGCTATCTATTCTGCTGTTTGCTGCCTGTAGCCTGCCTAGAACTCAGCTCTGCAATACTCTAAACCACCTCTCCAGTTGTACTACTCTCCACCTCTCCTCCTCTCCACCTCTCATCCTCTCCACCTCTCCACTTGTACTCTTCTCCACTTGTACTCTTCTCCTCCTCTCCCCCTCTCCACATCTCCTCCTCTCCATCTCTCCACTTGTACTACTCTCCACCTCTCCTCCTCTCCACCTCTTCACCTCTACTCTTCTCCACTTGTACTCCTCTCCTCCTCTCCACTTCTCCCTATTCTCCACCTCTCCTCATCTCCACCTCTCCACCTCTACTCTTCTCCACTTGTACTCCTCTCCATCTCTCCACCTCTCCACTTGTACTACTCTCCACCTCTCCTCCTCTCCTCCTCTCCACCTCTCCACTTGTACTCCTCTCCTCCTCTCCTCCTCTCCACCTCTCCACTTGTACTCCTCTCCAACTCTCCACTTGTACTCCTCGCCATCTCTCCTCCTCTCCACCTCTCCACCTCTACTCTTCTCCACATGTACTCCTCTCCACCTCTCCTCCTTTCCAACTCTCCACCTCTCCACTTGTATCCCTCTCCTCCTCATCTCCTCCTCCTCTCCAACTCTCCTTCTAACCTCCTCTCATCCTCTCCTCCTCTCCCCTACACTCCTCCTGCTCCTCTCACCTCACCTTCTCTCCAACTCTCATTCTCTCCTCCTCTCCTACTCTCCACCTCTCCACATCTCCATCTCTCATCCTCTACTCATCTCCTCCTCTCCCCTCCTCTGCCTCCTCCTCCTCTCACCTCACCTTCTCTCCACCTCTCCACCTCTCCACCTCATGTCATCTCCACCTGCCCACATTTCCCCCTCCACTCCTCTCCTTCTCTCCTCCTCCTCTCCACCTCTTTCCTCTCCAATTGTACTCCTATCCACCTCTCCTCCTCTCCTCCTCCTCCTCCTCCTTTTCAACTCTCCTCCTCCACCTCTCCACCTCTACTGCTCTAAACCTCTCCACCTCTCGTCCTCTCCACCTCACGTCATCTCCACCTCCCACATCTCCCCCTCTCCTCCTCTCCTCCACCCTCCTCTCCATCTCTCCTCCTCTCCACCTCTCTTCTTCTCCACTTGTACACCTCTCCACCTCACCTCCTCTCCTCCCCTCCTCCTCCTCTCATCCTATTCCACTAACATCCTCTCCATCTCTCCTCCTCTCCACCTCTCCCCCTCTTTTGCTCTACTCCTCCACCTCTCCACCTCTCTTCCTCTCCACCTCTACTCCTCTCCTTCTCTTCTCCACCTCTACTCCTTTCCACCTCTCCTCAGCATCCCCTTCTCCTCTTCCTCTCCACCTTTCCCCCTCTCCACCTGTGCTCCTCTCCACTTGTACTCCTCTCCACCTGTACTCCTCTCCACTTGTACTCCTCTCCAATTCTTCTCCTTTACTCCTCCTCTCTCCTTATACCCATTTACTACTCTTCTCCCCCTCTACACCTCTCCTTCTCTCCACCTCTTCACTTGTACTCCTCTTTATCTGTCCCCCTCTCCATCTATCCCCCTCTCAACCTGTACTCCTCTCCAGTTGTACTCCTCTCCATCTGTCCCCCTCTCCATCTATCCCCATCTCAACCTGTACTCCTCTCCAGTTGTACTCCTTTCCATCTATCCCCCTCTCCATCTATCCCCCTCTCAACCTGTACTCCTCTACAGTTGACCTCCTCTCCATCTATCCCCCTCTCCATCTATCCCCCTCTCAACCCGTACTCCTCTCCAGTTGTACTCCTCTCCAGCTATCCCCCTCTCCATCTATCCCCCTCTCAACCTGTACTCCTCTCCAGTTGTACTCCTCTCCATCTATACCCCCTCTCAACCTGTACTCCTCTCCATCTATACCCCTCTCCATTTATCCCCTCTCCATCTATCCCCCTCTCAACCTGTACTCCTCTCCACTTGTACCCCTCTCCATCTATCCCAGTCTAAACCTGTACTCCTCTCCACTTGTACTCCTCTCCAACTCTCCACTTGTACTCCTCGCCATCTCTCCCTCCTCTCCACCTCTCCACCTCTACTCTTCTCCACATGTACTCCTCTCCACCTCTCCTCCTTTCCAACTCTCCACCTCTCCCACTTGTATCCCTCTCCTCCTCATCTCCTCCTCCTCTCCAACTCTCCTTCTAACCTCCTCTCATCCTCTCCTCCTCTCCCCCTACACTCCTCCTGCTCTTCTCACCTCACCTTCTCTCCAACTCTCATTCTCTCCTCCTCTCCTACTCTCCACCTCTCCACATCTCCATCTCTCATCCTCTACTCATCTCCTCCTCTCCTCCTCTGCCTCCTCCTCCTCTCACCTCACCTTCTCTCCACCTCTCCACCTCTCCACCTCATGTCATCTCCACCTGCCCACATTTCCCCCTCCACTCCTCTCCTTCTCTCCTCCTCCTCTCCACCTCTCTTCCTCTCCAATTGTACTCCTATCCACCTCTCCTCCTCTCCTCCTCCTCCTCCTCCTTTTCAACTCTCCTCCTCCACCTCTCCACCTCTACTGCTCTAAACCTCTCCACCTCTCGTCCTCTCCACCTCACGTCATCTCCACCTCCCACATCTCCCCTCTCCTCCTCTCCTCCACTCCTCCTCTCCATCTCTCCTCCTCTCCACCTCTCTTCTTCTCCACTTGTACACCTCTCCACCTCACCTCCTCTCCTCCCCTCCTCCTCCTCTCATCCTATTCCACTAACATCCTCTCCATCTCTCCTCCTCTCCACCTCTCCCCCTCTTTGCTCTACTCCTCCACCTCTCCACCTCTCTTCCTCTCCACCTCTACTCCTCTCCTTCTCTTCTCCACCTCTACTCCTTTCCACCTCTCCTCAGCATCCCCTTCTCCTCTTCCTCTCCACCTTTCCCCCTCTCCACCTGTGCTCCTCTCCACTTGTACTCCTCTCCACCTGTACTCCTCTCCACTTGTACTCCTCTCCAATTCTTCTCCTTTACTCCTCCTCTCTCCTTATACCCATTTACTACTCTTCTCCCCCTCTACACCTCTCCTTCTCTCCACCTCTTCACTTGTACTCCTCTTTATCTGTCCCCCTCTCCATCTATCCCCTCTCAACCTGTACTCCTCTCCAGTTGTACTCCTCTCCATCTGTCCCCCTCTCCATCTATCCCCATCTCAACCTGTACTCCTCTCCAGTTGTACTCCTTTCCATCTATCCCCCTCTCCATCTATCCCCCTCTCAACCTGTACTCCTCTACAGTTGACCTCCTCTCCATCTATCCCCCTCTCCATCTATCCCCCTCTCAACCCGTACTCCTCTCCAGTTGTACTCCTCTCCAGCTATCCCCCTCTCCATCTATCCCCCTCTCAACCTGTACTCCTCTCCAGTTGTACTCCTCTCCATCTATACCCCTCTCAACCTGTACTCCTCTCCATCTATACCCCTCTCCATTTATCCCCTCTCCATCTATCCCCCTCTCAACCTGTACTCCTCTCCACTTGTACCCCTCTCCATCTATCCCAGTCTCAACCTGTACTCCTCTTCACTTGTACTCCTCTCCACTTGTACTCCTCTCCATCTGTCCCCCTCTCCATCTATCCCCCTCTCAACCTGTACTCCTCTCCACTTGTACTCCTCTCCACCTGTTCTCCACCTCTCTACTCTCCCCTCTCCTCCTCATCATCACCACCTACTGCTCCACTCCTATCCGACTCCTCTCCTCTTCTCCTCCTCTCCCCCTCCTTCTCCTCTCGACATTTCCTCCTCTCCTCCTCTCTTCCTTTCAACTTGTACTCCTGTCCACCTTGCCCACTCTTCACTTCTCCCCCTCCTCCTCCTTCTCTCTCCACATCTCCTCCACTTCACCTCTATTTTTCTCCACTTGCACTCCTCTCCTCCTCTCCACCTCTCCACCTCCTCCTCCTCTTCTCCTCCTTTCCTCCTCATTCCTCTCCACCTCTCCTCCTCTTCACCTCTCCTCCTCTCCTCATCTCCACTTGTACTCCTCAACACCAGTTCTCCATCTCTCCTCCTCTCCCCTCTCCCCTTCTACATCTCTTCTCCTCTCCACCTCTCTTCCTCTCTTCCTCCTCCTCTCCATCCTCTCCCTCTAATATCCTCTCTACCTCTCCTCCTCTCTACCTCTCTTCCTCTCCACTTGTACTCCTTTCCTTCTCTCTTCCCCCTCCTCTCCTCATCTCTCTCTAAAATCCACCTCCACCTGTTACACCCCTCCTCCACTCCTCCTCCTCCTCTCCCCCTCTCCTCCTCTCCTCTTCCTCCTCATCCTTCTCTCCTCCTCTCGTCTACTCCAACTCTGTTTTTCTCCACTTGTACTCCTCCTCCTCCTCCTCCTCCTCCTCCTCCTCCTCCTCCTCCTCCTCCTCCTCTCCACCTCTCCTCCTCCTCCTCCTCCTCCTCTCCCCCTCCTCCTCATTTTCTTCACCTCTCCTCTACTCCACCTCAATTTTCTCCACTTAATCTCCTCTCCACCTCTCCTCCTCTGCCCCCACCTCTCCTCCTCCTCTTCTCCTCTACTCCTCTCCACCTCCTCTTCACCTGTACTCTTCTCCACGTGTTCTCCTTTCCAGTTCTTCTCTTCTACTCCATCTATCTCCCTCTCCAACCTGTACTCCTCTCCATCTATACCCCTCTCCATTTATCCCCCTCTCCATCTATCCCCCTCTCAACCTGTACTCCTCCCCACTTGTCCCCCTCTCCATCTATCCCAGTCTCAACCTGTACTCCTCTTCACTTGTACTCCTCTCCAGTTGTACTCCTCTCCATCTGTCCCCCTCTCCATCTATCCCCCTCTCAACCTGTACTCCTCTCCACTTGTACTCCTCTCCACCTGTTCTCCACCTCTCCTACTCTCCCCCTCTCCTCCTCATCATCACCACCTACTGCTCTCCTCTTCTCCTCCTCTCCCCCTCCTTCTCCTCTCGACATTTCCTCCTCTCTTCCTTTCCACTTGTACTCCTGTCCACCTTGCCCCCTCTTCACCTCTCCCCCTCCTCCTCCTTCTCTCCACATCTCCCTCACTTCACCTCTATTTTTCTCCACTTGCACTCCTCTCCTCCTCTCCACCTCTCCACCTCCTCCTCCTCTTCTCCTCCTTTCCTCCTCATTCCTCTCCACCTCTCCTCCTCTTCACCTCTCCTCATCTCCTCATCTCCACTTGTACTCCTCTCCACTTGTACTCCTCAACACCAGTTCTCCATCTCTCCTCCTCTCCCCCTCTCCCCTTCTCACATCTCTTCTCCTCTCCACCTCTCTTCCTCTCTTCTTCCTCCTCCTCTCCATCCTCTCCCTCTAATATCCTCTCTACCTCTCCTCCTCTCCACCTCTCTTCCTCTCCACATGTACTCCTCTCCTTCTCTCTTCCCCCTCCTCTCCTCATCTCTCTCTAAAATCCTCTCCACCTGTTACACCCTCCTCGACTCCTCCTCCTCCTCTCCCCCTCTCCTCCTCTCCTCCTCTCCTCCTCACCCCTCCCCTCTTCCTCCTCATCCTTCTCTCCTCCTCTCGTCTACTCCAACTCTGTTTTCTCCACTTGTACTCCTCTCTCCTCCTCCTCCTCCTCCTCCTCCTCCTCATCCTCCTCCTCCTCCTCCTCTCCACCTCTCCTCCTCCTCCTCCTCCTCCTCCTCTCCCCCTCCTCCTCCTTTTCTTCACCTCTCCTCTACTCCACCTCAATTTTTCTCCACTTAATCTCCTCTCCACCTCTCCTCCTCTCCCCCCACCTCTCCTCCTCCTCTTCTCCTCTACTCCTCTCCACCTCCTCTTCACCTGTACTCTTCTCCACCTGTTCTCCTTTCCAGTTCTTCTCTTCTACTCCATCTCTCCCCTTCTCCTCCTTTACCCCTCTTCTCCCCCTCCACCCTTCACCTCCTCAACTCTTCTCCCCCTCTACTCCTCTCCTCCTCTCTACGTGTACTCCTCTCCACATGTACTCCTCTCATCCCCTCTACATGTACTCCTCTCCTCCTCTCTACATGTACTCCTCTCTACAAGTACTCCTACCCTCCTCTCTACATGAATTCCTCTCCTCCTCTCATCATGTACTCCTCTCCTCCTCTCTACATGTACTCCTCTCCTCCTCTACATGTACTGCTCTCCTCCTCTCTACATGTACTCCTCTCCTCCTCTCTACATGTACTCCTCTCCTCCCTTATACGTGCCCTCTCCTCCTCTCCACCTCTCTTCCTCTCCACTTGTACTCCTCTCCTTCTCTCTTCCCCCTCCTCTCCTCATCTCTCTCTAAAATCCTATCCACCTGTTACACCCTCCTCCACTCCTCCTCCTCTCCCCCTCTCCTCCTCTCCTCCTCACCCCCTCCCCTCTTCCTCCTCATCCTTCTCTCCTCTCCTCTCGTCTACTCCAACTCTGTTTTTCTCCACTTGTACTCCTCTCCTCCTCCTCCTCCTCCTCCTCCTCCTCCTCTCCACCTCTCCTCCTCCTCCTCCTCCTCCTCCTCTCCCCCTCCTCCTCCTTTTCTTCACCTCTCCTCTCTACTCCACCTCAATTTTTCTCCACTTAATCTCCTCTCCACCTCTCCTCCTCTCCCCCACCTCTCCTCCTCCTCTTCTCCTCTACTCCTCTCCACCTCCTCTTCACCTGTACTCTACTCCATCTCTCCCCTTCTCCTCCTTTACCCCTCTTCTCCCCCTCCACCCTTCTCCTCCTCAACTCTTCTCCCCCTCTACTCCTCTCCTCCTCTCTCGTGTACTCCTCTCCACATGTACTTCTCTCCTCCTCTCTACATGTACTCCTCTCCTCCTCTCTACATGTACTCCTACCCTCCTCTCTACATGAATTCCTCTCCTCCTTTCATCATGTACTCCTCTCCTCCTCTCTACATGTACTCCTCTCCTCCTCTCTACATGTACTCCTCTCCTCCTCTCTACATGTACTCCTCTCCTCCCTTATACGTGCCCTCTCCACCTCTCCCCCTCTACTTCTCTCCTCCTCCTACTCCTCTCCACATCTCCTCCCTCGCCACCTCTCCTCCTCTCCACGTGTACTCCTCTCCACATCTTCTCCTCTACTCCTCCTCTCCCCCTCTCCCCTTTACTCCTCTTCACCCCCTCTTATCCTCTCCACCTGCACTCCTCTCCTCTTCTCCCCCTGTCCACCTCTCCTCTTCTCCCCCTGTCCCTCTCTCCTCCTACTCCTCTCCAACTGTACTCCTCTCCCCTTCTCCCCTCCTTACTCCTCCTCCTCTCCCCTATTCTCCTCCTCTCCCCCTCTCTCTCCTGCTCTCTCCTCCTGCTCCTCTCCACCTCTACTCCTCTGCACCTCCCACCTCTCATCCTCTCCACGTGTACTCCTTTACTCCTCTACTCCTCCTCCTTGCCCTCTCCACCTCTCTTCCTCTCCACTTATACTCCTCTCCACCTCTCCCCATCTACTCCTCTCCCTCATCCTCTCCACCTCTGCTCCTCGCTACCTCTCCTCTTCACCTCTCCTCTTCTCCTCTTGTACTCCTCTCCACCTGTACTCTTCTCCTCCTCTCCCCTTCTTCCCCTCTACTCCTCATCTCCACTTCTCCATCTCTCTTCCTCTCCACCTCTCTTCCTCTCCTCCTCTCCATTTGTACTCCTCTCCACCTCTCTCCTCTCCTCCTCTCCACTTGTAATCTTCTCCTCTTCTCCTCCTCTCCCCCACCCCTCTCCTCCTGCTCTACTTTCCTGCTCCTTCCACCTCTACTCCCCTCCACCTCTCCTCCTCTCCACTTCTCCTCCTCCTCCTCATCCTCCTTGCCCTCTCCACCTCTCTTCCTCTCCACTTATACTCCTCTCCTCCTCTCCAGTTGTACTCCTCTCCACCTCACTTCTTCTCCACTTTTACTCCTCTCCACCTCTCTTCCTCTCCACTTATACTCCTCTCCTCCTCTCCATTTGTACTCCTCTCCCCCTTCTCTTCCTCTCCCCTCCCCCTCTCTCCTCCTGCTCTCCTTTCCTGCTCCTCTCCATCTGTACTCCTCTCCACTTATACTCCTCTCCACCTCTCCCCCTCTACTCCCCTCCTCCTCCTCTCCGCCTCTCCACCTCTCCTCCTCCTCCTCCTCCTTGCCCTCTCCACCTCTCTTCCTCTCCACTTATACGCCTCTCCTCCTCTCCAGTTGTACTCCTCTCCACCTGTACTCCTCTACTCCTCCTCTCCCCTTTACTCCTCTTCTCCCCCTCACTCCTCTCTTTCTCTCCACCTCTCCTCTTCTCCTATTGTACTCCTCTCTATCTCTCCCCATCTCCAGTTGTACTCCTCTCCGCTTTCACTCCTCTCCACCTGTACTCCTCTCCTCCTCTCCCCTTCTCCTCCTCTCCCTCTCTCCCCTGTCCCTCTCTCCTCCTCTCCCCCTGTCCCTCTCTCCTCCTGTTCCTCTCCATCTGTAATCCTCTCACCCTTTCCCTCTTTTACTCCTCCTCCCTCTCCCCCTTCTCCCTCTTTACTCCTCCCCTCCTCTCCCCCTCTACTCCTCCTCTCCCCCTCTACTCCTCTCCCCCTTTCCCTCTTTACTCCTCCTCCTGTCCCCTTCTTTTTCCTCTTCTCCTCTCTCCCCTGCTCTCTCCTCCTGCTCCTCTCCACCTGTACTCCTTTCCGCTTTCCCTCTTTACTCCTCCACTCCTCTCCCCCTCTCCTCCTCCTCTCCCCTTCTACCTCTTTACTCTGCCTCCTCTCCCCCCTCTACTCCTCCTCTCCCCTTCTCCGTCTTTAATCTGCCTCCTCTCCCCTCTACTCCTCCTCTCCCCTTCTACCTCTTTACTCTGCCCCCTCTCCCCTCTACTTCTCCTCTCCTCCTCTCCACTTCTCCCTCTTTACTCTGCCTCCTCTCCCCTCTACTCCTCCTCTCCCCTTCTCCCTCTTTACTCTGCCTCCTCTCCCCCTCTACTTCTCCTCTCCTCCTCTCTCCACTTCTCCCTCTTTACTCTGCCTCCTCTCCCCCTCTACTCCTCCTCTCCACTTCTCCTCTTTACTCTGCCTCCTCTCCCTCTACTCCTCCTCTCCCCCTCTACTTCTCCTCTCCTCCTCTCCCTTCTACCTCTTTACTCTGCCTCCTCTCCCCTCTACTCCTCCTCTCCCCCTCTACTTCTCCTCTCCTCCTCTCCACTTCTCCCTCTTTACTCTGCCTCCTCTCCCCCTCTACTTCTCCTCTCTCCTCTCCACTTCTCCCTCTTTACTCTGCCTCCTCTCCCTCTCTCTACTCCTCCTCTCCCCTTCTCCCTCTTTACTCTGCCCCCTCTCCCCCTCTACTTCTCCTCTCCTCCTCTCCACTTCTCCCTCTTTTTACTCTGCCTCCTCTCCCCCTCTACTCCTCCTCTCCACTTCTCCCTCTTTACTCTGCCTCCTCTCCCCCTCTACTCCTCCTCTCCCCTTCTCCTCTTTACTCCTCCCCTCCTCTCCCCCTCTACTCCTCCTCTCCCCCTCTACTCCTCTCCCCTTTCCCTCTTTACTCCTCCTCCTGTCCCCTTCTTTTCCTCTTCTCCCTCTCTCCCCCTGCTCTCTCCTCCTGCTCCTCTCCACCTGTACTCCTTTCCGCTTTCCCTCTTTACTCCTCCCTCCCTCCTCTCCCCCTCTCCTCCTCCTCTCCCTTCTACCTCTTTACTCTGCCTCCTCTCCCCCTCTACTCCTCCTCTCCCCTTCTCCGTCTTTACTCTGCCTCCTCTCCCCTCTACTCCTCCTCTCCCCTTCTACCTCTTTACTCTGCCTCCTCTCCCCCTCTACTTCTCCTCTCTCCTCCTCTCCACTTCTCCCTCTTTACTCTGCCTCCTCTCCCCCTCTACGCCTCCTCTCCCCTTCTCCCTCTTTACTCTGCCTCCTCTCCCCCTCTACTTCTCCTCTCCTCTCTCACTTCTCCCTCTTTACTCTGCCTCCTCTCCCCCTCTACTCCTCCTCTCCCCTCTACTTCTCCTCTCCTCCTCTCCCCTTCTCCGTCTTTAATCTGCCTCCTCTCCCCCTCTACTCCTCCTCTCCCCTTCTACCTCTTTACTCTGCCTCCTCTCCCCCTCTACTTCTCCTCAACTCCTCTCCACTTCTCCCTCTTACTCTGCCTCCTCTCCCCCTCTACTCCTCCTCTCCCCTTCTCCCTCTTTACTCTGCCTCCTCTCCCCCTCTACTTCTCCTCTCCTCCTCTCCACTTCTCCCTCTTTACTCTGCCGCCTCTCCCCCTCTACTCCTCCTCTCCACTTCTCCCTCTTTACTCTGCCTCCTCTCCCCTCTACTCCTCCTCTCCCCCTCTACTTCTCCTCTCCTCCTCTCCACTTCTCCCTCTTTACTCTGCCTCCTCTCCCCTCTACTCCTCCTCTCCCCCTCTACTTCTCCTCTCCTCCTCTCCACTTCTCCCTCTTTACTCTGCCTCCTCTCCCCCTCTACTCCTCCTCTCCCCTTCTCCCTCTTTACTCTGTCTCCTCTCCCCCTCTACTTCTCCTCTCCTCCTCTCCACTTCTCCCTCTTTACTCTGCCTCCTCTCCCCTCTACTCCTCCTCTCCCCTTCTCCCTCTTTACTCTGCCTCCTCTCCCCCTCTACTTCTCCTCTCCTCCTCTCCACTTCTCCCTCTTTACTCTGCCTCCTCTCCCCCTCTACTCCTCCTCTCCACTTCTCCTCTTTACTCTGCCTCCTCTCCCCTCTACTCCTCCTCTCCCCTTCTCCCTCTTTTACTCCTCCTCTCCTCTCCCCTCTACACCTCCTCTCCCCCTCTACTCCTCTCCCCCTTTCCCTCTTTACTCCTCCTCCTGTCCCCTTCTTTTCCTCTTCTCCCTCTCTCCCCCCTGCTCTCTCCTCCTGCTCCTCTCCACCTGTACTCCTTTCCGCTTCCCTCTTTACTCCTCCCCTCCTCTCCCCCTCCTCCTCCTCTCCCCTTCTACCTCTTTACTCTGCCTCCTCTCCCCCTCTACTCCTCCTCTCCCCTTCTCCGTCTTTACTCTGCCTCCTCTCCCCTCTCTACTTCTCTCTCCTCCTCTCCACTTCTCCCTCTTTACTCTCCCTCCTCTCTCCCCCTCTACTCCCTCCTCTCCCCCTCTACTTCTCCTCTCCTCCTCTCCACTTCTCCTCTTTACTCTGCCTCCTCTCCCCTCTACTCCTCCTCTCCCCCTCTACTTCTCCTCCCTCCTCTCCACTTCTCCCTCTTTACTCTGCCTCCTCTCCCCATCTACTCCTCCTCTCCCCTTCTCCTCTTTACTCTGCCTCCTCTCCCCCTCTACTTCTCCTCTCCTCCTCCCCTTCTCCCTCTTTACTCTGCCTCCTCTCCCCTCTACTCCTCCTCTCCCTTCTCCCTCTTTACTCTGCCTCCTCTCCCCCTCTCCCTCTCTCTCTCCACTTCTCCTCTCCTCCTCTCCACTTCTCCTCTTTACTCTGCCTCCTCTCCCCTCTACTCCTCCTCTCCTTCTCCTCTACTCCTGCCTCCTCTACTCTACTCCCTCCCTTCTCCACTCTCTCTCTCCCTCTCCACCTTCTCCACTCCTCTCCCCTCCCTCCTCCCTCTCCACTTCTCCTCTCCCCTCTCTACTCCCTCCTCTCCCCTTCTCCCTCTTTACTCCTCCCCCCTCCTCTCCCCTCTACTCCTCCTCTCCCCCTCTACTCCTCTCCCCCTTTCCCTCTTTACTCCTCCTCCTGTCCCCCTTCTTTTCCTCTTTCCCTCTCTCCCCCTGCTCTCTCCTCCTGCTCCTCTCCACCTGTACTCCTTTCCGCTTTCCCTCTTTACTCCTCCCTCCTCTCCCCCCCTCTCCTCCTCCTCTCCCCTTCTACCTCTTTACTCTGTCTCCTCTCCCCCTCTGCCTCCTCTCCCCTTCTCCGTCTTTACTCTGCCTCCTCTCCCCCCTCTACTCCTCCTCTCCCCTTCTACCTCTTTACTCTGCCTCCTCTCCCCTCTACTTCTCCTCTCCTCCTCTCCACTTCTCCCTCTTTACTCTGCCTCCTCTCCCCCTCTACTCCTCCTCTCCCCTTCTCCCTCTTTACTCTGCCTCCTCTCCCCTCTACTTCTCCTCTCCTCCTCTCCACTTCTCCCTCTTTACTCTGCCTCCTCTCCCCCTCTACTCCTCCTCTCCCCTCTACTTCTCCTCTCCTCCCTCTCCACTTCTCCCTCTTTACTCTGCCTCCTCTCCCCCTCTACTCCTCCTCTCCCCCTCTACTTCTCCTCTCCTCCTCTCCACTTCTCCCTCTTTACTCTGCCTCCTCTCCCCCTCTACTTCTCCTCTCCCCTTCTCCCTCTTTTACTCTGCCTCCTCTCCCCCTCTACTTCTCCTCTCCTCTCTCCCCTTCTCCGTCTTTACTCTGCCTCCTCTCCCCTCTACTCCTCCTCTCCTCCTCTCCCCCTCTACTTCTCCTCTCCTCCTCTCCACTTCTCCCTCTTTACTCTGCCTCCTCTCCCCTCTACTCCTCCTCTCCCCTTCTCCCTCTTTACTCTGCCTCCTCTCCCCTCTACTTCTCCTCTCCTCCTCTCACGTCACCCTCTTTACTCTGCCTCCTCTCCCCCTCTACTCCTCCTCTCCCCTTCTCCCTCTTTACTCTGCATCCTCTCCCCCCTCTACTCCTCCTCTCCCCCTCTACTTCTCCTCTCCTCCTCTCCACTTCTCCCTCTTTACTCTGCCTCCTCTCCCCCTCTACTCCTCCTCTCCCCTTCTCCCTCTTTTACTCTGCCTCCTCTCCCCCTCTACTCCTCCTCTCCCCTTCTCCCTCTTTACTCTGCCTCCTCTCCCCTCTACTCCTCCTCTCCACCTGTACTCCTTTCCGCTTTCCCTCTTTACTCCTCCCCTCCTCTCCCCCTCTCCTCCTCCTCTCCCCTTCTACCTCTTTACATTTACATTTACATTTAAGTCATTTAGCAGACGCTCTTATCCAGAGCGACTTACAAATTACTCTGCCTCCTCTCCCCCTCTACTCCTCCTCTCCCCTTCTCCCTCTTTACTCTGCCTCCTCTCCCCCTCTACTCCTACTCTCCCCTTCTCCCTCTTTACTCTGCCTCCTCTCCCCCTCTACTCCTCCTCTCCCCTTCTCCCTCTTTACTCTGCCTCCTCTCCCCCTCTACTCCTCCTCTCCCCCTCTACTTCTCCTCTCCTCCTCTCCCCTTCTCCGTCTTTACTCTGCCTCCTCTCCCCTCTACTTCTCCTCTCCCCCTCTACTTCTCCTCTCCTCCTCTCCACTTCTCTGTCTTTACTCTGCCTCCTCTCCCCCTCTACTCCTCCTCTCCCCCTCTACTTCTCCTCTCCTCCTCTCCCCTTCTCCGTCTTTACTCTGCCTCCTCTCCCCCTCTACTCCTCCTCTCCCCCTCTACTTCTCCTCTCCTCCTCTCCACTTCTCCGTCTTTACTCTGCCTCCTCTCCCCCTCTACTCTCCTCTCCCCCCCTCTACTTCTCCTCTCCTCCTCTCCACTTCTCCGTCTTTACTCTGCCTCCTCTCCCCCTCTACTCCTCCTCTCCCCCTCTACTTCTCCTCTCCTCCTCTCCCCTTCTCCGTCTTTACTCTGCCTCCTCTCCCCCTCTACTCCTCCTCTCCTCCTCTCCCCCTCTACTTCTCCTCTCCTCCTCTCCACTTCTCCCTCTTTACTCTGCCTCCTCTCCCCTCTACTCCTCCTCTCCCCCTCTACTCCTCCTCTCCTCCTCTACCCCTCTACTCCTCCTCTCCACTTCTCCGTCTTTACTCTGCCTCCTCTCCCCCTCTACTCCTCCTCCTCTCCCCTCTACTTCTCCTCTCCTCCTCTCCACTTCTCCGTCTTTACTCTGCCTCCTCTCCCCTCTACTCCTCCTCTCCCCCTCTACTTCTCCTCTCCTCCTCTCCCCCTCTACTTCTCCTCTCCTCCTCTCCACTTCTCCGTCTTTACTCTGCCTCCTCTCCCCCTCTACTTCTCCTCTCCTCCTCTCCCCTCTACTTCTCCTCTCCTCCTCTCCACTTCTCCGTCTTTACTCTGCCTCCTCTCCCCCTCTACTCCTCCTCTCCCCCTCTACTTCTCCTCTCTCCTCCTCTCCCCCTCTACTTCTCCTCTCCTCCTCTCCACTTCTCCGTCTTTACTCTGCCTCCTCTCCCCCTCTACTTCTCCTCTCCTCCTCTCCCCCTCTACTTCTCCTCTCCTCCTCTCCACTTCTCCGTCTTTACTCTGCCTCCTCTCCCCCTCTACTCCTCCTCTCCACTTCTACCTCTTTACTCTGCCTCCTCTCCCCCTCTACTCCTCCTCTCCCCTTCACCGTCTTTACTCTGCCTCCTCTCAAATAAAATAAAATCAAATGTATTTATATAGCCCTTCGTACATCAGCTGATATCTCAAAGTGCTGTACAGAAACCCAGCCTAAAACCCCAAACAGCAAGCAATGCAGGTGTAGAAGAACCTCCCCCTCTACTCCTCCTCTCACCTTCTACCTCTTTACTCTGCCTCCTCTCCCCCTCTACTCCTCCTCTCCTCCTCTCCCCCCTTCTCCCTCTTTACTCTGCCTCCTCTCCCCCTCTACTCCTCCTCTCCCCTTCTCCCTCTTTACTCTGCCTCCTCTCTCCCTCTACTCCTCCTCTCCTCTTCTACCTCTTTACTCTGCCTCCTCTCCCCCTCTACTCCTCCTCTCCCCTTCTCCCTCTTTACTCTGCCTCCTCTCCCCCTCTACTCCTCCTCTCCCCTTCTCCCTCTTTACTCTGCATCCTCTCCCCCTCTACTCCTCCTCTCCCCTTCTACCTCTTTACTCTGCCTCCTCTCCCCCTCTACTCCTCCTCTCCCCTTCTCCCTCTTTACTCTGCCTCCTCTCCCCTCTACTCCTCCTCTCCTCCTCTCCACTTCTCCCTCTTTACTCTGCCTCCTCTCCCCCTCTCTACTCCTCCTCTCCCCTTCTACCTCTTTACTCTGCCTCCTCTCCCCCTCTACTTCTCCTCTCCTCCTCTCCACTTCTCCCTCTTTACTCTGCCTCCTCTCCCCCTCTACTCCTCCTCTCCCCTTCTCCCTCTTTACTCTGCCTCCTCTCCCCCTCTACTCCTCCTCTCCCCTTCTCCCTCTTTACTCTGCCTCCTCTCCCCCTCTACTCCTCCTCTCCCCTTCTCCCTCTTTACTCTTCCTCCTCTCCCCCTCTACTCCTCCTCTTCCCTTCTCCCTCTTTACTCTGCCTCCTCTCCCCCTCTACTCCTCCTCTCCCCTTCTCCCTCTTTACTCTTCCTCCTCTCCCCCTCTACTCCTCCTCTTCCCTTCTCCCTCTTTACTCTGCCTCCTCTCCCCCTCTACTCCTACTCTCCCCTTCTACCTCTTTACTCTGCCTCCTCTCCCCCTCTACTCCTCCTCTCCCCTTCTCCCTCTTTACTCTTCCTCCTCTCCCCCTCTACTCCTCCTCTCCCCTCTACTTCTCCTCTCCTCCTCTCCCCTTCTCCGTCTTTACTCTGCCTCCTCTCCCCCCTCTACTCCTCCTCTCCTCCTCTCCCCCTCTACTTCTCCTCTCCTCCTCTCCACTTCTCCCTCTTTACTCTGCCTCCTCTCCCCTCTACTCCTCCTCTCCCCCTCTACTCCTCCTCTCCTCCTCTACCCCTCTACTCCTCCTCTCCACTTCTCCGTCTTTACTCTGCCTCCTCTCCCCCTCTACTCCTCCTCTCCCCCTCTACTTCTCCTCTCCTCCTCTCCCTTCTCCGTCTTTACTCTGCCTCCTCTCCCCCTCTACTCCTCCTCTCCCCCTCTACTTCTCCTCTCCTCCTCTCCCCCTCTACTTCTCCTCTCCTCCTCTCCACTTCTCCGTCTTTACTCTGCCTCCTCTCCCCCTCTACTTCTCCTCTCCTCCTCTCCCCTCTACTTCTCCTCTCCTCCTCTCCACTTCTCCGTCTTTACTCTGCCTCCTCTCCCCTCTACTCCTCCTCTCCCCCTCTACTTCTCCTCTCCTCCTCTCCCCCTCTACTTCTCCTCTCCTCCTCTCCACTTCTCCGTCTTTACTCTGCCTCCTCTCCCCCTCTACTTCTCCTCTCCTCCTCTCCCCCTCTACTTCTCCTCTCCTCCTCTCCACTTCTCCGTCTTTACTCTGCCTCCTCTCCCCCTCTACTCCTCCTCTCCACTTCTACCTCTTTACTCTGCCTCCTCTCCCCCTCTACTCCTCCTCTCCCCTTCACCGTCTTTACTCTGCCTCCTCTCAAATAAAATAAAATCAAATGTATTTATATAGCCCTTCGTACATCAGCTGATATCTCAAAGTGCTGTACAGAAACCCAGCCTAAAACCCCAAACAGCAAGCAATGCAGGTGTAGAAGAACCTCCCCTCTACTCCTCCTCTCACCTTCTACCTCTTTACTCTGCCTCCTCTCCCCCTCTACTCCTCCTCTCCTCCTCTCCCCTTCTCCCTCTTTACTCTGCCTCCTCTCCCCCTCTACTCCTCCTCTCCCCTTCTCCCTCTTTACTCTGCCTCCTCTCTCCCTCTACTCCTCCTCTCCTCTTCTACCTCTTTACTCTGCCTCCTCTCCCCCTCTACTCCTCCTCTCCCCTTCTCCCTCTTTACTCTGCCTCCTCTCCCCCTCTACTCCTCCTCTCCCCTTCTCCCTCTTTACTCTGCATCCTCTCCCCCTCTACTCCTCCTCTCCCCTTCTACCTCTTTACTCTGCCTCCTCTCCCCTCTACTCCTCCTCTCCCCTTCTCCCTCTTTACTCTGCCTCCTCTCCCCTCTACTCCTCCTCTCCTCCTCTCCCACTTCTCCCTCTTTACTCTGCCTCCTCTCCCCCTCTACTCCTCCTCTCCCCTTCTACCTCTTTACTCTGCCTCCTCTCCCCCTCTACTTCTCCTCTCCTCCTCTCCACTTCTCCCTCTTTACTCTGCCTCCTCTCCCCTCTACTCCTCCTCTCCCCTTCTCCTCTTTACTCTGCCTCCTCTCCCCCTCTACTCTTCCTCTCCCCTTCTCCCTCTTTACTCTGCCTCCTCTCCCCCTCTACTCCTCCTCTCCCTTCTCCCTCTTTACTCTGCCTCCTCTCCCCTCTACTCCTCCTCTCCCCTTCTCCCTCTTTACTCTTCCTCCTCTCCCCTCTACTCCTCCTCTTCCCTTCTCCCTCTTTACTCTGCCTCCTCTCCCCCTCTACTCCTCCTCTCCCCTTCTCCCTCTTTACTCTTCCTCCTCTCCCCCTCTACTCCTCCTCTTCCCTTCTCCCTCTTTACTCTGCCTCCTCTCCCCTCTACTCCTACTCTCCCCTTCTACCTCTTTACTCTGCCTCCTCTCCCCTCTACTCCTCCTCTCCCCTTCTCCCTCTTTACTCTTCCTCCTCTCCCCTCTACTCCTCCTCTTCCCTTCTCCCTCTTTACTCTGCCTCCTCTCCCCCTCTACTCCTACTCTCCCCCTCTACCTCTTTACTCTGCCTCCTCTCCCCCTCTACTCCTCCTCTCCCCTTCTCCCTCTTTACTCTGCCTCCTCTCCCCCTCTACTCCTCCTCTCCCCCTCTCCCTCTTTACTCTGCCTCCTCTCCCCCTCTACTCCTCCTCTCCCCTTCTCCCTCTTTACTCTTCCTCCTCTCCCCCTCTACTCCTCCTCTTCCCTTCTCCCTCTTTACTCTGCCTCCTCTCCCCCTCTACTCCTACTCTCCCCTTCTACCTCTTTACTCTGCCTCCTCTCCCCCTCTACTCATCCTCTCCACCTCTCCCTCTTTTTTTCCTGCTCCTCTGCAGCTCTACTCCTATCACGTTTCAGAACTGTTAATGAGTACAACCACCTCCCTGGAGCACCAGAAAGGCTGGAAGGCCTGAAAGGGAGAAAACAATGTGTTGATGACTGAGGAATTGCTCCTAAACAGGGATAGGATGGTTTATAAATAAACACTGTATGTTTGAGCAGTGTGGCATACTGCTCCTGCTGCTTCTTACTGACATACACTGAGTGGTCAGTTTATTAGGTACACCCATCTAGTACCGGTTGGACCCCCCTTTGCCTCCAGAACGTCCTTAATTCATCAGGGCATGGAAACGTTGCTCAATTGGTATCAAGGGACCTAATGTGTGCCAGGAAAACCTCCCCAACACCATTACACCACCACCACCAGACTGTACCATTGACACCAGGCAGGATGTGGCCATGGACTCATGCTGCTGATGCCAAATCCTGACTCTGCCATCAGCATGATGCAACAGGAAGTGGAATTCGTCAGACCAGGCAACGTCTTTCCACTCCTCAATTGTGCAGTGATGGTGTTCACGTTCCCACTGGACTCGCTTCTCCTTGTTTTTAGCTGTTAGGAGAGGAAGTGGCACCCGGTGTGGTAGCTACTATAGCCCATCCGTGACAAGGACCGACGAGTTGTGCCTTCTAAGATGTCTTTCTGCACACCACTGTCGTATTGCGCCTTTATTTGCCTGTTTGTGTTCCTCCTCTTAGCTTCCACAATTCTTGCCATTCTCCCTCGACCTCTCATCAACGAGCTGTTTTCGCCCACAGGACTGCCGCTGACTGGATGCGTTTGTTTGTCGCTATATTCTCTGTAAACCCTAGACACTCATGTGTGAAAAGCACAGGAGGTCAACCGGATCTGAGATACCGGAACCGGGGGCCTGGCACCGACGATCATACCATGCTAAAAGTCACAAGGTCACTCGCTTTGTCCATATTAACGTTCAGTTGAACAGTAACTGAATGCCTCAATGCCTGTCAGCCTGCTTTATATAGAAAGCCACGGCCACGTGTCTCACTGTCTATAGCAGTGAACCATTTTCGTGAACGGGGTGGTGCACCTAATTAACTGTCCAGAGAGTGTACATCGCATGTCTCTTCAGTATGACATGCATGTGATATTTATGTTTGGCATGAGGAATTTGAATACCTTTCGGCTTTCACAAACTATCCTGTAGGAAGAAATACCTTCAGAGTAGTATGAGCTAAAACCAACATTGTTCTTTATAAACATATATATATTTTTTAAATACTATCGTTATACCTCGCAAGAGATCAAGGAAATTGGATAAACCAAATAAATGAAGTCTTGTAACATTTTGGTCAGGTGAGGTGAAGGCATTATCGGTCAATGACCAAAGGCCAAGCATTGTTTTCATTCACATGTAAAGGAAATAGGAGGATCCCTCATTGCGTAAGCACATACTCTGTGAAGTGCTCAACCCGCTTCCTTACCTCACTGTTGTTCCCTTTGGCTTACAATGGATCTCCCATGGTGAAGCTACATGCCACAACACCATACAAACACAACTTCATGCATGTACAGCAACACGTGTTGTTTTCACAGTTGTACTCTCCTAAACACAAAGCTATATACATTCGTTAGAAGTTGTTTGAATTGAATTGAATTGTTGGTGGTGAAACAAAACGTTTTATTGTATGTTTGTATAACTTTTGTCTAGTTGACGAGATGGGGTAAAAGGAAGTTCGGGCTCAAGAGAAGAGGTCTACTTTTCATAAACATTTTGAAACAAAACCTCTGACTACTTAACTTGTTTTGATCCTTGGAAGCTGAAACCCATTCATACCAACTGATGTTCTACAGCTCAATGTGCTCTGCTGTAGGCTATTGTTTGTATATTAATGCATTACGATCTGAATCATAAATGTTGTGAACGTTCCATCAAAAAGGAATGTTGATAGCATTTTGCTCTAGCTGAAAGAATATTTGACGAGCTGTAATGAATTAATAGTCCACCCTTGAAGCACTGATAACTATTTCAAAAAGGTCATTTTGGGGTCATGCTCATACCATTGGCAAACAAAGTGGAGGTAAGTATATACATGTATTCATTGCTAGCACGAGAGCATGCTGTAGAACTACACAATAGCCTAACACAATAGATATCTCACCGTTCAAGTTGTTCTTGAGGAGACTAATTATTTCAGACTTAGAGGGGTAAAAGTGTTCTATGAATAACTTCTATTGTT
Source organism: Oncorhynchus nerka (assembly GCF_034236695.1). Lineage (NCBI taxonomy): Eukaryota > Metazoa > Chordata > Actinopteri > Salmoniformes > Salmonidae > Oncorhynchus > Oncorhynchus nerka. Next base: position 88,520,251 of record NC_088410.1, read on the forward strand.
ATCCTTAGACTGTCTAACCTGCTCATCAGGAACCCGTGCTGAACATCACTGAGCCAAGACCAATACTGTGTGAGAACAGAGGAAGGAAGAGGGGAAATCACTTTTCCCCTCTGGCTCATATGAAAATGATGATTGGGCGGAAAGCAGTCTCACCTGTCATTAAAATTCACACCAAATAACTATTATTTTTCCTTGAGGGAATATTCTCTGTGGGATGGCTAGTACAGAATGTACGAAGATTTGAAAAGCAACCCATTCAATCTTATAAAACAAATGTGAAAATAGCAATGGATGCTCTCTTCAAGAGTGCTGATGATTGTACTTATCTACTGTTTATACACTGAGTACAGAAACGTTAAGAACAGCTGCCTTCAACATGACAGACTGATCAGGTGAATCCAGGTGAAAGCTATGATCTCTTATTAATGTCACTTGTTAAAGAAGGATTTTAAAGCCATGAGACAATTAAAAAGTCATATTTAAAGGGTTAAAATGCTGTATTTAAAGGGGCAGTGTTGTATTTTGAGACAGGCTTGAATATGCAATAAGCCAATATGCAGAGGGGTAGTCTACGTTGTCTAATTATCTGCATGGTAATAATAACTTTTATTTTGTGAAGTTTTTTTTGTATCATATAACACAATACAATGCCATTTACAGTCACCTATTTGGCCCATGGTGTTACAGGCTAAGTAAAAATGTATTAATTGACGTCAAGCCCTTCATGATGTAAAAAAAAAAAAAAACGTTTTAAAAGTCTCATGCAATGTAGGCCTGCATTGAACACCACATATAGGCTACTGTAGGTTATATCATAGAAACCAAAAGCTATTTCCTTGTGAAAATCTTATGGGTTTGCGCCATTGGTTTTGTTGGTGGGCTTATATTATGCTCAAATAGCCGCAATAGCCTATTGGCTACTGTCTGAAACTGTAAGGGTACAGCCTCAGTGTTCACGCGAGCCGGAAGTTGCACAAAAGTTTCTGCTCACAAGACCTAAAATTTGCTCAGTGCCCCAAAATGTTTGAGGGAACATTGCTTATATGCTTTCTAAATATAGTAGAATCATATTATAAAACGGCTAACTCTAAGATGTCACCTTCCTTATAACTGTAAAATACATGTTTGTATGTTTAGTGTTAGAGAAAATGTTTTTAAAGGTCTCTCTTGATCAAAACGTCTGCCCCCACCGCTGCGAACGCTCCAGCTTGGCAGCTCCAACTTGGCAGCTCCAGCTTGGCAGCTCCAGCTTGGCAGCTCCTGCTTGGCAGCTCCTGCTTGGCAGCTCCAGCTTGGCACCTCCAGCTTGGCACCTCCAGCTTGGCAGCTCCAGCTTGGCACCTCCAGCTTGGCAGCTCCAGCTTGGCAGCTCCAGCTTGGCACCTCCAGCTTGGCAGCTCCAGCTTGGCAGCTCCAGCTTGGCTTCCTGAACTCGTAAGGAACTCGCCTTTCATCTCATATTTATCCAGAAATACTTTGGGGGTTTAAAATCAATGATTTTATTTTGTGGTTACTTTGATAAAGTTGGCTATAAATGGATCTCTGAATGTGCTACAGTGATATGCTACACTCTCTCCTTCTGCACTGTGGCTGTGGCTGTGGCTGTGACGTCGGGGTCAGCCAGAAGTTGGACAGTCAAGAGCGAATGTGAGTAGGGGGGGACATCCCAGATTCAAGTGGTGTCAGGTTTCACATCTACTGTATGTCACGCAGGCGGAAACTATATTCTCATGTGTCCGTGAGAACCAGCACTACCGCTCAATGCAAGCCATTTCAATCTATGGTGTATACAGATAGATTTATAAGCTAAAATGTCGGTAGGAACCGGCAGCAGCATTTTTCCTGTTTATGCTCCTTTAGAACTGTAGATACGTGTTCATCCAATTAATATTCTAAAATCCACAAAAACACAATCCTAATTATCCCACCAGAGGCGTGTTTCCATCACATTGGCAACATTCGAGAGCATCAAATCCATGATGCATTGTGGGTAAATGGTAACTGACTGACTGATCTACAAATGTAGAAAGTGTTGTACAGGCAGCCCCACTGTCAGCTACTCCTGTGAGAGTCTAAGCACTCCCCCAGGTCCCCCCAAGGGCACCAGACCCATTTGTCCCCTTATATTCCTGCCCTTTGAATCAGGCTCCAATGCCTATGGACATTGCTCAGGACAGTCCCTGCAGAGCACCTGTTGCTGCACCTTTCAGGACCCATACTATACAGAAGGGGGCTGATGGACTACGACTCTGCTAAACAGACAATAGAAAGAAAAAAAAGGAGAGAAAAACATGAGCGACGAAAATACAAACAAACCCCCTGTCTGGTCAAAAGTATATATATACATAATAAGGGAAAGGAGATTGTGAAAACATGTTCTATTCTGTTTATCTGAAAGTGTTCTGTGTTTACATATTCTAGTCACAGTCTAGTAACAATGTGTATTACTGTCATGTGTTATCCCCTAACAACCAACTGTGCTAAGATAACATGTTGTTCTCATGCATGGTGTTCTCATTCTCGTGCTTTACGGTTCTTTTACTTCTCATTGTCGTGCTTTACGGTTCTTTTACTTCTCATTCTCGTGCTTTACGGTTCTTTTACTTCTCATTCTCGTGCTTTACGGTTCTTTTACTTCTCATTGTCGTGCTTTACGGTTCTTTTACTTCTCATTGTCGTGCTTTACGGTTCTTTTACTTCTCATTCTCGTGCTTTACGGTTCTTTTACTTCTCATTCTCGTGCTTTACGGTTCTTTTACTTCTCATTCTCGTGCTTTACGGTTCTTTTACTTCTCATTCTCGTGCTTTACGGTTCTTTTACTTCTCATTCTCGTGCTTTACGGTTCTTTTTACTTCTCATTCTCGTGCTTTACGGTTCTTTTACTTCTCATTCTCGTGCTTTACGGTTCTTTTACTTCTCATTCTCGTGCTTTACGGTTCTTTTGCTTCTCATTCTCGTGCTTTACGGTTCTTTTACTTCTCATTCTCGTGCTTTACGGTTCTTTTACTTCTCATTCTCGTGCTTTACGGTTCTTTTACTTCTCATTCTCGTGCTTTACGGTTCTTTTACTTCTCATTCTCGTGCTTTACGGTTCTTTTACTTCTAAATGTAAAAGTAACTGTAAAACGGGGACGTTTCTTTGAGTGGGATGGTATGTAGGAAGTGATGTGCTGTGACTGTCTCCTTGCCAGGAGAGGGCGTAGTCACTCTATGGAATACTGGACCTGATTGGGGTTCGTGCATGTTCCCAGGTGGGCTTTTGAACTAGCCTTTGATGTATGAGATGTTCTATGTGAAGCTAACAGTTGGATATTAAATATGAATAATCTAAAAGAGAAGTATTTGCCTCATCTTTATATCCATGCTTTGCATCATAAATAACTACTCATTATTATTTGTGTTTGTTGATTTGTAGATCAGTCAGTCCGCAGTCGCCTGCACTGTCGCCTGCCATGTCGAACAAGCCCACTGACTTGCTGCTGATAAAAGACTGTGCTTGATTATGTAGTGCACATATAATTATTTTTGCGGTTAAGTTCACATGTACCGAAAAAAAACTAAAGTTAAATGGGTTTTCATCGCAATTTCAACTCTACCAATCGGTTTGTCACAAAAAATGAAAAATAGCCTACTTGTGCATGCTCTCTAGATAAGACTTCACTGATAAAGTGGGTTATATGATGAGATATGGAGAAGAGGAAGAGTACCGATCATCATGTCATTAGCATTCAAATAATAGCATACCCTCAATATTTAGCCTATTGGAAATGTGACTGATCACTGTGCACTTAACCACCATGGAAAGTTCATCGTAACTTATCTAATCTGCCTAAAAACTTTTCATGCCTTTCCACGTTGGCCCATATCATCGCATGACTCCAAGTTTATTTACATACGATGGTTAATATATCAATATTTGCGCACAAAGGCATTTCCACCACAATTTTTCGCGTAATACTTTTTACAGACACAAAAATAATGCATCATGTCGAACTAATTGCCTGTCAGCATTTCTGAAATTGTACCGACATTTCCTGTTTCCATAAGCCCTGTCGTTCCTTTTCATGTGTCAGGTAGTTCTTCCGCATGACCGTCTAGGTTGCCAAAGGGAAGAGTAGGATGGAGAGGCCGGATCTGCTCCTATTTCACCTAAGATGATCTAACTAGAAAGACACAGCCACAAGGCATGGAGGTCTGTGACCATCTCAAAACCTCTTTTAAACAGTCATTTTAGCAGTAGCAAGTTGACTTTGAAAAGATAAAGGAGATTTTACTTCCAGGATCCAGTCAAAGTCAAATTTGTAATACAAGTCATCATGTGAAAATGCAAAGACTAATAGCACCAGACTAAAAAAAGCCAAGGCCAATAGTATGGTGGTAGAGCATGGCCAAAAAGCATAGCTCAAAGGAATAAAGGCTCAAAAGGCTAATTCTACTTCTATGGTCGCAAGATTGTATAGTGATTCTGAATTACGAATACATGCGTCATTACAGACGTTGGTTGATAAGAAACTGATACAACTTTCAATTGAACAATGAGACATCTGCTGCTTTGGGAACATAGACAATATGGGAAACTTGTAGACATTTATTTCAGACCGTTTTAAATTGTGTTGCAATTAAGCAGGCTAGTCATATGAGTATAAGCTCAAATATTTGGGGATGTTGTTGATCTTGATCGGAGTATTTGGCATTAATCTGAACATGTGTAAAACATCTGAATTCATCCCAAGAAATAAGATAAATCAACAAGAGTAGCTAGGTTTCCATCCAATTGGCGACAGATTTTCATACAAATATTCTCAAATCTGCATAAAACAATATGTACATTTTCCCACCAGAGATGGGTTTTCATCAAACGGACGTATTTCTGGTAAAAGACTGTGCGTGATTACAATGTGCACAGTAAAATAACTTTTGCAGTGAAATTCCCATGTACAGAATAAGAAATACATGTTAAATTGGGTTCATCGCATTTTCACAGAAACTGTTGCGTTAAATAGCAAATGTGCCCACTAGTCTTGGCACATGAGCTTTAGCCAACAAGGTAGGCTATCTACACCCATGCATACCCCACAAGACATGCCACCAGAGGGCTCTTCACAGTCCCCGAGTCCAGAACAGACTAAAGGAGGTGCACAGTACTACATAGAACCACAACTACATGGAACTCTATTCCACACCAAGTAACTGATGCAAGCAGTAGAATCAGATTTATTTTTAAACTGATAAAAATACACCTTATGGAACAGTGGGGACTGTGAAGCAACACAAACATCGAATGTCTTTACGATAAAGATACAATTGTACAGGCATTTCCTGTTTCCATCAGCCCGGTCGTGACTTTTTTGATGAGTCAGGTAAACAATCCGCATGAAATGGTAGATTGGGAATACTGGTTAATGTTGGTAATTCTGTTCTAGATCTTTTAACCCTAGGAATGTGTTACACATGTGCAACACCCACATGTTGCAAGGATAGGGACGAGCCAATGTAGACTTGAACTAGGTACAAAGCCAAGGAAACACAGCACCCGAACACAGAATTACAAAAATATAAAGTTTATTACAATGTTATTACAGTTTCAATGGAAGGAAGATTTAAAGGTGCTACATATAGGAGTTTTGCATTGTAATTTCAGAAAATAATATATCTGCACTAATAGAGAAATGATAGTGTTTCACAGTATTACTTACTATTATTGATTTCTCCCGCCGGAGCTCAATGACCTTGTTAACCTCGATGTAACCAGACAAACATAATCAATGACTGAGCATATTCAACACACATACTCAAAATGACTAGTACTTGTGACAGGGGAAAATCTTGACCTTATTACACATGTTTAGGAAATGTCATATTTAGGAAGTGTGTGTCCTCCACTGACCTGATCAAACACAAAGCATTGTGTTTGTTGATTCACTTTCACACTAAACCAACGTAGAATGTTATGGGTTTACTGACGCAAAACAATTTAGAGTTCTGGTTCATAGCTGATTTCAATATGTAGAGCTTTTGGATTTTAGCGTTTGGAATGATTGAGGACATGAAACATGTAACTGCTATAGTAAATGAGGCCTGTTAGTTTCATGCTTATTCATGAAATATCATAAAGTGTTACCAGCATTGGTCCATAGCTGCATTACAGGTTGTCATGCTCCAGTCCAGTGACTGAAATGGTAGTGAGACCTGAGACCTGTCACTGGGGTCCAGACAGAGAGCTTTTAAAACAACACTCTCTTTTATTCATTTAGTGCAGCAGCAGGTTGGTGGAGCAAGTCAAGTGCCGTGGTAATAACCCCAGAGCCTATCATTGTGGAGCTTATCATTCTATAGGGAACTTGTCAAATCCAGACCTGAGAAATCAAAGGCTAAAGCAGGGTCTGTTTTTACCATAGCTGGACCAGTCAGACGTCATCTAAACAGAGCAAACCTTGTACATTATTATGACAGTGTTGGGTCGAGGTTGCTGACCATCTGTCTGACACATCAGTTAGAGAGCCATGTCTGGACTAGGATGAATAGGCTGCATTTGAAGAGGTAGAGTAATGACATGTGAGAGATGAAGTGTGAAGCACCTCACAACGTAATTCAGCAACACCTGCACACCTGTACAGTAGGAACACCTGTACAGTAGGAACACCTGTACACCTGTACAGTAGGAACACCTGTACAGTAGGAACACCTGTACACCTGTACAGTAGGAACACCTGTACAGTAGGAACACCTGTACACCTGTACAGTAGGAACACCTGTACAGTAGGAACACATGTACACCTGTACAGTAGGAACACCTGTACAGTAGGAACACCTGCACATCTGTACAGTAGGAACACCTGTACAGTAGGAACACCTGTACACCTGTACAGTAGGAACACCTGTACAGTAGGAACAACTGTACACCTGTACAGTAGGAACACTTGTACGGTAGGAACACCTGTACACCTGTACAGTAGGAACACCTGTACACCTGTACAGTAGGAACACCTGTACAGTAGGAACACCTGTATACCTGTACAGTAGGAACACCTGTACATTAGGAACACCTGTACACTTGTACAGTAGGAACACCTGTAGACCTGTACAGTAGGAACACCTGTACACTTGTACAGTAGGAACACCTGTACAGTAGGAACACCTGTATACCTGTACAGTAGGAACACCTGTACACCGGTACACTAGCAACACCTGTACACCTGTACACAAGGAACACCTGTACACCTGTACAGTAGGAACACCTGTACACCTGTACACCTGTACAGTAGGAACACCTGTACACCAATACACCTGTACAATAGGAACACCTGTACACCTGCACAGTAGGAACACCTGTACACTTGTACAGTAGGAACACCTGTACAGTAGGAACACCTGTACACCTGTATAGTAGGAAAACCTGTACACCTGTACAGTAGCAACACCTGTACACCTGTACAGTAGCAACACCTGTGCACCTGTACAGTAGCAACACCTGTACACCTGTACAGTAGCAGCACCTGTGCACCTGTACAGTAGGAACACCTGTACACCTGTACACCTGTACAGTAGGAACACCTGTACACCAATACACCTGTACAATAGGAACACCTGTACACCTGCACAGTAGGAACACCTGTACACTTGTACAGTAGGAACACCTGTACAGTAGGAACACCTGTACACCTGTATAGTAGGAAAACCTGTACACCTGTACAGTAGCAACACCTGTACACCTGTACAGTAGCAACACCTGTGCACCTGTACAGTAGCAACACCTGTACACCTGTACAGTAGCAGCACCTGTGCACCTGTACAGTAGCAACACCTGAATATCTGTACAGTACGAACACCTTTACACCTGTACACCTGTACAGTAGCAACACCTGTACGCCTGTACACCTGTACAGTAGCAACGCCTGTACACCTGTACAGTAGCGACACCTGTATAACTGTACAGTATGAACACCTGTACACCTGTACAGTAGGAACACCTGTATACATGTACAGTAGGAACACCTGTACACATGTACAGTAGGAACACCTGTACAGTATGAACACCTGTACACCTGTACAGTTGGAACACCTGTATACATGTACAGTAGGAACACCTGCACACCTGTACAGTGGCAACACCTGTACACCTGTACAGTAGCAGCACCTGTGCACCTGTACAGTAGCAACACCTGTATACCTGTACAGTAGGAACACCATTACACCTGTACACCTGTACAGTAGCAACACATGTACACCTGTACAGTAGCAACACCTGTGCACCTGTACAGTAGCAACACCTGTACACCTGTACAGTAGCAGCACCTGTGCACCTGTACAGTAGCAACACCTGTATACCTGTACAGTACGAACACCTTTACACCTGTACACCTGTACAGTAGCAACACCTGTACGCCTGTACACCTGTACAGTAGCAACGCCTGTACACCTGTACAGTAGCGACACCTGTATAACTGTACAGTATGAACACCTGTACACCTGTACAGTAGGAACACCTGTACACATGTACAGTAGGAACACCTGTACAGTATGAACACCTGTACACCTGTACAGTAGGAACACCTGTATACATGTACAGTAGGAACACCAGCACACCTGTACAGTGGCAACACCTGTACACCTGTACAGTAGCAGCACCTGTGCACCTGTACAGTAGCAACACCTGTATACCTGTACAGTAGGAACACCATTACACCTGTACACCTGTACAGTAGCAACACCTGTACACCTGTACAGTAGCAACACCTGTACACCTGTACAGTAGCAACACCTGTACACCTGTACAGTAGCAACACCTGTATAACTGTACAGTATGAACACATGTACACATGTACAGTAGGAACACCTGTACACATGTACAGTAGGAACACCTGTACAGTATGAACACCTGTACACCTGTACAGTAGGAACACCTGTATACATGTACAGTAGGAACACCTGCACACCTGTACAGTAGCAACACCTGTACACCTGTACAGTAGCAGCACCTGTGCACCTGTACAGTAGCAACACATGTATACCTGTACAGTAGGAACACCATTACACCTGTACACCTGTACAGTAGGAACACCTGTATACATGTACAGTAGGAACACCTGTACAGTATGAACACCTGCACACCTGTACAGTAGCAACACCTGTATACCTGTACAGTAGGAACACCTTTACACCTGTACACCTGTACAGTAGCAACACCTGTACGCCTGTACACCTGTACAGTAGCAACGCCTGTACACCTGTACAGTAGCGACACCTGTATAACTGTACAGTATGAACACTTGTACACCTGTACAGTAGGAACACCTGTATACATGTACAGTAGGAACACCTGTACACATGTACAGTAGGAACACCTGTACAGTATGAACACCTGTACCCCTGTACAGTAGGAACACCTGTATACATGTACAGTAGGAACACCTGCACACCTGTACAGTGGCAACACCTGTACACCTGTACAGTAGCAGCACCTGTGCACCTGTACAGTAGCAACACCTGTATACCTGTACAGTAGGAACACCATTACACCTGTACACCTGTACAGTAGCAACACCTGTACACCTGTACAGTAGCAACACCTGTGCACCTGTACAGTAGCAACACCTGTACACCTGTACAGTAGCAGCACCTGTGCACCTGTACAGTAGCAACACCTGTATACCTGTACAGTACGAACACCTGTACACCTGTACAGTAGCAACACCTGTACACCTGTACAGTAGCAACACCTGTATAACTGTACAGTATGAACACATGTACACATGTACAGTAGGAACACCTGTACACATGTACAGTAGGAACACCTGTACAGTATGAACACCTGTACACCTGTACAGTAGGAACACCTGTATACATGTACAGTAGGAACACCTGCACACCTGTACAGTAGCAACACCTGTACACCTGTACAGTAGCAGCACCTGTGCACCTGTACAGTAGCAACACCTGTATACCTGTACAGTAGGAACACCATTACACCTGTACACCTGTACAGTAGGAACACCTGTATACATGTACAGTAGGAACACCTGTACAGTATGAACACCTGCACACCTGTACAGTAGCAACACCTGTATACCTGTACAGTAGGAACACCTTTACACCTGTACACCTGTACAGTAGCAACACCTGTACACCCTTACAGTAGCAACACCTGTATACATGTACAGTAGGAACACCTGTACAGTATGAACACCTGCACACCTGTACAGTAGCAACACCTGTATACCTGTACAGTAGGAACACCTTTACACCTGTATACCTGTACAGTAGCAACACCTGTACAGTATGAACACCTGTACACCTGTACAGTAGGAACACCTGTACACCTGTACAGTAGCAACACCTGTACACCTGTACAGTAGCAACACCTGTACACCTGTACAGTAGCAGCACCTGTGCACCTGTACAGTAGCAACACCTGTATACCTGTACAGTAGGAACACCATTACACCTGTACACCTGTACAGTAGGAACACCTGTATACATGTACAGTAGGAACACCTGTACAGTATGAACACCTGCACACCTGTACAGTAGCAACACCTGTATACCTGTACAGTAGGAACACCTTTACACCTGTACACCTGTACAGTAGCAACACCTGTACACCCTTACAGTAGCAACACCTGTATACATGTACAGTAGGAACACCTGTACAGTATGAACACCTGCACACCTGTACAGTAGCAACACCTGTATACCTGTACAGTAGGAACACCTTTACACCTGTATACCTGTACAGTAGCAACACCTGTACAGTATGAACACCTGTACACCTGTACAGTAGGAACACCTGTACACCTGTACAGTAGCAACACCTGTACACCTGTACTGTAGCAACACCTGTACAGTAGCAAGACCTGTACACCTGTACAGTAGCAACACCTGTACACCTGTACTGTAGTAACACCTGTACACCTGTACAGTAGCAAGATCTGTACACCTGTACAGTAGCAACACCTGTACACCTGTACTGTAGCAACACCTGTACACCTGTAAACCTGTACAGTAGCAACACCTGTACAGTAGTAACACCTGTACAGTCGGAACACCTGTACACCTGTACAGTAGCAACACCTGTACAGTAGGAACACCTTTACAGTTGGAACACCTGTGCACCTGTACACCTGTACAGTAGCAACACCTGTACACCTGTACAGTAGCAAGACCTGTACAGTAGGAACACCTTTACAGTCGGAACACCTGTACACCTGTACACCTGTACAGTAGCAACACCTGTGCACCTGTACAGTAGCAACACCTGTGCACCTGTACAGTAGCAACACCTGTACACCTGTACAGTAGCAACACCTGTGCATCTGTACAGTAGCAGCACCTGTATACCTGTACAGTAGGAACACCTGCACACCTGTACACCTGTACAGTAGCAACACCTGTACGCCTGTACACCTGTACAGTAGCAACACCTGTACACCTGTACACCTGTACAGTAGCAACACCTGTACACATGTACTGTAGCAACACCTGTACACCTGTACCCCTGTACAGTAGCAACACCTGTACACCCTTACAGTAGCAACACCTGTATACATGTACAGTAGGAACACCTGTACAGTATGAACACCTGCACACCTGTACAGTAGCAACACCTGTATACCTGTACAGTAGGAACACCTTTACACCTGTATACCTGTACAGTAGCAACACCTGTACAGTATGAACACCTGTACACCTGTACAGTAGGAACACCTGTACACCTGTACAGTAGCAACACCTGTACACCTGTACAGTAGCAACACCTGTACACCTGTACTGTAGCAACACCTGTACAGTAGCAAGACCTGTACACCTGTACAGTAGCAACACCTGTACACCTGTACTGTAGTAACACCTGTACACCTGTACAGTAGCAAGATCTGTACACATGTACAGTAGCAACACCTGTACACCTGTACTGTAGCAACACCTGTACACCTGTAAACCTGTACAGTAGCAACACCTGTACAGTAGTAACACCTGTACAGTCGGAACACCTGTACACATGTACAGTAGGAACACCTGTACAGTATGAACACCTGTACACCTGTACAGTAGGAACACCTGTATACATGTACAGTAGGAACACCAGCACACCTGTACAGTGGCAACACCTGTACACCTGTACAGTAGCAGCACCTGTGCACCTGTACAGTAGCAACACCTGTATACCTGTACAGTAGGAACACCATTACACCTGTACACCTGTACAGTAGCAACACCTGTACACCTGTACAGTAGCAACACCTGTACACCTGTACAGTAGCAACACCTGTACACCTGTACAGTAGCAACACCTGTATAACTGTACAGTATGAACACATGTACACATGTACAGTAGGAACACCTGTACACATGTACAGTAGGAACACCTGTACAGTATGAACACCTGTACACCTGTACAGTAGGAACACCTGTATACATGTACAGTAGGAACACCTGCACACCTGTACTGTAGCAACACCTGTACACCTGTACAGTAGCAGCACCTGTGCACCTGTACAGTAGCAACACATGTATACCTGTACAGTAGGAACACCATTACACCTGTACACCTGTACAGTAGGAACACCTGTATACATGTACAGTAGGAACACCTGTACAGTATGAACACCTGCACACCTGTACAGTAGCAACACCTGTATACCTGTACAGTAGGAACACCTTTACACCTGTACACCTGTACAGTAGCAACACCTGTACGCCTGTACACCTGTACAGTAGCAACGCCTGTACACCTGTACAGTAGCGACACCTGTATAACTGTACAGTATGAACACCTGTACACCTGTACAGTAGGAACACCTGTATACATGTACAGTAGGAACACCTGTACACATGTACAGTAGGAACACCTGTACAGTATGAACACCTGTACCCCTGTACAGTAGGAACACCTGTATACATGTACAGTAGGAACACCTGCACACCTGTACAGTGGCAACACCTGTACACCTGTACAGTAGCAGCACCTGTGCACCTGTACAGTAGCAACACCTGTATACCTGTACAGTAGGAACACCATTACACCTGTACACCTGTACAGTAGCAACACCTGTACACCTGTACAGTAGCAACACCTGTGCACCTGTACAGTAGCAACACCTGTACACCTGTACAGTAGCAGCACCTGTGCACCTGTACAGTAGCAACACCTGTATACCTGTACAGTACGAACACCTGTACACCTGTACAGTAGCAACACCTGTACACCTGTACAGTAGCAACACCTGTATAACTGTACAGTATGAACACATGTACACATGTACAGTAGGAACACCTGTACACATGTACAGTAGGAACACCTGTACAGTATGAACACCTGTACACCTGTACAGTAGGAACACCTGTATACATGTACAGTAGGAACACCTGCACACCTGTACAGTAGCAACACCTGTACACCTGTACAGTAGCAGCACCTGTGCACCTGTACAGTAGCAACACCTGTATACCTGTACAGTAGGAACACCATTACACCTGTACACCTGTACAGTAGCAACACCTGTACACCCTTACAGTAGCAACACCTGTATACATGTACAGTAGGAACACCTGTACAGTATGAACACCTGCACACCTGTACAGTAGCAACACCTGTATACCTGTACAGTAGGAACACCTTTACACCTGTATACCTGTACAGTAGCAACACCTGTACAGTATGAACACCTGTACACCTGTACAGTAGGAACACCTGTACACCTGTACAGTAGCAACACCTGTACACCTGTACAGTAGCAACACCTGTACACCTGTACAGTAGCAGCACCTGTGCACCTGTACAGTAGCAACACCTGTATACCTGTACAGTAGGAACACCATTACACCTGTACACCTGTACAGTAGGAACACCTGTATACATGTACAGTAGGAACACCTGTACAGTATGAACACCTGCACACCTGTACAGTAGCAACACCTGTATACCTGTACAGTAGGAACACCTTTACACCTGTACACCTGTACAGTAGCAACACCTGTACACCCTTACAGTAGCAACACCTGTATACATGTACAGTAGGAACACCTGTACAGTATGAACACCTGCACACCTGTACAGTAGCAACACCTGTATACCTGTACAGTAGGAACACCTTTACACCTGTATACCTGTACAGTAGCAACACCTGTACAGTATGAACACCTGTACACCTGTACAGTAGGAACACCTGTACACCTGTACAGTAGCAACACCTGTACACCTGTACTGTAGCAACACCTGTACAGTAGCAAGACCTGTACACCTGTACAGTAGCAACACCTGTACACCTGTACTGTAGTAACACCTGTACACCTGTACAGTAGCAAGATCTGTACACCTGTACAGTAGCAACACCTGTACACCTGTACTGTAGCAACACCTGTACACCTGTAAACCTGTACAGTAGCAACACCTGTACAGTAGCAACACCTGTACAGTAGGAACACCTTTACAGTTGGAACACCTGTGCACCTGTACACCTGTACAGTAGCAACACCTGTACACCTGTACAGTAGCAAGACCTGTACAGTAGGAACACCTTTACAGTCGGAACACCTGTACACCTGTACAGTAGCAACACCTGTGCATCTGTACAGTAGCAGCACCTGTATACCTGTACAGTAGGAACACCTGCACACCTGTACACCTGTACAGTAGCAACACCTGTACGCCTGTACACCTGTACAGTAGCAACACCTGTACACCTGTACACCTGTACAGTAGCAACACCTGTACACATGTACTGTAGCAACACCTGTACACCTGTACCCATGTACAGTAGCAACACCTGTACACCCTTACAGTAGCAACACCTGTATACATGTACAGTAGGAACACCTGTACAGTATGAACACCTGCACACCTGTACAGTAGCAACACCTGTATACCTGTACAGTAGGAACACCTTTACACCTGTATACCTGTACAGTAGCAACACCTGTACAGTATGAACACCTGTACACCTGTACATTAGGAACACCTGTACACCTGTACAGTAGCAACACCTGTACACCTGTACAGTAGCAACACCTGTACACCTGTACTGTAGCAACACCTGTACAGTAGCAAGACCTGTACACCTGTACAGTAGCAACACCTGTACACCTGTACTGTAGTAACACCTGTACACCTGTACAGTAGCAAGATCTGTACACCTGTACTGTAGCAACACCTGTACACCTGTAAACCTGTACAGTAGCAACACCTGTACAGTAGTAACACCTGTACAGTAGCAACACCTGTACAGTAGGAACACCTTTACAGTTGGAACACCTGTGCACCTGTACACCTGTACAGTAGCAACACCTGTACACCTGTACAGTAGCAAGACCTGTACAGTAGGAACACCTTTACAGTCGGAACACCTGTACACCTGTACACCTGTACAGTAGCAACACCTGTGCACCTGTACAGTAGCAACACCTGTGCACCTGTACAGTAGCAACACCTGTACACCTGTACAGTAGCAACACCTGTGCATCTGTACAGTAGCAGCACCTGTATACCTGTACAGTAGGAACACCTGCACACCTGTACACCTGTACAGTAGCAACACCTGTACGCTTGTACACCTGTACAGTAGCAACACCTGTACACCTGTACACCTGTACAGTAGCAACACCTGTACACATGTACTGTAGCAACACCTGTACACCTGTACCCCTGTACAGTAGCAAGACCTGTACACCTGTACAGTAGGAACACCTTTACACCTGTACACCTGTACAGTAGCAACACCTGCACACCTGTACAGTAGCAACACCTGTACACCTGTGCACCTGTACAGTAGCAACACCTGTACACCTGTACAGTAGGAACACCTGTACAGTAGCAACACCTGTACAGTAGGAACACCTGTACAGTCGGAACACCTGTACACCTGTACACCTGTACAGTAACAACACCTGTACACCTGTACAGTAGGAACACCTGTACAGTAGGAACACCTGTACAGTAGCAACACCTGTACAGTAGGAACACCTTTACAGTCGGAACACCTGTACACCTGTACACCTGTACACCTGTACAGTAGCAACACCTGTACAGTAGGAACACCTTTACAGTCGGAACACCTGTACACCTGTACACCTGTACAGTAGCAACACCTGTACACCTTTACAGTAGGAACACCTGTACAGTCGGAACACCTGTACACCTGTACACCTGTACAGTAGGAACAGCAATGTACAGTGGGGTACCTTACAGTAACAATATGGTACTATCTGGATCATGAGAGAACGTTGAAATGTAATGGACTTTGTAACTTAAAATCACAAGTGTAATACATCAAAATAAAGCTTAACTTCTTGTTAATCCAGCCGCTGTGTCAGATTTCAAAAAGGCTTTACGGCGAAAGCACACCATGCGATTATCTGAGGACAGCGCCCCGCATACAAAAGCATGAAAAACATATTTCAACCAGGCAGGTGCAACACAAAAGTCAGAAACAGCGATATAATAAATGCCTTACCTTCTTCTGGTGGCACTCCAAAAGGTCCCAGTTACATCACAAATGGTCCTGTTGTTCGATAATGTCCTTCTTTATATCCATAAAGACTCAGCGTAGCTGGTGCACTTCAGTCGATAATCCACCAAGTTTCCCTCCATCAAAATGCATACAAAATGAATCCCAAACATTACTGATAAACTTTTCCAAACAAGTCAAACAATGTTTATAATCAAACCTTAGGTACCCTAATACGTAAATAAACTATCAAATTTAAGACAGAGAATTGTTATTGTCTTTACCGGAGAAAAATACCAAGAATACGCTCTCTTCCACGCGCTTGGAAACACTACAGCCAAAATGGGAGCCACCTAGAAAAACTACCATTTCAGGCAAATTTTTCCAAGAGCCTGAAACTCTTTCTAAAGACTGTTGACATCTACTGGAAGCCCTAGGAACTGCAATCTTGGATAACTTTGCCTTATAATAAAAGTGACAGCCATTGAAAACAGTGGTAGGCTGAACATTTTTGTTGGGGGGGTGGTTTGTCTTCTGGGTTTCACCTGCCATATCTGTTCTGTTATACTCACAGACATTTTTTTAACAGTTGTAGAAGCCAAATCTACCAATTATATGCATATTATAGCTTCTGGGCCTGAGTAACAGGTAGTTTACTTTGGGCAGGCTTTTCATCCAGACGTGAAAATACTGCCGCCTACCCAAGAGAGGTTTTCAGGATTACTCCTCTAGGACTTCACAACATACACTGTAGAATCCAATGTAAGGAATATCATTCAGCCCTATCACTCCTCTAAAGTAGACTAATTGCCTTCCTCATTCCTACACTCACAGAAAGAAGTTGCTAAGTAGAACCATACAGGGTTCTTCAGTTTGGTGCTGGTTAGAACCCTTTGCAGAGGCTTGTATCTAGAATCATCTATGTAGGGGTCTTCAAAGAACCACATGTACATGGTTCTACCTAGAACCCTCTATGAACGGTTCTGCATAGAACCCTTTATGAAGGGTTGTACCAAGGACCATTCTATCGTCAAGGTTCTTCCAAGAACTGTCTATGAAGGGTTCTACTGAGAACCCTTTTCTTTTTGGAGAGTTCTTAGAACCCTGACAATACATTAAATATATCATAAAGCCTGGTTTTGAAGGCCTAAATATACCCTAACACTGTGGTGTTAGGAATCTCCTGGTTTACAGGCCTCATCAGGCCAGCAAGTCACATTAATCGGGTTTCAAATCAAATCAAATTTTATTGGTCACATACACATGGTTAGCAGATGTTAATGCACGTGTAGCGAAATGCTTGTGCTTATAGTTCCACCAGTGCAGGAATATCTAACAAGTAATCCAACAATTTCACAACTACCTTATACACACAAGTGTAAAGGAATGAATGAGAATATGTGCATATGAATATATGGATGAGCGATGGCCGTGCGGCATAGGCAAGATGCAGTAGATGGTATAGAGTACAGTACATATATATGAGACTAGTAACGTAGGGTATGTAAACATTACGTAAAGTGGCATTGTTTGAAGTGACTAGTGATACATGTATTACATCCAATTATTAATTATTAAAGTGGCTAGAGATTTGAGTCTGTATGTTGGCAGCAGCCACTCTGTCACGTCCTGACCTTAGTTCCTTTGTTATGTTTCTTGTTTAGGTTGGTCAGGGCGTGAGTTGGGGTGGACATTCTATGTTTTGTTCTAGTTTTGGGTTTCTATGTGTTTGGCCTGGTATGGTTCTTACAGCTGTAATCGCAGCAAAAGGTGGCGCTACAAAGTATTAACTTAAGGGGGCTGAATAATTTTGCACGCCCAATTTTTCAGTTTTTGATTTGTTAAAAAAGTTTGAAATATCCAATAAATGTCGTTCCACTTCATGATTGTGCCCACTTGTTGTTGATTCTTCACAAAAAAATACAGTTTTATATCTTTATGTTTGAAGCCTGAAATGTGGCAAAAGGTCGCAAAGTTCAAGGGGGCCGAATACTTTCGCAAGGCACTGTACGTCTCGTGTTTGAATTGTGACTCTACTTTGTCTCTATACTGACAATTTGCTTGTTTGATTGCCTTCCGGAGGGAATAGCTACACTGTTTGTATTCAGTCATGTTTCCTGTCGCCTTGCCATGATTAAAAGCAGTGGTTCGTGCTTTCAGGTTTGCGCAAATTCTGCCATCAATCCACTGTTTCTGGTTGGGGAAGGTTTTAATAGTTACCGTGGGTACAACATCACCGATGCACTTGCTAATAAACTCACTCACCGAATCAGCGTATACATCAATGTTATTGTCCGATGCTATCCGGAACGTATCCCAGTCCACGTGATCGAAGCAATCTTGAATTGTGGAATCAGATTGGTTGGACCAGCGTTGAACAGACGTGAGCGTGGGCGTTTCCTGTTCCGTTTCTGTCTATAGGCTGGGAGCAACAAAATGGAGTCGTGGTCAGATTTGCCAAAAGGAGGGCGAGGGAGGGCTTTGTATGCGTCGCGGAAGATAGAGTAACAATGATCCAGGATTTTGCCAGCCTGGGTCGTGCATTCGATATGCTGAAAAAAATTAGGGAGCCTTGTTTCCAGATTAGCCTTGTTTAAATCCCCAGCTACAATAAATGCAGCCTCAGGATATGTGGTTTCCAGTTTACATAGAGTCCAATGAAGTTCTTTCAGGGCCGTTGAGGTGTCTGCTTGGGGGAGATATACACAGCTGTGATTATCATCGAAGAGAATTCTCTTGGTATATAATGCGGTCGGCATTTGATTGTAAGGAATTCTAGGTCAGGTGAACAAAAGGACTTGAGTTCCTGTATGTTGTTATGATTACACCACGACTCATTAATCATAAGGTATACATGCCCGCCCTTCTTCTTACTAGAGAGATGTTTGTTTCTGTTGGTGTGATGCGTGAAGAAACCGTGTGACTGTACCGACTCTGATAACATATCCCGAGTGAGCCATGTTTACGTGAAACAGAGTATATTACAATCTCTGATGTCTCTCTGGAAGGCAACCCTTGCTCGAATTTCATCTACCTTGTTGTTCAAGAGACTGGACATTGGCGAGTAGTATACTCGGGAGCAGTGAGCGATGTGCACATCTGACCTGGAGGCAGCTCCGTCTGCCCCTTCTGCGGCGCCGTTGTTTTGGATCGACTACTGGGATTCAATCTATTGTCCTGGGTGGTGGTCTAAACAGAGGACCCGCTTCGGGAAAGTCGTATTCCTGGTTGTAATGTTGGTAAGTTGATGTTGCTCTTATATCCAATAGTTCTTCCTGGATGTATCTAATAAGACTTAAGATTTCCTGGGGTAACAATGTAAGAAATAATACATCAAAAACTAAATACTTGTCACGCCCTGACCTTAGAGAGCCTATTAATGTCTCTAGTTGCTTTAGTCAGGGTGTGATTTGGGGGGGGAATTCTATGTGTTGTATTTCTTTGTATTTCTTCCTAGGTTTTGGACTTTCTAGGGAGTTTTTCCTAGCCACCGTGCTTCTCCCCCTGCATTGCTTGCTGTTTGGGGTTTTAGGCTGGGTTTCTGTACAGCACTTTGAGATATCAGCTGATGTACGAAGGGCTATATAAATACATTTGATTTGATTTGATTTGTGTTTGGCCGAGTGTGGTTCCCAATAAGAGGCAGCTGTCTGTCGTTGTCTCTGATTCCCAATCATACTTAAGTATCCTTTTTTCCCACCTATGTTGTGGGATCTTGTCCTTGTATTGTTGCTGTTGAGCCCTACAAGGCTGTACATTTCGTTGGTTCGCTCTTTCTTGTTGTTTCTGGTTATCATTAAAGAATATGATTAACCTACCCCACGCTGCATCTTGGTCTCCTTCTTCATTCGACGACAGCCGTTACAATACTGCATAGTTTACAAAGAACACGAAGCGAGGCGACCATCTCTGTCAGTGATGCATAATTCCTATTGGAATCCAGCCAGGATATCCACCAATTACCCGCAACCTGCATTCAGAATGACTGCCAGGGTAGGAAAGATTGAGACTACCTCAATCAACTGGAACAAACATCCACCGGTAACTGGTGCAATACATGCAATTACTAACAGTTTAGTTTAGAAAACTGTATTCTATTTATCTTTGTGTAGCATAAAATGTATCAACCAATCAATGTACATGCAAAAACACAGATATTACAGTAAAACAAAGAATTCTGAAAATCTCCATGCAAAAGAGCATGCTGGGAAATATTATATACGGTTCTATGTAGATAACTTCTCGCTTTCCAAAGGATCATCAAAGAACCCTTTCTTCCAAAACACTGTTCTTAGGATGTTAAAGGTTCTAGGTAGAACCATTTGCCTTACAAAGAACCCTTTTCTTCCTAAAAGGGTTCTTCTGATCAAAACGATTTTTGGTAGAACCCTATGCGATGCAAAGAACCCTTTTGGAACACTTTTTCTAAGAGTGTAACTAAATCATTGTATTCTAATAATTAGCACCTTTGACAAGGAAAAACACCATGTAGCCAACAGACATTCAGATATCATGAACTAGGAGGGGATGATGTCATTATCTCTTGTGTGTAGACCTGTGATTGGAAAGACACTGATTCTGATGTGAGTAAACTGATAAGCAGCATCAACAAGGTTCATTGTGATCCACACGTACTGCAGGTGTTGCATGTACGATAGCAGTCTGAAATAATGTATCTACTCTTCAGAGAGCGAGCAATTGGAGGGCACGCTGTGATGATGTGGTGCTTTAATATATTATGCCAAGTTGGCTATGGTAAAGGATTTATTTTCAAATAGAGAGTGGAGCAGACAGGAAGAAATGACCCTGACTACTGAATGAAAGTGAAGAGAGGATTAGAGGCAGGATACATCCAAAGGTGGAATAATTGTCTTAAGC
Source organism: Oncorhynchus nerka (assembly GCF_034236695.1). Taxonomy (NCBI): domain Eukaryota; kingdom Metazoa; phylum Chordata; class Actinopteri; order Salmoniformes; family Salmonidae; genus Oncorhynchus; species Oncorhynchus nerka. The sequence goes on from NC_088410.1 coordinate 88,541,569, forward strand.
TGTTTAATTATGCATGCACAGAATGTCACGTATTCCGGAGGTGTTACCTGAATGGCTTAGTAAAAAAAATGTGTCCCAAAGCCATGATATGCAAAACTGTGCTGCACACTGAAATTAAAGGAGAAATCTGCAATTGCTACATCCATTTTTGGATATATAAGTTAATGATATGGACCCATTGATTCATGAAGAACGTAACTTGAATGCCACAAATTTATTTAAACTGTCGTACACCCTCAGAACCCTAAATATAAGCTTGTTTTACTCGCATGTTTGTAAACAAATTAAATGTAAACAAACACCATATAGCCTCAAAACATGGTTTAAACCATATTTTTTATATCATGGATGGTCAGTCCTCCATAGATCTGTCTGTGAATTTGAGAGTGGTTACATTTCTCCAGCCCCATCCCTCAGCTTGTTACCGAAACAGTGGTAGGGATTATTGTTTAAAATATGGATTATCCCTTTAATGTAATTGAGCTGATAACCTGGCTGTTAGTTGTTGTGTGATTGGGGTGTAATCAGTGGAGCAGACAGAGTCACAATCACCCTCCACCATGTGGAATGCCCTTATTAGGTTTCTAATAAAGGGAGAGACAGTAAACAAACAAACAAAACAAGGACTGTGTTGTTCAAAAGCCATCAGTGTTATGTCACTTGGTGGTCCCCTACAAGGAATGCATGTTTTATTTGCAATACAGTAGTGCTCTATGTTTGTTAACCTCCAGCAGCGCTCAGGGATGTTTCCTTTCCCAAGCCCTGACCATCAGGCACCGTGACAGCGGGGGGAGTTGAACTAAGGCCTCGCCTAAAGTTAACCTCTGAAGTGATCAGAACGATCTCTGCTAATGTTTCCCAGGAGACCAGAGGGGAACAACAAAAGCTGCTTAAGAGGGAGCCAGTTGTTTGATTGCTGTGACTACCAATATCCTGTAATCTATTGTCTATACAATTATGAAAGAAATCAATGGCCAACAGGCATGTTATCTCTTAGGCCCAGACATTAGTGTGTATCCTACTGTTTGAAGTTTCACATAGGGCCAATAGTGCAGTACATGTGAGCTGGAAACACAAGGCAAAAGGAGGTGGGGAAAACATTTTAGGGGCACGGCTCTAATCCTCAAACAGCCAATAAGAGGCAGACTGGACTGACCTCATCAGTTAGCACTCTAGTATCTTGGCCGGTCCAGTTGTTTGAACTGGCCACTGAATGAACCAAACTTTGTCAACTTCTCTTCCATTTTACAGAGCAGCACTTATTCAGACTCCAAAGTGTTCATTTCCCCAGCACAGGGACACTGCTTGTAGTAGTGGAGGTAGAGGTTCTATTCTATGGGAGAATCTCAGACATCCTAGACTTAGACTTCTGTAGAGGTATTTTGCTTCTTACACAGAGAAGCCCTGTTCTGAAGTGCCTCATTGAGAGGAGAGCTCCCCATCTCAGCCTGTAGAGCTCATCTGGAACTAAGAGGAGCTGCTGGCAAGGTAAGATGCGACCAACCCACACATCCATATGTACATGTGGTTACTCTGCGTAAGCTCTGAGATGTCAATTTGCTCTTGGAGAAGCATTCTCATTTGCATGTAACAAAAAAAAAAAAAATGTGTGAAAGGAGAAAGGAGATTTTCTTGAAAGGATCTCACTGATATGTTTAATGTGACACATGTCAAGTTATGTGAGTGCATATTCTCTTTATAGTTCATGCTTTGTGAAAAAACTAGTATTCTCTTTATTGTTCATGCCCTGAAAAGAAAAAAATTGTATTTTGTTTATTGTTCTGAAAAGCGTTTGACAGAAGTGGTCATGATCATGACGGCTCACCTTGGGATCATGATGGTATTGAGCAGGATGCTTGAGGCATGTCTGCAATGGAAATCAATGGGGATAGCCTACTACAAAACCCACAATACCTGTACTATCACTCTCATTCCTACCAAGCCTTCAACGTGAATCCCACTGCTGCTATTGTAAGGCTTTAGAAGACAATACTGAAATAACCTAATATTAGTCTAACAACCCAGCTTCTGTCCTGTGCTGTGATCCCCATCCATTTCTGTCAGTCACATATCCATTTAGAGGGCCATGTTAGCTTAGCAGCCAAAGTCCTGGGGCTTCTGAACATTACGTTCGCTCGCCTATCTGAAGCGGCAAGATGTCTGCGAGGGATTTAACCTTGAAGAAGTTAAGACATAGACCTTGTTGTGACACAGCCAATGTTCTATAGTGCCAAGAACGTGCCGCTGGGGCGTTTGAAGCAGCGTGTTCCGTCTCGAGTGGCACGGTCAGGCTGCCCACTTTGGCTGCTTATTCTAGACCTTTAGCCAATGTGGGGTCCATTGTTCATCTTGACTCATATTTCATCCTCCATGCAGGCAGATGTCTGCATATGATAAACACAGATTACTGGCCACTTACTTTGCAGAGTCTGCAAAGTTTTCAGTATTCTTGAGTGGATGAAATGGTCCCCCTTATTTATTTCAGTATTATTAACCTTGATGTGTTGATTAGTCATTAATACACATTACTGTATGTCCTGACTTTCTCCTCCATTCATCAATTAAAACAGACAATCACTACTCAGTCTTGTCCGTGTGGGACTCAACGACCTATGTAAGCTCATGCACAGAATGTATGCCAAGCATTTGCCCTGGCTTGTGCCCTGTGCCCTGGTTTGTACCCTGGCTCATGCTCTGTACCCTGGCTTGTACCCTGGATTGTACCCTGTGCCCTGGCAAATACATGTGCTGATTGAAAGACTGTTGAACAAGTAAACAATACTATTTTCAGACAGACATATCTTTGAGCTGACCTTTGTTCCCAGGACAGGAGGTAAAGCCGATAGCTGTAAGAGGACACCCAGCACATTGTATTCTCAACACCCATTTAACAGAACAGCCCACTCCCGTTAAGTGCACTTTGGATATGTGAAAACTCCTGTGCAATACAGTTTTCAAGTCCCAATTCAATAACATGTTATTTAATTCATGCTTATAACTGCATGATGTGGTTTAGTTCACTCTGTCACTACAGTCCCAAGCCATTATATTTCCTGTATCAGGAGTGGACTGAAACGTTCCATTTCCACAGCATCACAGCAGTATGCTAAGTTATTCTTCACATGCATCTGCATCTCACTTCTATGAAACTGCTCACAATATAGAAAGTTGACTTACCTGCTCTCATTTATCATAGCTGTTCCGGTGAGAAATTGATTTGCACCATGCCATGTTTGTACTGCGTACTACATAGTTAAAAGAGCATGCTGAAGTACCCAGAAGTCCTCATCAGATAATGGCTGAAATTTAAGTTGATAGGGAACACAGTCTTCTTTTTCCTTTCTCTCTCTACAGAGTACATCCGCTAACAGGGGAAGATTGTAAACCAGCATAAGGATACACATTTGGTCGAATTAGTCTTTCATCTTTGCCTGGAGTGTGATTTACTTTAAGAGATTTCAATAGCAGCCTTCCCTATATTTAGGTGAAATTTGAGGGGAATCTTGGGATACCCATATCCAACATGAATGGGTCTGCAATATAAACTGGGTGGTTCGAGCACTGAAGGCTGATTGGCTGACAGCCGTCATATATCAGACCGTATACCACGGGTATAACAAAACATTTATTTTTACTGCTCTAATTACGTTGGTAGCCAGTTTATAATAGCAATAAGGCACCTCGGGGTTAGCGATATATGGTCAATATAGCACGGCTATGGGCTGTGTCCAGGCTCTCTGCGTTGCGTCGCGCTTAAGAACAGCCCATAGCCGTGGTATATTCGCCATATACCACACCCCCTCAGGCCTTATTGCTAAAGTATAACACATAGGGACATCCTGAAAATGTTTTGTAAATCAACTGAGAAACACAGAGGCTGTCATACAGAAAGAAGCCTGCTGTATGTCATTGACTCATTATATTACCTTTGCATCAAAGCTCTGTCTGGAGGACTGTATTAGGAGGAAATAATGGGCTTTTGAAAAAGACACCCCACTTTCCTCCAGATCTTCCGTATTTAATCAATGCAATCACATCACCCCAGCTCAACTAGCTTAGCGTCACTACATCTCAAATTCTGGAAAAGATACAGTACATGCCGAGGTTCCACTGTGCAATGCAACACACAAACTGCTAATCCTATGCTGTTTCCACTACCACAGAGGGCCATTACTTCCCTTAGATCAAGAGTCCTCTCCACAGAACATGCAGAAACTCTAAATCATTACCCTCTTTATGAGAGCATAGCCCCAAGCTTCCTAGGAAGCTGAATTCAACCTGTATTCATGGTTTGATAAATGTGCACTGTGGATGGGTTCCTCGGTGTAAACAATATAGTAAGCCATTTGACTCTGCAGATGGGCCTGTATTCACAAGCTCAGAAGTGAGGGGGGAGTATAGAGGAGGGCTGGATTTACAGTAAAAAGAAGCTCCAGAAATACCTCCCACACAGTGAATATTGGGCTTTTTAGGATGAATCTTCTTGGCAAATCAAATTGATCCATTTACTTCTGAAACACTGAGGATGAAGTCATGGATTCGGCGTTTCATACCACTGGTAAGAAATAATCATGCAAATGTGCTAAAGGTGAAACTATTTAAGTCAACATTTATCTTATATGATCAAGCCATTGAAGTTAACAGGACATGTGCTTGCATTTCCGCTCTCTCTCATTGATATTTAGTTCTAGCCGCTATAGCATTGCCTTTCAGGACATTACCATGACACACCTGTGATACGTACCAGAGGTAGCTGGGGGAGGAAATGGGAACACCCTGTAAATAAACACAGGCTTATCTTGTGAAAGCAGCATGTGAAATCCTGCTGACATGAACCATACAGCATTGGCTCCAGTCATGCACAGTCAACATACAGTGTAGTATTCAAATCATTTTTCAAAGGAAATTAAATGAATCTGAATAGATAAGATACATTTTGCTTCTCAAATTCTGAAAGGAGGTAAAAATGCACTGTATCTGACCTTTTAAAAAAATATATGTTTTACCCTGTTTTCTCCCCAATTTCATGGTATCCAACTGGTAGTTACAGTCTTGTCTCATCGCTGCAACTCCCGTACGGGGGACACCTTTACAGTGAGGAAACACCCAGATTTAACTTTATGATTAAATGTTTATTTTCACATCGTGAAAGATTGTTAACATAGTTCGATTACCCCCAAAAAACTATATTTGCATAGTGCAGGATGAACAATACCATTTTCAAAAGATTCTCGGTTAACTGAATTCTAGCTTTGAAATGTTCTGAAAACTTGATTAATCTTTCTCCAACAGGTGCCCATTGCTGTGTAGGTTCCTGCGTGCAGGATCTTGGTGAGCAGAACAGCAGCCATGCCGCCTGCCATGGGAGGACCCCAGGGGTACACCCCTCCAGAGGGGGGCTGGGGCTGGGCAGTAGTGGTGGGAGCCTTCATCTCCATCGGCTTCTCCTATGCCTTTCCCAAGTCCATAACCGTCTTCTTCAAGGAGATTGAGGTCATTTTCGACTGCACCAGCAGCCAGGTGTCATGGATCTCCTCCATCATGCTGGCAGTGATGTATGCCGGAGGTGAGCTGGAGAATAGATTAGGGCTAGCCTGGTAATTACTAGACTGATATTCGTGTACCAAACATTCATGTAAGCTCGCAAGATATGGCGGCTAGCAAGGCTAGAATAGTGCACCCCTACCGGAAATGTGTGAGATGTGTGAGACTTCGGAAACGTCAACTTGGCTTCCTTTAAAAAATATATATATATATATGATGCAAAAATGAAGCATAATGATAGCTATGATGAAAAATTAGACAATGTCCACCATCATCCTTCTTTAAACAGACACTGTACAGCACTTTTTAACATGCCTGGATCTGGTGGCCTCTATTAGGCATCCGTATTCACAGTGTACCTTTCATTGAGAATGCGTACACTCTTTATTTTGCACAGTGGATCGTTCATGCACGTCCTATTCTTCAAGTACAAACAGCTCCTGTAGTTTCCCACCCATTGACTGTGTGGAGTAAGGTCACTGGGCACCAGATCAAGATGAAGTGTTTTGTCCAAAAGGAGACAGCGATGCCTGAATCAAACCACTGTCATTGAAATTATACAAATGGGTCTCTAGAATGCTTTTACTCTTCCATCCATTGAAGCATAGTTATTAACAGTGCAACAGTATCTGTCTCTACAGTCCGTGGATGGGGTTCCTCTCTTCCTCATTGTACTTGTTAATGCTCTGATCAGATGAATGTTGTCCCAGGTGTCTTCTGAGGCTGAGGAGATTAAATGATTTACATGAGAGTGGCAGGTGAGGCAGACTGTGTCAGCTGGTCTAGCTTCCTGTACTGACTGGGTTGAATCAAACGCTAGGTGTCAGACAGGTCTTCCCAGTGGAGCGTTGATACGCCTCTTTTCATCTGCATGACTTTCAACACAAACAGACAGAACAGTAATCAGAGGGACTCTTGTACTCAATACTCGTAGTCCCACAAGAAGAGGTCTGAGGCTGGATTTTTTTTTAAAGCACTGTCAAATAGTGAACAGGCTCGTTTTCTCTCAAGAAGGTGGAGATAAACTGAATAAACATATCCCCGGGGTATGATGCTGTTTTAGAAAATGTGCTCTTTTTTCCATATTGATGTTGTCCTGTATACATTGTTATTAGCTGCACACTTCTACAGCATTTTCAGTTAGCTTAGTAGTAGTGCCTATTTACAATAACATGTGGAAGAAAAACTACTGAAGGAGTAATTACCAAAACACTGAACTCTTGAAAGGATTAGTGCTGATATGTTCCAAGTGTAGTACCACATATTGTATACGGTACAGTAGGTCAAGCTTCAGCAATAGCAGCACTTTATGAAGAACTCTTTAACGATTTCTGAACCATTTGCCTATTTCAGTATAGAGGGGACCAGCACCATGTGTACATATGGTCCACTCAGAGAGATAAGCCACCATTTCCCTACTCGAGTACATAGCTGCCCCCCACCAGACCAGTGAATTAATGCTATTTACTGTTCAGCAGCCCATTCCCTCAAAAGGTAGCACTTAGCACAGGCGCACATTCAGGACCTGCATGGGCGAAAGCCAGGTCATTGGTTCATGCAGTAGCTTTGTCTCAGATGGTTCCCAGTTCTCCCACTCTGAATGTTGCCTGTTAGTTGGGCTGTGGACACATGACTGCCTGGCTGGCTGCGCATGATGAGGAGCACATGACTGTGTGGGGGCTGACCTCTGACCTTTCTACTGGACCGGAACACACAGGCCCTGTCAGACTCAGACCCTAATGACGTCTATGACCCAATCCTGGCAGGCCTTAAAACGGGGGTTTACAGCCAACAGTGCACAGCACACAATGTGTTCTTCTAGATTGTAGTTAAAGTAATCAATGAGTAATTGAATCAAATGGCTTTAGAAAGCCATTCTTTACATTAACAGCTGTCGCAAAGTAAACAACAGGAACCTGGCCTAGACCCCCAAAGAGCAAGCAGCAGTACAGGGGCAATCCATGCTTAATTTTGCATGTACGCTTACTGGTGCTACAGAAAATGGGTTGTGTTTCTTGGCTTATTCAAGAAACACAGTTGCCATAAAGATTTATTGTAGAGTGTTCATGTGTCATCCATGAACGCTACACAAAAAATCATGTTACGGAAATGTATACATTGACTAAATAATGGGGCATAATCCTCTTGTCTTGACCTCTCTTTAATTTCTTTCCTATCCTTCTCATAATGTCTTATATCGTCAGGGTTGGTCTTAGGCTGCCTCCTCAGACTTTTCACCCCCTCACCAGCTCATCTTCAGAGAGAGAGAGGGGACAGGCTCTTTGTTGGTGTTTAGCCTCGCCTGTATTAGAATGTAAAAAGCCTTTGTCGTGTTCCGAGCTGGCAAATGAGTCTGGACAACCTCTAAACAAAAACTGTCACATTCCATTTAGGTTCCTTCAGTGGTGCCGGGATTTGGCAGGGAGGCTGAAGCGTCTTCCACATGGATCTTCGCTCCCAGTTAGGCCTTGTTGGTATAGGCCAGACAGATGGTGGGCATGCAGCCAGCAGAACTCTGCATGCCATCTAATCATATATGTTTTCAAGTTGTAGTGAGCTAGAGGTTGTTAGGCTCATTTTATGGCCCATAGTTACCTTAAATTTGTGTTGCCAAACTCTGAGATTTAGCCAAACCTAAATGGAATGAATATGTTTCAGTCTAAGACTATAACAAAGTGGGGCTATTGTGAATGTAGCCTCCAAAGCTTCCAGTAGGGAAGGTGATAGGGTATGTGGAAGTAGAACATTGACTAGAAAAACTATGAGTAGGCTATGTTTACCAAGTCATATCAGTAGACAAACTGTCTATTTCAACAGCAGTAGGAGTTTGAGTGGGACAAAGGTAGTTTCCCTCTCAATGTGAAGCTCTCATCTTTCAAAATGAAGGGATATTATTTACTATTACATGGGAACTATGGTAGATTACCCATAGGAAATGAGTGACTACGTGTAACCTGCTCTACTGTGGAGTACTTTAAATGTATTTTTTCTATACCCAACCTCTCTAGCACAAACACACAAAATCCTGCACAGGATTTTACAGTAGCCTAGTTAGAATTGCTCTTTAGCGACAGAGCCCTCTTCTTTTGTCATTCTCCGCACATACGTTAGGAATACACAAACTGTAGCCACACCTCACAATATCTTGTTTCATCGCGATTGTCTTGTTTTCTGTGCGATTGCATTGCCAACAGTGGCTAGACCAGAGAAATTGCTGCAGTGCAGCAGTGAGACAAATCATTGCAGAAGTTGTGTGGAAGCTCTGGCTGCACCAGCGTTTCTCAGAGTTGGGGCTTTAGGGACCTCTAGTGGTGAAATATAACATTTCTCTAAAATAGACTTCTTACGGTAGTCTAATTCGCATTTTCACCTATTAAAGATTTAAAATCACGTTAATCAAGGAAATGAATTCAAGATGCGAAATTACAATCCTCTGAAGTTTTTCAAATGAAATTTAGATAGTCATTATGGTATAGTCAGTTATGCTTGGGCATATTTGCCTAAAGTGAATTTTCCCAACATATGAATCATCTTGATTGTTTGATTTGTATTTGTCACCTTTCAGGTCCTATCAGCAGTATCCTGGTTAATAAGTATGGGAGTCGTCCCGTCATGATGTGTGGAGGATTCCTGTCCGGCTGTGGACTGATTGCTGCCTCCTTCTGCAACTCAGTGGAAGGACTTTACTTCTGTGTGGGAGTGGTCGGAGGTAGGCCTCTTTCCTGGATAGTGCTATCTGGGATTCTCGGGACGTCCCTAGCTTAAACCTTAACCCCTACCTTAACCCTTACCTTAACCATTTTACATTTCAACTTCAATGGAGAGTAGGGACATCCCAAGGAACCCGAATAGCAAGGATATGTTCATTAGTTTACTGTTCATTAGTTGCTGTTGTTGAAGAAATGTATTGCCCTCTGGGGCCCTCTTCAGGAACTCTATTATCACTTTCTAGTATCCTGAATTTCCTTTCCGTCTGGTTTCATGTGTTATGTATAATGAATAACTATGCAGTCTGATATTGGACTGAATGAATGTATTTAATATATTTCAACAGGTTTGGGACTGGCATTCAATCTGAACCCAGCCCTTACTATGATTGGGAAGTACTTCTACCATAAGCGGCCCATCGCCAATGGAATCGCCATGGCAGGCAGCCCAGTGTTCCTATCCACCCTGGCCCCTCTCAACAGCTGGTTCTTTGACCAGTTTGGTTGGAGGGGCAGCTTCCTGATACTGGGAGGCCTGCTGTTCAACTGCTGCGTCGCTGGTTCTCTCATGAGACCCATCGGACCAAAACCACAGCCTGCAGTTAAAAGTGAAGATGCTGCCAAGGAGAGTACGACGTGTGGGCAGAAGTGTAACAGTTTTATCGACCTCTCGCTGTTCAAACACCGGGGCTTCGTGCTCTACCTCATGGGTAACGTCATCATGTTCTTTGGTCTCTTCTCCCCACTAGTGTTCCTTAGTAACTTTGCCAAGAGCAGGGACATCCCCAAAGAGAAGGCAGCCTTCCTGCTGTCTGTTCTGGCCTTTGTGGACATGGTGGCCCGGCCCTCCATGGGCATTGTGGCCAATACAAAGTGGATACGACCCAGGGTGCAGTACTTCTTTGCCTGCTCTGTGCTGTTGAACGGTGTGTGCCACGTCCTGGCGCCCATCTCCGTGGACTACACAGGCTTCGTTATCTATGCCATCTTCTTTGGCTTTGCCTTTGGCTGGCTGAGTGCAGTGCTGTTTGAGACGCTCATGGACCTGGTGGGAACGCAGCGCTTCTCCAGTGCAGTGGGACTGGTCACCATTGTGGAGTGTGGGCCTGTCTTGTTAGGTCCCCCTATGTTAGGTGAGTGCACACATGTATTTGTAGCTTACTTAAGCTCCTTGTTTCTATTTTAAAGAAGTTCAATCATTTAACGGGTTTATTTTTTATGAAAAGCAAAGACTTAACTTATGATACAAGTTAGAATTAATATTTTGTTCGGTCACAGGGAAATTCAAAGACATCTACAATGACTACCAATACACCTACCAGAGCTGTGGGGTGATCCTTATCATTGCCAGTGTGTTCCTGTTCGTGGGGATGGGTACCAACTACCGGTTGTTGGACAAAGAGAAAAAGGAGGAGGAAAGGAAGGCTAAACTGGAGGGAAAAGAAGAAGAGACCAACAAGGACAATGCTTCCAAAGAAGCCACCAATGACAGGGTGAGAGCAGTTGACGAGACAAAAACGGCAGAAGACATAATCTAACTTTCCTTGACATCAAATTCACGCATTCACATGGTACCTCAATACAGTCAATGAGATAATGTAGACATCAAATTCATTTGGTTTAAGTCTTTGGCAGATAGCAATGTTCATGTAAACATATTTCTTCACCAGTTCCACTTCTGTCATTGAATAATGTATTATCAGCATAATATGACTGTGTCAAGATACACGTATGTATGCAACTTTTTACTGAAATGTACAACTGCCCTACCAAAAAATACTATATTTTACTGGAGTCCAAATAGTACATTTTCTGCATAAGTGTTGTGATATATTTTAGAATATTATTATATACAGGTAATTCCTATGTGTATAGTGTATTTGGAATTTCAGAAGTCCACCTCAAATAACTACAATGTACAGTATTATTCTGTGAAAGCACTAGTGCTTTTAGAAGGTTTAATGAATCACTGTAACATTTTGTTCACACTGTCATAATGATTGGTAGGTTTCTTTAATCTCCGAAAGCATTGTTACATGAATAATCAGGCATAGTCCCTTGATATTCACAGTTCTTCAATTCATCTTCAAAACAATTATATTCCCCTGTTGACTGCACAGCTAAAAAGCTAGAGAGACCGATAACAACACCAAAGATAATCCAGTTTGAAGACCTGCAGAAACTGCTTCTGCAATATGATTCCCCGATCACACTTGTGGAGTTGTCACTATTTACAAAAATTGGCTATATTGGTTTTAGAAGTGGGGGGGGGACATAACCATAGTTAGTTTTTTAATCCAGTCGGATAAACACTCCAAACAGCCTACTCCAAACAGCCTACCCTTCCGCATGGTCCTAAACCACACCGTTGCCTCGTTTTGTATCATATTCAAATGACAAAAATGCAATTTCTACATGTGGGGAGGGGACATGTCCCCCTCGTCCCCAGTGAAAGTTGCGGCCCTGGCTATATCGTTAAAATTATGTAAACAAAAATGGGCTTTTTGGTATTCATTTAAGTTTAGGCATAAGGTTAGCATTTTGGTTAAGGTTTGGGTTAAGGTTAGGTTTATAATCAGATTTAAAAAATAGAAATTGCAGAAAAAGGCTGGGTTTAGCCATATTTATCACTATATGCCTCTGGTAACTAGTGATGACCACATTTTTAGCTAGCTAAACTCATGAATAGAAACACATCATCGAGTCTAACGGTTGTCTTGCGCCAAAATGGGAATGTGTAGGCCCTAAAATCAATGGCACTAATTCAATATAAATGTGTTTTTTACAAAAAAATATGTACGTGTCAGTTTGTCACTTTCACGATGATGGAATAATAACTACTTTAGCCATTGGCTCGAATCTAGGTTGTGCCTTTAGATTTTGAGAACATTTACAGAATTTTGCACTTCTATCACTGACATCTCATTCCGGGCCTGGTCTTCTTGGTCTGTTTCGCAAGCGTTTCCAGAAGCCCCCCCCTCCCAACAAGATGCCCAAGTTTCCGACTTGAAATTTTGAGAACATTTAGATTTTGAGAACATTTACAGAATTTTGCACTTCTATCACTGACATCTCATTCCGGGCCTGGTCTTCTTGGTCTGTTACGCAAGCATTTCCAGAAGTACCCCCCCAATAAAATACCCAAGTTTTCCCAAGTTGGATGACCATTCAAACAAAAAAAATCCCAGTCTGAGCTAATTTTTTCCCCATTTCCCAGTTGTCATGACTGCACTGAAGTCGGCGATTTCCGAGTTTCCAGTTGTTTTGAATGCAGTATCTGTGACAACACCAAAGACAATACAACACTCTTGAACTATGAAGAGTGCAATTGGGGGCGTTCCTGCATGTGGGCATTTCTGCATCTGTAGGAACCCCTCTTTATGTGTAAATTTGTCTTTTTTTTTGCTAGGACTCCGGTCCGCAGGCAGGAGGCGGGGGCACTCCAGTACAGTATGTGGTAGTTATGCATGCCGAAGAGGCAGGGGGACAACGGCAACTAGTTAGCTAGTAATGTTAGACAGTGTCCTTCGCCCCAAGCCTGTTGGGCATTCATTTCCCGCTGTTCTGTTAACAAGGTCGAGGGCAGTTGTTCGGCAGGCATTTAGGACACTGGGTAATAGCTAGCCAGTTAGTAGGCTAGGACTCCGGTACACAGTAGGTGGGATAGGTAGTTAGCTAGCACACCGGTACACAGTGTACTTTCCCCTGCCTGTCGGGCACTTTTTTCCGAAGTACTCTTAACGACAGTAAGGGCAGGTTTTCGGCAGGTGTTTAGGACAATGGGTGCTAACTAGTTAGCTAGCTAGGATTCCAGCAGGTGTTCGGCAAGCCGGAGCAAAACACACTGTGTGATAGCTAGCTAGTTAGCTAGGACTCCGGTACACAGCAGCAGAAGAAAGGTTGCTAGTTAACGATAGCTAGGACACCGGTAGACAGTGTACTTCGCCCATGCCTGTCATGCACTAGTTTCCCGCAGTTCTGGTAATAATGGCGAGGGCAGGTGTTTAGCAGGTGGGAATGAAGGACACTGTGTGCTAGCTTGTTAGCTTACTAGCTAGGACGCCGGAACACAGCTAGCGGGGACGACTCCTGCAGATAGCTGTCGGGTGCGGTTCCTGCGGATGATTGGAATATCCAGCTACTACATTTCTTGCCTTAACCCATTAGCTATTGATCTCCATTAGGTGGCAGTATTTACTCTTACGTTAATGACTCTTGAGCTCCTGAAAGTTTATCCTCATCCCGGAGGAAATTGTTTGCACGTTATATTGGAAAATGACACTGTATATCACTGTTACTGATTGATTTCATTTTAAGTAACTTAAAAAATATTCCAGACACAACTACCTTGAGGTTGCACTAATTTCGCCTACTTGATGAGACAAGTCATAATTGTGAATGCAGAAATCAAGGGTTTGATCCAATGAAAGTTGATAGGCATTGATTGTCATGTGATGGTACCCTGATCCATGAGGGAACAGACAATCTTTGGTCATTTTCATCATTTTCATATGTCCAAGGGCACTTGGAGGGTCTTGAAGGGATCCAGCTTTTTGTCAGAATTGACTTTTCATATCAGGGCTAGGAGAAATTACGCAGCAGGTTAGGAGAATTAGGTTAAGATTAGGAAAAGGGTTAGGATTATCTAAAATGCGCAAAAAAGTGTCTACTTTTAACGTACATTTTTCAAAAGCTGGGTCCAATCTAGACATTACCGACTTGAAGGGAGGCACTTTGACGTCAACACACGAAGACACTTTTAATCATTGTGTCATACATGGATGATGACCATGATGTGAATAGTTTTGTGAAATTTCAATTAATGTCTTTTTTTCTTTCCACAAAAAATAAAACTGAAATGGGATGTTGTGTTCATTAAGAGTTATTTACTTTGGCCTAAGTATAAAATAAAATATCCCCACAGCTATTGGACTGTTTGAATTAATTGGCTAACCTAGATTACAATGTTTCGATGTTTCCATTGATTAGTAATGCAGAGCAATATATTAAGAAAATATAAATGTATGACTGATATAATGTACATTTATTTCACATATGTAGTCTATCTATTTGATATATTCTGCACACATTCACTTCAACAACTAAAACATCTGCCATTTGAACAAAACAAACATTGGCTGTCTTCACTTCCAGGTAGGGATCTACTAGCTAACATTTGCTCATATTTCACAATTAGATATTAATTATTTAGCTTGCTAGCTAAGTATGTTATTGCAAAATATTTTGTTTTTCTGTAAATGTGTCCAGTCTCTAGCTAGGTTAGCTAGCTAGCTAACTTTTTGCTGGCTAGCTGTTGTTGTGCCACTAACACACTTGCTCACTAACATTATCTACAAAAAATAGCTATAGCCAAAAGACCTTGCTTGCTAGTTTACTAACTGTCAATAAAGTGCTATTGTCAATTAATATTAATGTTAGCAATTCGTTGTCAGGATGGAGAGAGAGAGAGGATTCAACTTCAAGCTGTTGGTTCCTCCTACAGAGTCAAACCCACTCCCAGGCACAGTATGTTCAGCTGTTGGAAAGCCGCTCATGGAGCCGCTCCTACCGCTGTCCTTCCTACCACTCCCAGGCACAGTATGTTCAGCTGTTGGAAAGCCGCTCATGGAGCCGCTCCTACCGCTGTCCTTCCTACCACTCCCAGGCACAGTATGTTCAGCTGTTGGAAAGCCGCTCATGGAGCCGCTCCTACCGCTGTCCTTCCTACCACTCCCAGGCACAGTATGTTCAGCTGTTGGAAAGCGAGCCGCTCATGGAGCCGCTCCTACCGCTGTCCTTCCTACCACTCCCTAAAGTGCTAAAAACCGCTCCACACTCACAAATTCCAACACCCATCTATTTCTGTGACTACCTGGACCTACCAATTTGTTTTAAAGTATTGAAACCAAACCATATGGATTTCAATGAAAAGTATTTGAATAAACATGAAATGGTGAATGTAAAAAGCGAACATCATTTCAAATAGGCTACATGTCCTAATAAACAGCATATATACACTCTAAATAGGTCAGGAGCCAGACAGGGAGCCTAAGAAGGAACGAAAATGAATTATTTAGGCTATATTATTTCTATTATTTCAAGGCTATAGCCTACAAAGAAATACCTTGTGAGGCATGTACGAGTGTGACACTAGGCTGGCAGGGATATAAAAGCGCTCAGCATTTTAACAACATTTCATTGCATTAAATAATTATAGTCTATACATTGCGCATATAGGCTGTGACTTACTTAGAAGTAAGCACAAATGAAACAAAAAAATGACTTATTACTGCCTTTGAATTCATTTTTAGAAAACACGAGTTTGGCCAGTCTGGGGCTTAATATTCATGCGATCGTGCCTGGAGAGCCCGCAAGCAGCGGAGAATGTCCTCTCCACACTTGCAGACACTGGGGATTCTAAACACCCTTTTGGCTACTCTTGCCAGGCAGGGCAGAGATTCAATTGTGTTTTTAATTTATCTATCGGTAAGCCTAAGGTTTTTAGGCTAAATAACCCAATCAAAACGGAAAGCTCCTTGAACGTGGGTATATGCCAGGCCACTTAGGCCAAAATCAATTATGGCTTATTGTATAGATAATCGTATGACAATTAACGAAACGTTTAAGAGATCAGATGTTAAACACTAAGCTACAATGACACACTTAGTTATCGACCCACCTTGTTCCTTTCTTTTAGCATGTGCACGTAGTCAGTACACCATCATACTTTTGGGATACGTGTCTTTTCAGATTCCACAATGATTCTTTAGTTGTTTCATGTAGCCATCGTGTAACAACTGCCATATCTCGCGGGTGGCATCCGATCTGTTAAATAACAGTTTAGCACCATACCAGCAGGTGGTATCCAAGCTTTACACATAACAGTGGCCACTACATCACCGCACTCCCTTGCTCTCACTCTCTTGCTCTTCGTCCTCATCTTGTAAGTCACCTTGATTTAGCACCTGTGTGTTTTATCAGTTTCTTATGATATTCAACGGATATTCGTGCTTTCAAACCTCATTAGCTTCCAAGATGTTGGAAAAATTGCGCACAACCATGCACAGTTCTTATTTTCAAGATTTGGACATGAATTTGCTTTCCAACGATAATAAACACGTAGAAATGAGAGCAGCATTTTGTATTCCTAGTTGAATTTGTTACGGAGCATAAAAAAAGTACACTTTTTTTTAGAATTCGAATTTCAATAGCTCCTTGGTCATGTGACCTACTGACCTCGAACAAGGTTCAGAATGTACACTTAGTGGGCCTACACATTGCACACCATTTAGTTTGTCCATTTTCATCTCACACATTTTTTCAAAAGTTCTAACTTCAATAGCTCCTTGGTCATGTGACCTACTGGACTCAAACATGGTGCAGAATGTCCACCGACTACCCTTCTATATTGCACACCCTTTAGCTTGTCAATTTTCATCTCACATGATTTTACATGAATTTTGTCATCTTTAGAATTCCAATAGCTCCTTGGTCATGTGACCTACGGACCTCAAACTACTTTCAGAATGTCCACAGACTGGTGGAGATGGGTGGGGTGTCCAGTGCGGTAACTCGACCGATTCCGGAGAAGCTGGCTGGAGCCCCAGAGGGAGTTCTCTTTTCTCTGTGAAGGGCAGGGCGCCCTGGAATGGGTTCACCCCGAGAGAGGGACCCAAGCCCTGGAAAGCGTTTCGGTTCCGGCGGTGTACTGTGAGCACTCGCTGGCCCTTGAAAATCCGGGGGCCATACACATATCCGCAGCAGGTCTCCAAAGTGAACAGCCTCTGGCATGTTATAACAATGTTGGTAAGGGAAGTTGGCAAGTCAGATATGTAACTTTAGAATAAGAATTGGCTGTAAGGACTGGGTCGGTCGGTCGGGCTGGGGTGTGAAGCAGGGCTGGGAATGAGCCGCTCGCAAGCTGCATGCGGGGGGTTTGTAGGGGCCGAAGGCGGACCGGTGGGTAGTTGGGGCAGTGGAGATGGCATGTACCTTACCATTAGCTGACACAACCAGGGACACCACACATTGTAGGTGGGTAGGTATCCTCTACGCTCACTAGACTCGTGGCGGAGAGACTAAACCCAGTGATAGGTCATTGTATAGGTCTGGCTCATGCCCTACAAAGTGGGGAGAGGTATCTCCAGCTTCTCTGGAGCGGGAGGCCTTTATCTGATGTGGGTATTACCATCCACACCCACTGATTTTCTGTGGAGCCATAAAACGGACGGAAGAAGCATAGATTTTCACTGGGCATGGATCACTGAATGTCAACTTGATGAAATTCAAAGGGGCATACCCACCTGTAGTAATCCTGCTCAGGAGAGGAACCGCAGGTTCAGACATTTGGTGTATGTGCTTGGCTGAGGAGCCAATGGTGCGAAGCTACCATCTGTGAGACTATGACTGAACGCCTCTAAGTCAGAATCCCCCCTAAAGGTAATGATACCGTAGCGCAGCAGATCTTCCGGTGGCCCGGGATAGCCTGCCTCTTTTGGCAGGTGAGTAGAGCCGTGAATTTCAAAAATGTAAATAAATAATTGAAAATAGTGCCAGATGTAATTCGACAAAACAAAAAGTGTGTTCAATGTGTGTCTAAGCCATTGGGTTAGCTAGAACCTGTTTTGAAAGTTTTAGGAGTAATAGTTAAAGAGCTATTGACATTTGAAAAAGTAGATTTGTCATTATCAAGGTCCTAAACGATATCTTAACCGCCATCGATAAGAAACATTACTGTGCAGCCGTATTCATTGATCTGGCCAAGGCTTTCGACTCTGTCAATCACCACATCCTCATCGGCAGACTCGACAGCCTTGGTTTCTCAAATGATTGCCTCGCCTGGTTCACCAACTACTTCTCTGATAGAGTTCAGTGTGTCAAATCAGAGGGTCTGCTGTCCGGACCTCTGGCAGTCTCTATGGGGGTGCCACAGGGTTCAATTCTTGGACCGACTCTCTTCTCTGTATACATCAATGAGGTCGCTCTTGCTGCTGGTGAGTTTCTGATCCACCTCTATGCAGACGACACCATTCTGTATACTTCTGGCCCTTCTTTGGACACTGTGTTAACAACCTTCCAGGCAAGCTTCAATGCCATACATCTTTCCTTCCGTGGCCTCCAATTGCTCTTAAATACAGGGTAAAACTAAATGCATGCTCTTCAACCGATCGCTACCTGCACCTACCCGCCTGTCCAACATCACTACTCTGGACGGCTCTGACTTAGAATACGTGGACAACTACAAATACTTAGGTGTCTGGTTAGACTGTAAACTCTCCTTTCAGACCCATATCAAACATCTCCAATCCAAAGTTAAATCTAGAATTGGCTTATTTCGCAACAAAGCATCCTTCACTCATGCTGCCAAACATACCCTTGTAAAACTGACCATCCTACCAATCCTCGACTTTGGCGATGTCATTTACAAAATAGCCTCCAATACCCTACTCAACAAATTAGATGCAGTCTATCACATTGCAATCCGTTAATCCATAGTCTCACAGATATCTGTACTTTGCTTTACTATTTACATTTTTGACTACTTTTAGTATACTTCACTACATTCCTAAAGAACATTATGTACTTTTTACTCTATTCATTTCCCTGTCACTCAAAAGTACTAGTTACATTTTGAATGCTTAACAGGACAGGTCCAATTCACACACTTCTCAAGAGAACATCCCTGGTCATCCCTACTGATCTGGCAGAATCACTAAACATGTGCTTTGTTTTTAAATTATGTCTGAGTGTTGGAGTGTGACCCTGGCTATCCGTCAATAAATAAAAATACAATTGTAAAGTCTAGTTTGCTTTATATAAGGACTTTTTAATAATTTGTACTTTTACTTTTGATACTTAAGTATATTTTAGCAACTACATTTAATTTTGATATTTAAGTATATTTAAAACCAAATACTTTTAGAGTTTTACTCAAGTAGTATTTTACTGGGTGACTCACTTTCACTTTACTTTAAGTATGAGTTTTAGTACTTTTCCCACCACTACCTAGATACAGTAGATACCACACTTTACAACTCACCAGTGAGCCAATATTAGTTGAGTATGAGCAAATTAGTCTTTATTTCAATTTATCTCAATTCTTAGTTATAAATAACAGGCTATATGGTTAAGGTCTAGGCCTTTATTGAAATGACAGAGTGAAAATGCTACAGTCCTATAATCCTTTTTGGGATAGGGGGCAGCATTTTCACTTTTGGATGAATAGCGTGCCCAGAGTGAACTGCCTCCTACTCTCTTCCAGATGCTAAAATATGCATATTATTAGTGGTATTGGATAGAAAACACTCTGAAGTTTCTAAAACTGTTTGAATGATGTCTGTGAGTGTAACAGAACTCATATGGCTGGCGAAAACCTGAGAAAAATCCAACCAGGAAGTTGGATATCTGAGGTTTGTTGTTTTTCACAGCTTGGCCTACCGAATACACAGTGTCTATGGAGTCAAGTTGCACTTCCTACCGCTTCCACTAGATGTCAACCGTCTTTAGAAACTGATTTGAGGATTCTACTATAAAGGAGGGGCTCATGAGACCTGTTTGAGTCAGTGGTCTGGCAGAGTGTCTCAGGCTCGTGACGCGCGCTCCTGACAGAGTTAGATCTTGTTCCAGTGCTTTTCTTCAGACATAGGAATTCTCCGGTTGGAAGCTTATTGATGTTTTATGTTAAAAACATCCTAAAGATTGATTCCATACATCGTTTGACTTGTTTCTACGACCTGTAACGGAACTTTTTGAGTTTTTGTCTGGACGAAGTGCTTGCGCCTC
The DNA here is from genome assembly GCF_034236695.1 of Oncorhynchus nerka. Lineage (NCBI taxonomy): Eukaryota > Metazoa > Chordata > Actinopteri > Salmoniformes > Salmonidae > Oncorhynchus > Oncorhynchus nerka. The sequence continues at coordinate 88,561,602 of NC_088410.1, forward strand.
ATGAAGATGGATTACTGGGCTGAACACGCTAACAACAAGTGGCTATTTGGACCTAAATGATGGACTTTATGGAACTTTATGGAACAAATCAGTCATTTGTTGTGGAAGTGGGATTCCTGGGAGTGCCTTCTGATGAAGATCATCAAAGATAAGTGAATATTTATAGTGTTATTTCTAACTTCTGTTGTCTCCAAAATGGCGGATATTTCTCGGGCTGGATTAGGTTCTGAGCGCAGTTGCCAGATTATGCTTTTTCAGTAAAGTTTTTTTTAAATTTGACACAGCGGTTGCATTAAGGGGAAGTCTATCTTTAATTCTGTGAATAACAGTTGTATCTTTTATCGATGTTTATTATGAGTATTTCTACAAAATCACTGGATGTTTTGGAATCAAAACATTACTGCACGTAACGCGCCAATGTAAACTGAGATTTTTGGATATAAATATGCACATTATCGAACAAAACATACATGTATTGTGTAACATGATGTCCTATGAGTGTCATCTGATGGAGATCATCAAAGGTTAGTGACTAATTCTATCTATATTTCTGCTTTTTGCGACTCCTATCTTTGGCTGGAAAAATGGCTGTATTTTTTTGACTTGGCTATGACCTAACATAATCATATGTTGTGCTTTCGCTGTAAAGCATTTTTGAAATCGGACATGATGGGTAGATTAACAAGATGTTTATCTTTCATTTGCTGTATTGGACTTGTTAATGTGTGAAAGTTACATATTTCAAAAAAATATTGTTGTATTTCGCACACTGCCTTTTCAGCGGAATGTTGTCGAGGGGTTCCGCTAGCGAAACGCCTGCGCTAGAAAGGTTAAAAAAGTGTATCATTATTGTTATTGCATTTCCCTTTCCTTTATATTTCCGTTCGGAAATGAAAGCCTCACTATTTAAACTAGAAGATCAGAGCATTGAGAATGATCTGCGGAACAGGTATGTATTTGATTACAACATGATACTTTCACTATATTTCACTGTATTATCATTCTGCTTTTTATCTGGTACATTTATTTCTCGAACATAAGTCATATATTTAAATATACGTTTGAAAGATCAGCGGAGAAAGTCCATCTACGTTACTAAAACATGCCGTCTTCTCAGCCTAAGTGTACATGCTAGTACCTAAATTCAAAATGAGGACAATTTGTGGTCTACGTTGTCCTCAAACTAACCTATGTTCTCTTAAAAAAGAAACCCATCATGTGTTCATGGACAGAAGATCAAATCTTTTTTGTCACGTGCGCCGAATACAACAGGTGTAAACCTTACCGTGAAATGCTTACTTACAAGTCCTTAGTCCTTAACCAACAATGCAGTTTTAAGAAAAATTTATTTAAGAATATATTTACTAAAATAACTAAAGTAAAAAAAAGTTACACAATAAAATAACAATAACGAGGCTATATACAGCCGGTACCAGTACCGAGTCAATATCCGGGGGTACAGGTTAGTCGGGGTAGTAATCGCTGTTCTGATACCCCGAAGCTCTTTTCGGTCTTAAAGACGGTAGCAGATACATTATGTACAAAATAAGTTACAAACAATGAGAAAAAAACACACAAAATAGCATAATCAGTTAGGAGCCCGTAAAACGGCAGCCATCCCCTCCAGCGTCATTAGCACAGTGAAAGTACTCAGGTGAATATGAATATTTCCTGTTCTTTTGGTTATTTGTTATCTACATGAATAAAGCATGTATGGTGCTAGTGAAATGTGTTTACTTAATTAATTGTTATAGAAGATGAATGTTGCCTTTGAGAGCCTATGTATTCAAGCAGAAACTGACCGCCATGAGATGCTGAAATGTATGTGTACTTTTAATACTGTATATAATCATCAATGTACTTGTATTGTGTTGTTATGAACATAACACTAGGCAATGTACACAGTACATTCAAATAGAACAACAACTCCTTTGGTTTGAACATTTCACACAGTCAAAGAGGGATTGTAAGAATGATCTAAAGCAGAAGTTTGGGGAAGAATTCAGAATGAAACAAGAAGAGATTGGTCAATAACTGACTAAATCAACATGAGTAGAGTAATGGGCACTGCTTTTTTGAGTGTTTCCCAAAACACACATTTTTGGAAACCTCTTGTTGTCACACACAATATGAACAGTATTTTACTTTGCGTATGTAGACTATTCAAACTGAAAATATCTCTTAAACGTTGTGATACAGATGAAAAGGAAGAACAAAAAAGAAAAACTTCAGTAAATCCTGCTCAACCTCTATGAAACCCAAGAGAGTTGCAAAAGTTTACAAGAGGCGGCAAGTAAGATTGGCACTTGAAAAAAATCTAATTTATTTTGATTTTGTTCATTGATTAGGCCTAAGTGTGAACTTTTCCAAATATTCCATGCATTTTACTGAAAGTGTAACTTCAAGCATGGTAGCTGCATCATAAATGCTTTACTCCTGTTAAATTTCATGATTTATGACAAAAACTAATAAACATCTTATTTTTTTTGACAAAGCAACATCAGGAAGCCCATCAAAGTTTCAAACAAGAACAAGAATCCCTGTTAGAGTCTGCAAAGTGCCGAACAGCTCAATAAAGACTTTGAAGTTAGTATTATATCTTGTACTCCAATATGCTGATGAAGAGAATATTCAAAACACAGGTTATGAATTCAAAGAATATAAAGATTACACTGTGTTTTGTGAACCCAAATTGACACTTCCCTCTTATAAATGTCATGCCTAGTCCATGTAGTGAGGTTAATGAAAGAGCAATTATTTAACTCTTGCCTTTAGGATGTCAAAACAAAATCCATACAGTCACTAGATAAAACAAAGTTGTGGAGACCAGAACATCAGAACTCACCACAGAGTTGAAGGGGAAACATGCTGAAATTCACTAATTCAAGGTAAGATGATGTTCAGATGACCGTTGTGTAGATACATTTGTAGCACTACTTATTCAGATGAATATTGTTTGCTTAAATCGTATTAATGTGTTGTACCCGTCCAGAATAGTCTGCTGAAAACAATTTACTGGAAAATGCACTTGAAAAGGCTGAAACGATGCAAAACTATTTGAAGGAAAAAGACAATATGACTGAGATTTGATTCTATCAATTGTATTTTCCTCGCACAATATTGGCTTCAATTTTTTGTCCGACACCTGTACATGCAATCGTCCAGGAAAGATATTGTTAATGTGTTCTCTCCCACAGAGGAAAATACAAGAGATTGAGGGGCAATTATCTGCTGCAATGAGAAGAGAGGAAAAATCCATCAAGGAAAAAGATCATCTAAAGACAGACATTGTACAACATGAGTAAGGCCTTTGATGTTCAAATATCACTTATATAATTACCTGAGGGACAGTTTTTCTCCATTTAAATAATGCTGAATGTGAACTCTTCCCCAGGGTGAAGTGTGAAGAGCTATCAGCAAGTCTCAATCAGCTGCAACTTGAGAACAAGACTATTCTGGAGACGATGCAGAATGAATCCTCAGAGGCAACCATTCTTGTAGCACAACTAAAAGTCTGTATGAATTGAACATGTGTTGCTATATGTATAGAATAATACAGAATAATTGAGCAGTTTTCTGATAATTTATGGTATAGTGTTATGGGAATATTTTTCTCTCATTCAGGAGAGGGAGGCAAAATAGATGAAGATGAAGAAGGAAATTGAAAGACTCCAGGAGGAAAACCATCAATTATGGTCAGAGTTGATTGTTAATATTTAATATGCTGCTGTTAATATGCTGCTATTTTTATTGACTTGGCCAAAGATTTTGATACGGTAGACCATTCCATTCTTGTAGGCCGGCTAAGGTCAAGAAAATCTTCTCTGAGGGGTCTTTGGCCTGGTTTGCTAACTACCTCTCTCGAAGAGTGTAGCGTATCAAGTCAGAAATCTGCTGTCTCAGCCACTGCCTGTCACCAAGGGAGTACCCCAAGGCTCAATCTTAGGCCCCACGCTCTTTCTCAATTTACAACATAGCTCAGGCAGTAGGAAGCTCTCTCATCCATTTATATGCAAATGATACAGTCTTATACTCAGCTGGCCCCTCCCTGGATTTTGTGTTAAATGCTCTACAACAAAGCTTTCTTAGTGTCCAACAAGCTTTCCCTACCCTTAACCTTGTTCTGAACACCTCCAAAACAAAGGTCATGTGGTTTGGTAAGAAGAATTACCCTCTTCCCACAGGTGTTATTACTACCTCTGAGGGTTTAGAGTTTTAGGTAGTCACCTCATACAAGTATTTGAGAGAATGGCTGGACGGTGCACTGTCCTGCCACCAGCACATATCAAAGCTACAGGCTAAAGTTACATCTAGACTTGGTTTCCTCTATCGATATTGCTCCTCTTTCACCCCACCTGCCAAAATAATCCTGATTCAGATGACCAGCCTACCCATGCTAGATTACGGAGACATCATTTATAGATCGGCAGGTAAGGGTGCTCTCGAGCGTCTAGATGTTCTTTACCATCCGACCATCAGATTTGCCAACAATGCACCTTATAGGACACATCACGGCACTCTATACTCCTCTGTAAGCTGGTCATCTCTGTATACCCGTCACAAGACCCACTGGTTGATGCTTATTTATAAAACCCTCTTAGGCTTCACTCCCCCCTATCTGATATATCTACTGCAGCCCTCATCCTCCACATACAACATCCGTTCTGCCAGTCACATTCTGTTAAAGGTCCCCAAAGCACACACATCCCTGGGTCACTCCTCTTTTCAGTTCTCTGCAGCTAGCGACTGGAACGAGCTGCAACAAACACTCAAACGGACAGCTTAATCTCAATCTCTTCATTCAAAGACTCAAACATGGACACTCTCACTGACAGTTGTGGCTGCTTTGTGTGATGTATTGTTGTCTCTATCTTCTTGACCGTTATGCTGTTGACTCTGCCCGATAATGTTTGTACCATGTTTTTGTGTTGCTACCATGTTGTTGTTATGTTGTGATCCTACCATTCTGTGTTGTAATGTGTTGCTGCCTTGCTATGTTGTTGTCTCAGGTTTCTCTTTATGTAGTGTTGTGTTGACTCTCTTTTTGTGATGTGTGTTTTGTCCTATATTTATATTGTATTTTAACAAGAAATTTGTGGAGTGGTTGAAAAACATGTTTTAATGACTCTAACCTAAGTGTATGTAAGCTTTCGACTTCAACTGTAGATTTGGCCGTATTTTGTCGTTGTCTGAAAAACAGTTTGAAACAGTTGATTTGCTTAAACCTTTTACCAAGTTTCTTCTGCAGATTCTCAGTGTCTTCACCTTGCTCTTCAACTTTGTCATTTTAGGATTTCAAATCCTCTTTATGGGAAAGAAAAGGTGAATGATTTTGAGAACAAATGTATCTTGCTGCATTGCAATTCTTATTTAGAATGACGGCCTACCAAAAGGCAAATGGCCTTTTAACTTCTTATGGTATAGGGGACGCTTGCGTCCCACTTGGCCAAAAGCCAGGAAAAATGCAGTGTGGCAAATTCAAATAAAATGATATAAAAATCAAACTTTCATTAAATCACACATGTAAGATAGTAAATGAAATCTACACTCGTTGTGAATCCAGCCAACATGTCAGATTTTAAAAAGGCTTTTCGGCGAAAGCATAAGAAGCTATTATCTGGTGATAGCACAGCAGTAAACGAAGAGGGTAGCATATTTCAACCCTGCAGGAGCTACACAAAACGCAGAAATAAAATATAAAACACCGCCTTACCTTTGACGAGCTTCTTTTGTTGGCACTCCAATATGTCCCATAAACATCACAATTGGTCCTTTTGTTCGATTAATTCTGTCCATATATATCCATTTATTTGGCGCGTTTAATCCAGAAAAAAATGAGCTTCCAAATTGCGCAACGTCACTACAAAATATTTCAAAAGTTGCCTGTAAACTTTGCCAAAACATTTCAAACTACTTTTGTAATACAACTTTAGGTATTTTTAAACGTTAATAATCGATCAAATTGAAGACGGGTCTATCTCTGAAGACAACAAACCAAGCTACTTTTCAAGTCTTGCACAACTCTCAACAGTGTTACGCAGTTCCTAGATGGCCATACTTCTTCATTGCACAAAGGAATAACCTCAACCAAATTTCAAAGACTGGTGACATCCATTGGAAGCGGTAGAAACTGAAAACAAGTTCCTAAGAAATATCGCTTCCCAATGAGAACCCACTGAACAGACAGAGACCTAAAAAAAAGAATCTGAACGGTTAGTCCTCTGGGTTTTGCATGCTACATAAGATATGATTCAAACAGTTTTAGAAACCTCAGAATCTACTAATATGCATGTCTTATATTCTTGGCATTAGTAGCAGGAAGTTGAAAATGGGCACGCTATTTATCCAAAAGTGAAAATGCTGCCCCCTATACAATGCCTTGCGAAAGTATTCGGCCCCCTTGAACTTTGCGACCTTTTGCCACATTTCAGGCTTCAAACATAAAGATATAAAACTGTATTTTTTTGTGAATAATCAACAACAAGTGGGACACAATCATGAAGTGGAACTACATTTATTGGATATTTCAAACTTTTTTAACAAATCAAAAACTGAAAAATTGGGCATGCAAAATTATTCAGCCCCTTTACTTTCAGTGCAGCAAACTCTCTCCAGAAGTTCAGTGAGGATCTCTGAATGATCCAATGTTGACCTAAATGACTAATGGTGATAAATACAATCCACCTGTGTGTAATCAAGTCTCCGTATAAATGCACCTGCACTGTGATAGTCTCAGAGGTCCGTTAAAAGCGCAGAGAGCATCATGAAGAACAAGGAACACACCAGGCAGGTCCGAGATACTGTTGTGAAGAAGTTTAAAGCCGGATTTGGATACAAAAAGATTTCCCAAGCTTTAAACATCCCAAGGAGCACTGTGCAAGCGATAATATTGAAATGGAAGGAGTATCAGACCACTGCAAATCTACCAAGACCTGGCCGTCCCTCTAAACTTTCAGCTCATACAAGGAGAAGACTGATCAGAGATGCAGCCAAGAGGCCCATGATCACTCTGGATGAACTGCAGAGATCTACAGCTGAGGTGGGACACTGTCCATAGGACAAAAATCAGTCGTATATTGCACAAATCTGGCCTTTATGGAAGAGTGGCAAGAAGAAAGCCATTTCTTAAAGATATCCATAAAAAGTGTCGTTTAAAGTTTGCCACAAGCCACCTGGGAGACACACCAAACATGTGGAAGAAGGTGCTCTGGTCAGATGAAACCAAAATTGAACTTTTTGGCAACAATGCAAAACGTTATATTTGGCGTAAAAGCCACACAGCTCATCACCCTGAACACACCATCCCCACTGTCAAACATGGTGGTGGCAGCATCATGGTTTGGGCCTGCTTTTCTTCAGCAGGGACAGGGAAGATGGTTAAAATTGATGGGAAGATGGATGGAGCCAAATACAGGACCATTCTGGAAGAAAACCTGATGGAGTCTGCAAAAGACCTGAGACTGGGACGGAGATTTGTCTTCCAACAAGACAATGATCCAAAACATAAAGCAAAATCTACAATGGAATGGTTAAAAAATAAACATATCCAGGTGCTAGAATGGCCAAGTCAAAGTCCAGACCTGAATCCAATCGAGAATCTGTGGAAAGAACTGAAAACTGCTGTTCACAAATGCTCTCCATCCAACCTCACTGAGCTCGAGCTGTTTTGCAAGGAGGAATGGGAAAAAATGTCAGTCTCTCGATGTGCAAAACTGATAGAGACATACCCCAAGCGACTTACAGCTGTAATCGCAGCAAAAGGTGGCGCTAAAAAGTATTAACTTAAGGGGCCTGAATAATTTTGCATAATTTTTCAACAATTGTTTACAGACAGATTATTTCACTTATAATTCACTTTATCACAATTCCAGTGGTTCAGAAGTTCACATACACTAAGTTGACTGTGCCTTTAAACAGCTTGGTGTCACGTTCGTCTTATGAAGGAGACCCAAGCGCAGCGTGGTAGGCGTACATTCTTTATTATTATAAGAATGAACACTGAACAAACTAACCAAAATAACAAAACGACACGTGACGCTATTACAACTACACATAGACAAGAACCCACAAACACAAAAGGGAAATGGCTACCTAAATATGATCCCCAATCAGAGACAACGATAAACAGCTGCCTCTGATTGGGAACCATATCAGGCCACCATAAAAATACAAATACCTAGACTTGCAAAACTCTAGACATACAAAAACCCTAGACAATGCGAAACCCTGAGACATACAAAACCCTTAGACAATACAAAAACTAGCGTATCCACCCTAGTCACACCTTGACCTAACTATAATATAAAGAAAACAGAGATATCTCAGGTCAGGGCGTGACACTTGGAAAATTCCAGAAAATAATGTAATGGCTTTAGAAGCTTCTGATAGGCTAATTGACATCATTTGAGTCAATTGGAGGTGTACCTGTGGATATATTTCAAGGCCTACAAATTTGAAAAATGGGAATATCAAGAGAAATCAGACAAGACCTCAGAAAAAAATTGTAGACCTCCACAAGTTGGGTTCATCCTTGGGAGCAATTTCAAAATGCCTAAAGGTACCATGTCCATCTGTACAAACAATAGTACGCCAGTATAAACACCATGGGACCACACAGCCGCCATACCGCTCAGGAAGGAGACGCGTTCTGTCTCCTAGAGATGAACATACTTTGGTGTGAAAAGTGCAAATCAATTCCAGAACAACAGCAAAGGACCTTGTGAAGATGCTGGAGGAAGCAGGTACAAAGTATCTATATTCACAGTAAAACGAGTCCTATATCGACATAACCTGAAAGGCCGCTCAGCAAGGAAGAAGCCACTGCTCCAAAACAGACATAAAAAGCCAAACTACAGTTTGCAACTGTACATGGGGACAAAGATCATACTTTTTGGAGAAATGTCCTCCGGTCTAATGAAACAAAAATAGAAATGTTTGGCCATAATAACCATCTTTATGTTTGGAGGAAAAAGAGGGAAGCTTGCGAGCCGAAGAACACCATCCCAACCGTGAAGCACGGAGGTGGCAGCATCATGTTGTGGGGTGCTTTGCTGCAGGAAGGACTGGTGCACTTCACAAAATAGATGGCTTCATGAGGTAGGAAAATTTTGTGGATATATTGAAGCAACATCTCAAGACATCAGTCAGGAAATTAAAGCTTGGCCGCAAATGGGTCTTACAAATGGACAATGACCCCAAGCATACTTCCAAAGTTGTGGCAAAATGGCTTAAGGACAACAAAGTCAAGGTATTGGAGTAGCCATCACAAAGCCCTGACCTCAATCCCATAGAAAACTTGTGGGCAGAACTGAAAAAGCGTGTGCGAGCAAAGAGGTCTACAAACCTGACTCAGTTACACCAGCTCTGTCAGGAGGAGTGGGCCAAAATTCACCCAACTTATTGTGGGAAGCTTGTGGGAGGCTACCCGAAATGTTTGACCCAAGTTAAACCACTTTAGGTCAATGCAATCAAATACTAATTGAGTGTATGTAAACTTCTGATCCACTGGGAATGTGATGACTTGTGGAGGTCTACATTTTTTTCTGAGGTCTTGGCTGATTTCTTTTGATTTTCCCATGATGTCAAGCAAAGAGACACCTGAAACCCCACCTCTTTAAGGAATACCTAGGATAGGATAAAGTAATCCTTCTCACCCCCCCCCCCCCTTAAAAGACCTAGATGCACTATTGTAAAGTGGCTGTTCCACTGGATGTCATAAGGTGAAAGCACCAATTTGTAAGTCGCTCTGGATAAGAGCGTCTGCTAAATGACTTAAATGTAATGTAAAATGTAAAGAGACACTGAGTTTGAAGGTAGGCCTTGAAATACATCCACAGGTTTACCTCCAATTGACTCAAATGATATCAATTAGCCTAACAGAAGCTTCTAAAGCCATAACATAATTTTCTGGAATTTTCCAAGCTGTTTAAAGGCACAGTCAACTTCGTGTATGTTAACTTCTGACCCACTGGAATTGTGATACAGTGAATTATAAGTGAAATAATCTGTCTGTAACAAATTGTTGGAAAAATTACTTCTGTCATTCACAAAGTAGATGTCCTAACCGACTTGCCAAAACTATAGTTTGTTAACAAGAAATTTGTGGAGTGGTGGAAACAACAGTTTCCAACCTAAGTGTATGTTAACTTCCGACTTCGACTGTAACCTTATCCCTGCAGGTACCTACAGAGGCCGTCAAGAGTAAGGAAGATGCTGAAGTCAAACGTCAGAACAAGAGAGCAGACATGGTTGCCGTGACGGAAAGCACAAGGTTAAGTTCTCTGTTGGCATCAGAACCACTATGACAAAATGGTTGACGAGAAAGATGCAGAGCTTGATGATAAGAAGAGAAAAGACATGGAGGCAGCTGCTAATAGAACATCACTGGTATGATACATGATAGTACATGAATAAAAATGGCATTGTATAAACTGGGAGTATTTCAGTAGAGTGTTATATATCTGCTTCTTTTCTGATTTTTCCTCAGGAATTGGATCTGTCACAGCAGAACATGGAAAATGGCCATTTGAAGGAACAACTGGAGAAAGAAATGAAGGAGAGGGTAAGTCCCCTGCCATCCACCATGCTGACAAAGCTGTGTCAAGTGACAAATGTTGTCTATTGACTCAGTCGTGATGTCATGTTGTGTTGTAGGAAAGCTGACTACAGGAGATTACAGGTCTGGAAAAAGAGACGGCATGTCAGAAAATGAGCAGACAGCTGCAGACACAGGATAAACAGGTACATATTCAGATATCAGAACATTACAACAGCACTTAGTGTTGTTTAAACGTGTCTGAAAAAAACTATTGTTTTTCCCCAACAACAAAAACATTTGCAAATGAGCTAGCTGCCTTAGCCAACGTCCATAGAAGTTAGGTGTTCTGAAACACTCAGCCATGATGCCTGAGGACAGTCACACAAAGCCTCTGTAACCCAATCCCAAAGCTCAGACAGAAGAGATGCTGTGAATCCAAACATGAATGTTATTGATCATGATCCTCTTAAAAATGATTGGGTTCTTTCTGTTCTCCATTACATCCCTGTGCATGATCACTGTATAATTCCTCAGATTAACTGATATAGTTTTGATGTGTCAAAGGAAATGGAAAGCAAAGCCCCAAGAACTCCACCTTGGAGCTCCATAACAACAGTTATAGCAACACCGCAAATTAAGGTATTGGAATCGGTTGATTATTTTGTGTGGTGTTTTTATAATGTAGGCTATTCCATCATCAATGGATGTGGTGTTGGTATGTTGTATGATCACTGTAGAATTTATTAGATTAACTGGAGTGGTATGTTTGATGTGTCAAAAGAAAGCAAAGCTCTCAAAACTCCATCTTGGCGTTCCCCCAGTACAGCTGGCGCAACACCACGGATGAAGGTGGGGATAGATTTTTTATGTGTAGTATTCACTGTGTTTTATTTGTTGACCGTGACACGTGTACCATTCCCCCAGAGGATTCTCTCCATCCTATTTCTCTGTGATTGAGTGATTTTCTCCACAGTCTTACAGAATCAGAACTTCTCCGTCCGCTGGGAAGTCTGTTCCCTGGGGGAAGAGCACACTGGAGCTTGACCTGGGGGAAGAGTACCCTGGAGCTTGACCTGGGGGAAGAGTACCCTGGAGCTTGACCTGGAGGAAGAGCACACTGGAGATTGACCTGGGGGAAGAGTACCCTGGAGCTTGACCTGGGGGAAGAGTACCCTGGAGCTTGACCTGGGGGAAGAGTACCCTGGAGCTTGACCTGGGGGAAGAGTACCCTGGAGCTTGACCTGGGGGAAGAGTACCCTGGAGCTTGACCTGGGGGAAGAGTACCCTGGAGCTTGACCTGGGGGAAGAGCACCCTGGAGCTTGACCTGGGGGAAGAGCACCCTGGAGCTTGATCTGGGGGAAGAGCACACTGGAGCTTGACCTGGAGGAAGTGCACACTGGAGCTTGACCTGGAGGAAGAGCACACTGGAGCTTGACCTGGAGGAAGAGCACACTGGAGCTTGACCTGGGGGAAGAGTACCCTGGAGCTTGACCTGGGGGAAGAGCACCCTGGAGCTTGACCTGGAGGAAGTGCACACTGGAGCTTGACCTGGAGGAAGAGGACACTGGAGCTTGACCTGGGGGAAGAGCACACTGGAGCTTGACCTGGAGGAAGAGCACTCTGGAGCTTGACCTGGAGGAAGAGCACTCTGGAGCTTGACCTGGGGGAAAAGCACACTGGAGCTTGACCTGGAGGAAGAGCACACTGGAGCTTGACCTGGAGGAAGAGCACACTGGAGCTTGACCTGGGGGAAGAGCACACTGGAGCTTGACCTGGGGGAAGAGCACACTGGAGCTTGACCTGGGGGAAGAGCACACTGGAGCTTGACCTGGGGGAAGAGCACACTGGAGCTTGACCTGGAGGAAGAGCACACTGGAGCTTGACCTGGAGGAAGAGCACTCTGGAGCTTGACCTGGAGGAAGAGCACTCTGGAGCTTGACCTGGGGGAAAAGCACACTGGAGCTTGACCTGGGGGAAGAGCACACTGGAGCTTGACCTGGAGGAAGAGCACACTGGAGCTTGACCTGGGGGAATGGCACACTGGAGCTTGACCTGGGGGGAAGAGCACACTGGAGCTTGACCTGGAGGAAGAGCACTCTGGAGCTTGACCCCAAGTCTGACAGCTCTGAACATAAAGATTTATATGGTCGATCTAATGAACACACTGCTTTAACTTTAATAGTGCTGAAAACATTGGATTGGCCTAAAACTCAGGATGTATTATGAAATACCACGCAATTCCCAGTGACCACAAATAGGTTTGAACTCATAACTTTATAATGCATGCTGTATGGTATGCACATTTTCATTGTGGGAATAATTTTTCTTTAAATATCACTTATAACTTGGATGTCTTTCTGGTTCTTATAATGGCAGAGCTTTGCAGTTGCAACTGATCCATTCAAAAGCCGCCTGCAGCCAAGTGTCCCAGCAGCACAGCATCAAAACGTGGACATATTGAGGAACGAATGAGCCAGCTGAACATTATCACCAAATACTTGATTTACTTGGCAATACTCCCTCTGCATTATGAAATAAGCTGTGAAATACCATATTGCATTATAGTATAGTCTGTACTCTGCAACTTCTAAAATATAGTATGTAACTTATAAAAGTAGTTAATGCTGTGGGGTTCTACAATTTTCAGGTCACTATTAGCCACTTCCACAATCACTTCCACCGGTTTGCTTCTGCTTCACTCATTTTTCCTGTTTTATACTATCGTAATGTTTCAGGTCCAGAGCCCTGTTGTTCAGAAATCACTTTGGAGTGCTTTAAAGCTCGCTGCAATGAAAAGGATGCAGGATGCTGGTTGGACAGCTGCCGCTGGTGCTGACAAGGAGAAGAAAAACAACAAGTGCTTTTCAAAATGGATCGTTTTCTGTGTGTGTGACAAATGTGGACATTCAATATGCTTTTTTCATTACACCACTGCTCTCAAGTTCATTCATGTCTGTAGTTGTCTGATGCTGGGAAATCTGTTGACCGAAATATACATTTCAAATGCAAGTCAAAACAATTTGAAATGAACAAAGTATATTATCTTGTTTTGATGTTACTGTTTAGCCACATTACTCACTTTATTAATGGAAAACATGTAAAATGCTTGTTTTGAACAGCCACCTTTGAGTCCATTCAACATAAATAAGTTCAAGTGTTTGTTCATAACATTGTTGTTTTTGCTTGTGCTGTTTTTATGTTCCTATATATGACATTTGTCAACATTGCATTGTTATTGACAGTGGTGTAAAGTACTTAAGTAAAAATACTTTAAGGTACTACTTAAGTAGTTTTTTGGTATCTGTACTTTACTTCACTATTTATATTTTTGACAACTTTTACTCCACTACATTCCTAAAGAAAATTATGGACTTTTAACTCCATACATTTCTAATGCTTAGCAGGACATGAAAATTGTTAAATTCTTGCACATATCAAGAGAACATCCCTAGTCATCCCTACTGCCTCTGATCTGGTGGAATCACTAAACACACATGCTTCATTTGTAAAGGATGTCTAAGTGATGGAGTGTGCCCCTGGCTATCCGTAAATGTAAAAAACAAGAAAATCGTGCTGTCTGTTTTGCTTAATATAAGAACATTTTAATTATTTATACATTTACTTTTGATACTTAAGTATATTTAAAACCAAATACGTCAAGAAATTTACTCAAGATAGATTTTACAGGGTGATTTTCACTTTTACTTGAGTCATTTTCTATTAACGTATCTTTACTTTTTGTATGATAATAATAATTGATGATGATAATTGAGTACTTTTTCCACCACTGGTAATTTATTACTATTTATATTACTACCAAATAAAATTATGCTAAAATGTGTTATAGTCATTTATTTGTATTTACGCAGATGGTCGTATTCTCCCTGATTTGTCAATAATCAGCTAAATCTGTCAAAAAGTGTAAAGACATTAATAATATACACGGACTGTAAAAAACATTAGGAACACCTGCTCTTTCCATGACATAGACTGATCAGGTGAATCCAGGTGAAAGCTATGATCCCTTATTGTCACTTGTTAAATCCACTTCAATCAGCGTAGATGAAGGGGAGGAGACAGGTTAAAGAAGGATTTTTAAGTCTTCAGACAATTGAGACGTGGATTGTACCTTTCAGAGGGTGAAGGGACAATAAAAAAAATGTAACTGCCTTTGAAGGAGGTATGGTAGTAGGTGCCAGGTGCACCGGTTTGTGTCAAGAACTGCGACGCTGCTTTTTTTTAGGGGGCCTATTGGCTAGGTTTGACATTACAATTGATGAAGTGATTAGTGATTTTTTTTAAAGCCATTGGCTAGGTTTGACATTACAATTGATGAAGTGATTAGTGATTTTTTTTAAAGCCATTGGCTAGGTTTGATATTACAATTGATGAAGCGATTAGTGATTTTTTTAAAGCCATTGGCTAGGTTTGATATTACAATTGATGAAGTGATTAGTGATTTTTTTTAAACCATTGGCTATGTTTGACATTACAATTGATTAAGTGATTAGTGATTTTTTTTTAAAGCCATTGGCTAGGTTTGACATTACAATTGATGAAGTGAAGTTAAAAAAGATAGATTTGAGATTTTTTTTAAATCATAAACAATAGGCTGAAATGAATGAAAAGTAGAGGCCTCCATAGCCTTGGGAGAGCTCTCGTTCTTCAGTCAAGAACTCCAGGCGGAACTGTGATGGCTGGGACACACGTAGATGGTTGTCAAAATTTAACGCACTCTCCATCATGTCAAATCAAAATCAAAAATTTTTGGTCACATACACATGTTTAGCAGATGTTATTGTGGGTGTAGCGAAATGCTTGTAATGCTCAGTAGTTGCCATAGTAGGATTATAGATTTGTGAACCATCGTAGAGTCCTCCAGAAATGACTAGTGTGTTGTCTGCTGCTCGGGATCGACCCACTGAAAATGCATTGAGTATAGTTAGAAAACTCATGTGACATACACTACAGTAGCACAAATGTGTCAGCTTGTAATACAATATTCATAAATGTATGAAACAATAACGAAATTAAAAGAATAACCTCCAACTGTGTGTGTACAGTGTTGACCAACATTATCTTTAATTCTCTCAGACTGTGTGTTCTAATATTGAAACAGCAGAAGCCTGTACATGTCCCGTTTTTTTTCTTCACAGTCACAAAGGAGTCACAACCCATGTTTTGACATTTTATTCAGGTATGCCTGCTGTGTATAATACCTTTGTATTAGCAAATGTTACAGCAAATGTGTATTTGACCGAGGTAGATACAACCTAAGAATTGCCCGCTCTTTCAGCCCACTAAAGAATTAGCATCATAATATTATATGAATATTTCGAAGATAAATACACAACACAGAGACAGGGGACGAGAAGTCAATAGAGTAGTAACGATCTATGGAAATAGTGTTTTTTCTGTAATAGGGAATTATCAATGGAAATAGTTGGTTTTCAGTTCAACATCTGTTAGGAATGTCAGTCCTGAACTCATGGTGTGGCACGTTCTCATTGGTCCAACCTGAAATAGGATAGAGTTTTATTGCAAGGAAATCTAATTGGTCAACCACGGGCTAGGGCTGGGTAAAAAACTCGATCCTGTCCCTCTGTTCACTGGAGAGAAACACATCAGCATCAGCATCACTGATGACAGGGGAGAATGACCATTTCCTTCCAAGAAGGATTTGTCCTATTTGAATAAACATATTTTCCTCCCCCTGATTTGCTTTGGGGTCTGTGTTATTGAAGAATAACATCAACTGCTAACAATAAGTAAACATGAGAGCTTGCAGAATCGAAAGAACCTGAACAATGCCTTCTGAAACGTAGTAGGGGGCAACTGAAAATATGAAGCACATACTGTATTTTATTAACATCATCTTTCCACTGTGTTTTTGGCCTTCTGTATACCCTACAGTGGAAGCTCATCAGAGGAGGAAGGGGAGGACCATCCTCCTCAGTGAATTTCATGTAAATAAAAATGGTAAAACATTTAAAAAGTTATCCTTTTTAGACTAAACTACATAAAATATTTTCACGTCACCGATTAATTGATTCAAACACACTTTTTTGGCAATGAAGGTCTACAGTAGCCTCAGCGGCACTCCGTAGGGTAGCACCATGGTGAAGCTGGTACATTTATTGAATACAAAACCTAGAAGGCTCAAGGTTCAATGTCCAGAGGACGTACTCCAACCTATCAGAGTTCTTGCAGCATGAACTGACATGTTGTCCACCCAATCAAAGGTTCCAAGAATGAATCTAGTACTGAAAGCAAAAACTACAGCTAGCTAGCACTGCAGTGCATAAAATGTGGTGAGTAGTTAACTCAAAGAGAGAGAAAAACAATAGTTGAACAGTTTTAAACAAATTAATCTCTTCCAAAATGAAGGAGAAGCAAGAGAGTGATAGAGAGAGGCTAGTTTAGCACACTCAAACACCCTGCTCAAAGACAGCTAGCTGGCTATGACTATCCAACACAACATTGGAACTCTTCCAAGTCAACGTTAGCTTTTGGTTTTACTAATTCATTGCCACTGGGGCCTGCCGGTGTAAGTGATAAACTGCTTACTGACTATACACTGTAATGTTTTTGTATGACTCTAGCGGGTTTAAAGATAAGTTAGTTATGTTAGCTACAGTGCTTTTTCCACATTTTATTACATGACAGCCTTTTTCTAAAATGGAATAAATCGTTTTTTCCCCCTCATCAATCTACGCACAATACCCCTGACATATTACATTTGCATAAGTATTCAGACCCTTTACTTAGTTCTTTGTTGAAGCACATTTGGCAGCAATTTCAGCCTTGAGTAAAGTCAAATCAAATTGTATTTGTCACATGTGCCGAATACAACAGGTGTAGAGTAGGTTTACCTTACAGTAAAGCCCTTAACCAACAATTATTTAAGAAGTTAAGAAAAAAAAGAAAAAAAAGTTAAGTAAAAGATAGATAAGTAAAACATTTAAAATTGAAAATAAAAGTAACATTTTGAGGATCTAAGGACCCATGCCAAATCTTTTCAGTCTCCTGAGGGGGAATAGGCTTTTTCATGCCATCTTCATGACTGTCTTGGTGTGTTTGGACCATGATAGTTTGGTGGTGATGTGGACACCAAAAAACTTGAAGCTCTCAACCTTTTCCACTACAGCCCTGTCGATGAGAATGGGGGCGTGCACGGTCCTCTTTTTCCTGTAGTCCACAATGGGGGTGGCAGGTAGGCTAGTGGTTAGAGCATTGGGCCAGTAACCAAAAGGTTGCTGGATAGAATCCCTGAACTGACAAAGTAAACATCTGTAGTTCTGCCCCAGAGCAAGGTAGTTAACCCACTGTTCCCTGGGCGCCGAAGACGTGGATGTCGATTATGACATCAGAGGTGTTGGGTTAAATGCGGAAGACCCATTTCAGTTGAAGGCATTCAGTTGTACAATTGACTAGGCATCCCCCCTTTTCCAATCATCTCCTTTGTCTTGATCACATTGAGGGAAAGGTTGTTTTTCTGGCATCACACAACCAGGTCTCTGACCTCCTCCCTATAGGTGTAACCGATGTGAAATGGTTAGCTAGTTAGCGGGATGTGTGCAGAGGGTCCCTGGTTCGAGCCCTGGATCTTTCCCTCGGTCGAGACTAGTCTCCCAGACGCTGCCGCTGAAAAACACAGAATGATGCTGCCACCACCATACTTCCTTCAGACATGACGCTTGGCATTCAGGCCAAAGAGTTCAATGTTGTTTTCATCAGACCAGAGAATCTTGTTTCTAATGGTCTGAGAGTCCTGTAAGTGCCTTTTGGCTAACTTCAAGCGGGGTGTCATGTGCCTTTTACTGAGGAGTGGCTCAAGGTGAGCTGAGGAGGCCTGATTGGTGGAGTGCTGCAGAGATGGTTGTCCTTCTTGAAGGTTCTTTTATCTCCACAGAGGAAGTCTGGAGCTCTGTCAGAGTGACCATATTTTCCGCCATTTTCTTCAAATCTGTCCACTACTGTCAACTACTTTTATACTTTTTGGCGAATGTAGTACAACTTCCGGAAACTTTTGGCATACTAAATATATCCATACTATGCTTCAATTTACATCACAAATAGTACAGTTATTGAGGTTAGTATTCAAACACAGCCATGGTCATTGGTCAGATTAACTGTGTAGGCTTACAGTCAGCAAATCAGAACTTTTTGCAGAGCAGTTAAGTTATTATTTAAAATAACTGGTGAAATAACTGGTGGTTGGGAGAGGGGGGAAAATATGTCTTTTTTGGATGTTTGCGTATGGTAGGCTGAACCTGCATGTCCAAGTCAGCTGCCAACAAATGCATTAGTAGCATACAGTTGTTGGTTGACCCAATTAATATTGTCACCTTTGTAAAGATGCATGTGAAGCATGCAAGATACAGTTGCATAACTGTTTCCCTCCAAACCCGTCTAGAAATAAGTGTGCATTTGCCTTGTCTAACTCATTGCCTTGTTTATGAAAACTTGACAATATAAAACAAAATCCCAAAAGAACAATCACAGATAAATCAAGCAAGCAAATAGGTACGCATTTCAGCACAATCTTTATATCCACAAAATTAATATTACATACTGTAAAATGTCTCATATCAGCCTAAAGTGCTGTAAACACAAAATAAATATGATTACATATGAACTGCATATGCTTATTTCTACTGACAATTAAGTTAGATTTACATTATTATATATTGTTTTATCTTAACACATGGTTGAAAAGTCCTACCTTACAACATGTGCTGTATACATTAAAATATTGCTTTACATTGCAGTACCCTTCCATGGCCTAGATCAGGGATGCTCAGCTACTATTTGAGAAGGTCTGGTGGCTGGATGGATACGGTCATTTATTGAGATAGTAACAAACCACCTCACAACACATGGGATCCTAAACTATTCACACCCCTCTTGTTGGTTTAGAGAACATTTTACAGTTTTAAAGCTCATTTCCTGCAATTCTACACATTTCGCCATGTCTTATGTGTGTTCATATGATACTTTAATGACTCTACAAAATCAATGGAGGCCCCCTGGGGGTCGAGGCACCTGGGCAAGTAATCTGGCTATGATAACTATAAGATTTAGATAGCTAGTTGATCAACTGTATCAACCTACATTATTACACACTTGGGGTTCCTTCTCTTAGTAATGAATTTCATTACAATAAAAGTAGAATGGAAAGGTAAGAGGAAAAATCGTTCTCTTGCAGAACTCCAGTTGACAGAGTGCATTTAGCTTGGTGGCAGCATCACATTTTAGTGACCTTCTCCACATCCTTCTCCACAATGTTAAACTGAGGGTCTTGGAATCCAGCGTTGTTTGATCCCTTATTCAGCTCTGACCCAGCCTTTTCATTTATCTCAGGTTCTGATGCCTGCAGAAGACACACAAAGACCACACCGGGAGCCAGTTAACACAGGCACAAAACATTTAATACAGCTGTAGGCCTACGGTATGAGAGAGAGAGAGAGAGGTGGGGTGAGGTGAAGTGGGGTGAAGTGGGGTGGGGGGAGAAGCTTTACCTCTGAGTCCTTGCCACAGCCAGCACAGAATAGATCACTTCTCCTTACAAAGAGATCTGAGCTTAGCTTTTCCTGCTTGCAGCCACCTGGACAGACAACACAGGGAGACGTCACGTTTAGGTAACTGCATAAAATATCAATTTGAACCAGCCAAAGTCATTATGCCTAGTGCCAGGAATTTTCCCTTTAACAGACCTGACCAGGAACAACTAGCCCCAGAGTTAAGAGCTTAGTGGTTAAGAGCTTTGGGCCAGTAACCAAAAGTTTGCTGGTATGAATCCTGAGCTGACTAGGTGAAAAATCTATCTTTGCCCTTGAGCAAGGCACTTGCCATCAGAGTGGCCAAGTGGCATAGGTCATGTAAGTGGCTCTGGATAAGAGTGTTTGCTAAATGACGTAAATGTCAAATGTAAAGTTTGTCCTGGTCAGGTCATGCAGTCAAAAAAAATAATAATATCATGCACTATGCTGTTAGGGTTGGATCTAAAGGAGGTAGCCTCACCTGTGATAGCGCTTACCACCAAGCCCACGATCACAGTCACCAAAGTGCCCAGAAGACAGAAGTACAAGTAGGACAGGGAGTACCAAGAGTCTGCCAGAGCCGGACGGTCACTGTAACAATAAGATGAAGAGTCAGACCTGAGCCCACACTAACACAGTAGCCTTGCGCTAACACATTAGCTTTGTTAAATCAAATCAAATCTTATTTGTCACTTACACGTTTAGCAGATGTTATTGCGGGTGTAGCAAAATGCTTGTGTTTCTAGCTCCAACAGTGCAGTAATATTTAACAACAATACACACAATCTAAAAGTAAAAGAATGGCATTAAGGACTAAATAAATATTAGGATGAGCAATGTCAGAGTGGCATCGACTAAAATACAGTAGAATAGAGTATACAGTATATAGATATGAGATGAGTAAAGCAAAAATATGTAAACATTATTAGAGTGACTAGTGTTCCATTATTAAAGAGGCCAGTGATTTCAAGTCTATGTATATGGAACAGCAGCGTCTAAGGTGCAGGGTTACGTAACCGGGTGGAAGACGCCTAGTGATGGCTAATTTAACAGTCTGATGGCTTTGAGATAGAAGCTGTTTTTCAGTCTCTCGTCCCCAGCTTTAATGCATCTGTACTGACCTTGCCTTCTGGATGAGAGCAGGGTTAACAGGCAGCGGCTTGGGTGGTTGTTGTCCTTGATTATCTTTTTGGCCATCCTGTGACATCAGGTGCTGTAGGTATACTGGAGGGTAGGTAGTTGATAGGTAGTTAGTAGGCCACGGTGATGCATTGGGAAGACCACACCCCCCTCTGGAGAGCCCTGCGGTTTCAGGTGGTGCAGTTGCCATACCAGGCGGTGATACAGCCGAACAGGATGCTCTCAATTGTGTATCTGTAAAAGTTTGTGAGGGTTTTAGGTGCCATGCAAAATGTCTTCAGCCTCCTGAGGATGAGGAGGCACTGTTGTGCCTTTATCACCACACTGCACACTGTCTGTGTGGGTGGACCATTTCAGATCGTCAGTGATGTGTACGCCGAGGGACTTGAAGCTTTTCACTTGCTCCACTGCAGTCCCGTTGATTTGGATAAGGGCGTGGCTCCCTCTGCTTTTTCCTGAAGTCCACGATCAGCTCCTTTGTTTTGTCAACCTTGAGTGAGAGGTTATTTTCCTGGTAATCAGGCCTACTATGGTTGTGTCGTCTGCAAACTTGATGATTGTGGCCACGCACTCATGGGTGAACAGGGAATACAGGAGGATGCTGTGTACGCACCCGTGTGGGGCTCCTGTGTAGAGGATCAGCGAAGAGGTGTCGTTTCCTACCTTCACCACCTGTGGGCGGCCCATCAGGAGGTCCAGGACCCAGTTGCAGAGTGTGGGGTTCAGACCCAGGGCCCCAAGCTTAATGATGAGCTTGGAGGGTACTATGGTGTTGAATGCTGAGATATAGTCAATGAACAGCATTCTTTCATAGGTATTTCTCTTGTCCAGATGGGATAGGGCAGTGTGCAGTGCGGTGGCATCATCTGTGGATCTATTGGGGTGATAAGAAAATTGAAGTGGGTCTACGGTGTCAGGTAAGGTAGAGGTGATATGATCCTTAACTAGCCTCTCAAAGCACTTCATGATGAGAGAAGTGAGTGCTACGGGGAGAAAGTAATTTATTTCAGTTACCTTTGCTTTTTTGGGAACAGGAACAATGGTGGACATCTTGAAGCAAGTGGGGACAGCAGACTGGGATAGGGAGAGATTGAATATGTCCTCAAACACTCAAGCCAGCTGGTCTAGGCCGGCAGCCTTGCAAGGGCTAACGCATAAATCTCTTACTCACTTCGGCCACAGAGAAGGAGAGCCCACAGTCCTTGATAGCAGTCCGTGTCGGTGGCACTGTGTTATCCTCAAAGCGGGCGAAGAAGGTGTTTAGCTTGTCCGGAAGCAAGACATCGGTGTCTGTGACGTGGCTGGTTTTCCCTTTGTAGTCTGTGGTTGTCTGTAGACCCTGCCACAGGCGTCTCATGTCTGAACGCTTTCAGTTTAACTGCCATCTATGCACGGTTAATGTAGGTTGTAATAGTCACAGTGGGTACAATATCTCCTATTTACTTCCTGATAAACTAAGTCACCATATCAGTATATTCGTCAATGTTATTCTCAGGAGGCTAACCGGAACATATCCCAGTCTAGGTGATCAAAGCAATCTTGAAACGTGGATTCCGATTTGTCAGACCAGTATTGAATAATCCTTAGCACGGATACTTCCTGTTTGAGTTTCTGCTGATAGGAAGGGAGGAGAAAAATGGAGTCGTGGTCAGAATTGCAGAAGGGAGGGCAGGGGAGGCCTTGTAGGCATCCCGGAAGTTGTAGTAGCAGTGGTCGAGTGTTTTATCAGAGCGAGTACTACAGTCAATGTGTTGATAGAACTTTGGTAGTGTTTTCCTCAAATTTGCTTTGTTAAAATCCCCAGTTACAATAAATGCGGCCTCAGGTTATGTGGTTTCCAGTTTGCTTAAAGTCCAGTGTAGTTCTTTGAGGGCCGTCGTGGTATCAGCTTGAGGGGGAATATACACGGCTGTGACTATAACTGAAGAGAATTCTCTTGGGAGGTAATACGGTCGGCATTTGATTGTGAGGTATCCTAGGTTGGGTGAACGAAAGGACTTGAGTTTCTGTATGTTATCACAATCACACCATTAGTGGTTAATCATGAAACATACACCCCAGCCTTTCTTCTTCCCGGAGAGTTCTTTAATCCTGTCGATGCTATATACTGAGAACCCAGCTAGCTGAGAACCCTGAGCTTGTTTAATTGATTGTCCAGAGACTGAACATTAGCAAATAATATACTTGGATGCGGTGGATGGTGTGCGCCTCCTGAGTCGGACTAGAAGTCCACTCCGAATACCTCTTCTCGTCGGCTGTGTTTTGGATCAGCCTCTGGAATCATTTAATTTGCCCTGGGGGGTACGAACAAAGAATCCAATTCGGTAAAGTCGTATTCCCGGTCGAAATGCTGGTGAGTTACCGCCACTCTGATATTAAAAAGTTATTTCCAGGTGTATGTAATAACACAAAACATTTCCTGGAATAATAATGTAAGAAATAACTAACAAAAAAATATATAGTACAAAGTTGCTTTGTAGCTAGAAGCAA
The DNA here is from genome assembly GCF_034236695.1 of Oncorhynchus nerka. Classification (NCBI taxonomy): domain Eukaryota; kingdom Metazoa; phylum Chordata; class Actinopteri; order Salmoniformes; family Salmonidae; genus Oncorhynchus; species Oncorhynchus nerka. The sequence continues at coordinate 88,585,312 of NC_088410.1, forward strand.
AGCTGCCCTATCTGTCGGCACCATCTTGTGAAACCAGACTGACCGCTGCATTTGTCACGCCCTGACCTTAGAGAGCCTTTTTATGTCTCTATTTGGATGGGTCAGGGTGTGATTTGGGTGGGCATTCTATGTGTTGTATTTCTTTGTGTTTGGCCGAGTGTGGTTCCCAATCAGAGGCAGCTGTCTATCGTTGTCTCTGATTGGGAATCATACTTAGGTAGCCATTTTTCCCACCTATGTTATAGGATCTTGTTATTGTATTGTTGCTGTTGAGCGCTACAAGGCTGTACGTTTCGTTGGTTTTCTCTTTCTTGTTTTTCCTGGTTATCATTAAAGAATATGAGTAACCTACCTCACGCTGCATCTTGGTCTAATTCCACCAACGACGATTGTCACAGAAGATCCCACCACAAAAAGACCAAGCAGCGTTTTCTGGAGGAGTGGACATGAGAGGAGATACTGGAAGGCAAGGGACCCTGGGTGCAGGCTGGAGAATATCACATTTGTCGAGCTTGAGTGGGCCTTCAGCCAGGACTGATTGTGCCGGCTCAGCGCTCCTGGCCTCCGGTGCGTCTCTTCGGTCCAGGATATCCTGCGCCGGCTCTGCGCACTGTGTCTCCGGTGCGCTTTCACAGCCCAGTGCGTCCTGTGCCAACGCAACGCAGTTGCTGGGCTAGGGTGAGCATCCATCCAGGATGGGTTGTGCCAGCTCTGCGCTCGAGACCTCCAGTGCGTCTCCAGGGCACAGTACATCCTGTGCCAGCTCCACGAACGAAGCCTCCAGTGATGATCCATGGCACGGAGCCTCCAGGGGTGATCCATGGCACGGAGCCTGCAGTGATGATCCATGGCACGGAGCCTCCAGTGATGATCCATGGTACGGAGCCTGCAGTGATGATCCATGGCACGGAGCCTGCAGTGATGATCCATGGCACGGTGCCTGCAGTGATGATCCATGGCATGGAGCCTCCAGTGATGATCCATGGTACGGAGCCTCCAGTGATGATCCATGGCACGGAGCCTCCGGGGGTGATCCATGGCACGAAGCCTCCAGTGATGATCCATGGTACGGAGCCTCCAGTGATGATCCATGGCCCGGAGCCTCCAGTGATGATCCATGGTACGGAGCCTCCAGTGATGATCCATGGCCCGGAGCCTCCAGTGATGATCCATGGTACGGAGCCTCCAGTGATGATCCATGGCCCGGAGCCTCCAGTGATGATCCATGGTACGGAGCCTCCAGTGATGATCCATGGTACGGAGCCTCCAGTGATGATCCATGGCCCGGAGCCTCCAGTGATGATCCATGGCCCGGAGCCTGCAGTGAGGATCCATGGCACGAAGCCTCCAACGTCGGTCCCCTGTCCGGAGCCTCCGGCGACGGTCGCCAGTCCGGAGCCACCAGCAATGGTCCCCAGTCCGGGGCCTGTAACGAGGGTCCCCAGTCCGGGGCCTGCAGCGAGCGTCAACAGTCTGGGGCCTGCAGCGAGGGTCCCCAGCCCGGGGCCTACCACGAGGGTCCCCAGTCCGGGGACTGCAAAGAGGGTCGCCAGTCCGGGGTTGGTGACGAGGATCCCCGCACCAGAGCCACCACTGAGGATAGATGCCCACCCGGACCCTTCCCTATAGGTTCAGGTTTTGCGGCCAGGGGTCCGCAACTTTGGGGGGGTACTGTCACGCCCTGACCTTAGAGAGCCTTTTTACGTCTCTATTTGGTTTGGTCAGGGTGTGATTTGGGTGGGCATTCTATGTGTTGTATTTCTTTGTGTTTGGCCGAGTGTGGTTCCCAATCAGACTGTCTATCGTTGTCTCTGATTGGGAATCATACTTAGGTAGCCTTTTTCTCCACCTATTTTATAGGATCTTGTTCTTGTATTGTTGCTGTTGAGCCCTACAAGGCTGTATGTTTCGTTGGTTTTCTCTTTCTTGTTTTTCCTGGTTATCATTAAAGAATATGAGTAACCTACCTCACGCTGCATCTTCGGCTAATTCCACCAACAACAATCGTCACAGCATTGACGTTTTCAATCAGTGAAACAGAATGTGAGCTCACAAGATCAGGCTGGTTCATAGTTAGCTATAAGCAACATAGGACTCTAGAATAAAATTGTGCACTATATGTGGAATAGGGTGACTTTGAAGACAGTGATTATAGAGTGACCGTGAGTAACTCACTCAGGCAGAGGGGTCATTGTTACTGCACTGGTCCATGGGGCCAGGGTGGTGTAGTCCAGGTCCTGTGTGCGGTTACAGCCTGCCACACTGATTGGCAGGGGGTTGGTTTTATCAGCTAAGGGTGGGTATCTCTGAGCTCCAATCCCCACCCACAGGGTAATAACAAGGCCCACAATCAGCCCTGTGAGTCCCCCCTGCAATGCACAAGGAAGCCGTCTCAGTCTCACCCATAAAGATACATTACATTTCTATGTCATTATATTGTCTAGCGTTGTTTTGTATTCAACAACCAAAATCTTTTCATGTCAGAACATTTATAGTGTTACTGGTTAGTAATATATCTTTGAGTAAATTAGTAAATCATTCTTTAAGTATGAATAATGAAAGTGATATGAATAAGATGTGGGATACCTACTGTTGAGTTTGCTGTGCGCCAGAACATGCCTAAGAGGTAAAGCCCAAGAAGAGGGCCACTGATCATTCCAAATATGGACAGGGCTGCCTGAAAAGAGAAAACGTTAGAGACATAAAGTAGAAGTGACAACTACGAGACAGCAGGTGGCGATACGGAGTCACTTCTGATGATAGTTTTCCTACCTGCAGAATGCTCCCCATCAGTGAAGCTATTGCAGCCATCCCAATGCACAAAAATCCGAAGAAAACACCTGGAATAGGTGCAAAGGTAATTAAATATTCCATACACATTTCAAGATTATAAATATATTTCAATGCAAAGTATTTTTCCATGCAAAGTATTGACATATAATGTACATACCTCGGCAAATGTCAAACTGACCTTTATTTGTGTGACATTACTATTTGAATGAACCCACATATACACAGTGTTTTGTGTGAAACTCACTGAGGCCCATGTTCATCCAGGTCACCTGTTTATCTGTCAGGTTTTTGTACATTGGCCTGATGAAGTCCTCCACAGTGACAGCCACCAGCGCATTGATGCTGGAGGACACAGTACTGAAACAGACGCAATGACAATAGATGAGGCAAAGAGAAAGAGGAGGAATTGCCCTTTGTCTCCAGGGAACTCATGCATAAACACATTCATTGGTAGGTTAGTTGTAAAAGTAGTGGAAGATTGCATGCATTTGTTAGTGTATACCTGCTATACACAATAGGCGGACCACGGTCTGGTTCCGGATCCAGAACGGGGAGGGGTTGCGAGGTAGGGGTTTGTTACTATGCTGATAAGTGACTATATCTATCCAGATCTTTGCCACCTGGAAGATTTGTGTCAGCGGACCTTGTCTATTTGGGTTCCCCTGGAGAATACTCACCTCAGTGTACCACTGTATGCTGCCGCAACAAACAACCCAGGGACTCCAGGATAGGCTGCCAGGATGTCCATTACCAGGTATGGAAGCAGCTTGTTTACACACACACACAACACACACTATTAATCACACACACAGTCCTGTCCAATTCACACATACATATTAATACACACGTGTACATGTGTGAAATAGGACAAATATAAGCACCCACCCACTAGCATTCAATAACACTGCCATAGTGCAGCCCTGTCCATGCCTGTGTAAGAGCCATAGCTGTGTTACATTTACTGACCTGATCAAGTGCCCCTACATCACCATTGGTGAGTGGATCACAGTTCTTGTAAATGGAGTACATGGTGAGGCCGGAGAACACTGCTAAGCTCACAGTCACCCAGAGACCAATCATATTCACATACAGTGACCTGAGGGTTTTAAAAAAAGCCAACATGGAACAAACACTCATATTGCTATTCTTCATTCACAGCTTTTCCTGTATGTTATGACTGTGGAAGGTAGGAGTGCCACTCACAGTTTGGCTTGAGTTAGGGTTTTGCAGGAGATGTAACGCTGCACCTGTGACTGATTGATGGAGTAGATGGACGCCCACATCACACTGCCACCAACCACGATCGTCCAGAATGTGTGACGCTTCAAAGGGTCTGGATCAAAACTGCATTAGAAGGTATTAAAGTGAAAATTCTCAGCTAACTATAGGGAGTCATACTGTGGTGGTAATTAATCCCTGCATGACGTGTGGACATTTTACTTACTCAAAAAGGTTGAGCCTGCCTCCTTGGTAACAGTCATCCCAGATCTTCCCCAGACCTCCCTGGATGACAGCCCCCCTGGCGATGACGGCCACGAAGCCTGCTAACATGATCACCATCTGGAACACGTCTGTCCATATGACCGCCTTCAGACCTCCCTGAGAACCACAATGCAACATGGAGTCAGGGGAAGGAAGGTATGCTGCAACCTCATGTGCACCAAAGAGGTTTGTTCATGTGTAGGTTTAAGTGTGTTCCCTGACCCTGTGACCTGACCAGGAAAGAACTGGACCCTACAGTCGTAATTGCCCATAACTGGGGCTGAGACTTTTCCCTGCATGAATATGTCATGGGTTCAGGAAAAACATCTGGCCCTGGACAAAGATTCTTTCTGTAATGAGTCCGAAGCGAAGGATATACTGCTTTGTTGAGACAAGGCCCAAATCCCTGTCATCTGCGTGAAGTAAAGACAGAGAAAATGGGGGGAGGAGGGCGGGGTGCTTTGTAAGAATTAGCTGTCGAGTAGGTAAACCACCGCTACCACCACTACCCTCCAAATTATTGGCCAATGTGCAGTCATTGGAAAACCAACTGGACGATCTACGATTAAGACTATCTTACCAACGGGACAATAAAAACTGTAATATTTTATGTTTCACAGAGACGTGGTTAAACGACGAAAAGGTTAATATAGAGCTGGCTGGCTTCTCCCTGTGTCACGTCTGCTCCTGCTCCTCCCCTCCGGCGTATGATGTCACCAGAGTACTAACCACTGGTCCTGGGATTCATCATTACGCATAGCTGACACTCATTATTACGAACACCTATGAATCATTACACCTTGCATCAGCAGGACAGAGCAGATATGTCTGGTAAGACACGGGGCGGGGGTGTGTGTCTATTTGACAATAACTGCTGGTGCGCGATTTCTAATATTAAAGAAGTCTCGAGTAATTGTAAGCCTGAGGTAGAGTATCTCATGATAAACTGTAAACCACACTATCTACCAAGAGAGTTCTCATCTATATTATTCATAGCCGTCTATTTACCACAAACCAATGCTGGCACTAAGACCACGATCCGTATAAGGCCATAAGCAAACAAGAAAATGCTCATCCAGAAGTGGCGCTCCTAGTGGCAGGGGACTTTAATGCATGCAAACTAAAATCCGTTTTACCTCATTTCTACCAGCATGTCACATGTGATAGCATAGACTGGAAAATGTTCCAGGATTCATCCAATGACATTGAGGAGTATACCACCTCAGCTTCATCAATAAGTGCATCGACAACATCGACCCCACAGTGACCATACGTACATATCCCAACCAGAAGCCATGGATTACAGACAACATTCGCACAAAGCTAAAGGCTAGAGCTGCTACTTTCAAGGAGCGGGACACTAATCCGGACACTTATAAGAAATCCTGCTATGCCCTCACACGAAAAATCAAACAGGCAAAGTGTCAATTCAGGACAAAGATTGAATCCTACTACACCGGCTCTGACGCTAGTAGGATGTGTAGAGGCTTGCAAACTATTACAGACTGCAAAGGGAAACCCAGACGTGAGTTGCCCAGTGATGCGAGCCTACCAGATGAGATAAATGCCTTGTATGCTCGCTTCGAGGCATGCAACACTGAAGCATGTAAGAGAGCACCAGCTGTTCCGGACGACTGTGTGATCACGCTCTCCGTAGACAATGTGAGTAAGATCTTTAAACAGGTCAACATTCACAAAGCCATGGGGCCAGACGGATTACCAGGACGTGTACTCAAAGCAATCGCAGACCAACTGGCAAGTGTCTTCACTGACATTTTCAACCTCGCCCTGACCGAGTCTGTAACATCTACATGTTTCAAACAGACCACCATAGTCCCTGTTCACAAGATAGAGAAGCTAACATGCCTAAATGATTACTGCCCTGTAGCACTCACGTTGGTAGCCATGAAGTGCTTTGAAAGGCTGGTCATGGCTCACATCAACACCCTAGACCCACTCCAAACAGATCCACATATGACGCAATCTCAATCGCACTCCACACTGCCCTTCCCCATCTGGACAAAAGGACCACCTATGTGAGAATGCTGTTCCTTGACTACAGCTCAGTGTTCAACACCATTGTACCCTCAAAGCTCATCACTAAGCTAAGGACTCTGTTACTAAACACCTCCCTCTGCAACTGGATCCTGGACTTCCTAACGGGCCACCCCCAGGTGGTAAGGGTAGACAACAGCACATCTGTCACACTGATCCTCAACACTGGGGCCCCTCAGGGTGCCTGCTTAGTCCCCTCCTGTACTCTCTGATCACCCACGACTGCGTGGCCAAGCGCGACTCCAACACCATCATTAAGTTTGTTGACAACACAACTGTGGTAGGCCTGATCACCGACAATGATGAGACAGCCTATTGGGAAGAGGTCAAAGACCTGGCATTGTGGTGCCAGGAAAACAACTTCTCCCTCAATGTGAGCAAGACAGAGGAGCTAATCGTGGACTATAGGAAAAGGAGGGCCAAACAGGCCCGCATTAACATCAACAGGGCTGTAATGTAGGGGGTTGAGCATTTCAAGTTCCTTGGTGTCCACATCAACAACAAACTTTCATGGTCCAAAGACAGGCACGGCGACACCTTTTCTCCCTCAGCAGACTGAAACGATTTGGCATGGTTCCCCATATCCTGCACCATCGAGAGCATCCTGACCGGTTGCATCACCGCCTGGTATGGCCAAGCTTCCTGACGTCCGGGACCTATATACTAGGCGGTGTCAGAGGAAGGTCCAAAAATTGTCAAGACTCCAGTCACCCAAGTCATAGACAGTTTTTTCTGCTACTGCACGGCAAGCGGTACCAGAGCGCCAAGTCTAGGACCAAAGGCTCCTTAACAGCTTCTACCCCCAAGCCATAAGACTGCTGAACAATTAATCAAATGGCCACCTGGACTATTTACATTGACCCCTCCCTTTGTTTTTACACTGATGCTATTCACTGTTTATTATCTATGCATTATCTATGTCACTTTACAAATTACCTCGACTAACCTGTACCCCCGTGCATTGACTCGGTACCCCCTATATACTATATAGCCCCCTTCTGAAAAAACCTACACTCGATCCCTCCGATGTCAACAACTACAGACCAGTATCCCTTCTTTCTTTTCTCTCCAAAACTCTTGAACGTGCCGTCCTTGGCCAGCTCTCCCGCTATCTCTCTCAGAATTACCTTCTTGATCCAAATCAGTCAGGTTTCAAGACTAGTCATTCAACTGAGACTGCTCTTCTCTGTATCACGGAGGCGCTCCGCACTGCTAAAGCTAACTCTCTCTCCTCTGCTCTCATCCTTCTAGACCTATCGGCTGCCTTCGATACTGTGAACCATCAGATCCTCCTCTCCACCCTCTCCGAGTTGGGCATCTCCGGCGCGGCCCACGCTTGGATTGCGTCCTACCTGACAGGTCGCTCCTACCAGGTGGCGTGGCGAGAATCCGTCTCCACACCACGTGCTCTCACCACTGGTGTCCCCCAGGGCTCTGTTCTAGGCCCTCTCCTATTCTCGCTATACACCAAGTCACTTGGCTCTGTCATAACCTCACATGGTCTCTCCTATCATTGCTATGCAGACGACACACAATTAATCTTCTCCTTTCCCCCTTCTGATGACCAGGTGGCGAATCGCATCTCTGCATGTCTGGCAGACATATCAGTGTGGATGACGGATCACCACCTCAAGCTGAACCTCGGCAAGACGGAGCTGCTCTTCCTCCCGGGAAGGACTGCCCGTTCCATGATCTCGCCATCACGGTTGACAACTCCATTGTGTCCTCCTCCCAGAGCGCTAAGAACCTTGGCGTGATCCTGGACAACACCCTGTCGTTCTCAACTAACATCAAGGCGGTGGCCCGTTCCTGTAGGTTCATGCTCTACAACATCCGCAGAGTACGACCCTGCCTCACACAGGAAGCGGCGCAGGTCCTAATCCAGGCACTTGTCATCTCCCGTCTGGATTACTGCAACTCGCTGTTGGCTGGGCTCCCTGCCTGTGCCATTAAACCCCTACAACTCATCCAGAACGCCGCAGCCCGTCTGGTGTTCAACCTTCCCAAGTTCTCTCACGTCACCCCGCTCCTCCGCTCTCTCCACTGGCTTCCAGTTGAAGCTCGCATCCGCTACAAGACCATGGTGCTTGCCTACGAAGCTGTGAGGGGAACGGCACCTCAGTACCTCCAGGCTCTGATCAGGCCCTACACCCAAACAAGGGCACTGCGTTCATCCACCTCTGGCCTGCTCGCCTCCCTACCACTGAGGAAGTACAGTTCCCGCTCAGCCCAGTCAAAACTGTTCGCTGCTCTGGCCCCCCAAAGGTGGAACAAACTCCCTCACGACGCCAGGACAGCGGAGTCAATCACCACCTTCCGGAGACACCTGAAACCCCACCTCTTTAAGGAATACCTAGGATAGGATAAAGTAATCCCTCTCACCCCCCCCCCCTTAAAAGATTTAGATGCACTACTGTTCCACTGGATGTCATAAGGTGAATGCACCAATTTGTAAGTCGCTCTGGATAAGAGCGTCTGCTAAATGACTTAAATGTATTATTATGAAATTTTATTTTTTTCCTTCTGGATGTAATTATTTTTTTTTTACTTTAGTTTATTTAGTAGATATTTCTTAACTCTATTTCTTATTGGTTAAGGGCTTGTAAGTAAGCATTTCAGGGCTTCTAAGTAAGCATAAGGTTGTATTCGGCGCATGTGACAATACAATTTGACAACCTTGGGTTGTGCCGTGGCGGAGATCTTTGTGGGCTATACTCGGCCTTGTCTCAGGATGGTAAGTTGGTGGTTGAAGATATCCCTCTAGTGGTGTGGGGGCTGTGCTTTGGCAAAGTGGGTGGGGTTATATCCTTCCTGTTTGGCCCATCCGGGGGTATCATCGGATGTGGCCACAGTGTCTCCTGACCCCTCCTGTCTCAGCCTACAGTATTTATGCTGCAGTAGTTGTGTCGTGTCGGGGGGATAGAGTCAGTTTGTTATATCTGGACTACTTCTCCTGTCTTATCCGGTGTCCTGTGTGAATTTAAGTATGCTCTCTTTAATTCTCTCTCTCTTTCTCTCTTTCTTTCTCTCTCTCAGAGGACCCTAGGACCATGCCTCAGGACTACCTGGCATGATGACTCCTTGCTGTCCCCAGTCCACCTGGCCGTGCTGCTGCTCCAGTTTCAACTGTTCTGCCTGCGGCTATGGAATCCTGACCTGCTCACCAGACGTGCTTCCTGTCCCAGACCTATTATTTGACCATGCTGGTCATTTATGAACATTTGAACATCTTGGCCATGTTCTGTTATAATCTCCACCCGGCACAGCCAGAAGAGGACTGGCCACCCCTCATAGCCTGGTTCCTCTCTAGGTTTCTTCCTAGGTTTTGGCCTTTCTAGGGAATTTTTCCTAGCCAACGTGCTTCAACACCTGCATTTCTTGCTGTTTGGGGTTTTAGGCTGGGTTTCTGTACAGCACTTTGAGATATCAGCTGATGTACGAAGGGCTATATAAATACATTTGATTTGATTTGATTTGATTTAATGTCTACTTGTTAAATGTTGTTAAATTCTTATTGTAAATGCAATTGTTTGTAATATAGTTTAAGCTCTGTGTTGACCCGAGCAAGATTGGGATCCTAATAAATATTCAATATTAAAATATGTATTGTCATAGCGTGAAGGAGTTGATTGCTGATTGGTGAGTGAGATCTGATGAACCACTGACCAGGGTGCAGTAGATGATGCACACCACCCCAGTGGCCACCAGCACTCCCCAGAGGTTCAGCCCTGTGACTGAAACACACACAAGTACAGACCCATTTACACAGCTTTTCCAAATAATACTAATAATACTGTTTCCATGACCTGAAACAAATAGATAAACGCAACATGTAAAGTCTTGGTCAGATCTTTCAGGAGCTGAAATAAAAGCTCCCAAAAATGTTCAATATGCTCGAAAAGCACCCACAAATTTGCTTCCATCCCTGTTAGTGAGCATTTCTTCTTTGCCAAGATAATCCATCCACCTGACAGGTGTAGCATATCAAGAAGCTGATTAAACAGCATGTTCCTTATACAGGTACACCTTGTGCTCTGGACAATAAGAGGCCACTCCAAGTGCAGTTTTGTCAAACAACACAATGCCACAGATCAGGGAGTGTTAAATTGGTATGGTGGCTGCAGGAATGTCCACCAGAGCTGTTGCCAGATTATTTAATTGTAATTTCTCTACCATAAACTGCCTTCAACATAATTTTAGGGAATTTGGCTTTTACATCCAACCAGCCTCACAACCACAGACCACGTGTGTTGCGTTATGTGGGCGAGCAGTTCGCTATTGTCAACATCATGAACAGTGTGCCCCATGGTGGTGGGGTTATGGTATGGGCAGTCATAAGCTACGGACAACGAACACAATTGCATTTTATCGATGGGAGGCCCATTCTTTTTAAGGTATCTGTGACCAACAGATGCATATCAGTATTCTCAGTCATGTCCACATCAATAGATTAGGGCCTAATGAATTTATTTCAATTGACTGTTATCCTTATGAACTGTAACTCAGTAAAATCTTTGAAATTGCTGCATGTTGCGTTTATATTTTTGTTCAGTATAGATACATATGAATTCCCTGTGATATTATCACTTAGCCTAACGACATCTGCATATCCTCTTTCGTGCTGCATCAATTGGTAAGCAACTAGACAATACCTTTATTGGCAGGTCACAGACCAATTTAATTAGCTAAAGATTTATCAGCAGTTTGGTCCAGAGATTGACCTTCTGTCAACAGTCAGATAATAATATTATTTTGATTCATTAAAGGACATTACAGAGATACTTTGCATATGACTTACTTTGATTGAGAGCAAGAGCTGGGGCGTAGATGACCATACCAGTGTACAGGGCCTGAAACAAAATCCGCCATTAGTTGATGGATGTAAACATATGCTTGATGCACATTCATAAAGCGGAATGTTTACCTTAGATGCCCAGATGGCTTCCTGAAATCAGGCAATGGAAAAAAGGACAAGGACAAATGTTGCCATTTTCTGTAGTTAATGCATTATTGAGATTTTTGTTTCCACCATATCCTTTGGAAAACATTAGCTTCATTAAGATCTGCTCTTTTGCCCCATTTTCATGATGTTAACTGAATATTTACCGTTTGTATGATGTACATGGTGGTCCCGATCACCCGAATCAACTTGTTGAAACGCATCTCCAGATACTAGAGAGAAAATAAACATTTCAGTCAAACCTGGCCTGATTTCATTGGCTTTTTACACTTGTAAATATTTTTTCCTAGTCAGGAGGTGATGATGAAGAAAGATTCATAGACTTTTCAGTAGTCTGTCTATCTGCAGGTCTACATCTGTTTTGATCAAGACATAAATGGTTGCAGGTTGATGTTTATTGGGATGAATCTTGTCCTGGAGGCAGATCTGAGCGATATCCACTGGATGTGCCAGCTGCAGCCAAAATTGGCTATATATATTGTAAAAAATTGTGAAAACAAACATTTGCTTTTTTTAAAAATTCTTAATTTAAGGTTAGCATTAGGCATAAGGTTAGCAGTGTGGTAAAGGTTATTTTTAGGTTTAAAATCAGATTTTATGACTTTGTGTCAATTGCCAGCCAGTGATTACCCTGCAGAGCTGCCTCCAGTACATGACTCATCCCAATAAATGCCAACCTGCTAAATGGTTGCTTGGTGCACAAAACTAATTAAATACCTGTAATTACTTTTATAGCAACTAGTCACATATTTTTAGGAGGTAAAGTCCCCAGATGCTGAATGTAACAGATGTAACATCTTGGCACCCCTCCTGGATTAGATTGTTTTCACGGATCACTGATTAATTATTAGTTACATTACAACTGCTGGCGCAGCGGTCTAAGGCTGCATTACTACAGATCCTGGTTCGATACCGGGCTGTGTCGCAGCCGGCCGTGCCCGAGAGACCCATGAGGGGACACACAATTGCCCCAGTGTCGTCCGGCTTAAGGGAGGGTTTGGCCGGCATGTCCTTGTCCCATCGCGCTCTAGCGACTCCTGTGGCAGGCTGGACGCATGGACGCTGACACAGTCGCCAGGCGTACAGTGTTTCCTCCGACACATTGGTGCGGCTGGCTTCCGGGTTAAGTATGCATTGTGTCAAGAAACAGCGGGGCTTGGCGGGGTTGTGTTTCGGAGGACGCACGGCTCTCGACCTTCATCTCTGCCGAATCCGTATGGGAGTTGCAGCGATGGGACAAGACCGTAACTACCAAATGGGGAGAAAAAGGGGTAAAAAAACAGACAAATAACAAAAAAATACAACTGCTGGACATTTTAGAGCAAACCCTCTCATCTTCACCCCCCTAGCTATCATCTTAATTCATACCCCTATAACTTTATCTCAATCCACCTTGCTTGCACTTGCTGTTTGACCGATAGGAATCATCAAGCTATTTGCACCTCAAATGTTGTAATGTATTTGACATACTGTGGATGTATTTGACCCAGGTGGGTCTGACCCAGCCTGGTATATCTTACAGTACCTCGTAGGTGCTGGTGATGCCCAGGCGGTAGAAGAGAGGGACGAAGATTTCAGCGGTGATGATGGACATGATGGCATAGGAGATGCCAAATATCCAGAAGGTCGCCCCAAACCGATAGGCCTCTGCTGGAGTGCCGATCACGGTGATGCCAGACATGAAGCTGGCAGTGAGGGACATGGCGACGGGCACCGCTGTCATCTGACGGCCCCCCAGCAGAAACTCATCGCTGCTGGTGTTCTTGCGGCCCCGGATGGCTTGGAACAGGCCGATGCCGGCCGCCCCCAGTACTGTCCCCACAAACACCACATAGTCCCACACAGAGAACGAGGCCACTGGGCCCCCTGTACCCGTCGTCATGGTTAATGAGTACAGAAGAGATCCCTCCGGCAGAGACCAACACTTATCTAATCTTCACTATCTAACCACTTTCACCCACTGGTCGCCACTTAGATCTTACAGGTTGAATGTTAGGCAATATTGCTAATGTTTAATTTCCTTTCTTTCCAATGCACACTATTTTTCCTATTTACAATTTAATCAGATAAATGGTATGTGAATTATAGAACAGGTGTAGCATTGATATTTAACTTTCTCTAAGTAGAAAAGGAATGTTTGATTTGATCAAGAATGTCAAAATAAATCAATTTTGTTCAAATTGAGTCCAAACGTTTTTCAGTATTCCAAGAAACAAAACAATAGCAAATAAATTCTCAGTCAACTAGATAAGCACCTCAGAAATGTATTAATGCAGATAACATGTTTGGATTATCGCAGTTCTTTGACACTTACAATAGACATCCACAATTGAAAGAAACATCCTTATTCAAACGTCTGAGAATTCCAAGAACAAATGTCCAATATTCCTATTTGTTAAGTCTTCCGTACTTGTTGAGGTTGAATAAAGTTGAGAATTACTAGAAATGCATCCTCCTGTTTAGCAAGACTTCCTTGTGTGGTCCCCTTATCTTAACAAAAGCATGGAAGAACACACTCTTGGTGTCGGCTAACCATAAACACACCTTTAGTTAATCATCACCCAAGGACAAAATATACAGAATTCACTGCACTGCCTACCAAGATTCTAAAACGGAATGATCATTATATCTGACTTGATGAAGTGTGTTTGGCCCGCCTTCCGATCTACCATTAAATAGAACAGTTGGTATAGTTCTAGAGGTAGAACACCATGTATGGTCTGCCTGACACAGTTGTGACTTTCAAAAGCATGAAAAGGGTTCTGCAACAAGAAATCCTCCAGTACTTATGGACTCCAAGACCGGATTGCTCAACATTTGACTGATTAGACGTTCCAGAGAAGCAAAGTCATCTTTGAGAAAAATAATGCAGTCATAAATCAGCCATAAAACATAGTCATAGATCAGCCATAAATAAGTCATTCCATTCCATTGCACGAGTCAGTAGGTTGGAAAAACAATTATAGTACATATAGATATAAGCACTTGTAGAAAGAGAAGATAATGTCCAGTTTTTAGGAACATGTGGATACTGAATCACTCAAGGACTCAAACTATAATGTTCCTATCCACAGATTGTATTTATTTCAGTAACATTTGTTTTAGTGTGAAATGTTGGATAGGGCACCATCAAAAAAAAGTCCTCTCAGTTATAACCTTACACGAATATGAGAGAGAGGGATAATCCTCTCTACAATCATTAACTTCAAATGAAAACACTTGGAGATAAGGGACCATCCAGGATTGGTGTAAAACTGTTGGACGGATGGATATCTGTTCCCATCGATGCAGTAGATTATTACATGTTCTGGAAGGCAGCATAGAGGGCTTACTGCATGCCAATCAAGCATGTAGATTTTACAGTTGGGTTACGTTTAATTAAGATTGTGTAAAAAGAAAACAAGGACATTGGCATTTGGACATTGGGACAGACAAGAAGACTTGGTATAATATGAAAGATTTCAGATGAAAATAAGCCTGATAGAACAGGGAGACTTGACATCTGAAAGCTACCCGCTGGGCAGACGTCAGTTCAACTTCAACTCTCTTAGAACCCTTTTGGAACGTTTTTCTCTTCGGCGGTCCCCATAGGAGAACTATTTTTGTTCCAGGAAGAACCATTTTGGGTTCCATGTAGAACCCTCTGTGAAAAGGGTTCTACCTTGAACCAAAATAGTTCTATTTTGGGTTCCATGTAGAACCCTCTGTGAAAAGGGTTCTACCTTGAACCAAAAGAGTTCTACCTGGAAACAAAAAGGGTTCTCTAAAGGGTTCTCCTCTGGAGACAAATGAATAAACCTTTTAGGTTCTAGATAGTGTCGTTTTGATTTACATTTGGTTGAGTTGTCAACTAATGTGAATTCAATGTGAAATCAACCAAAAATGTCACCCTGTCGTTGGATTTAGGTTAAAGATTGGTTGAAAAAAATACAAAATTCATAGTTTTCCACATTGATTTGGTCGAAATGAGGTGGAAACAACATTGATTCAATCAGTTTTTGCCCAGTGGGTACTTCTGGCTACAAGATTTACTTTAATCAGTCATGACCAGGTGTTCAGATTAAGTTAGGAACAGAACATTCATTGGCTTTGAGCCTACTCCTGAGGAACACTGAACAATTTGTTCCATTTATTGTTTAATTGCCACTAGTCTTATAGTGTTTCAATTTGTTGAATGTCACGTTGCCTTTGTGCTCCCAGTCAGGCTGTGATAGCTCTACATGGTCTATATACACCATTCAAGCATCATGTAGACAAAGTAGGCACAAGTCAATACAGGATTTACAACACTATTTTACCAAAAAAGGCTGACTTTTTAGTTTCTACGTGGGCTGGCACCTGTGTCTCACTGGGACATGGCTCTGGCAGTGTGGTTAAGGTTAGGTTTCAATTCAGATTTTATGACTTTGTGGCTGTACCAGCTAGTGACCACAATGCAGAGCTTCCTCCAGAACAAGATTCATTATGAAAACCTGCTAAATTTGAGTCTACACCAGACTTCATAACATATCATCACAGTTCATAGAACTTTACAAACGAAACGCTACCATTTTATCTCAACTTAGTAGGCCTACTAATCTTAGGCCTAAAAGTATTGCACGCGCTCAATGAACAGCTGAAAAAGCTGTTCGTTCCAGCACACATGGAGCAGTCCAAATGAAAAACATTGAAGGAATTGACAGTAGACTCTAAAATGGAAATAAATCAATCTAAACATCTTGCTCAAGTGTAGCATGTCTGTGGGCTCTGCAAAGAACTCAGAATGAGAATGGTAGCTAATTAAAATGTAGCCTAATGAACCGAATTACCATAAGCAAACGTTGATGAACGTTAAATTCACTACTGTGATATATTTATCTGGGAATTTACACAAATGTTACAAACAAAGGGCAAATAATTAACATAATGAAACAATGAATGTGCCGGAATTGGCAGGAAGCAGAAAGCACATGCATGGTAAGAGGAGCATAGCACTGCATACGCTTTCTGCCAATTTGGGCACATTCATTGTTTCATTATGTTAATTATTTGCCCTTTGTTTGGAGGAGAGGAAGAGGCGAAGCGAGAGGGTCATGGCTAGAAGGGAACAAGCGTCAGTTAACATGAACTTTATTGTCACGAATACCACTGAAGGTGGCTCCCCTTCCTGCGTAGTCGCCGGTCTATTAGCTGCCACCGATCCCTTTTTCCTTTTCGTTTGTTTTTGTCTAATTGTTTTCACCTGTTCCTTGTTGGGGTTTTGGGATGGGTGTTGTTTAAGTTTGTTTAGCCCGCTGGTGTTTGTGCGGGCTTGTGGTTATTTTACGGTCGGAACTAGAAGCACAAGCATTTCGCTACACTCACATTAACATCTGCTAACCATGTGTATGTGACAAATAAAATTTGATTTTGATTTATGTGCTTGTTTTGATTATGAAAATGCTTCAAAATTCACAAAAAGTGGTGTTAGCTGATGAAGATTATCTTATAGAATAAAACGTATAAGATCACCTAAGCCTGTGTTTACCACAGACCTTCTTTTCGGCATTTATCCCAAAACCCTCCAAAAACTGTATTCCCCCATAGGCTTTGACCAACAAGCCATGGCGGAGTTAGTGCCTACAAAAAGATGCCATAACTATTGCTTTCTATAGATCTCCATACAAAAAATCCCCACTTGGTCTGCTAACTGCTGAATTGTCACGTGGACAGATATTGAGGATCCACTCCCGTCAAAATAGACAATAGATTTAGGCCTAGGGTTTCAAGCTTTGGTTGATTTCAAATGGAATCTATAATTTAATAATAAATATGTTGGATTCACATCTCCATCTCAACCAAAAATCAAGGTCAAAGAATAGGATTAAATCAAATCAAACTGTATTTAAAGTTTCCAGCATCCAATGTACAATAGGGCGGGCCGGGCCCCCTAAGGCCATAATGCCGGCCACACATGATGTATAGGAACATGTAGATGTGAAAGAATTTGATATGTAAGCTTATGGTTGCATCTCCACTTTGCCCTCTAATAGGTTTGGTGGAATTTTCACCTTAATGTAGACCCAATACTTAACAGATCCTATTCCTAGGTCAGAATAACATGTACGGGCCTCCTGAGTGGCGCAGCGGTCTAAGGCACTGCATCACTATAGACCTGGGTTCGATCCCAGGCTGTGATTGGATGTCCCATAGGGCGGAGCACAATTGGCCCAGCGTTGTCCGGGTTAGGGGAGAGTTTGGCCAGGGGGGCTTCACTTGGCTCATCGTTCTCTAGAAACTCCTTGTGAAGGGCCGGGCACCTGTAGGCTGACCTCGGTCATCAATTGAACTGTGTTTCCACCGACACATCAGTGCTGCTGGCTTCTGGGTTAAGCGGGGCAGGTGTTAAGAAGTGCGGTTTGGTGGGTCATGTTTCGGGAGAGATGCATGACTTGACCTTAGCCTCCCGAGCAGCGTTGAGACAAGATTGACATTCTGGAGAAAAAGGGGGTATAAAGAAGTATAATATTTACATTTCAGTCATTTAGCAGACGCTCTTACCTAGGAGTTGGGTTGGGAGTTGTTTCTGGACCGGGCCAATCGGACTTCGCCACTTCGTTTTCTATTATGCTAACCAGTGAGATTGTCACATTATGTACAGTATGTGACTGGTAAAAAAAAGAAGCTTATTATGAGGTTATTACAGGTTAAACCCTCACCCCACACATTACTGTACTGGAAGTTTGTAGTTACGGAGGGTGCCTATTATATAAATATTTTTTAAGTAGCCTTTCGTGAACTAACTTGACTTTTTTCCCCCCTTACCATCCCTGACTTTGCTGATATCTACTTTATTGAGGAAAATTGTACTTACTATGACTGTGATATGTGGTTGTCCCACCTAGCTATCTTCAGATGAATGCACTAAGTCGCTCTGGATAAGAACGTCTGCTAAATGACTCAAATGTAATTATGTATGTCAACCTGACAATGGACCTGGAGACTCCTGCTTCCACTCGGTCAGAGATTGGAGATAATGGTCCAGTAGGATCAAGGTGGATTAGAATACCTGTATAAAGAGCATCAGGTAGCATCATCAGGCCTGCAGGTGCCCAGCTCTACCAGGTGAGTGAGCAGAGCTGATCTGACAGGAACACCGGTTCAGCTTCTTTTGTCCAGCTATTGGTGCAGCCTTGCTGAAGGACCAAATTTAGTTTTATTTACAGGGCTTATCATATGTACAAACATCCATTTTTTGGATAGATTTACTAACTAACTAATATTATATATATATATATTTGTTCATATTTCCGACTATAAAAATGTTCATATTTTCTTCTTGACATTGACTTTAATTCCATGCAGGTTCTTGGTTGTATGACAGAAAGTTGTCGCTGCTTGCCAAATGGAATCATCTGTGGCCATGTGTGGTCTCCTTTGCCTGCTGTCCCCGTGTGTGTGCCCACGGACTACACTCTGTATGAGGAGAGACATGAATGTGACTTCTGCGTGGCCATCAATACTTCCATTTGCATGGGTTTCTGCTACTCAAGGGTAAGCAGGCTACAAGCTGAACCTGACATTCTAAGTTTTCAACAAGAAAAAATCTGTAAAATCCACTCAGTTTAAAACGTTTATCCTCCCACAAAAACATGTTTTGTTTTCCCTTTATTCGATCAGCATAGTCTCATTGAGATTAAGCATACTCTTTTACAAGACAGACCTGGCCATAATTGCAGGACACTAGTAGTTACAGACAAGGTCAATTATACAACATACCATGTGTGAATTATATCCTGTCACATGTTGTGGATTGGAGAAGCGATGATAAAATATATGTATTGAAACTTGAACTATGTAAGATTCCACTTGGCAGGCTGACCGTGAGGCATATTTGACCTACATCGCATGCATTTAATGTCACGGTTCATGAATCCACTGCCTCCTTTTCCTTTTCTCTCTCTCTCTCTCTCTCTCTCCCGTGTTTGTGTGGGCGTGGTTCCCAATCTCGGCCTGATTGTCTGCGCCAGCTGGAATCACTTATCTTCCCTTTATATGTTCTGTAACCAGTGTTTCTTGTTGTCAGATCGTTGTTACTTCCCTGAGGTTGTGTCGTGTGTCCATACTCATCTCTCGCCGCCCTTGTGTGGATTATCTGCTGTGCTCCTTCCTACCCATCCGGACACTCTCCCCTGGGTTTCTCAGCACGCTCACATAGGAGGATGCGCCCTAGTCCCTGGGTCGGATTCCGTCTGAGTACAGTCTGTCTGTCCTGTTGCTGCTGTAACCTGTATTCATTAAACCATCGTTGCTTGCATCTTGCATCCGCCTCTGTATTGTTACAGAACGATCTGACCAGACCATGGATGCAGCGAGTTCAACGAGTCTGACCGAATTCATTTCCCGTAGTATCACGAGAATGGATCAACAAGAGGAGAACATCTCCAGCACAGGTCGGGAAGTACAAGCCATTGCGACGCAGGTATCCCAGCTGACCCAACAATTACAACATCTGAGGGGTCTCGCTGCGCCACCTACACCGGCAGTTCAACCCGCCCCGCCAGAGCCGGATTCCCAGCTAGAGCCACGGCTACCGACACCAGAGGGTTATTCAGGTGATCCTGACTATTGCAGAGCTTTTCTTACGAGATGTTCCATGCATTTCTCGTTGCAGCCACGGACCTTCAACCGTGAACAGTCTAAGGTAGCATTCGTACTCACACTGCTATCAGGCAAAGCGGCTCTTTGGGGAACGGCGGTGTGGGCGAACCAGGACCCATGCTGCACCTCTTTCCAGACACTCTCCGAGGAGATGAGAAGGGTCTTCGATCGGGCCGTGGCGGGTAGGGAGGCGGCCAGACTACTCGCTGACCTTCGCCAAGGAGACCGTTCAGTATCGGAATACTCCATCCAATTCCGCACTCTGGCCGCAGAGTGTCAGTGAAACGAGGAGGCGCAGTGGGACATGTTCCTGCATGGGCTGGAGGACCGGATCCAGAAGGAGATTTATGTTCTGGACCTTCCCAGGAGTTTAAATGGACTAGTGGAACTAGCCTTGAGGGTCGACGCTCGTCTGAGTCGTGTTGGCCGCCGAGCATGCCCTAACAGACCGTATAACGACACGGAGGGCTGGCATGCCAGCGGCGGGAACACGGCCAGTTCAACCTCCGCTCACGAACCCATGCAG
The DNA here is from genome assembly GCF_034236695.1 of Oncorhynchus nerka. Taxonomy (NCBI): domain Eukaryota; kingdom Metazoa; phylum Chordata; class Actinopteri; order Salmoniformes; family Salmonidae; genus Oncorhynchus; species Oncorhynchus nerka. Next base: position 88,605,747 of record NC_088410.1, read on the forward strand.
CTGGGGAGAGCTCGCCTCTCCCAGGAAGAGAGGGAGAGGCGGAGATCCCAAGGACTCTGTCTCTACTGTGGTAGAGCGGGCCACTTTATCCACTCCTGCCCGGTAAAAGATTAGGCCCGGTAGTAAGAATGAGGCTACTATCGGGTGGTGTCACCACAGAGAAGACCTCATCATCTACTCTCCTCCCGGTAAGACTAAGATGGGCCAACCACACGCACGACACCCAAGCCTTACTGGACTCAGGAGCAGAGGGTAATTTCATGGACTTCAAGCTCGCTCACAAACTCCAGATTCCTATCACCTCACTCACGCACAAGATATCCGTCAACGCTCTCAATGGTCAAGAACTACCCAACATTTCTCACACCACTGAACCTATCACACTCATCACTTCTGGCAATCACACTGAGACACTATCATTTCTACTCATGGACTCACCCCTTGCACCATTAGTTCTCGGCCACCCTTGGCTCACCCAACACAACCCCAGAGTTGACTGGGGTCATAATTCTATATCCATGTGGAGTAACAAATGTCTTGAGTCCTGTTTAGTGTCTGCTTGTTCGTCTGTGTCTGATTCTGTGTTTCTAGAGGAGGCGGTGGATTTGTCTAACGTGCCCGTTGAATACCTCGACCTGAAGGAGGTGTTCAGTAAGTCCCGTGCTGCTTCTCTTCCTCCGCATCGTCCCTATGACTGTGCAATAGAATTATTGCCAGGTGAGTCTCCGCCTAAAGGCAAGTTATATTCACTCTCTGTTCCTGAGAGGGAGGCTATGGAGAGATACATCTCTGGTTCTCTGGCATCTGGATTCATTCGTCCTTCCTCTTCTCCAGCGGGGCGGGGTTCTTCTTTGTGGAGAAGAAGGACGGATCTCTGCGTCCTTGCATTGATTACCGTGGGTTGAATAACATCACAGTGAAAAATACCTATCCCTTACCGTTGATGTCCTCAGCCTTTGAAAGGTTACAGGGAGCATCCGTGTTCACTAAGTTGGATTTACGTAATGCATATCATTTGGTTCGCATAAGGGGGACGAATGGAAGACCGCGTTTAACACCCCCAGAGGGCACTTCGAATATTTGGTCATGCCTTTTGGGCTATCCAACTCCCCAGCGGTTTTCCAGGCACTCGTAAATGACGTGCTGAGAGATATGATTGATCAGTTCATATATGTTTACCTGGATGACATACTGATTTTTCTTCTTCTCTCCAGGAACACGTTCAGCACGTCAGACGAGTGCTTCAGAGGTTGTTGGAGAATGGACTTTTTGTCAAGGCGGAGAAATGCATTTTCATGCACAATCCGTTCCATTCCTAGGTTACATCGTCTCGACTGAAGGTATTCGCATGGATCCTGACAAGGTTAAGGCTGTGGTGGATTGGCCAAGCCCAGATTCCTGTAAGGCCCTACAGAGGTTTCTGGGATTCGCCAATTTCTACCGGCGTTTCGTTCGCAACTTTAGCCAGATAGTCGCTCCTCTTACCGCCTTAACCTCCCCAGAGTGACGTTCAGGTGGTCCGATACAGCCGAGGCTGCATTCGTCAAACTCAAGAGCCGCTTTGTTTCGGCTCCCATCCTCATAGCTCCCGATCCCTCGCGTCAGTTCGTGGTGGAGGTGGACGCTTCAGAGGTGGGGGTAGGTGCGGTACTTTCCCAACGTTCCTCTTCTGACGACAAGATGCACCCTTGCGCGTTCCTTTCCCATCGGTTATCACCTGCGGAACGCAACTTCGACATTGGCAACAGAGAGTTGTTGGCAGTGAAGTTAGCACTGGAGGAGTGGCGCCATTGGTTAGAGGGTTCGGGGTACCTTTTATAGTTTGGACCGATCACAAAATTTGGAATATATCAGAACCGCCAAGCGACTCAACTCCAGGCAGGCGCGGTGGGCACTCTTTTTCGGACGTTTGACTTCTCTCTCTCGTATCGCCCGGGTTCCAAGAATGTCAAACCCGATTCCCTTTCTCGCATTTTTGACCATTCCGAACGCCCATCCACTCCCGAGTGCATCCTACCCGGGACCCTAGTGGTCTCCACACTCACATGGGAGGTTGAATCGAGGGTCAAAACGGCCTTAGAAGGGGTAACGCCTCCGCCCGGTTGCCCGCCTAATCGGTTGTTTGTGCCGGAGGGGTGTCGGTCCGATGTTATTCGGTGGGGGCATTGCTCCAACGTAGCGTGTCATCCAGGAGTCAGTCGCACTAGCTTTTTGGTTAAGCAACGCTTTTGGTGGCCACTGATGGCTCGTGACATTCACAGTTTTGTCTTGGCTTGCTCGGTTTGTGCCACTGGGAAGACTTCTAATCGACCCCCAGATGGGTTACTCCAACCGCTGTCGGTCCCTTCGAGACCCTGGTCCCACATCGCGCTAGATTTTGTTACCGCCCTCCCGCCCTCCCAGGGCAAGACTGTTGTTTTGACCGTGGTGGACCGGTTCTCGAAGGCGGCTCATTTTATTCCCTTGCCTAAATTACCATCTGCCAAGGAGACAGCGGTAACTGTCGTGGATCACGTCTTTCGCTTACATGGTCTGCCGATGGACGTAGTTTCTGATAGGGGCCCCAATTTGTGTCCAAGTTTTGGCAAGAGTTTTGTAGGTTACTGGGAGCGAGTGTCAGCCTGTCTTCAGGGTTTCATCCCCAGAGCAACGGTCAAGCGGAGAGGGCCAACCAAGATTTGGAGAGAGTGTTGCGATGTTTGGTTTCTAAGAATCCCTCTTCCTGGAGTCAACAACTCTCTATGGTTGAGTACGCTCACAATTCGTTGCCAGTGGCAGCCACGGGTCTCTCTCCGTTTGAGTGTAGTTTAGGTTACCAGCCACCTATCTTTCCCAGTACGGAGTCCGAGGTGTCTGTTCCCTCCGCTCACGCTTTCATCCAGAGGTGCCGTCGCGCATGGAGCAGAGCCCGTGAGACTCTTCTCCGGGTGGGGGCGCGCACCAAGACTAAGGCCGATCGCCACCGGTCGAAGCCTCCGGTATACGTCGTTGGCCAAAGAGTGTGGCTTTCTACTAAGAACATTCCACTCCGATCTGCTTCGAACAAGCTTGCCCCCAAATTTATCGGCCCGTTCAAAGTCACCAGGATCATTAGTCCGGTGGCGGTCCGGCTCCAGCTTCCTCCGGCGTATAGGAGAATTCATCCTACCTTTCATGTGTCTAAAATAAAACCTGTGTTTCAGGCACGCATTAACCCACCGGTCCCGGTTCCCCGCCGCCACGACTTGTTGATGGGGAACCCACCTTTTCTGTCAATCGTATTTTGGACTCTAGAAGGAGGGGACGCGGATTCCAGTACCTGGTGGACTGGGAGGGTTACGGCCCGGAGGAGAGAAGTTGGGTACCTGCTAGGGACATTCTGGATCACTCCCTTATCGATGATTTCAATCGACAGGTAAATTCGCCTGGGAACGCCAAGAGGCGTTCCTAGGGGGGGGGGGGTATTGTCACGGTTCATGAATCCACTGCCTCCTTTTCCTTTTCTCTCTCTCTCTCCCGTGTTTGTGTGGGCGTGGTTCCCAATCTCGGCCTGATTGTCTGCGCCAGCTGGAATCACTTATCTTCCCTTTATATGTTCTGTAACCAGTGTTTCTTGTTGTCAGATCGTTGTTACTTCCCTGAGGTTGTGTCGTGTGTCCGTACTCATCTCTCGCCGCCCTTGTGTGGATTATCTGCTGTGCTCCTTCCTACCCATCCGGACACTCTCCCCTGGGTTTCTCAGCACGCTCACATAGGAGGATGCGCCCTAGTCCCTGGGTCGGATTCCGTCTGAGTACAGTCTGTCTGTCCTGTTGCTGCTGTAACCTGTATTCATTAAACCATCGTTGCTTGCATCTTGCATCCGCCTCTGTATTGTTACATTTAATGTATATATGTTTAGCATGTGTCTGTGTGTGTGTGATAATCAGGACAGTAATATGAAGGAGCTGGCCGGACCAAGATTCCTGGTCCAGAGAGGCTGTACCTATGACCAGGTGGAGTACCGTACAGTGATACTGCCTGGTTGCCCGCTCCATGCCAACCCTCTCTTCACCTACCCCGTAGCCCTCAGCTGCCACTGTGGCACTTGCAACACAGACAGTGATGAGTGCGCCCACAAGGCCAGCAGTGGTGATGGCCCCAGGTGTACCAAGCCACTCAGACACATCTACCCACAACCTCATCCACCCCAACTAAATCCTCTCCCTTCCGTGGACTGATGTAGGATCTTAATTTGAGCCGTTTTCTACAGCAGGAAAATAATTATTTAAGAACAGGAAATGCTTATTATTATATGGATTATAGTTCATGGTCATTTTTTGTAGGGTTGATACATTTTTCGTTAGGCTAAATCATGCCTAACAGTTTAAAGTGGAAATTACAAACTTTAGAAGCCTTTTTGCTGAGCAGGAAAATGTTCAACAGGAGTGATCAAATTAAGACCCTGCATCTGTAGGATGGCTGTAATGACCATACTACCAACAGGGGAGGTAATGAGAATGATCCTTTCAAATAAAGTTTATGGTCAATAGCCTACTCATTATCAAAATAGAACATCATTGTGCTTAGCATTGTGTTTATGTGTTGTGGTGGATACATACCTGTAGCTACAGGGTGGTGGACACCATGTATTGTGACATGTATACTGTCTGTTTTGTATCTGGATGTGCTTTTTAGTTTATTGCTATACTTACAATGGAGGCTGACCCTGGTATTTTTGTCTGCTTCCTGGGTTTGTCCTTCTCTGTCTGTCCTGTCCATTGACTCACTGAGCTATTTTGTTTACGTTGAACCAATACCATGAATGCAACTAGATTAAAGCTGAAGTCTATAAATAGTTGTCAGTAATCTTAATTAATCACATCCTGTGTAGGAACACAGCTTGCTGTCACACTCAAAACACAACACAGACACACTGACAGCAACAACATAGTGATTAACAAGACCTTGGCAATGACTCCCCGACTTTCCCTCCGTTGGCTTGATCTGATTGGAAATTATTTCTGTGTGAAATAATCAGAGATATTAGCCTGTGCACTATTAAATTAAAAGAACATTCTAAATTCTAAAATGATTTAGTAGTAGTTTTGTCCAGAAAAATGACACAAAATAGTATAATGAATTACTGTTTTATTTCACCAAGTGCACTCGATGAACAGAAATTACTAACACACATCATTGAATGGGATTTCATACATTATCCTATCCAAAGTGCATCTGGTTATAACTTTAGTCTCGTGGGAGTGTATCACAGGGGGCATGCGTGGTCAGAAATAAACAAAGGACATTTGGGGAGACAGCTGGTGGTCTATATATAAGTCACCAGCTCAGAGGGGGACATGTTATGCGCCTGTCAATTGGACTCCCTTTATCTCAATCAATGCTTAATCTGATATTATGAATTTTCCATACCTTATGTTGTAATCCAGTCAGTGTCAATGTGACAAGGGTCATGACATGATGATGACTCAAAGAGGGAAACCACAGGGCAGGGAGAGGTAAGGAGGCTTAGATGGAAATGCTGAGCGATTCGTGCTTTTGAGGTTAGTTCGGTTTGATTATCAAAACATGTACTGAGGGCCTTCGATTTCTGTTTCGATAAAACATGTTTTACTTTAAATGCATTTGTCAGGGATTTCCTCCTCTTCTTCCAAAGAGGAGAGGCGAAAAGGATCAGAGGACCAATATGCGGCGTGGTAAGTGTCCATGGTTATTTTAATACGTAAATGTACACATGAACAACTGACTACAAAAACAAGAACCGTGAAAACCCAAAACAGTCCTATCTGGTGCAAACACAGAGACAGGAACAATCACCCACAAACACACAGTGAAACCCAGGCTACCTAAGTATGATTCTCAATCAGAGACAACTAATGACACCTGCCTCTGATTGAGAACCATACTAGGCCGAAACATAGAAATACCCAAATCATAGAAAAACAAACATAGACTGCCCACCCCAACTCACGCCCTGACCATACTAAATAATGACAAAACAAAGGAAATAAAGGTCAGAATGTGACAGCATTGTGCATTTTGTGGGTTGAATGCTAACACAGGATAAAACAATGAATATAAGTCCCATGATTTATTCACATTACTTTAATAAAATACTTTAGTTGTGCATATTACATTTGTTTTATTTGATGACTTGATTATTTCATTCAGAGTCATCATCTCATCTCTATAGAGCTGCTGCCTATGCTGTCTGACAAAAATCCCTATTTTGTAGTTCTTCAAAGTAAATAAGGAATACGTTTATGACTAGAGGTCAACCGGTTAATCAGAATGGCCGATTTCAAGTTGTCATAACAATCGTAATCCGCATTTTTAGACGCTGATTATATTGCAATGCACGAGGAGACTGCGTGGCAGGCTGACCACCTGTAACGTGAGTGCAGGCAGCAAGGAGCCAAGGTAAGTTGCTAGCTAGCATTAAACTTATCTTATAAAAACAATTCATCTTAACATAATTACTACTTAACTACACATGGTTGATGTTGTTACTAGTTTAACTAGCTTGTCCTGCGTTGCATATAATCAATGTGGTGCCTGAAATTGTGTCACTTCTCTTGCATTCAGTGTAAGCAGAGTCAGGGTATAAGTCGCTCTGGATAAGAGCGTCTGCTAAATGACTTAAATGTAATGTAATGTAATGTATATGCAGCAGTTTGTGTCGCCTGGCTCGTTGCGAACTGTGTGAAGAATATTTCTTCCTAACAAAGACCGTAATTAATTTGCCAGAATTTTACATAATTATGACATAACATTGAAGGTTGTGCAATGTAACAGCAATATTTAGACTTAGGGTTGCCACCCGTTTGATGAAATGGGGAATGGTTCCATATTTCACTGAAAGAATAAATGTTTTGTTTTCTAAATGATAGTTTCCCGGATATGACCATATTAATGAGCTAAGGCTCGTATTTCTGTGTGTTTATTATATTAAGTCTATGATTTAATATAGCAGTCTGACTGAGCGCTGGTAGGCAGCAGCATGCTCGTAAGCATTCTTTCAAACCGCACTTTCCTCCGTTTGCCAGCAGAATTTCGCAATGCTTGAAGCACAGCACTGTTTATGACTTTCAGCCTATCAACTCCCGAGATTAGGCTGGCAATTCTATAGTGCCTATAAGAACATCTAATAGTCAAAGGTCTATGAAATACAAATGGTGTAGAGAGAAATAGTCCTATAATTTTTTTAAATATTTTTTTTTTTAGAAATAGTCCTATAATAACCACAACTTAAAACTTCTTAACTGTGAATATTGAAGACTCATGTTAAAAGGAACCACCAAGGAACATAAACGTTAGCTTTTTTACATGGTACATATTGCACTTTTACTTTCTTCTCCAACACTGTGTTGCATTATTTAAACCAAATTGAACATGTTTCATTATTTATTTGAGACTAAATTGATTTTATTTCTGTATTATATTAAGTTAAAATAAAAGTGTTCATTGTTCATTCAGTATTGTTGTAATTGTCATTATTATAAATATATATAAAAAAAAGGCAGATTAATCGTATCCGTTTTTTTTGGTCCTACAATAATCGGCATCGGTGTTGAAAAACCATAATCGGTCGACCTCTATTTAAGACTGCTGAATACCAAATAATATTTCAACTTTATTTAACTAGGTAGGCTAGTTGAGAACAAGTTCTCATTTGCAACTGCGACCAGGCCAAGATAAACCATAGCAATTCGACACATACAACAACATGGAATAAACAAAACATAGTCAATAATACAGTAGAACAAAATAAAACAAAAAGTCTATATACAGTGAGTGCAAATCAGGTAAAAAAATGTATGCGAAGAAAAATATGTAAAAAGACACGACAGGACAAAAGACAAAGACATCTGACTGCTACGCCATCTTGGTAGATCATGTAATATCAGGTAGAGAGATTCCTTGGGAAGCAACAGCTGGTCTCTATTTCAGGGGTTCTTAAACATTTTCAGCCTGGGACCCAAATTAAGAAATTGTTTTAATGGGGCCCAAGCTTATAAAAACATGTAAATATGTGTACATTGCATTGTCCTAATGCCTAAAACAAATGCAATATAGACAAAAACAAATAACAATTAAATGAAATAACCATATAAATAGCTAAGTAACAGTACAGATGAAAAATAATCAGGTCTACTGTACATCATACGGTATAAATGATTGTTGTTTATTCCAGTTCAGAATGAAAGTGATGTCTTGTATTTTAACAGCAACAGTTCCAACCTAGACAGATATGAAAGTGTTTTTAATGGGGACCAATTTGCCTAACGTTTACGTAAGCTAGCTAACTATTAGCAGTGTACAGTGTTGTTTAAGAGAAACTCACATCGACTACTATGAGAGATAGTAATTCCTTATTTCTGCTAACAGTGTCATCATTAACTGTTATAAAATGACAATAATGCCTTGCTAGCTGATTTACTCTACCACTGTCAAAGCACTGTTTCCTGTAGTATTCTTCCCTGTTCTGAAAAAAGTCCCAGTTTACCGTCATGCTGTGGATGTTTGGTCGGGACGTGTCGTTCTTTTGTTCGTTTTGTGACTCATTTACTGAGCACTTCCCTTCACAAAATACATTGTGGCGCTCCTCGTTATTTCTCATAGTTTGCATGAAACCAAGAGAGAGAAACTCATAGCTGTATTGCATTTCATGACGATTGAGTTCAGTCAGAACTTGAGGCTAGCTTGAGTCAATTAGATAACAGCGGTGAGTGACTGCAAGTGGAATGACAAGTCAGTGGCTGACAGCGCTTCATCTGCTGCTGAACGACAGCGCCGCAGCGTGTGTGTCGCGGAGTGATCTTCAAGGAAACTGCCGGGAAAAGATCAGGTATACCAGGAGGCACACGCACGTCTTCCTCTCACTCGCGCATCTGCAAAACTGAGCAGTGGCAACGCTGCTAAGCAGAGCGCACTGAACAGTGGGCGCAGTTGCACTTGGCCAAATCAATTGTAGTAATTCATGAAATAATTATACATTTACTCTGACACGTCGCGACCCACAATTCCACGGAACCCAAGCCGGCTGAGCGCGTGCGCTATCGTGCATACATTATTTTGCCTCCCCACACCAAACAAGATCATGACAAGCATGTTAAAATATAAAAACAAACTCTGAACCAATTACATTAATTTGGGGACAGGTCGAAAAGCATTAAACAGATATGGCGATTTAGCTAGTTAGCTTGCACTTGCTAGCTAACGTTAATTTGTCATATTTAGCTAGTTTGCTGTTGCTAGCTAATTTGTCCTGGGATTTAAACATTGAGTTGTTATTTTACCTGAAATGCACAAAGACCTCTACTCTGAAAATGAATCCACACATAAATGGCCAAACGAATCGTTTCTATCTCTGTCCTTCCAGACTTTTTCATCATTTCATTTATATGGTGATCCATCTTAACTTTAATTGCATTACCATGACTACCAGCAAAACAGTTTGTATTTCAATCACCATGCGGGTATAACCAATGAGGAGATGCACGTGGGTAACTGCTTCTATAAACCAATGAGGAGATGGGAGAGGTAGGACTTTCAGCGCGATCTGCGTCAGAAATAGGAAGGAATTCTATTTTAGCCCTTGGCGTCGCAGACGCTCGTTGGCGCACGCGAGCAGTGTGGGTGCAATAATTGAATAACATGGATTTCTACATTTATTTTGCGACGCTCGCTAGCACGCGACGTGTCCGGTTTGGTCAGCATGTTAACAGGTCCGCGACCCGAGGAACAGAAAATAAACGAAATTGCCGACGTTGGTTGCCGACGTCAACCAATTAATTAGTTGTTTAAAACCAAAAATAACTGAAATGTTGTTTATCGCTGAGTACCAATAGATGGAAAATGAACATATGTCAGATAGCATTCATCAGAATGATTTCAACATCACAAAATTGCGTATCGAGCATGATTCACTCGGCCCCCTAATATACATTATTGTTATATTGTCCCCCCACCTTAAAACTTCCTTGTCAATACTACATAACTAGAATTGACCCCATGAACGACTCATTGCTTTAATCAGATTGGACAGTGATTATAAGTCTGTTGCTTTTCCATTTGTTTTAAATGCAATTGGTTAAAAATTAAAAAAAATACTGTTGGCCTGAATTTACTCTGAAACAATCAGACTAATCACATGACAATGGTGTGAATTGTCCAGCTGACATACCACATCAAGCTGTGTTTTGAAGAGAAAAGCCCTGATACTCTGATGAATAAAACAATCATCCAAACAGAATTTGACTCCTCAGCATTCTTTTACACAGAATTGAATTAGCTACTGTATGTAGGGCACATGCCATTCACAGTTCCATTCAAACAAATCTGTGTAGTTTTGTTTTTGTTGTGTTCCCCTTTTCAAATGGTAGGAAACAAATCACAACATATGATTACTTGTCTGAACATGAGGGGCCATATCACCAACATTAAGTTCAATGACTCTGTGGTGGAAATTATTTTTCCAACTAACCATTTGTCCAACGAACCATGGCAGAGTTAGTTAGTGCCTACAAAAGGACAGCATTACTATTTCTCTCTATTGGGCTCCTTGATAAAAATGGAGCAATGTTTGAATGCTACAGGATATCTGAACATCATTGCCAATCAGGTGCATCCCTTCATGGCATCAAATCAAATCACATTTTATTGGTCACATACACATGGTTAGAAGATGTTATTGCGAGTGAAGCGAAATGCTTGTGCTTCTAGTTCAGAGAGTGCAGCAATATCTAACAAGTATTCTAATAATTCCACAACAACTACCTGATACACACTCATATAAGTAAAGGAATGGAATAAGAATATATACATATAAATATATGAATGAGCAATGATGGTATAATATACAGTTCATACATATGAGATGAGTAATGCAAGATATGTAAACATTATTTAATTGGCATTACTAAAGTGACTAGTGATCTGTTTAATAACTTGGCCAATGATTTCAAGTCTGTATGTAGGCTACAGCCTCACTGTGTTAGTGATGGCTGTTTAACAGTCTGATGGCCTTGAGATAGGAGCTATTTTTCAGTCTCTCGGTCCCAGCTTTCCTGAGGTTGAAGTGGCGCTATTGCGCCTTCTTCACCACACTGTCTGTGTGGGTGGACTATTTCAGTTTGTCCGTGATGTGTACGCCGAGGAACTTAAAACTTTCCACCTTCTTCACTGCTGTCCTGTCAATGTGGATAGGGGATGCTCATTTTGCTGTTTCCTGAAGTCCACGATCATCTCCTTTGTTTGGTTGACGTTCAGTGAGAGGTTGTTTTCCTGACACCACACTCCAAGTCTCCTCACCTCCTCCCTATAGGCTGTCTCATCGGTGTTGGTAATAAAGCCTATTACTGTTGTGTCGTCTGCAAACTTGATGATTGTGTTAGAGGCGTGTGTGGCTACGCAGTCATGGGTGAACAGGGAGTACAGGAGGGAGCATGTACCCTTGTGGGACACCCAGTGTTGAGGATCGGCAAAGTGGAGATGTTGTTTCCTACCTTCACCACCTGGGGGCGGCCCATCAGGTAGTCCAGGACCCAATTGCACAGGGCGGGGTTGAGACCCAGTACCTCAAACTTAATGATGAGCTTGGAAGGTACTATGGTGCTGAATGCTGAGCTGTAGTCAATGAACAGCATTCTTACATAGGTATTAATTTTGTCTAGGTGGCAGTGTGCAATGGCAATCGCATCATCTGTGGACCTAATCGGGTGGTACGCAAATTAAAGTGGGTCTAGGGTGACAGGTAAAGCACTTCAGGATGACAGAAGTGAGTGCTACGGGGCGATAATCATTTAGTTCAGTTACCTTTGCCTTCTTGGGTACAGGAACAATGGTGGTCATCTTGAATTATGTGGGGATAGCAGACTGGGACAGGGAGAGATTTAATATGTCCGTCAACACACCAGCCAGCTGGTTAGGGATGTTGTTTGGGCCAGCAGCCTAGCGAGAATTAACACGTTTAAATGTCTTACTCACGTCGGCCACGGAGAAGGAGAGCCCACAGTCCTTGGTAGCGGGCCACCATGGTGGCACTGTATTATCCTCAAAGTTGGCAAAGAATGTGTTTAGTTTGTCTGGAAGCAAGACGTTGCTGTCCGTGACGTGGCTGGTTTTCTTTTTGTAGCTCATGATTGTCGGGAGACCCTGATACACATGGCTCATGTCTGAGCCGTTGAATTGTGACTCCAATTTGTCTCTATATTGACATTTTGCTTGTTTGATTGCCTTGGGGAGGGAATATCTACACTGTTTGTATTCGGCCATATTCCCAGTCAACTGTCCATGGTTAAATGCAGTGGTTCACGCTTTCAGTTTTGTGCGAATGCTGCCATCTATCCATGGTTTCTGGTTAGGGTAGGTTTTAATAGCCACAGTAGGTACAACATCTCCTTCACACTTCCTTATAAACTCACTCACCGAATCAGCATATCAATCAATATTATTCTCTGAGGCCACGGGTACGTCCTGATTGAGTTTATGCCTATAGGAAGGGAGAAGCAAAATGGAGTCGTGGTCAGATTTTCCAAAGGGAGGGCGGGTGAGGGCCTTGTAAGCATTGCGGAAGTTAGAGTAGCAGTGATCCAGTTTTGCCAGCATGAGTGCTACAATTAATATGCTGATAGAATTTAGGTAGCCTTCTTCTCAAATTTGCTTTGTTAAAATTCCCAGCTACAATAAATGCAGCCTCAGGATATATGGTTTCCAGTTTACATAAAGTCCAGTGAAGTTCCTTGAGGGCCGTCGTGGTGTCAGCTTGAGGGGGGATATACACAGCTGTGACAATAACCGACGAGAATTCTCTTGCGAGATATTACGGTCGGCATTTGATTGTGAAGAATTCTACGTAAGGTGAACAAAAGGACTTGAGTTACTGTATGTTGTTACAATTACACCATGAGTCGTTAATCATGAAACATACACCCCAGCCCTTCTTCTTCCCAGAGAGATGTTTATTTCTGTCGGCGCAATCCTCTGTATCCATCTGCAAATATATATTTTTTTCAGCAGGATAATGCTCCATGCTACAAGGCTAGGATTGTCCAGGAATGGTTTCACAAACATGACAGTGAATTCAGCTTACTGCAGTGGCCTGCCCAGTCATCAGATCTCAATCCAATTGAGCATCTTTGGGATGAGATGGAATGAGCTATTTGGATAAGAGATCCACTACCAGCCAACTTGACAACTGTGGGAAGCACTGGAGTGAACATAGGCCAGCAGCCCTGTGGAACGCTTTCGACACCATGTAGAGTTCATGCCCAGACGAAGTGAGACTGTTTCGATAGGTACAACTCAGTATTAGGTACAAAAATAGGTACAACTCAGTATTAGGAAGGTGTTCTTAATGTCGTATACACTCAGTGTATACGCCATTTAGCAGCCATTTTTGTCTAAATCGAGTCATGACTTACAGTGGTGTGTGCATTCATTTGACATAACATCATGTTTTTATTGTGGAGAAAGAAACAATAAAACATTTTCAAACTTATTTGACATCTCATTGGTTTAAAGCAACATATTTTATTTTTTATTTACCTAGGCAAGTCAGTTAAGAACAAATTCTTATTTACAATGACGGCCTACCCCGGCCGACACTGTGCCAATTGTGCACCACCCTATGGGACTCCCAATCTCAGCCAGTTGTGATACAGCCCAGGATCAAACCAGGGTCTGTAATGACGCCTCTGGCACTGAGATGCAGTGCCTTAGACTGCTGCGCCACTCAGAGCCCCCAGATATGACTGAAACCCATGACTGATTGTTTAGATATGTTAATAATGTAGACACATGTAACCTTGATGGGATGTTCATGTGACTTGCCTGAGATTCCTTCCATATATGTATTTCAGAGAACATGCAATGAATCTCACTTACAGCAGTGATGCTAAATAAAAGATTTGATTCAATATTTATGTTTTAAAGATGTTTTGTGATTTAAGGACTTTATGACTTGTTTTAAAAAGAAAAAGCATTAGTAATTTAACATTATACATCTTTTATAACATCCCTTACTTACCCAGCTCGTCTTTGACCCTTGACCCTGTGTGTTGGCTCCTGTACTGTGGTGGCTAATGATTGGAATATAAATTAATGAACAGTTAAGCATCATTGTCTGTGTTTGCTTTCCCATGTTAAGGTTTATACATTGACATTATGTTAGGGATTATAGCACTGCAAACATCCAACTCTTTGTAATTGTTTTATTTGGCACAAGGACATTCAGATAATTCAAGTCTCATTCACTCTCATTCACTCAGTTATGGTTAGCATTATTTTGGATAGTTTAATGTAAACCATTTTATATAATTTTGTAAAAAAAATCCCTACATGCAGTGCAGTTCAATTTCAATGATCCTGTCCTAGTTAATGTGCAGGCCTATTAAAAAGCAGTTGAAGAGTCTACCCATAGTAATGAATAAGATAAGGATCTCTGTGATCCTACCCATCTGATATATTTGACTCCTCATGCCATGTAGGATTTGGCCTTTGTCTATGTAGCCGATGTGAAATGGCTAGCTAGTTAGCGGTGGTGCGCGCTAGTGGCGTTTCAATCGGTGACCTCACTTGCTCTGGGATCTTGAAGTAGTGGTTCCCCTTTTTTGTGGAGCGATGGGTAACGATGGCTTTTGTGGAGCGATGGGTAACGATGCTTCGAGGGTGATTGTTGACGAGTGCAGAGCGTCCCTGGTTCGCGCCCAGGTCGGGGCGAAGGGACGGGCCTAAAGTCTATACTGTTACATCTATATTAAGAACACTACTATACCAATAACACACTCATTTTAAAGTTTTATTAGTCCTATCTTATGTGGAGAAAGTCTGTGCAATGTCCAATCATAGGTACTTTACCCAGTGGTGCTCAGTATTTTTTACTTTTACTCCTCTACATTCATCAAGAAAAGAATGTAGTTTTTACTCCATACATTTTCCCAGACACCAAAAAGTATTAGTTCTGTTTTGAAAGCTTAGCATGACAGGAAAATTGTCAATTTATCAAGAGAATATCCCTGGTCATCCCTACTGCCTCTCAGACTCACAAAACATACATGCTTCATTTGTAAATTATGTCTGAGTGTTGGAGTGTGCCTCTGGTTATCGCTGAATTTAAAAACCTTCTGGTTTGCTTAATTTTAAATAATTCATACATTTACTTTTGATACTTAAGTATATTTTAGCTATTTAATTTACTTTTGATACTTAAGTATATTTTAGCAATTACATTTACTTTTGATACTTAAGTATATTTTAGCTATTTAATTTACTTTTGATACTTAAGTATATTTTAGCAATTACATTTACTTTTGATACTTAAGTATATATGAAACCAAAAGCCTTTAGTACTCAAGTAGTTTTCTATCTGGGTGACTTTTACTTGAGTCCTTTTAAGGTATCTTTACATTTATGCAAGTATGACACTTTGGTACTTTTTTAACCACTGCCTATACCAAAGATACTTTTAACTAACCCTCTGTGTATCTACTCTCTGGCTCTGGGAAGATGTAAGTAGGAACTGATCTTGGATGAATAATCTTGTTGATGTTACCATCCCCAAATCTTCACGAAAATTCCAAACTGACCTTAGATCAGCACCCAGGGGCAACTTCAGCCTTTAATCCCAGCCACTTCTTACAATTTCAATTTAATACGAGGATTTATTGTTATGGTAAACATATGTTTACAATGCCAAAGCACGTGAAATAGTTCAAGAACAAAAGTGAAATAAACAATAACAAATGTACAGTAAACATTACACTCACAAAAGTTCCTGAAAAATAAAGACATTTCAAATGTCATATTAGGTCGATATAAAGTGTTGTAAGGATGTGCAAATAGTTAAAGTACAAAAGGGAAAATAAATAAACATGGGTTGTATTTACAACTAACGAAATAAAAGGACAAATTAACCGTCAATGTGTACGTTTGAAAACGACGATTGGATAAATTTGAACTCTCGTTGCGACTAGATGGCCCCGCCTTCATATTTAATGAAGTCATGGAATTTTCCAGTGTCATTCAGCAAGTTTCACAACTAACGACAAGACAGACGATACTTTTACGTACTAGAACGACATATCTCATCTGACATTTATTTCAGGTGAGTGTCTTTCGCGTTATCAAATATAACTATTAGCTAATGTATCACGGGATTGACACTTTCTATGTCATCGTTGCTCAATTTCTTATAATGCATTTTTGAAAGAGGTACTGCCGCGGCTAGCTAGTTAAAGTTAGGTAGCAAGTTAACACTAGCTTGCTCTGAGTGCAATTAAACAACCTATTCGAATTTTAAGTATGATTATTATTATGTTTATACATAGAGAAACTTGATTAATGATCTTACAGCAACGTTATACATATACGGAAGATACTGAATTAACGTTGGCAAACGCCATTTCCGTATAAATAACAGCTAACTAATTTAGCTAGACTTGGTCATTTAATTAGCTAAGTAAATAAGGCGCAATCGTAATGAAACATTCTTGCTATTATTGAATAATATTACGTAATATAATAGTAGCTAGTTAGTTAAGTTAATGGGTGGGGCTGGCAAAAATGTAGCTAACTAAAGCTAACCACTAATTTGACATTTTATGCATTTAGCGGACACTCTTATCCAGAACTATTTACAGTAGTGAGTGCATTCATTTTTATACTTGTTCGTAATGGTCCCCCGTGGGAATCAAACCCACAACCCTGGCTTTGCAAGGTCCATGCTCTACTAAATGATCTAGTATGTGGTGCAATGATACATGATATAAGCTATAGTTTAAACCATGTTTTGAGGCTATACTGTGCAGCTTTGCTTAATATTTAAGTTCTTTGCAAACATTGGAGTAAAACAAGCTTCTATTTTGGGTTCTGATGGGGTATGACAGTTGAACTAAGCTCATAAGTAATATTCTTCAACAACCAGTGTATGTGTGTGTGTGTGTGTGTGTGTGTGTGTGTGTGTGTGTGTGTGTGTGTATATATATTGTGTAGTGTATATAGTGTATGTGTCTGAAAATTAATGTAGCAAATAAGGATTCTAACTTTAAATTAAAGTGAAATAGCTAACTAAAGTTAATTATTAAACTGGTTTGGGGTGTAGTAAAGTTACAAGTTAGACTCAAGTTGAATCTTGTTCATGTCCTGACCTGGAATCTCGTTTACCCTAGCAACTGTGCCAAAGATACTGGAGTTGATGCCTCAGGGTCATGCAAACTGATGCCCAAATATAGACTTCCTGTTACTGAGTGTGTTTTGAGTCACTTTTCATCTCCAATAAGAGGCAGGTTGTAAACCCTCGTGATCCTTTGAGGTGTGAGTGGGTGGAGATTATCCAAGGGGCATGTTGCTGTATGTGTGTGGGATAGGCTTTGTGTGTATTAGGTTTAATTTTGCGTGTGTGTACTCGCGCTCAGGACTCTGACAGGCTTGTCTATATATAAATAATCTCCCTGGCTCTTCCTCCCCAGAACTCTAGCAGCAGCTCATCAGCACTTGATCTACTGACCACTACGATCGACTTACGACTAGCTAAGATATCACGGTTCCGTTCTACATCTGTTACCTATCTGAAAGTTACCATGGCTCACCAGCAGCAGATCAGGTACTGTAACTGTGGCTTTCTCATCTGTCTTGAGCGTCTTTCACTTTTTTACTCAATATATGCAATATCTAGAGAGTTGCTTAGTTTTTTTTCAGTGTTAGTAACCCAGGAAAATGTTTTCATAAATGTATCCTTTGTTTTATCTATTTCAAGTGCCTTGAAGGTGTGTGTGTGTAATGCCAATCTGAACCTAATCTCAAACGGTTTTATTTTTTCCAGCCTTCCCGCTAAACTGATCAATGGTGGTATTGCTGGCATTGTTGGGGTCACCTGTGTGTTTCCCATCGACCTTGTAAAGACCAGGTTACAGAACCAGAGGCAAGGTCATCAGATCTACAAGAACATGTGAGTCTGTCCTCCCTTTTCATGTCATGCTGTGTGGCTGCATAGCTAAATCTTGATAGTTACATTTATTTGACCGTTTTTAAAAACACCACAAAGGACATGGAATTACACTAATATAGGATGGGATATCTTGATGTGCGGCTGCTGTCGTGAGAGCCTATACTTGTGCCCGGCTTTGAGTCCCATGTCTGTGACGACCGACTGCCGTCATTGGCTCATTCTTCCTTGAGTAATCCTGAGGAATGTGTGAGGGGAGTGGAAATTTCCCTTTGCTCTGTGCACCCATTCAGTTGGCATCTCTACCCTAAACCCCTTGATGTTACTTAGTTCTGACTGTCTGTTTTATCTATAGGCCTGGTGCAGTAATTGTATAATTGTGTAACTGCCGATTATGGATTGTCCATCATGAAAAATAGTTGACAATTTACCTGATAGCAGCAAATGGATATAAACCTGGTTTACATCAAACAGCTTATATAAGCAGAGACGAGGGGAGGCAAAACTAGGCAGTTCTAGAATTTTGTGGAACAGACATCTGACTGAGGACGGGACGTCTAGGCATTAAAAAAGATTGACACTTGTGGTCGAGTCCGCTTCCGCCATAACATGGACTCTTTACAACGTGATGAGACTTTTGTTGCTATTGTAACAGTTCTAAACGGTGACTGTAGTCATTTGCCTGACAAATAACCTTCACCAAAAATTCCATTACCGTCACAGCCCCACCTACACGAACGAGTAGGTGGATCTGCTCCCTCGCGAGCCCGGAGGAAGAAGACGTTGTGATCAATTTCCCTCATTCTGACATGTTGTGTTTTCTCTCTTAGGCTGGACTGCCTCGTTAAGACTGTTCGATCAGAAGGATACTTTGGCATGTATAGAGGTAAGTCATTACATGTTTTGTCCTAGTTTTATAGTACGGGTTCTATATTTAGTCAACAAGGGGGTTATTAGTGAAATTGTGACCGATTTGTAAGAAAATAATTTTAAGCTATAACTGATCTGGATTTAATTATTTGCTTAAAGTGAAAGCAGTCAAGTTGCTGTTCAATCACAATCAATGCAGTAGTTTATCATTATTGATATCAGTAATTATATTCTGATGTGATCTCAAAAGTTGATTGATTGTCACTGCATTGTACTTATGTAGTGATGTTTAAATGCATCATTAGAAATTGGCTTGTTTCTTTGTACTCATTTATTTAAATTTGAATGAATGACAAATGGTAGAATATTCTCCAAACCTTTTAAAAGCGAATGGTCTAATTTTCAATTGATGACCTGATTGATGCAATGTTCACAGTGAAATGTATTACTTTAGCTGTACTGAAACTAAATACTGTATGAAACACATTTGTGTTGGGCAACATCATGTACATAGATAGCCTAGTGTCTTTTGTGGAGAGGCGGTTGGAGTTAATTTTATGGGACTCCGTTTGTGTGAGGAATGCTGTTTTTTCCATGTTACAGACCTGGGTCCCCCTGGGAAATTGAACGGCTAGCCGATATGGCACAGCCACACTGAAGGCAAATCATTTAATGGTTCTTACAATAATGCTTTATTTCAACGAGGCAAACATTTCCCATTTGTTCAAAAGTTTGCTCCTTCATGTCTTCATATCAGTGAACCTGTTCTTTCTGCTTTCGACTCCTTTCGCTTACTGACTTTTCGCCAACACTTGTGACCATTGCCAAACAATGCTCTTGTGAAAATGTATGTCGTAGTAATGGCGGCTAAGGTGACTTTCATTCTCGTCTATCCATTTCCCACTGGCATGTAGGCTAGCCTATGTCTTCATGTAAAGTCTTCTTCCCACATTTCTTTTCTTAAGAGAAGTTGGTCTTCCAGTAGATTAGCCTAAGCTTTTTTCATTTTCTCCTGGAACTTACTGTCTTCTTTGCATCCCCTTCTCTAGTGTTGTCTGATCTCTGTTCGCATTCCTGTTCTGCTTGCTTCTTATCATGTTTCTCATGTTTTAATGTAACTCATTAGGTTGACTTATGCTTGAAATAATCCCCCTCCATGATCATGCCAGAGCAGCCATCCTGTGTGCTTCTTGTCTATTTAATTTAGAAACGTGTGTATTAGATTGCTAGCTATTACTGTACAGTCAATGGCATTGCATACTTAAATGGATCGATGGTGGCGGGGAATGTTTTTATTTGTAACATTTCCTTGTAAACACATTTTGATGTATGATTTTTAAGGTTTGAACTAATGTTCAATTGTTTTGTCTTCAGGTGCTGCTGTGAATCTGACCTTGGTCACTCCTGAGAAGGCCATCAAACTAGCTGCAAATGACTTCTTCCGCCAGCATCTTAGCAAAAATGGGTAAATTACAGTTTGCATTTTGGACAGTGAAGACGGTAGATTTAAGAGTACAGTGTAGCTAATAGATATATAATGAAGTGTCCAACTAGTCATTGAAGAGACCCATCCTATCCCATGGATGCTTTCTAACCTCTGACTCCTTGTTGCAGGAAAGGCTTGACGGTGTTTAAGGAGATGTTGGCAGGTTGTGGTGCAGGCATATGCCAAGTTGTCATTACGACTCCTATGGAAATGCTTAAGATTCAACTTCAGGACGCAGGGAGGCTAGGTAAGCAAGTACACCGTATTGATTGATGGAAGTTATGTTACATGTTATTCCTACAGCGGCAAATATATCTTGTGTAAGTAATATTCATGTCTTTTTGTTCCTCCCAGCGGCTCAGCAGAGAATGCCAGCCATGAAGTCTCCTACTAAGCTGGCTGCCACTAGCACAGTACTGAGCAGGTCCTACAACGTGGGGCCCAGTCCTGCAGCCAGGGCAGTGTCTGCTACCCAGATTGCCCGGGACCTTCTGCACACACAAGGCATCCAGGGCCTCTACAAAGGCCTCGGGGCCACCCTCATGAGGTAAGGGCTTCTTACACATTCATGTAAAGTCAAAGGCCTGCAGTCAATTTTATTGGGGCTGCTAGGCTAGAAAAATTGGAATGGCTTTAGAAAACAGATTTACAAACCAGTAAAATACTTCTTGTCTTTCAGAGATGTTCCCTTCTCCATGGTCTACTTCCCACTGTTTGCCCACCTTAACCGGCTGGGCCAGCCATCTCGAGATGAATCCGCACCCTTCTACTGGGCTTTCTTGTCTGGCTGTCTGGCTGGCTCCACTGCAGCTGTGGCAGTCAATCCTTGTGATGGTGAGTCTGGAATCTGTCTCCATTTGTGACCCACTTCTATTAAGCTAGCGGATGGATATTTTTTTTCTTCTTTTTTTTCTGGTCTAACAAGTTCCCGTTTATTTCAGTTGTAAAAACGAGATTGCAGTCTCTGAGCAAAGGGGCCAACGAGGAGAGCTACAACGGTGTGGTTGACTGCGTCAGGTAGAGTCACTCTTTAATCGTGCTATTCCCTGACTTTGAACTCGTTGCAACTTTACAACCAGTGTGCTCTAAAAATTGATTTACACACATTCCTGAAATTCAAGCAGTGTTTTATTTCCTTTCTCTCCCTGCAGTAAGATCATGCGTAAGGAGGGTCCCTTTGCCTTTCTGAAGGGAGCAGGATGCAGGGCGCTGGTCATCGCTCCTCTCTTCGGCATTGCACAGGTCATGTACTTTATTGGCATCGGAGAGTTCATTCTGGACCAGTCACCTTTCAACTACTTGTCTGCATGAGACAAGACCAACACTACCTGGCTCTACATGGGACTTTCTCACACGTTACATGAAGAAGTATCTCAGCAAAATACTGGCAGCTATATTCCATCAGTATTTGGTACGGAAAAAAATAAACTACGTAAGACTGAGGTGTCTGTCAGAGCTTTGGATCCTAGAAAAGAGAAAATAAAAAAAAACATTCTATAGTTCTTGACTTCCTGTATGGTCTAACAGCTGTACTGCACTTCCTCCAAATATTTTCCTGGCTTATTTAATGGGCTGTGAACAACGATTGCACTTGAAGGTGTCAGTTTGCTGAAGTGCAGCAGTGGCACTGGCTGGGGAGTCTCCCTGGTTCCTCTCCCTCTGTGAGGGGCCATTTCAACACAAACAACAACGGAACGTTTTTTTCATCATTTTTTGTTTTCTTTATCCATTGTTTATCTAAAAAAATATTTGATCATTTATGATTCCACTTTTGTGCTGTTGGTTGAATGCCATAGTGTGGTGTAAAGATGTGTATAGGTCACAGGAGGTTGGTGGCACCTTAATTGGGGAGGACGGGCTCGTGGTAATGGCTGGAGTGGTGTCAAATACACACTGGGTTTCCATGTGTTTAGTTCCATTTGTTCCATTCCAGACATTATGAGCCGTCCTCCCCTCAGCCTCCATTTGTGAAGGTATTTCATAGCCTCTGTCATGTTTTCGCAGTCATGTGATTTCAAGCTATCAGTCTGATTGACACAATTGAATTGTTAATTTAACTGTGGTCGATTGAGAAGGCTAAAGAAACACGTTAGAATTAGCTTTTTAACATTTTTTTCAAAAGAAATCTCTTCAACTCGCATTTCACTGAGGTTTAGTTTGAGACAGAGGGACCAAGCACCTAGGGGTTATTCCACAGCTAAACCTCATGGTTTGCTGCCACAGACACTCACATCTTAGTTTATTTTTTACATTTTAAATACTTGAATAATTTATATTATGCATATTTATACATACATATACAGTAAGGTTGTGAAGTGGTCTGTTACTTCAGGGCTATAGACAAAAGTTCAATCATTTTAGTTTATGGCCATAATTTTGTTTATTTTATTAATGACATGCCCCTAAATGTAATGCACATGGTTTTGTATTTGCCTTAGCTGAGTGGATTGGCATTTTTCTCAGACTGACTGAGCCTGCCAAATAGCATCACCGACGCTATCTGCACCAGGTCATCTAACAAAGGAAATGACTGTTACATCACTTTATGTTGTATGTCTAATTTTGATTTGTATGTATTTAAGTGATGCCCAGGTTGACACACAACCTGCAGTCCTGACTGTTATATCCACGGGACAGGCAGGTTTAGGTTCATGCAATGTGTGGCTGAAGGGCGGGTTGAATAAAGAGAACAATGTATTTAAAAAAAATCTATACATGTATACTTCTTGTGCAGTTCATCTAGTTTACATTGAGGTTTAACGCACTTGACTTAACACGCAGCGCCATAACGTTATGACACTCATTACCATGTCATAATATACATATGCACAAAAGTATCTGGACACCCCTTCAAATTAGTGGATCTGGCTATTTTGTCCACAGCTGTTGCTGACCGGTGTATAAAATCGAGCACACAGCCATGCAATCTCCATAGACAAACATTGGCAGTAGAATGGCCTCACTGAAGAGCTCAGTGACTTTCAACGTGGCACCGTCATAGGATGCCTCCTTTCCAACAAGTCAGTTGGTCAAATGTCTGCCCTGCTAGAGCTGCACCGGTCAACTGTAAGTGCGGTTAGTGTGAAGTGGAAATGCCTAGGAGCAACAACGGCTCAGCCGTGAAGTGGTATGCCACACAAGCGCACAGAACAGGACCGCGGAGGGCTGAAGCGCAAAAATTAATCTGTCCTCAATTGCAACACTCACTACCAAGTTCCAAACTACCTCCAGAGCAACGTCAGCATAAGAACTGTTCGTTGGGAGCTTCATGAAATTTGTTTCCATGGCCGAGCAGCCGCACAAATGCCTAAGATTCCCATGCTCAATGCCAAGCGTCAGCTGGAGTGGTGTAAGCTCGCCACCATTGGACTCTGTAGCAGTGGAAACCCGTTCTCTGGATTGATGAGTCACTTCACCATCTGGCAATCCGACGGTCTAATCTGGGTTTGGCGAATGCCAGGAGAACGCTACCTGCCCCAATGCAGTGCCAACTGTAAAGTTTGGTGTAGGAGGAATAATGGTCTGGAGCTGTTTTTCATAGATTGGGCTTGTCCCCTTAGTTCCAGTGAAGGGAAATCTGAATGCTACTGCATACAATTGCATTCTAGACAATTCTCTGCTTCCAACTTTGTGGCAACATTTTGGGGAAGGCCCTTTCCTGTTTCAGCATGACAAGACCGTGCACAACGCAAGATCCATACAGAAGTGGTTTGTCGAGATCGGTGTGGAAGAACTTGACTGGCCTGCACAGAGCCCTGACCTCAACCCCATTGGGATGAATTGGAACGCCGACTGCAAGCCAGGCCTAATCTCCCAACATCAGTGCCCGACCACATTAATGCTCTTGTTACTGAATGGAAGCAAGTCCCTGCAGCAATGTTCCAACATCTAGTATAAAGCCTTCCCAGAAGAGTGGAGGCTGTTATAGCAGCAAAGGGGGGACCAACTCCATATTAATGCCCATGATTTTGGAATGAGATGTTCGACGAGCAGGTGTCCACATACTTTTGGTTTTGGTCATGTAGTTTGTCATAACAGCTGACATAATATGGTCATAACACCTGTTGTGACATATGTGTTATTTTATGGCTGGTTATGACACCTACATAATTGTCAAAACCCATATTTATTCAAATGTGTTTTTTCCCTGTCAAGAAGTTTCCTTTCGTTTGAAAGTTTGTTTCTTAAGTCCTTTGTTGTTGTGAATTATTTACAGTCATGTTTTTTTCATCATATTTTAACTAACTTGTAAAAAAGATACTTAATGACACTCAAGAATCATTATGACCATCATAATCATATAAACCATATAGGCCTGTCATGTGCATGCCCTTATGTCAGTCATCAGCCAAAAAGAGGGTGTCTTGTCCTGCTCCTGAAATCTGTTCCTGCGTTCATCCCTGTCATCAGAAAGAGAGCATTGGGGTAGGTGCAAGTCTGACAGCAATGTGTGCCCAATTACAACACTATTTGAATATGGTCAATTTCAGAAAGTGTTGTTTAACATAAACATGCTGTTGAAGAGTAGGCTATGGTGTAATGGAATGTTTTGCGTTGTGTGGTAGGTTTTGACACACTTATGTAGGTGTCATAACCAGCCATAAAATAACGCAATATATGTCACAACAGGTTCAAATATATGTGTCATAACAAGTTATGTCAGCTGTTATGACATATTATGACTACATATTATGGTTATTATGACCGTTTCATAATGTGTTATGATGCTGGGTGTCCGGTAGTGTTACCGGTTTTTCATTATTTTTTACCTGGCATTAGTGCGTAAACCTAAGCTTTGGGGTCACCTGTATGTTAAAACTTCATTTGTCAATAAATAAATGTTCAAGCGAAAAATGGGAACTGTACAGTGCATTTTCTATATTTGCTGGTTGGGGTCGGGCATCAGATTTGACCATTATCACATATAGTCAGGCGGTTGCGGATGGGTGAACAATCAACTCACCCCCACATCCCTAATGTTTGTCAAATACAGCTAATAGCTTTCTGCTATTAACTAGGTTAAATAGTCTAATTTCTTTTAGCTTTCTCACGGGAGATCCATGAACATTTAAATAGGATAAAAACAGATTTCATTTGACCAAATGGACATGCTGATAAAATAAAAGCGTTCAATGTCTTTTTTGTTTGACATTATTAGCATACATAACCTGGATCTACAACCGTGTGGGCCAACTGTGTGCAAACAATATTAACACCCACTAGATTCATTCAAAATATACACTAACTCACTGGAACAGTTCACACGTGTTCTCTGAGGCCTCGCACAGGACAATGCAAAAAGGCTTGAACATCCAGACTTCAGGTTGGACATTAAAATAATGACAGTACAGTGCTTCATAAAATGTAGCTGCTTCCTGACACAGAATATTAATGACAAAAGTTATTCAGAATGTTTGTCAAGTTGAAATCAGCTCTTTTCCAAAACAAGGTGCAGGGTCTGCTTGTAGCAGAGCAACAGTATGCTGATGGGCCAAGCAAAGGAAAACAACATACAGTTAGATAGTAGAATATGCAGCTGTGGTAGGAATATATTGCTTGGGCTTGTCTATACAAAGATACACATTTGAGACATTTAGTGAGTAATGATGCATACAGTAGGTATGATGCATGCAGTAGGTGCAAGTCCCAACAACAGTTATGTAAAACTCAATGACTGAAGTTAAGATTACTGACCTAAATACAACTTTACAAGCACACAACGTACGACTACAGTAGCTCTGTACACAAAATTAACCCTTGAACTGAGGTTACAAGACATTGAATAAATAAGGTTAAAAACAGCACACAAAGGAGTTTGTATACAGCAATGCTCCTCAGCCATCACATTCCTGCGTCAAAGAGGAAGACGGTACATGAACATGGCAGTGTTAGAGGATGAGAACCGTGGGGGATGTCTCAGAGTAGTGCCCGATGCTGAGCCACGTTGTGCTTGGAGAGGAGTGCAGTAAGAGGCCAGTTATTCAGAGGAGATGCCAGAGGAGAGGGGTTCTGGTCTAACTGCCTCTGTCCAGGGGACAGGGAAATCCCTGTCAACATTTCAGTGTGTGATATCACACCCGCACCACTAAATTGACCCCCGGACTTGAATGTTTGTGTTAAAAAGGGCTCCCCTGTCCTCCATCCCAGATGTGATGTACCCTCCTTGTTCAGGCATTGTGATTATAAAGAGCTGGTGAGTCGGTATTAAGCCTGCAGGGTGGGAGGGGTAAGGCTGGAGCTACTGGGTCTTTCTAGATCACCTCCCTGTTGTTCCGAATTGCACAGCAGAGGACCATACTGAAGATCATACCAATGACCTGAGAGAACAAAAAACTATATTAGTCGACTATAAGCTTGTAATACAGTTTTCTGCAGATTTTTGGTAATATTTTGTAAATAATGATATAATGAGTTACCATATGTAACATAATGTAATTTGTGCCTGAGTGTCAGTAAGACTCTTACCATTACACCTGCAACACCAATCCCCACATATCCGATAATGTAGTGCTTTTCATTGAAAAAGTCCGTTATTGCATTCAGACAGTTCTGGAAACACACATAGCATAATGTCACTTACAATACCTTTATTCACTTTTTCTTAATAAGAGAACATTAGGGTATCTTCATTAGCCTCTATAGAGCACACAATATCTATGAAACCCATGATCTAAGCACAGCTATAGGTACTACTGTACTATAACTAGCCTATAAAACTAGGTATTAATAATCTAATTTGAAATTAGGTAAAATAGATAACAGCCGGCCTAAAGTAATGGCTATCAGACAGTAAAGGAGACAAGAAGTGGAACTACGGTAAACCATGTTGTTTTCAATGGTGTTATACTGCCACCTAGAGGAATATATGATACTGCAGCAGGAGAGCACAAAGAAGAGTTGTTTGTACCTTTAGGTCTTCATCACCAGGAAGACACTGAGACGGGTTAGTCACGGAGTCCCCACAACAATTCAGCTACAAATGGAAATAAAAACAGAATATAACAAATAAATATAGCATATCAAAACATAGAAATGGACAACATTGACAATGTGACATGATCAATAAGTACTTAATGAGAGCATAAAGAAAACAGTAGTTTAACTCACAACAGTGTGGTAAATTGCTGCTATTGCCGTCCGGTTGGCATTTTCAGAACCTTCTGAAATAGATTCACTGTAGAACTTTTGAACATCTTCAATGATCTAAAACATAGATTAAGGATGAATTAAAATTAGTCAGAGATTGCAGTATCAATAAATTGTCTTTCATTTAAGTTTAATATCAGAACATTGATTGGAGTGGATATACCTTGTCTTTGCTCATGAATCCAAACACACCTGCAGCAACCTCTGCACCAACGATTACAAGAAGGCAGGCAAAGAACTGCAAAACAGAGAGGGCAGTGACATATTAAGCCAATAAGGCCTGAGGGGGTGTGGTATATCACCAATATACCACGACTAAGGGCTGTTCTAATGCACAATGCAATGCAAGTGCCTGGATACAGCCCTTAGCCGTGATATATTGGCCATATACCACAAACCCCTGAGAAGCCTTATTGCTGTTATAAACTGGTTACCAACGTAACGAAAGCAGTAGAAAGAAATGTTGTCATACCCATGGTATACCGTCTGATATACCACGGCTGTCAGCCAATCAGCATTCAGGGCTCGAACCACCCAGTTCATTTTAATGCATAGCCTACCATACAGTATCCTGTACATATGGCCAGGAGTTTTCCCAGATCAGGACATATGGTTAGTAAAAACTCAGGGCCTGCTGACAGTATACTCATAAGAGAAGCCCACCAGGCACACACTGGTGGAACCAATATTGTTTTCACATCAGTTCAATGAAATTATGATGACCCAACGTGGAATAGACATTGCATTGACGTCTGTGCCAAGTGGGAGGCTTGTGTTGACTCAAAATGGTTGGGTAGAGCTAAGATAAAATTGCATTCCACTGAACAGGTACCTAAGGTAAAACTCCCACCAATTACCCACCGACGCAAGGAGACACTGTGACTCCTTCACAGCTCCACAGCAACCAAAGAATCCCACCAGCGTCATTCCCCCACCTGCACCAATCAGTATGTACACGGCTGAGGAGAGATAGACAGAGAGTGAGTGGGGGGGGGGGGTTCAGTGAATCAACAGATGGTGACAGCATTAACAAAGATTGTTGCACATGGACCAAACCATGCAGCAACACAATCTAGATAACTGCAAACTGAAGTGTAGGAATATCCCGTATATAATACAGCTAACATGTTAACATTCTGAAGTGTAGGAATATCCCGTATATAATACAGCTAACATGTTAACATTCTGAAGTGTAGGAATATCCCGTATATAATACAGCTAACATGTTAACATTCTGAAGTGTAGGAATATCCCGTATATAATACAGCTAACATGTTAACATTCTGAAGTGTAGGAATATCCCGTATATAATACAGCTAACATGTTAACATTCTGAAGTGTTCGATGTAGAAAATACAGGAGCTGAAAGGAGATGCAAAATCCTGACAGTTGTGAAAAGTGACATTAAAACAAGGTACTTTTCCACTTCAAAGTGCTAATTGCACATTATTCAAAGTGCCTCTCGGTTGATTGAATATATTTTGCATACCCTGAATATCTTGGTGTTGCTAAGGTAATCCAACGCACATCTTTGCTGAACTTGCAGCAGTACATTTCTCTACAAGGTCTCTCATCAACACAACACTCATTTTCAGAGGCATGTGGATGTCGTTAGCTGCTCCACCCCTGCTTGAGCAACATTACCCCTCTCAACACATTGAGTAGGAAAGATAATCACCTCCCCTCACTACCAGCCTTGTGATGTTCCCCCACTAAAAGCCCTGTGATGTCCCCCCTCACTATCAGCCCTGTGATGTCCCCCCACTAAAAGCCCTGTGATGCCCCCCACTAAAAGCCCTGTGATGTTCCCCCCACTCACTATCAGCCCTGTGATGTCCCCCCACTCACTATCAGCCCTGTGATGTCCCCCCACTAAAAGCCCTGTGATGTCCCCCCACTAAAAGCCCTGTGATGTTCCCCCCACTAAAAGCCCTGTGATGTTCCCCCCACTCACTATCAGCCCTGTGATGTCCCCCCCCACTCACTATCAGCCCTGTGATGTCCCCCCCACTCACTATCAGCCCTGTGATGTCCCCCCACTAAAAGCCCTGTGATGCCCCCCACTAAAAGCCCTGTGATGTTCCCCCCACTCACTATCAGCCCTGTGATGTCCCCCCACTCACTATCAGCCCTGTGATGTCCCCCCACTCACTATCAGCCCTGTGATGTCCCCCCACTCACTATCAGCCCTGTGATGTCCCCCCCCACTCACTATCAGCCCTGTGATGTCCCCCCCACTCACTATCAGCCCTGTGATGTCCCCCCACTAAAAGCCCTGTGATGTCCCTCCCCACTAAAAGCCCTGTGATGTCCCCCCCTCCCTCACTACCAGCCCTGTGATGTTCCCCCCACTAAAAGCCCTGTGACGCCCCCCTCACAACCAGCCCTGTGACGCCCCCTCCCTTACTACCAGCCCTGTGATGGCCCCCTCCCTCACTACCAGCACTGTGATGTCCTCCTCACAACACGCCCTGTTGGTGCCCCCTTACCCCTCACTACCAGCCCTGAGGTTCCCCCCCATACCCATTACTACCAGCCCTGTGGTATCCCCACCACACCCCTCACTACCAGCCCTGTGGTGCCCTCCCATACTCCTAACTTCCAGCCCTGTGTTGCCTTCGTACACCTCTCATTATCAGCCCTGTGATAGGGTAGTAATGGTACACCAGGGCAGTCCCCATACTTCGTGTTCAGGGCTTAATCAATGACACAGGCAGGAACTGCTATGGCTGCCTAATTAAACCACATTGGGGCCGTGGTGCGCTAAGGTTGTTTTCGTTGCTTAAGAACAATAGACAGGAGGTGTGGCGAAACAGTCCGCTGTGGCTGCGCTGTGGTTGAGGGAGGAAACTGGGAACAAGAGGGCTGGCTGAGCTCAAAGCTTATCTCCTGCTTAGCAATGGAAAACACCATGAGACAAGACAGGTGCCTTGCTTTACACAAACAAAGCTAGCGACGTTGATAAGAGAGGCCTTCCCAACACATGTACAGCACTCATCCTTATCGATATCTGCCATATCTAAGCATTTGCACTTCTGTGTTGGCCCAGCATTGGTGGAGAATAGCAATGGGCAATGCAAATCTTTGAGAGTTCAGTGTGCAAATCTACAGTGTGTAGATTCAGTGTGCAAATCTACCAGAGGCTTGTCTCAGCTTAGACAGACACAGAAGTGACAGAATGGAAAGTGAATCATCCGTAGAGATTGCTGCATATTGCCCCTCTATGTTATCTCTGTCTGTTCAGTCTGGTCTTGTCTCGTCGGGACAGCTGCAATAAGGCCTTTCTCTCTCCTATGGTTCTTATGCAGCCCAAGATAATATGTGTCTTGTGTTGCCAAGGCAATATGATAAAATAATGATCAATCGTAGTGATTTTTTTGTTGTCGTTGCAACGTCTCCACATTAAATGTGAAATTAAATGGATAAGAACACATGGTTATGCATGTATTGTTGGCTACAGCCAATACACTCTTAGAAGAAAATAAAGTGCTATCTAGAACCTAAAAGGGTTCTTCGGCTGTCTCCCTAAGAGAATGCTTTTTGGTTCCAGGTAGAAGCCAAAAGGGTTCTGTTCTACCTGGAACCAAAAAGGGTGCTCCTATGGGGATAGCCGAAGAACCCTTTTGGAACCCTTTTTTCTAAGAGCATATTACCAAACTCAGAAGTCACCATGTTGGGTAAGAAGCTCTCTTTGTGCCACATGGTTTGGATGCCCAGGCAAGCGCTGGTATGACATTTGCATTGAAAGCCAAAATTAACTTGATAGTGTTATCATAACCAGCTACATTGCATACATCATCCCAAAGCTTGGGCATCTATCCAGATCTTCTTTTACTGCATTTAACTAGGATTAAATCAAGAAGTTGACACCAGATGTCAATATCAGAGGGACCACCCCCCTATCCACATCGATGGAACAGTAGTGGAGAGGGTAGCAAGTTTTAAGTTCCTCGGCATACACATCACAGACAAACTGAATTGGTCCACTCACACTGACAGCGTCGTGAAGAAGGCGCAGCAGCGCCTCTTCAACCTCAGGAGGCTGAAGAAATTCGGCTTGTCACCAAAAGCACTCACAAACTTCTACAGATGCACAATCGAGAGCATCCTGGCGGGCTGTATCACCGCCTGGTACGGCAACTGCTCCGCCCTCAACCGTAAGGCTCTCCAGAGGGTAGTGAGGTCTGCACAACGCATCACCGGGGGCAAACTACCTGCCCTCCAGGACACCTACACCACCCGATGTTACAGGAAGGCCATAAAGATCATCAAGGACATCAACCACCCGAACCACTGCCTGTTCACCCCGCTATCATCCAGAAGGCGAGGTCAGTACAGGTGCATCAAAGCTGGGACCGAGAGACTGAAAAACAGCTTCTATCTCAAGGCCATCAGACTGTTAAACAGCCACCACTAACATTGAGTGGCTGCTGCCAACACACTGTCATTGACACTGACCCAACTCCAGCCACTTTAATAATGGGAATTGATGGGAAATGTTGTAAATATATCACTAGCCACTTTAAACAATGCTACCTTATATAATGTTACTTACCCTACATTATTCATCTCATATGCATACGTATATACTGTACTCTACATCATCGACTGCATCCTTATGTAATACATGTATCACTAGCCACTTTAACTATGCCACTTTGTTTACTTTGTCTACATTCTCATCTCATATGTATATACTGTACTCGATACCATCTACTGTATGCTGCTCTGTACCATCACTCATTCATATATCCTTATGTACATATTCTTTATCCCCTTACACTGTGTATAAGACAGTAGTTTTGGAATTGTTAGTTAGATTACTTGTTGGTTATCACTGCATTGTCGGAACTAGAAGCACAAGCATTTCGCTACACTCACATTAACATCTGCTAACCATGTGTATGTGACAAATAAAATTTGATTTGATTTGATTTTGATTTGATCACAGTGTGCAATGAATGACGCACTGTTTGATGATATCATGACTTTCTGGCTGATGGGAGTGGCGGTCACTAGGAGACTGTAGCCTCAGAGCACCCTGAGGACAGCAGCCGACTGGGTGAAGACATGGTGAAGAGCTGATGAAGTGAAGTCACCATTTTAGGTCATGCTCTAAGTGGGAGTAACAAGAATAGGCTGCATTCTACTCATTTCCATGGTGGAGACCCATTGAGAGAGATGCTATTGTATGGAACACTGAACTGAAGTGTACTTAATACTGAACGTTGAGAGGCATTGTGTGAATGTTATTGTTATCGTTTTCATTTAATTGGACGCTCAGGAAAATGCCCCTCCAAGCACTTTCTCTTCAAAGAGCTCATGTGGGAAATATGTTTGTTGTTGCAAGAGTAAACCTGTGATTATGTCCTAAAAGGGGATGATGACCCACAGGCAATTGAGTGCTGACTCTAATAGAATAAGCCATCAAAAAGTTAAGATTCCTGTCATAGCATATACACTGAGTGACATAGACTGACCAGGTGAATCCAGGTAAAAGCTGATGTCACCTGTTAAATCCACTTCAATCAGTGTAGATGAAGGGTTGAAGACAGGTTAAAGAAGGATTTTTAAACATTGAGACATGGATTGTGTACACTAACGTTCAAAAGTTTGGGGTCACTTAGAAATGTCCTTGTTTTTTTAAAGAAAAGCACATTTTTTTGTCCATTAAAATAACATCAAATTGATCAGAAATACAGTGTAGACATTGTTAATGTTGTAAATGACTATTGTAGCTGGAAATGGAAATGGGATGCTGACCAGTGTCTGTGTTCTTTTGCCCATCTTAATATTTTCCTTTTATTGGCCAGTCTGAGATACAACTTTTTCTTTGCAACTTTGCCTAGAAGGCCAGCATCCCAGAGTCACCTCTTCACTGTTGACGTTGAGACTGGTGTTTTGAGCCTGTAATCGAACCCACAAATGTTGACGCTCCAGATACTCAACTAGTCTAAAGAAGGACAGTTTTATTGCTTCTTTAATCAGCAAAACAATTTTCAGTTGTGCTAATGTAATTGCAAAAGGGCTTTCTAATGATTAATTAGCCTTTTCAAATTATAAACTTAGATTAGCTAACACAACGTGCCATTGGAAAACAGGAGTGATGGTTGCTCATAATGAGCCTCTGTACGCCTATGTAGATATTCCATACAAAATCTGCCGTTTCCAGCTACAATAGTAATTTACAACATGAACAATGTCTCCACTGTATTTCTGATCAATTTGATGTTATTTTAATGGACAAAAAATATATTTTCTTTAAAAACAAGGACATTTCTAAGTGACCCCAAACTTTTGAACGTTAGTGTACTGTATGTGTGCCATTCAGAGGGTGAATGGACAAGACAAACCATTTAAGTGCCTTTGAACGGGGTATGTTAGTAGGTGCCAGGCGTACTGGTTTGAGTGTGTCAAGAATTACAACGCTGCTGGGTTTTTCACACAACAGTTTCCCATGTGTATCAAGAATGGCCCACCACCCAAAGGACATCCAGCCAACTTGACAACTGTGGGAAGCATTGGAGTCAACAGGGGCCAGTATCCCTGTGGAACGCTGGAGTCAACATGTGTTGTGGAACACTTGACACTTTGTAGAGTCGAATGCCGACAAACACAGGCTGTTCTGAGGCCAAAAGGGGATGCAACTTTAGATCAGGAAGGTGTTCTTAATCTTTTATACACTCAGTGTATGTTCCTGTGAGATTAAAACAGGACCAGGTTGATGGGAAATGCTTCAACAAACACAAAGATAGCCACGCATGAAATACTGTACTTCAAACGTATTCCTACCCTAGTGAACATTGTAGGTAGCTGGGCTGTGTTCCGTACAAGGAAATGTAAGGACATTTTTTGAAAACCTATTTTGAAACAGAGGAGATGTTAGCATTTTGCTATGGTTATGTTATGACGTACTAAACACGAGACTGGTAACTAATTCCAGTAGAACAGTTGGGAGGGTGTTCAGCTGATCTGGGCACCTGGTCTCACTGTGAACTGGACTCACCTATGAAGAAGGTCTCGGGGGCTTCCTCTCCAGTCAGGAGCTGGACTGTCTCTGGGTCAAACCTCAGCCATAATCCCACTGCCAACACAAATGAGCCACACAGCTGGGGTGCAGAAAAGGAGAGATCAAGCATAAACATACACCAATATTCACTGTATAACATTTAGTGGAAATAAATAAATACATGTATTCATTAATCATCAACATTGTTATACAGATATTCACTGTTTAACAATGCAACACATTGACAATCAATTAACCCATTCTGCACAATATTGTATACATTCCTTTTTTATGTCATCATGAACCATTAAACCTTTATTAGAGCATGATGTTGCATACTATAGATGAGATTCAGACTGACTGGTGTCTATTA
Source organism: Oncorhynchus nerka (assembly GCF_034236695.1). NCBI lineage: Eukaryota > Metazoa > Chordata > Actinopteri > Salmoniformes > Salmonidae > Oncorhynchus > Oncorhynchus nerka. The sequence continues at coordinate 88,640,554 of NC_088410.1, forward strand.
ACAATAACATTGTCTGGAGTTGACCTTGAGAACAGATCAGGACAGCACTGATCCCCATGACAGCCTTACCAGATACACGGTGGTATTCCATCCGTGTGCTGCCTGGCCTTACATAGAGGCTGAGCAGATACTCTTGGGCAGACTCTTCAATAAAACATTGTACTCAGAAAAAAAACAACTGTCAAAAATGGCTGTTTTCATTAAAAGGAACAGCCAGTACGAAAATAATTGACTTCACAACTAACCACAGCCCTTGTGTTTCCTCTGTGTCCCATTAAAAATACATACACCATAACCAGTTGTTTTCAACCGTTACTGCACATAGTGGAAATCTAATGGTATTATGTTGTAATAAAAAAGTAACACATGCTAACTAGTCCGCTTTTAACCTCTGGGGCCTTTGGCCTTCAGAGCACCATGTAGAGGGGCAGCCAAAGCAGACACGGCCCCAAGACGCTGACCTAAGGTCAGTGTTACATTTTAAACCCCTAATGGGGATGCATAAGCAGAGGGATAGGCAGAGGGTAAACTAATCCTACATCTGTGCCTACAGCTAAAACCTAGACAGGGCAGCCCATGGTGTCTCAGCCTCAAGCTGTGTCCACTACCACCTCGTTCTCTTTGGCTTTCTCCTCACCACTATAACCCTGCCCTCTTTGGCTTTCTCCTCACCACTATAACCCTGCCCTCTTTGGCTTTCTCCTCACCACTATAACCCCGCCCTCTTTGGCTTTCTCCTCACCACTATGACCCCGCCCTCTTTGGCTTTCTCCTCACCACTATGACCCCGCCCTCTTTGGCTTTCTCCTCACCACTATGACCCCGCCCTCTTCTTTCTCCTCACCACTATGACCCCGCCCTCTTTGGCTTTCTCCTCACCACTATGACCCCGCCCTCTTTGGCTTTCTCCTCACCACTATGACCCCGCCCTCATTGGCTTTCTCCTCACCACTATGACCCCGCCCTCATTGGCTTTCTCCTCACCACTATGACCCCGCCCTCATTGGCTTTCTCCTCACCACTATGACCCCGCCCTCTTTGGCTTTCTCCTCACCACTATGACCCCGCCCTCTTTGGCTTTCTCCTCACCACTATGACCCCGCCCTCTTTGGCTTTCTCCTCACCACTATGACCCCGCCCTCATTGGCTTTCTCCTCACCACTATGACCCCGCCCTCATTGGCTTTCTCCTCACCACTATGACCCCGCCCTCATTGGCTTTCTCCTCACCACTATGACCCCGCCCTCATTGGCTTTCTCCTCACCACTATGACCCCGCCCTCATTGGCTTTCTCCTCACCACTATGACCCCGCCCTCATTGGCTTTCTCCTCACCACTATGACCCCGCCCTCATTGGCTTTCTCCTCACCACTATGACCCCGCCCTCATTGGCTTTCTCCTCACCACTATGACCCCGCCCTCATTGGCTTTCTCCTCACCACTATGACCCCGCCCTCATTGGCTTTCTCCTCACCACTATGACCCCGCCCTCATTGGCTTTCTCCTCACCACTATGACCCCGCCCTCATTGGCTTTCTCCTCACCACTATGACCCCGCCCTCATTGGCTTTCTCCTCACCACTATGACCCCGCCCTCATTGGCTTTCTCCTCACCACTATGACCCCGCCCTCATTGGCTTTCTCCCCGCCCTCACCACTATGACCCCGCCCTCATTGGCTTTCTCCTCACCACTATGACCCCGCCCTCATTGGCTTTCTCCTCACCACTATGACCCTGCCCTCATTGGCTTTCTCCTCACCACTATGACCCTGCCCTCATTGGCTCAGCTCACAACGCTGCTGCTTTTGTCTCCATAACTGGGCACAAAGGGCTGTTGTCTGATGAAGTGACACCACTCTGGGGACGACCAATTGTCTTACCGTGGGCAGAGAGCTCTAGATCGTAAAGTCAGGAATAGAGATACTCTAATATCCATAATATTACGTATATCATCAAGAACAATGTATTTGTATTTCAGTTTCAGAAATGTGACACATTGGTCAAAAATTGTACTTTTAGAAAACAATATGAAAACAGGTTAAAAACTTCATATATGAACACATATCTTAGCAATGTGACAACAATTGTTAGATGTTATCTCATAGCATTGTTCCCCTATTCTTCGAGTAAAGGCCTAAAAGTCCATTAGCAAATTGGCATGGAAACCCGATGTTTCGGGCAGAAATGAGCGTTTCCTCTCATAACCTCTACAAGCCAGAATGTAGAATAAATAATATTTTAACGTACTGTACAGGTTGTCCATACAGTTGGTCCTTTTGGTCGGTAAGAATGTGAGACAATATATCCTACGTTTTTTAAAGCGCTGGCAATGCGTTGAGATTTCTGTCACCTGCAGCATGTAAACACGTGCATGTGCTCGGCAAGTATGCATGCGTCTTGTTCATGTATTTTATCTTGCTTTGCTTTATCTTGGCCAGGTCGCAGTTGTAAATGAGAACATGTTCTCAGCTGGCCTACCTGTTTAAATAAAGGTGAAATAAAAAAATACAAATAATGCATTTTAAGAATTTATCTGCACTGTATGTTTGATAGCTAGCTAGCCAGTTTTAGAGGAATGATTCCATAAATGTTTCAAATTCACTGCTAATAGTCTGAGTCGATATTCACCCACGCCCACAAATTGAGGGAAACAAACATTTTTTTCCCATTGACCCCCAGTGTAAAAGAGCCAACTTCATAGCTAATTTTCTGTTATACAGAAATAACAAAATGTGCCGAAAAGCTGTTGTTCCAGCAGGTCAAAAATCCCGACCTGCGGTTCACAATGCTCCTACATAGGGAAATAGGGCCTGCGGTTCACAATGCTCCTACATAGGGAAATAGGGCCTGCGGTTCACAATGCTCCTACATAGGGAAATAGGGCCTGCGGTTCACAATGCTCCTACATAGGGAAATAGGGCCTGCGGTTCACAATGCTCCTACATAGGGAAATAGGGCCTGCGAGAAGAGCCCGGTGGCTTCAGGCTATTCAGAGTGGGATAGTGGGAAATGTGGTGACCCGGTGTCCAAGCAGGACACACGTAGCTATGAGTGTGGAAAACATTTCACCACAGGTAAGACATTTAACTTGTTTAGTATTGTCCATTTGTAAATCCACTCACTGCTTGTAGTTTTATAGTATGTTTGTGTTTTTGGTCTTAATGTTCCGGTCGGTAGCTAGCTAACACTCACTCACGTGGCCGCTAGCACCATCATGAAAAGGGGCATGAGGGAAGCCCTATCATATTACGTTTAGGTAGTGAGAACGCCTGAGAGCAGGCACTGTTGATAGTTATCTTTAGACATGTTGGACTTTTCTTGAATGTAGTTTTGTAATTGACTAAAAGAAGCAGACAAGAAAGCAGACAACAAGAAAATTGTGTTTGAAAAAGATCATGTGGCGGGTAGGGCCGCAACGTTCTATCTAATACCGACTGGGACTACAGTGGTTCTTCCTTTAAAGTTGTGTCGTACTGCAGCACAGCTTGCGGGCAGCCATAGAATTCTATGGCATGTTATTTTAGTGTCAGCCATTGTTGCCATTAATGCTAGTTAGTGCTAGTTTAACCACCAGAGGGCATCTTTGAGAAGCATTTGACTGTTTTTAATATTGCTGAACTAGAGAATTTAAAACCTTTGTTTTGTAAGATCATAGTATATGGGATTGATTTGAAGAAGTTTATCCCAACATTCCATTAAAAGAATGCAGTCCATCCACAGCCATATACACTGGCTGAAATCAGTTGATGATAGGACTTAGACAAGTTGTAAATGCAACAAGTACTGATATTGTATTATATAATAGCACTCACAGCTTTCCAATGAAACAAAACATGGAGACATGTATGGTCTGTTTACATATTTTAGGCTATCTATTGGAAAATTGGTATAAAACCCGTGGAAACTATTTTAATATTGTAGGTTGACAATAATTATATTACACAATTTCTGATATATCACATGCCTTACTTTTATTTTCCTACATAAGAAAAATCAAGATTATGTCTCTACTGCCATTCATTCCAATTAGACAGGTTTGGATGTCTCCCTGACCAATATGGCTGCCTTTTCCACACCATTCTGGAACTATGAGGTTTTATGACATATCCCATCTAGTTATTTAATAGGATCTCTATTATCATAGATAGCTATGTTGGAAATATAGACACAAACTGCAGTTCTGCAACAAATTCATAGGCCTATGCTATGTTTGACTCACATCAGGGAATAACAGTTTCTACAGCAAAATATTTTCTTTTTTTCAATTTTCTTGTCACTTTTTGATACACACATATATATATATATATAAATATATTTATTTTTTTAAAGTTTATTTAGTAAATAATTTCTCAACTCTATTTCTTGAACGTCATTGTTGGTTAAGGGCTTGTTAAGTAAAGCATTTCACGGTAAAGTTTACACCTGTTGTATTCGGCGCATGTGACAAATACGATTTGATTTGAAAATTTAATTTGAACATACTTTTTGCAGACATATAATAGTTGTTAACATAGTTAATTCACACATTTTGTTGACATTACACATGAAATTCAGATGGCACAATGTGCCACATCATGGTTAAAGAAGGATGAGAATAGAAAGAGAGCGTGTGTACAGAACTTGTGTGTATGTGTGAGGAAGTCCTATCTCATCCGTCAGAATAAGACTACTATTGGTAACAACATACGTGGAAAAAAGAAACGAGTTATATTGATAAAAATCAGATAACATTGCAGAGACAGATCTAAAACGAAATGAAGTTTCCCCCCAGACCTAGATAAGAATATAAATGAATCGGTTTCAACCAGCGTGAGAGATTCACTTGCTGCAAAATGCATCCGCAATCACGATCAATTATGCACACATGCAACCTTGTTTATGATTGAATAACTGTATATTAATTTATCAATAGTAGGACCAACACTTACCCATAATATGAAGTTGAAAACGAAAAGGAGATATTTCACGCATTTCATCCCACCTTGCACTTTACTCATGATTCCAGAGGCTTTTTTTAGTCCTAGATCCTAATACAAGATCAAGAAGAGAGTGAGACTTTGTTAAAAAATGTGGGTTGGAAATAACTGGACATCAACCATACAACCCGCGCTGCAGTCTCAAAATGATTGCAGGAGCCAAATATTTTTAAGGAAACCAAGATAGACCAGAACTTGTCATTTCCAATAACAACAAATGAGTCAGAGTGGGCAAAACAAGCAAGGAGCAGAGCCAAGCACGCGCTAGAAATATCCTATTGGCGCGTTCTAGTTAACATCTGCATATTTCCTTTACGCAACGCCTAAACAACTCGATTTTTACAAACTTTTGCAAATGGTGAAGCTACAAAACTTAGTCCGTTCCGTTCATAACAGATTCTAGTTTTGGGAACAGAAATTGTATTGAGATTAAATGTTTAATTGATGAAAAGATTTGCAAAATTTCGGCCAAAATCCATATCGTTCCAACTTCTCCCACAGCCCGCCAGTATGCTTCCCCGCACTACCATATTTGGTAGTGAGTGGAACCGCACACCGGATGCTCACATTTATACATCCAGTGAAATATATGTCTCATTGTTATATCTGTAGAGGAATTTTACGCTAGTTGTCGGACTGCCCATTTTCTGTCATTGACTCTTGAGTGTAGAGATGAATCACATAGCTGCGTTAGCTGACAACGTCACGAAAAGGATATGGACACTTTAATAATGGGGTAATAATCTCTTGTTGCGATTATGGATGACCAGGTAGCTAGCTATCAACAATGACACGAAACTGCCATGTGGGGAATCGTAATTGACTCGTCTCGGCTAGTTTCATCTTGTTATTTATACAATGTCTTGTTTTGAGGTGTTTTGACAGATTTTTATGGCAAAAAATTCTGTAGCTAGCTACCAACAACTGCAAACTGTATTTGAGCGACAACAAGTGCTCATTGTGTAAATGTATATATGTTTCCAATAAACATTGGAGAAAAAATATAGTTTATATTTTGTCAACAATCTAAACCGGTTTTATTGCTAAACAACCAATCCCACTACTACACCACAGTGGACGTGTATAATACCCATAAAACCTAGCGACAAACACAGAAATGGTTCCAATCGTTTTTTTTTTCAACATTTATTTTTCCATTAGGGATTTTAGAGCCACTTCAAACAAGGCTTGTGTTTCATGTAAGGCTTTCCCCGGCGTGACGTTTTGATAACTGTAAATCTCTCCTGGACAAGGTGACTTTTATCAATATATTCGGCTCTATTTACTCTAATTCGAAAATGCTAATTAGCATCAATGTACACATGCAAGATCCCTGCATGGTTGCTGATAATGGGTCTCTGTACGCCTATGTAGATATTCCATACATAATCTGCCGTTTCCAGCTACAATAGTCATTTACAACATTAACAATGTCTACACAGTATTTCTGATCAATTTGATATTTTAATGGACAAAAAATGTGCTTTTCTTTCAAAAACAAGGACATTTCTAAGTGACCCCAAACTTTTGAACGGTACTGTAAGCTGAGCACTTGTTGGCTAAATATCAAAGTATGTTTATTATGGAAATAGTCCTGTGGGATCTTTGTTATGCCCAGAACACCATCATGACCACGCCTTGTAAGTCACTCAGGATTCCACTATGACGTTGCTCATCAATCATTTCATGAGAAAAATATTTGTACACAAGTCTGTTGAAAAAGTTCAGATACATCAGATAACATTATATTGGTGGTATTGAATTTCCAGCAAATATATGTTTGTAAAATACACTATGCTAGCACATGATTCAGAGACGATAGTTGAAAGTTTATCCGGAGGCTGCATTCATTGTAGCTGGGGATTTTAACAAGGCTAATCTGAAAACAAGACTCCCTAAATTTTATCAGCATATCGATTGCGCAACCAGGGGTGGAAAAACCTTGGATCATTGTTACTCTAACTTCCGCGATGCATATAAGGCCCTGCCCCGCACTCCTTTCGGAAAAGCTGACCACGACTCAATTTTGTTGATCCCTGCCTACAGACAGAAACTAAAACAAGAGGCTCCCACGCTGAGGTCTGTCCAACGCTGGTCCGACCACGCTGACTCCACACTCCAAGACTGCTTCCATCACGTGGACTGGGATATGTTTCGTATTGCGTCAGATAACAATATTGACGAATACGCTGATTCGGTGTGCGAGTTCATTAGAACGTGCGTTGAAGATGTCGTTCCCATAGCAACGATTAAAACATTCCCTAACCAGAAACCGTGGATTGATGGCAGCATTCGCGTGAAACTGAAAGCGCGAACCACTGCTTTTAATCAGGGCAAGGTGACTGGTAACATGACCGAATACAAACAGTGCAGCTATTCCCTCCGCAAGGCTATCAAACAAGCTAAGCGTCAGTACAGAGACAAAGTAGAATCTCAATTCAACGGCTCAGACACAAGAGGCATGTGGCAGGGTCTACAGTCAATCACGGACTACAAGAAGAAATCCAGCCCAGTCACAGACCAGAATGTCTTGCTCCCAGGCAGACTAAATAACTTTTTTGCCCGCTTTGAGGACAATACAGTGCCACTGACACGGCCTGCAACGAAAACATGCGGACTCTCCTTCACTGCAGCCGAGGTGAGTAAGACATTTAAACGTGTTAACCCTCGCAAGGCTACAGGCCCAGACGGCATCCCCAGCCGCGCCCTCAGAGCATGCGCAGACCAGCTGGCCGGTGTGTTTACGGACATATTCAATCAATCCCTATACCAGTCTGCTGTTCCCACATGCTTCAAGAGGGCCACTATTGTTGCTGTTCCCAAGAAAGCTAAGGTAACTGAGCTAAACGACTACCGCCCCGTAGCACTCACTTCCGTCATCATGAAGAGCTTTGAGAGACTAGTCAAGGACCATATCACCTCCACCCTACCTGACACCCTAGACCCACTCCAATTTGCTTACCGCCCAAATAGGTCCACAGACGATGCAATCTCAACCACACTGCACACTGCCATAACCCATCTGGACAAGAGGAATACCTATGTGAGAATGCTGTTCATCGACTACAGCTCGGCATTCAACACCATAGTACCCTCCAAGCTCGTCATCAAGCTCGAGACCCTGGGTCTCGACCCCGCCCTGTGCAACTGGGTACTGGACTTCCTGACGGGCCGCCCCCAGGTGGTGAGGGTAGGCAACCACATCTCCACCCCGCTTATCCTCAACACTGGGGCCCCACAAGGGTGCGTTGTGAGCCCTCTCCTGTACTCCCTGTTCACCCACGACTGCGTGGCCACGCACGCCTCCAACTCAATCATCAAGTTTGCGGACGACACAACAGTGGTAGGCTTGATTTACCAACAACGTCGAGACGGCCTACAGGGAGGAGGTGAGGGCCCTCGGAGTGTGGCGTCAGGAAAATAACCTCACACTCAACGTCAACAAAACTAAGGAGATGATTGTGGACTTCAGGAAACAGCAGAGGGAACACCCCCCTATCCACATCGATGGAACAGTAGTGGAGAGGGTAGCAAGTTTTAAGTTCCTCGGCATACACATCACAGACAAACTGAATTGGTCCACTAACACAGACACCATCGTGAAGAAGGCGCAGCAGCGCCTCTTCAATCTCAGGAGGCTGAAGAAATTTGGCTTGTCACCAAAAGCACTCACAAACTTCTACAGATGCACAATCGAGAGCATCCTGGCGGGCTGTATCACCGCCTGGTACGGCAACTGCTCCGCCCACAACCGTAAGGCTCTCCAGAGGGTAGTGAGGTCTGCACAACGCATCACCGGGGGCAAACTACCTGCCCTCCAGGACACCTACACCACCCGATGTTACAGGAAGGCCATAAAGATCATCAAGGACATCAACCACCCGAGCCACTGCCTGTTCACCCCGCTATCATCCAGAAGGCGAGGTCAGTACAGGTGCATCAAAGCTGGGACCGAGAGACTGAAAAACAGCTTCTATCTCAAGGCCATCAGACTGTTAAACAGCCACCACTAACATTGAGTGGCTGCTGCCAACACACTGACACTGACACTGATTCAACTCCAGCCACTTTAATAATGGGAATTGATGGGAAATGATGTAAATATATCACTAGCCACTTTAAACAATGCTACCTTATATAATGTTACTTACCCTACATTATTCATCTCATATGCATACGTATATACTGTACTCTATATCATCGACTGCATCCTTATGTAACACATGTATCACTAGCCACTTTAACTATGCCACTTTGTTTACATACTCATCTCATATGTATATACTGTACTCGATACCATCTACTGTATCTTGCCTATGCTGCTCTGTACCATCACTCATTCATATATCCTTATGTACATATTCTTTATCCCCTTACACTGTGTATAAGACAGTAGTTTTGGAATTGTTAGTTAGATTACTTGTTGGTTATTACTGCATTGTTGGAACTAGAAGCACAAGCATTTCGCTACACTCGCATTAACATCTGCTAACCATGTGTATGTGACAAATAAAATTTGATTTGATTTGAAAAGCGAATATCATTGTTTCATTGAGCCAAATGAAAGGAATGTTAGTTTGATTCATTTTTACAGTTTCTTTTCATTGTTAGAGTAGCAGAGCACCTTTAAAAAAAACTTGTATTACTCTTGTCTATTGGCAGGGAAGGAAGTAGGGCATTAGTTGTGGCAGTGAAGGTCACAGCGATCTCTGCTCATTTTGTTTTGACTCAATTGGCTGTTTATTGGCTGAGGAGAGAAACAGCGACCTCTGCTGGTTTCGGTCTGAATGGCTTCTCTATCCAAATACATCCTGTGGATCAAACAACTTAAACATTTGATTTCTCTCTGGTTAAGGATATGACAATAACTGAAGCATTTATATTGGGTCATCAGCCTACATCAGGGTAAAATCACTGTTTTACTCAATGTTTTTGAATTAGTTTTTGTTTTGTTTCCCAGCTAGGAATAGTAAATCACTGGCAAGGAAATCATGGTTTAACATTACTACTCTTAGAGGAGTTTGTCGTTGTATTTTACATGTCCTTTCTCCATGACCAGAATGGTACTGCTGTCTAAGTATAGGCACTGTACCCCAAACGGACTGTTTTCTCCTGTCCTCTACCACCCGCCCTCTTTGGCTTGTCTCACAACGCCACTGCTTCTGTCTCTTAACTAGGCACAAAGGGCTGCTGTCTGACAGAGTGACACCACTCTGGGGATGACCAATTGTCTTAGAGGGCAGAGGGAGAGTTCTAGAGTTCTACACTCGGGAACAGAGCTAAAGTACTGTAACATCCATCACATTTATATATATTGGTTGATGTTTTATTGTATAATCAAGAACAATGTGTTTCAGAAATGTGACACATTTGTAAACAATTATTAGAAAACAATTTGAAAACCGGTAAAAAACATATGATATGAACATTTCTTAGCAATGTGACAACAATTGTTAGTAGACTGCTGACAGCCTTGTGCCCTTATTCTGTGGGTAAAAGGCCTAAATGTGTGCTGAGTCTGACAACATGTCTATAAGCAAATGTAACCTTGATATTACCGAGAATGAGCAGAGCCTATTCCCATCCATTCTAAAATAACAATAAACAGCTTTAAGATGTGGCCAAAACAGACCCCCCAAATCCCCCCCAGACAAAACTCAAGACACATTTCCAGAAAAAAAAGTCACATCGCATCACAAATCCAAATAGTTTGAGGGAGGGGGATTGGAAATGTAGTGGGACATCATAGCTACAGTACATGACCAAAAGTATGTGGACTGCTAGTCAAACATCTCATTCTAAAATCATGGGCATTTAATATTGAGTCGGTACCCCCCTTTATGCTCTTCTGTGAAGGCTTTCCACTAGATGTTGGAACGTTGCTTGGGCACTTGCTTCCATTTAGCCACAAGCATTAGTGAGGTCGGGCACTGATTTTTGGCGATTAGGTCTGGCTTGCAGTCGGCTTTCCAATTCATCCCAATAGGGGATCGATGGGGTTGAGGTCAGGGCTCTGTGCAGGCCAGTCCAAGTTCTTCTACACCAATCTTGCAAACCATTTCTGTATGGACCTGTATGCAGAGGGGCATTGTCATGCTGAAACAGGAAAGGGCCCTTCCCAAACTGTTGCCACAAAGTTGGAAGCACAGAATTGTCTAGAATGTCATTGTATGCTGTAGCGTTAAGATTTCCCTTCACTGAAACTAAATGGCCTGAACCATGAAAAACAGCCCCAGACCATTATTCCTCCTTCACCAAACTTTAGAGTTGGCACGATGCATTGGGGTAGGTAGCATTCTCCTGGCATCCGCCAAACCCAGATTAGTCTGTCAGACTTCCAGATGTCGAAGCGTGATTCATCACTCCAGAGAACGCATTTCCACTGCTCCAGAATCCAATGATGGTGAGCTTTACACCACTCCAGCTGACGCTTAGCATTGCGCATGTTGATCTTAGGCTTGTGTGCGGCTACTCGCCCATGGAATAATCTGTTTATTATGGAAATAGTCCTGTGGGATCTTTGTTATGCCCAGAACACCATCATGACCACGCCTTGTAAGTCACTCAGGATTCCACTATGTTGTACACAAGTTTGTTGACCAAGTTCTGATACATCGGACAGCGTTATATTGGTGGTATTGAATTTCCACTAAATATATGATTTTAAAACACAGTAGCCTATGCTAGCACTTGATTAGAGAAAATAGGTGAAAATGACATATAGTTTCACTCATCCAAATGAAGGTATTAATTTATTATTCTTTTTTTTTTACCTCTGATTTTCGTTTCATTGTTAGAATAGCAGAGGACCTTTTTAATCTCGTATTACTCTTGTCCACTGGCAGGGAAAGAGGTAGGGCATTAGTTGTGGCATCATCGGTCACAGCGATCGACTCTTTTTGTATTTTATTGGCTGAGGAAAGGTAAACAGTGACCTCTGCTGGCTCTCTTTCAGAATGGCTTTTCTATCCAAATACATCCTGTGGATCAAACAACTTCAACATTTGATTTCTCTCTGGTTAAGGACATGACCAAGAACTGAAGCATTTATATTGGGTCATCAGTCTACATCAGGGTAAAATCATTGTTTCACATATGGTTTTGTTTTCCAGCTAGGAATAGTAAATGGTTATCAAGTGTAACTAGCTGGCAAATAAATCATGGCATAGAGATTGTTGGTTTAACATTACTACTCTGAGAGGAGCTTGTCTTTACCTGTCCTTTCTCCATGACCAGAATGGTACCCTGTCTATGTCAGTATGAATGTGATTGGCGATGGTCAATGTTGTGATGTCTTTGAGCTGTAGAGAGATTGTTGATCACCATGAAGAACACTAGAGGGCAGTATTGATCTGTGGCTTACGCTCCACTATTGAATGTTGGCAAACCTTGTTTCAGGGGTTTACTCTTCTTCAGCTTTAAAACATCCCTTAAAAGATCAGCCTTCTAAATATCAGAGTGAAATGGAAATGCATTTGAGTGTGTCACTTAGGTTTGGTCAACAAAAACGCCACCTCTATTTCCTCTGGAATTAACAGAACAAGCGCTCACTGAAAATGACAGAGAAACAGTTGTGTAACAGTAATGGGAGGAAAATGCTGGCCTGCTCTTACATTTCTGCCTTTAGGACTGAAAGTATTCTGTTTAATGTTACTGTGACTTCTGTAAACTCTCAGACTGTAGATCAGTGTTATTCTGTCCTGGTCCCAGAGACCCACATGGTATGCATGTGTTTGTTTCAGCCAAGAATTACACTTGATTCAACTAATCAATGGCTTCATTATAAGTTGAATACATTGAACCAGTTGTTCTAGCACATGGGCTGGAACAAAAGTGCAATTTCAAGTTGAATTTTCCAACAGAAAGATTTGAAAATACGTACAGATGTAGGATCTTAATCTATTCAGTCTTTTGTTGATGAGAATTTTCCTGCACAGCAGGAAATGCAAACTTGTAGTTCATTTGAGGGTTAAAAAGGCTTCTAACGTTTGGAATTTCCACTTGATTTGCCCTAATGAAAAATGTATCAACACCTGCAAAAATGTTCATTGTTTATAATCCACATAACAATTTACATTTATTTTCCGTGTGTAGGAAACTTGCTCAAATGAAGATCCTACATCTGTATACACGCTGAAGTATCTTTTTTAAACTTTAATTTACAATACATACATTACAACAAGTCACACCATGTGGGTCTTTTTAGGTTTAGGGTTGAAGACAAGCACTGTAGCTCCACAGATGTGACCTCATTACCCTGTGGTTACCCTGACCTGCTCATCCCTTGGGTCACAGCCAGGAGGTGGATGCATTGCTGGCTGTCCAGCTCAGTGTTTGGGCTTTGGAGATGCTCCATTCAGCCAGGAGGATATTCCAATCCCTTGATTTGTCCCAGATGTAGCCAGGACTGCTGGACCACGTTAAAGGTGTCTGAGGGACAGTAGAGTTGTTTGGGTTGAGTTTCCCGAACGCATCGGTCTGTTTCAGTTATGGGTGAAATAAGATGAATAGATTGTCATGGCCATGGGAGAAATAAAAGTGCTACGGAGCTTTTGGGAAACTTTTAAATGATCATGAACATGGCACATCTTCTAAAATAAAAATTGAAATAGACCAAAAAGTGGAAAAACTGTGTTCTGGAGTAAATTTCCCGAAAGCCTCGTAGCCAACATGGCACTTTAGGTATTCTCTTCAAGTTATTTCTCTCCATGACGCAAACGGACTGAGGCTTTCAGGAAAGTCAGCCCATGGAGAGAAATAAAGCATCACGTTAGCTACGAAGCTTTCGGGAAACCTACTCTAGGACACATTTTTTCCACAGGGACTTTTTATTTTAGATATGCCTGGTTCATCCAAGTTGAAATGGAGATTCTTGGGAAAAAAATGATTTTTTTTCTCTCCTGAAATAACAAAGTGAAATCTCAGCAGGCATGAGCCAAAGGCTGACCAAAGCACATCAAAATAATGCCATATGTTTCTATTCATCCACGTTCTCATGGAGCAGGATTTTGTGTCGTTTAGAAAACGTCTAAGTATAGCGACTTGTATTGACATTACAGTACTGTCTCCTAGCCTACCTGTTATTTTTCCTTCTGTCGGTCTGACTGTTGCTCATTAGTCCCTGTGACGGACACCACACCCACCACCCAGACAATAACGCCACACAGATGCAGTGCATGTACTGAGGTGTTTAATAAATAACAACAACAACAACAACTAATAAACAAATGGTTGGTTTATATACATGCAGTCCTCAATCAATAATTAACTGTGAGCTGAGGGCTGGGGTGGGGCAGAGAGTGTCAGAGTCCACCAGTGGGGTGGGGGTGGGGGTTGGAACTGCAGTACTCCAGTGGGGTGGGGGTTGGAACTGCAGTACTCCAGTGGGGTGGGGGGTTTGAACTGCAGTACTCCAGTGGGGTGGGGGTTGGAACTGCAGTACTCCAGTGGGGTGGGGGGTTGGAACTGCAGTACTCCAGTGGGGTGGGGGTTGGAACTGCAGTACTCCAGTGGGGTGGGGGGTTGGAACTGCAGTACTCCAGTGGGGTGGGGGGTTTGAACTGCAGTACTCCAGTGGGGTGGGGGGTTGGACTTGCAGTACTCCAGTGGGGTGGGGGGCTTCAACTGCAGTACTCCAGTGGGGTGGGGGGTTGGAACTGCAGTACTCCAGTGGGATGGGGGGTTGGAACTGCAGTACTCCAGTGGGATGGGGGTTGGAACTGCAGTACTCCAGTGGGATGGGGGTTGGACTTGCAGTACTCCAGAGGGGTGGGGGGTTTGAACTGCAGTACTCCAGTGGGATGGGGGTTGGAACTGCAGTACTCCAGTGGGATGGGGGTTGGAACTGCAGTACTCCAGTGGGATGGGGTTGGAACTGCAGTACTCCAGTGGGGTGGGGGTTGGAACTGCAGTACTCCAGTGGGGTGGGGGGTTTGAACTGCAGTACTCCAGTGGGGTAGGGGTTGGAACTGCAGTACTCCAGTGGGGTGGGGGGTTTGAACTGCAGTACTCCAGTGGGGTAGGGGGTTGGAACTGCAGTTCTCCAGTGGGATGGGGGGTTGGACTTGCAGTACTCCAGTGGGGTGGGGGGGTTTGAACTGCAGTACTCCAGTGGGGTGGGGGGTTGGAAATGCAGTATTGCCGTGACTTCATAACAGTAACCATGTGGTCCTGTCGGTCAGTACTGCAGTGACTACAGGACCAGTGATTACAGTATGGTCACTGTCGCCAGGACTTTCGGCTGAGCACACACACACAGGCCACGTCGATGCGGATCAGTCTCCAGGCCACCAGGTCCTTAAAGGAAGTCAGCGCCCGCACAAAGGTGTGCGAGTTGGTGCAGTAGGAGTTCCAGTGTCGCCCGTCGATGCCCAGGCAGCCAGAGCTGCCCGCCCGGGCGCCACGGCACGTGGTCTCAAAGAAGTACTGCTTTTTCTTGACGTTGTTAATGTTGACATCAGGGAGCACCTCCACCTCATTGCCAGATATATCTGTGGCCTTGGTCTTGTTGCCCACCCAGTTGCTGACACTCTCACACACAGAGTACACCCCCCGGTGCTGTGGCTGACCTACCATGCGCCTTGCCCTGCTGGCCCCGGATCCCTGGCGTCCTGTGGGCTCTTTGTCGGGCGGCTGGGCACTGAAGAGAACGCGGGGCGAGCGGTAGCGTCGCTTGGTGAAGAGTTTGGGGTCCACGGTGGGGGCAGAGTTAGGGGTCCTGTTAGGGGTAGGGCCCTGCTGCTGAGCGGAGGCCATGGGGCAGAAGTCCCCTCCCATGGTGCACACGGCCTGGGCACTGACCACGAGGATCAAGACCAGCATGGACGACCTCATGGACACACACACCTGGCGGGATCAAACACACACACCAACATTAGGGATCAAACACACAGAGACGTCAACATTAGGGATCAAACACACACAATCACACACGTCAACATTAGGGATCAAATGCACACACACACACACACACACACACACAGATGTCAACATTAGGGATCCAAAACACACACACGTCAACATTTGGGATCACATACACACACAGATACACACACACACACACAAACACACAGATGTCAACATTAGGGATCAAATGCACACACACACACACACACGTCAACATTAGTGATCAAATACACACACACACACGTCAACATTAGTGATCAAATACACACACACACACGTCAACATTAGTGATCAAATACACACACACACACACGTCAACATTAGTGATCAAATACACACACACATACGTCAACATTAGTGATCAAATACACACACACACACACACGTCAACATTAGTGATCAAATACACACACACACACGTCAACATTAGTGATCAAATACACACACACACACGTCAACATTAGTGATCAAATACACACACACATACGTCAACATTAGGGATCAAATACAAACACACACACACAGACGCCTACATTAGAGATTAAATACACACACATAGACGTACATTTGGGATCAAATGTGAACACAGACGTCAACATACGGGATCAAATACACACGTCACACACACACCAACATTAGGGAACAAATATACACACACGTCACACACACACACACACCAACATTAGGGAACAAATATACACACACACGTCAACATCAGGGATCAAATGCACACACACATGTCAACATCAGGGATCAAATGCACACACACACACAGACTTCAAGTTAGGGAACAAATACGCACACACACACACACAGACTTCAAGTTAGGGTTCAAATACACACACACACGTCAACATAAGGGATCAAATACACACACACACACAGACGTCAACATTAGGGATCAAATACACACACACACACACGTAAACATCGGGAATCAAATACACACACACACACACACAGACACCAACATTAGGGATGAAACAAACACACACACGTCAACATTAGGGATCAAATACACACACACACACACACAGACACCAACATTAGGGATGAAACAAGCACACACACGTAAACATCAGGGATCAAATACACACACACACCGACGTCAACATTAATGATCAAATACACACACACACACACAGACGTCAACATTAATGATCAAATACACACACACACACACACACACGTCAACATTAGTGATCAAATACACACACACATACGTCAACATTAGTGATCAAATACACACACATACGTCAACATTAGTGATCAAATACAAACACACACACACAGACGCCTACATTAGAGATTAAATACACACACATAGACGTACATTTGGGATCAAATGTGAACACAGACGTCAACATACGGGATCAAATACACACGTCACACACACACCAACATTAGGGAACAAATATACACACACGTCACACACACACACACACCAACATTAGGGAACAAATATACACACACACGTCAACATCAGGGATCAAATGCACACACACACACACAGACGTCAACATTAGGGATGAAACAAACACACACACGTCAACATTAGGGCTCAAATAAACACACACACACACACAGACACCAACATTAGGGATGAAACAAGCACACACACGTAAACATCAGGGATCAAATACACACACACACAGACGTCAACATTAATGATCAAATACACACACACACAGACGTCAACATTAATGATCAAATACACACACACACATACACACACGTCAACATTAGTGATCAAACACACACACACACACGCAGATGTCAACAATATGGATCAAATGCACACACACACACACACACACACACACACACACAGAGACTGCAACATTTTGGATCAAATACATACAACACACACACACACACACACACACACACACACACACACACAGAGACGTCAACATTAATGATCAAATACACACACACACACACACACACACACACACACAGAGACGTCAACATCAGGGATCAAATACACACACACACATACACACACACACACACACACAAACAGACGTCAATATGAATGATCAAATACACACTCACGTCAACATTTTGGATCAAATACTAACACACACTCACACAGAGACATCAACATTACTGATAAAATACACACAGAAACACACGTAAACATCAGGGTTCAAATACACACACGTCAACATTAGGGATCAAATACACACACACACACACACACAGACGTGAAAATTAGGGTTCAAATACACACACACACACACACGTCAACATTTGGGATCAAATACACACACTCACTCACACACAGACGTGAAAATTAGGGTTCAAATACACACACACACACACACGTCAACATTAGGGTTCAAATACACACATACACACACACGTCAACATTTGGGATCAAATACACACACTCACTCACACACAGATGTGAAAATTAGGGTTCAAATACACACACACACACACACACGTCAACATTAGGGATCAAATACACACACACACTCACACACAGACGTCAATATTACTGATCAAATACACACAGAAACACACACGTAAACATCAGGGATCAAATACACACACACACACACACACAGAGACATCCACATTTTGTATCAAATATACACACACACACACACGTCAACATTAGGGAACAAATTCACACACACACACACACACACAAACATGTCAACATTAGGGATGAATACACGCACACACACGTCAACATTAGGGAACAAATTCACACACACACACACACACACCCACACAGACGTCAACATTAGGGAACAAATACACGCACACACACCAACATTAGGGATCAAATACACACACACCCACACACACGTCAACATTTGGGATCAAATACACACACTCACTCACACACAGACGTGAAAATTAGGGTTCAAATACACACACACAAACACACGTCAACATTAGGGATCAAGTACACACACACACACTCACTCACACACAGACGTCAATATTACTGATCAAATACACACAGAAACACATGTAAACATCAGGGGTCAAATACACACACACACACACAGAGACATCCACATTTTGTATCAAATACACACACACACACAGACGTCAACATTAGGGAACAAATTCACACACACATTCACACACACACACACACACACACAAACACACAAACATTAGGGATGAATACACACACACACACACACCCACACAGACGTCAACATTAGGGAACAAATACACGCACACACACCAACATTAGGGATCAAATACACACACACACACTCACACATGTCAACATTTTGGATCAAATACTAACAAACAGTCACACAGAGACATCAACATTATGGATCAAATACACACACACACACACACACACACAGACGTCAACATTACTGATAAAATACACACAGAAACACACGTAAACATCAGGGATCAAATTCACACACAAACATGTCAACATTAGGGATGAATACACACACACACACACACACAGACGTCAACATTAGGGAACAAGTACACGCACACACACCAACATTAGGGATCAAACACACACACACACACAGACGCACAGAGACGTCTACATTAGAGATCAATCACACACACAGTTGTCAACATTAGGAATTAAATACACAAACACACATACACACACAGACGTGAAAATTAGGGTTAAAAAACACACACACACACAAGCACATGTCAACAATGTGGATTAAATGCACACACTCACACCAACGTCAACATTAGGGATCAAATACACACACACACACACACACACAGAGACGTCAACATTAGGGAACAATTACACACACACACACACACACGTCAACATTAGGGATCAAATACACACACACACACACACACACACACACAGACATCAATGTTAGGTACCAAGTGTACAAACACACACACACACACACACACACAGACATCAATATTAGGTACCAAGTGTACACACACACACACACACACACACACAGACATCAATATTAGGTACCAAGTGTACACACACACACACACACACGCACACGCACACAGACGTCAACATTAGTGATCACATACACACACACACATACGGACATCAAAATTAGTGATCAAATACACACACACACACACACACACACACACACACTGACGAACACAGACGTCAACATTAGGGATCAAATACACACAAGTCAACATTAGGGATCAAATACACACACACACACACACACACACACACACACACACACACACACACACACACACACACACACAGACGTCAACATTGGGGATAAAATACACACACACACACACACACACACACACACACACACACACACAGACGTCAACATTGGGGATAAAATACACACACACACACACACACACCGACGTCAACATTAGGGATCAAATACACACACACAAGCTCACACACAGACGTCAACATTTGGGATCAAATACACACACACAAGCTCACACACAGACATCAGCATTAATGATCAAATACACACACCAACACACACACACACACCACCATTAGGGATCAAATACACACACACACGCAGATGTCAACATCAGGTATCAAGTGTACACACACACACAGATTTCAGCATCAAATACACACACACACGCTCACACACAGACATCAACATTAGTGATCAAATATACACACACGTGTACACACAAACACACACACACTGACGAACACACACGCACACAGACGTCAACATTAGAGATCAAATACACACACACACACAGACGTCAACATTAGAGATCAAATACACACACAGACGTCAACATTAGGGATCAAATATACACACACGTGTACACACAAACACACACACACTGACGAACACACACGCACACAGACATACACATTAGGGATCAAACACACACCCACACACACACACACACAAGCTCACACACAGACATCAACATTAGTGATCAAATATATACACACACACACAGACGTCAACAATAGGGATCAAATGTATACACAGACGTCAACATTAGTGATCAAATACACACACACACACACACACACACACACACACACACACACACACACACACACACACACACACACGTGTACTCACACACACACAAACACACACACTGACAAACACACACGCACACAGACGTCAACATTAGGGATCAAATTCACACACACACACGTCAACATTAGTGATCAAATACACACACACACACACACACACACACACACGAACACAGATGTCAACATTAGGGATCTAATACACACACACGCACACACACAGACTTCAACATTTGGGATCAAATCCGGTTCAAGTCCTCTCGACACTTACTGACATCTGAGAACCTAAAGGCTGGAAACTTGGATTTTACTTCTTTGGAGCTTAGAATATAGCAGACTGGTTTGAGAATAGGAGAGAAACTCTGTCCTATTCATCCATGGAGAAAGGTAGCTTGAGGAATATGATGTGGGCTCAGTGTGATGGCTCAGGCTGAGTGTGATGGCTGTATCATACATTGATTCAGAGATACAACAGCTGTGTGGTTGTCTGCTTACTGGTAATCACAGCTCACTCCCTGTGTTTTCCCCGTACTGTGCAGATAGAAAACATGTTTACTCATGCAGGGGCATTGAACGTGTCATTAGTGTTTTGTACTTTATCTCTAACTCTACAACAGGAGATTTTATAGTGACCACCTGACCAGGGAAAATACTCTGACCAGGTGAAATACTCTGACCAGGGAAAATACTCTGACCAGGTGAACCTTTTTTGAGATTGTCACTCGCACAGAGATCTTAATTGAGTTTTGCATGTCACTTCTCTCATGAGAAGTTTTTTGAAAATAAAGTTATTTGAATTGGTTTGAAGATATGAGAACACCCATCTTGCTTTGCTCACCTGTGCCGTGTTTCTTCCACAGGAATTGTGGCCCCAGGCAGGGCGGGCTCCTAGAGCACGTGTTCAGAGCGGACTGCCTTCCAGGCTCCTGCCATCAGGCCTGTCTTTCTAGCTCTCTGTGGCCCCCAGCTCGGCCCTGGCCCCTGCCGAGGGAGAGAGAGATGAAGACATGCGACCAAAGCACATCATTTGACAAGCTCACTTCGATAGTCCTACCAAAACTAGGTGAATATTAGTTTTAATCCTCAGTTTCATCTTTCACTTCATGCACCTTGGTTGGAAAGCGAGGTAGAGATTTAGTATTATTTTCCTTCTGCGCTGTAGTGTCATACACAGGGTTGGTAAAGCAGTCCAGCAAGCCACTCTAAACACAGGAAAGGCCAGTGTGTTATAATGACACCGTTACATACATACACCTGATACACAGGATGGACTACGTGTTGGGTTTTATGGTACAGAGTTGGACCTGTGGGTTTTATGGTACGGTGTTGGACCTGTGGGTTTTATGGTACGGTGTTGGACCTGTGGGTTTTATGGTACGGAGTTGGACCTGTGGGTTTTATGGTACGGTGTTGGACCTGTGGGTTTTATGGTACGGAGTTGGACCTGTGGGTTTTATGGTACGGAGTTGGACCTGTGGGTTTTATGGTACGGTGTTGGACCTGTGGGTTTTATGGTACGGTGTTGGACCTGTGGGTTTTATGGTACGGTGTTGGACCTGTGGGTTTTATGGTACGGTGTGGAATCCACAGGTTTATAGAAAACAGGTTTCCTTGGAACCACAGTGAGACATAACAGCACATATTCCCTACATGCTGAGGTGGTATACTCTCTGTATTAGTGTTTCCCATCTGAAAACTGGGAACTAGATTTGAGTCTTTGAGTATTAAACTCAATGACTATGCCACAGCCATTTTCTCAGATCTGTGAACATAACACTCAACCCTCTCTCGGTGTTGCTCCCGTAGGAATCTCCAATACATTCCAGGGCTCATCTAAATGAGACCTTTGTCTCGGTATGACTGGTAAAATAAATACATTGCAGTGTAATCCCTCTACCCCCCCTTTCCTAGAGGCAGTGTTGTAAGGATGGTGCAGAGCCATGTGGGCAGAGAGAGAGAGAGAGCTAGTTACACACCACACAGCTCCTCTCCATCAACACCTTGTTACTGTCACACAGTCTAACTGCCACTAGAAATACAGAACACATAATCATCCCTATAGAACACATAACACACATACTCATCCCTATAGAACACATAACACACATACTCATCCCTATAGAACACATAACACACATACTCATCCCTATAGAACTCACAAACGCATCCCTATAGAACACACATACTCATCCCTATAGAACACACATGCTCATCCCTATAGAACACACATGCTCATCCCTATAGAACACACATGCTCATCCCTATGGAACACACATACTCATCCCTATAGAACACACATAATCGTCCCTATAGAACACACATGCTCGTCCCTATAGAACACACATACTCATCCCTATAGAACACACATACTCGTCCCTATAGAACACACATGCTCGTCCCTATAGAACACACATGCTCATCCCTATAGAACATACATGCTCATCCCTATAGAACACACATGCTCATCCCTATAGAACACACATGCTCATCCCTATAGAACACACATACTCATCCCTATAGAACACACATGCTCATCCCTATAGAACACACATATTCGCCCCTATAGAACACACATGCTCATCCCTATAGAACACACATGCTCATCCCTATAGAACACACATGCTCATCCCTATAGAACACACATGCTCATCCCTATAGAACACACATACTCATCCCTATAGAACACACATACTCGTCCCTATAGAACACACATGCTCGTCCCTATAGAACACACATGCTCATCCCTATAGAACACACATACTCGTCCCTATAGAACACACATGCTCATCCCTATAGAACACACATACTCATCCCTATAGAACACACATACTCGTCCCTATAGAACACACATGCTCGTCCCTATAGAACACACATGCTCATCCCTATAGAACACACATACTCGTCCCTATAGAACACACATGCTCATCCCTATAGAACACACATACTCCTCCCTATAGAACACACATACTCGTCCCTATAGAACACACATGCTCATCCCTATAGAACACACATGCTCATCCCTATAGAACACACATGCTCATCCCTATAGAACACACATGCTCATCCCTATAGAACACAGAACACACATACTCGTCCCTATAGAACACACATACTCGTCCCTATAGAACACACATACTCGTCCCTATAGAACACACATACTCATCCCTATAGAATACACATACTCATCCCTATAGAACACACATGCTCATCCCTATAGAACACACATGCTCATCCCTATAGAACACACATGCTCATCCCTATAGAACACACATGCTCATCCCTATAGAACACACATACTCGTCCCTATAGAACACACATGCTCATCCCTATAGAACACACATGCTCATCCCTATAGAACACACATGCTCATCCCTATAGAACACACATGCTCATCCCTATAGAACACAGAACACACAGACTCGTCCCTATAGAACACACATACTCATCCCTATAGAACACACATACTCATCCCTATAGAACACACATGCTCATCCCTATAGAACACACATGCTCATCCCTATAGAACACACATACTCATCCCTATAGAACACACATGCTCATCCCTATAGAACACACATGCTCATCCCTATAGAACACACATACTCGTCCCTATAGAACACACATACTCGTCCCTATAGAACACACATACTCGTCCCTATAGAACACACATACTAATCCCTATAGAACACACATACTCATCCCTATAGAACACACATACTCGTCCCTATAGAACACACATACTCGTCCCTATAGAACACACATACTCATCCCTATAGAACACACATACTCATCCCTATAGAACACACATGCTCATCCCTATAGAACACACATGCTCATCCCTATAGAACACACATACTCGTCCCTATAGAACACACATGCTCATCCCTATAGAACACACATGCTCATCCCTATAGAACACACATACTCGTCCCTATAGAACACACATGCTCATCCCTATAGAACACACATACTCATCCCTATAGAACACACATACTCGTCCCTATAGAACACACATGCTCATCCCTATAGAACACACATGCTCATCCTTATAGAACACACATGCTCATCCCTATGGAACACACATGCTCATCCCTATAGAACACAGAACACACATACTCATCCCTATAGAACACACATGCTCATCCCTATAGAACACACATGCTCATCCCTATAGAACACACATGCTCATCCCTATGGAACACACATGCTCATCCCTATAGAACACACATGCTCATCCCTATAGAACACACATGCTCATCCCTATGGAACACACATGCTCATCCCTATAGAACACAGAACACACATACTCATCCCTATAGAACACAGAACACACATACTCATCCCTATAGAACACACAGGCACACAACAGCTACAGTAGACACACCACACCAGACAGTAGTTTTCCTGAGGTTAGACACATGTACGGTATGTATGGATGAAGAGGCAAAGAATTTAGCAGAGACGGTTGTAATATCTTCCCAGAGAATATCTACAGAATACAGCTTTGTGCTGCGAGTTCATCAGCATAGTCACGGTCAGAAAGGAGACACAAGTAATGCAGATTGTCAGTGCAGCATCAGCTCAATAGCCTTGAACCTTGAAAGATTTCTATCCTACTTTACTGTATACACTGAGTGGACAAAACATAAAAACAACTTCCTGATACACCCCCTTTTGCCCTCAGAACAGCCTCTGTTCGTCGGGCATGGACTCTACCAGGTGTCTGAAGCATTCCATAGGGATGCTGGCCTTTGTTGACTCCAATGCTTCCCACAGTTGTGTCAAGTTGGCTGGATGTCCTTTGGGTGGAAGTGAATTTAACAAGTGACATCAATAAGGAATCTGGATTCACCTGGTCAGTCTATGTCATGGAAAGAGCAGGTGTTCTTAATGTTTTGTACACTCAGTGTATAATAGCTATGTTTGTCTTTCTCACAGGGTAAGACACATTTTGCCAAACTAATATGGAAATCTTAATGAAAGATTCTGCTACACCCTTCTTGTTTTCAGTTTCATAACATTCCCTGAATCTTTGAGACCATGTAGTAAAGTTACACCATGACCAGAATACTGTTTAAGACTCTGTGGAAGGCACCATGGTTCTTAATCTGTATGCTGAATATGCATGCATGCAACGATAAACATGCCTTTTATGCTGTGTCACTGTAGAGGAATTTACACCCAGTCATTGATGTGGTTTGTTAGTTCAGAATAGCGCGGCCCACCCACAACCACTGACCTACAACTCATTAGCTCTAATGGAGTCAGTCCATTTAATGAATTCTATCTGGCATGACTGACAACCAGACCCTGGTGACAAAGACAATCCACCATCTGCAGCTCGGGAAACAACCCCCCCCCCCCCTTCCCTGAAAACGTTTGCTTCATTCATATGGTAAAAGTCACACAGTGCCTCTGGTAACCTGAGCCTGTCTGCCCAGCTCCCATTCAGAGCCTTCGGGAGTAGAGTGAGCTGTGGCCCCGATGTCTTTATCTGAGTGACGTGCTGCTCAGTGCGTTGCTGTGGGCATTCTTGCGGAACTGCTCACAGCAGAGCCTGACATGCGTACACTCTTAGAAAAAAATATAATATCTAGAACCTAAAAGGGTTCTTTGGCTGTCCCCATAGGAGAATCCTTGAAGAACCCTTTTTGGTTCCAGTTAGAACCCCTTAAAAGGGTTTTACCTCCTATGTGAACTCTTTTTCTAAGATTGTAGCAGGGCTGTTTGGGGACGAGCACGAAGAACCATATGGATACTGGGAATAGTCTTTACCCTGATGACCCAGAGTATGACCCAGCGCCGCAGCCCGTCTGGTGTTCAACCTTCCCAAGTTCTCTCACGTCACCCCGCTCCTCCGCTCCCTCCACTGGCTTCCAGTTGAAGCTCGCATCCGCTACAAGACCATGGTGCTTGCCTACGGAGCTGTGAGGGGAACGGCACCTCAGTACCTCCAGGCTCTGATCAGGCCCTACACCCAAACAAGGGCACTGCGTTCATCCACCTCTGGCCTGCTCGCCTCCCTACCACTGAGGAAGTACAGTTCCCGCTCAGCCCAGTCAAAACTGTTCGCTGCTCTGGCCCCCCAATGGTGGAACAAACTCCCTCACGACGCCAGGACAGCGGAGTCAATCACCACCTTCCGGAGACACCTGAAACCCCACCTCTTTAAGGAATAGCTAGGATAGGATAAAGTAATCCCTCTCACCCCCCCTCCCCCTGAAAAGATTTAGATGCACTACTGTTCCACTGGAGGTCATAAGGTGAATGCACCAATTTGTAAGTCGCTCTGGATAAGAGCGTCTGCTAAATGACTTAAATGTAAATGTAAATGTAAGTTTCACGTTTTAAAGTAAGTGAGCATAATATATTGAGGGTCAGTCAGTTCTAGTACCATATTTACAATGTGCAGGGATACTGGCTCGATGTAGATGTAGGTACTGTATTTATAGGGGTAAGGTGACTAGTATCAGGATATATGATAAACCAAGTAGCAGCAGCGTATATGATGATTGTATGTGAGTGGGTGTGTGTAGAGTCAGTATAAATGTGTCGGTGTGCGAGTGAGTGTGTAGGGCCCTGTGAGTGTGTGTGTAGGGCCCTGTGAGTGTGTGTGTAGGGCCCTGTGAGTGCGTGTGTAGGGCCCTGTGAGTGCGTGTGTAGGGCCCTGTGAGTGCGTGTGTAGGGCCCTGTGAGTGAGTGTGTAGGGCCCTGTGAGTGAGTGTGTAGGGCCCTGTGAGTGAGTGTGTAGGGCCCTGTGAGTGAGTGTGTAGGGCCCTGTGAGTGTGCACAGAGTGTAAAAATAAAATACAAGGGTAACTGAGATAGTCCGTGTAGCCATTCTGTTAGCTATTTACTGTAATTATCATAGTTAGGGGCTCCAGAGAGGCACCGCGGTCTAAGGCACTGCATCTCAGTGCTAGAGGCGTCATTACAGACCCTGGTTCGATTCCAGGCTGTATCACAACTGGCCGTGATTGGGAGTCCCATGGGGTGGCGCACAATTGGCCCAGCATCATTCAGGTTTGGGTTTGGCCGGGGTAGGCCGTCATTGTGAGGGGTAGGCCGTCATTGTGAGGGGTAGGCCGTCATTGTGAGGGGTAGGCCGTCATTGTGAGGCCTAGTTAAATAAAGGTGAAATAGTTGCATGCTGTTTGAGACTGATGACTGTTCTCTTCTTTTATCAGATTTTTTCCCAAAGTGACTGACCAAGAGATACTGTATATTGCAATGCTTCATAAAGGTTTGGCAGATGCTAGACAAAATATGTTTTATCCTAATCAGTGAATCCGTCTGTGATAATGGTTTCAACATAACATTCGTGGGGTGTGATCATTAATTTCTGATTTCTCCCCTCCTAATATTCCCATTGGGGAAACTATACTTTCCTGGAGAACTGAACCTACTGTAAAGTATGTTACACCCTGCTTGAAAGATGTCTGTCTCAGTGACAACAAAGCCAGTGTCAGACAAAATACACACACACACATGGGGCTGGCACTTGTCTTTTGGGGGCCCTAGGTGAGAATTGCACCCATTTTGCCGTGGGGTGAAGAGTTTTTAAAGTACATTTCCTGCAATTCTACACATTTTACCATGACCATATGCCATGTGAAGGATTGAGTGAGATTGACTAACTAAATCAATGCCCTGCGTGCCTGGGCGGTATTCGGCCATGATTACTACATGTTTAGATAGCTGGCAAGACTAATTTACCAATCCCAAAAATTGTTAGGTGACATGGACTTATTGAGTGACTGACATAACAAGAGAAACTGCTGATTCACAACCAAATTTCAAACATGCATCTTGTGTATTCTATTATAACTCTCAACTAGCAGCCTGGGGCCCTAAGCGACCGCTTATGCCTGGAGCTGGCACTACACACACACACACACACACACACACACACAGTCACACACACGTCACACACAAAACACCAGGTGACACTGTAGGAGGGGAGATTATGAATTGGTGTGAGAGAATGATCGCTGTAACCTCATCAGTCTTCACTGGTGGGTCAAATATTCCATTGGCCAATGCAATAACTGTGTCAGGTGTTTTCTCACCACACTACCTGACCAGGAATGAAGCTGGGTCGTAGTGATACACTACAACTAGGATTCTAACAAAACTAGGCAAGTCAGTTAAGAACAAATTCTTATTTTCAATGACGGCCTAGGAACAGTGGGTTAACTGCCTTGTTCAGGGGCAGAAGGACAGATTTGTACCTTGTCAGCTCGGGGATTCGAACCAGCAACCTTCCGGTTACAACGTTCTAACCACTAGGCTACCCTGCCGCCTCTACACTCTAACCACTAGGCTACCCTGCCGCCTCTACACTCTAACCACTAGGCTACCCTGCCGCCTCTACACTCTAACCACTAGGCTACCCTGCCGCCCCAGTAAATCTCAATTAGGTGTCCGCTCTGAAGATGGTTTGGTGGGATGACACTGTGGTCTATTAGAACCTGAGATACATTTGCATGTCTTTAAGGCCCAGTGCAGTCAAAAACATGATTTTCCTGTGTTTTATATATACTATAAGTATGTGGACACCACTTCAAGTTAGTGGATTCGGCTATTTCAGTCACACCTGTTACTGACAGGTGTATACAATTCAGCACACAACCATCCAATCTAAAATAGACAAACATTGGCAATAGAATGGCCTTACCGAAGAGCTCAGTGACTTTAAACGTGGCACCGCCATAGGATGCCACCTTTCCAACAAGTTGGTCAAATATCTGCCCTGCTAGAGCTGCCCAGTCAACTGTAAGTGCTGTTATTGTGAAGTGGAAACATCTAGCAGCAACAACAGCTAGGCACGAAGTGTTAGGCCACACAAGCTCAACGGACGGGACCGCAGAGTGCTGAAATGCGTGAAAAATCATCTGTCCTCGATTGGCTGGAGTGGTGTAAAGCTCACCGCCATTGCACTCTGGAGCAGTTGAAATGCATTCTCTGGAGTGATGAATCATGCCTCACAATCTGGCAGTCCAAAGGACAAATCTGTATACATACTTTTGGTCATGTAGTGTATATTTCCACACTGAGGTTGGAATAATACTGTGAAAATTATGACAATGCCTGTTGGAAAAGAGCTGTTTGAAAAGACCATGTGAAATTTCAGCCTGTTTTGATAGGATGGAGTTTTGGCCTGCCTGGTGACCTCAAACAGGCGGTAAATGAGTTAATAAACCAACAAGAGAGTTCCAAACCTCTGCCAATAACAGCTATTTTTCTGTTTTTTCTTTTTGGCAATTTGAATTGTTAACCATCACAGTAAGGTATTTAATTCTTACCCAGAAATGATTTGATATTGAGAAAGAAATGGCTACATTGAACGTTTTTAAGGCCTGCCAGGCTTGGCTTTAGACGCAGACATTGACTTAGTCATCTGAGTTACTGTCATTACATCATTACAATACATTTTGGCACATTACTTTAACTTGACCCTGATTATAAAAGGAGAAGTAAACAAATACTGTTACTGAATCGGAGAAAGGAATAATGAGGAATTACCATTGGCACAACCAAACCCAAAACTAAAGCTGTTTTGAAATTGTAGGATGACGAATCGAGACCCCTACCTGTGTATTTCTCAATGTGTGTAAAAGTCATAATTATTTCAGTCTTACAGATTTAGGAGATTAATTGAAGACCGTTTGCTACAGCAGGAAATGTATCCTACAGCAACAGGAAATGTATCCAACAGCAACAGGAAATGTATCCTACAGCAACAGGAAATGTGAATGATTTTTTTGTAGGGGTTGATTTTAATTATTTATTTATTTTCATCTTTATTTAACCAGGTAGGCTAGTTGAGAACAAGTTCTCGTTTGCAACTGTGACCTGACCAAGATAAAGCAAAGCAATTCGACGCATAAAAAAACACAGAGTTAGACACGAAATAAACAAAAACATTACAGTCAATAATACAGTAGAGAAAAAGAAAACAAAAAGTCTATATACAGTGAGTGCAAATGAGATAAGATAAGGGAGTTAGGGCAATAAACAGGCCATGGTGGCGAAGTAAATACAATACAGCAATTAAACACTGGAATGGTAGATGTGTGTCACGTTCTGACCTTAATTTCCTTTGTTTTGTATTTATTTAGTATGGTCAGGGCGTGAGTTGGGTGGGTTGTCTATGTTTGTTTTTCTAGGTTTTGGGAATTTCTATGTTTCGGCCTAGTATGGTTCTCAATCAGAGGCAGGTGTCATTAGTTGTCTCTGATTGAGAATCATACTTAGGTAGCCTGGGTTTCACTGTGTGTTTGTGGGTGATTGTTTCTGTGTCTGTGTTTGTTCGCCACACGGTACTGTTTCGGTTTTGTTCACGTTTATTGTTTTGTATTCATTGAGTGTTCAGTTCATGTTTTTAAATAAACAACCATGGACACTTACCACGCCGCATCTTGGTCCGATCCTTGCTACACCTCCTCTTCAGACGAAGAGGAGGAAAACCATTACAATGTGTAGAAGATGAATGTGCAAGTAGAGATACTGGGGTTCAAAGGAGCAAGATAAATAAGTAAATAGAGTATGGGGATGAGGTAGATACATGGGCTGTTTACAGGTGCAGTGATCTGTGAGCTGCTCTGACAGCTGGTGCTTAAAGTTAGTGAGGGAGATATGAGTCTCCAGCTTCAGTGATTTTTGCAGTTCGTTCCAGTCATTGGCAGCAGAGAACTGGAAGGAAAGGCGACCAAAGGAGGAATTGGCTTTGGGGGTGACCAGTGAGATATACCTGCTGGAGCGTGTGCTACGAGTGGGTGCTGCTATGGTGACCAATGAGCTGAGTTAAGGCGGGGCTTTACCTAGCAGAGACAACCTGGAGCCAGTGGGTTTGGCAAGTAGAACATGCTCCTTGATCATTATTCTTTTGTTGTCTGTGGCTCAAAAATCAATTAACCATTCAGACAATAGTTTATCATGTGACATCAACATCCTGGACTTCCTGACAGGCTGCCTCCAGGTGGTGAGGGTAGGCAACAACACATCTGCCACATTGGGGCGGCAGGTAGCCTAGTGGTCAGAGCGTTGGACTAGTAACTGAAAGGGATCGAATCCCTGAGCTGACAAGGTAAAAAAAATATCTGTCGTTCTGCCCCTGAACAAGGCAGTTAACCCACTGTTCCTAGGACGTCATTGAAAATAAGAATTTGTTCTTAACTGACTTGCCTAGTTAAATAAAGGTATAAAATAAAATTGACCTTCAACACAGGGGCGCCTCAGGGGACCGTGCTTAGTCCCCCCCCTGTACTCCCTGTATACCCACAACAGTGTGGCCATGCAGGACTCCAACACCATCATTCAGTTTGCTGACGACACGACTGTAGTAGGCCTGATCACCAGAGACCTGTCAGTGCCAGGACGACAACCTCTCCCTCAATGTCAGCAAGACAATGGAGCTGATTGTGGACTGCAGGAAACGGAGGGGCGAGCACGGCTCCATCCACATTGACGGGGCTGGGGTGGAGCAGGTTGAGAGCTTCAAGTTCCTCAGTGTCCACATCACTAAGGATCTATCATGGTCCACACACACCAACACAGTTTTGAAGAGGGCACAGCAATGCCTCTTTCTTCTGAAAAGGCTGAAAAGACTTGGCGTGGGCCCTCAGATCCTCAAAGTTCTACAGCTGCACCATTGATAGCATCTTGACTGGCTGCATCACTGCTTGGTATGGCAACTGCTTTGCATCCGGCCGCAAAGTGCTACAGATGGTAGTGCAATACAACAGTGCAACACTGGGTCCAAGCTCCCTGCTATCCAGGACCTCTATACCAGCAGATGTCAGAGGAAGGCCATAAACATTTTCAAAGACTCCAGCCACCCTAGTCACAGACTGTTCTCTCTGCTACCGCACAGCAAGCGGTACTGATGCACCAAGTCTGGAACCAACAGGACCCTGAACAGCTTCTTCCCCCCCAAACCATAAGACTGCTAAATAGTTAGTACAGGTAACTATATGGTTAACTTTTTAACTATCTGCATTGACCCTTTTTGCACTCACTTTTTTGACTCACTGCTGCTACTGTTTATTACCTCGTACCCCTGCACATCGACTCGGTTCTGGTACCCTGTGTATATAGCCAAGCTATCGTCACTCATTATGTATTTATTATTACATTTTTCACTTTTCTCTATTTTCTCTATTTTATTTCTCTCTGCATTGTTGGGAAGGGCCCTTAAGTGAGCATTTCACTGTTAGTCTACACCTGTTGTTTACGAAGCATGTGACGAATACAATGATATTTTATTTGACATGTGGAAGAGAATTCTAAATTCCTATTGTTGTGGGTGTGCTGCTGCTCCTAATGTGCTGCTTTTAAAACAAGGTAATATATTTTGTTTACATTTTTATTTATCCTACCATAACTCACACAAGTAATAAGACAGAAACATAAGTACGACGTACAATTTAAATACAATGATGTTTGCTTTGCGTTTATTCTAGACAAATGCATTTCCACGAGCAATGATATGGATGAATTTCAACCAAGAATGGTATGTTATCATAAACGGCTTCACCTTTTAACAAGGACTGAAGCAAAACGGCTCATCTCAACTGAAGCCCTGATTTGGAAAAGTGTTTTTCTACCTGCTCCAGCTTGTCCAGGAGTTGGGAAATTGAGTTGACTTTCCTTTGCCCTCTGGTGATTTATTGAGTCTGAACATTCTAAGAACGATAATAGCATGCAATTGAAGCATACCCTTCACCATTTTCTTGACAACCGTCTTGTTTTATCTAGTTAGGGCGAAAGGCACGATAACTCTGTGGGAAATCATCTTAAATATGACAATTCCAGAGAGGGAAATTGTCAGGATGTTTTGATTCAGTGCAGATGTGTGAGAGTGGAGGAAGGAGAATAGCGTCTGGGCCTGCTGCAGGCCAAAGAGGACCTGTAGTAATCAGCTGCAGGACAGCTCTGTGTTCCAGCACACTGGCTCTGGCTGTTGTCTTGTGGAAGTGGGCTGTAGTCCAATGCATCTGCTGATCTCACAGATTGAGCCATTATTTACTATTTCATTCAGAATACCAAGAAACCAAAATCAACAAATGGGATTGTGAAGACCTGAAGATCATGTGCAGAGTGTCTGTTTAGAAATGTCTCTGCAAAGAGCAGGTTTAGAACTGTCTCAGACAGTAAAACAGGCCTGCATTTTGCTGTCTACTGCAAGGCAGTTGTGATGTCTGCAATAAAATAAAAGTTTGATGAAATCTATCATTTGGTAGACCTAAGAAAACAGGCATCAGAATAAACACCTGTATCTTTCCTTCTGCCATTTGTCCTTAGATGTTTTCGTGTTGAAAACACAATTCAGCAATGAAGAAACATGAAAGTTCAAGCAAGAGTGTACCAGAAACATGAAAGTTCAAGCAGGAGTGTACCAGAAACATGAAAGTTCAAGCAGGAGTGTACCAGAAACATGAAAGTTCAAGCAGGAGTGTACCAGAAACATGAAAGTTCAAGCAGGAGTGTACCAGAAACATGAAAGTTCAAGCAGGAGTGTACCAGAAACATGAAAGTTCAAGCAGGAGTGTACCAGAAACTGACCCCTGTCTCCGTACACACTGTCACTTTATACACATTAGCCTCCCTGGAACACAGCTGACCCCTGTCTCCGTACACACTGTCACTTTATACACATTAGCCTCCCTGGAACACAGCTGACCCCTGTCTCCGTACACACTGTCACTTTATACACATTAGCCTCCCTGGAACACAGCTGACCCCTGTCTCTGTACACACTGTCACTTTATACACATTAGCCTCCCTGGAACACAGCTGACCCCTGTCTCCGTACACACTGTCACTTTATACACATTAGCCTCCCTGGAACACAGCTGACCCCTGTCTCCGTACACACTGTCACTTTATACACATTAGCCTCCCTGGAACACAACTGACCCCTGTCTCCGTACACACTGTCACTTTATACACATTAGCCTCCCTGGAACACAGCTGACCCCTGTCTCCGTACACACTGTCACTTTATACACATTAGCCTCCCTGGAACACAGCTGACCCCTGTCTCCGTACACACTGTCACTTTATACACATTAGCCTCCCTGGAACACAGCTGACCCCTGTCTCCGTACACACTGTCACTTTATACACATTAGCCTCCCTGGAACACAGCTGACCCCTGTCTCCGTACACACTGTCACTTTATACACATTAGCCTCCCTGGAACACAGCTGACCCCTGTCTCCGTACACACTGTCACTTTATACACATTAGCCTCCCTGGAACACAGCTGACCCCTGTCTCCGTACACACTGTCACCTTATACACATTAGCCTCCCTGGAACACAGCTGACCCCTGTCTCCGTACACACTGTCACTTTATACACATTAGCCTCCCTGGAACACAGCTGACCCCTGTCTCCGTACACACTGTCACTTTATACACATTAGCCTCCCTGGAACACAGCTGACCCCTGTCTCCGTACACACTGTCACTTTATACACATTAGCCTCCCTGGAACACAGCTGACCCCTGTCTCCGTACACACTGTCACTTTATACACATTAGCCTCCCTGGAACACAGCTGACCCCTGTCTCCGTACACACTGTCACTTTATACACATTAGCCTCCCTGGAACACAGCTGTCAACAAGAGGACAACCAATAACTACAACCATAATAATACTGAGCAAAACACATGCAAGGCTTTGTTTTTCTGCTTTTAGTTATATGTTTACATCAGTAACTAGATGGTTAAGATTAGTACAGATCTTTCCATCTCCCATCCCCCTGGCATCATCATGCCTTCCTCTCCTGTCCCTATGCCTAGGTAGGAAAGGCAACTCTCTAGCACATTGCTCTGCTCAACTAAAACAAATAGTAACACATTTTGTCAACATGAATTTAGTTGGTAGATGTACTTCAGTTGAACCAAATGGAAAGAGTCTTCGCATAAATAAAATGTCTCTCATATCATTCCACTGAATGATGTCAATGAAGTAAATAAGGCAGAGAGCATCCTGTATCTCACAGCCAATACTGTAGTGTATTTTAAAGTGTATATCTTGGACCAATGGCAGCCATGAGGCCACTTTAGACCCATTCAAGCCCAGCTAGGTCACAATGTTTTGCTTTGAAATTATGCAGGTTCCATCTGTTTACACCTTTGTTTCCTCTGTGACTTGAATTGGCAGTCAGTCGGCGGCTTCAAAGAGTCTGTCCCAGATTGCATGTTGCTTTACGACTGTGAGCCGTGTCGGGAGGAAAGCATTGTTTGTTATGGTCTCCCTCTCGCTCCCAGAGTTGCAGAATGTGTTAAAAGGTATTGCTCTAGTTTAAAGGTAATTTGTGAGTCGTGAGTGGCTGAACAAACCAGTGTGACCTTCAGTACCTACACGCTGCCTCCAAGTGGCCTTCACACGTTTCCGGTTCTCGGGAAAAGATCACTTTAGTGAGGTGCAATGGACCGAGCAAACCCTGTTGTTTCTTTCAGATCATCTGATGTTGACATTTACATTATGTCCCACTGTATACAAATGTCTGCGGTTCCTCTAAATATTGAAATTAGATCCAACGTTTAGATACATAAATCTAGTTGTGCGGAACATCAGAGATGATTGTCCCTCTGCAAGTAAAATAAACGTAAAGCTTGTGATGTAAAACATTTGGACTGGCGTGTGCTATTTTACATGCACTGATGCTCTTGTTCTCATGCCTGGGCTCATGGTTCCACGTAAAGGTGTTACCTGCAGTTGCTGTTTTTACTAAAGTGTAAAGCGTATCCATGAGTCTGACTAGTATGGGAAAAGCTGCTAACAGACTGTAAGAAACTTCTTCTCCTCCAACTGCCATGATATTGGCCGTGTCAGAAATGTGTCTTGCCTACTACTTACTAAAACTGAATACTGTGTACTAATCGTACTACATACTATTTAGAACTTACTGTTTAGTAAAAATGTATGAACTAAGCAACACATAACACACCAGGCTCACTGATACTGAGAATGCATGATCTCATGTGCCATTGCCTTGTTCCTGCCATTCATTCATTCATTCATTCATTCATTCATTCATTTGGCAAGGCGCTTCCCCTTATCTGATTATCAGTTGACAAACATACAAGGACCTGAAAAGACGATGCTTTTCCTCATTAGCATGCAGCAAATTCGTAATATTATGAAATTGCACATACAATAAATCACTCTATTTTTGCATACTCAAACGTCCTACTACTTAAGACCCACGGGTATTTGGACACGGAAAATAATCTTGACACGTTCAACCAAAAATGCACAAATTTGTCATAAGAAATGTTTGCCTTGGGACAGAGCAACAAAATACTGACTACCTGAGACATTAAATATACATTTAGAGTGTAAGTAGAGAACCATGTAATTGTGGTATAATCAGCTTTGAATTCATGTGCAGCAGTGGGAGTTCAACAAATCATTGCTTTCCCATCTACCCTTTGTTGATCGTTATTAAATTAGCTATTCCATCAAGTGTGTCTTATCGCCTATAAAAACACTAGATTTTCAATTTTCCAGGTCATAGCCAGTCCAGGAGAGAGTGTAGAGGTTAGGTACATAGTCTAAGCCTCATCACTCTGCACTACCTCAAGAGGCATAACCGTTTAGAGTGATATTATCCAATGAGTTATATCATCTGTCCACTTCCATTTGAAGTGGAAAGTTGGACTGTGTTTATCCCCTGGCTGACCTCCATTTTGCCTATTAACTTGTCCAATGTTATTGTACTGTTACAATCCAATGTTATTTCTTCCATGAGGATTTCAAAAATGTGGTCTACACAAATTGCACAGTAGACCTATTGGTAACTGCCAAAATAAAGGAAAACCCAACATAAAATGTATTTTAATAGGGCGTTGTGCCACCACGAGTCACCAAAACAGCTCCAATGCGCCTTGGCATAGATTCTACAATTGTCTGGAACTATATTGGATGGATGCGATAAATTCCATATTTTTTTGGTTTCGTTGACAGTGGTGGAAAACGCTGTCTCAGGCGCTGCTCCAGAATCTCCCAATTGGATTGAGATCTGATGACTGAGGCACACATACACACACCCTTTAAACCCCTTACATGCTGACCAGACCGGACAAGCCGCGTGTTATTCAATTAGTGCACCAACACTGCTCGTGTGCGCCAACGAGCGTCTGCGACGCCAAGGGCTA
Organism: Oncorhynchus nerka; assembly: GCF_034236695.1. Classification (NCBI taxonomy): domain Eukaryota; kingdom Metazoa; phylum Chordata; class Actinopteri; order Salmoniformes; family Salmonidae; genus Oncorhynchus; species Oncorhynchus nerka. Next base: position 88,678,603 of record NC_088410.1, read on the forward strand.
AATTAGAAGTCGTTCCTATTTCTGACGCAGATCGCGCTGAAAGTCATCTCCTCATTGGTTATACCCATGTGGGTGATTGAAAGACGAACTTTGTTGCCGGTTGTCGTGGTAATACAATGAAAGTTTAGATGCGATCACTATATAAGTTAAAAAAGAAAAAAGCCTGGAAGGAGGAGAGATGACTAGAAATGATTCGGTTGGCCGTTTTATGTGTGGATTAATTGTCGGAGTAGAGGTCCTTGTGCATTTCAGGTAAAACTCAATTTTTATATCCCAGGACAAGTTAGCTAGCAACAGCAAGCTAGCTAAATAGCAGCCGGTTTGGGTTCCGTGTTATGCTCATTTGAGACTCCTCTTTCAAAGTCACTGAGATCTCTACTTCTAGACATGGTAGCCAAAATAACTGGCCACTGGGCATTTTTATACATGACGCATGATGGTGTTAATTACTTAACTCGGTAACCACACCTGTGTGGAAGTACCTGCTTTCGATATACCTTGTATCGCTCATTTACTCGTGTTTCCTTTATTTTGGTTGTTACCTGAATATGTATGACTATATCCATTTATGTCTAAGTATATTCATTTGTAGATCTATCTTACCTGTTCATGTGGGATTGAGGCCTATAGCAGTAAGCAGGACATGGCTTGACTTTTGAGGTATGAAAATGTCTGAATTTCTTTTGTGAACTAACAGGTTATTTCTAGGGTATCCTGCCTTGTTTGAACTATCTGTTAAGTTGGAATGGGCTAAACTGCTCTGGCACATAATATGTGAAAGCAAACTAATACAGACAGTATGTGTTTATGGCTCTCATCAACCCAAATGCAACACATATTGGGTCCTGCTACAAACCTCTTTCCTGTCTTGTTCTTGACTTAGACTGTCTTTCTCTTTTTTATTTCCATAATTGCAAATGTTGGTGCTTCTATAACTGCACGTAGTGGCTCTATGCAGGGTCATAACACAAGTTATTCCAGTGATTTACTCTGCTAAAAGATCTGTGTAAAGTAGGCTATAGTGTGGCCAGGCATTCGTGCTATAGATATTTTTTATTTGAAGGTGGTCTTTGAGGGGTGAAATTAAATGTGTTTTTCATAATATGGTTTAATCAGTTCATTCTTGTTCGGCAGCAATGACTTCAATTCAACCTAAACTAAAGTTAAACAAATGTGACATTTGCCATCTGAGAACTATTCTACGGGTGTTATTAAACATCCAATTGAATCACCTCTCCATAAGGAGTGAATTTGCTATATAAATACGATCTTATATTCACTTTTGATTGAAAACGCCTCATGTTCTGAAACATATGAGAGGGGAGATGTTGTGTCTGGGAGTCCAGGCCACCAGCCACCTGTGGGACAGATTGTTTGGCAGATGAACCAGGGCCGTGAGGTCAAACAGCTGGGTGTGAGAAGAACCCTCCCTGGACCATAGCTCTGTATAGATATGTATAGATGTGTAGCTCTGTATAGATGTGTAGCTCTGTCTAGATGTGTAGCTCAGTATAGATGTGTAGCTCTGTATAGATGTGTAGCTCTGTATAGATTAGAGGTCTACCGATAATGATTTTTCAACGCCGATACCGATACTGATAATTGGAGGACCAAAAAAGCCGATACCGATTAATCGGACAATTAAAATAAATAAATAAATGTATTTGTAATAATGACAATTACAATATAATACATCAATAAAATCAATTTATCCTCAAGTAGATAATGAAACATGTTCAATTTGGTTTAAATAATGCAAAAACAACGTGTCGGAGAAGAAAGTAAAAGTGCAATATGTGCTATGTAAGAAAGCTAACGTTTCAGTTCCTTGCTCAGAACATGAGAACATATGAAAGCTGGTGGTTCCTTTTAACATGAGTCTTCAATATTCCCAAGTAAGAAGTTTTAGGTTGTAGTTATTATAGGACTATTTCCCTCTATACCATTTGTATTTCATTAACCTTTGACTATTGGATGTTCTTATAGGCACTTTAGTATTGCCAGCGTAACAGTATAGCTTTCGTCCCTCTCCTCGCTCCTCCCTGGGCTTGAACCAGCAACACAACGACAACAGCCACCACATCAAAGCAGCGTTACCCATGCAGAGCAAGGGAAACAACCACCCCGAGGTTCAGAGCGAGTGAAGTTTGAAACGCTATTAGCGCGTGCTAACTAGCCAGCCATTTCACTTCGGTCACACCAGCCTCATCTCGGGAGTTGATAGATTTGAAGTCAGAAACAGCGCAATGCTTGACACAAGGAAGAGCTGCTGGCAAAACGCACTAAAGTGCTGTTTGAATTAATGTTTACGCGCCTGCTTCTGCCTACCACAGTCAGATACTTAGATACTTGTATGCTTGTATGCTCAGTCAGATTATATGCAACACAGGACATGCTAGATAATATATCTAGTAATATCATCAACCATGTGTAGTTAATCAATCATAATCACTAGTTGTTTTTTATAAGATAAGATTAATGCTAGCTAGCAACTTACCTTGGCGTAACAGACAGAAAGACTAGTTAACTAGTCTTTCTGCCCCTGCCCCTGAACAATTTTTTATTTTACCTTTATTTAACTAGGCAAGTCAGTTTAAGAACAAATTCTTATTTTCAATGACTGCCTAGGAATAGTGGGTTAACTGCCTGTTCAGGGGCAGAACCACAGATTTGTACCTTGTCAACTCGGGGATTCAAACTTGCAACCTTCCAGTTACTAGTCCAACACTCTAACCACTAGGCTACCTTGCCGCCCAAGGCAGTTAACCCACCGTTCCTAGGCTGTCATTGAAAATAAGAATGTGTTCTTTATTGAATTTCCTAGTTAAATAAAGATTAAATAAAGGTGTAAAAAAAAAAAAAAAATCGGCAAATCGGCACCCAAAAGGTCCGATTGTTATGAAAACTTCCGATTAATCAGTCGACCTCTAGTATAGATATGTAGCTCTGTATAGATGTGTAGTTCTGTATAGATGTGTAGCTCTGTATACATATATAGCTCTGTGTAGCTCTGTATAGATGTGTAGTTCTAAATATATATATGTAGCTCTATATATATACATAGCTCTGTGTAGTTCTGTGTATATGTGTAGCTTTGTATACATATATAGCTCTGTGTAGCTCTGTATAGATGTGTAGCTCTGTATAGATGTGTAGCTCTGTATAGATGTGTAGCTCTGTATAGATATGTAGTTCTGTATAGATGTGTAGCTCTGTATAGATGTGTAGCTCTGTATAGATGTGTAGCTCTGTATACATATATAGCTCTGTATAGATGTGTAGCTCTGTATAGATGTGTAGCTCTGTATACATATATAGCTCTGTATAGATGTGTAGCTCTGTATACATATATAGCTCTGTATAGATGTGTAGCTCTGTATAGATGTGTAGCTCTGTATACATATATAGCTCTGTATAGATGTGTAGCTCTGTATACATATATAGCTCTGTATAGATGTGTAGCTCTGTATAGATGTGTAGCTCTGTATACATATATAGCTCTGTATAGATGTGTAGCTCTGTATACATATGTAGCTCTGTGTAGCTCTGTATACATATGTAGCTCTGTATAGATGTGTAGCTCTGTATAGATTTATCCTAGGATAGGATAAAGTAATCCTTCTCCCCCTCCCCCCCCCCCTTTAAAAGACCTAGATGCACCATTGTAAAGTGGCTGTTCCACTGGATGTCATAAGGTGAAAGCACCAATTTGTAAGTCGCTCTGGATAAGAGCGTCTGCTAAATGACTTAAATGTAAATGTAATATGTAGCTCTGTATTGATGTGTAGCTCTATCAATGTGTAGTTCTGTGTAGCTCTGTATACATATGTAGCTCAGTGTAGCTCCGTATAGATATGTAGCTCTGTGTAGCTCCGTATAGATATGTAGCTCTGGGTAGCCTAGTGGTTAGAGCGTTGGACTAGTAACTGGAAGGTTGCAAGTTCAAACCCCCGAGCTGACAAGGTACAAATCTGTCTTTCTGCCCTTGAACAGGCAGTTAACCCATTAACCCTAGGCCATCATTGAAAATAAGAATTTGTTCTTAACTGACCTAGTAAAATAAATAAATACAAATAAAGTAGCTCTGTATAGATATGTAGCGTAGCTCTGAATATATGTGTAGGTTTGTATAGTTGTGTAGCTCTGAATAGATGTGTAGCTCTGAATAGATGTGTAGCTCTGAATAGATGTGTAGCTCTGACTAGATGTGTAGCTCTGAATAGATGTGTAGCTCTGAATAGATGTGTTGCTCTGTATACATGTGTAGCTCTGTATAGATGTGTAGCTCTGTGCAAGTTCTCCCACTTAAAAAGATGACAGAGGCCTGTAATTTTCATCATAGGTACACTTAAACTATGACAGACAAAATGAGAGAAAAAAATCCAGAAAATCACATTGTAGGATATTTAATGAATTTATTTGCAAATTATGGTGGAAAATAAGTATTTGGTCACCTACAAACAAGCAAGATTTCTGGCTCTCACAGACTTGTAACTTCTTCTTAAGAGGCTCCTCTGTCCTCCACTCGTTACCTGTATTAATGGCACTGGTTTGAACTTGTTATCAGTATAAAAGACACCTTTCCACAACCTCAAACAGTCACACTCCAAACTCCACTATGGCCAAGACCAAAGAGCTGTCAAAGGACACCAGAAACAAAATTGTAGACCTGCACCAGGCTGGGAAGACTGAATCTGCAATAGGTAAGCAGCTTGATTTGAAGAAATCAACTGTGGGAGCAATTATTAGAAAATGGAAGACATACAAGACCACTGATAATCTCCCTCGATCTGGGGCTCCACGCAAGATCTCACCCTGTGGGGTTAAAATGATCACAAGAACGGTGAGCAAAAATCCCAGAACCACAAGGGGGGACCTAGTTTCAACTGTTCTGTCTTATTATTATTCGACCATGCTGGTCATTTATGAACATTTGAACATCTTGGCCATGTTCTGTTATAATCTCCACCCGGCACAGCCAGAAGAGGACTGGCCACCCCACATATGCTCTCTCTAATTCTCTCTTTCTTTCTCTCTCTCGGAGGACCTGAGCCCTAGGACCGTGCCCCAGGACTACCTGACATGATGACTCCTTGCTGTCCCCAGTCCACCTGACTGTGCTGCTGCTCCAGTTTCAACTGTTCTGCCTTATTATTATTCGACCATGCTGGTCATTTATGAACATTTGAACATCTTGGCCATGTTCTGTTATAATCTCCACCCGGCACAGCCAGAAGAGGACTGGCCACCCCACATAGCCTGGTTCCTCTCTAGGTTTCTTCCTAGGTTTTTGCCTTTCTAGGGAGTTTTTCCTAGCCACCGTGCTTCTACACCTGCATTGCTTGCTGTTTGGGGATTTAGGCTGGGTTTCTGTACAGCACTTTGAGATATCAGTTGATGTACGAAGGGCTATAGAAATACATTTGATTTGATGTGATTTGATTTGACCCAGTGAATGACCTGCAGAGAGCTGGGACCAAACTAACAAAGCCTACCATCAGTAACACACTACGCCGCCAGGGACTCAAATCTTGCAGTGCCAGACGTGTCCCCCTGCTTTAGCCAGTACATGTCCAGGCCCGTCTGAAGTTTGCTAGAGAGCATTTGGATGATCCAGAAGAAGATTGGGAGAATGTCATATGGTCAGATGAAACCAAAATATAACTTTTTGGTAAGAACTCAACTCGTCGTGTTTGGAGGACAATGAATGCTGAGTTGCATCCAAAGAACACCATACCTACTGTGAAGCATGGGGGTGGAAACATCATGCTTTGGGGCTGTTTTTCTGCAAAGGGACCAGGACGACTGATCCGTGTAAAGGAAATAATGAATGGGGCCATGTATCGTGAGATTTTGAGTGAAAACCTCCTTCCATCAGCAAGGGCATTGAAGATGAAACATGGCTGGGTCTTTCAGCATGACAATGATCCCAAACACACCGCCCGGGCAACGAAGGAGTGGCTTCGTAAGAAGCATTTTAAGGTCCTGGAGTGGCCTAACCAGTCTCCAGATCTCAACCCCATAGAAAATCTTTGGAGGGAGTTGAAAGTCCGTGTTGCCCAGCAACAGCCTCAAAACATCACTGCTCTAGAGGAGATCTGCATGGAGGAATGGGCCAAAAAACCAGCAACAGTGTGTGAAAACCTACAGAAAACTTACAGAAAACGTTTGACCTCTGTCATTGCCAACAAAGGGTATATAACACAGTATTGAGGTAAACTTTTGTTATTGACCAAATACTTATTTTCCACCATAATTTGCAAACAAATTCATTAAAAATCCTACAATGTGATTTTCTGGATTTCTTTTTCTCATTTTGTCTGTCATAGTTGAAGTGTACCTATGATGAAAATTACAGGCCTCTCTCATCTTTTTAAGTGGGATAACTTCCACAACTGGTGGCTGACTAAATACTTTTTTGCCCCACTTTAGCTCTGTGTACCTTGGAACAGATGTGTAGCTCTATATAGATGTGTAGCTCTGTATAGATGTGTAGCTCTGTATAGATGTATAGATGTGTAGCTCTGTATAGATGTGTAGCTCTGTATAGATGTGTAGCTCTGTATAGATGTGTAGCTCTGTATAGATGTATAGATATGTAGCTCTGTGTAGCTCTGTATAGATGTGTAGCTCTGTATAGATGCGTAGCTCTGTATAGATGTGTAGCTCTGTGTAGAAATGCAGCTCTGTGTAGCTCTGTATAAATATGTTGCTCTGTATAGATGCGTAGCTCTGTATAGATGTGTAGCTCTGTGTAGAAATGCAGCTCTGTGTAGCTCTGTATAAATATGTTGCTCTGTATAGATGTGTAGCTCTGTATAGATGTGTAGTGCTGTGTAGATATGTAGCTCTGTGTCGATGTGTAGCTCTGTGTCGATGTGTAGCTCTTTAGCTCTGCATACCAGATAAGGAATGACAGAAGAGGAGTAAAGATGTCAGGCTACCATTAAGGCCATCTTCAGCAAAATAAATTGCTTATGTTTCAACTTGTAGATAACATCTCCAAATACATCTCAGGCAAATCACAACAGGATAGACGTACAATATCACCAAACTGAAATAGAACACACGTCACCTCATCGCAGATATTTATCTGGATGTAAATATTGTGAGAAGAATTTTACAGGTATAATATAACATAATACAGTTTTCACTATAACACATTGTGTTTTCTAGGATTTTCACTTCCTGGTTCCATTGTGCTTTCTAGGATTTTTACTTCCTGGTTTCATTCTGTTTTCTAGGAATAAGGATCACAGAGGATTTAGACACCACTGTACCTGTTTGTATTCATTAGGTTAAGGTGTTTCCTTAAAAGAGTTACAACTCAAGGAAACCATTAGGATGTCATAAATCCAGTCGTTAATTTATATTTATTATTGGTTAGAAAAATCAATGTTCAGTCCCAGGAATGCAAATTTCATTTTTGTTGGGCTGCTCTAAGGCCACATAAGTCTCCCCTGTGCACTCTCCTGTCTGTTCTTCTACTAGTAATCCTGGGGATCAACCAGAGAAAAGCCCGGGGGCTTTGGTCTGAACCATGAAACCCCTCCGGCAGACAGGGAAGGATTATCTTTCCCTAGGGACCTGTTTCCATCCCTTCAAACTGCCAACTCTGAGAGACATGTCAGGTGGAGTTAAGCACTGTAAAACACCTTCTCTAAGAACAAACCACACACAATACCTCAGGATCAGAGACTCAGAAAGGAGTGGATGAATGGCAGTTGGTCTGGAAAACGGTTGTGCTTAAGCCACATAAGAACTTGTTTGTGCAGGTCAGATTTGGGAGTACGATTTGTGCAGACCCCAAGAGCGGAATTTTAGGGAGTATTTTTCCATTATTAGCACAAGTTCTGTGTTAGCAGAGATGATGATGAGTATTTTTCGAAGTAAAGCATCTCTGGTGTGATGCAGTTCTTCTAGCTCTGGTAAAAGGAAGTGTGTTGCCTGCTGCATAGTTGAGGCCCACCCATTACAAATATCCAGAAATGTATCTGTGTTTATTTGGAATGCAGTAAACACCAGGTGGAAAGAGGTCAAAATCATTAGCAAAACGTTTATACTGCTTGGTATCCTAAAGCCATTAGCCAAAGCCCCAAGTGTTTCCCAGGAAGTTTGAGTACTGTGGAGATGAACATTTTAGTGCAGCTGCTCTCTTGCTTCCTGCAGCCTCACAGTCTTCACCAATAAGGAAGCACAATTCCCCTTTCAAAACACAGGAGAAAGCCCCTCACATTTATCTCAAACTGTGTTTTTATTTCACAATGAAATTAAACACAGGCTGCCTCTTGCTAGTCAAGAGACTGAGGTATATTGTGGTGAACTGTCATTACCTGTTCTAATTAAGTATGTAGTGTGGCTATCCACTGGATGGCTCTGAATGCACTGTCATGCAGTCAAAGCTAATAACCACTTTTGGATATTTATTTTTTCATCTAACCTTTATTTTATCAGGCAGTCATAAGTGTATATTTTATCAGGAAACTGTTCGGTATTTCATGTTTCACCCCTGGTGTTATGTTATTGCTATTTGAACAATTTATTTTTGGATAGAAACTCTGAAACATGACCTTGTCTGAGGTCTCGGACTCGACAATAGTTGCTATCCATCGGAGTGTTGCGATTGGTTGGCCAAAATTCTGGGGTGGGGCTTAGCGAAGGGTAAATTCCATTTGTAGTTTGGCTCCCTCTCACTCATAGACGGCTAACTTGACAGCTCTTTGAAGGGGAGCGAACATGGACCTTGGGGACATACCTCAGTGTATGCGGAGAGGAAGAGGCAAAGCAAGAGTGCTTACTCCGCCCAAAATCTGTCCACCAAAATAAGACCATGGAGGTCAATGAGAGTCAAAAAATTGAATTTCTAATTTGCTACGTGAGGCTTATTTGATCAAATACATGTTTTGTAATGGTTAGGTTGTTATGAATGCGATTGTATGTGGATGCACGTGGCATTTCGGCAATTTTTTATTTATTTTTTAAACTTGATATCGGAGTTGTGACTGTTGTTCAAGCAGGTTGATGTTTATTGTCATGGAGGCAGAACTGAGCGGTTTCTGCTAGATGGGCCAGCTGCAAAGTCAAAATTGGCTATATCGTAAAAATTATGGAAACAAAAATGTAATTTTTGCTCTTAAATTAAGGTTAGGGTTAGGCATTAGGGTTAGCAGTGTCGTGTCTTTACTATCATTAACTGAAGACTTTTTATCAAAGATTCTCTGTAATTAGTTATTACGCGATTAGACTGATTAATCATGTAACCGTAATTACTAGGAAGTCGGGGCACCAAGGAAAAATATTCAGATTACAAAGTTATAATTCCCTAAAATAACTTTTCAGATATTTTATCTGATCAATTAGTCTTCGAATTAATTAATTATTTACTTTACCTCACTTTAGCCTCATTCCAAACTGCACGAACCCAGTCTTCACTATGAGTCATCCATACATCAATTGTCTTAAACAATTGATTTATTACTAACTAAGTAATTCACAGAAATGCATAAACAAACAAACAAACAAGGTAAATGTGGTTACATGAAATGATAGGAGAATGTGCCCTAGTGGGCTAAACCGGCATAGCGGCTTGTTAGACAAAAGGGGAAGTGGGGGTCGACTAAGAAGTCACTACAGAGTGATAATGATAACAATTGAAATGCTAATCCTTTACACATGAACGCTCACTCATTCGGGAACAATTGCAATCAATATATATATATTTACGCTCAGTGTGCCGTTTTAATCGCTGGTGAAAAGTTCATTTATTTTGTAGAATTGTCTGTCTCTCCCTCTCTCTCTCTCTCTCTCTCTCGGTTGTGGTTAGAGGGGATTGTTCAGTGACATTCGTTATAGTATGGATGTTTCGGTGGTTGTCGTTCTTCGCGTGCAATGATACGGAATTCCTAGCTGCAGACTATTAATTAATATCAAAGACTTGTTCTTATTCTGTCGGTATCGATAGTCTAAGAGTTTAACCACGTGGTATGGTTAAAAGATTCAGCAATGGTCTACAACCTTTGTCCTCCTAATGGAGAAAAACATGGTCTGCAACCTTTAGCCATCTCGTAATTGAGGTAAGCTCGGTCTGCTGATCGAAAACCCGAGTGGGGTTTTTATTCGGAATGGCAGAAAAGGAGCTGTCCCAGGATGTCTGACCCTAACTGGGCTCAGGGGCGGTCCTCTGATTTAGTTCAAATCAAAAGGGAATTGTATTTTTCTTCATTAAACAGTCCAAAGTCATATTACACAATTATACAAACAGTATCATACTCACTCATTCATCTTATACAACAATTAGATGTAAATCTCATATCTGAGGCTATTATATAAACAACGTTATGGTAATGTAGCCACACCGTTTCCCATGAGCTTCCCCAAGTTGTAACAAATGGACCAGTTCGTAGCTGGATTCTTCACCGATCTTTTATACTTTCTCCGGAACATGAAATTTGTTCGTACCTCAAGTTCTGTGAGGTGGAAGGAATTCCTTTGTTCTCCATGAAAAACTACTCTCTCTATACTGTGTGTCCATGAGGAGATTCTCAGGAATTTATGACATCTCTCTGACCACAGCAACCTAGTTGAAGGAGGAAAGGGGGAGGCAGGGAGAGGGGGATGGGCTTGCTATACCCAAAGAGGCCAACGTCATGACAGCAGCGTGGTTAGGGTTAGGCATGATGGTTAGCAGCATGCTTAAGGTTAGGTTTAAATCAGATTTTATGACTTTGCGGCTGTGCCAGCTAGTGACCATTCTGCAGAGCTGTCTCCAGGGCAATAGATGCCAACTTAGATTGTTCACTTAACTGTCCTCTCATTAAATGGTCACACCTGATTTCTCCTCCCGCTTGCCTTCCATCTTTGAGGACATGTATTTGCATTGTTAGAGCGGTTACTCGACTACTGTGTGTGTATATACAGTGCATTCGTAAAGTATTCAGACCCTTTGACTTTTTCCACATTTTGTTATGTTACAGCCTTGGATTACATTTTTTTCCCCTCATCAATCAACACACAATACCCCATAATGACAAAGCATTTTTGCAAATGTATACAATATATTTTTTTGAATTATCACATTTACATAAGTACTCTTTACTCAGTACTTTGTTGAAGCACCTTTGTCAGCGATTACTGCCTTGAGTCTTCTTGGGTATGATGCTACAAGCTTGGCACACCTGTATTTGGGGAGTTTCTCCCATTCTTCTCTGCAGATCCTGAGCGCTATGGAGCAGGTTTCATCAACGATCTCTCTGTACTTTGCTCCATTAATCTTTCCCTCGATCCTGACTAGTCTCCCAGTCCCTGCCGCTGAAAAACATCCCCACAGCATGATGCTGCCACCACCATGCTTCACCATAAGGATGGTGCCAGGTTTCCTCCAGACGTGAAGCTTGGCATTCAGGCCAAAGAGTTCAATCTTGGTTTCATCAGACCAGATCAGATCTTGTTTCTCATGGTCAAAGTCCTTTAGGTGCCTTTTGGCAAACTCCAAGCGGGCTGTCATGTGCCTTTTACTGAGGAGTGGCTTCCGTCTGGCCACTCTACCATAAAGACTTGATTTGTGGAGCGCTGCAGAGATGGTTGTCTTTCTGGAATGTTCTCCCAAATTACGGACAATTCCTTCAACCTCATGGCTTGTTTTTTTGCTCTGACATTTACTGTCAACTGTGGGACCTTAGAGGCAGATGTGTGCCTTTCCAAATCATGTCCAATCAATTGAATTTATAACAGGTGGACTCCAAGTTGTAGAAACATCTCAAGGATGATCAATGGAAACAGGATGCACCTGAGCTCTATTTCGCGTCTCATAGTAAAGGGTCTGTATACTTACATAAATAAGATGTTTTTTTATTTATTTGTTATATGTAAATGTGAAAAACAAATATATTATGGAATTTTGTGTAGAGAGAGAGAGAGAGAGAGAGAGAGAGAGAGAGAGAGGGGGGAGAGAGAGGGGGGAGAGAGAGAGAGAGAGAGGTAACCTGAGGCTAGGCTATGAGCTAATATTCTCCCTGAGGAAACAGATCAGATGGAAGCTGCCCATTCAACCATGGGCTTCCATCTCTACCTCCTGTCTACTGAGCCCTCAACCAGGCACCCTGGTCAAAGCCAGGTTGGGATTGAAATGCCAAAGTGGCTAGGTGGAAAACATGTATTTAAACATAACATTTTTTTTTATGGTATCCTCAACCAGTCACTTAACATTTAACATTTAAGTCATTTAGCACTTCAGAGAGACC